>NC_081311.1:174577083-175961666 GCF_026419965.1 Kogia breviceps
AATACTCTTGTATTAAAATCCATTATGATTTGAGGTTTGATATAGAAATGTACGACAGTGATTTTTTTTTCTCCTTAGTGCTACATTAGAGTCTGAGGTAGAAGTCTTGGGGAAGAGTGATGTTCACGAAGCCATTAGATGCAACGATGATAACAGAGAGAGGAATGGCTGACTAGCATCATATGTACCTTCAATGCATGTCACATGTCTTCATAAGGGGACTTCACATTTCCCCTAGGTTTTCCATGGGGAAAATCTATGCTTATTTTCTAGTTTGATGTCTCAGAAACTTTCCATCCTTATGAGATTCTACTCAAAGTCCCCATTATAAGAATCAAAACAAGATTTTTTACCCATCCGGGAGATTCTGCAGTGTGATGTTGTAGGCAATCTGTCTAGATTGCTCACCTGTGTCAGGCATAGGGAAGCTCTTGTGTACCTCAGGTCCTGGTCTATTCTTCACCTTCTTATGCATGAGTTTGGGCATATGACTTAACCCAGCTGTGTCTCAGTTTCTCCTGTGTAAAAAGTGTGAGAATTATAATTACTTACCTCTTAGGGTTGTTATGAAACTAATTAATGCCTCAGAACTCTGTGAATAGAAATCACTTTGCACAGCTGTTAATGACTATTATTCAAAGGACAGCCATAAGGCCAGCTGCAGTAGAAGAAGGCGGTGGGCAGGTTTTGAATCTCCTTAATGAAGGCCAAATAGTAGTCAGTAGGAAAAATAGTGAAGAAAAATAAAACAATTAACAAAGGACCTAAAATGAAGGCATTACATAGCAGACCTCAAGCAACCAGGCATCTACTGAAAATGAATGTGGGGCACGTATTCCGCAACTGAAAAATCAATGGAACTTTTAACGGCCTATGGCAGGGGCCCATAACCCCCCTCCGCCAGCTGCAGACCGCTAGCAGTCAGCGGCCTGTTAGGAACCGGGCCACACAGCAGGCGGTGCATGGCAGGAGAGCCGAAGCTTCATCTGCCACTTCCCATCCCTCCCATTACCACCTGAACCATTCCCACCCTCCACCTCCCCAACCCCACCTTCCACGGAAAAACTGTCTTCCACAAAACCAGTCCCTGGTGCCAAAAAGGTTGGGGGCCGCCGGCCTATGGCAATAGTTCACCAAAGAGAAAATGCTTTGAACAACACTTGAATCCTAGTGGTATGAACAAATTTTGAGGGATATTGCTATACTCTGTATAATCAAAATGACTAGTTCACCTAAAAGGCACCATGTGAGTCCACCTGTCACCATCATTTTATTCTGTTTCATAGTTCAAGATGTGAAAACTAATAAATCGTTAGGGATTGCAGAAGGGACAATGGTCAAATTAGAGAATTCCAGAATCTCCCTTATCTGCTTTTTTATAATTGAAGATATTTTGTCTTAATGATATTTGAAAGACTGATATTTTTAAAGATATCATGGTTATTTTCTTGTGATTTCTGTAATTGTATCCTTCTGGCTTCTGCCCATGGTTCGCTATCTAGTTACCCCTGCGGAAGCTTGAGGACGACAGGTACTCAGTTCTCTCTGAAAAATCTTGCATACCATGACCTAGAAGTCTTGTAGGGTGGTTTCTGTAAGTTTTCTGGATCAAGAAGGATAGTCTGAGCAGAAAGTTAGGGAATTCTAAAGTCCTTTCCATCCTTAGATTACAGACTTCCTAGCACCCACACCTTGCAGATTATTTACTTCATATTTTGCTCTTTCTACTAAGACTTCTGCAAGATGACTTAAGCATTCCCAAGGTTACAAGCTGCTACGATAGTCTAAGGACAAATACGTCATGACAGTGCACTGTAGTTGTGGGAGCAGGGCGGTAGTTAAGCAATAAGTGGTCCAACTGAAAGGCTGGGGAATTTGCTCTTGAGGTCAGGATTGGAGAAGACCACTTGTTATCTTGTGCATCTAAACTGTAACTGACAACTGCTTAGATTTGTGGAAATCAGATTTAACGTGAATTGAATGTGTACTATATGCCAGGCTGTTTTCCCATTTCAGATTAAAAAAACAAAACAAACAAACAAAAAACAAATATAGTAGGTGCTTCATTCCATCTCTTTTCAAGGAGGAAACTGAGGTGCAGAGAAATTAAATAGCATTCTAAAATAGTTTAGCAAACTAAGATGCCTTTGGCTTCCAGTCTAGTGATCCCCCATTTATACCCTGTGGCTTCCTCTGATATCATCATTATTTAAGTATCTAAAGAGGCTCTATGAAACATGAGTATGCCACTTCTTGATGGACCCTGACCTAGGTCACAAGAATACACTTAGATACACTCAAGTTCCACTTGCAAAGAAGTAAAAGTAGTAGCCAACTTGAATGACACTAAACAGCAGTAGCAGAAAGATGAGAAAAGAGGCTAAAATTGTCTTTGTTACCAAATCACCATGGTTAGGGAAACCATGGGCTTGCTCATTTTTACAACCATAATTTATGGATAATCTATTATGTATCATCCCTACTAAGTCTAGGGATGACATGACAGTCAAGAGAGACTAGATCCTTTCCTTCAAGGACTTAACCATCTCTGAGGAAGACAGTCATAAAACAAATAAGTTCCCAAACAAACATTTAATTTCAAATGTGAGTAGTGCTAAAATGAATGTAAATATTTAGTTACCATAATGCCCAATATGTATAAAACAGCTGATAATTTTTCCAAAATAGCTGTATTATTTTTAATGTAAAAAAAAATCTAATTTCAATTAATGTTCTATACCCTTACACCCAAATGGGATTGCCTGCTGCCTTTGCCCTGGATATTTACAGTTCTAAGGGCATCCAGTGCACTTTAAGACTCTGCATTGAAGGGAGATAGAATTGTGGGTAGTGTTACCATAAGGGGATAGTAAACCAGATGTCAGGAATAAGAGAACTGTGGACCCTGCCATGTGGCCTGGCTCAATCGCCCAGGGAATTAAGAGGTCTGGTGTCAGGTCCTGGACAACCCTGACCAAGAACAAAGGGACTTCTTCTCCTGAACCTGTAGGTGAAATGAAATCTGCAGGTTGATCTCAATGGCACTGTTCTTCAAAA
The DNA here is from genome assembly GCF_026419965.1 of Kogia breviceps. NCBI lineage: Eukaryota > Metazoa > Chordata > Mammalia > Artiodactyla > Physeteridae > Kogia > Kogia breviceps. The sequence goes on from NC_081311.1 coordinate 174,580,141, forward strand.
TGGTCACTATTACCACAGGAGTCTCCTTATCACTCTCTCAGCATTTGAACTTGAATACTGGAACTGTCTTAGCATTTGTAGATAGCAAGTGTGTAGGAGCTGAGACTTCTTCATCTGTTTGTATAGGTGCCTTGATTTTTAGAATATTCTCCCTGTTAAAAGTCTGTTTAAAAAGGTTTGTTAGAGGGCTTCCCTGGTGGTGCAGTGGTTGATAATCTGTCTGCCAATGCAGAGGACATGGGTTCGTGCCCTGGTCTGTGAAGATCCCACATGCCGCGGAGCAACTAGGCCGTGTGCCACAACTACTGAGCCTGCGCGTCTGAAGCCTGTGCTCCGCAACAAGAGAGGCCGTGACAGTGAGAGGCCCGCGCACCGCGATGAAGAGTGGCCCCTGCTCGCCGCAACTAGAGAAAGCCCACGCGCATGGAAAACGAAGACCCAACACAGACAAAAATAAATAAATAAATAAATAAATAAAAATTAAAAATAAAAAAGGTCTGTTAGAGCTGTTACAGTCTCTGAATTAAGCTCTCTCTTTCTGTACTGAAGAACAGCATTATATCCAGTGCACTGCCCTGCGTCAGCTCGAATAATGGGGTACAACAGGAACATAATGGGATATTATAGCAATTCCTAACCCATTCCACACCTGACTGACCCCAGTAATGAGTCAATAAGGTCTGTAGCTCTGTAATGGGAGCTTACGCAGTGGAACATTGAGGCAGGACATTGCAAAACAAAACCTAGAAGCTGTACTAGAGCAGTTACTGTGGCTCCTAATATTTATAAAAGGCCAATTCAATCTGTAATCTGATCTCTGTGTGGTACCTGGAGCTTCTCCTGTTTCCTTTTAAGAATCACTTCTCTTTGTCAAGTTCCTTATGCCAAAATAAATGAGGCCTTCTTGCTAAAATGAGACATATAAGATTTACAACTTTGGGAATTCCCTGGCAGTCCACTGTTTAGGACTCTGTGATTCCAGTGCAGGGGTTGCAGGTTCAATCCCTGGTCAGGGAACTAAGATCCCACAAGCCATGTGGTGTGGCTGATAATAATAATAATAATAAAATAAAAGATTTACAACTTTGAGTTCTTAAAAGGAGGAAGTAGAATGAATGAAAGCAAGACTCATCACATAAAACTGAGTGTCCTCTGCTGCTGACCTCTCATTCTAAGCTCAGATTTCAAGGATGTTATCCAGAAGGGGAATATTAGTCAGGATTATGGCCTTCCCTCTTTGGTTCTACCAATACTTTTCATTATTTTAATTCTTCAACAGTTTCTGATGATACTCATCTCTTTTAATCCTAAAAATCATTTGAGGTAACTAAAAGTTGGATGCTTAGAACACCTGCCCCATGATCTCAAATTGATTAATTATGAAAAGTTCAGCAGGCACCTCTTAAAACCTAAATGATATTGTAATTGGATGGAAAATAGTATTGTTGGGAACTGAATTATGTACTCCACTCCACACTCATATGTTGAAGCCCGAACCTCCAGTGTGACTGTGTCTGGAGATGGGGCTTTTAGGAGGTAATTAAGGTTAAATGAGGTCATGAGGGTGGAGTCCTAATCTGATGAAATCTTATAAATCCACTTTATAAGAAGAGAAAGAAAGGGAGGTCTTTCTCTTTCCAAGCACACATATCAAGGAAAGGCCATGTGAGCACACAGCAAGAAGGTGGCAAGCCAGGAAGTGACCCTCACCAGAACTTGACCATACTGGCACCCCCATCTAGGACTTCTAGCCTCCAGAACTGTAACAGAATGATTTTTTATTGTTTAAGCCACCCAGTGAGCTGGCAAAAGTTAGGGTTGTGAGGATTGAGTCGGTGCACCACCACCTTCTCTCCACCCTGTCTGCTTCTCAGCCAGGTGTCCAGGATGACCAGCTGTTGACAGGTGTAAAGACCCATGGGAGTATGAAGTCCTAGTCTGTCTACCACTTTGTATGCCTAACTACAACCATCTACCTCACAAACTGTTGACGAGTATTCTTACATGACTGAGCAATTTCTTGGGGAACTAGTGATCTGGCTACTGATTCAGACTAAGTTCTCTGGGCTTCTCTCAGCTTATATGAGAAATTTAGAAATGACTGTCACTCCCAAATGGGACATGGGTATGGGCTCTGCCCTCTCTCTCTTAGAGATACCATACTAGCCCTCTTCTTTCTTTGCCCCCAAATTCTGTTATTCCACAAACTCCAGTCAAAAAATAGTCCCCAGTTCCCTAATTAAAGACTCATCCCCAAATTTCACAGGCAAATAACTTAGGCACATCCAATTGCATGAGAAGAGGAGTCAAGTACCACCAACCCCCATAACGAGGAGGTAGACTGGAGAAGTACAGTACACCTCTCCTATACCTTTCTCCAAATCTCTTCTCTCTGATGCTCTTCTCACTCTCACACCCTTTCTCACACCTCACCAGTGAAGAAACAAACCAGTTCTTCTAGCTCTTATAATCTCTTCCCCAAAGGCTTTATTCTGACACCTTGCCTTCATTGAAAGGTCTTCATGGAAATGGCAACCTTCTGTCTTTCTTCCCTTCCCATACACCCCCTTCTTCCATGGGTGCACGCGTGCACGCGTTTTGTAATTCTTATAATGTTCATGTGTCGGGAGTGGAGGAATGAGAAAAGCAATAAAACTCATTGTTCCCTTTTTCAGTGTACTGCCACAGGTAAGCACTTCACCGTTCACCCTCTTCCATGTAATTTCTATTGCCTCGCTGCAGATAAAGGAGCTTCTACAGATACCCAAGACAGCACAATTGAGTTCCTGATGAAACTTTTTCTGCTTGGCTTTGTAAATAGATTTGACAACAGCTTCCAGGAAATTGCATCTGACGTTTCAAGGCTAGACCTGGCTGTCAAGCATGCTGAGTCATAACCACTGAGTCAGAGAGTTTCATGCTGTAAGAGAACTTTTCAAAGATTAGACAACTTCCTTGCTTTGGGATAAGGAAAGCAGCAGAGTTCCCTAGCAAATGACCCTGAATAGGTAGAAAATATCTATTTTTTAATATTTCCCATTTTTAAGGGGTTGTATTATTTGTTTATTTTTTCTTCAAGGTCTTATTATTGTCTCACAAGTCAAACACAACTCTGAGCTCAACTACCTGGGAACTAGAAGCTTATAGCTCGGATTATTTTTCTCTAATAAACATAATTATGGAAGAAAGTAAGAGATGTGACATGAACAGCTTAATTAAGCTTTTTTAGGATTAAAATAAACACATAGCTAAATGCCATGAGACTAATGTTAGAGACCTCAATATTGCAAAAGTAAAACATTAGTCACAGAGCCATATTATTCTTTGCTTTAATCCTTAATGTTCAAAAATGACAAAGAATCTGCTGATTTGTTAGAAATGGTGGCCTATTTATGACAAATTCACACACAGTTAGGACCCAGAAGTTCCAAATTAATTGGAACCCACAAAACAAGGTGAGCTGGCTTTCATCTTTAGAAGATGCCATCTCTCAAGAGTTGAATATGATATTGATACTTCCACGTAGTTTAGGGTTCACAATCAAATTAAAATACATATTAAACAGAAAAATTCATTACCCTTTCTTAACTGGCAAATATCTAAGCTAAAATCATTACACTAGTGCTGATCACACTTCAGAAATTCAGGGACCTCTTGTAATAAGTCTGCAGTCTCCATAAACATTCTAGCCTTTGGGGTCCTTTGGGGAAAGGACCAAAGAACTTGCAGGCTTGTTTAAAATCACAGAGAACACTACAAATCAAATAATCAAAACACTTAGGCTCACATTCACTTTACATTCATACATTTCTCAGTATGTGATGCCAAGGTAAGGTTTTAAATTAAATCTTTTTTTTTTTGCTTTCTATTAACTGTTGAACAGAAACAAATAAAACTTGATTACATCCCAATAATATGACATCAAGAAAACAGCTTACAGACCTGTAATTTTTTCCAGTAATGTAAAAAGTTTTCCTAACAAAAGCATTACTGAATGAATGATGTGAATATAGGGTAAAATTATTGCTACTACCTTCACATTCAAGTTTTTCACTAAAATTCCATAATTAAATTTTGTTTCAATTCTACATATACACTATGCTATTCATATAGAAGATAGTAAAAGGTTTTATGAATGCTATAAAACGATTTTTATATATTTATGCTGGCTCCTAAAAAACCTATAAAACAGTTTCTTTTCCCAAATAAAATATATTTGAGGCAGAGACTAAATATAGATTGTGTTTTTAAAATACTCATTACTTATTCCTTCCTCTCCCAGTTCCTCGTTATCCATTTGAACAAGAAAGGATGTATAGAAAGAAGGGTAGAAAATTCTTTACTATTAAGGAGTAAATGAGTGACAGTCACAATAGTGATAAAATAACAGTTGCCCTAAGAGACAGAGGTAAGGGAATGTTGGTGGCTCAGCTCTACTATAAAGCATATTCCTGGGACCTGATGAAGAATTTAAGGAGTTTCAGGCAAGGTTACTGGATCCTCCAAATCTGCCCCATCACCTACCTAAGCTATTAAAATCCATTGAGACATTTTGATGACCTAGTCTTCCATTAAAGTGCACAAAACTGAACAAGAGGACATGCTTTCGTAAGAAATAGTTTTGGGGAGAAGTAAATAAAGGTGCAGTTAGATACTGGTTGAAGAGGCAGAGTGAGACAGAAAGGACTCTGTGATTGGGGAAGTGGCCCATGAAAGAGAAAGCAAGCGAGCAACAAAGCCATACTCTGACATCTAGAAGCCCTCCTGTGTATGCCATCCACTGGGTGTGATATCTTGAATTATTAGACCTGATTTTTCATGCTTCCTTATATCCACCCTCTTTTCCACATGCCATTGAAGTTCCCTTTACTAATGGCAGAGTGTCCTTTCCTGCCATTGACTTTGGGCTTCATCATGTGATTATCCCAAAGAATACTAGCAGACAGGACTCAAATATGCTTGCACATTCTATTGCCTTTCTGCAATAGCTATGAGTAGAGCGTAATCGAGATAGTGCACAGGTCCAGGGAAGATTAAAGAGCCATGTGAAGCAGAGGTGGATTCAATCCACATCCTGGAGCCAAACCCAGACTAGCCAAACCCCTGCAGACCTGTAAATGCACAGGCAGGAATAAACAATTGTCTCTTTAAGCCACTGAGTTTTGAAGTGCTTTGTTTTGTAGTCTCATTGTGGCAACAGCCAACAGACACATTGATCCAGGTGCTGAGAATAAGACAGTAAACAAGACACAACCCTTGTTTTCAAGGGATTTACAATGTTGTAGATGATACAAATTAGTAATTAGAAAAAAATTGCTGTCAAGGATACTATGAGACATCTAACTTGATTCTGGGGACTCAGGTGCCCTGGACTGAATGACATCTAAGCTCAGAACTGAAGGATGAATAAGAATGAGCAAGCTAAGAGAGCTGGAGGGGAGTTGTGATTTGACAGGGCACCACAAGCCGAGGAAATGTACAAAGATGTGCAAAGACTTGGGCATGTGAGAGAATACAAGATTTTAAAGGAATTGTATGCAATAGGGACATGGAGTTTGAGGTTCAGAACAACAGTCAAATGCTTCTAATCGAAGAGTGTACCATGTAAGGAGGACAGCAAGAATGGGTGTGAGGTTCTGGTACAATTACAGTAGAATGATTATCAGGCTACTGAGTCACAGGACCAGATTTTCACTTTATTCCTTTTCTAGCTCTGTTTCCTTGTATATATCACATCTGAGCCTCTATTATTTGGTTGTGATTCAGAAATAATCAAATCCACCTTAAAGTGTTGGGAACAGTTTTCGTAAATTATAGAAGTCTATGTAAAAGCTATTATTATGTTTGATAATAACAATGTCCATCTATAATGGACTAAAATGATATAAGATGGTATGTGAATTTCTATTTTTTAATTTTTAGTATTTTAAAAGTAATTTTAAGTGTCTATAGAGATATACATAGTTTAAAAAAAATTTTTTTAAAGCAAGAGAATATTCATAGTACTCATGTTATTCTCCCAACCAAAATGTTCCTCTCTCCTCTCCAAACATAAATGCAATGCTGGATTTTTGTGTTAATAATTCTCTCATTCTTCTTTATAACTGTGTCACTTGTGTATGCTTCCTTAAATGACCTACTGTTTAGTTGGTGAATATTTTACTTTCTTACTGCGTTTATCCTTGTATGGCTTGCTTCTTCACTCAACATTAGGTTGTGAGAATTATCCATGCTGATGTGTGTATAGAATTCTGTAAAGTCTCCAGCATTTTTGTTATTACACACAGGGATGCCAGGAACATTCTTCACTGTTCTGCTGCACACGTGCAAGGATGCCTTGAGACTCTGTTCCAAGGAGTGCAACTGCAGGGTCATCAACTATGTACATTTTCAAATCCACTAAGAATGTTAATTTTTTTCCAAAAAGGTTACCACCAGCAGTGCCTAAGAATTCACACTGGTCCCTTCCTTGTTCGCATTTGTTATTGTGCATTTCAATTTTGCAAGTCATCCTGGGCCCATCTCTTCTTTCTGTCTCTCCTTCCTTCTTTCCTCCCCCCTCTCCCTTCCTCCCTCGTGTAGTTTCTTCTTTACCCTCCATCACTGACATGGAAAAGAGATACTCATGGCTGATTTTTCTAGAGTGGAGAGTGGGGGCAAGGGACGGGGAGCTAATGATGCTTTGCATGCTTTTTAACCCAGGCTTTGCTACTTCAAGTTCTATTGCGAGACTACTTTCAGCCTGGCAATCCTTATGGTATTTTTCTCCAGACTGCTTTAGCATCATTGTTTGCAGAATGGCATTTAACATATGACGTCCTGAATCAGAGTTAATGGTCAATGTCACATGCTCTAGAAGCAAGGCTGCTGTTTTGAAAATCTGCACCAGCTAGGTACTCAAATAGATGAAATCTTTTACTAAGGACTGCAACCGCTGACTTCACTGTTTCCATGGCAACCTATCCTCGGCAACGCATTCCAAAGACTCTTTATTTAAGAAATATCAAATAGCCCCAGGGAACCACCAGTCATGTCAGACCAACATATCCACAATAGCAAAGATTATCCCTTGCCCAGCAGAAGGGCATAATTCTTTTCCAGATTTCATGACTTTCTGACACGTCTTGAGTGGAATAAAATCCCATCCCAAAGCTTTTCTCTTCATTTTGCTTTCTTAGAGCTAATTGAGTATTCAGAGTACAAAGCAGGTGGAAATGGGGGTTGGGGAATGGATTCATTCTGCCTCCAGTGGTTCTATTTATGCAAGCTGTCTGGAAATATTCAACACAAGGATTCAAAAGGCCTAGTTTTTAATCACTCTTGCCTATGGCTTGATATTAATATTTGAGTCTTGGGTTCTTCTTTAAAATGACAGGATTGAACTGGATTACTTCAAAGTATCTTCAAGTTATCAACTGAAAAATGTGATGCCATGTGCTACCTGTCATATAAGACTTCTATATAAACTTATTCCTCCCTCAGAAAATGAACAAATAAGAGCAAAGTTGAAGTCCTAAGAAACTGGTCAGTACTGTACCACAATTTTTTTGTGCATTGTATAATATTTTCATTTTGAAACAAGCTAAAAGATATGTTTTTATCCTGTACAGACCTCTCTGTTGGGATTTAGGAGGATCAGCTTTTGTAATTCATCATGTTACAAAATGTAGCTCTTTTCAGTGCTAATCACTGCATATTCATAATCTCCTTTGACAAATGTTAGAAGGTTAGAGTGCCCTGGTGCATCTTCTAACTTTATGTAGCAGGAATGACAGTAACTCTGAACTTCTGTGCTCGTTTGCTCACATCATTGACTTCACTCACCATCTGAGAAGGTGTTGCCCAGTGAGGATAGGCCTTTGGGAGTGGACAATCTGGCTTCCATTGCTGGCTCAGTCCCTTCCTGGCTCTGTGATTGCAGGCAACTTCCATACCCTCTTCAACCTCAGTCACATACATAAAATAGGAATAAAAATGGTACTTCTATCACAGAGTTGTGAGAAATAAATAAGCCAATACTTGCAAAGCACTTAACAATGCCTGACATATCATAAGCACTCAATAAATATTAGCTATTATTATTTTATCATTTCAGAACCATTCATTAGGGTACCATTCAGTGCACTAAAGTGCTCATTTAATTGCTAGTAGTGTAGTTGCACACATGTTTATTTGCCTCCAAAGTAAGCATTTCATTGCTTAATTGCCTAACACATTCTAGCCTAATAATAACAAAAGTCTATTATGGAGTTCTGTCTGAAAATCCACCACAGGTACTTGCGGCTGCTGCTGAGATCACCTTGGGTACAGGTGACACTCCTGGTTGCTCAGTGAAGCTGTTCTTCTCCGTTTGACTTGGACTTCTACCTCTGGGCCCAGGTGGAAGAGCATCGGCACAGGGGCATGCTTTTCTACTGGTGCAGGAAGGAGCACAGGAAGGAGCTTCCTACCTGAAGGACTCTGAATGAAGCTTATGATTTCTCTTCTGGTCACGGTGAGGTGAACTCAGAAGTCTCTATGGCTGTCCTGTAAGACGGCATGTCTTAAACAGTTGTTCAAGAGTGTGTCCAGAGACCTTCAAGATAGCAGAGGAGTAAAACGTGGAGATCACCTTCCTCCCCACAAATACATCAGAAATACATCTACACGTGGAACAACTCCAACAGAACACCTACTGAACACTGGCAGAAGACCTCAGACTACCCAAAAGCTGTGTGACTAACAGGGTCTTGGTTCTCTGGCTGTGTGTCAGGCCTGTGCCTCTGAGGTGGGAGAGCCGAGTTCAGGACATTGTACCGCCAGAGACCTCCTGCCCCAAGTAATATCAAATGGGAAAGACCTTCCAGAGATCTTCATCTCAATGCTAAACCCAGTTCCACTCAAGGACCAGCAAGCTACAGTGCTGGATACCCTATGCCAAACACCTAGCAAGACAGGACCACAACCACAACCCATTATCAAAGAGGCTGCCAAAAATCATAATAAGGTCACAGATACCCAAAAAAACCCGCCACCAGATGTAGTCCTGCCCACCAGAAATACAAGACCCACCCTATTCCAACAGAACACATGCACTAGTCCCCTATACCAGGAAGCCTACAAAACCCACTGAACCAACCTTACCCACTGGCAGCAGACACCAAAAACAACGGGAACTATGAACTTGCAGCCTGTGAAAAGGAAACCCCAAACACAGTAACTTAAGTAAAATGAGAAGAAAGAGAAACACACAGCAGATAAAGGAGTAAGGTAAAAACCCACCAGGCCAAACAAATGAAGAGGAAATAAGCAGTCTACCTGAAAAAGAATTCAGAGTAATGATAGTAAAGATGATCCAAAATCTTGTAAATAGAATGGAGAAAATACAAGAAATGTTTAACAAGGACAGAGAAGAACTAAAGAGCAAACAACAATGATGAACAACACAATAAATGAAATTAAAAATTCTCTAGAAGGAATCAATAGCAGAATAACTGAGGCAGAAGAACGGATAAGTGACCTGGAAGATAAAATAGTGGAAATAACTGCCGCAGAGCAGAATAAAGAAAAAAGAATGAAAAGAACTGAGGACAGTCTCAGAGACCTCTGGGACAACATTAAACACACCAACATTCAAATTATAGGAGTTCCAGATGAAGAAGAGAAAAAGAAAGGGACTGAGAAAATATTTGAAGAGATTATATTTGAAAACTTCCCTAATATGAGAAAGGAAATAGTCATCAAGTCCAGGAAGCGCAGAGTCCCATACAGGATAAATCCAAGGAGAAACACTCCAAGACACATATTAATCAAACTATCAAAAATTAAACACAAAGAAAAATACTAAAAGCAGCAAGGGAAAAACAACAAATAACATACAAGGGAATCCCCATAGCTTAACAGCTAATCTTTCAGCAGAAACTCTGCAAGCCAGGAGGGAGTGGCAAGTCATATTTAAAGTGATGAGGGGAAAAACCTACAACCAAGATTTCCTTACCCAGCAAGGATCTCATTCAGATTCGATGGAGAAATTAAAACGTTTACAGACAAGCAAAAGCTAAGAGAATTCAGCACCACCAAACCAGCTTTACAACAAATGCTAAAGGAACTTCTCTAGTCAGGAAACACGAGAAGGAAAAGACCTAAAAGAACAAACCCAAAACAATTTAAAAAATGGAAATAGGAACATACATATCGATAATTACCTTAAATGAAAATGGATTAAATGCTCCAACCAAAAGACATAGACTAGAAGAATGGATACAAAAACAGGCCCATATATATGCTGTCTACAAGAGACCCACTTCAGACCTAGGGACACATACAGACTGAAAGTGAGGGGATGGAAAAAGATACTCCATGCAAATGGAAATCAAAAGAAAGCTGGAGTGGCAATTCTCATATCAGACAAAACAGACTTTAAAATAAAGACTATTAGAAGAGACAAAGAAGGACACTACATAATGATCAAGGGAACAATCCAAGAAGAAAATATAAAAACTGTAAATATTTAATGCATCTAACAAAGGAGCACCTCAATACATAAGGTAAACACTAACAGCCATAAAAGGGGAAATTTACAGAAACACAATCGTAGTAGGGGACTTTGATGCCCCACTTTCACCAATGGACAGATCATCCAAAATGAAAATAAAGAAGGAAACACAAGCTTTAAATGATACATTAAACAAGAGGGACTTAATTGATATTTATAGGACATTCCATCCAAAAACAACAGAATACATTTTCTTCTCAAGTGCTCATGGAAACATTCTCCAAGATAGATCATATCTTGGGTCACATATCAAGCACTGGTAAGTTTAAGACATTGAAATTGTATCAAGTATTGTTTCCACCCACAAATCTATAAGACTAGATATCAATTACAGGAAAAAATCTGAAAAAAACATAAACACATGAAGCCTACTGCTAAATACTAAATACACTACTAAATAACCAAGAGATCAATGAAGAAATCAAAGAGGAAACCAAAAAATACGTAGAAGCAAATGACAATGAAAACAGGATGACCCACAACCTATGAGATGCAGCAAAAGCAGTTCTAAGAGGGAAGTTTATAGCAATACAATCCTACCTCAAGAAACAAGAAACATCTCTAAGAAACAACCTAACCTTACACCTAAAGCAATCAGAGATAGAAGAACAAAACACCTCAAAGTTAGCAGAAGGAAAGAAATCATAAAGATCAGATGAGAAATAAATGAAAAAGAAATGAAGGACACAAGAGCAAAGATCAATAAAACTAAAAGCTGGTTCTTTCAGAAGATAAACAAAATTGATAAACCATTAGCCAGACTCAGCAAGAAAAAAAGGGAGAAAACTCAAATCAATACAATCAGAAATTAAAAAGGAGAAGTAACAACTGACACTGCATACAAACAAAGGATCATGAGAGATTACTACAGGCAACTCTATGCCAATAAAATGGACAACCTGGAAGAAATGGACAAATTCTTAGAAAACCACAACCTTCTCAGACTGAACCAGAAAGAAACAGAAAATATAAAAAGACCAAACACAAGCACTGAAATTGAGATGGTGATAAAAATCTTCCCAGGACCCAACAAAAGCACAGGACCACATGACTTCACAGGCGAATTCTATCAAACATTTAGAGAAGAGCTAACACCTTTCCTTCTCAAACTCTTCCAAAATATAGCAGAGGGAGTAACACTCCCAAACTCATTCTACGAGCCCACCATCACCCTGATACCAAAACCAGACAAAGATGTCCCAAAAAAGAAAACTACAGGCCAATATCACTGAAGAACATAGATGCAAAAATCCTCAACAAAATACTAGTAAACAGAATCCAACAGCACATGTGAAGGATCATACACCATAATCAAGTGGGGTTTATCCCAGGAATGTAAGAATTATACAATATACAGAAATCAATCAGTGTGATGCATCATGTTAACAAACTGAAAGATAAAAACCATACGATCATCTCAATAGATGCAGAAAAAGCTTTCAACAAAATTCAACACCCATTTATGATAAAAACCCTGCAGAAAGTAGGCATAGAGGGAACTTACCTCAACATAATAAAACCATATATGACAAACCCACACCCACCAACGTTCTCAATGGTGAAAACTGAAACCATTTCCACTAAGATCAGAAACAAGACAAGGCTGTCCACTCTCACCACTATGATTCAACATAGTTTTGGAAGTTTTAGCCACAGCAATCAGAGAAGAAAAAGAAATAAAAGGAAGCCAAATTGGAAAAGAAGAAGTAAAGTTGTCACTGTTTACAGATGACATGATACTATACATAGAGAATCCTAAAGATGCTACCAGAAAACTACCAGAGCTAATCAATGAATTTTGTAAAGTAGCAGGATACAAAATTAATGCACAGAAGTCTCTTGCAACCCTATATATTAATGATGAAAAATCTGAAAGAGAAATTAAGGAAACACTCCCACTGACCATTGCAACAAAAAGAATAAAATACCTAGAAATAAACCTACCTAAGGAGACAAAAGACCTTATGCAGAAAACTATAAGACCCTGATGAAAGAAATTAAAGATGATATAAACAGACGGAGAGATATACCATGTTCTTGGACTGGAAGAATCAACATTGTGAAAATGACTATACTACCCAAAGCAATCTACAGATTCAATGCAATCCATATCAAGCTATCAATGGCATTTTTAACAGAACTAGAACAAAACATTTCAAAATTTGTATGGAAACAAAAAAGACCCCGAATTGCCAAAGCAATCTTGAGAAAGAAAAATGGAGCTGGAGGAATCAGTCTCCCTGACTTCAGACTATACTACAAAACTCCAGTAATCAAGACAGTATGATACTGGCACAAAAAAAGAAATAGAGATCAATGGAGCAGGAGAGGAAGCCCAGAGATAAACCTACACACATATGGTCACCTTATCTTTGATAAAGGAGGTTAGAATATACAGTGGAGAAAAGACAGCCACTTTAATAAGTGGTGCTGGGGAAACTAGACAGCTACATGTAAAAGAATGAAATTAGAACACTCCCTAACACTGTACACAAAAATAAACTCAAAATGGATTAAAGCCCTAAATATAAGGCCAGACACTCTCAAACTCTTAGAGGATATCATAGGGAGAACACTATGACATAAATCACAGCAAGATTCTTTTTGACCCACCTCCTAGAGAAACGGAAATAAAAACAAAAATAAACAAATGGGACCTCATGAAACTTAAAAGCTTTTGCACAGCAAAGAACACCATAAACAAGACAAAATGACAACCCTCAGAACGGGAGAAAAAATTTGTGAATGAAGCAACAGACAAAGGATTAACCTCCAAAATTTATAAGCAGCTCATGCAACTCAATATCAAAAAACTAAACAACCCAATACAAAAATGGGCAGAAGACCTAAACAGACATTTCTCCAAAGAAGATATACAGATTGCCAACAAACATATGAAAGAATGCTGAACATCACTAATCCTTAGAGAAATGCAAATCAAAACTACAATGAGGTATCACTTCACACCGATCAGAATGGCCATCATCAAGAAATGTACAGAGAAAAAATGCTGGAGAGGGTGTGGAAAAAAGGGAACCCTCTTGCACTGTTGGTGGAATGTAAATTGATACTGCCACTATGGAGAACAGTATGGAGGTTCCTAAAAACTAAAAACAGAACTACCATACAACCCACCAATCCCAATACTGGGCATATACCCTGAGAAAACCATAATTCAAATAGAGTCATGTACCACAATGTTCATTGCAGCTCTCTTTACAATAGCCAGGACATGGAAGCAACTTATGTGTCCATCGACAGATGAATGGATAAAGAAGATGTGGCACATATATACAATGGAATATTACTCAGCCATAAAAAGAAATGAAATTGAGTTATTTGTAGTGAGTTGGATGGACCTAGAGTCTGTCATACAGAGTGAAGTAAGTCAGAAAGAGAAAAACAAATACCATATGCTAACACACTTATATGGAATCTAAAAAAAAAAACCAAAAAACAAAAAAACTCGTTCTGTAGGACCTAGGGGCAGGACAGGAATAAAGATGCAGACATAGGGAAAGGACTTGAGGATACGGGGAGGAGGAAGGGTAAGGTGGGACATAGTGAGAGAGTGGCACGGACTTATATATACTACCAAAGGTAAAATAGATAGCTAGTGGGAAGCAGCTGCATAGCACAGGGCGATCAGCTTGGTGCTTTGTGACCACCTAGAGGGGTGGGAAGGGAGGGTGGGAGGGAGACACAAGAGGGAGGGCATATGGGGATATATATACACGTACAGCTGATTCATTTTGTTATAAAGCAGAAACTAACACACCATTGTAAAGCAATTATACTCCAATAAAGATGTTAAAAAATAAATAAATAAAAAATGTAAAATAATAAATAAAAAATAAATCCAGAAAAAATAAAATAAGAAAATTTTAAAAAGATAATATCCTAGAGGACATTGCAAAGCAATTATACTCCAATAAAGATGGTAATAAAAGAAGTCTATTATGAAGCATTGTTATTATCATGTTAGAAATTACTAGGAGAAACTAATGCATATAATGAATGTAGAAAGTTTATTAAATTTCATTCTTTGGAAATATTGGGAAACCACTGTTAACATTTATGTTGCTTAATATTTAAGAAGCAGTAAAAATAAGCCCTTTTCATGTTTTCTTTAAAGAAACTTATTTTTCAGTCTATCCAGAGTCAGTTTCTCTGTATATCTCACTGTAATTGAGCCACAAGATTTTTACATTTCAGTTCACCAGTGAATTTCAATTTTACTAGACCTTCTGGTTCCCGTCTTTTCTTCCTTCTTCCTCTCCCTCATTCCTTCCTTATTGTCCCCCCCTTCTAAAGTCTCCATTCACTAAGACTAACTAAAATGGTTCAAAAGTGACTTCAGCAATCTAGGCCTTGGGTAACTGCAAGTGTTAGGAACCCAAAGGAGAACTATATTCCATAAAACCATCAACCACAGCAATATTTGTATTTTTATTTAATCATTTTTATTATCTGTTTAATTTTGGTACTTATTTTATAAATAGTTCAAAGGTAGTATTTTGTTTAACAATAAATTTTTTATGTAAATTTTTTTTTAAAGTTTTTGCAAAGCGAATCATCAGCATCATCTTTTTTGGGGATATATATATATATATATATATATATATATATATATATATATACATAATGGATTTCTTTTAAGAGCGTCCCATCTGTATTTTTCCATCTCCAATAAGGGCACAATCAGACCAACTGCAGCAGGAAAACGGTGAGATATTTGGAAGAGGATTTCTACCTTGTTGTGGCTGGCAAACCCTGGGGTGCTTTTCCTAAGGCAGAAAGCTCCTTCTCTGAAGTTTTTAGGAACTGAATGAGTAATTTGTCTGGGAACAATGCCATCTTGAAATCTGAAGGAGAGGTCTGCATTTCCAGATCATTTAATATAGTTCTTTCTCACCACATGCTTATCAAACTTTCAATGTATTCACTGATGGCCAGCCTCATACAAAACACTGAAATCATCAACATGTGACTTGCTTGCTTTTCTCTGCAGTGCAGTGTTACTCATAGTATTACCTGAATCCTTACCGGGAAACTGGTGCTCTCATCTCCCAAAGCCTGTAAGCCATCCACTATGGGAAACATTAAGTGAATTAGCATCAACCTACATAGCCTTCTCTAGTACACAAATACTTACATAAGTACACTGAATTCTCACAAAACAACCTTTGAAGAAGATATTCTTCCTATTTTGCAACAGGGGAATAAACCAGCTTATTCAAGGCAAACCAGCTGACTCCAAATCTGTTCATCTTGCTAACAAACTAAGTTTTTCTATATTGTCCAATAACTCCCATAAATTGACCATAAAAGATGGCCAATTGGGATTTTACAGACACTACTGCAGAGCAAGGCAGGGAAATTGTTTTAGAATTGGGGGATAGGAAAAACTTCCCAGCACTCCTCTGACCGTGTCTGAGGCCAGGATTTCAGATTTCTCTGAAATATAGTAGTCTCCCCTAATCCATGGGGGATACTTTCCAAGACCCTCAGTGGATGCCTGAAACTGCAGATTGTACTGAACATTATTTATACAGTTGACCCTTGAACTCAGGGATCTGGGGCGACAACACCTGCACAATTGAAAATCCACCTTTAAACTTACAGTTGACCCTCCATATCCATGGTTCTGCATCCGTGGATTCAACCAAGCAAGGATTCCACTAACCATGTAGTACTGCAGTATATATTTATTGAAAAAAAACCCAAGTATAAGCGGATGTGCACAGTTCAAACCGGTGTTGCTGAAGGGTCAACTGTATTATGCTTTTTCCTATACATATATACCTATGATAATTTAATTTAAAAATTAGGCCAGTAAGAGATTAACAATAATAACTAATAATGAAATAGGACCATTATAGCAATATATTGTAATAAAAGTTATGTGAATGTGGTCTCTCTGTCTCAAAATATCTTATTGTACAAATTTAATGTCTTTTCTGTCTTAATTAATCACTTATCATGCACCGTCACTGTAATTTTTGCAGTCTGAGGTCAACAGCAAAACTAGTAAGAATTTCTTCTTTCCTTCTTCACAATTTCACAACTAGAAGATTCATTCTTTCTGTAGATCTTAGCAACCTCAGCATCTGATTTTTTTCTTTTTCCTTACTAAGTAGAGAACTTTCACCTTTTCACTTAAAGGAAGCACTTTGTGGCTCCTCTTGGGCATATCTGAATTGCCAGCATCACTATTCTTGTGCTTTGAGGCCATTATTAAGTAGAATAAAGGTTGGCTGAACACAAGCATGGCAGTTGATCTGAGACCTGCTAAGTGACTAATGGGGGCATATGCTGGACAAAGGGATGATTCACATACCATACAGGACAGCACCAGATTTCATCAAGCAACTCATAACGATGTGCAATTTAAAATTAATGAATTGTTCATTTCTAGAATTTTCCATTCAACATTTTCAGACTATGGTTGACCAGGGGTAACTGAAATCATGGAAAGCGAATCCACGGATAAGGAAGGACTACTGCAATGGCCTTTGTGCTAGGCGGTTCACTTGCATGGCAATCTGAATCTTGTAGAAAAACAGCAGCTATTCTAACTTCAGTAAGTTACTCTCCCCCCCACCCCCTGCCATTTTGCTCACAACCAAAACAGATCATTCCTTAAATCTCATCACTCACTTACTCCAAAAATATTAAGAAATATCAGGAAAGGAAGAGTCATACTATTCTACTTAGACTTTATAATTACTTTGAAATTTCTGCCTCAGTATCTTTGCTAGCACTTGTAAAGAAATATAAATACTTTAATGTTACAAAAGGAAATGACTGGAGTAAAGTTTCATCAACCTCTGAATCATGCTTGTGTGTTTGCCTGATGATTCAAGAACTATTATTCTGGAATGAAACTCCTTAACATTATGTATCAATATACACTTGGAAAAATTCACTGATAAAAAATTTAGCATTTGTTAAACAGTTCTGCTTAGAATTTAAATTACACTTTTAAAATAGTTCAAGTTAGTAGTCAATGTTTATTAAATGATGTGCTATTTACTAAATATCATTACTAACTGATGTCATGTTTAGTAAGTGCTTTGCCCAGGGTCTGACACAGAGTAATAGTAAAATAAGTTATCATTATTTTTTTAAGTCTAAAGAACATAATCCTATGTACTCTTTATTTTGTTAACTTTTATATTTCTGTGCTCATGGTAATTTGATCCATTACTATTTTTTGAAAAGACACTTTGCAATAGTAAAAGAACTGAAGTTAAAATCCGTATAAAGTAATATTGCAGTATTAAGACATGCTTACTATCTGTTTTACTCTTAGATCCTATCTATTGCAATTCTGTTGTAGAATCTTCATATTAATCTTGAATTTCTTTAACATTAAAAAGATTTATTTATTAATATTTCCAAAAGAACATGGGGATTAACGGATTGAGTGAAACCCTTTGCTTATTCTGTTTGAGTCACACAACAAAAATGATTTTTAAAAATAATTCTGGGGGTTTCCCTGGTGGCACAGTGGTTGGGAGTCCGCCTGCCAATGCAGGGGACACAGGTTCGTGCCCCCGTCTGGGAGGATCCCACATGCCATGGACTGGCTGGGCCCGTGAGCCATGGCTGCTGAGCCTGGGCATCTGGAGCCTGTGCTCCGCAGTGGGAGAGGCCACAGCAGTGAGACGCCCACGTACCGCAAAAAAAAAAAAAAAAAAAAAATAATAATAATAATAATTCTGATTATAATTCTGTAGATGTGTCACCAACATTAGATTATGTGCTACTGGAGGGAAAAGATTTTATTTTAGTAATTTCTACATTCATTTACTCATTTATTCATTTAACAATTATTTATTACAAAATTATCATGTGCTAGCTTCCAACTACACTGGAATCCATGCATTTATCTATGTTTTCCTCATGACCACAAGGCTCCTATTCATCAATATCTCTTGCATGGACTCTCACAACAGACTCCTAAGTGTTCTTCCTACCCACAACAAAGCTTTGGGTTAATTTATGACTATCTTTAGCAGGAGATATGTTAATAGGAGGTTGATTCATTAATTTCCTCAACCACCTTCCTTGTAAGAAATCAGTCTGTTAATTTCTTTGGATATAGCTATAGGTATATACAGATATTTATATATGGAAAGAGAGAGGTGAGAGAGACAGACAGGCAGACAAAAACACTAAGTGGAAAGAATTAAGAGAAAGTAGGACCACTAAAGTTACTTGAGTGAATAAAACATTTAACTATATTGAGGGAAGAAATATAATACAGTTCTAGGTTAATTCTCTTTTTTTTAACATCTCTATTGGAGTATAATTTCTTTACAATGTTGTGTTAGTTTCTGCTGTATAACAAAGTGAATAAACTATACGTATACATGTATCCCCATATCCCATCCCTCTTGAGTCTCCCTCGGACACACCCTATCCCACCCCTCTAGGTGGTCACAAAGCACAGAGCTGACCTTCCTGTTCTATGTGGCTGCTTCCCGCTAGCTACCTATTTTACATGTGACAGTGTATATATGTCAATGCCATTCTCTCACTTCATCCCAGCTTACCCTTTCCCCTCCCCGGGTCCTCAAGTCCATTCTCTATGTCTGCATCTTTATTCCTGTCTTGCCCTTAGGTTCTTCAGAATCTTTTATTTTTTTAGATTCCATATATATGTGTTAGCATACAGTATTTGTTTTGCTCTTTCTGACTTACTTCACTCTGTATGAAAGACTCTAGGTCCATTCACCTCACTACACAATAATTCAATTCCATTTCCTTTTATGGCTGAGTAATATTCCACTGTATATATGTGCAACATCATCTTTATCCATTCATCTGTCGATGGACATTTACGTTGTTTCCATGTCCTGGCTATTGTAAATATTGCTGCAATGAACATTGTCGTACATGATTCTTTTCGAATTATAATTTTCTCAGGGTATGTGCACAGGAATGGGTTAGCTGGGTCTATGGTAGTTCTATTTTTAGTTTTTTAAGGAACCTCCATACTGTTCTCCATAGTGGCAGTATCAATTTACATTCCACCAACAGTGCAAGAGGGTTCCCTTTTCTCCACACCCTCTCCAGCATTTTTTCTCTGTACATTTTTTGATGATGGCCATTCTGATCGGTGTGAAGTGACACCTCATTGTAGTTTTGATTTGCATTTCTCTAATGATTAGTGATGTTGAGCATCTTTTCATGTGTTTTTTGGCAATCTGTATATCTTCTTTGGAGAAATGTCTATTTAGGTCTTCTGCCCATTTTTGGATTGGGTTGTTCGGTTTTTTGATATTGAGTTGCATGAGCTGCCTGTAAATTTTGGAGGTTAATACTTTGTCATTGCTTCATTTGTAAATATTTTCTCCCATTCTGAGGGTTGTCTTTTCGTCTTGTTTATGGTTTCCTTTGCTGTGCAAAAGCTTTTAAGTTTCATTAGGTCCCATTTGTTTATTTTTGTTTTTGTTTCCATTTCTCTAGGAGGTGGGTCAAAAAGGATGTTGCTGTGATTTATGCCATAGAGTGTTCTCCCTATGATTTCCTTTAAGAGTTTGATAGTGTCGGGCCTTATATTTACGTCTTTAATCCATTTTGAGTTTATTTTTGTGTATGGTGTTAGGGAGTGTTCTAATTTCATTCTTTTGCATGTAGCTGTCTAGTTTCCCCAGCACCACTTATTAAGAGGCTGTCTTTTCTCCATTGTATATTCTTGACTTCTTTATCAAAGATAAAGTGACAATATGTGCGTGGGTTTTTCTCTGGGCTTTGTATCTGGTTCCATTGATCTCTATTTCTGTTTATGCACCAGTACCATACTGTTTTGATTACTGTAGCTTTGTAGTATAGTCTGAAGTCAGGGAGACTGATTCCTCCAGCTCCATTTTTCTTTCTCAAGATTGCTTTGGCTATTCGGGGTCTTTTGTGTTTCCATACAAATTGTGAAATTTTTTGTTCTAGGTCTGTTAAAAATGCCAGTGGTAGTTTGATAGGGATTGCATTGAATCGGTAGATTGCTTTGGGTAGTATAGTCATTTTCAAAATGTTGATTCTTCCAGTGCAAGAACATGCTATATCTCTCCGTTTGTTTATATCATCTTTAATTTCTTTCATCAGGGTCTTAAAGTTTTCTGCATACAGGTCTTTTGTCTCCTTAGGTAGGCTTATTCCCAGGTATTTTATTCTTTTTGTTGCAATGGTAAATGGGAGTGTTTCTTAATTTCTCTTGCAGATTTTTCATCATTAGTGTAAAAGAATGCAAAAGAATGCAAGAGATTTCTGTGCATTTATTTTGTATCCTGCTACTTTACCAAATTCATTGGTAAGCTCTGGTGGTTTTCTGGTAGAATCTTTATGATTCTCTTTGTATAGTATCATGTCATCTGCAAACAGTGACAGTTTGACTTCCTCTTTTCCGATTTTATTTTATTTCTTTTGCTTCTCTATTTGATATTGATAAAACTTCCAAAACTATGTTGAATAATAGTGGTGAGGGTGGGCAACCTTGTCTTGCTCCTGATCTAAGTGGAAATAGTTTCAGTTTTTCACCACTGAGAATGATGTTGACTGTTGCCTTGTCATATATGGCCTTTATTATGTTGAGGTAAGTTCCCTCTGTTCCTTCTTTCTGGAAGGTTTTTATCATAAATGGGTGTTGAACTTTGTTGAAAGCTTTTTCTGCATCTATTGAGATGATCATATGGTTTTTATCCTTCAGTTTGTTAATATGGTACGTCACACGGATTGATTTCAGTATATTGAAGAATCCTTGCATTCCTGGGATAAACCACACTTGATTATGGTGTATGATACTTTTCATGTGCTGTTGGATTCTGTTTGCTAGTATTTTTTTGAGTATTTTTGCATCTATGTTCATCAGTGATATTGGCCTGTAGTTTTCTTTTTTCGTGACATCTTTGTCTTGTTTTGGTATCAGGGTGATGGTAGGTTCGTAGAATGAGTTTGGGAGTGTTTCTCCCTCTGCTATATTTTGTAAGAGTTTGAGAAGGAAAGGTGTTAGATCTTCTCTAAATGTTTGACAGAATTCTCCTGAGAAGCCATTTACAATTGTTATATTTACAATTGTTATATTTTTTCTTGGATTGATCCCTTGATCATTATGTAGTATCCTTCTTTGTCTCTCGCAATAATCTTTATTTTAAAGTCTATTTTGTCTGATATGAGAAGTGCTACTCCAGCTTTCTTTCGATTTCCATTTTCATGGAGTATCTTTTTCTTTCATCTCACTTTCAGTCTGTATGTGTCCCTAGGTCTGAAGTGGGTCTCTTGTTGACAGCATATACAGATCTTGTCTTTGTATCCATTCAGCCAGTCTATGTGTTTTGGTTGGAGCATTTAATCCATTCATGTTTAAGGTAATTATTGATATGTATGTTCCTATGACCATTTTCTTAATTGTTTTGGGTTTGTTATTGAAGGTTTTTTCCTTCTCTTGTGCTTCCTGCATAGAGAAGTTCCTTTAGCATATGTTGTAATGCTGGTTAGGTGGTGCTGAATTCTCTTAACTTTTGTTTGTCTGTAAAGGTTTTAATTTCTCCATTGAATCTGAATGAGATCCTTGCTGGGTAGAATCATCTTGGGTGTAGGTTCTCCCTTTCATCCCTTTAAGTATGACCTGCCACTCCTTTCTGGCTTGCAGAGTTTCTTCTGAAAGATCAGCTCTTAACCTTATGGTGATTCCCTTTTATGTTATTTGTTGTTTTTCCCTTGCTGCTTTTAATATTTTTTCTTTGCATTTAATTTTTGATAGTTTGATTAATATGTGTCTTGGCGTGTTTCTCCTTGGATTTATCCTGTATGGGATTCTCTGTGCTTCCTGGACTTGAATGACTACTTCCTTTCCCACATTAGGGAAGTTTTAAACTATAATCTCTTCAAATATTTTCTCAGTCCCTTTCTTTTTCTCTTCTTCTTCTCTTCAAATATTTTCTCAGTCCCTTTCTTTTTCTCTTCTTCTTCTCTTCAAATATTTTCTCAGTCCCTTTCTTTTTCTCTTCTTCTTCTGGGAACCCTATCATTCTAATGTTGGTGAGTTTAATGTTCTCCCAGAGGTCTCAGAGACTGTCCTCAATTCTTTTCATTCTTTTTTCTTTATTCTGCTCTGCAGTAGTTATTTCCACTATTTTATCTTCCAGCTCTCTCATCTGCTCTTCTGCCTCAGTTATTCTGCTATTGATTCCTTCTAGAGAATTTCTGATATCATTTGTTGTGTTGTTCATCATTGTTTGTTTGCTCTTTAGTTCTTCTAGGTCCTTGTTAAACGTTTCTTGTATTTTCTCCATTCTGTTTCCATGATTTTGAGTCATCTTTACTATCATTACTCTGAATTCTTTATCAGGTAGACTGCCTATTTCCTCTTCATTTGTTTGTTCTGGTGGGTTTTTACTTTGCTCCTTCATCTGCTGTATGTTTCTCCTTCTTCTCATTTTACTTAACTTACTGTGTTTGGGGTCTCCTTTGCACAGGCTGCAGGTTCATAGTTCCCATTTTTTTGATGTCTGCTCCCAGTGAGTAAGGTTGGTTCAGTGGGTTGTGAAGGCTTCCTGGTGGAGAGGACTAATGCCTGTGTTCTGGTGGATGAGGCTGGATCCTGTTTTTCTAGTGGGCAGGACCGTGTCTGGTGGTGTGTTTTGGGGTGTCTGTGAAATTAGTATGACTTTAGGCAGCCTCTCTGCCAATGGGTGGGATTGTGTTCCTGTCTTGCTTGTTGTTTGGCAGGGGGTGTCCAGCACTGTAGCTTGCTGATTATTGAGTAGATCTGGGATTTAGCGCTGAGATAGAGATCTCTCTGAGAGCTCTCACTGATTGATATTATGTGGGGCCAGGAGGTCTCTGGTGGTCCAGTGTCCTGAACTCAGCTGTCCCACTGCAGAGCCTCAGGCCTGACCCCCGGCTGAAGCACCATGACCCTGTCAGCTGCGCAGCTCAGAAGACAAGGGAGAAAATAATGAAAGAAAAAAAATAAAATAAATAAACATTAAAATAAAAAAATATTAAAATAAAAGTAATTTTAAAAAATACGGAAGAGAACAACCAAACCAATAAACAAATCCACCAATAATAACAAGCGCTAAAAACTATACTAAGATGAATATAAAAATCAGAAACTAGTCAGTCACATACAGTAAACCCCAAGTCTACAGTTGTTCCCAATGTCCACCAGCTCAATGTTGGGATGATTCATTGTCTATTCAGGTATTCCATAGATGCAGGGTATCTCAAGTTGATTGTGGGGATTTAATCTGCTGCTCCTATGGCTGCACAGAGAAATTTCCCTTTCTCTTGTTTGTTCGCACAGCTCCTGGGTTTCAGTTATGGATTTGGCCTCGCCTTTGCATGTACGTTGCCTTCTGGCATCTGTTCTTCATCCAGACAGGAGGGGATTAAAGCAGAGGCTGATTAGGGGGCTTTGGCTCACTCAGGTTGGGGGGAGGGAGGGGTATGGAATACGGGGAAAGCCTGCAGCAGCAGAGGCCAGCATGACGTTGCAAAAGCCTGAGGCATGCCGTGTGTTCTTCCGGGGAAGTTGTCCCTGGATCATGGGACCCTGGCAGTGGCAGGCTGCACAGGCACCCAGGAGGGGAGGTGTGGATACTGACCTTTGCTTTCACCCAGGATCCTTGGTGGCTGCAGCAGCAGCCTTAGTGTTTCATGCCCTTCTCTGGTGTCCGCGCTGATTTCAGCAGCTCACGCCTGTCTCTGAAGCTCATTTATGTGGTGTTCTGAATCTCCTCTCCTCATACACCCCAAAACAATGGTCTCTTGACTCTTAGGCAGTTTCAAACATTTTCCCAGATTCCCTCCCGGCTAGCTGTGGTGTAGCAGTACTGTTCAGGCTGTGCTCATGCAGCCAACCCCAGTCCTCTCCCTGGGATCTGACCTCCGAAGCCCGAGCCTCAGCTCCCAGCCCCCACTCACCCTGGCAGGTGAGCAGACAAGCCTCTCAGGCTGGTGAGTGTTGGTTGGCACTGATTCTTTGTGCAGGAATCTCTCTGCTTTGTTCTCTGCACTCCTGTTGCTGCACTCTCCTCAGTGGCTCTGAAGCTTCCGCCCCGCCCATCCTTGGTTTCCACCAGTGAAAAGGCTTCCTAGTGTGTGGAAACTTTTCCTCCTTCACAGCTCCCTCCCAGAAATGCAGGTTGCATCCTTATTCTTTTGTCTCTGTTTTTGCTTTTTTCTTTTGCCCTTCCCAGGTACATGGGGAGTTCCTTGCCTTTTGGGAAGTCTGAGGTCTTCTGCCAGCATTCAGTAGGTGTTCTATAGTTGTTCCACATGTAGATGTACTGTTGATGTATTTGTGGGGAGGAAGGTGATCTCCACATCTTACTCCTCTGCCATCTTGAAGGTCCTCTATATCAGTTCTAGGTTATTTCTATTCACTTTTTAAAGAAAGATCTCAATTAAACAAATACATATAGGAATGCTCAATAAAAATATCATCATCACTTAATTGGTTAGAGTGTACCTATAAAATGTACCTGAAGGATAATTTTTGAAAAGAAAGAGCAGTTACTGAGTCCAGTTATAGTCAAGAGAAAATAACACTGGAGGATACATTTTACTTTGTTTGCTTTAAAGCAGAAAGTGTACTTGATGTATGTCCAAAGAGGTGTCTAACTGATTGTTATAAAATGTGGGACATAGTCGATACGATGATAAATATTTATAGTGTTGAACAGAAATGGAAATGGAAAACTACATTCATGGCACTGAGCCCATTGACCATATTACAAAGAATATCTGTTTTGAAAAGAATTTTAAAACATCATGACTTTAAAGAAAATAGTTAGGGGAAGTATTTTATATTTACATATAAATTTCTATTAAACAATATTTTGTGTATTTTTTTCATACTTTTAATTCAGTGTGTACTATTTTATTATACAGTAATTTATGTAATATGTGGGCATACAAAATATAAATAATTAAAATAAAAATAAAGACCCTTTTTATTGCATGAAATAAATCTTATATATCATGAATATTTTTCCCTCTATTAAAAATTCAAGACAGACTACAAGTCAAGACCCTGAGCTCTGAAGTCAGAAATTCTGGAATTAAATTCTGCTGCTTACTACTTGTATGCTCTTGCTTACTCAACTTCTCTAAGATTTAATTGCCTTATAAATATAGTGAGATAATCAAAGTACCTACCTGATAGAACTGATGTACAAACTAATGGGATTATGCATACAATACTTAGCACTGTGCCTAGTATATACTAATGCTCATTATTTTTATCATTTTAATGGCTACATATTATATCATTATATTGTTATACTGGAATTTATTTAATCAGTCAACCTGCATTGTCACTTAGGTTGCTTCCACATTTTGTTATTATTACCAAAGCTACAATGAACACTCTTATTGCAAAATATTTATCATTTTTATTTTGTATGTACTCCTATGTGTAGATGGAATTGCTGGTCAAAAGACATGTACGTTTGTAGAGTTTTTAGTCATTTATATTTGGTTCAGGAAAGAACAAACAAGAGAGAAAAAAAAGTCCCTCAGTTGTAGAAAGATATACGCCTGATAAAATTTTAACTCCAGAGACCTTCAAGATGGCAGAGGAATAAGACGTGGAGATCACCTTCCTCCCCATAAATACATCAAAAAAACATCTACTTGTGGAACAACTCCTACAGCATACCTACTGAATGCTGGCAGAAGACCTCAGACTTCCCAAAAGGCAAGGAACTGCCCATGTACCTGGGTAGGGCAAAAGAAAAAAGCAAAAACAGAGACAAAAGAATAGGGATGGGAACCTCACCTCTGGGAGGGAGCTGTGAAGGAGGAAAAGTTTCCACACACTAGGAAGGCCCTTTGCAGGTGGAGACTGCGGGTGGCAGAGGGGGGAAGCTTCAGAGCCATGGAGGAGAGTGCAGTAACAGGGTGTGGAGGGCAAAGCGGAGACATTCCTGCACAGAGGATTGGTGCCGACCAGCACTCACCAACCCGAGAGGCTGGTCTGCTCACCTGCCGGGATGGGCAGGGGCTGGGAGCTGAGGCTCGGGCTTTGGTCAGATCCCAGGGAGAGGACTGGGGTTGGCTGCATGAAGACAGCCTGAAGGAGGCTAGTGTGCTACAGCTAGCCAGGAGGGAGTCCGCAAAAAAGTCTGGACCTGCTGGAGAGGAAAGAGACCTTTGTTTTGGGGTACGTGAGGAGAGGGGATTCCTTACCAGTGTGCCCACAGAAGGCAGAGCACTGCCTAAGGAAGCTCCAGAGATGGGTTTGAGCTGCAGCTATCAGCTCAGACACCAGAGACAGACGTGAACCGCTAAAACTGTGGCTGTTGCCACCAAGAAGCCTGTGTGCAAGCACAGGTCACTATCCATGCCCCCTCAGGGAGCCTGTGCAGCCTGCTACTGCAGGGTCCTGTGATCCAGGGACAACTTCCCTGGGAGAACACATGGCGTACCTCAGGCTATTGCAAAGTCAAGCCAGCCTCTGCAACCTCAGGCTCATTCCACATTCCAATTATGACTACTGTAAATCCCCTCCCCCGCAGCCTGAGTTAGCAAGAGAGTCCTAATCAGCTGCTGCTTTAACCCCCTCCTGTCTGGATGGGGAACAGACTACTGAGGGCAGCCTACACACAGAGGTGGGGCCAAAACCAAAGCTGAACGCCAGGAGCTGTGCGAACAAAGAAGAGAAAGGGAAATTTCTCTGTGCAACCTTAAGAGCAGCAGATTAAATCCCCACAATCAACTTGATGTACCCTGCATCTGAAGAATACCTGAACAAACAACGAATGTTCCCAAATTTGAGGTAGTGGACTTTGGGAGCAACTGTAGACTTGCTTTCTGCATCCAATTTGTTTCTGATTTTATGTTTATCTTAGTTTAGTATTTAGAGCTTATTATCATAATGGATTTCTTTAGTAGTTTGGATGGTCTCTTCCTTTTTTTTCTTTAATATATATATATACACATATATATATATATTTTTTTTTTTCTTCCTTTTTCTATTTTTCCGAGTTTGTATGTGTATGCGTCTTTGTGTGTTTTTGTCTGTACAGGTTTCCTTTCACCATTTCTCCAAGGGTTCTGTCAGTTTCTTTTTAAAATTTTTAATCTTTCTTCCTTTTCTTGTGAGCCATGTGGCTGGCAGTGTCTTGGTGCACTGGCCAGGTGTTGGGCCTGAGCCTCTGAGGTGGGAGGGCCGAGAACAGGACACAGAACCACCAGAAACCTCCTGGCCCCCTGTAATATCAATCGGCAAGAGCTCTCCCAGAGATTTTCATCTCAATGCTAAGACCCAGCTCCATCCAACAGCCAGCAAGCTCCAGTGCTGGAAGCCCCATGCCAAACAACTAGCAAGACAGGAACAACCCCACCCATTAGCAGAGAGGCTGCCTAAAGTCATACTAAGTTCACAGACATGCCAAAACACATCACCGGATGTGGTCCTGCCCACCAGAAGGACAAGATACAGGCGCACCCACAAGAACACAGGCACCAGTCCCGTCCACCACGAAGCCTACACAAGCCACTGAACCAAACTCACCCACAAGGGGCAGACACCAAAGATATAGGGAACTACAAACCTGCAGCCTGCAAAAAGGAGACCCCAAACACAGTAAGTTAAACAAAATGAAAAAATAGAGAAATGTGCAGCAGATGAAGGAGCAAGGTAAAAATCCACCAGACCAAAAAAATGAAGAGGAAATAGGCAGTCTACCTGAAAAAAATTCAGAGTAATGATAGCAAAGATGATCCAAAATCTTGGAAATATACTACAAATGTTTAACAAGCACCTAAAAGAACAAAAGAGCAAACAAACAATGATAAACAACACAATAAATGAAATTAAAAATTCTCTAGAAGGAATCAATATCAGAATAACTGAGGCAGAAGAACAGATAAGTGATCTGGAATATAAAATAGTGGAAATAACTGCTGCAGAGCAGAAAAAAGAAAAAAGAATGAAAAGAATTGAGAATAGTGTCATAGACCTCTGGGACAACACTAAACGCACCAACATTCAAATTATAGGGGTCCCGGAATAAGAAGCAAAAAAGAAAGGGACTGAGAAAATATTTGAAGAGATTATAGTTTAAAACTTTCTCTAATGGGAAAGGAACTAGTCAGTGAAGTCCAGGAAGCACAGAGAGTGCCATACAGGATAAATCCAAGGAGAAAAACACCAAGACACATATTAATCAAACTATCAAAAGTTAAATTCAAAGAAAAAAATATTAAAAGCAGTAAGGGAAAAGCAACAAATAACATACAAGGGAAATCCCATAAGGTTAACAGCTGATCTTTCAGCAGAAACTCTGCAAGCCAGAAGGGAGTGGTAGGTCATATTTAAAGTGATGAAAGGGAAAAACCTACGATCAAGATTGCTCTACCCAGCAAGGATCTCAGTCAGGTTCAACAGAGAAATTAAAAGCTTTACAGACAGGCAAAAGCTAAGAGAAAATTACTAGAGCTAATCAATGAACCTGGTAAAGTAGCAGGATACAAAATTAATGCACAGAAATCTCTTGCATTCCTTTATACTAATGATGAAAAATCTGAAAGAGAAATTAAGGAAACACTCCCATTTACCACTGCAAGAAAAAGAATAAAATACCTAGGAATATACCTTCCTAAGGAGACAAAAGACCTGTATGCAGAAAACTATAAGACACTGATGAAAGAAATTTAAGATGGTACAAACAGATGGAGAGATATGGCATGTTCTTAGATTGGAAGAATCAACATAGTGAAAATGACTACACTACCCGAAGCAATCTACAGATTCAATGCAATCCCTATCAAGCTACAAATGGCATTTTTCACAGAACTAGAACAAAAATTTTTACTATTTGTGTGGAAACACAAAAGACCCCGAATAGCCAAAGCAATCTTGAGAAAGAAAAACAGAGCTGGAGGAATCAGGCTCCTGGACTTCAGACTATGCTACAAAGCTGCATTAATCAAGACAGTATGGTACTGGCACAAAAACAGAACTAAAGATCAATGGAACCGAATAGAAAGCCCAGAGATAAACCCATGCACCTTATATTTGATAAAGGAGTCAAGAATATGCAATGGAGAAAAGACAGCCTCTTTAATAAGTGGCGCTGGGAAAACTGGACAGCTACACGTAAAAGAATGAAATTAGAACAGTCTCTAACACCGTACACAAAAATAAACTCAAAATGGATTAAAGACCTAAATGTAAGGCCAGACACTATAAAAGTCTTAGAGGAAAACATAGGCAGAAACTCTATGACATAAATCACAGCAAGATCCTTTTGGATTCACCTCCTAGAGAAATGGAAATAAAAACAAAAATAAACAAATGGGACCTAATGAAACTTAAAAGCTTTTTTTTTTTTTTTTTTTTTTTTTTGCGGTATGCGGGCCTCTCACTGTGTGGCCTCTCCCGTTGAGGAGCACAGGCTCGGGACGCGCAGGCTCAGCAGCCATGGCTCACGGGCCCAGCTGCTCCACGACACGTGGGATCTTCCCGGACCAGGGCACGAACCCGTGTCTCCTGCATCGGCAGGCGGATTCTCAACCACTGCGCCACCAGGGAAGCCCGAAACTTAAAAGCTTTTGCACAGCAAAGGAAACCATAAACAAGACGAAAAGACAACCCTCAGAATGGGAGAAAATATTTGCAAATGAAGCAACTGACAAAGGATTAATCTCCAAATATACAAGCACCTCATGCAGCTCAAGATCAGAAAACAAACAACCCAATCCAGAAATGGGCAGAAGACCTAAATAGACATTTCTCCAAAGAAGATATACAGATTGCCACCAAACACTTGAAAGGCTGCTCAAAGTCACTAATCATTAGAGAAATGCAAGTCAAAACTACAATAAAGTATTACCTCACAGCAGTCAGAATGGCCATTATCAAAAAATCTACAGAGAAAAAATGCTGGAGAGGGTGTGGGGAAAAAGGAACCCTCTTGCACTGTTGGTGGGAATGTAAAGTGATACAGCCACTCTGGAGAACAGTATGGAGGTTCCTTAAAAAACTAAAAATAGAACTACCATACAACACAGCAATCCCATTACTGCGCATATACCCTGAGAAAACCATAATTCAAAAAGAGTCATGTACCACAATGCTCATTGCAGCTCTATTTACAGTAGCCAGGACATGGAAGCAACCTAAGTGTCCATCAACAGATGAATGGATAAAGAAGATGTGGCACATATATACAATGGAATATTACTCAGCCATAAAAAAGAAACGAAATTGAGTTATTTGTATTGAGGTGGATGGACCTGGAGTCTGTCATACAGAGTGAAGTAAGTCAGAAAGAGAAAAACAAATACCGTATGTTAACACATATATATGGAATCTAAAAAAAAAAATGGTTCTGATGAACCTAGGAAAAGGACAGGAATAAAGACGCAGACATAGAGAATGGACTTGAGGACATGGGGAGGGGGAAGTGTAAGCTGGGACGGGAGGAAGTGAAAAAGTAGCATTGACATATATATACTACCAAATGTAAAACAGATAGCTAGTGGGAAGCAGCTGCATAGCACAGGGAGATCAGCTTGGTGCTCTGTGACCACCTAGAGCTGTGGGATACGGAAGGTGGGAAGGAGGTGCAAGAAGGAAGGGATATGGGGACATGTGTATACATATAACTGATTCACTTTGTTATAAAGCAGAAACTAACATAACATTGTAAAGCAATTATACTCCAGTAAAGATGTTAAAAAAATTATTTTTTAACTCCACACTGAAAGTAGAATAAGGGCAGAAAAAATTAAAGTCACAACATTATGCCCTTAACTGATGTAATTTCAGTTAAGACAAATAATGTAGAATGCATGTAGGTGATTGGAATAAGACTTACAAAAGCCATGCATAGTAGGTTAAAGGCTAAGCATTTCAGAACATTCCAGTTTTGGGATTTCAGCCTGAAAAAATTAACCCTGGCACCAGTTCTTTCAATAAAACATTGACAGGCATTATCCAATGAAGAGAGAAGAAA
This sequence comes from Kogia breviceps, assembly GCF_026419965.1. Taxonomy (NCBI): domain Eukaryota; kingdom Metazoa; phylum Chordata; class Mammalia; order Artiodactyla; family Physeteridae; genus Kogia; species Kogia breviceps. The sequence goes on from NC_081311.1 coordinate 174,611,650, forward strand.
ACAGAAATATAAAACACATTAATACCAAAGGAATGGGTGTGCTGAAATCCTGTTATGTCTACATACAGAGCACAGTTATATTATTCATTTGTAACTGGAAGAAAAAAATAACACAGATTATGACATATTCTTTTTTTTTTTTTTTTTTTGTGGTACGCGGGCCTCTCACCGCTGTGGCCTCTCCCATCGTGGAGCACAGGCTCCGGACGCACAGGCTCAGCGGCCATGGCTCACGGGCCCAGCCGCATGGCTCACGGGCCCAGCCGCTCCGCGGCATGTGGGATCTTACCAGACCGGGGCATGAACCTGTGTCCCCTGCATTGGCAGGCGGATTCTCAACCACTGCGCCACCAGGGAAGCCCCTAGGGAAGCCCCTATGACATATTCTTTTAGAGGACTGATACTTCAAAACAATGGATCCACCAGTTTCTGAAGATAATAATATAAATCTAAAGTAAAATTAAATCTAATATTATTTCAGCTATGTGTAAACTCAGCAAGAGAAGAAAGAAAAGAGTTGGAGAGTTATTGAAGAAGTGTGGGCAGTCAGTAGTCAGACAGGAGTCAGGGGATTGGGGATATGTCCTCTCCATTCACACACACTCCTCCATGTTACGATGCATCTACCCCATAACTGTGAAATAATGTTACCAGGGAAAGTTCCAAGGCCCAGTGAAGTTAAGAATTATACTGTAGACAACTCATGACTGCAGAAAGCGTAACAGTACATGAAATCACCTATGCAAACGTAGGTGACATAATGCATGATTCTCTTTCTTCTAGGTCTGTGTGAAAATTGCAAAATTTTTAACAGAAGAGAAACTAAAAATAAACTAATGAAAAACCACTGCAACAGGGCTTACCTCGTGGCGCAGTGGTTGAGAGTCCTCCTGCCGATGCAGGGGACATGGGTTCGTGCCCCGGTCCGGGAAGATCCCACATGTCGCGGAGTGGCTGGGCCCGTGAGCCATGGCCACTGAGCCTGCACGTCCGAAGCCTGTGCTCCACAACGGGAGAGGCCCCACAGTGAGTGGCCCGCGTACCGAAAAAAAAAAAAAACAAACAACCAAACACCACTGCAACGAAAGATATATTTCTATATGCTTACTTTCAGATGCTGTATATAGTTTTTTTTCCTCTCTTCAGGTAAAAGATACTGAAATATAAAGTACTTAATAAAGCTAGTTTGTAGAGCTACATGAAAGGTAATGAAAAACATATACGTTTTAGGGTTTATTGAACCAACGAAGCAGGAGAAGAAAATGGGCAAAAACACTACCTTGGTTTTCTATAACGTGCTCTAATGTGGAGTTAGAAAATCAACTGTAAGTGGATGTGGACTAAATATACTCAAAATAGAGCCCTCAAATTATCCTATGTGGCTAGGAAGCCTTGTTCATTAAAGGCTACTACCTATTAAGCTCTAACTACTTGCTATATATAACATTATTTCGATGAATCTTTCCAACCACTCAGTGAGGAGAATATTATTTTCCTACTTTAGTTAAGAGAGTTTGTGTATCTTGTCCAACATCACACATCTGGTAAGAGGCAGAACCAGGATTCAAACTTAGCAATTTTCTGTGATTTCAAAGCCTGTTATTTAAAACACTCTACTATCTTAACTTTTGGTTAGAGACAGCAGCTCAATTCCAGGGTAGAGCAGACTCATAAAAACTGGCTGCCTGTTTAAATTTCAGATTTGTATCTTAGATCAAAACAGGTTATATAACCTTGATATTGGAACATCAGGCATCACCCTCATTTACCAAACTTCCACTTCAACTGGAAATTGTAAAGCCTAATAACGCAGCAAACGGAATTGTAGGAGAGATTTATCTATCTAAAGCTTAAATGACCTGATCTCTGTCTCATTTTAAACATCAGTTAATTAATTAATTACTCAATGCCATTAAAAGACTTGGATGTAGAATACGCATGAGAATGTGGACAATTAAAATGGAGGATATAAAAGCAACGATAAGGACTAGGTGAAGACTTTTCAAGGATTAATGATCAGAAATGATTAGAAAGAAAAAGTGAAATGTGATGAGTGGGAGTAAAATAGGATACTGAGAAATGTTAAGACCATGTGGTTGCCAAGGAGACACCAAATCATGCTGTGGATGACCTAGCTAGGAGAAATATTCATAACAGAGAAAATAGTTTTGAGAGAGGTATAAAGACAATCACATCCTAAAGCAGCATATGGGGAAATAAGACAAACATTTGGTTTTTGAATGCCTGGTAACAAAGAAATGTTGGGAAAAAATAGCAATAGATTTAAGAATGCCAGGGTAGAGAACTGTCTGTGTAAAGGAAGATATACCAGAGAACAATAAATGCATTTTTAGTAAAGGGCAGTGGAGGATAATTATCCAGCAGAGAATACAGAGTGACTTTGCTGGTGTCACTGAGCATCAGTAACCAAAAAAACAACCTTGGTGTTAACTTGCCTATAACCAAATTACTTTAAGTCCCGAGTAACTTACTTTCTGATTCGCAAGACCCGATTTACAGAATCAATTTATTTATACCTATCGTTTAATACATTCTGCGTTGTCAGCCACCAGGTGACTGCTGATGTTGCATTTATAAAGCACCATCCAATCACTAGGATTACTGTCACTATAGTTAAGAGAAGGTATGAGCAAAGCACATAGTACAAAGAAATGCATTTTTCTATAAAAATCTAACTGTTCATTTGGTTTATCTTTACTTATTACATGGCACCCAGCACAATGCTTTGTATATACTACTTCCTTATGAATTCCATTGAACAAAGCATTAATACTAACTACTCACTACTCATTATCAATGGTAAAGTGGGTGTACTTTTAGAGCAAGATCTAAAGAAATACAAATTTGGGGAACGGTTGGGATTTATATATATATGTACAAACTATTTGACATCGTTTATGTTTTCTCAATTTTTTAATTAAATTGGTTGATAAAACTCAATTTTTTTTTTTTTTTTTTTTTTTTTTTTTCAGTACGCAGGCCTCTCACTGTTGTGGCCTCTCCCATTGTGGAGCACAGGCTCTGGACATGCAGGCTCAGCGGCCATGGCTCACGGGCCTAGCCACTCCACGGCATGTGGGATCCTCCCAGACCAGGGCACGAACCTGTGTCCCCTGCATCGGCAGGTGGACTCTCAACCACTGCGCCACCAGAGAAGCCCAAACTCAATTTTTTTCTTTTTCCAAAACTCAATTTTTAATGGAGCAAATTTTAGCCATTCTTCTCTCTTATTATACAAATAATAAGAAGCTTTAAGCCTTTACATAGCTCAAACATTTTTTGAAAAAATGATGAAACTTTACTTGGTACAGTTTGAGACTATTTTTGACGGTATCATCTTCTACACACAAATACATTCTCACCAACTTGTTTCAACATAAGAAAGAATTGCTCTTTGCTTAATATGACTCTATTACTTGGTAAATGTGAGAAGAATGTGTACATGCTTACATACAAGGGAGTGGGTGCTCCAGTAGAGTATCCTGTACTTCTCAGAAAGAATCATAAAAAATAAACCAAATTTTCAAGGAATACATGGAAATTCAATTGATAAGAAAAGAAAATTATATTTAGTAAATATATCACTATGTTTAAAGGGAAAGAAATTTATTGAGAATGATATCTAATGTATACTTTAACAATAGCAAACTTTCACAGTTTTTCCCCAAACACCACTGTTACATATATTCTTACACTGAAAGTAGTATTGTAGCTCGTTTATTTCCATCTTTAGGAACTGCCATGGTATTCTTTGTTAAATTTGGTGCTCGAAATGCCTCATGAAAAGTGCAAGCCCTTCTGTCTTTAAGATCTTCACAAGCAAAAAGCATCCTTGCAAAAATAACCACATTTAATTCATTATAATGATGATGTTGTTTCCTTTTTTCTTCAATCTTTATTCTTAAGTAGCAGATACAATGTTCACTTTGTTTCTTAATATGAAAAACTTGGATTAAATTACATGTCAGTTAAGATAAACTTTAGTAACTGATCTTTATCAGATCAAGCTATTAACAGAAGCTGCTGTTGCATGTAATGCATTCCTCCCTTTTTGTGGCCTTGTTTTGGAGATTAATTTTCAAGTTTCTCCTCACTCATGGAATCAGCCAGCTTCACCTTAAAAAAGCATATTTCAATGAAACTGATCATTCAAAGGTATCATTCACCTACTTCATTAGCTCAATTTAGAGCAATATCAGAAATATTATTTTGACTTTCTATGAATACCTTTCTTTAAGGATAAAGTTTAAAGAACTGTATAATAAATAATGATATAAAGCATATAATAAATTTTTAAATGCAGCTCAGTCAAGATTTCAAATGTTGGTCTGAATTTTAGTTTGATCTAAATAATAAAAATTACTCCATGGTAAAATGAGTATATTTCTATTTTATTTAAAATAAAAATGAATTCCTTGAATTTTTAATTTGGCAGGTGTTCTGGATTCTTCATGTGAAAAGAGCTAAATTAAAACAAATGACATTCAAATATTTTGATTCACTATTCAAGGGACTAGTCTTGTTTTATACCTCACTGCTGTAATTTGAGAAATATCTTTAAATGTACGATATATTTTAGGTTATAGCATAGTTAACCACTTGTTTTTTCCCCTTTTCCCCAGTAATTTCACAATAAAATGGCAATAGACTGGTTGGGAGCAGCATATGTGACTAGGAGGCTTCTGAGTCTCTTCAATTTATGTCAAACTACATTTATTTCTGCATTTTTCAGTCCTATGAATTAAAAATACAAAGACTTATTCAGAGTGCCACAGCAATCACTGCAAAATTATTTGGCCTCTAGATATTTGAAGACCTTGTCTTGTGACCTTGTCAAATATAATGATTTTTGAAAAATGGCACTCAAATCGGAAATGTTTTTCTTAATTATATTGGCTACTTTCAGTTTGAGGTCATCATTTAAATACGTGTGGGTGTTTTGAGTGAGGAGTGTGTATGTATGGTTAGGTGGGCTTGCAAGGATGAGAATCTGAGAAGCCAGGAAGAAAGTATAAATAAATCATCATGCGTTAGAAAAACTGTACTTTTATTTATCATTTCTTTTACTCTCAAGTATTGCCGATATTACTTTTGTATAAGTAAAATGAATAGGCAGCTGCTGCAGTGCTGGAGTCTTTTTCTGCAGAATTGGAGATGGGTTGAAATTTCACAATGTCCAAGGTCTGAGCTCAGTAGCAATAATCAGAACTCAGGGCCACTTAAGTGCAGTGCAAAAGTACTGTTGCTTGTTGATGGAAAAATACAAAACCTCTGAATTATCCCCATCATCCTTGAAGTAAACTGACTTGTGTGTCAGAAGCAGTTCAACCCTGTGCCTTTTCCAGCACAACTGTACTCAGATTTCTGACTTCCTTTTAAACAGTAAGAACAGCTCCAAGGTGCTGCTGATTAGGATTATTAGTTGGCTTCTAAGCACCTGACAAGACCTGGAGGGGCAACCTAGCTTCTCCTGGCAGCCAGAGTTTATGGTATCTTATGCTATAATATTCATCACATACATCTTCATCGCACTGTCACTTCACAAGAATAAATATTCTCATTTTATGTTGACTAGAACATTGCCCTGCAAGGCTGAAGGTGCCGCCAAAATAACCTTGATCAGTGAGAGAGTATCATTTAGGTAGAACAGGAAAAATGTGCTATTTTGCACAAGAGGAGGTTCATTAATTCTCTGTAGCAATGTCTCATTATCAAATGGCTTCTTTTGAAATGCTGAGTTGTACAGAGCATTGAGAAGAACTATATCATAATGACTCATATTTGGAGAACAACTTGCTTACATATTAGAATTTAATCAATTTGAATATGATAACTTGGCACAGCATTTGTTTCAATCTCATTCTGCTATTGCACACTGCAGATGCTAGAACACCAAAACCTACATGTGCCCCATGCTCTTGTAGATAGGGTTCTAGCAATCAGGTTAACTACTTTCTGCCATTTTGCAAGAAGTAAGGCTGGTGATTTGGCTATTGCTGCTGACAAATGTATGTGAGGAGATGTTGGACTTTTCTGCATCTGTCACTAGCTGCATGATTGTCAAGAGGCAGTTGTGGTGTGAGCAATAGTGGTTCCCTGATAATACAACCTCATTTAGGGCACTGTTCTTAAACTTATAAGTTACAATAGCAGCAGCATGATTTTCAGTTTTCTGGTTGTGATAGAGGTAAGAGCTCTGCTGACGGACCGATCTAGAAATGGTCTTCTCATTCTTATTTGAAGACCAGGCCTAAGCCCCCTTATTCTACCTGTTCTAAAAATGCATATTTTAATTACTGTATTAAATCCCTTTCTGCCTAAAGTATTTTGAGTGGTTTTTGTTTACTGAAAGGTAATTCGGACAGAATTATTCTTGTTTTCCATAGGAAAGTTCAAGATTGGATAATGAAAGGGACTGCTAGGGATTTCAGCTTCTTTAATTATAGAATAGTTTATTGTAGGCTGATTCTCCCTCCAAGAAGAATGAGAAGAGTTGGACTAAATATAAACATATATCTGTGTGAACGTAGTTCCAAATGAATACTGATGACATGAAACAATGATAATAAGGTATTTTAGTGTTTAAAATATCCAGAGAAATAAAATGTATGACAGTTGCACATGAGTCAGGAGGGGATATAAGTGGAACTGAAGTGTTCTAAGTTTCTTGCATTTCCAGGAAATTGTAAAAGGATGTATACAGGTTGTAGTCACTAGCATAACCACAAAAAGGCCAATAAAAAATGTACAGCTAACAATCTAATAGAAGTAATATGAAATTTAAAAATAGTTGATTAATCCAGGTAAAGGAAAGAAAGAAAAGAAAAAGGAACATAAAGCAGTTTGGACAAATATAAAACAAATAATAAGATGATAGATTAAAACCTCAAAGTAAATGAATTATAGTAAATGGAAACAGACAAAACAGATCAAAACTGTCAGACTGGAAAAAGAACAAAACTCAATTCAATGTTGCATACTAATTGCTCATGACTTAACATAAAAAGAACAAAAGAAAAGAGAATGGAAAAAAGATATGCCATGTGAACACCAGCCAAAAGAAAGTTGATGGAAGTGTTCTATTATAAGACAAAGGAGGTTTTAAGACATTACCACAAAAAGAGGAATATTTCATAATTATAAAATAGCCAAATAAACCAAGAATGATGATCATTCTGAATGTCTGGCATAACCTTGAATATGTAAACCAAAAATTGGTGAAATTAAAAGAAGACTTAGATAATCACAATGGGAGACTTCAACACACAGCCCTCAGAAATTAACAGAACAAGCTAACAAAAAAATCAGTAGGAAAGAAACAATTTAAAAGCACAAATTAAAAGTTGATCTAGTAGATATATACAAAAAATAATGACTTGAACAACTGCAGACTACACATTATTTTTAAGTGTAAATGGGATATTTGGTAAAATAAAAAAGAATAGTTTCTGATCAGAGTAGAGAAATTTTTTTTAAAAAAGCCATAAGTCAATAACAAAACTATAATGTAAAAAATACTAAAATGTTTAGAAATGAAATAATACTCTACTAAATAACCTATGGTTCAAGAAGGAAATCACAATGGAAAATAGAAATAAAGACTGAGAATTAAAGTCTGACATATTATATTTATGAGATAGAGCTACAGCCATGCTTAGATAGTTATTGCCTTAAATGCATAGATTAGAAAAGAATCTCACCTTCTATATCAGGAAGATAGGGAAAGAATGCCAAATAAAACTCAAAGAAAGTAGTACAAAGTAATAGAAAAAATAATAGAAAAAAATCAATATGATAGGAAAGAATTGTTTTCTATTTCAACAAAGGCAAAAGTTGGTTTTTCAAAGTGACTTTTTTTTTTTTTTTTTTTCAGTACGCGGGCCTCTCACTGTTGTGGCCTCTCCCGTTGCAGAGCACCGGCTCCGGACGCGCAGGCTCAGTGGCCATGGCTCACAGGCCTAGCTTCTCCACGGCATGTGGGATCTTCCTGGACCGGGGCACAAACCTGTGTCCCCTGCATTGGCAGTCAGACTCTCAACCACTGTGCCATCAGGGAAGCCCTCAAAGTGACTTTAAAAATGATAGAGCCTTGCTCCTTGGTATATATCCCCCCAAAACAAAAACATTAATCTGAAAAGATACATGCACTCAATAGTCATAGCAGCATTATTTACAATTACCAAGCTATGGAAGCTAACTAAGTGTCTATCAACAGATGAATGGATAAAGAAGATGTGAAAAAAAAAAAAAATATATATATATATACATACACACAATGGAATACGGCTCAGCCATTAAAAAGAATGGAATTTTGCCACTTGCAGCAACATGGATGGACTTGAGAGGGCATTATGCTAAGTAAAATAAGTCAGACAGAGAAAGACAAATATGTATGACATCACTTACATATGGAATCTAAAACAATACAACAAATTAGAGAATATAACAAAAAAAAAGGAGATTAACAGATATAGAGAACAAACTACTGGCCACCACTGGGGAGAGGGAAGGGAGGAGGGGCAATATAGAACCTGAGGTTTAAGAGGTACAAACTATTATGTACAGAATAAGCTACAAGGATATATTGTACAACACAAGGAATATATCCAATATATTTTTTAACATCTTTATTGGAGTATAACTGTTTTACAATGGTGTGTTAGTTTCTGCTGTATAACAAAGTGAATCAGCTATACATATACATATATCCCCATATCTCCTCCCTCTTGCATCTCCCTCCCACCTTCCCTATCCCACCCCTCTAGGTGGCCACAAAGCACCGAGCGGATCTCCCTGTGCTATGTGGCTGCTTCCCACTAGATATCTATTTTACATTTGGTAGTGTATATATGTCCATGTCACTCTCTCACTTGGTCCCAGCTTACCTTTCCCCCTCCCCATGTCCTCAAGTCCATTCTCTACATCTGTGTCTTTATTCTTGTCCTGCCCCTAGGTTCTTCAGAACGATTTTTTTTTTCTTAGATTCCATATATATGTGTTAGCATACGGTACTTGTTTTTCTCTTTCTGACTTACTTCACTCTGTATGACAGACTCTATAGCCAATATTTTATAATAACTATAAATGGAGTACAACCTTAAAAAATTATGATCATTATACTGTGTACCTGTAACTTATATATTGCACATCAACTATACTTCAATAAAAAAATAAGATAAAATAATAACCAGCCCAGAGAAGCGATGTTCACTAATATTATGGGAGGTATTTATCAACAAGTATAAATTATAAACTATTATAATTATTGCTATTTAAGTTAATAAAGAAGCATTTTCCTTTTTCTCTTATACTGAGATTATAGCAGCTAGATGAAAAAAGAAAAACAGTTCTTTAGTCTATGTACAGTCAAGAAACCAAGAAGAGAATGTTGTGTGCTCTGTTTACCCAGAAAAAAGGACACCCATGATCTGTAGTATACTCACCAAAACTCTGCCTTGCTGAAGCCAAGAGAAGGCCTTTGGTATGCCACTGTAGTAGAATAATTTGGGTTCGTGTTTTGCTCTAGTCACACCTCAGTAGTTCCAAGAAGGCAGCCAAACCCTTAATATCTTAAAGGGCACAGAGTGGAAGCCTCTTGGATTCTACAGCTCTTCCTGACTCTTGTCAATGCCTACACTCACTTAAGAGGTATGCCATGTGTCCTGGAAGCAGATGGGATAGCTGGAGTACCTTCTAGGGCAACAAAAGGGAAAAGGAAAAGTTTTCTCAATATTGGAAAGAGGTCAGGATTTAGAAGGTCCAGTGAGATACAGAATCTGGTAAGACAAGGAGTGTCAGTGTGGCACACCCAGAGAGGCTGGATGCTTTGCCCCCAGTACTTTCAGAGGTTCCTGAACACCAAGCATGGACTAGAAGCAGTGGAGAAGCAAAGTCTAAAAGGACCAAGGTAGCTGGATAATGGCTTTCTCCATATTATCCAGTGAGATCCAATGATCAATGACCTGAGCTATGATCTTCACTCTGCTCTGGCACCATTTAAGATACTGAACCTTTGCACAATGCTCGGGACAGGAAAGCACTAATAAATATTTAGTTTTAATTCCTGCCAGCCCAGAAGTATGATGAGATTTTACTTAGATCTGCTGTTAATTTAAAGAAAATAAAGTTGTGCAATAGTTTTTACCAGAAAAACTTTTTTTAAAATGATAGAGCCTTGGAAAGTTGATGAAAAAGAAATATAAAAGGTACAAATTACCAATATTATGAAAGAAAATTACATGTAAAATAATTAAGATATCATAAACAACTTAATAACAATAAATCTGGAAATTTAGAAGAGCAAGACAACCATCTGGAAAAACACAACATATTAAAAACACATCTAAGTAGAAATAGAAATCTAAGTACATTTAATAAGTAAATTTCATTTCTAATTGAACAACTTGCCACAAAGAAAACACCAGGCCTAGGTGGCATCACTGGCAAATTCTTCCAGTCATTTCTGAAAGAATACCAAGCCTATGCAAATGTATCCAGAGATAGAAAAGAAGGAAACTTTCCAAACAGACTTTATAGGGCCGAATAAACTTGATACTAAAGCTTGATATGAATATTACAGTAAAGAAAAGTTATAGATCAATTCCTTTCATGAACATAGATGTTGGACAATGAATATGAAACATGAATATAAAGTATTAAACCAAGTCTAACCACACAGAACAAAGGTGATACACATCATAACATAGTTGAATTTATTCCAGGAATTCAGGATTGGAACAACATTCAAAAATAAACAAATCTCCTTACCATATTAACATCATAAAAAAGAAAAATTATACAATTATCTCATTAGATGTTGTGGCAGATAGGATAATGTTCCCCTCCCCTGAGTCTGTCCACACCCAGTCTTCAAAAACTGTAAATATGTTACTTTACATGGCAAGACAACTTTGCACATGTGATTAGGTTAAGGAACTTGAGATTGGGTGATCAACCTGGAATACCAGGTGGGTCCATTCTAATAACATGAGTCCTTAAGAGTGAAGAACCTCTCCCTGCTGTGGTCAGAGAGATGAAATGTGAGAAAGATTGAACCCCTACCCCCACCTGCCTCCACCCATACTGGATTTAAAGACTGAGGAAGGAGGCCAAAAAATGCAGCAGCATCTGGAATCTGGAAATAGCCCTCAGCTTACAACCAGCAATAAATAAATAAATAAATAAATGGGGACCTTAGTTATACAATCACAAAGAACTCAATTCTGCCAATACCTGGAATGAGCAAGGAAACGGATTCTCCCCTACAACCTCTAGTAATGAAGGCAGGTCTGTGGACACTCTGATTTTAACCCTGAAACACTCATGCCAGGCTTCTGACCTACAAAAGTGTAAAATAATAAATTTGTTTTGTTTTAAGCTACTTAATTTGGGGCAATTTGTTATGTCAGCAATAGAAAACTAATACAAAGATAAAAAAGCTTTTGACAGATTTCAGTACCCATTCATAATTTTTAATATTATTTGCAAAATAATAATATAAGTAGTCTTTTTAATCTGATGATGGGTGTCTACAAAAAAACACGTATATTTATATAAACATCATACTTAGTAGTAAAATATTGAAAGTATTCTCCCTGGGATAAGAAATGAGACAAAGTTGTATAATATCGTGACTCATATCCAACAGTGTTCTGGAGGTCCTAGCCAGTAACAGAGTTGAGCAAAAGAAGTAAAGTTTATAAGGATTGGAAATAAAGAATAAAACAGTTAAAATGATTGTGAATGCAAAATTCTAAAAGAATCTAAGGGAAATTACTGGAATTAAAAATTTAAGTTTTTCTATATTATCCATTTCACTGGATGCAAGTTCATATAAAAATTAACTGTTTTTTTTTTTTTTTTTTTTTTTGCGGTATGCGAGCCTCTCACTGTTGTGGCCTCTCCCTTTGTGGAGCACAGGCTCTGCACACGCAGGCTCAGCGACCACGGCTCACGGGCCCAGCTGCTCCGCGGCATGTGGGATCCTCCCGGACCGGGGCATGAACCCGCGTCCCCTGCATCAGCAGGCGGATTCTCAACCACTGCGCCACCAGGGAAGCCCTAAAAATTAACTGTATTTTTTTTTTTTTGTGCTGTATTTTTATATATCAGCAACAAAATATTAGAAAACAAAATTTTAAAAAATTATACCATTTACATGAGGAAAACATCAATGCCTACAAATTACCTCATGCAAGATATGCAATAGCTCTTCACATAAAACTATACAAAATTGGGCTTCCTTAGTAGCACAGTGGTTGAGAGTCCACCTGCCGATGCAGGGGACATGGGTTCGTGCCCCAGTCCGGGAAGATCCCACATGCCGCGGAGTGGCTGGGCCCGTGAGCCATGGCCACTGAGCCTGCACGTCCGGAGCCTGTGCTCTGCAATGGGAGAGGCCACAACAGTAACAGGCCCGCGTACCGCAAAAACAAACAAACAAACAAAAAACTATACAAAATTATTGAAATGTATCAAATAAGACCTAGTTGAAGTTGTTGATTTTTCCAAAAGTGATCTATAAATTCAATGTAATATATAATTTAGTTTACTAATTCCAAATTGTATATGAATATGTATAGGTTCAAGGGTAAAAAATACAATTTTAAAGAGGAACTATTTTGAGTGTACACTCTGAATTATCAAGCTTAAAATAAAGCTATAGCAATTAAGATAGTATGCTGTTGTCACAAGAATAGATAAACAGACCAACAGAATAAAACAGAGAATACAGGAACAGAATCACAGATATTAGATCCTTGAATTATGGTGAAGATACTCAGATCATTTGAAAGGGAAAGTGTTTTCAATAAATGGTGCTTAGTGAATAGGAAATTCATGGTTTAAAAAGGACTTTTATATCATACCATCAACATTAATTTTAGGTATACTGTACAGCTACATATAAAATCTAATCAAAAGACTTCTGGAAATTAACATGGAAAAATGCCTTACAACCTTATGTTGGGAACAGCCAGGATGAAGAATGTCCTTCAGAATATGCTCTCTGACTACAGTGTAAATAAATTAGAAATCAATAAACTAAGATATCTAGGATACTAAATAACACAGTATTTTGAATTTAAATGACAATTATAATCACAAAATAAATTAGAAAATACTTTAAACCTAAAGGTAATACAAATGCAACATGAAAAATGGAGAGATGCAACTAAAGCAATATTTAGAGAGGATTTCAATTTAATTGCTTATATTAGAAATAAATGTCCAGAGTGGCTAAGACTCCACACTCCCAATGCAGGGGGCACGGGTTTGATCCCTAGTTAGGGAACTAAGATCCCGCATGCTGCACGGTGCAGCCAAAAATAAAAAAATTTACTCGATAGGTTAAGAAGCAAGAAAATAGGACTTATAGCCAAGAGAAATATCACTCAAAAGTAAAGGAAAGCAGAAATAAGAGAGATGATGAAACTAGGAATGAATGGATCTTAAAAAGGCAAAAATGTTAATGTTCATATATTTAAAGGAAAATGAACACAGTGAAGAGAAAAATGTTAGAGTCAAAAACAATGGAATATCTAGATGCATCAGAAATGTAAATTATCAGTAATGTAAATGTAAATTATAATTATCAGCAATGATATTAAATATAATGAATTTTTACAATGCAGATATTGGCAAAATTAATTTTTTTATTAGCAAAATTAATTTAAAAAATTGTTTCAAATATATGCTGTCTATATGAGAAACATTTTATAGTCAGATACAGAAAGTCTGAAATATGAATATGTAAATGAAATCCTCTACAAACTTCTAACAATTCAAGTCCAAAAACATATAAAAAGGATTATACACTAGGATCATGTGATTAATCTCAGAAAATTCAGGATGGTTCAACATATAAAAATCAAGCAATATTATAATAAACCATTTTAATATGATAAAGGACAATAACCACAAGATCATATCAACTGTTGCAAAAAAAGCATTTGAAAAAACCCAATACTCTTTCATGATAAAAACACTCAACAAACCAGAAACAGATGTGAACTTCCTGAACCTGATAAAGGATATCCATGAAAAACCCACAGGTAACATCAAAGTTACTACTGAAAGACTAAAATATTTACTTCTAAAATCAGGAACATGAAAAGGATATATGCTTTCACTGATATTCATCATTGTACTGAAGTTTCTAGTCAGGGAAATCAGAAAGAAAAAATAATGGCATGCATATTAAAAAGGAAGAAGCAGAACCATATCTATCTGCAGATGACATGGTTTTAATTATAGAAAATCATAGGAATTTTAAAAAAACTATCAGAGCTAATAAATGAGTTCAGCAAGTCTGCAGAAAATAAGATCCATTATATTTCTATAAATTATCAACAAACAATCCAAAAATATAATTAAGAAAACAGTTCCATTTGTAAGAATATCAAAAAGAATACGATACTTAGAAATAAATTTAACAAAAGAAGTGTAAGGAGAAGCAAGAAGAACTACAGTCCTGCAGCCCGTGGAACAAAAACCACATTCACAGAAAGACAGACAAGATGAAAAAGCAGAGGGCTATGTACCAGAAGAAGGAACAAGATAAAACCCCAGAACAACAACTAAATGAATTGGAAATAGGCAACCTTCCAGAAAAAGAATTCAGAATAATGATAGTGAAAATGATCCAGGACCTCAGAAAAAGAATGGAGGCAAAGATCAAGAAGATGCAAGAAATGCTTAACAAAGACCTAGAAGAATTAAAGAACAAACAAACAGAGTTGAACAATACAATAACTGAAATGAAAACTACACTAGAAGGAATCAATAGCAGAATAACTGAGGCAGAAGAATGGATAAGTGACCTGGAAGACAGAATGGTGGAACTCACTGCTGCAGAACAGAATAAAGAAAAAAGATTGAAAAGAAATGAAGACAGCCTAAGAGACCTCTGGGACAACATTAAACACAACAACGTTCGCATTATAAGGGTCCCAGAAGAAGAGAGAGAGAAAGGACCAGGGAAAATATTTGAAGAGATTATAGTCGAAAACTTCCCTAACACGGGAAAGGAAATAGACACCCAAGTCCAGAAAGAACAGCAAGTCCCATACAGGATAAACCCAAGGAGAAACATGCTGAGACACATAGTAATCAAATTGGGAAAAATTAAAGACACAGAAAAAGTATTGAAAGCAGCAAGGGAAAAATGACAAATAACATACAAGGGAACTCCCATAAGGTTAACAGATGATTTCTCAGGAGAAACTCTATGAGACAGAAGGAAGTGGCATGATATACTTAAAGTGATGAAAGGGAAGAACTTACAACCAAGATTACTCTATCTGGCAAGGATCTCATTCAGATTTGATGGAGAAATCGAAAGCTTTACAGACAAGGAAAAGCTAAGAGAATTCTGCACCACCAAACAAGCTCTACAACAAATGCTAAAGGAACTTCTCTAAGTGGGAAACACAAGAGAAGAAAAGGACCTACAAAAACAAACCCAGAACAATTAAGAAAATGGTCTTAGGAACATACATATTGATAATTACCTTAAACGTGAATGGATTAAATGCTCCAACCAAAAGACACAGGCTTGCTGAATGGATACAAAAACAAGACCATATATATGATGTCACAAGAGACCAACTTCAGACCTAGGGACTAATACAGACTGAAAGTGAGGGGATGGAAAAAGATTACATGCAATGGAAATCAAAAGAAAGCTGGAGTAGCTATACTCATACCAGATAAAACAGACTTTAAAATAAAGAATGTTACAAGAGACAAGGAAGAACACTAAATAATGATCAAGGGATCAATCCAAGAAGAAGCTATAATAATTATAAATATATATGCACCCAACATAGGAACACCTCAATACATAAAGCAACCGCTAACAGCTATAAAAGAGGAAATCAACAGTAACACAATAATAGTGGGGGACTTTCACACCTCACTTACACCAATGGACTGATCATGCAAAATGAAAATAAATAAGGAAACAGAAGCTTTAAATGACACAATAGACCAGATAGACTTAATTGATATTTATAGCACATTCCATCCAAAAACAGCAGACTACACTTTCTTCTTAAGTGTTCACGGAACATTCTCCAGGATAGATCACATCTTGGGTCACAAATCAAGCCTCAGTGAATTTAAGAAAACTGAAATCATATCAAGCATCTTTTCTGACCACAACACTGAGATTAGAAATGAATTACAGGGAAAAAAACGTAAAAAACACAAACACATGGAGGCTAAACAATACGTTACTAAACAACCAACAAATCACTGAAGAAATCAAAGAGGAAATCAAAAAATACCTAGAGACGGATGACAATGAAAACACGATGATCCAAAACCTATGGGATGCAGCAAAAGCAGTCCTAAGAGGGAAGTTTATAGCTATACAAGCCTACCTCAAGAAACAAGAAAAATCTCAAGTAAACAATCTAACTTTACACCTAAAGGAACTAGAGAAAGAAGAAAAAAAAAGCCCAAAGATAGTAGAAGGAAATAAATCATAAAGATCAGAGCAAAAATAAATGAAATAGAAACAAAGAAAACAATAGCAAAGATCAATAAAACTAAAAGCTGCTTCTTTGAGAAGATAAACAAAATTGATAAACCATTAGCCAGATTAATCAAGAAAAAGAGGGAGAGGACTGAAATCAATAAAATTAGATAAGAAAAAGCAGAAGGTACAACAGACACCGCAGAAATACAAACAATCCTAAGAGACTAGTACAAGCAACTCTATTCCAATAAAATGGACAACCTGGAAGAAATGGACAAATTCTTAGAAAGGTATAACCTTCCAAGACTCAACAAGGAAGAAACAGAAAATATGAGCAGACCAAACACAAGTAATGAAATTGAAACTGTAATTAAAAAACGTCCAACAAACAAGTCAGGAGCAGATGGCTTCACAGGTGAATTCTATCAAACATTTAGGGAAGAGCTAACACCCATCCTTCTCAAACTTTTCCAAAATATTGCAGAGGAAGGAACACTCCCAAACTCATTCTATGAGGCCACCATCACCCTTATACCAAAACCAGAAAAAGATACTACAAAAAAAGAAAATTACAGACCAATATCACTGATGATTATAGATGCAAAATTCCTCAAAAAAATACTAGCAAACAGAATCCAACAACACATTAAAAGGATCATACACCATGATCAAGTGGGATTTATCCCAGGAATGCAAGCATTCTTCAATATACGCAAATCAATCAATGTGATACACCATATTAACAAATTGAAGAATAAAAACCATATGATCATCTCAATAGATGCAGAAAAAGCTTTTGACGAAATTCAACACCCATTTATGATAAAAATTCTCCAGAACGTGGGCATAGAGGGAACCTACCTCAACATAATAAAGGCCATATATGACAAACCCACAGCAAACATCATTCTCAATGGTGAAAAACTCAAAGCATTTCCTCTAAGATCAGGAACGAGACAAGGATATCCACTCTCACCACTATTTTTGGAAGTCCTAGCCATGGCAATCAGAGAAGAAAAAGAAATAATAGAAATAATACAAATTGGAAAAGAAGAAGTAAAACTGTCACTGTTTGCAGATGACATGATACTATACATAAAGAATCCTAAAAATGCCACCAGAAAACTATTAGAGCTAATCAATGAATGTGGTAAAGTTACAGGATACAAGATTAATGCACAGAAATCTGTTGCATTCCTATACATTAATGATGAAAAACCTGAAAGAGAAATTATGGAAACACTCCCATTTACCATTGTAACAAAAAGAATAAAATACCTTGGAATAAACCTACCTAGGGAGACAAACAACCTGCATGCAGAAAACTATAAGACACTGATGAAAGAAATTAAAGATGATACAAACAGATGGAGAGATATACCATGTTTTTGGATTGGAAGAATCAACATTTTGAAAATGACTATACTACCCAAAGCAATCTACAGATTCAATGCAATCCTGGAAGAATCAACATTTTGAAAATGACTATACTACCCAAAGCAATCTACAGATTCAATGCAATCCCTATCAAATTACCAATGGCATTTTTTATGGAACTAGAACAAATCATCTTAAAATTTGTATGGAGACACAAAAGACCCAGAATAGCCAAAGCAGTCATGAGGGAAAAAAACGGAGCTGGAGGAATCAGACTCCCTGACTTCAGACTATACTACAAAGCTACAGTAATTAAGACAATATGGTACTGGCACAAAAACAGAAACATAGATGAATGGAACAAGATAGAAAGCCCAGAGATAAACCCACACACCTATGGTCAACTAATCTATGACAAAGGAGGCAAAGATATACAATGGAGAAAAGACAGTCTCTTCAATAAGTGGTGCTGGGAAAGCTGGTAAAAGAATGAAATTAGAACACTCTCTAACACTGTACACAAAAATAAACTCAAAATGGATTAGAGACCTAAATGTAAGACTGGACACTATAAAAGTCTTAGGAAAACATAGGAAGCACAGTCTTTGACATAAATCACAGCAAGATCTTTTTTGATCCACCTCCTAGAGTAATGGAAATAAAACAAAAATAAACAAATGGGATCTAATGAAACTTCAAAGCTTTTGCACAGCAAAGGAAACCATAAACAAGACGAAAAGACAACCCTCAGAATTGGAGAAAATATTTGCAAAGGAAGCAACTGACAAAAGATTAATCTCCAAAATATATAAATAGCTTATGCAGCTCAATATTAAAGAAACAAACAACCCAATCCAAAAATGGGCAGAAGACCTAAATAGACATTTCTCCGAAGAAGACATACAGATGACCAAGAAGCACATGAAAAGTTGCTTAATATCACTAATTAGTAGAGAAATGCAAAGCAAAACTACAATGAGGTATCATCTCACACCAGTTAGAATGGGCATCATCAGAAAATCTACAAACAACAAATGCTGGAGAGGGTGTGAAGAAAAGGGAACCCTCTTGCACTGTTGGTGGGAATGTAAATTGATACAGCCACTATGGAGAACAGTATGAGGGTTCGTTAAAAAACTAAAAATAAATTACCATATGATCCAGCAATCCCACCACTGGGTATATACCCAGAGAAAACCCATAATTCAAGAAGACACATGCACCCCAATTTTTGTTGCAGCACTATTTACAATAGCCAGGTCATGGAAGCAACCTAAATGCCCATTGACAGACGAATGGATAAAGATGACGTGGTACATATATACAATGGAATATTACTCGGCCAAAAAAAGGAAAGAAATTGAGTTATTTGTTGAGACGTGGATGGACCTAGAGACTGTCATACAGAGTGAAGTAAGTCAGAAAGAGAAAAACAAATATCATATATTAACGCATGTATGTGGAACCTAGAAATATGGTACAGATGAACCGGTCTGCATGGCAGAAGTTGAGACACAGATGTAGAGAACAAACGTATGGACACCAAGGGGGGAAAATCATGGTGGGGTGGGGATGGTGGTGTGCTGAATTGGGCGATTGGGATTGACATGTACACCCTGATGTGTATAAAATTGATGACTAATAAGAACTTGCAGTATAAGAAAACAAACAAACAAAAAAACAACTAATACTAAACTTTCTTTGGGTTATTTGTATGGAAATGTGTTAATATAAATGTTTTAGACATTACATGAAATTTCTAAAAATCGTATATGTTTTGGTACAATTTTATGTCATAATTCTAGTTATTACTTTAAAATGTATATCTCAGAAATAACTAAATTTCTTGTCAATTGCATTATTATGAACTTTCATCAAATCTTTTGTGGTCATTTTTAAGTCTTTTGTCATTTACAGACAGTTTTGGGTGTACTCTGATGCTTTTGCAAAAATGTTCCTATAAAAGGGTTTCATCTTCAAGGAATTCATGGAAAAGACTGACAAGTACAGGATTCTTGTAACTGACTATACTGCTGAAGAGAATGAATAAGCATTTTCAGAACTCTAATGGAAAACTGATGAATTCATAAAATTGCTAACAAAAGATCAAGATGAAAAAAATTAATTACATGGGACTGAGTGAACTGATGAGGATGATTATAATTTTGTGACTTTCTGTTTGAATAAAAAAAATCCCACAAGGACTCAGAGGCAAAAAATATGCAAATAAATTTTCACTGCAAAGTAAAGGAGCTGTTACAGTGGAGGATTAGTGGACTGAATGTCAATATTATGACATAGTATGAGTGTGTTTCGTGTTTGGTAATTGCAATCGTTGTTTTTGTTGTGGTCATCCATTTACAATGCTTGGTGTCAGTTTATTTATCTCTTGTAAAAATAAAGTATAGTGTGTGTATGTGAAAGGAAAAAAAAAGGCTACTCTTCCCATCCTGCACTGAATTGTCTTGACAAAAAAAAGTGTAAGACTTGTACACTAAAAATAACACAGAAAAATTAATAAAAACCTATATAAATGTAAACATATCCTGGGTTCCTGGACTGGAAGACAATGTTGTTATAACAGCAATATTCCCAAACTAATCTATAGATTTAACATAATCTGTATCATTGAGACTCATATTTTCCAATTTCAAAAGCTATTACAAAGTGTAGTGTTTGCATAAGGATGGACATATAGATCAATGGAACAGAAGTGAGATTCCAGAAATAAACCCTCATATTTTTGGTCAATTGATTTTCAAAGGATATGCCAAAAACAATTCAATGGCAAAGAAATGATTTTCAGGAAATTGTACTGGGACAACTGGTAGGACCTGTACCACACACCATGTAAAAAATTAACTCAAAATGAAGCAGACACCTAAATGTGTCTGGCTGCTTTAACTTAGCAAAATGTCCTTGAGGTTTATCTTGATTGCTGCTTTTATCAGTATTCTGTCCCATTAATTCTGTAGTAGCATTCTAGTGGAGAACTATATCACAATTTGTCTATGCATTCACTAGTTTAGGAACATACGGATGGTTTCCAATTTTCAGCTATTATGAATTATGCTGCTATGAACATGAAGATAAACATCTTTGTGTGGACATGTTTTCATTTTTCTTGGGGAGATAGCTGAGAGTGGAATACCAAGGTTATATATAAGTGCACGTTAAATTTTTTAAAAGCTGACAAACTCTTTTTCAAAGTGGGTATACAATTTTATACTTATACCAGCACTTTTACCAGTATGAGAGTTCCAGTTTCTTCACATCCACACCAACACTTCATATTTCCAGTCTTTGTGATTATATCCTTTCCAGTGTGTATGTACTGGTATTTCATGTTTTGAATTTGCATTTTCCTAATGGTTAATATATTAAGCATCTTTTTATGTCTTAGTAGCCATTACCATATATTTTGTGGTAAAGTATCTATTCAAACTTTTAGTCTTTAGAGGGAGTAAGATAAGCTGTTTATCTTCTTATTATTGAGTTCTGAAGAGTTCTTTATAATTTTTATACACAAGAACATTTATAGGATACATAATTGTCGTTTTGTAAATCAGAGTTTCCCAGGCAAAATCTGAAATTGGCCCTTGTACATGGAGGGAGAGACTAAAAAAAGAGGCACACTACTCCAGATTGTTAGGTTTCAGGATTAATAAGCAAGGGAACTTACCTGCAAGACTTGTCTTGGGCACCTGCATGCCAGAATCTTAAAAGTTTATATAGAGGCCTTAACTGGGTTCAGTCACATATACCAACCAGATGGTCTCAACAACACATTGCTCTCTCAAGGCTTCATACTTGAAAATGGGTCCCATGGTGCAAACGGTGGGCAGAAAGTACATCTCAAGGATAGGGGTGGGGGTGAGGAGCCTCTGATTGCTTGGGTCCAGCTCAGTGGGCAATTGGCCATCAGGCCCTCTTGATGATCACCTCCAACAACAATTTAGAAGTATTTCCTCCCAGTCCTCGGCTTGTTTTTTTTGTTTGTTTTTTTTTTTTCTTAATGGAGTCTTTTCAAGAGTAAAAGCTTTTAATTTTGGTTATATCATTCTTTTTTCATTTAGTATCACAGTTTTGGTGACCTACCTAAGAATTCTTTGCCCAGTCTGAAGTCACAAAGATCTTTCTCTTGTTTCATTCTAGTTTTGTAATTTTATCTCATATTTACAATGCTGATCCATTTTGAGTCAACTTCTGATACAATTTTTAAGGGTCACATAGAATATTAACCAAGATAGACTCTATGATTAGCCATAAAACAAGCCTCAAAACGTTTAAGAGAATTAAAATCATACAAGGTATGTTTTCTACCACAATGGAATTAAATTAGAAATTGATTATCAATTAGTATCTTTCAAATCCATTTCTATATGCAAATTAGACAGTCACAATGTATTTTGAACTAAATGATAATGAAAACATAACATGTCAAAATTTGTGGAATGCAGGTAATGCTATGTCTAGAGAGAAGTTTATAGTTTTAATGCTTATTTTTGGAGACAAGAAAGCCTAGACTCATTGATATAAACTTCTATCCTAGGAAGTTAACAAAAAGTAGCAAATTAAATACAATGAAAGAAGAAGAAAGAAAATTATCAAGATAAGTGCAGAAATAAATGAAACGGAAACGAGAAAACTGATTGAGAAAAGCAGTGAAACTAAAAGATAGCTCTCTGAAAATCATTAAAATTTATAAGGCTCTATGTAGACTTATAAAGATAAAAAATAGAAGACATGTTATCAATAACAAGAATAAAAGCAGGGACATCACTAAATGATACAAAATGATCCTAACGATAAAAAAGGATAATAAACAGCTTGAATAAAATTTGACAATAATTTACATAAAATGAGAAAATTCTTCAAAGGACACAAATTATCCCTGAATCACGAAGAAACAGGAGGGGTTTCCCTGGTGGCGCAGTGATTAAGAATCCGCCTGCCAATGCAGGGGACATGGGTTCAAGCCCTGGTCTGGGAAGATTTCACATGCCACAGAGCAACGAAGCCCTTGTGCTACAACTACTGAGCTTGTGCTCTAGAGCCCATGAGCCACAACTACTGAGCCCGCGTGTCACAACTACTGATGCCGGCGCACCTAGAGCCCATGCTCCACAACAAGAAAAGCTACTGCAATGAGAAGCCTGTGCACCACAATGAAGACTAGCCCCCGCTTGCCACAGCTAGAGAAAGCCTGCGCACAGCAACGAAGACACGATGCAGCCAAAAATAAATAAATACATTTATTTATTTAAAAAAAAAAAGAATAGGAAAGTTGAATAGTACTATATCTATTAAGAAAATTGAATTTGCTATAAAAAACTTTTCCACAAAGAAAACTTCAGACTCATATCACTTCAGTGGTAAATTTTATCAAACATTTAAGGAAGAAATAACACTAATTATATATATATATATATATATATATATATATATATATATATATATATTCCCAAATATATATGAGGAGAAAAGAAAAAAATACCTCACCAATTATTTTAGAAGTCCAGCAATACCCGATTAAAATAAGCAAACATTTTACAAAAAAGAAAACTACTAACCAAGAACTCTCTTGAACACAGATGCAAAATTACTGTGAGATATATTTGCAAAACTATTCTAACATATATATAACATATATGTATATAATGACAAATCAAGATTTATGACAGGATTCTACATTTACATACAAAAATTTATGTAATTCATCATACATTTAGAATAATGGATAATAATGGAAAAAACCAATATTTTTATTTCAATAGAGATGAAACATTTAACAATATTCAAATACAAATTTATGATAAAAACTCTCATCAAAGTAGTAATAGAAGGGAACTTCCTCAATCTTTAAAAGGCAAGTAAAATAATTTATAGCTAACATGACAGGCAAAGTTTAAAATGTGAATTATGCCTCTAAGATCAGAAAAAAATGCAAAGACATCCTCTCTCATCAGTTCTGTTTAACACTGTACTGGAGGAGCTAGTCATTGCAGCAAGAAAAGAAGAAAAAAAATAGTCATACAGTTTAGAAAAAAAGTTCTTTGTAGACATCATCATGTACATAGAAAACCGTACTAAATGTACCAAACAGCTTCTTGAACTTACAAGTGAGTTTAGAAAATTCATAGAATGCAAGATTCCTCTAAAAAATTAAGTGTATTTCTATGTATAAACAAGCAATGTATACTTAGAAAGTAAAATTTTAAAAAAGTACCATTTACAATAGCTTCAGGAAACATGAGTAATTTAGAGATAATTTTAAAGACATATATGTGAAACTTTTCCACAAACACAACAAAACATTGCAGATAAATATTCAATAAGACAGCTTAACAAATTTGGAAGAGTAGACACTATAAGAATTATGCTATCAGACTACAATGGAATTAAACTAGAAATTTATAACAGATCACTCCAAACATATTTGGAAAATTTCCAAATATTTGTAGATTAAACAACAGACCAAAATAACTCATGGGTCAAAGAAAAGCCTTGGGAGAAATTTAAAAATATTTTGAAGTAAATGAAAATGAAAATACAACCTATCAAAATTTGTGGGAAACAGTTGAAGCAGTGCTTAGAGGAAAATTTATAGCATTAAATGCATATATTAATAATAAAATTATTATTAATCATAAAAACCAGTACAGAAATCAATGAAAACAGGAAAATAATTAAGAAAATCAACAAAATCAAAAGTTGTTTTTTTTTAAAGTTGGTTTTTGAAAAGTTCGATAAAATTGATAAACTCCTAGCCATACAATCATGAAAAAGAGAGGATATAAATTATAAATTATTATAATTATTATAAGAAATGAAAGAGTGCCATCACTACTGATCTCACAGACATTAGAAGGAAATAAAGGAATATTACTAACAACTCTAAGCTCACATATTGATAACAAAGATGAAATGGACCAATTCTTGGAAAGACACAGTCTATCAAAACCCACACAAAAAGAAACAATCTGAATAGGCTTAAATCTATGAAATACATTGAGTAAATAATTAATAATCTTCCAAAACATAAAGCAACAGGCTTAAAAGGTTTCACTGGTGAATTCTATCAAATATTTAAACAAAAGACACCATTTTCATTCAATCTGTTCCACAAAATAGAAGCAGAGGGAGCACTTCCTAACTCATTCTATAAGGTCAGCATAACTTTAAATACCAAAAGCAGACAAAGAAATTACAAGAACTGGAGAACTACAGCTAATATCTTTCATGAACATAGATGCAAAACTCTTCAACAAAATATTAGCAAATTAAATCCACAATATATAAAACTAATTATAAACCATGACCAAGTGGAATTTATTCCAGGTATGCAATACTGTTTTAACATTAAAAGATCAATCGATTTTACCTCTCACATCAAGAGGATAAAAAAGAAAGGTAATATGATCTTATCAATAGTTGCAGGAAAATCATTTGATAAAATCAAACTCCCATTCATGAGAAAAACTCTCAGCAAACTAAGAATAGAGGGGAACTTCCTCAACTTTATAATAAACATCTACAAATAATCTACAGCTAACATCATATTTAATGGTGAGAAATTAGATACTTTCCCCCTAAGACTGGGAACAAGGTAAAATTGTCCCTTCTCATCTCTCCTGTTCAATATCATACTGGAAGGCCTAGTTAATGCAATAAGACAATAAAAGCAAATAAAAGGTATACAGATTGGGACAGCAGAAATAAAACTCTTTTTTTGTTTGCAGGTGTAAAATTCTTTGACTGTATATGTAGAAAATTCCAAAGGATGGACTAAAAAATTTGCCTGGAGCTAATAAGAGTTTATAACTAGGTTGTAGGATACATCGTTAATATACAAAAGTTAATTTCTTTCTTATATACAGCAATGAGCAATTTACATTTGAAATTAAAAACATAGTATCATTCACGTTAGTACCAAGAAAATAAAATACTTAGGTATAAATCTAGCAAATTATGTATAAGATCTGTATAAGAAAAATTTTAAAAACTCTCATTAAGAAAATCAAAGAAGATATAAATAAATGAGTAGGAAGATTCAATATTGTCAAAATATCAGTTCTTAGCAACTTGATCTATAGATTCAATGCAATCACAAGCAAAATCCTAGCAAGTTACTTTGTGCATATGGACAAAGTTATCCAGAAGTTTATATGAAAAGGAAAGAGACCCAGAACAGCCAATATAAGTTTGAAGAACAAAGTTGGAGGACTGATATTACCTGACATCAAGGCTTATTATAAAACTACAGTAATCAAGACAGGAGAGTATTGGTGAAGGAGCAGATAGACCAATGCAACACAACAGAGAGCCCAAAAATATACTCACACAAATATATTCAACTGGTCTTTGATGAAGAAGTAAAGGCAAATCAATGGAGAAAATATAATCTTTTCAACAAAGGCTGCTAGAACAACTGGACATCCACATGCAAAAAAATGAACCTAGACACAGACCTTGTACCCCTTACAATAATTAACTCAAAATGAATCATAGACCTTGCTATAAGCTGAATATTTGTATCCCCCCCAAAATTCATACATTGAAACCTAATGCCCAATGTGATGGTACTGGGAGGTGGGGTTTGGGGAGGTGCTTAGGTCATGAGGGTGGAGTCCTCATGAATGGGATTGGTGCTTTTATAAAAGAGGCCCTAGAAAGCTCCCTTGCCCCTTTCACCATGTGAGGACACCAAAGAAGGTTCTGTTCATAAGGCTATGGGCCCTCACCAGACACTGAATCTGCTGGCACCATGCTCTTGGACTTCCCAGCCTCCAGAACTGAGAAATAAGTGTTGTTTATAAGCCACCCAGTTTATGGTATTTTTATTATAGCGGACTGAATGGACTAAGAGCTAAATGTAAAACACAAAGTTCTTAAACTCTGTAAGATAATGTAGGAGAAAATCCTAGAAATCTTGGGTTTGACAATGAGTTTTTAAATATGACACTAAAAGCATGATTCATGAAAAAAAATTGATAAGTTGGACTTCATTAAAATTAAAAAGTTTTGCTCTGTGAAAGACACATGTTCCCCTGCTAACCGAAAGTACAACGTTTCTATAAGACCTTTGGTAAGCTGAACAGCATAAAGTGAAGAAGAAATTACCTTAGGACACGGCTTGCTAATGGATGCAGAGATGCTCATAGACACAGTTCAAAGCTACGGGGGCTTGATGGAGTTGGGCAGCGTCACTCTCACTGCTCGGGTGTGTCTGCCTCTATAACAGCTGGCTGCAAAACAAACATTGAATGCTATTTTCGCTTTTTTTTTGGTTTTCTTTTTTTGTGAAAATCCTTTTTGATTTCTTTCAGTTAGTGAAAACACGTACTAATGTAGGTCTTTTGTAAAAGAGAAGTGGCATAAAGCAAACTTTTAGAAAGCAGGGGATCCCTGTAATGGGAACTCTGTACTTTCTGTTCAATTTTTTTTTTTTGAAATGTAAAACTGCTCTGAGAAATAAAACCTGTTAATAATAATTTAAAAAAAACAACAACAACCTCAAGAAGACTTAAATAAATCAAGATCTATACCATGTTCATGGATTAGAAGATAATATTATTAAGATGGCAATTCTGCAAAAATTGACCTATAAGTTCATCACAATTCCAATTAAAAACAGTATTATTTTAATAGAAATTGACAAGGCCCCAAAACTTATGTAAAAATGCAAAGTACTAGATGATTCAAAAGAATTTTGAAAAAGAAGAGTAAGACTGTAGGACCTGACAACACCCGACTTCAACACTAACAGTAAAACTAAAGTAATCAAAGAAATATTTTGGTTTGCAGACAATGAGGTCGGGCAGGATTGTGTTCAATGTTGGAACACAATATCTTTTTACTTTAAACTCAGAGTTGATGCAGACCCAGGGGAGCTCTACCTGAAATGAAGGAAGGCAGAAAGAGCAACACCACCCTAGAACTTTATTGTTTTGTCAAAATAGCACAGAACTAATAGGAGCCGAGAAATACTCAATAATAGGACTATACAGATTGAAGACATACTCTCGATGAACATCTGTAGCTGTGTGCCAGGTCAAGAATGTCAACTGCTAACACTCTAGCAGGATCCTTACTCCTTCTTTCCAACCATATCATTTCATAGTCCCCTAAGACCTCCTTCTTCTCAGTCGGGTCACTTTCTGAGGAGGAGCCCTAAATCCTCCAACCTCTCTGTTACTTGGTATGCCCTGATACTTCCAATCTCACTTCGAGCACTGGGATGTGGGATGAAACTGGACAGAGGGAAACAATACTCAGAGCGTGGGGTATGATTTTGGAGACCAGGGTTTCAGACTTTGTTCTGTTATGGTTTCTAATCTTTACAGTGTCCCATTATTAGGTCTCTTTTTCAATCTGAAAATTGAGGGAAGTGGACCAAATGTGTGAGAAATCAACTCTAATGTTCTATGGTTTTATGATTCTATGGATAATTTAAGTGACAAAACCAAATTATAGCTACTGTTGAAACTGCACAGACCATACCCCATTATCCTGGTAACCTTAAAAACACCTTGTTAGTACTCCATATAGAAGCTTGAAACAATTCTAAGTTGCATCTTACCTCTCTTACTTACAATGAAGTGATGTTCTATGATTATAAAGATTCCACGGTAAACAATCATCTGTTTTCTCAGTTGGGCACATCTCTTTCAAAAGTATTTAAGAGGTAATTCTTTTAAATGGTGACATTTCAAGGTCAACGTTTTCTGTGCTTCATATTCTTCACAGACTCTTCTTATTCATTATCTAATTATATCTTCATATTAAATATGCCATAGGGGTAGGGCTGACGTTTTTTAATCCTCATTTGACACAGTCATACATGAGATTTAGATGAAATGAATTGACTCTGGATAATACACCTGGATATCTAGAATGTAATATCCAAGAAGGCAGGGAATTTTTTGGGTGCGAGGGGCGTTCTGTTTTATTCACTGATGTTTCCATAGTGCCTAGAACAGTGCCTGACACATAACAGATTTAATATACATTTGTTGAATGAATAAATAAATGAACAAATCTGATTAGTGACGAAGGAGGTCTAGTAATTCTCTAAATCCTCAACCATTGTTCCTTTAGTACTGACAAGCTTTGTTCTCTGTCCTCACGCTCGCCCGCCCCAATTTTCCTGTCTTTTCTGGAAGCAATTGTCCGGAGGTTTGTGGAAGCAAGGCCGGTGAGCCCTCGCCACTGAGGGGTAACAGGAACCCCAGCCTCACAGTGATGGAGCAGGGAAAGGATGGGCGTCTATGAGGCACTCCTCCTTGAGAGACTAAAGCTGACGCTCCCCTGAGTTTACGAAGGACGTCGGAAAAGAAGGTTCGCTGGGTCCCTCTGTCCCGAGGATGCTGGTGTCACACGGCTTCTGGTGGAGGTGGGCGGTGAGGGTGGAGGGGTTCTCTAAAGGGGGCCCCATGGTCCCAGGCCCAAAGTGCCCCGGGTTTGGCCGGCGCGCTGAGGCTGCCACCCTCGCGGTTCCCGCCTGGCTGTTGGCTGGCAGCGGCGAAAGGCGGGGCGGTCGCTCTCCCCTCCGGGACACTGCGGCTGTGCCCGCCCCAGCCCCGCCCCCGCCGCCGACCTGGCCGCCGATCGGGAGGGGCTTGTTGGGGGCGGGAGGCGGGGCCTGCAGAGGGCGGGGTGGCCGCGCGGGGAGCCCGCGGCCAGGGCGGTGCTCAGACTGGGCCGGGCGCTCCGGCTGCGCGGGCTCTCGGGCGCCGCGGCGACAGCATCCTCCTCCTCCTCCTCCCTTTCTTTTCTTCCCCTCCGCTTCTTTCTTTTCTTTCTCCTTCTTCCCCTGCCCCGTCCCCCCCTCTGCTACTTCTCCGGAGGACGTTAGGTCCTCAGGTCCCTGAACGGTGGCAGCGACGACCGCGGGTGCATCCGGTTTCTGCGCCCAGGTAAGAGAGCCGTCCCCACCTCTGTATAGGGTGCTTCTCTTTCTCCTGCCTCGCCCACCGCGTAGAGGGAGGAGAAGGAGCCCAGGAAAGGAATGGGAATGGGGAGGGGTTGTCTCGTCCTCTGTGCCTTGCAAGCAGGCACAGGTTGGCCGAGCTGTCCCGTCTTCCAGCTGGAGGAAGCTTCAGGCCGGGCCTCTCTAGGTGTCACTACTACGCAGCAGGGGACCAGGGCTGCTACCTGGGCTCTAGATTTGTAGAAGGGTGTGTGACCTCGGTAAGTACCACTTTGAAACGCCCGGGAATTTACGTCGGGTTAGGATATCTGTCTTGAGAGATATCCTTGTAAAAGAATTTCGAGATAGAGGTTTTTTTGTTTTCTGGGGTTTTTTGTTTGTTTGGGTTTTTTGTCCATCTAACTGCAGAAAACTGCACACTGACGGATGAGTAAGTTAGAGAAGCCTTGTCAATTTGACATCATTTTCCCTGTAATTCTCCCAGAAACAGCTTGGAAAAGCAAGATTGATGAATATTTATAATTTTAGGAAAATGAAAAATTAATGTCTGGTCTTGTTGGAGGGCGGGACACGAAAAAATGAGTCTGGGTGAGCTTGAACGTCCACATAGTCTCTTTTTAAACGATGGGGGTGGGAAGCAGCATATACAGTGCATCTATTTTCTTTTTCCTCTTAAAGGGTGCTTTGGGGGCTGCAGTGCTGGATGCCTTCCTTCCCCAACCTCTTCTTTTGTTTAAGGATGGAAATTTAAAGAAGGAATGGGTGAGGGGAGCCAGGAGTGGGGATGTGTGTGTTTGGGTGTGTGTAGTGGGGAGGGGGTAGGAAAACGTATGGGGTCAGAAAGAAAATCCTTGAAAACTGGAAATGGATGTTATACTGCCTAGCATCAGGGTTTCAGGATTTTGTCAGAAAATAAAAAAAGCTTTATTAGCAACAAGCCCGTTTGTAACAATTGCTGTGTGCCGTCAGCTGTAAGCCCTTAGCATAATGCTTCCAGCACATAGACCCTTTAAAACTGACTGCATGTGAAGGGTTTTTGTTTAAATGCGCTCACACACACAAGCATGCACAGGGGTATGGTGGTACACACCACACACACACACACACACACACACACATAAACACATTTGCATATATATAATACACTATATACCTAATGTTGCAAAAGGGAGTGGATACTTAAAGACGAATCTTTAAATATTTATCCTTGAAGGTCTGCGATTATGGGGTGAATGAAATTTGTAGTGCAAAACAAATAAATATATGTTGTTGGGTGGTATATAATTTTGGATGTGAGGCAAAAGGATTAATGAATATCGGTAAGGTACGAACTTAAATGTTAAAAATATAATTTATTTAAAAATGATCAGTCTGGGAGAGGAAATGACTGCTAACTGAAATTGAGGTTTGCAGCCTCAGTGAGGCGATGGAGAACAAAGCCTTTTATGTGAGCCACATTATGCAAAATGTCCCATGCTTGAACTGCAGGTACCAGCCTAGTATAAAGCATAGCTCTGTAACCCTGTCATTTCACTGTGGGCAATTATAATTTTTCTGGCAATGAAAATAGATTAAATAAATAAAAGCTCTTGAGAATGCCCAGGAGGAAGATTATAGCCTTTCACTTGAATGTGACTCAAAACACCCATTTAACTGTGCAATTGGTGTCTACATATTTTGGTAGAAATCTTTATGAATCTGTAAAAAATCATGGGCATTTCAGTAACCCCCTTTTCATGCACAAAAGCATTTCCTTCTTAAGGAAAGGTGAAAGGCATTTTTGTCTTTCAGTAAAAAGTGTTATATTTGCGTGTGTATGTATGTGGTGTGTACCACCGTACTCCTGTGCATGCTTGTGTGTGTGATTTTACATTGCTTTCCTGGTAATATTATCTGGTTATCGTAGGTTTACATCTGGAATCACGATTTGCATGTGATCAGAACTATTGTGCCTTTAGGATCAGTGGTACATGCTGTTTATCTGTCCGTGGTTTATTTAATTTTAGTATTTCACAATATGCTATAATGTTATTTAATTTCCAAAATGTTTTTTGTTGTTTTTATTTTACCCATAAGCAGAAATTTGCTTAACATATTTCTGGAGATCTAAGCAATTTAAAATTTGAGCTTCCTTTTTAAAAAAATAATATTTTAAATACATGAATTTTCACTTTCTTTGTTTCTCTCCTCTTTTCATTTCCCTCGCCCCCATCAAGTAACCTGTTTCTTTGTGACTCTGTCAATGCTGCTTTCAGCTTCTAGTTATGTCTAGACTATCAAAAGTAGAGCCAGTGTTCTCAGGAATTTCAAATTTAGGATTTGTTAATTCTTTGTAGCAACTCTCCCAGGATGACTTGTTTACAGCACCTTCTCAGGGAGGAGAAGGAGAAAAAATGTGCAGAGAGAGCATGACCCAGTGAAACCGGCACAGCCATTACCTCATCCTAGTAGCTACTTCAGATTCATTGAGAGAGCAGGCATCTCTCAGTGGAAACCAAACACCCGGAGCACACCCATCTCAAGGCAGAAGCCTTTCTCCTCCCATAGCAGCTCTGCTGAGGTTAAAGGGATATTTTCTCTTTTATGGATTTCTTTTCAAGGATCTTGAACTTGGTCATAAGTATGCAACCAGAAATGAAACTTGGCACAGCATACCTGAAGGAATAATTTCATTCCTTTACCACTTTTGGCTTAAATCGATTTGCAAATTTTCGAAACATCAGAAGGGAGAAGGAAGAAAAATGCTTGTTGGTGTATTTTGCATGTTTTCTTATGACACCCATTTTTTTGTCGAATTTTACTAGCAACTAGATAATAGACTGGATTGTTATGCTTTTGAAAAATGGAGTTGCACTGTTGGACTTTAAAATGAAATAGTTACAACGTTTGCTTAGATGTATACATGACAATATGTGGATACTTAAAATATTCATTGATGTCCCCATAAGACTGACCATATGAAACCAACTTGGTGATTTTAGTATTCAGGTTTATCTCTTTGGTTAATGAATTCCTTTCAATGCTTAAATTCCTCTTGACAGATTAAGATAAAGAATCTGAAATAACAGTTACAGTGGATGATAACACCACCCCCAGGTCAATACCATATCCCTTAATGCTAAAAGTAGTCATTTAGGTAAGTTATTAGTAATGCATTAGTAAAAGTTATCCAAAGATAACATTCTGGAACAGTCATAAACTATTATGTCTCTGAAACCAGGTGAAGATGCTGTTACGCTCTTTGAGTCATATCTGATTCTCTCAGATATGTCTATTCTTTCTCTACTTTAGTTCTCCCTATGCCTTTCTTAATGCCATTGCCTTTATCTGCTCAATCTAGACCTTCTTATGTGTGAGCAGTATTTTGATCATTTCACTGATTTTCTTCCCTCTCTTTTCATTCCATTCTTTTAAATCTCATATTTGAATGTTAGACTTCTCTAGGCATTTTGTCTTCAATACTGTTACTCTCAATACAAATTTAGCCTTTACTTTTCATTTAGGAGAGTATTTATTCTGATTTATTTATTTATTTAATTTATTATGTATCTCAAGTTTCTATTGGATGCAGAATATTGTACTGGGGACTATGTATAGAGACACAAAAAATACTACAGGAATCCTGGCTTTAAGAAACTTATACAACAATGTAAAGCAATTACATACTCCAATAAAGATGTTAAAGAAAAAAGAAACTTACAAATAAAGTTAGAGGGATTTATTTCTTTTGTAATGGGGAATAACTAAGAAGTAACATTTAAATGAGCAGCTATTGTGTTTCAGATATGATACATAAGTGCGAGGGACTGCACTTGGGCAGGGTAATGTCCCAACACCTCAAAGACAAGCTTTTATGTATCAGTTATGTAAATGTCTTAATATACAGTGTGTACCCTGTATATCCTTCTTTTTCCATATATGTATTCTCTCTATATAATTATATAAATATTTGTATATATAAACTAGGGAATTGTAAATATAACATCTCTGACACACAATGGAAGTACTAAGTATCTCAAATGCTTCAGCCAATCAGCTGAATCAGCTGTAGAAGGTCAGATCATTAAATGCTGGACAGCACATGAAAATCTCAATTCAGATTATTCTAAGCAACTTTTGGTGTCTCAAGAAATTATCAGTCCCAGGAATTGATTCGAGGCACCAAAGCAGTTAAAGAACTACAAAGTAAGAAATGGCACACGAAGGGCCAAAATCATGGGAGAGGGTCTGTGAGAAAGTTTGGGTGAGTAGGTTGGGGTAGATAAGGAACAAAAGCAAATTCTCAGCTACGTTCCCTTTAGGCTGGATATGAGCCTTTGTCTAAGTGGGTGAAGAGGGAAAAAATCTGTTTTGTTTTTATACCTCAACATAATATTTTGTTTGAATCCCTCCCTTGCCATTACTTTGAACTAAGGCCATAGGTGTTTTCTTGTAAAATTTATACAGGATGCTTATTGGAAGCAATTCTATAGTGAATTAAACATTTTAAAACAATATGAACACAATTAGTTGACTTTTTATGAGAAACACTGTGAATGTAATCTTTGAACTTAGTCCTTCCTGTTCAAGAGAGGTAAACTCTTTGAGTGGTGATACTTTTTAACTGTGATACATTTTACATAGACATTTTAGTGAAATTCTGTGGAAGTTAAAACAGAGCTCAGGATTTCCTTTTTCAGTCAGTTGTTAAATTTATATTGTGGATTTTAAAGAAAGTTTTAAACAATTTGTTTTTCATTAATACACACCAGAGGGGACAACTCTTATGTTTTGCTTTTTGTTGTGTTAATAGGCCTTTTAGAGAAAATAATTTAACTAAGATCACACAGCTTGACTTTCCTCTTGCTTTCTTTTCTTCCTTTCTTCTCCCTCACTGTCTTTCCCTTCCTTCCTTTCTCCTTTTCTTCCTTTGCTCCTTCCTTTCAATTTGTATTGGTCAAAAAAAATCACTGATCACTAGAAAATGCAAATATAGCCTGCTACTTTTCTTGCAGTTTATTTTCCATTATATCTATATTTCTCATTTATCATGCAGTTTTATGTCAATTTCTCCTCCTTCTCAGGGCTCCATCCCTATCTTGGCCCCTTCTTTGATCTTGACTTTTATATTCTCTAGCATTGAACAATCTTTTCCTTGTATACCAGTCTTTGATCGTGCTTCCTTCCTCTAGAAGGCCTTTCTGAACCAGGAAGAAAAGTTACTACCTTGTTTCTTCCCATTATTTGTACCCAAGTTGACTCAGATTCCCTTATCTTATGGACAATTTCTTATCCTAACTGTGCCCTTTCCAGCCTTCTTCAAATTAGTTAAAAAGAGAAAAAGATGGTACACCTGTACTACAACTTATTGCCTTCAAAATGAAAAATTTGATTAGCCAACTGTATTTTGTTATTTTATTCACCTGACATCAAATAAAATGGTTTGACTGTTTTTAAAAATTTAATTGATTGATAAAGACATTATGTGTCAGGCAGTCCACTGTCTTCGTTTTATGCTAGCTAACTACACTGATGTTCACCTAAGTTGAACTACATTAATTTAATTTTAAATGAAATATTCCTAGTTACATTGCTCTGTACACTATCAGCATTAGCCATCTTGAATCCACTCAAAATGATCATAAAACACAGTACTTGAATATCCATGAGTATATTTCATTGCTTAAATATATAGCTCTCTTATATTTAAAGCTAACTTATAAGTAAATATACAAACAAGCTCTTTTAGTTTGAGATAGAATAATCATGCCAATATGAACCCTTTATACCACATTACTTTAGGTATTAATGGATTTATAGTTGGCCATTTTGTATTATAACAATTGCAACATACTGTATTATGTTGTTAATGGACAGCAGTGAAATTATATAATAAGTTGGTATGAGAAAATGTTTTCTAATTTTATTGGCTAGAAAGCAGCACAATTAAATAATGCTCAGCTTTGAAACTGTATTATTTTATTTGGATATTGTGCCTCTCAAAATTGTAATTTAGTCTTTCCTTTAGAGTATACATTTTTGAGCAGAACAGTATTTTAAACAATATGCTGCCTGTTTTTCTGGTGTTTATGAGACCACATTCCTTTGGCCCACTTTGAAAACAAACAAGCAAAAAAAAAGTTTTTAGGATTCAGTTATGCATTCTTTTTATGTTAATGTCATCTAATATAGCTAGGAAAAGATCTGATTCTGTAATTTACTACACATACTTATATTGTTCAAACAAAAATCTGCAATCTGTAGCATACAATTTCTTTGCTCAGTGGACAAGAATATGGAGTCATAACACCTATAACAAATTTTTAGTCCACCAAATGTGTCTACCTGTGTTTCACAAAGGGCTAGCATGGTGGTATTTGTGTGTGGGGTGTGTGTGTGTGTGTGTGTGTGTGTGTGTGTGTGTGTGTATAATAATCACAGAGTTAGCTTTATGTTTGTGCCATTTTCTATAGTTGATATAAATTGTTATATAATCAGTTGATTTATAGAAAATTTAAAATTATACTTTGATGTTCCATATGAGAATATTTGGTATTAAATATAATTTTATAGGAAAAACAATGACATAATTATTCATTAACGAAATCAAATCAGATGAATTTCAAACAATTACTATATTTTTCTGTTTGGAGAGATATAGTCCAAATTTTACTGCCCATTATTAAAATCAAATGATACAGCTAAATCTTGTGCTCAAAATCAAAGCATCTCCATGTTGATCAAATGTCCTGAATTGAAATACTGGTCCCTTAAATTTATCTTTTAAGAAGTGCAGGTGGCACTGCTATTGCATGGAAAATGCAGTTTATCTTCATTTAAACAGCAGAAGCCAGGATTGATGGAACTTTAGAAATTTTGCTGCTAAGAAAGCATTAAGAAAGCACTGAGAATCCTATTGGAAGCTGAATCTCTTATAAACCAACCAAGTGAGTATGATCTAGGGTTTATTTTAATGGGTTTGGCCATTGTGCCTCAAACTAAAGCTTGCCTCATTCATAGATTACATGATGAAAATTATTATAGACCATTAAGTGGTCTTTGGTGAAATTGAGGTTTTTGTGGGTTTTTTTTTTAAGTTCTTATCAGTTTCAGACCAATCACTAGTTCCATGATTTGGGGGTTTTTTGTTTTATTTTGAAAAATACCACATTAAGTGAGGGTGGTCCATGTCAAAAATTGTAAATTATGACAACTTGGTACAATCTTGGACAGTCTCACTGCCCTACTTCAGCCTCTTCCCAAAGACCATCAAGTTTTGTGATAAGAATCCAAAGTTTTCCATAAAAAAACTGATATTGAAATGAGAAAACTTATTAATGAAATATTTTCCTTTTCCTTCCTAATATATTTATAGTCCGTGTAACAGTAGCTTTTTGTAACCCTAATAATTGGTGGCTTAGAAGGAATGTGTGCTTATAAATCTGGAAACAAAATCTATTCTTCTGTGCCTCTGCCCTATGACAGAAGAGACATCAGTTCTTAAGACTTGCTAATTATATATGACTTAGATGTTTGGAGAGGAAGAGGGGCTGTTAGGAGCAAATGGTGTGAACCTCTGATGTACATATAAGTAAACTGGGACAGGGAATGGTTAAGTGACTTTCCTGAGGTTCTGAGTAGTGGAGCCAGGCCTAAGATTTAGTTATTCAGGTCAAACTCAGCCTGGTGAGGGGAGGCCAGTAAAGAACCATCTCACTCGGACTCTCTGCTTCTAATTCTGGTTATATTTTTGTTCTCTGACCTAAGGGTGGGGTGCTCTGGCAGTCATACCTGCCCCACTTTGTGACTCAACTGTGACTTTCACATGAATGTAAAAGAGGGAGGGACTCAGGCCATTCCAACCAGCTCCATGCCAGCTCCAGTGCTGAACGTGGTGAGACTAAACCTGGTCCAGGAAACACTGACAAGGCTGCTGCTCCAGGTTCATTCTTGTGGTTTGGATCTCTTAGGACAGAAGTTTAAACTCTCTGGGGATGTGTGCCCAGACTCAAGGTACTTAAAAAGCCAAGGAGCTTTCCTCTGAATTTGAACTATCCATACTGATGCCTCCAGATTGATTGAGTTTGTGTTAAAACTTGGCTCTGTGTTCAAGGGGAATCCAACAAAAATAGCCAGGTTGAAGCTTTTCTATGACCTATAACACTATGAAATTTTCTCAAAAATAGCTTTCCTCTTGCGTCTCTGCAACTTTAACATTTTTAGCTAAAAGGAAGTGAGCTAGAAAGGCTGTGGCCTCTGTGTCTGTTTCCCTCTTAACTTTTCTACTCTTGCATGTCTTCCTGTTTCTCTGCCTTCAGTGTTCCAGTCTTCTTGTTTCTTTGCTTCATCCAAGGAGACAGCAAATTAAATAAGAATTAGTTGTTTCCATGGTTACTGTGTTCAGTAGAGCTTCACCCGTACCCACACTGCTTAGGCATTATAGAGTCTTAAGCTGACAAATATATGAAAGGCATGAAGAGCATCTTGGAGGAAAGAAATTAAGCAGAAAGCATGCTTAAATATTTAAAGAGAGGTGTACTCCTAGTCACTGAAAACTGAAACTTTATACCACTATCTAGGGAGTGAAGGAATTCTAATGTCATCCTTCTGTTAAAGAATGTCATATAGTATGTCCTAATTCTCTAAATGTATGTATTTAGTCATTAATCAGAATTGGAGTTACCGTTTTATCACTGAGTTTTAAAATATTTTCCACGAACATTGGAGAAAGGATGGGCTATACATATTGGCTCCTCCTGAAGTATCTTTATTTTGAGCCATAAATATAGGGAAAAAACATCTTCATTGCACATCACGAATGTATACCTATGAAGGCAAATCTTTTAAAATAAGATATTTTATGCTTTTCTTCTTAGATGTGGTTTATTGAATTTGATAGTCTGAAAATCTAAATGATCCATAAAGGGTAAAAATTGAGTTGCTTGTAGTGAGGTGGATGGACCTAGAGTCTGTCATACAGAGTGAAGTAAGTCAGAAAGAGAAATGTAAATGACATATTCTAACACATATATATGGAATCTAAAAAAAAAAAGGTTCTGAAGAACCTAGGGGCAGGACAGGAATAAAGACGCAGATGTAGAGAATGGACTTGAGGACAGGGAGGGGGAAGGGTAAGCTCGGACGAAGTGAGAGAGTGGCGTGAGCATATATACACTACCAAATGTAAAACAGATAGCTAGTGGGAAGCAGCTGCCTAGCACAGGGAGATCAGCTTGGTGCTTTGTGACCACCTAGAGGGGTGGGATAGGGAGGGTGGAAGGGAGACGCAAGAGGGAGGAGATATGGGGATATATGTATATGTATAGCTGATTCACTTTGTTATAGAGCAGAAACTAATACACCATTGTAAAGCAATTATACCCTAGTAAAGATGTTAAAAATAATATTTTTTAGTAAATGATGTTCTTGGGAATAATTTATTTTTTAATTTTAATTTTGGATTATGAATAATATATACATGGTATTTTACAGACAATACATATTTGTATACTTGCTCATGAAAAGTTAGTATGTGTAACAGGCATATTATTAATCTCCATACTTGAAAAATGATACCCTTATCATTATCTTTCTTAAACTGCCAAATTCTCTGAAATGTAAAAAAATGTTGCACAGGTATTCTTTTGGATGAAACAAAAAGTTAAAAAAACAAAGAAACATAGTTTTGGTCTTGCAGAGTTTTAAATTTTTAAATAGGAGAAAATTTTTAAAAGACAAAAATTCACGGTCACAAAATTTTAACATTTTAAACGTAAACACTACAAGGCGAATAGATACTCTTTGTTTTTCTTCCACTTAAATATCACGCTGGTGTGCCCTAAGTACTTCTGATATCATGGTCCATAAATCATTTATTTATTTACCAAATGGTTATTAGATCCCTAATATACAGCAGGAACTTTTTTGAATATATAGGATATTGGGAGAAACCACACAAATTCCTGCCCTCATGGAGATAATATTCTAGTAGTGGAAGACAGAAATTAACATGTAAACCAAATTTCAGACATGAAAAAAATGCTACAAGAAATAGAAAACAAGAACACATAATAGAGCTTGTCTGGGATGGCATAGGCTGTTTTTGGAGACATGAGTAATGAGAAGTAGCCAGGCATATGAATATCTGGGGGAAAAGTTTTCAAGCAGAGGGAACAGAAAAAACAATAGCCTTAAAGCAGGAAGAAGCCTGGAATATTTGAGAAACAAATACAAAGCCAGTGGTCCTGGAGTCTGATGAACGTGGTAGAGGGTGATGGGACTGTAAATCAGGGCAGAAAGCAGATATCAGGCCACATAAGTTCTCTTGACCATGATAAGGGGGTTGACTTTTATTTAATTGGCAGTGTGTTCTAATTTTTAAGGTAGTAGAAGCAGAATTTTTTTTGAGAATCTCATAAGAGCTTTCAAAAATTAATTATGTCTTCCAAATCTCTGTAGATATATTTGTTAACATCTAATGCGTTAAGTCACAAGAGAGAAATCATTTAGAAAATTAGAAATCAATGATAGAGATAAGATTAGATTTTTGTTGATATAAAATGCTCTAAACATGGGTAACCCAAATTGTGTCATTTTCTTGAGATATTGGAGAATTACATATATAAGTTATTTTAACCCCTGCAGCTTTTTTGTACCTGAAACTAAGTTTTTAAAAAAATCTAAACAGAAAATTATAAATCCATGTTTGAGGAAAGTAGTCACAAAAATCACTCCAGTGTCAATATGAATGTGTTCTTTGGCTATTTCCCCACAGCAGCTTTAGTTATAAACAAGGCCACGTGCCAAGCAACAACCAATATGGTACTGAAATTTATAAATGAATTAAATAATGGAGTTACACATATTTTGCTTCTTACAGGTAATGGCCTAAATGTCCTGAAATTCAGTAAGTGAGCTGATCCAATTTCATGATGATCTTGAATCACCTTTGAGATGAATGGTTAGTTTACCTCTTCATGTATATTGCTTATGCTAAAATACTTAAATGTACTTTTCAAATATTTGTAGACCTAGTATAATGCTCTACTGAACTTAGCATTAAACACAGTTTGCCAGACTTTTGGTTGATTGTACTTTTGGCATAATTCAAGGCTGTTTACTTTTTTCCTAGGCATTTCCTCAATAGAAAACAAAACTATTAATTTTTTTTATTCTTTCATGTAGTATTATTTATAGGGCATTTTCAAAATATCACATAATTTAGGAGAAAGTAGTATTTTTATTTTATAATGAAGAATTGAATTACTGTTGATTTTTCTTCAAGTTTCTTTTCTTGACTTCCACTTTGTTTTGTTTTTAGGATTAATTAATTATATGATGTAAATTGCTTCAATGTGGAACAGTTAGGTAGGATGATATATCTATCTCCCAGACTTGCAATTACTCAAGTTAAATATTAAATATATGAATAACAAACCAACCAATAATTCAAATATATATTAAACTCTAAATAGTGTTCTTGGAATTTTATTTAAATGTAGGCCTTTTAACATTGAGATATCACTAAATATCAAATATAAACTGTTATTTCAAGGAACTGATGAAAGGCTTTAAGAAAAACAAGAAAGTGATTGAGTTTCTTCTATATGTACAACCATGCTTATGCTATGGAATGTAAAATATTCAGCATGTTGTTCTCCTCTAGTTGCCACTCACTAGAGACACAAGACATAAAACTAATATTATAAAGAATATAATGCGCAATAAGGTAAATGGTAAAAAATAGCATGTCTTGTAAGTGCTATACAAATTTAGAGGAGGGAAGTATATCACCATGCGCAGAAGCTAAAGACGTCATGTGGGAAGCAGGATGTGGAGTGGGGCTGCATAAGTGGCTTGGTTTGGAGAGCACCCAGGTAGGATAATAGCAAAAGCAAAGACACTGAGGTGACAAAGAGCAAGGTAAACCATATTGCCGGCAGTGGGGGATTCCTTTTGGAGAGGAGTTAGATGGGTAGGTGGTCTTGGATTTGTAGTGGTCCTTAAATACTGGGCTTACTTGGGGTTTTGGTTTTATCATAAGGCCATTGGAGTCAGTGAAGGATTTTGACTTGGGGAGGAGGGTGAGGTGTGTGATGTTTTAAGGTTAGCAAGAAAAATTTGAGAGGATGTAGTGGCAGGTCTAGAATTTCTACATATGATGTGGCATAGAGACACCAATCTATTTAGAGGCAGAGACTAAGGGACTTGTTTGGGAGCTATGGTTGCAGACATTTTCACAAACAGCTAAGAAAATAAATATCAATACCAAAGAATGGAGGTGGTGACACTGATAAAGATGGGGTGAGGAGTGTCAAAAAGTTCAGAAATACAGGCTTGAAATAGCCCCAAAGAGTTAGAAGCCATGTAGAACTGTAGTCAGTGAGTAATATGCTCTCCTATTGGGGTTATGTCATGTGCATGCAAAATATGTATTTTTAAAAGGACACTGGCCTTGGAAAACAAAGCAAAGAAATAAGGACAAATTTCAATTCAACTCCTCTGATTTCTAGGCCATATTGGAAATGAACTATGTGACTACACAAATTACTTTAGTAAACAATTATTGAAAATCAATGGTATGAGTGTATAAAATTAAGTAAACAGATTTTCTTGCAAAGGATTACAAACATTTTTGTTAAATATTTATTTCTGATTTTAAATAGTTGCATTCTAAAAATGTTTTTGTAAATAATATCAAATGTCAGGGTTGGCAAGCTATTCTGTAATGGGTCAGACAGAAAAATTTTTAGACTTCATGGGCCATATATAGTCTCTGTTGAAATTGCTTAGCTCTGCTGTTGTAGCAAGAAAGCAGCCATAAACAGTATATAAACAAATGGGTATTGCAGTGTTCCAATAAAGCTTTATTTATAAAAACATGACAGGTCCATTGACCAGTGGATTGTAGTTTGGCACCGCCTGACATATACTGTCTTGGTTGAACATGAATCTAGACAATGTCTTTAAAATTATAATAACCATACTTTAAAGAGGTCACAAATACATAAAGACTGTGTAAGGACAATAGTTATATATTTCCTTTTATGAAGACCCATGGCATCTTTAGATTTCTTTCAAGTCAGAGCGTGTTAAAAACTACTTGACTTTGTCTTAAACCACTGGCTTGGTTTTATCATATGGACACTAA
Organism: Kogia breviceps; assembly: GCF_026419965.1. NCBI lineage: Eukaryota > Metazoa > Chordata > Mammalia > Artiodactyla > Physeteridae > Kogia > Kogia breviceps. Next base: position 174,654,589 of record NC_081311.1, read on the forward strand.
TTGTGTTACTATTTTTTTCCTTGGCCTCTAATAACCTCAGAATAAAGTTGTGTCCTACTTCAAGTAACTGGGCAGAACCTAAAGTATACATTTCACATGCTAACTATTTCATGCTTTACTTTATTAGATTTCCATTTGTAATTTTTTAAAATCCTTTTTAGAGCAAGCTAAGGTATAAATAAAGCTACATTCTACATTTTCATCAGAGATCCACTTACAATTAAAGTCTTTGACCAGAGAAGTTCTTCCTTTCCAGGAGGAAAGGTGACATGGCATTTCAATCATGTTTGCTATTCAGTTAGGACAGATTGCATTGCTCTTGTTATTCAGTTTCCACAACTGAAATCATTTTCTCAAAAATAAACTGTGACTTTTGTGTGAATATGCTATTGCAGAGCAACTATTAAACCTGTTACTCTCATACTATAAAAAAAAATGGGATTGTTGCTGCTAAACCTTTTGCTGTGTTTGTTTTACCACAAATGCTTTTCAAACAATTTCTCAACCCCCAGGACCTCAGTAGTCCTGGTAGGAAGCTACTAAGACCCGAATATATCCTCTCTTTAATGAATGCATGAACACAGAAATATTCTAGGGATTAGAAATCAGATATTTAAATACTGTTCTTTCTCTACAGAATGCTACATGAGATTTCTCACTTCAAAGTGAAATCTTGGACTCATGGTATAAGGAATGAGTTTTGACTTTTTTTTGTTTTGTTTTAAATACTCATCATGTGAAATGATACTGTTGCCTTTTATTTTTAATAATAGGTCTTTTTAATACATTGGAATTAAATAATTGGTCTAATTTTGACTGTCCTGTTCAATTAATAGTGAAATGTATTTGTTTGACTGGAAATGGTATAGTGGTCAAGAGAGCTCTTCATGTGACCATTCACCTGAAAAATATATTATCAATTAGATGTGACTTAAAAATGATTCTTAGACATAATCAGGGAAGTGTCATGGGAAATGACAATATTCTTCTTTAAAAGTTAAGAAAAAGAGAGAGAAGAATACCATATAAGAAAAAGATAAATTAGAAAGCCCCTGTTATTAGTTAGAGGTTTGTACTACTTTATTAGTACACTTGTGTTTAGGTTGTTTCACTGTAATAGTTTTCGTGGTTTAGCATCACAGAGAATTAGAAATTATAACAAGTTGCATTTCAGTTAGTCTGGAACAGAGACAGAACAGTGAGTGATGGGCCATGGATATAGTTAGAGCCAGGTTTAAAAAATATCATGGGGGCTTCCCTGCTGGTGCAGTGGTTGAGAATCCGCCTGCCCATGCAGGGGACACGGGTTCGTGCCCCGGTCCGGGAAGATCCCACATGCCGCAGAGCGGCTGGGCCCGTGAGCCATGGCCACTGAGCCTGTGTGTCCAGAGCCTGTGCTCCGCAACGGAAGAAGCCACAACAGTGAGAGGCCTGCGTACCGCAAAAAAAAAAAAAAAAAATCATGGCCTAGACACATTTATAGGGATCATAATAGGTGTGACCCTGTTCTAATTTCATTGTTAGTGAAATATACAAAGTATCTCAAACATTAGCAGGAGGGTTAGGTTAAACAGTATTAAATTAGTCATAATGAAAAAATGGCATCATGTTTTCCTAAAGCAAATTCAATTTGAATTTCTCATGCTAAAAAAAAATTACATTTTATTTTATATATCAGATGTAAATGGAGACAGTCTGTAAAGAAGGATGTAAATGGAGTATGCATATTTAACCTTTAGAACATCTATTTTATTATTTTAAAATAACTATTTCAAAGTGAAAATTGCTTAAGGTTTCTGTATTATGTGGGGTTATTTTTCACATCACAAAACATCAAAAACATGAGAGCAACCCCTGGAGATTTTTGTAACAAATGAAATAACTGTGACTTTATATCTTGTGATAAAATACATCAATAGTTTATTGTTTGAATAATTCTACTGAATTTATTCAGAATCCTTTTTCTGGAAAGAGAATGAGGAAAAGATAGTGAACAACTGCAGTTGCCTTCCCCAAATTATTATGCCCCTCAGAGGTTCTTAGATCTGTAGAGAAGGTTATGTATGTGAAGAATCTGCTCCCACCAGTGAGCCAAGGAGCCCTGGTTTAGGCCAAACCATGTGTGAAAAATGTTCCTGCTCAGAAAAGTGCTGTTGACTTAGACAGAGTGGCACTTATTCAGGCCATTTCTGAACTCAGGTTGGAGTCCTCCAGATGGAGTGAAAACTAACCTTAAAATGACACAGCTCTTTGGTGGTCAGATTTACTATTACATACCATCTTCATAAAATCTAGGGGTACATGTATCCACAGCACAAGATATAGTTAACATACAAACAGTACTTCAAATCTGGGATAACTGTGTTATATAGTTAGTTATAATATAACCTAAAAATAGAATAAAAATGGACCCCCTATTGGAAAAATCTATGCAACTCTAATAAAAATTTCATTTCATTTTATACTTAAATATAATTTACTGACTTTTATTCTGTCATCACTTAAGTTAATAAAATTGGAAAGTTAAACATTTGAAATTGTACACAAACATTATGATGACTCATCACCGAAGGTCTATAAAAGTTTCTTCTCCATTTCTGAGGACAGAGAGGATAAAATAGAGAACAGAGAGGGGAAGCATATGGCAATACTTTGTGTAACTCCAGCTTTGCTTTGCTTTGTTATTTCTGTGAGTCCACATTGATGCTCTGTTTTATTTGTCGTTTATGAGACTACACATACTTAATTACTTAGTTCCACAGCTACTCCTGATTGCTAAAGTCCACATTTATTAATACTTACAATCCTTTGAACAAGATGGTGTGTGTGTGTGTGATTTACAAAGGGCAACTACCTTTGCATGGACTCCTAAAGGAAGTACCCCCCGAAAATGTAAGTCCAAACCAAACTACAACCTCATTGGCCCTCGTTTCATTATCTTTAAAATGAGGATAGTTGCCAAACATCTCTCAAGTTTTTTGTGTTTTGTTTTGTTTTGTTTGTTTTAGATCTAAGAACCTGGAAGTCAAATTAAGGCTATCTTTTAGGACCAGGATGTATTGTCCCTCAGGAAGTAACAAAATGAACAAAATGCTTTACATGCCACAATTGTAACTCCAATGAAAAAGGCAATGTGGACAGATTTACCATACATAAGAGATGTCTAACACCTATGGGTCGGACCAGCCATTCTTGAACTAAGGGGCATAAAACTAAGCATCCATGAAATTTTAAATCAATGTTAAGTCATTCCACTAGTTGATACTGGGATAAACAACATGAATAGACATGGGCAATGCACTGAATTTATTTGGAAGAAGATGTAAATGAAAATAATATCTTACAGACCCTTATTTATTTTATTGTATGTTATAGTATACACAGTGATTTTATCATGATGAATTAAACACTATTTGTTATATTGTGTTTAGATTTATCCATCTAGATCATTGTATGTAGGCTGTGTACATTTTCATAGAGTAGGTCACTTTTTAAATATCTTTGAGAACTTCAATAATCTCATTTTTAAGGTAGAGAATATGAGACCTTAGTCACTATATAATTTTTATTTGCTTGCTTGCACAGTGCAAGATATCTCTACTGTCCCGAAAATTATGTAGATTAAGGGAGTGATCAATAAATATTTTTGAATCAATGAATGGTTTTAGAGAAATTAGTTTAGAACCCCAAAAAGTTTAACACAACCTGTTTAGTGCTATACCAAAAAGGAAATAATCACTCTTTTTTGGGGTGGTAAGATTTGAAGGAATCAACACTGTCTCTTTCTCTTAAAAGAAAAAAAACAAAACAAAGCAATTCCATATGTCTAAAACACCCAATCTTTACCTTTCTTTAAGACATATTAAACATTAGCACTCTCCCCTCTTATTGAGTCCTTGGGAAAGTCATTTGACTCTCTGGGCCTCAATTGTCTAATCTACAAAATGAGGGGATAAATCTAATTGTCTCCAAGACTGCTTCACATTCTATGGTTAATTGAAAGGACATTGCATTAGTTTCATACTTTTGCACAAATCAGTTTCTCATGTTAAATAGCTATTTGTCCAGTAAAGGTTTCAGTGATTAGAATGCTGACAGATAAGTTTTTTTATTAAGGAAAACTGAATGTCACAAAGGAAGGTTGGAATTATGTGTCTTTCAGAGGAACACAGGTATCCATTGTGAGCATCTACTTTATATTCAGCAAATGTTTATTAAGAATCTGTTATGAGCCCCTGACTGTGATGAGCCATATTAGCAGAAGGAAGAAAAACACAAGACTGCATCCGTACCCTCCAGGAGCTTGTTCTGGAGTAGAGGAATTCAGCGCTTTCAAATCCTTTGGATAACTAAACAGGGTATAAGTGAACACTTAACCACATCACATCACTAATTTACCTGTTAAAGTACTTAGGGGAGGAAACATATATGTGATAGACTTAAATAAGAGCCAGGTTATAATATGGTTATGTGCGAAAATGGGTGATACAAATAATCAGAGCTGTTGGAAAGATGAGACTAAGACAAGGCTTTAGGAAAAGATGGATGCAACACTACACACATGGCAGGTATTTGCCCTTCTCATAGCAAGTGTGGCTTTTAAAAAGAAAAGAATTGCTTTTGAAAAAAATTATTTTGCAATAGACAGGCAAAAATGTTTTATTCACTAATATGTATGATGCCATGTTTTATTTCTCGTGTAGTAAGTCTTAAAACAATCCATCAGACTTATGGAGAAAACATTTCTCATAAATCCTTTAAATTTCTTGTTAGCTCTAGATGATCTTCATATATCCATTAAATTCTCTGAGAATGTCTTCCACTTCAAATGTAAGTCCTTTGGAAGGCATGGTGCTTTGGAAAAGAAGGGAAGGAGAGGGCAGTGTGCCCAAAGGATTTGCTGTACTATTTTTCAAAGCAGAGGCCAGCTGTTTGGGAGCTAGAATTAAAATGTAAATGATCAAAGGGGAATAATTAGAGCCATTCTTTTCAGACAATGCCCAATGCAATCACAGTGAGAAAAGGGTTCAGGGAGATTTTCTACTATGCACAAGTCACAAATGAATTGAAAGGCTAGGAGGGAAGTGATTTACAAGGAACTAAGTGGACACAACCTACAGATTGTCTAATACTCTGGGCAGTTGAATTAATAGAGGAACGGTACTTCGCCTATTCTGCTGGGACTGAATCCAAATGACAAGATAACCGTGCACAGAACTGAGGAAGTTACTGCATTAGTACCATGGCAGGATTGTAAATTGAACTGTAGTGCTGGCATGAGTTACATTTCAATTCATGTGGTTTTATGAATCAAAACAGTGGTCTTTGAATACAATATAGGCAGTGCCACATGGGAACAAAATAGGACGATTATGCAAGAGCTTGGTCAAAATTTTTTATGTTCACCATAGAACAAAAGTCTATGAAAGCTTTCAAATGCAAGGATTTTCACAAATAAATTAGTTTTTATTTGTACTTTTATACAAATTTAAGTACTTCAGAAAAAGTCCAAAGGGCTACACATAACTCATAGGTATATGCTTATTTGAACTGATCTAATCCTAGTATTTGGTGTCAATCAGACATCATGGTTCTGTAATGAAAAAATCAAATATCAATGAGGAAAGAAAAGTATAAATGTATTGATTTATAATTGGGTTTTACACAAACTACGGAAGTGAAGGAATAATAGAACTGTAAAATTTTGGGGTCTGTGGGGGTTGATACACATTTTTATGAAACATTCATCCATGACTTTTGCCTTTCATATGACCATAAAGTTTATCAACAGCTAAAGACCAGGTCTCAGTTAATGCTTGAAATAGTAAGGGGTTTGATTAGCAAATGAATGTTTAATTACCAGCTCCATCACTCTTACTAGTTGATTTCTGTTTTCAAGGCTTTACAGTCACCTGTATTCTGACAACTCTCTAGTCGGTATCTCCAGTTTGGACTTCTTTCTGAGAGTTAGACCTATATACTCCACTGCCTGCCAAGTGGCTCTACTCGGTGTTCTGTAGGCACCTGAAACTCATCATGTTCGTAACGAAACTTATTTCAACGTCCATCCTACATTCCTTTTACAGTCCCTATTTTAGGTAATGGACCTACTTCAAGTCAGAAGCCAAAAGTTATCCTAGACTCCTAATGTATTTCCAAAATATAAATTTCTTTCACATTTTTCTTCTTTTCCACTCTACTCTTACTGAATTGATTCTCCAGTTAGCTTATTGATTTTCCTGCCTCCAATCTTTCCACATTATATTCAGTCTTTAGATGAACCAAAGTGATCTTTTCTAAACTGTATGTCTAACCAGATCACTATTCCATTTAAAATCCTCCCTTCAGTGTCTTTTCAACATGACCAATAAAGCCATGCAAATCTATAAGCATGCTATCTCTTCCATCTTATTTTCAGCCACTCCTTGCCTATCTTTTTGGCCTCCCTCAGAACTACCAAACTACTATCGTTTTCCCCATGCATTACTTGCTCTATCCTTCCCATTATAGATTTTTTTCCCTATGACTAATTGCTTTTCATCTTTCAAAACCAGGTCAGCTTTTGTATTTCTCTCCTACTGGATATTTATGCTTCTTGAGGGAAGGAACTATCATATTATTGTAAAGCCAGTACCTAGCAGAGGGCCTGGCACACACTACACACTCAGTAATTATTTGTTGAACTGAACAGTGCTGGTTTATGGTTCTGTTCACCTTTTGCTACTGATTGATTAAATAGGTGCTTGTCTACTACATTGAGTTTCCATCCTGGGAGTAAACTTTTGTCAAATACTTAAGTATACCAAGTAATTTCCTCATGGTTCTTGACTTATGCTTCCAGTCTCTTCTCCATCCACTCTCAAAGAGCAGTTACTTCATTTTTACACCCAACCCTGGGTAAACTAAAGGCTTCTTTACCTTAGATAATTGCTTACTCAGTGGGTTCTTGTGAGAGTTCGCTGTGATGGAGAACTTAAATGGCAATGATATTAGCATTTCATAATGTCAACAAGGATGCTAGCTAGTATGCTTGAAATCTATCTTGTTTTGCTTAGGTTAACTTAATTTAATGGCAATAAATGATTTACCAAGAAGATTAACCATTAAAACCGGTAAACTGATCAGAAGTTTAGGGTATTTGTTTCAAATCAGTGAAGGAAACTAGGGCCTCCAACTTTAAGTCTTTCTTGGGGGATAAAATATGAAATTTATATGACTTTTGCATTCAATATTTGTCTTTGCTCTAGGATTAATTATAATGTTCAGTCTCACTGAATAAGAAAATTAATAATTTATGCCTAAATAATATATAGTGAACATATTTGGAATACTAATTAATATCTTGTAATTAAAAGACTTGAATTACATCTGTGTGGCACTCTCAGGTCAAGTATAAATGTACATTCCAATTAAATCCAGCCAGTCAGTGTTATGTATGAGGAGGCAGAGCTATCTGTCTAAAATTTGAACTTGAACTGGGTTGATAATTTGAATCGAGATCTTTAGTAAGTTTTTGGTTGCAGCTTAATAAAATTACTTTAAAATAGTTTGTTAGAGGGAAAATGAAAATTATGGTATAATTTAGATCCCATCACAGTAACTTCTACAGGGGTATGTAAGTTATTTATTTAACCTGGAATTTAATTATAATGAATATTTTTCAAACAGAGCCATCATTGAGACTTAGTTTGCTATTGAAATATCCTTGGAAGAAATGTGAAGAACACTTGGATTCTTCATTAAAATTTTTAAATTGGGAGCAAGTTTTAAATAGTGCGTTTTAAAATTCAAAAAATTTTATAAAATGCCACACTTTCAAAAATATTTGGTTGTTACATTTAAAAAAGCATAAATCAAGGAGCTGTGAAGATGGATGGATTATCAGCATTACTCTGAAGAAGACATGGTTCATCATTTTAGTTTGTATACAACCTTTTGTCTGACTCTATAATTAGTAAATTTCTAAGAATTATATGGCTTTAAAGCCTTTGGAATTAAAGCATAATATTTCTGGATCATTCAGATTTGGATTTATGATCTATGAGAATATTCAGATAGTGATACCTAGTCACATAGTATCTGGTTAACTCCACTTAAAAATGGCTCCCTCTTTAAGAAATTTTAAAAATCACTAATAAGGCACTGTCCTATTCTAGCATATCTAATGGGCAATAAGGACACTAATATCATTATTGTCTTTTTGCTCTCTAGAGAGGGGTTTATGCTTACACTTCAAAAAAAAAAAACCCAACCAAATTGACTGTGGGATGAACAATGTACATTTCTGATTTGGCAAGGGAGATAGTGAATATATATGGAAGTAAAACCTACATCATAATCATTGTTCAGAATAGATTGACAAGAGTGTGGTTTCAGTGTTTGTGTTTTCTTAAAACCCTAAAGCTATGTGGCACTGGTTTTTCTGCAGAGAAATTGCAACACATTTAAAACATTTAGCCAAAAATATGGACAGAGCAAGAGAAGAGTTGGTACTCTTGTTTCTTATGGAAAAACAAAATCACTCAGAACATAAGATTCTGCTGGGCACATAGATAGTCTGCACTGAGAGAGTAAGATGTCATTTTTATGTGACATCTTAACAATGATGGCTTATAATATATGATGGAGAAAATCATGTTCTACCAACAGGACTGAACTTGGGAATAATAATCAGAAGCATTGGCAAACCATTCAGACACCCACATCTTCCAAGAAAATTACTCATAATAGCAATTTTGCATTGAGGCATTAAGCAGCATGTTTTAATAATATGTGGGTTTAAACTCAACCAGAAAAAAAAAAAGCAGTTCTTTTCTTTTTGTCTACAGACCATGAAACATACCATAAACTAAATGAACAAAAAGCCACATTTTTTTTTGATGGTCATAACCTAAGTAAGTGCTTCCTCCCTGTTATAAAATGCCATAAAAAAATTAGTTTTCCATCACAAGATGCCAAACAACCAAATGCTAGAAAATGTTTGGATTTGGGGGGTTGGTAATTGTTTGCAATTGCTCAGTTTAATGCCATACTATGGTTATAAGCTTGACACGTTTTTAGAAAAAGTGAAATTATTTTAGAAAAGTGTCACTTTTCATATACTTTCTCGCAGTTCTATTTATTGACTAACAAACAGAAGTAAAGGAAACTTTAGTAAACTGCTGAGTGTGGTCCTGGCAGACCATACCTGGTTTTCGTTAGATTCATGTCAACCTTTAGTCAACAGATTGATTGTAGTTGCATCCAAGGGTCTGCCTTGGATATTTTTCCTCCTTTGACTTACTTAGCTTTAATGTTGCAGTGTATATTTTATCCTTCTTATTGAAAAAGAAAAATCCCAAGGATAGCTTGGATATATTTACCCTCACTGCCACCATCACCAATTTCAGTTTAAAAAAAAAAAAGCTGCTACATTAAATTATTTTGAAAATGTTGGATATTTAATGAATAAAAATGAAACACACTTTAAATTTACAATGGTGGAATTTTTTTTGTGTGTTGATAGTCAACCTAGAATTACCTGGACATGAACAAGCCAAGGAAAACAATTTCATAGTAACAACAAAAGCATCTAAAATTACATGATTAAAATGAGTGGGAGGGAGAGGAGGTTCTAACTGTCCTCTCTCCGCCCAAGTGTGAATAAACACACCTTGTTTTTTTCAGATCCTGGTAATTGTTTCCTTCTTTGTGAAACTAACAGCAGAGAGAGTCAAAGAGCCTGTTCCCTCATGCCATCCTACTATTCCATTTAAGTAAATTCTGCAGAATTTAAAATCTTTGGCCTCCTATGGAAATTTAATTAGTCCATGCCAACTTCAAGGATGGAAAGCTGTATTCGTTTTCCAAGACTTCAAAGCTTTGACAGTGTCAGTTGGAAAGCAGATATTTTCCTGGATCTTACCTATCTAGGTGCTGTAGGTAGTTTAAGACTATATAGGTCCTATAAGGCCAACGATTCTTTTCTTCTGGCAGAGCTGCAGTTTGCCACTGCCTACATCTTGCTTACCCTTTCTGGAGCTAATATCTAGCTAAATAACTGGAGGAATGCAGTGAGACACCAAAGTAGCTGCCTGGCTTCTTTTCCCAGACCTGAGTTCTACATGGGCATGAGACTGTGGCCTTCCTAGTGTCTAGACTAAGACACCCTTTGTGTTCAGCTCTAAGTGATATTCCACTCAATTGATCATGAACCTTCTATTTGGTAAAAATGTGGCTTTTTAGTGGCTCACAAGCCTTCAAGTTTGATCATACACAGGAGACCACCTTCATGGAACTACCAAATCCTACCCCACCAATACACCTTGAACCACTGAGGTTTTGGTAGCCATGTCTCCTTAAACTACCTGTTGTGGCTCCTTGAGGACCTTTTCCACTTGGCTGGGACTAAAATATAACATGATACATAATGCCAAGCTACAGAAATTTCCCTTGCACTTTAGTAAAACTTCCTCATTCATATGGAGAAAGTTTTGCTAAAAATCCAAGTGGCTAGTGAAAGAAGCGATATCGTTTAGTCTAGAAAGTCTCAAGGGACACACTTGGTGTTGGAAAGGGCAGCCATGTCTGTTTTGATACTCTCGGTCGTGATTTTGCTAACTCCCAAGGGTCATGTAGCAGATGATTATTTAAGCCAATGTCAGGTTGTTTCTGACCCTCTAAATTTGAGAGACCTGTACTATCAGTGCTTCCAAATGAGACACAGAGTGCCAGTTATGTCCTGATCACTCAGACATTCCATGCCCTAGCTCAGAGAGATGCAAGCCATTCTCTTGCATGCCTGCCAAACTAGAATTCTTAATAATGCCACGGATAACTAGAATAACATCCCTGGACCACATACTTGGACTCCAGAGTCTTCACTGGTTGTATTAATTTCTTGCGGCTGCTGTAACAAATTACCATTAATTCGGTGCCTTAAAATGATAGAAATTTATTCACTCACAGTTCTGGAGGCCAGAATTCTGAAATTAAGATGTAGAGGTTCTAGGGGAGATTCCGTTCCTTGCCTCCTTCAGCTGTAGCTTGTGGGAACATCACTCTGCCTCCGTTATCACATGGCCTTCTCTTCTGTCTCTAAAATCTCCCCTGTGTGTGTGTCTCTTATAAGGACACTTGCCCTTGGATTTAGGGTCCATCCTGATAATATAGGATGATCTCTTCATCTCAATCTTTAACTTAATTACATCATCAAAGATTATTTTTCCAAATAAGGTAACATTCACAGGTTCTGGTGATTATGGTGTGGACTTATCTTCTGAGGGATCATCATTCGGCCCATTACTCTGGTTTTTCTGGAAAATGTGGTAGCCACTGCGTACCAGTGGTGCTTATGGCTGTGGTTCCTTTACTAGAGGGATATGAAGACACCGTACCTAAAGCCTGCCTTCATAATGTCATTATTAGAGTCCCACAACTAACTCTGATAGATCTTGAACCTACTTCCATTCAGTGCACTTTGATTTAATGCCTGCATTTCTAGGGGTTAGAAATGGAGCTACCCAAGTTCAGCACCTTGGCCTGAAGAGGCAACTGAAGATCTAACTCTTAGACTATAAATTCCTTGAGTCTTATTTACCGGTATATCACCTAGCACGTTGGCTGGATCATCGTAAATGCAGAGAATACATTGTCTTAAATGAAGGAAGGAACAATAGGGTCGGAAAGCTGTTTCAGGCCCAACAGATGCAAACGTTTAGCAAGGAACAAGCTATCGTGCTCCTTATCCCAGAACTACAGAAATGCTTTTGAGAAGGACAGATTAAGAAAACCAGATGTTCAGAGAAGCTTTTCCCTCTCCTCTCTATAACCAAACCCTATGTTTTCATCTCATGTCCCACTTTCTCCATCAAGCCTTCCCACCTTCATAGTCTATACCAGTGACCTCAAACTATTTTGATAGCATACCCTATTACTAAAACAGCAGTGAACATACTACCTAATGCATATTAATTTTACTATATTTTAAAAAGTTCTGTAGATTGAACTGTTATATAATTATAAATATAAAAATAGAAATGAAAAAGTGAATTAAGTGTGAAATAAGGAATGACTTTTTTCTTGAAAATCACAATGGCTTTATTAACATCTCAAAGGAAAATGTGAGTTTCATTATTAATGAATTTGGATATAAATCTATATTATAAATAACCATCTTGATGATTTCTGATTTCCTTGTCTGACTTCTTGTCAGCTGTGTATAGGCTTTCATTGTCTTTATCTGAAGAGATTTTAGATTAAAGCCTAGAGGTGTTCTGTTTTTATTGTTTTTTTTCATGTACTTTGATTCCAGTATTATCTTCTACTTTCTGTTTCTGAATAGAGACATTTTAAATTCACTTAACCATTTTGCATCAGAGTGTTTAAATAGAAACCTCACATCCACTGACCTGGGCACATGTAAACTGTTAACACATTTTATAAGCTAAGAGCACTGAACAAGTGGAAACTGCTCTCACTCCCTTTATTAGGGACCATGCAGTTATCTGCTAGATAGGTAACGTAGTCTTGGTAACATGTGGCATTTGACATATAGACCAAGTGAAGGGGTCAATGTTAACTTACATATTAAATATTAGTAACATTTCATTTCTCTCTCAAGAAAAAAATTATAAATGGAATTTCTAACATTTACTTCCTACACTGCAGTACATCCCACATATTTTTACTATATTTTGAACTATATTTTGTACTATATTTTAACTATATTTTGAATATCTAAACCTTTTTAATATTTGCCTTTGCTCAAGTATGTTTATATACGTACCCCTCAGAATATCTGTAAAGAACATGAAGGTCATATCTTACACATCAGTACCTACATGTCATCTGAAAGCACCTGTAAATAATGTTCAAAAACAGTATTTACTTAAGGTCTATAGCTAATTGGAAAACCCAATTTCTCTGATTTTTTTTGATTCATTGTAATAATTAAAAAAATTAGAATCTAATAGGAATCATCTTGATGTAGCTTATTAAGATAGGCAGTATAGTAGATGGTATGAAAAAATATTTGAATTGTCTTGCAAACTATGGGCTACTATACAGTAGTCAGCTATAATTATTAGAATTTCTAAGTTCTTTTGTGAAAGAGTTTTCTTTTTTTCAAAGCTATTAGCAAGTTTGAGTTTTACCTTTTATATCCTCTGCTGAGTAAGACAGTATCACTTGGACTGGTAACCTGAGAGATATAATCCAAATCCACATAATTTGATTCTGAACAACTGAGTTACTTATTCACTGATACTGCCATATTATACCTTTTGGTACTGAGGGTTTGTTAAAATGAAGTTGGGCCATGTTAAGGGGGAAAGAAATTTATAAAAGATTCATCACTGGGGCTTCCCTGGTGGCTCAGTGGTTAAGAATCTGCCTGCCAATGCAGGGGACACGGGTTCAAGCCCTGGTCCGGAAAGATCCCACATGCCGCGGAGCAACTAAGCCCGTGCACCACAACTGCTGAGCCTGAGCTCTAGAGCCCGCGAGCCACAACTACTGAAGCCTGCGCACCTAGAGCCCGTGCTACACAACAAAGAGAAGCCACGGCAATGAGAAGCCCGCGCACCACAATGAAGAGTAGACCCTTCTCGCCGCAACTAGAGGAAGCCTGCGTGCGACAACGAAGACCCAACGCAGCCAAAAATAAATACATAAAAACAAATTTATTTTTAAAAAAAGATTCGTCATTTACTCCTCACCTCTAGTGACTCTGTCTACCTGGTGGGGGGGGGGGGGTGGTGAGTGTAACCCTGAGGATCTGCCTCATCCAGGTTCCTGTTTTCTCTGGCTTCTTGTGGGTTCAGCTAATAGGAAGCAGGGATGGATAATCAGGTATTTATCCACCCTCCCCCACTTGCCTCTTGCTGCTAAGGATACCTGTGTCTTGCTGGTAGATAGGGCAGGCCCCTATCCATGGCTATAGCTTTTGTGGAGTCTGGTTACATTGTTCTTTCCCCTTGCTTACTACTTTTCTAGTTCCTGGTCAGGCAACATCCCTTGTTGGTTTCCTTAACTTTATCCACACCTCTGTAAGGAATCCCCTCATCAACACCCAACTTTTCTAATTGGAATATGACAGATACACATGCTGAACAAGGTTGGAGCATTTAATACAGATCTGCAGAAAATTTGCTGTCGGGTATATGTAGGCACAACTGCAGGAAGCTAAGAATAGCTCTGTCCAAAGTATCCTTTTTTTCCTCAGAATCTTTTGCAATTCTAAACTCCTTTTGGGGGGGCTCAGTAAGGACTTTATCTTTCACTTCCAGCTTTTCTCTTGCACTCTGATCCTCTCTCTACTCTCAGAAGAGCCTGATATTAGAAGTTACCCATGTTACTTGACTACACAGTATTTTGGAATTGATGAATTTTAAAGAAGCGTACTGCAGCCTTGCATTTACCTTTACAACTTTCTCTCTCTAATTTCATATAGAAAGTCTGTATTGACTGTTAATGAAATTTTAGACAGCACTAAGTTGATGTGAAACTTATTAAGGACCCAAAAGAAAATCTTGAAATCAAAATAGGTCTTTTCTGAAGCCTAGCCTTCAGAGTAAACCTGATAGTGTCTTTGAGGGTAAGAGTAGGAAGGGTATGAAGTGACAGTCTAGGTATTTTTCTCCTCTAGGGATGTACCTGTGATCTCTAGAAGCTGACAGAGTAGGGGGAGGGTTGACCTATATGCAAATGCTAAAGACCTATTTCTAGGAGCTATTTGGTTTCCCCAGCTTCTTCAAGGAGATAAAACCCACTTTCATCTAGTCCCCTGGCAGGTCGTTCTCCCTAGAAAGGCATTCTATCTGGAACTCTCCTCTCCCTTTTTGAACACAGATCAGTTTCTTTAATTTAAGGACCTCCTTATACATTTTGTATTCTCTCACACACCTAAGGAAAAAAAAAAAAAGTGGTATTTTAGTATCCTTTTATGATACCCTGGGGCGTATCCCTAGGCATCCTATTTTCTTTCTATCTTTGATAATGACATTTCTGACCAAGCACATCTTCAGAAGGAAACTGTCAGTTGGATTAGAATAAAAGCATATTAAAGGATTGACCCAAATTTTTGCATCCTCAATAGCAGTATGTTTGGTACCAGCAGCACACAGCCCCATCTGTCATGATGTACCGCCATCCTTTCAGTTCCTAGGCTGTAGACACACCTCTGTACCAGCTGAGAATTGTCAGTGTAAGTTGAAACATGGAGGGATGCAGAAAGGTATGTTTTTAATATCTTACATAAGCACCTTTGCTGCAACGTTATAGCATTATTTTTAATAATCAAAGGGGATGCACTTAGTTGGTCACCATCCTCTCTACAAACACTTGATCTTTCGTGTATATAAATAATAATTTACATCTATCCATCTTTTTCCTCTTAACTATAAAAGAAATTGAGAATATTTAGCCTTAACCTTTATTTTTTCCCTCATAATTCTTATGTTCCAGTCCTACAGTTGTTTTCTTTGTTCCTGTTTTCTCCTACTCATCTATATTTTGAAGATAGAATAGCCAAAAAATGAATTCTGAGCTTACATAAAGACACATTTTAGACAGAGTGGAAGTGTGCCTTACGGATTTTGTGTTGTATACTCTGTTATTACATCTCAGAATGACAACATAATTACAGAGATGTTACTGTTTCCTTTGTAAACTCTCTGAACCCTTGGATATTTCTTGGCTTTAATGATGCGTAATTAGCCATTATCCATCTTGTGTTTATGCTTTTGTTTAAGAAATTAATGACAGACTGGCAATGATAATAATAATTTGGCACTTTTCTTGGCACATTCTATCCTAAATTAGTCGGATTTCATATGTCAAAAAGCAAGGTTCTTCCCCCCTAAGAAATAAAATATCAGAGGGATCATTTAATATAAAAATATTTTAAAATTGAAATGTACAGTTTTTATTTTATTTTATTTATTTATTTATACTGTGTTAGGTCTTCGTTTCTGTGCGAGGGCTTTCTCTAGTTGTGGCAAGCGGGGGCCACTCTTCATCGCGGTACACAGGCCTCTCACTGTCGCAGCCTCTCTTGTTGTGGAGCACAAGCTCCAGACTCGCAGGCTCAGTAGTTGGGGCTCACAGGCCTAGTTGCTCTGCAGCATGTGGGATCTTCCCAGACCAGGACTCAAACCCATGTCCCCTGCATTGGCAGGCAGGTTCTCAACCACTGCGCCACCAGGGAAGCCCAAAATGTACAGTTTTAACAAACAACAATGCAACATAATTTAAGATGGACTGGAAGAAGGTTAGGATTACATATAAATACCTATGACTGTTACTGATTATATTTATTTTCCAGAAGAGTAAAACCTAAATCATCCCAAACATTTTTGTGTTCATCTTACACTGAAAGTCTTCCAGAGAAAGATTCCATACATTCTCGTAGTAAGCAAAATTCTTATTTAGAATTATTTTATATAAATCAATTATTTTTCCAACCAAGGGCTCCCTGGTTCTGTATTTACTCGGAGTGTCATGTCATGAAAAGTAGTGTTTCTCACATGAGTAATTGTCTTGTTGTGGGCATTAATAGTATACACAGATGGGACTAGATAGAGTCATCCTTATACTGGAATTTTTTTTTTTTAAATAGCAAATTTTAATGCCGTTAGCTCAGCCCAGCAGTGAGTGAAAAAGCTCAATCCTAAAATCAGAAGAAAGGAATTCTGTATTCTTCATGATGTGAGGCAGAATTTTGTCCATCTAAAACTAATGTGTTAGGACTTCCCTGGTGGCACAGTGGTTAAGAATCCACCCGCTGGTTCAACGGACATGGGTTCGAGCCCTGGTCTGGGAAGATCCCACATGCTGAGGAGTGATTAAGCCCGTGTGCCACAACTACTGAGCCTGCACTCCAGAGCCTGTGAGCCACAACTACTGAAGACCATGCACCTAGAGCCCATGCTCTGCAGCAAAGAAAAGCCACCGCAATGAGAAGCCTGCGCACCGCAACGAAGAGTAGCCCCTGCTCGCCACAACTAGAGAAAGCCTGCGTGCAGCAACGAAGACCTAACACAGCCAAAAATAAATAAATAAATTTATTTAAAAAAACTAATGTGTTAGAAAACCATCAGTATATTCACTGAGTGCTAAATATCTTAAAATTTGTTTAAATTTCAAATAAAGCCATGTGTTTTAAAATATGCAATGTATAATATCTAGTAGCATGTAATATGTAAATATGTGATAACAGCTAATGTTTACATACTGTATAAGGTTTAAGCAAGTGCCTTGCACTTTTTCCAGTGTGTGTGTAATCATTTACTCCTTATAAGAACCTTGTTACGTAGGTACTATTATTAACCTTATTATACAAATGATGAAGTTGAGGAGAAGGAGATGCTAAGTACTTTGTCCAAGATCACACTGGTAGTTAGTAGTAAGGTTATAGTTCTATTTCATAATCTTAACTAGAATTAACTTTCTTCTCTAAAATGAAATCATGTCTGCTCTCTTTCATGTGGGTTTGAGTTCAGGATGTCCATTTGCTCATCCTTGATTTCTTGATATAATTGTGTTAATGGATTTCTATTTTTTTGTGCTTCAAAGAAGTATTTAGATTAGGTTACCTAGGTAATGTTTTTCCTTTTATGAAATTATTCTACATTATGTCTGGTATTTAAAATGTCTTTCTCAACTATCATATTTTAAAGGTACATTAAAATATAATGGATTAACACGTAGTCTTATCTTTGAAATTGCTCGAGCTCTGTTCGCAGTTATGTGAATACAGGTCTGTACTCATGATAACGAAAGTGAAGAGCAAATTTTGTTTACCTTTATTCCATATTTACCATTCCTTGTAATGATCCCCAAATGCTTGAAATATAGATGCATCTTTAGAAAGATTTCCTGACAGAGTGCAAAAATTATTGGTGTTAAATACTCCTGTAATACGTAGTGCATTAGTAAAAATTGCTGCTTCAGATTTCTAATATATTTAGAGCTGGATGACCCTGCCATATAAATATTTTAAAGAAAACTTCCAGTAATGTTTAGAAAATCTGCTTAGAAATCCTAGGCCTGAGGAATGGTCATGGTGATTTGTGGAGAATAACTGGATTCTGATTCTTACCTGTTAATCATTCACCTGGCTCTGAACTTGACTGACATCGTCCTTGTGAGTACTACCACTCTACTGCTGCTGCTGCTACTATTACTACCACTACTACTACCACCACCACCACTACTATAAGCATTACTGTGAAGTTACTTAGATGTTGTAAGTACCAGGCATACTACTAAGCACTAGATCTACATTTCACTTCAGTCTCATAGTGATTTTGTTAGGTTAGTTTACCCTAGTTTTATTGTCAAACCTCAGCATCTTTAATCTAAAGCAGCAATAAAAAGAAGCAACTGTCACTTAAGTTCCTGGACACCTTGTCCCTCTCATGCCTCTGAGTACTCTTTGAATGGCCTCTTTCATGTCGTGAGGCACGTTTGAGATGCTAAATGGTGAATCTTCCCACTTTGACAGAGTGAGTTGAAATGGTTTATAAAACCTTCCAGTGTAGCCTAGGAATTATAGTCTCAGGCTGGGAGAATTGGTTCCCTGCTCATTGAGTTAAAGAATGGCAGGGCTGGGAAGGACTTTATTTTACTAAAGGAAATTAATCTTTGGAATAGAAAAATGGTCACGTTGCAGGAATTTTAGGAGAAGAAAATTAGTAGTTTCCCCTGTCCCAACACATACATACACGCCTGCATGCACACACACACACAGACACACACAAATGCACACGGATCAAAGAAAACAGATGGATCATTTTAATAAGAACCCCATCTCCACCAATAAGTGACAATCTTATTCACAATATTTATTTAGTGCTTCATTGTGTAAAAGTATACTTTACCTACGTTATTTCATTTAATCATTACAACCTCTTTTGAAGCGGTAGTTATTATTTTCTTGGCTTTACAGATGAGGACCTTGAGTCTTAAAGAGAATGAGTCTTAAAGAGCATGAATGGTTTGTTTATGGCAGCTGCCCAGAATAGCTTTTACATGGGTATTGGCATATCTCTTCTGCACTTTGCTGGGTCTTATAAAATACTAAATTATCCATTTTGGAGAGGTACCTGTTGACTGAATTATCTCAACTAGAGAGCAGTGAGCCAGCCAGCAGGAAATTATTGCATACATGCACAAGAGAAGCCTATGTCATCACCCATTTTTGGAAGCAAGAATGTCAAAACACAGCAAACTAATGTGGCCTACAGAAATTCTTTCAGTTTAAATTTTTTTGAATGAGTGGGCTACTTATAGTGTAATGGAAAGAGTGCTGAATTCATGGCCAAAATAGGAAGGTTTCAACTCCAGTTTTCCTGTGACTTGAACACTTAACTTCTTCTCTCCAAGCATCAATTTCTCATCCATTAAATAGGATGGGAATATCCACTCTGTAAACTTCATAGGATCCTTGAGAAGACCAAATTCAATGCAACATATGAAGGTTCTTTTAAAACTGCAGGATACTTGAGAAGTGTTCTAGGGGTGAGGGATGGAGGTGGGGGAGAGGTTAGGCCAGGATGTGTCCTAAAGATGTAGGGACCTGAGTTTCCTCACCACCTTTGCCCTTCCTTCTTGAGTTAGGATGATCCAAAGTGAGTTAATAACCATGGGCCACAATATGCCACTATCCATCTCAACCATTCAAATGACTTGTACCTGCAAAGGAAGACATCTTCAGAGCATATTTTTTCCTTGATTTTGCTATGTCTGGCAAACTTGTCTTTTTATTAACTTAAAAAATGTCACACTGTGTAACCACTAATGGTTATTAGTGTGTCTTAAGAATCAAGATAATAATACAAATTAACAGGTAAAATTTTTCTCTCTGACAGAAGTCCCTGTTGTTAAGATGCCAGGAATCCCACTTAATAAAGTAGAATTGTTATAAAGGGCTTAGCCTGACTCCCAGAACAGGAGGTTCTCCAGTGAGAGTCCACTTGTTAGCAAAGTCTTCATCTTACTGTTTGGAGTCATGGAAGAATCTACATTATCCAGAGAAAACAACACAGAAGATCTGGAGGGAAATTACTTCCCCAACACAATTCAAAGACTTTAGAGTTATACCTCTATTAGATGATAGGATATATTCCAACTATACCCTCTGTTGTTTCAAACTTTTTTAAAAAAGGGTAGAAGTAATATTGGAAGCAAAGGAAACAGGGAGACAGATATAGAGATTAATACCAACCAAAATGGTCCATACAAAATCATTCAGTAACAAGAACTCACTCACACTAAGGGGTCAGACTGCCCGTTGAGAAATGGTTGGGATTGGCTCAGGGGATGGGTGTCTGAATTAGAATAATAAAGCAAGTGGGAGTTTGGGAAAGCTGAAAGATATGCTGAATCACAGATTTCTCTCCAAGTCAGTCTTGTTTACTACCAATCACAATAATAATTCATATAAGTAGAGCTCTATAGTCCCAAACCTGGCAACTTTAGGCCCCAAATCACACAGATTATCTTTTGCACGTTGGAAGTCTTATAAAGGTATATAACAAATACAATGCACCCTCTACCTTCCTGAGAAGCAGTAGAGGGCATTGGCCAAGAGCATAGCATCTGGAGTGTCTTTGGTTTAGTTACTGAACCTTTCTATATCTTAGTTTCCTCATGTGTCAAGCAGGGGTAATAATTACACCTATCACATAGGGCTGTGGGAAGATTAGATGATTTCGCATATGTAAAACCCTTAGAATAATTAAGGGTAACATTACCTGATGAATAATTATTGAACAAGTTTGAATGACAAGCAAATTTTAAATCAATCTATTACTATTATGAAATTAATTTTACCTCCATAAGACTTTTATTTCTCTTCCAGTATTTGGGCCCTCTCATGTCCAATCTGTAGGATGTAGTGATTAAAAGCATGAGTTATGAAGTCAGTTTGCTTATGTTGAGATTGTTGCTCCACTCTTTATTAGCTGTAATCTTGAGTAAATTACTTAATCTCTTATACCTCTGTTTCTTCATCTGTGAAACAGGGATGATAAAAATCATAAAGTTGGCCTTCCCTGGTGGCGCAGTGGTTGAGAGTCCACCTGCTAATGCAGGGGACGCGGGTTCGTGCCCCGGTCCGGGAAGATCCCACATGCCGTGGAGCAGCTGGGCCCGTGAGCCATGGCCGCTGGGCCTGCGCGTCCAGAGCCTGGACTCCGCAAAGGGAGAGGCCACGACAGTGAGAGGCCCGCGTACCGCAAAAAAAAAAAAAAAAAAAAAAAATCATAAAGTTTTTCTGAGGTTAAGTAACGAGTAAGTGAGATAAGACACGGAAAGCCATAGAACCGTGTCTGGCACATGCTAGCTGCTCATTCAGTATTAAATATTGTTATCATTATTTTCCTCTGCAACTTTCTTCCTCTCTGTAACTGGGACCACTAAATACTCCCCTAGTATCTACCCTTTCCCTAATATTCAAGACAAACCTGGTCTAAATTGAAAGATACAGGTAATCTTTAAGTCATTACTCTGTGCCTCAGGATTACATCATCTTGTCCTCCAGACAAATCATGATCTTGTCTGGCTTTCCTATGTGGCTTTCTATTATGGTTCAAGCGTCTTGATTTCTACTCTAGCACTCTGCTGATACTCCTTGGACTCTCTTGCCCCTGGGGTCCTTTATTTCTGCCTTGTAGGACAGGCACATAGCTGAGATTCATTGGCAAACCTGTCTGCTACTCACAACCTGCCAGGCCACCGTGCATTTTTGAGTGTAGCAATTGAGGACTTCCAGGCCCTAGTCCTTGTGCCTACAGGATTGTGCTGCACGTGCCACAGGTCTTGAGCCCGTTATGTCTGACTATTCAAAGGAGCCTCTGTTAGTACTTGAAATCCTCCCATCTCCATGAAAAGTCTATCCAGGTCTCAGCCCCTTTTTGTCTGCCTTGCTCACTAATTATAGCCTCAATGAAAAAGCAAGACCTATTGCTAGGTTAATTCATATTCTACGACTCCAACTTCCCTTATAAAAACAAATACTTGGAGATACAAATATGTAGACCAGATTTTCTCAACTCAGCATCAAATTTTCCTTGTTAGAAATTATATTTCAGTGTTTATGAAGTGACATATTTTTACTTGTGAGTACAAGTGTGATATTTCATTGGTGTGTGTGTGTGTGTGTGTGTGCGTGTGTGCACTTGGATGTGCATAGTTTCCTCAATAAATTTTGGAATTATATCTTTAATGAAGGGAGAGATACATAGAATAGATGAGAGAAATTGGCCATCGTAATGTATGGAGATTACTAATATATGACTAATTTTGTTCTCAGTGACAGTCTACATAATGTTATACCTATCCATGGGAAAACAACATGGGTGGTTTGATAAAGAACAAACTGGTTCTTTTGGGTGTGGATTCTGGTTTCATAATGGAGACATTGGTTTGCCCCAGAAAATCATTGCAGTGCAATAAATTGATTCGGGTGCCTTAGATCTCAAGGAGAAAAAATTTTCTTAGTAGCTATGATCTGGGTAAACTGGGAAGGAATGATTTCTTTTCTTCCTTTCTTACTCTCTTTTTTCATCTTTTAAATCACTTTAAACAAATTTCATTGGTTGTGGTAAGTAGGATTGTTTAAATGGGTCATTAAAAAATGAAAAATTTAAAGATATAAACTAGTTCTACTAGGAAGTAAGAACAAAAAACTTCCATAGAACATAATAATTAAATAAATGTAATTATTACTAGAAAATCATTCATAATAATTCAAAGTAAAAGTAAAACTTTTGTTTGAAAGTCTGTGCTTCCAAAATTAACCTCAAGAGGCTACTTAAATTTGAATTAATTAAAATTAAAGGAAACTTAAAATTTAGTTCCTCAATTGCATCCTTTGTAGGTTCCATAGGGCTAGTGGCTACCATATTAGTCAGCTCAGAAAGTTCTTGGTTTTAGTAAACATAAATATATTTTAAAGAGATTACTTAAATTTTTTCTGATGCTGTTCCTCTCAACTTAGTTTTAAAATCTTCAGTTGTAGATCAGCTTACCATGGTGTCTTTCAGGAATCCAACGCCTTTCAATGATGAGGAACTTGTAATTATCTGTTTACTTGCCCGCTCCTCTGTCAACCCCCAGCACAATGACACACATGCGTGAGCACAGACAAACCCACACACACGCTCATGAACAACTTGAAGACAAGTTCTATGTTCTCAGTATCTATCTCATAATGGTTATTTGATAGATGATGAAAAGAGGAAAGGCAGGGACGGAGGGAAGAAAGGGTGAAGAAAACTGTTTTTATACTGAATCATTATATAGTCTTTCTATAACTTGGTTCTCATCACCTCAAACTTATTCTTCACTTAGTAGTATGGCCTTTTAAATTTTGTTCTGATGAGTTATGCTATGTCTAATTTGTTTTACTTTATAGAAACTAATAAAACCCAACTTCCTACCATTTCTTAACTTTTATTGTCTCACGAAACATGTCCTTTTAGCAATGCATCCTTTTAGTGCTTTAGGGCCCCCTTCTAAGTAAGGTCTGACTTCCCGAGCCAGTGGATACCTGAGAATGTTTTTCTTCTTTTTCTGATTTGTCTCTGAGGAGAAAACAGCTTTTAACTTATTCTTTTCTTTTGGATTTTTAAAAATTAAAAGACATGCTAGTTAATTAGTAATCATCATTATAACATACATAATATATATCAATGAGGTACAATAATATCACATTTAAAGTTAAAAAAAAATCATAAAAATGTATGTACCAAAAGACCAATGCCCATATTTCACATATCAGGAAACTGGAATCCAGAAATGCAAACTCAATTGCACAGGATCAGAGATAAAACTGGGGTTATATCAAAGAAACTGTAGGAAAAATCAGAAATAGATTTAGCCTCCAGTTACCCCACAGGTCACCTACTGCAACACCATTTTTTTAAACTGTTACTGAAACAAATAATTGAAATAATCTATGATAGTTGTCTAGTCCCTTTTCCATCCTTATCTCTGTAGGTACCTCTTTACTGAAGGTTTGAAAATTAGTAAAATACTGTTATTTGCATAAGTCAAATTAGAGAGTGTAGATTTACTGAAGTAAATAAAATTGTCGATATAGGGATCACTTACTTCTGAACTATCTCTTGGTCCTTAGATTTGGGTGACTTGCAAGGTTTCAGGTAGGAAAACGTCTCCACCATTCTGGAACGTCCAATTCTCAGCGCGATGAACGTTACAGGTGCTCAAATCACAGTGTTTGGGAGTGTTTAATGAATGACCAGGGCAGATGGACTATATTATTCTTTATCATGAACAGATCTGTCTACAATGTCAAGTCTGGAATTTGAGAATGTACTCTTTGCCATTACAAATTTCATGAGTGATTGAAATGGCCTACTAAAATAAATGAATCATTGCATCTCAGTACCAAAATAGGACTAGCTTTCTTCTTGTTGACGTGGCTTTAATTTTAATCTGATTTCTGAGGAGTAAATGGCATAGGTACTTCGAATGAAAATAATATAGATTTCATTAGATATTCATAACCATCTATTCACTACCCTTGAATTAATGTGTTAAAAATCCCTACATGTGATTACTTACAGTAATTTCAATGAAATGACTTAGATTATTTAAACTATGCTGTTTAAGGAAGAAAAATGATTGTGGACAGACTTTTTTTGTAATATTATCAGGCAATATTTGTTGTTTGGGGAGAGTTTGAAAAAGCTTGAAGGAGGAGACCTTATTTCTGTTTTCCTAAAAGAATGAACTGGTAAACAGATATAACTCTATAGACATTGAATTTTACACTATTGGTTGATTTCAGCAGTGATTGATGTTTTCAAATCCAGCATTCAATTGACTGTCCTATATTCAGTTACTTATACTGTATTTGTCACTAATATTTTAATAATAAAAAAGCCCAGATTAAAAAATCAGCTTATATTAAAAGTTAAAATAACATGGATTTTTAAAAACAACTTTATCTGCTAATATCATAACATAAAGTTGTTACAGACAACTAATAGAATTTTTTAAATACAGACATAAATTAAAATTGCCTGTATTATTCCCCTAACAACTGAAATAGTTTTGTAACATTTTCTATAAAAAGTGTTCTTTTTAAAATTAGGGTATGTGGCTGTGTCTATGTGTGTGTGTTTGTACACTAACACACACAGATGATTATAGTTGTGTGTGTGACTAACTGTACACTGTTCTGTACCCGACCCTGTTCATGTCATGTCATAAAATGCTACATGCATTTTATCATAAGAGTGGGCTGTAACCATTCTCTTGCTATTGGGCACTTTAGTTATTTCCAAAGGTCACGGATTAATATAATCATAGAGCTGGAAGGGGGCTTAGAGAAGATTTAATCCAGTCCCTTTCCTTGTATAATTAGATTTTATAGTTAGGACTAAGGTCTAGAAAGGTTAATTGACTTAGAGATTTTTTTTTTTCTTTAGGAAATAAATATGAGTTATGTAATTCCAGAAATACTTTTTTTCTTTAAAAAAAATAGAAGTGAAAGAAAAATAAACTTAATTGTCAAGGCACATTCAAAATAGAATTTAAAATGTGGCTGAGTAATCTCATTGGGGTGACTAATATATCATTCGCTGTAAATATTTTCTTCCCATTTTAAAGGCAAAATGCATTCATTAAACAACTTTTATAGTCTCTATCACTGTAAGAGAGGGGCACACAAAATATGGTGTTGTATGAAAATCAGAAAATGAATTTCCAGTCTACTTTCTTCAAGGTAAGTTAATTGCATGGCTATAAAGTAAGCACATGTTGAAAAGTAAACTTGGCTTTTAAAATTCTTTCCATTCTAATAATCTAAGTTATTGCAAGAACAATAATACTTTTTCCACTCTAGGATGTAACTACTTGGCATTTAACTTATATTTCATTTCCTTATAGAGTGTTGTGAACGCTAATTTATGGCTTCTTCGTCATTCTAAAGGATAGTTTAGTTGGAAAATGCCCTGAGGTTTAAGGCACATGTCAGTTCTTGAGAGTTTTGCCTTTTCTGTTCTAATGGTATCCAGAGGTGTGATTTTTTTTTTTTTTTAAGTAGATACATCAATGAGCTGTGCTTTATTTTCCAAGAGCAGTGTGATGGTGAAACCAAGCCTCTTCACTGATGAAGGCCTAGGTCTTCTAATGTCTAGACCCAACTGGACAAAGAGTCAAAAGAATCAGAAATGCTGGCAGTAATTCTAGGCTGTGGAGAACATTTCCTTGCCAAATTACTTAAGGCTATCATTTAATGTATAAATTCAAATATCATCAAACTTTGAACAGGCTGGTGCCTATAAAAATCCTATAACACTTCTGAAGAAACAGTTTTTAGTCCAAAGAATACTATCACAGATTTTGTCTAAAGTACTGGTAGAGTAAATTTTGAGAAGAAAATTAGATTCTATCAGCTATTAGTGCCTGCCTTTGCCACCAATGAAATGGAATCTCTAGTATTAGCTCCCTCTCCCCCCATCCCCTCCATCCTCCCCATCCCAATCCCTATCCCGATCCCTAACATTTCTAGCCGGCGGTTCACATTTTCCCCTGAATGTTCCACTGGTACCTCAAAACTTACTATAT
Organism: Kogia breviceps; assembly: GCF_026419965.1. Taxonomy (NCBI): domain Eukaryota; kingdom Metazoa; phylum Chordata; class Mammalia; order Artiodactyla; family Physeteridae; genus Kogia; species Kogia breviceps. The sequence continues at coordinate 174,681,169 of NC_081311.1, forward strand.
CCCAGCCAGAACTCATCACCTCCTCCCAACCCTGTCTGTTTTGTCATGCTTGTATTTGCACATAACGGGGTTCTGTACTTGGTTCTTGAAAGAGTGAACTTCTACCTTGAGAATAGTCCATTCTCAATAGAATTGCTCTAAGATTTCGGCCAGCCTATCTGGTTATTCATTGTGTCATATCTCTCCAAGCAAGGTCATTGAATGTTTAAGAAAACTAAAAGGAGGATTTTTTTCAGTACAGTGTTTTGTAAGCACACAAAGCCTTGGATTCAACTGATTGGGAGTTTATCCCTTCAACTTTCAACCTCACAAGTTTTATGGTTCTTGCGTCTTTGCGCAAACTATACAGATAATGGTATGGTATCCTTGCCCAAGCATTTTATGGATTCTATCCAGTTATCCCATGTAGATGTCTTTAATCTGAATACACATTACCCTTACTTATTAGGTGAGGAAACAGGAAGCAGAGGCACAGGGCAGCCAAGCAATGTGGATGGGAGTTGGAGCCATTCTGACTACTCCAGTACCCGGGGCTGCCATGTGGGAGCATTTCTCTGTTGTGCTGAGTTTCCAGGATATGTTGCTTCTTTTTTTTTTTTTTTTTTTTTTTAGCGGTACGCGGGCCTCTCACTGTTGTGGCCTCTCCCGTTGCGGAGCACAGGCTCCGGACGCGCAGGCTCAGCGGCCATGGCTCACGGGACCAGCCGCTCCGCGGTATGTGGGATCTTCCCGGACCGGGGCACGAACCCGCGTCCCCTGCATTGGCAGGCGGATTCTCAACCACTGCGCCACCAGGGAAGCCCGATATGTTGCTTCTGAAGGTTCCAGGATAACATCTGGGGATGTTACTATCAGGACCACACTGTGAGCCCCAGACCGAACCAGATCATGGAATTTGATTAATAAGAATCAGAGCGTTAGAAAAGATCTTGGATATCATCTTGTTCAGTTACTTACGCATGAATCCATTTTAAACAAATTTATGATCTGAGCTCATTCAATCCTTATTTGAATTGCTCCGGTGTTAGGGAACTCATTATCTCTTAAGTCAGCTTGCCACATTTTCCTCATTGCTAGAAAGAGCTTCATAGAGTCATGCCATAGCTCGTGTCCTTTCAGTTTTCATTCATTTGTGCAAGCTCTTCTCTTAAACTACCCACGATATGTCTCATATTCCTCCATAGGGTGGTTGTACCAGGATGAGGAGATAAATTCCATACCCCTTCTCTGAGTCCTCTTCCTTAGGCTAAATAGCCTTAGTTCTCTCAAATGTTTTTAATGTGGCACAAATTTTTATATTTCATTTTTAAAAACCTCCTTTTTTGATCATACTCAAGTAAGTGTATGCACGGTATGCTGTTTATGGTGGTGACTAATGAGCCCTACTTTCTTTTCCATTTTCTTAGGAAGAGAAAAAGCAGTGATATGCTGCTTCCTCCCTTCACACTCAATCAACCTGTTGTCGCTCCATCTCTTTCTTTCTCTGTTTCTCTATCTCCGTCTCTTACACAGACACACACATACTTCAGTGCCTTGGTTCCTGCTCAGACTAAGAATTGCTTAAACAAGTGTAGCTCATGCCTGCAGACTAGTATTATAAAAATAATCTGGCTCTCAGCTGCACACAGGAAGATTTGAATTCCAGCATTGCCACTTCCTAGCTAACTCAGTGCACTTCTCTTTCTTCATCTGCAAAATGGAAAATTGAATTCTTTTCACACTGGCAAGTGGTGACTATTAAATGAAATAGTAAATGTTGGGAGTGCCTGGCTTATAATAATAAGTGCTCAAGAACCATGAGTTTCCGTTCTACTGTGGGTCTACATTCTCAAGAGCCCACCTACCAGTTTTATTATGGTTTGCTGCATCAAACACATATGTTTGCTTTCAGAACTTAGTCATCCCATATTTTTTTAATACAGCAAATCTTCAGTGTTCAAAATTAGTATAGCATGTTTGAAGTTAAACACTTGTAATTGAAAGAAGTGAAAATCCAAACAATGCTTTGGGTGAGGCAAATGCTCTGCAGGAGGAGATGATCATTGGAACCAGCTTGTCATATAGATGAGCAATGCCCCTTGGCACTGTTTTAAAAGCAAAAAAAAAAGATTTTACTTTACATATGGCAAAGTGCTTATATATATTTATCCAGCTGGGCATATTATTAATGTGTCTTCTTTAGCAGCTTGAGCTTGTGCTATACTGTAATTACACATACTTTTTTTTCTTCCCTTTTGCAGTCTTCTCTTCTGCTCTATTTAGAAAAAAATTCATTGAACGTTTTTTTTCTTCAATAATTCCCTTTCGCCTTCTTGTGTTTGAAAAAGATAATGTCACTGAACCACAGTGGGCGATAGCAAAACCTAATCAGTAAGAGGCCTCATCTTTCTCACCAATAGTTTTTCAACATCAACCCCATCAACACCCTGGACTGTCCTGTCTCCATCTTGGCTCTGATTCACATTATGCTTTCAACTCCAAGGTTAGCTAGGGGGACTGAGTGTGGCCACGCTACCTCTCTGGTCCATCTTCTCCCCAGACTAAGACACCTGGATTCCAAAAGTGAACACCTTCCTGAGGCTCAACCACTTTCATGAGATCTTTCTCCCTTTATTCTATCTAAGGAACACAAAGTCTTGCTTTAATAACCTCTTACTAACCAGTTTCCCTGCATCTACCCTACCTGCCCTCCTACGTGTCCACCATATTGGAGTAGACTAATTTTGTAAAAACACGAATCTATCAGTTTCCATGTCCCTAAATAAAGGTCTTTAGTGGCTTCCCATTTGTCTTCTGGTATAAATACAGATTTTCCCCTGGGTTACAAGGTTCCAGACGGTCTGACTCTTGTCTGCTTCCTTAGTCTTACACCAGTCTCCACTTTGCCACAATTTACTCAAATATGCCTCCTTTCTCCTTTCTTTGGATCTATGCAATTTCTTCTAGTTCATGCTTTCACCCACTTTCCCTCTTTCTGTTTAACTCTGATTCGTCCTACATATTCAGGGAATCCTTACCCGAACCATTTCATGTTCTTTTTCCTCAGAACACCTCTTTCAGGTCTTAATTACTTTAGAACTATTTTAAATATTGATTATTTGATTATTTGATTAATACCTGTGTCCCTTATGAGATTATAAGCCTTTTGAAAGTGGAAACTGAGTCTTTTTTTGGTCACCATGATCTCCCCCGTACCTAGCATAGTCTGGTATATATTTAACATATTAATACATTATATACATATTAATATCAACAGTTACAGAGGATTAATTAATAATAGCTAAATAATAGTTACAGATAATTAATAAATAAAGGTAGGAGCTTCTATGGAAGGGAACAGATAGTAATTAGTTGTTGATCAATTGTTCTAAAATTGTCGGTAAATTTAGTAAAGGAGGTTAGTATCTTAAGATTACTTACTAAAAGTTTTTTAAAGCAGTGGGAGGATTGTATCCAAATACTTCAATAATTTGTATCGTGCTCCTGCCCTCCCCACCCATTTAATAACAGAATAAAGAGGGAAAAGAAACATATTCTACAGGAAGTCCACTTTCCTTCATTGGATATATGTTATTACCTCGAAAGTGTTTACCATTCTTTGAGAATAAGGGGTTGTTACTTTAAAAAATGCCAAATAAGGAAACATTTTAATGATAACCTTGAAAACACATAAACGTGGTCTCTAGCATTTTCTGGCTTTAAAAAGTCCTAACAGAGGCTCATGTCTCATTTGAGACATTTCATTCTCGCTGCTACAGTGAAGAGGGATAAGTCAAATTTTACAGTTAAAAGGGTTTCAAAGTCAATTGAGCTGCTGTTTACTCCCTTCCTCTTCATTGTAAAGATTTTCCACTAGGATTAATATACTAGATACGTTATAAAAAGCAGGCAAATACATATTATAGAGCAATTGATTTTTAATTTTCATTTGGAGCCCCTCTGGGATATTACTAGTGATGCTCTCAGAGCATATGTGTGTCTGGGCCATTAGCCAGGGATTTAAGTCAGCAACTAGGTCTTTTAGGGAGAAAATGGGTCCCTTAGGATTACTGCAGGTATATAGCAGCAAGCTGAAAAGTAGAGTCAGGCTTTCTGCTTCGTTTTTGGCTGGAGTTCTAACTCAGGGAGCCAGCCCTGAGTTTTGTTGGACTTGTAAAGTGACCCGCCTAAAGCTCAGGGCTAGGTGACTCTCAGGAAAAGTGAAAGCTTTCAATCCACACTTTTCATTTCCAAAAGATTGAAAGAAAAATCCATCAAATTACTAACAGACGCATCAACCTGAAATGTCTCTTCGCACTGAAAGAGAAGTTAAACACTAATTACTATTGACTGTTTGCCCCCTGAAACGGGTTTGAGAGAGGAGGAATAAAAGCAGAGGTTTGTGTAACACAGAAATGAATGGTTCGGACCACTCAAAAGAAAGTTATTGCCAATACTGAAATTGCTTTGTCATTGTTTTGCATCTAAGAACAGACAACTGTAAATTTGTATAAAATATTTACATTATTTAATAAAATCCTAGCTTTGAGTTAGAAGGGAGTTTCGAGATCTTCAAGTCTAGTCTTGTTTTATAGAAAAGAAAATTAATGGATTGGCAATGGTCAAACCAATATGAAGGGATTCCAGGTGGTTCGGATATATATTTATTGTTTTGCATTCTTCTGATTCTCCCAATATCAGACTGAGAGTTTTGATGGCTAGGATTGCGATCTGAGTTCCAGGACCAGGGTACTGCTCTCTGGCCTACCTTGGGTCGGACCTTTCTCAAGGTCACATTGTCCGCACCTCAACCATTATTGGACTTTCTACCTAGTACAGTGGTGTGTTTGGTCTGGTCTGTCTCCACCACCTAATATCATCACTGGAACTGTGTTTTGTTCTTCTGTGAATCCCACATGTTTTATACAGTGATTGGCAAGCTGTGGTGTGTAATAATTATTCTTTGCTGTGAAAATAAGTGATCAAAAACTGAATTATAGCTTTCTACTCAGTTACATTTAGAAGATTTATCTACAAGTAGAAATGATTTTTTTTCCGTCATTTTTCTGAGTATTTTTATGGAGATTAATTAGTTGATGAAAATCCATTTGTTACAGAGTTAGGGACTTGAGAGTGAAGAGGCTAGAGCAGAGCCTAGGGGGAAGTAGGAGCATATATATTTGAGGGTTTTACATTAATCAAAAATGTTTTCATCAGGGGATCTGTACAACTTTATATTATGATTTATCATTCTGAAATGTCTGAATTTTAACTTAAAATTTTGTGTTTGGGAAGAGAAATAGATATGAGATACAATAGAGATGTACAGTTGTCTACCCTTATAAGATAGTTTTGGCCTATTAAGTAAAAAGTTACAGAAATTCTTAATAGAGCCCTCCGAAGTATGTATGAGACTAGTTTATGACATATTTAATACAGAACTTAGATATGAAGCAAGTAATAATAAATTAGAACATACTGGAGAATAAAACTAAAATTATAAAATACTCTCTTAATAGCACCTTGTCAGTGACCGAACACATATTTATACCCTGGAGTATCACAGCATGTATTCTTTAAAAATAGTATCGTGTATTCCCTCTTAAGATTTCACTGGGGGAAAATATTAATGTTTCCAGCTTACTGTATTTATTTACCCCATGCAGTCCTTGCATTACTATTTTCTTTGGTTTCACCAGTTGAGGGTCTACCTCTCGGTGCTTTACTTAACATTTCACAAACCTGATTTGTGGTGTTTTCTGACATTGAACCAATCCGGGGTCAAATTTAGAAATGAGTATTCATTACCTTAGATGCACCCTATAGTGGTTAACCCAAGAAGAGCTTGAGATACGGGCATTCTGCCAGGAGGTGAACCAAAGCAGTTTTGGTTACAGCTGATTTGTGGTTTGATCTTTGAAGATGTACTTCACTTTGATCTAACTTTTAGGAAGTCATTGCAATTCAACGGAGCCAAATGTGGTAAGTGCCTGAAGACAGTGACTTTAGTGCATATGTTTTATCAGCTGGATATTTTTTCTTAGCCAGAAGGAAAATTATGAGTTCTTCATGTAATTTATTTGATAGAAGAAAGGCAATCATATAGCTTTTAAAAGAGTTAATGATTGATTATTCTATTAGCCTAGGAACAATACATAATCTATAGGAAAATTATCAGTATCGGTTTCTGACAAATGGTTTCCCATTATATTCAGTATTCCCACATTTGGAGATCAGTATTGTTATGAGAAAGAGAGAGGGGGAAGCTGTTTTTTGTGTATATTTTTACAAAGATACTGCAAATTTTGTATGTTATGTATATTACAAATTTTATGTGTTATTACAAAAATAAACATTACTACAAAAATTAAATGTGCATATAACAAATAGCAACTTCACTAAATCACAAAATAATAGGACAAAGGTATGCTGCTTGCAGTTTGAAATAGGTAATTTTCAGATAAATAAAATTAAGTTATATTTTACTACACAGTGAGTAAAATGCATGGAAATTGTTACATACACTTTAAACCTATAAATAGGCACAAAGAGAGCGCAGATCATTTTCTTAATTCAAACAACAGCATTTCTGAATACAATTTAGCTATGATTTATCCTTTCCCTCCTAACTGGTATAATTTCAAATATATTTTAAAAGAGAGACTTTTGCAAGTGATGGCTTTTCACGATGTTACCCTTCCTTGAGTAGAAAGCATATTTTCTCTACCTAATAATTCTCTATGTGTATGAAGAGGAGTGAGTTTTAGCTCTATTCTTTATATTGGTCCAGCAGACTGAAAGATTGATTTATAGTTATATATCCTTAAATGAAATCTATTATAGTGAAGCAATTTGCTTACGTAATGAAGTTTTCGTTAAGGACGTAACATCCTACTATGTAATTATACAAGTATACATATCATAGATAAATCACAAGTTAGTGAATGTAAAACAACCTCCTAATCACTTCTTAAAAATACATATTTGTAAGATTTCGTCTTTTATTTATTGCAAAATATATAAATTATGGATGGAATTTTATTCTTCCTCTTTTTTTAAAACATCTTTATTGGAGTATAACTGTTTTACAGTGGTGTGTTAGTTTCTGCTTTACAACAAAGTGAATCAGTTATACATATACATATGTTCCCATATCTCTTCTCTCTTGCGTCACCCTCCCTCCCATATTCTTCCTCTTTTTATTTAAACCACTGTATTCAGCTCAACTGAAAAGCCAAGTAAAGTGCTCCCTTTCATTCCTACCCCAATACAGTTGTCCTGAGAGCACAATCTTCTATAACATTAAGGTAAAAAAAAAATTATTTAGTAATAAATGTTTAATAGGTATATTTTTATTTTAACTGAGGATATATATAATAGGAAAAGCCTTACAAAACTTATAACCAGAAATTATGTCGAATAGTGAAGTACAGCTTAGAGGTCAAATCAATATTTCTATGTTCAAATGGGAACAACCACTTTTCTCATTTTATGCATATACATTGAAAATAATTTTTTGAACTATAGTTCTTAGCTTCTATTTATTTATCAATTCTAAATGAGTATCAGTGTTTGTGTCTATGCATTCTTCTGTTTTTTCACACATTTCATATTTTAATGTTATACAATTATCTCAACTTTGTTGACATGTATATATGCTAATTACAACAAGAGACATGAATAGAGTGGGTCATGATGTAGTATTCTAGAGCCTTCTATGAAGAGTCTCTAGGAACACTGTAAAAGAGAACTAATATGAAGTCAGTTAGTACATGCTGTTTTTAGCAAAACTTCTGTTTCGTCTCCCAGAAAAGACACTTTCAATAGTAAAATAATTTTATCCTTTTATGTTGAATGTATTATTATAGTGAGAACTTCTTGTCTTAAGAAACAAATTCTTTATCTTCCAAAATAGAGGAAAGCCTTTAGAATAAACAAACATTTAAAAAATCCTTTAAAAATTGCTATGGGGCTTCCCTGGTGGCGCAGTGGTTGGGAATCCGCCTGCCGATGCAGGGGTCACGGGTTCGTGCCCTGGTCCGGGAAGATCCCACATGCCGCGGAGCGACTGAGCCCGTGAGCCATGGCCGCTAGGCCTGCGCGTCCGGAGCCTGTGCTCCGCAACGGGAGAGGCCACAGCAGTGAGAGGCCCGCATACCACAAAAAAAAAAAAAAAAAAAAAAAAAAAAAAAATTGCTATGAATTTTAGGGACTTCCCTGGTGGTCCAGTGGTAAAGAATCTGCCTTCCAATGCAGGGGACGTGGGTTTGATCCCTGGTCAGGGTACTAAGATCCCACATGCCACGGGGGCAACTAAGCCCATGCGTCACAACTACTGAGCTCGCATGCTTCAACAAGAGAGCTTGTGTGCTGCAAACTACAGAGCCCATGCTCCCTGAAGCCCACGTGCCACAACTAGAGAGAGAAAACCCGCACGCCACAACTAGATAGAAGCCCGCACACCACAATTAGAGAGAAGCTGGTGCTTACAACGAAAGATCCTGAATGCCTCAATGAAGATCCTGCATGCCGCAACTAAGACCTGATGCAGCCCCCCCCCCAAAAAAAAGTTAAACAAAAGTTGTTATGAATTTTAAGCTAGGTCCTTCTCCGAGGACATGATTGTAGATCCTAATTTTGGAAATAAGAGTCATGTTCATCTGAAAGAGATAGCAGTGAGTTAGAAATAAGATCCATTGACTTCTAACATGAGATTGTCTCCCTTACTTTGGAATGAAACATCTCTGTAAACAGATGCTGAAGAAAGAGGTTCATCCACAGAAGGAGGTAAAATACCCAAACCTGAAGCGGTATCCCCACAATTTTTTTTTTTAATTCTGCTGTACTTACAGTGTAGGCCGTCGTTTAGGAATTACATCACTGCTTACCACTAGCTATCTTGCAAGTGAAACGTACTATTCTGGTCAAAGCCCCATTTCCCTAATGGAGATTAAAACTGGACAGAGAACCCGATGTAATAAAAACAGTCTCAGAGCTTTTCCGCTAACCGTCTGGGAAAAGCAACATTGGAGGTTTTATTTCTTGAAAAATACACATGATACCATATGATTAAATGCTCTTTAGTTTCTTTTCAACCATAGGCTGCACATCCAGGCCTTAATTGTGTCAGCTGTTCTCTTAACCCAACACCTAAATATTGCTCTTGAATGTGACCTGTCTTGATACAAAGCCTTTTAAGTTTTCTTTTTTACAATTCATCTTCCTTACATACCAAACGAAACGTCTTTTTTCATGCGAGAAAAGTGAGCTCTTGGGAGGAAAAAATACCAAAGAGTTTTTTCATTCTGTGTGTATTAAGGCAAATCCTTTTTCCTGTCTTAATTGAATTCAGTTACGCGTTCAGAAACTTCACCATGAAGATTGGCTGAACTATTTTTCTTTTTAAATGAGGCCAAGTCTTGTTGGCACCCGTGACGAGGACCATCCTGTGCGAGGGCGGGTTGCCAGCAGGTTTCCCGTTCAAGGCCAGGGTTTGACTGCATCTGTTCGGCTTCTTCAAGAGTCTGCAGTGAAGCCACCTTGCAGGCCAGGGGCATGCCTCCTGCACAAGTATTATTGTCTCTGCTTTTCAGATGGTAGATTTGGAAACAAAGAAAGAGATCCATTCACTTTTTCTCATGCAAAAAAAATGAATGAAGGAATTGCAGGATGCTGGGTGAAAAGTACACAATAACCCGGGGCCAATTTTGCAACCTCATGTGAGGCTTAAACAACTTCAAAATAGAGTCATGTTTAAAAAAAAAGGAAAACCAGAACAACTAAATGTGAAGAAACCAAACTGTAATACCTAAGTATGGCTGTATCTTTAAAAACTCAATTAAAAAAATAAGAACAGAATAAAAATAAAACAGGTTCTTTTTTTTCTTTCTTTTGGTTTAGCTACATACATATGAGGCTTACTTACTATGCCTTAAATCCTTTATAATTACACTTAGTGGGGAAAAAAAGAGCATTAGGTTATTCTTTAACCCAAGCAAAGTGGATTTTAAATGGATATTTAAGTCTGTCTCTGTCTCCATCTCTTCCCCCACCTCTCTTTTCTCCTTCTCTCCCTCTATTCTATGACAGTTCTGACAGTAAAAATATTGCTAGATTACTCTAATTCGGTTGCATTAGGACCACTCAGACCAAAGTTTTGTAGAGTCTGGTTTAGGTCAGTTAGGTATGGGGAGATGAAAGGGAAAAACAAAAAATCGTAATAAACATGTCATTATTGCTATAGTTACCTGTAAAGGAAGGACACCAGTTACAGTGGTTAGGAGCCCAGCTTCTGAAATCAAACAGCTCAGATTCAAATCCTGATCATGGCTCTTATATGTGACCTTTAGTGCTTAATATCTCATCTTTAATTTTTTTTTTTTTTTTTTTTGCGGTACGTGGGCCTCTCCCTGCTGTGGCCCCTCCCGCCGCGGAGCACCGGCTCCGGACACGCAGGCCCAGCGGCCATGGCTCACGGGCCCAGCCGCTCCGCGGCATGTGGGATCTTCCCGGACCAGGGCACGAACCCGCGTCCCCTGCATCGGCAGGCGGACACTCAACCACTGCGCCACCAGGGAAGCCCAATATCTCATCTTTAAAACGGGGGTGACCATAATATTATCTACCTCTTAAGTTTATTGAAAGGACCATGTGAATTAATATATTCAAAGTACTTAGAAGAGTGACCAACATAGAATATTCAGTGTGTATTAACATATTTAGCTAACTAAAGGCAAATATTTAGTACTGCCAAGTCTTCAGAGTGTTTCTGGATATTTGAAATACAGCTTATAAAACCTCACTTGAGAAGATCCAAGATCCTGAAATGCAAACAGTAAAAGACTGTTGTGTCCTTGACACCCAGCACATCACAGCTACTTTGACTCTCTTGTTGCACAATCCACTTTCCAAACGTATGTCAGGCAGGCACCAGTTTCTGCTGGGGTTTATCATACATTATTAAAATGTTAACTTGCAGTAGGTATCTTCAAACTGGTAACTTGACAACTGCTATTCTTCAAATCACTATAAGGTTCTACATTTTTACTTTGCTGGTATGTTTCCCATTTCTTCTCCAGTATTAATTATCTGAATATACATTTTTTAAATTGATGTTCTGGGATATTTGTCTTAAATTTTAAGGAGTTGTCTATATTTTACTGGACTTCTTCACTGTAACTAGAGATGAAATTCAATAAGGTGAATAGACTTTTCCAAGATAACTTTGTAAAGAAGTATCTAGCATTTACCCAGTCACACAGTTTTATTGACTTGCCTTCACTTAAGCAGTTTTCTTTATTGAGAAACAGTTAGCAAAGTGTTCTGGATAATGAATAAGATGAATATTAATTTCTGATGTCCTAGTATATACTGATTTATTTTCAACTTACAAAAGCAAGTGATTATTTTCCTTGAAGTAGTTTTGCAGAGGACGCACATCTCTCATTTTTATAAGGCTCTATATTTAATTAGAATTAACCAAAGAAGGAATTCTGTGGGTTTTCATTGAAATTGTCATAGGAATCTGCTGAAATAATATTGTTAATACTATAGATACTTTATATAAAACTTCATTACAGCAACTACACTGACATTTACACCACTCCATCAATGGTCAATGTAATCATATTTTAAGTCATGTTACAATTTGATTAGTGTAGTTCAACTTTATTGAACTACACTATTTATCTGTATTTTGTTTATTTATCTTTACACTAATAAAGATATTATTTGATCAGTTGTATAGGACTAGACACTCAATAAAGAAAGAGCTTAAAAATCTCATGCTCAAATGATAAGGTAGTTAGATTTGCTGGGCTGGTTCCTATCTCTTAAAGTGACAGTGCTGACTTCAGAGAGTTCTCTGAGCCAAGGGCATGGTACATGAATGAGTAATAAGAGTTTGGAGACAACAAATTACAGAAATATTCAGAGATTTTGGTATTTAAATGCAGTAGATCTGTTTCTAGCTTGAGATAGAAAACATCATAACTTTGCACTATATGAAACAATATGTTAGGTTTTTAAGGAACTTCCATACTGTTCTCTATAGTGGCTGTATCAATTTACATTCCCACCAACAGTGCAAGAGGGTTCCCTTTTCTCCACACCCTCTCCAGCATTTGTTGTTTGTAGATATTTTAGCACAGGGAGTTTAGCTCGATGTTCTGTGATGGCCTAGATGGGTGGGATGGGGGGTGGGTGGGAAGGAGGTCCACCAGGGAGGAGATATTTGTATACATATAGCTGATTCACTTTGTTGTACAGCAGAAACTTAACACAACATTGTAAAGCAATTATATTCCAATAAAAAAAGATTTAAAAAATATGTTAGTACTCAGTGTTCCATCACCAAAAAAAAGGAAGAAAAAAATGCAGCCAAATAAATTTTTACTCTGTTAATTAAATCTTTAAGAAAGACTGTCAATCATAACCTCTCAGCCTCAGCAGGTTTAATAGTTGAACATTACAACCTTTTTCAGTGTACATCAAAATAAAATTGCTTTACTGGTAGGAAGCCCAAATGATTTTTGTACTATTGAACTCATGAACTTTTTTATTACTGCTGCTGTTTCTTCTGCTTTACTTGAATAAGTCATATAAATTTAATTATGATGTGACAGTTGAAGCTGCATTTGACATGTTCCACTATTTTCCTCACCATTCCTTACTTAGTAATGTACATACTGAAATAGCTGATAGGCTTTTAGTGAAGTTTGCACATTGACTAAGAGTAGTTAATTAAAACTTAAAATAAGTAGACAATCAGTGTATCAAAGGGAAAGCATGGTGATGTTCAGCCAAAGATAAGATACTTCCTTAGGAGAAGGAACTTGGGAATATAATAATTTAGTCTTCTAGATTGGTAGACTCCATTTGGTACTATAACTAATTGGATTTATTAACTAGAATCTTTTATTCCATTTGGAGGTAAATTACTACATTCTAGTTTACACAAGGAACAAAAAGGCTATTGTATACTTTTTGTTTTTTTACATTTACTTTTGAATAGTGTTGAATTGCTGGCTGAGTCTGTGGATATGTGGCAAAATATTCAAGTATGATTATAAGCGAGTGCTGCTTTATTTGTTGTTGGAATCACATATTTTTTGCTTTAGAAAGTAACTTGCAGTCGAGATGATCTAAAACTTTCTTTTTCTTATACCTACCTTTGTTATAGTCCATTGGCAGGCATTGGACAAACATGACCCTGCTTTATGTGTCAGTCAAAACATATTATTTGAAGTTAATTATAAGATTTGATATCAGCATTTACCCCTGGTAATCATTATCTTTCATGTATAAATAGGAAAAAACTGAAATAAGTTTAAACTAAAATAAAAATATCCAGAAGTGTTACTGGTACAGGGACGGCAGGGTCCAGGTTTTCCAATGAAATCATTACATCAGTCTTGTTCTTACTCTTGCTGTCACTTTCTTGTGTTCTCTTTCTCCCTGTCCCTGTCTCTCCCTCTCTCTCTTCCTCTTGCCTTTCCTCCCTCTCTGCCTCCCCCTCTCATTCTGTCTCCGGTCCCCTCTGCTCTGTTTTATCTTGAATTACTGGGTTCCTCCTGAGGCAGTGAACCTCAGGATGGACCTGTCTGTGGTGAAAAGATAGATAACAGCAGCTTCAAGCTGCCATGATTGTAACATGGTTAACCCAGTGGTAAAGAAACTGTCTCCCTGCAGCATTCTCTGTCGGGGAAGACTCCCTTTGGCTTGTATCACAAATTACGTTTCTATGAGGCCGACTCTGAGACAGAGTTTAGCTGACAGGATATTTGTTGGGATCAATGCTAATGGAAGACAGAGAGAAACTGGAGTGGGCAGAGTTAGAAGTTGAGCTGCTGTGCTGGCCCAGTGACAGACTCCCCCAGTGAGAGAATGCTTTTCAGAGTTGCCTCCCATTGGGTGAAGGTGGCTGGGTCTTTACATCCCTGAGTGGATCCATCATTGGATGTGGGTCACCCAGGGAACGAGAGGAAATCTGAAGGGGCCCAACACTGAGCCTCTACTACTGACAGCACTTCCCACAGCTGAGACATGTCTTTTGGCAGTGCATCACAGTGGCCACCCTAGCTTGGTTGGTTCTGAATTCCCAGCCCTCAACCAATCCGTGTGTCCAAAGAATGGAGTCCATGAATTGACCTGTATTTTCCTATGGCTGGGGTGGGATTGGATGGTGTGCTGTCAGCCCCATCTAAAAGCATGTAAAATTGGTTCCCCGCATAAAAAAGGTGAATTCAACTCCAGAAGAAGGAAGAGGAGGTGTTACAACCAACATATACATGAAGATCCCTGACTTAGGTCCCTTAATTATGAAGCCAGGTTGTCTTTAGGTTTCTAAAATAAAGGGAAATATGATGATAGATTTGTATTCAGAAGATAGAATTTGGATGTTTTACTTCTAAACCTGTCCTCTCCTTTGTTATAAAGTATTTATTAACTCACAATATAAGTAAAAGGACAGTTGGCTTGCATGAACTTCTTGTTCATATAAAGTTTATGATGTTACAGTTTTTTTCTGAGTTGAAGTATATAAAAATCCTATTCATTTTTTCCCCCAAATAATGTATTCTTATGTATATGAATAAATCTTACAAGGGAACGCACATAGGAAAAGCTGAGGTTAAGTGATTTGACCAGAATCTCAAAGACAGTAGTAGAATCACCCCATCTATTCATAATAATATTTGTAGTTCCATTGTAAAGATTGATCATGTGTTTTAGTTCTTACTAAATTGTAACTCTTTGAAGATGGAGTGCTTTGCATGCCTTGTATCTCTTAGATCACATAACATCCAACCCTGCACAGTGTAGATATATAGAATATTTGCGTAGCGTGTAAGTTTATGCTGATGGAAAACAAAGAGAGTAATCATGGATAGTTAAGCCTTATATTAAGTAAAATCATTAATGTTACCATCAGAAATCCAATATCATCTTCATTGACTACAGTGTTAGTACATTTAGCCTATCAGAGTCAACCTTAGGAAAAACTAGGTCAACCCTTTGTCATTTGACATATGGGCAATATATTATTAGTGAGGATAAGTATCAGTCACAAAATGTAAGCAGACTCGCACAAGCATGTTATAGAATGAAGAAAATTTATTTACGGAGCCCCTATTATATGCCAAGCCTTCTGATTGGCTGTGAACATGTTATCTCATTTAATCCTCAAAGTACTCTGGGAAATAGGTTTTGTTATCCCCATTCTAAAAATGAGAAGACTGAGGCTCAGACGTACTTAAACACTAACTTCTAAGAAAATTGTGGGATTCAAACACATAGCCTGGGCTCTTTCCATCTCACCAGCTACCTTGAATTTTGTTTGCTTCTGGAAGATTAAAAAATATTTTGTAGTAATAACATTTGAATACTAATAAACCACATGATAGTATTCTGATTAAAATGAACTATCCACTTTTTCAGAATCATTGCCGGTTTTTAAGGAAATATTACCATCTGAAACAGGTTGTAATTGTCTTATTATTCCTGTGATTGTTATCTTGTTATTACTACACTTGCCCTAGCAATTAACTAGGAGTGGATTTTAGTATCCTTATTTTAGAACTTAGAAACAGAAGCACAAAGTTGCATGTTAACAAAGCAATGCATTTAGAAATAAAGTCATGAAGGTGCCCTTAAGACTTTTTAAAATCTAAATTATTGATATCACACTAATGACTGTCAACATGATCTGAAATTTTGTTTTTAGAATATTTTCTTAATGCAGGACTTTTGTACTGTAACAACAGAGGAAAAATATTTTATAACAAATATTTTTGCTTATATTTTTATTGCTAGATATAATGCATGTTCATTTAAAAAAAACCTTACAAATACAGAAAAGTGAGATAAATCTAAAAGAAAAAAAATCCCAGCATTGAAAAATGTACAGTGTTTTAATGTTGATTTTTTTGACTAGTACTAGTACCAAGATTCAATGGCACATTTACCCTTTGTTGAAAAAAAAGTTGTTCTTGAAATTACTTACTATGTTTTGTTGGTACATCCTACCTGTTATGGTTCCTGTTTATATATAGGAAAAAATGCGTTTTGAAAGTTGAGGTCAAAATGTCATAATTCACTGCTCAATTTGCCTTATGGCAATGCCAGACTTTGTAGTAATCATTTGAAAAATTTCCAAGTCACATCAGTGTGCTTCGCCTTCAGAGAGCAGACACCATTTACTTTTAACCATCCTTTCGTCATGGGGAAGATTAAACAGAATACATGGAGCCTGGAAAGGTGGGTGACAGCTGGGAGAGATTTTCTTAGAGACCTTAGAGCCCTTCCACAGAGCCCTTCTAGAAGATTGATTATGCAGCATTTTCTGCCAGTTCCTTTAGCTTTACCCAGGTTATCATCCCATCAGGAAACTTGGTGCTTATCATGTTTCTGACAATTTAGATGACCTTAGGACATTCCTTTAATCTTCTCAAGCTTGATTCTCTTTTTCAAAAATAAGAGTAAAGATCCTTAGACCAATCCATCTAAGGATGTTATAAAGAAAAATTCTTTTGTGTTTGGTAAAAAAATGTTTTAACTCTTATGGGTGCCATTTGTATTGACTGTTAAAAGAGTAAACTAACTTGCCCTGAATGCAGTAGGAAGCATAGGCTGCCTTCTTACAGCAGTGAACGTTTACTGATATGTGGTTGATATTTTTCATTTCTGTACCAGGAAGTCAAGGTAGTTTCTTTGATGCATCATTACACTGAATCTTATTTTTCTCAATACATTTGCTTGGGAATGAATTATTGCAAGTCAGGACATACTTATTTTGTGTTTTCACTCTTCTTTTAGCAACTTGGCCTTCTTGATTTGGGATTGGCTAGAAAATAATGCCTCCCCAGTTATTTCTTTATTTTTGCTTTTTTTTTCTTTTTAACATCTTTTATTGGAGTATAATTGCTTTACAATGGTGTGTTAGTTTCTGCTGTATAACAAAGTGAATCAGCTATACATATACATATATCCTCATATCTTCTCCCTCTTGCATCTCCATCCCACCCTCTCCTCAGTTATTTAACTGTCCCTTGTCAACTGTTAGGAATAGTTAAAAAACACATTGTGTGTGAAAGGACTTAAGTCTTCTAGCTCTGTTTCCAAAGCTCACTGGAACTGGCAGATGGAAACACAATAGCAACTGTGCAGCATGACTGAAACCCTGACACACACACAACAGAAGTTGGTAATTGAGTTCCTCATTACAGACAGGCGAGGGCCTGTTGACTTTCTCTAGTGCTAAAGAGTGTATACAGTTACTCTGCTGTGGCACTAGGGCCATCAAACACAGAGTGCTCTGAGAAGTGACAAGGTGGCCTGCTGTACAGGCTAGTGCTGGCTTTGCTCATATGAGTCACATGGGACAGCATTTTGGTGTTGCCTGACTGCTGTCAAAGCTTATTTCCTTCTCTGCTAACTGGTTGAAGATGTGTGTACCAAGAGGAATTTCATCAGTCAGGGGTATATTGTAAATGATTTTGTCCCTGGCCCAAGCAAGAAGAGTTCATCAATTCATTATGGATGGATTACAGATCCCACCTTCTGTAACCTTTTTTTTTTTTTGATTATGTCAAAGGTTTGGAAATGAAGTACATGCTATTATTTGGAAACATTTCATTTCATAAGGATATCAAACATTAGGTCATTTGTTTCCTTTTGTCTCTTGATTATTTTCTTTCCTGCATGACGCTTGACACTTTGGCAAGCGAACAATTGAAGATAACCCGTACTAGAGATTACCTTTCATTGGAAAGCAGGTGTCATGTCTGATAATGAGTTAGAGCCAACTAACTCTAGGTCAATAAAGGTACCTTAGTTTACAGGATTAAGCAAGACTATATATGTGGAAAAACTTAACGTCCTGCACACATAAGATGTTAGTTTTAGTGTTGGCACCAACACTACTAGTAAAACCCACAGTAGTTCCCAAATGGCACTTTTTGTGCACTTTCAGAATTCACATGTATTCGCTATATTTATACTTTCCAACTTAAGGACAGTTGTAGGTCAGGGATCTGCCCATTGAAATGTTTTTGTCTGAGAAAGCAGCAGGTGAGGGTCTAGCTTTCTTGCCATTTCAGCTTCTCCCTCTTTCTTGCTGCTGAAATTGGGCCCGCCACCATTCATTCACTCACTCCCTACCCTGCTTTATTTTCCTTATAGAGGTCATCATTCTCTTATGTATTTATGTTCACAAGGGAATCAAGCTCCAAAAGGACAGGAAACTTTTGATAACTTACTGCCCACCATTATATCCCAGTCCTTAGAAAAGTGCCTTCCATGAAGCAGTTATTCAAAAATCATTAGTCAAAAAAATGAATAACTAATTCCTCAGTGTACTTCATTTGCTTGGGAAAACATTCTTACAGTAAAATCATGATGAAGCTGTGTCTTGCATCACAGGCCATCAACATTTAATTTAGCTATGCAGTACTACTTCAGTTACACTAAGGTTTAAATAGACCAGATTAGGAATTTAACCACCATTTGTAATATTTTCATTATAGTTTTAAATAAATGGTTAACAGTTTATAAGTATAGGACTACCTGTCTGTGAATAATAGTGAAAACATGTTCAGTTAATTTAAGCTATTTTTATTCTACTATAATGCTTTTTGGTCCACTGTTACTTCTGGGAAAATTTGAAACTCTAACCCTTGATTAGTAGTTGAGGGATGACAGAGTCTGAGAAACTACTTAATATTTAACATGTGGTAACAGCAGATGTTTTCTACATGAATGCTTTAGACTTACAGGAAATCCTAAATTTTGTTGTAGCTGTATTTGTTCCAGACGTAGGATTTTTGATTGTAATGTATAAATTCTGACCTCATTTTTGGTTCCTTGTATATAACGTGCAATGTGACAAGAATATTAAAATTGATGAAAATGTTCTTTATAACATTCAATAAATAGTTCTGAAGTCAATCCTTTTATACCTCTTTGGGGGGGATTGACTTTTTTTATTAAATTAATTAAATTATGCTGGAAATTAGTTATAACAACAACATATGTAGGAGTTAAATACCCCTGGATTCACCCTGGAGAAAGCCTCTGACTCAGAGAAGTGGGTCCAGAAATGTGTTGTTTGGCTTCTTAGTGCCTTACTAGAGTTTTCAGGAAATTAGAGCTTTGGGGAAGAGATTCACTTTATTATTTAAGGATTGCCTATAACTGCCTATATTCCTTTGAAATTCAAGTTTAACTGAGATGACAAAATGGTCTTTTGATAATCTTAGGAGAATGTGTACTTTCTGAATTAGAAAAATAATCTAGGGCTTCCCTGGTGGCGCAGTGGTTGAGAATCCTCCTGCCGATGCAGGGGATACGGGTTCGTGCCCCGGTCCAGGAAGATCCCACATGCCGCGGAGCGGCTGGGCCCGTGAGCCATGGCCGCTGAGCCTGCGCGTCCGGAGCCTGTGCCCCGCAACGGGAGAGGCCACAACAGTGAGAGGCCCGCGTACCACAAAAAAAAAAAAAAAAAAAAAAAAAAAAAAAAAAAAAAAAAGAAAAATAATCTAGGTTGTAACATTAATCTTAAAAAAAAATCCTGATGTTAGACCCAAGGTACATACTGCCTGCTCAGTGAATGCCTCACATATATCCCACATCTTTTCAAATCTCAGTTGTAAATCCAAGTATTGATGAGAAGGTGTTCCATTAAAGATTTTGAACAAGTAGTTGATAATGCATTCACTTTACTACAAAGGCATTTCAAAGGAAACTTTAGACTTTAAAGACTAATGATCTGAGTGAGCAGATAGGTTTTCATACTGCAAAAAATAAGCTTATTGGCTTTTGCAGATTCCATCTTCACTCAACTGTACTATCTCATTACCAAACTAAATATAGCATTAGTCAGATACATTTTAGCTCTCAAATAAAACATACTTCTTACTGCAGTTTTTCATCATAAGCCTTGAATAGATCAACTTCTTAAACAATTTATGTGTCTAACATCCATAATACAAAAATTACAAAGAAGGAAAAATGAAAGGATCTGGGATAAGAATATCTTAGGCCTTTTTGCCATAGACCTTTGAGGTAGTGTCAGCAAAAAGTTTCTTTTCTGAGTTTGGAATTCTTTCTCTTTTTGATTTAATTTTTATGTTATATTAAGGTATAGTTAATTTACAATGTTGAGTTACTTTCAGGTGTACAGCAAAGTGATTCAGTTATACATATACAGCAAACATTTCTTAAAAAATAAATGCTGCCTCTTCCAAAATTTTTGTCCCACTAAAAATGCTAAGAACTACAGGAGTCTGGGTGCTTTCTACTTCAAAATTGTCATTTGTTTTCTTATAGTGTTTCCAAAGCATGCTTTCCCTTATTGTTTCTGCCTGAATTTGAATATGCCAGAATTCCTTAAGGAATTGCACAGTTAGGAAAAACCATTAGTGTCTTAACTTAAAAACAAAAAATGAAAAAAAATATATAAATATACACAGGCCATATACCAAATATATGTATATATTTAACCTTATCTCTGACTACAGTTGTCATTTTTTGCCTTATTAAATGGCATTTTTGTAAAATCAATTAATTACCAAATTTTTTAACATCTTTATTGGAGTATAATTGCTTTACAATGGTGTGTTAGTTTCTGCTTTATAACAAAGTGAATCAGTTATACATATACATATGTTCCCATATCTCTTCCCCCTTACATCTCTCTCCCTCCCACCCTCCCTATCCCACCCCTCTAGGTGGTCACAAACCACCTAGCTGATCTCCCTGTGCCATGTGACTGCTTCCCACTAGCTATCCATCCTACGTTTGGTAGTGTATATATGTCCATGCCACTCTCTCACTTTGTCACAGCTTACCCTTCCCCCTCCCCGTGTCCTCAAGTCCATGCTCTAGTAGGTCTGTGTCTTTATTCCTGTCCTACCCCTAGGTCCTTCATGACATTTTTTTCCCCTAAGTTTCCATATATATGTGTTAGCATACGGTATTTGTTTTTCTCTTTCTGACTTACTTCACTCTGTGTGACAGACTCTAGGTCCATCCACCTCACTACAAATAACTCAATTTCATTTCTTTTTATGGCTGAGTAATATTCCATTGTATATATGTGCCACATCTTCTTTATCCATTCATCTGATGATGGACACTTAGGTTGCTTCCATCTCCTGGCTATTGTAAATAGAGCTGCAATGAACATTGTGGTATGTGACTCTTTTTGAATTATGCTTTTCTCAGGGTATATGCCCAGTAGTGGGATTGCTGGGTGGTATGGTAGTTCTATTTGTAGTTTTTTTTTTTTTTTTTTCGGTATGCGGGCCTCTCACTGTTGTGGCCCCTCCCGCTGCGGAGCACAGGCTCCGGACGCACAGGCTCAGCGGCCATGGCTCACGGGCCCAGTTGCTCCGCGGCATGTGGGATCCTCCCGGACCAGGGCACGAACCCGCGTCCCCTGCGTCGGCAGGTGGACTCTCAACCACTGCGCCACCAGGGAAGCCCTATTTGTAGTTTTTTAAGGAACCTCCATACTGTTCTCCATAGTGGCTGTATCACTTTACATTCCCACCAGCAGTGCAAGAGTGTTCCCTTTTCTCCACACCCTCTCCAGCATTTATTATTTCTAGATTTTTTTGATGATGGCCATTCTGACCGGTATGAGATGATATCTCATTGTAGTTTTGATTTGCATTTCTCTAATGATTAATGATGTTGAGCATTCTTTCATGTGTTTGTTGGCAATCTGTATAATCTTCTTTGGAGAAATGTCTGTTTAGGTCTTCTGCCCATTTTTGGATTGGGTTGTTTGCTTTTTTATTATTGAGTTGCATAAGCTGCTTGTAAATTTTGTAGATTAATCCTTTGTCAGTTGCTTCATTTGCAAATATTTTCTCCCATTTTGAGGGTTGTCTTTTGGTCTTGTTTATGGTATCCTTTGCTGTGCAAAAGCTTTTAAGTTTCATTAGGTCCCATTTGTTTATTTTTGTTTTTCTTTCCATTTCTCTAGGAGGTGGGTCAAAAAGGATCTTGCTGTGATTTATGTCATAGAGTGTTCTGCCTATGTTTTCCTCTAAGAGTTTGATAGTTCCTGGCCTTACATTTAGATCTTTAATCCATTTTGAGCTTATTTTTGTGTATGGTGTTAGGGAGTGTTCTAATCTCATACTTTTACAAGTACCTGTCCAGTTTTCCCAGCACCACTTATTGAAGAGGCTGTCTTTTCTCCACTGTATATTCTTGCCTCCTTTATCAAAGATAAGATGACCATATGTGCGTGGGTTTATCTTTGGGCTTTCTATCCTGTTCCATTGATCTATATTTCAGTTGTAAAATCAATTAATTACTAATCTTAATCCACAGGTTCTAGATAGTTAATCTTTATAAGCTTAGTTTCCTCTTGGGAATAATAATGGTATCTGCTTTATTTGTTCTTGTGAGGATTAAATTAATAATGGTTGCAGCATAGTTTATACAATGCCTGGGTTGTATTAAAGATAATTTCCTATATTGTTGTTTTTGTATTAGAGATAGTACTGTAGTTTTCATAAAATAAATTCCATAATTGAAGCATTTAAAACTTCTTCAATTCAAATGCGTAGTTATTATTATTTTTAGTTGCTGCATCACCTGGTTATTTTTTTTCCTCTGTTGTGACAGTAGATGGGTGACAGAGATAGAAAATCCCAGCATAGAACTGCTCCTCTTTAGCCTTAATCTCTATTTCTAAGCATTGTCACAGCAGCTACAGTGATCATGTCAGCGTATGTGTTCAGAACATTCCATTAGGCTCTATACCTAGTGCCTCGCTTCCTATGATGTTGTTTTATGTGAATAATACCAAGTCTAGAGGTGAAATTAGTTGAAGTGCCCATGACTCAGCCTCTTTTCCTGGGGAGTGACTCATTCTGCATTTATAGATCCCGGACTTTGTGCCATACACCACTCTAAGTGCCTGAGATACAAACATGGATTTGCTGGATCGCTGACCCAGAGCCGCCCACAGTCTGGGCAGCAAGATGTGGCATTCACTACGAACAATATGGGCTTCCACACAGCCAGTGCTCTATTAATGTTATACCTGTCTGTCAAGTCGAAGTGTGATTAAATATACAGTAATGTGGGCTGGTTCTAATTATATTACCACAATGTTCATTCATTTTTGTTTTAACGTTAAGTAAATTTTCACTCTTTTGCTTATCACATAAAATCATACCTTTCATGAATAAGTTAGTTGTCTGATGCATATCTTCACTTGATTATCCTGCCAGAAACTCAAACTTAATGTGTCTAAAAAAGCCTGTCACCCTGTCCTCTTGCTCAGCAGCCTATTCTTCCTTCAGCCTTCCCTGTTTCTAAGAACGATACCATCTTTCTGGGAGTCTGTGTCTTCAACCCTCAGGATTCCCTTTGCTCCTTTTCTCTGTCACATGCCTTTCATATCCAACCAATCCCTAAGTCCCGCAGGTTATACACACTACCATGTACGGAACTTTGTCCCCTCAAACTCCATATGTTGAAGCCCTAACCCATCAACGTGACTGAATTTAGAGATAAGATTTTCAGGATGTTAATATTAAACAAGGTGACAAAGGTGACCCTAATTTGACAGTGACCATGGGAGGACATAGCGAGAGGATAGCTATCTACAAGCCAATAAGAGAGCCCTTACCAAAATCTGATCAAGCTGGCATCCTGATCTCAGACTTCCAGCATCCAAAACTGTGAGAAATACATTTCTATTGTTTCAGTCACTCAGCCTATGGTATTTTGTTATATAGCCTGAACGGTCTAAGACATTTGCCTCTGCAGTAGTTGGAGCACTCTTCCTTCTTTGCATTGACACTGATACTGCCTCTTCCCGAGCTGACTCTTCATTACCCATCACTTGGACTTCTGAAGGAGTCACCTAGATGGTCTATTCTTTAATCTCTCCTCATCTCTGATCCAGTCTACACAGCCTTGCCATTTAAATGTCCTAATTATGTCATTCTTGAATAGAAAACCTTCAGTGATTCACTTGAGCGTACAAAATTAAATGTATTAAATTCTGTATCCTCCTCAGATTGTCATTCAAGATCATTACTGCCTATACAGACCCAACCTAGCCTTTCACCCAGTTATTGCTTTTCTTGTGTATTATACTCCAGCCAGGTGGGACTGCAGGTGTTTTTCCAAATACGCCTTGGGATTTGCTTCTTTCATTACTTTTTTCTGCTGAGTCCATTGTCTGAGTCTATTGTCTGAGTTGGTCTCATTCCCATTCTGTCTCCACCTATCAAAATCCTGACGTAGAGAATGAACATATGGACACCAAGGGGGTGTGGTGGGATGGACTGGGAGATTGGGATTGACGTATGTACACTACAATGTATGGAGTACATGGCTGGTGACGGCTTACTGTACAAGGAGGAAAAAAAGGTATAATCTGTTTACAGGATATATATTAAGTTAACCTTAAAAATGCATTCCAATATACATTAGGTGCAGACAAATACTGTTTGATTCCACTTATACAAGGTACCTAGAATAGTCAAATTCATAGAGGCAGAAAGTACATTGGTAGATTCCAGGGGCCGGGGGCGGGGGGTGTGGGGAATGGGGAGTTAGTGTTTAAAGGAGACAGAGTTTCAGTTTAGGGAGGTGAAAAATTCGGGAGATGGATGATGGTGAGAGTTGCACAACAATGTGAATGTACTTAGGGCCACTGAACTGTACAGTTAAATATGGTTAAAATAGTATGTTTTATATTATGTGACTTTTACCACAATAAAAAATAAAACATTAAAAAAAAAATCCTTCGGCTCCTTCAAGGCCCAACTCAATTACACCTCCTCTGTGAATCCTTATCGATCAATATATAACAGGATTTTGTTTTTTTTCCTTCTTTGATCTCCTGTCTCCCATAGCTCTTTGTTGGTATTTCTTTGTGACAGCAGGCATGTTCTGCTTTTGGCCTTTTGTCTTTTGACTTTTCATGACCACCTCTATCCCACTAGATTCTAAGTAAGCTCTTTGATGGCAAGGAACTTTGGGTCCTTGAAATAGTAAACAATGCTATTTAAAAAAGAACTGTTCTGTATTTTAAAAATGTAAGGATTATATTTATTATTAACAAATAAAAAGCACTTAAATATGTATTTTTAAATAGAATCCATTTTAAATTTTAATTTGCAACTATAGTATTTCCTACTTGTGTATCTATAAATTGAAGCTCAAGCGCTAACTTTTCTATGACTCAAGCAGTCATAGTTTCTGTAAATTGAGACTCCTGTGTAACTTTAAGGAGGGAAAAACACAGGAAGTGTGAAAAGTGGCTTTTCAATTGACCTTGATAACCTAATATTGAAAATATGTCTGTTATTTTCAATTTTTATTCCTTGTGAGATGTAAACAGAAATACTTCAGCCTGATATAGGATTTATAATTTGATCTGACCAACACAACATTATTTGTAATAAACAGGTATAAGATTATTTCTCATTGGAAAAAGAGGGGGAAAAAATCTTTAGAAGTTAACTCTCAAGATAGCTGACATGTTCCCTACCTTTTTGGTGTGGAGAAGGAGACTTGGAGAATGAAGAAGTGGTGCTCTTAATATGCTGATAAGTTAAGCTGCCTAGAAGCAGATGCTGAATCCTATTGAAAAGAATTTCATTTGAGTTATGCGGAGAGCATTGTTCAGCAAAATACTACACAAAAAAGTCTTGACCTCTGTGTTTGAAATGGCAGATGTTCACAGTGAGGATTGAGCCTTAGGGAAACATAAATCTTCACTATTCTGTGCCTATTTGTTCACTAAATGGGTTGAGTGGGGGAAAAAAAAAAGGTTCGGAGAGGTTTTTACAAAGCAGCTGCTCTAGGCACTGCAAATGGATGTGCTCCCCTTAAGATAAGAAAAGCAAACAAGCAAACAAAAATCCTTAGACAGTGTGAGTTCACCAGGTCTAAAATGAACTCTTCTCTTCTCCTTCAGAACTGTTTCCATTACACATTTTCAATGCAGACCAGATGGGTTAAGGATGGGATTTTTTTCTTATTTCTGCCAAAAGGGGAATTTTCAACTATTTCTTTAAATTTGACAACAGCATCAGAAAAGTACAACACTAAGCACCTTCACCGAACACCTTGCTAAACCTGTGAGTTCAAATACAAGGTTCACATAACTGAAATAGTGTTAATATATTAAAGTTTGTATTTGACACATGCTGTATTGAAAAGGAAATAAAATGTTTTGGAGAAGGGGATGGGTTGGGGGACAGTGGTGGGGGCCGGTCGGAATGTCCCCCCCCCAGTCACATTATGGAACATATATAGCATCCATGTTCATGTATCATAAAGCCTGACTTTTGAAAAATTCCACAAATCTCATTTTGTTTTTACTATGACTGTATATTTGAAAGTGCCTGCAGAACAGATAAAATCCAATCTATTTAAAAGAATCTAAAGATATCAGGACATCAATCTAGCATGCCAAAGAGCTCTTAGCAAGAAGAGATTGTGATCAAACAGTAAACTGACTTAAAACTGCACACAAATTAACATGTCGTTCTATGTGGTTTTTCCTTGTCTCCAGGCAACTAGGGAACTTTTTCTTAGGGAATGATGACTGATGATCAACAAGGTTGACATGTACGCATGTACAGCATACCCACTCCTTGTTCTTTGTCTTTCATCCCCTAATGTTCATGTGTACTATTTTAGCCAGCTCTTGCACACCCAGTAGCACACATGAACATGCACACATACATGTACATGCACACACAGTCCACATGCCCAGTGTGTTGAACCACTGTCCTTCCCACTCTCCTAGTATTTTTTCTCTGATTTTAGGAAAATATTTTTCTTCCTCTCCTTTTATATCTCTCTCTCTCTACCAGTCTTTTTTTTTTTTTTTTTTTTAAATAATCTCTCCTACTTTCTCTTTTCTTTAAATTTGTGGAGCAAAATTGGAACAAAACAAAACAACTATGCTTAATAGAGAATTTCCCAGACTTTTTCAGTTTATGGCATTCTGAGTATCTCAGTAATTTTTTTCATGGCACCCCTAGGCTAAAAGTAGTACCTCACAGTTTTATTTAATTACATAAGAAGTATTTAGATTTTAACTTAGTCACCTTTTGAAAAAAAAATTACACATAAATTGAAAAGAATCTTTTTATTTTCTACTTAGAAAGTCGCAATTTTTTACTAATGGGATATGTGTGCCTGTTGGCTACTGCCCAGCCCTCAAACCTAAGAGCCAGATCGGATATTGTCATGCTTATTTCTTACTCCACATTGGTTTTCATGCAGTGTTAGTATTTGCTTTTATATCACAAACACCATCAAAACCCAAACTTTGCAAAGCTGTGGTATCATTGAAAGGAATATAGCATAATCCAATATTGAAACTGTGAACTACTCCAGGCTAGTAGTTTGTGTGGTGCCTGATGGATGTTGCTGTATTTTTTCACATATTGAAGATATTTCATCCTTCTCTGAATTTACTGTGGCATCCTGGGGTACTACGGCACATAGTTTGGGAACTGATGGTTTTATACTAAAAGAATATTTGTATCAAAGTAAAATAAAGTCAGATATTTGAAGTGGAAATAGGCATATCAACACCATTAGTCTTGAAGTCCCTCAAAATGCCTGCAAAGCCTTATTTTTTAATTTCCACAATTTTATCCAAGTTGTATGGATACAATTTCATTCTTGTGTGATAAAATTCACTTTTCTTAAGCACCTGCTCTTAAGACTAATAATCAAGAATTTCATTTTCAATCGTATTTTTACTTGTATTCCCTTTATATTATTTTTTACTAAAATTGTGTATATTTAAGGTGTACAACATAATTTGATATACAGATGCATAGTGAAATGATTACTACAATCAAGCTAATTAACATATTATCTCAAAATATATTAATATTATTATAGATGCATGATTTGGTGATTAAGACTTAGGTGTAAGAAAATAATGGGAAGATTGCTAGGTTGCCATTGGAATTGTCATACTTGACTTTTGTTGCCTTTAAACAGATTGTTGATGCTGCACTTTGAATCTGCAGACTATCTGTGGATGTTAAATCAGATTAAGGATCCAAATACATCAGTTTTATTATTATTTCTTTTTTAAAGATTTTTTTGGTGGACTATTTCTTTTATTTTTTTTGGCTGCCTTGGGTCTTCGTTGCTACTCGCAGGCTTTCTCTAGTTGCAGCAAGTGGGGGCTACTCTTCCTTATGGTGCATGGGCTTCTCATTGCAGTGGCTTCTTTTGTTGCTGAGCATGGGCTCTAGGTGTGTGGACCTCAGTAGTTGCAGCACGTGGGCTCAGTAGTTGTGGCTTGTGGGCTCTAGAGAGCAGGCTCAGTAGTTGTGGTGCATGGGCTTAGTTACTCTGTGGCATGTGGGAACTTCCTGGACCAGGGATGGAACCCGTGTCCCCTGCATTGACAGGTAGATTCTTAACCACTGTGCCACCAGGGAAATCCCTCCGTTTTATTATTTTTAATTAAACATCTTTCAAGTTAAATGGTAGTATATTCAGTACAGAATTTGTTAAAAAATACTTTTGGTTGATGTTTTAGAATATAAATATAAGAATTGTTCTACTTTAAATAAATAGAAACTGCTGAAAATAAAAACAGTATCTAATTTGGACATCTAATGTATGTTTTTAATAATTTTAAGTTTAAAGTTTTATAACTACGTAACCCCCCTTGTTGTAAATGGATTGGATATGATCAGCCAGTAAATTTTATGTGCAGGGATCCAAGTAACTTAACATCATCTTCCTCTTTAGTAATAAAAGAGTAAATCATTCCATTGATTTAAGTTATGGGATGTTTTCTGTTTATCTTTCAGATTTTATTGATCTGATCCCAGGTGTCCTGTGACTGCTAGCTGGAATTAAGTTTGGTTGTGAGTTCATATATTGATTATGAATAAACTGTGAAATAAAATAGAGGTATCATGGGCCTTTGGACAGTTGGGTCAGAGTACTTTTGCAGGTTGTGGTAGAAAGCTGAAACTTGTTGAGAACTGGATACATTTCAGACTTGGGGCACTTACAGACATGTTTTCCTGAACAGTGTTTGTTTTCGTAGTTAGTATTTCTTTGATTATCGAGTTTCATTTATTTTACCTGTCTTACTTGCTAAATCTAATTCATTCATTTAATAAACATATCAAAAGAATGATTTCTTTGTAAAGCTGACTAGCATTTTGAAGAATGATCAGCTTTCTGAATATGCAGAAAAGTACTTTTGAAGCCCACAATTGGGTAGACACATTTCCTAAGAATGGTAGAGTTGAAAAATTGCTCATCAATTGTAAATTTCAGTTAATTAGCAGAGTTTTAAGATGCAGTTACTTTTGTTCTATTTTCTTCTTAGTTGGTTTTAAGGGAGACTCAAAAACAGCTTAACTGAGTTTAGAGTAATAACACAGCCTTACAGGGCACTCACATCAGTTGGTTTAGAATTTCATTTATCCTTTCTCCTTTCTTCTCTAGAACATGTATTTATATTTTAAAACAAAATAAAAAAACTAAACCCTGAATAAAATAAGGGCTTCTGTTGCTTATAAAAGAGCAAAATGCCAGGTGCTGCTAAACTTTTTGTACAGGCTTTTGATTAATAATTAACATAAAGAAAAACATTGGCTTTTCCTTTATGCGTACATTAATCAGGCATTTAGCCTTCAAAAGCCCATATTTACCCTTCAGACTGCAGTGTCTAACACATAGCAGGCACACAGTAAATATGTACCTTTTCTGGCCTCAATTCTGACCTCGTTCTTCCACCCCCAATATCACACACACACACACAAACACACACACAACTACTATTATTTCTCCTTTTCATGTACAAACAGTGCTTTCTTTTCCTTGAAATCTGGATGGATTGAAGCAAATAGGTTATACTGGAATCATGACTACTGATAATTGGCAACTTAATAAGGAAAAAAAGGAACATGTCTATAATAGTGATAGTTAAAAGTCTCTGTAACTTGCATTGTTTCATTATGTGTTCATATAGTTTAGAGTTGAATTTATTGGAGACACTTAGGCTGGCTGACTCCCTTTTATATTCACTCCTCAGTATATTCTATATAAACTTGCACACATTTAAACATGGAATTTCTTGCAAGACTATTTTGGACTTTTTCTTACTCTTCTTTCCCTGCCAGCTTCTACCCATCTGCCAATCAAAAATTACAAGTAGAATGAGATTTTTGGCAAAGTAAAAATCTTTGAATCAGGAATATTTCCAATGCACAGGGTTAAATTTGAACTGTTATTTTAAAATTTTAATTAAAAGTAAATTGGGGCTTCCCTGGTGGCGCAGTGGTTAAGAATCCGCCTGCCAATGCAGGGGACAACGGTTCGATCCCTGGTCTGGGAAGATCCCACATGCCGCGGAGCAACTAAGCCCGTGTGCCGCAACTACTGAGCCTGCGCTCTAGAGCCCGCAAGCCACGACTACCGAGCCCACGTTCCACAGCTGTTGAAGCCTGCACGGCTAGAGCCCATGCTCCACAGTGAGAAGCCCACGCACTGCAACGAAGAGTAGCCCCCATTCGCTGCAACTAGAGAAAGCCTGTGCGCAGCAGCGAAGACCCAACACAGCCAAAAATAAATAAATAATTTTTTTAAAAAAAAGTAAATTGTATTTTGTCCTCTTCCTTTGGGATATCTGTTTTATGGTTGGTATGGTCAACATGACAACTTGAAATTTCATTTCATTTTGGCTACTTTTCAGAGAAAAAAAAAAGCTAAAAAGGAACACGTAAAAAGAAAAGAAATAAAAGATTTTGGTAAATAGAACTGTAAATAACTGTAAGAGTAATACACAAGAACTTTTCTTAATGTAATCCTCTACTCATCTTCCATATGGAGTTTCTTTTGTGAGAGTGTGAACATAATTTAAGTGTGTTTGGTCTGATTGTGAAAAGTCAGGATGACTTACATACTCCAAAATAAATATATCTATTAACATATATAAAGTGTACATAGAAATGGAAGCATGTTTAATTATCTCATATTACCAAGTCTTTTCACTGGGATATGTATGGTTCAGTACAATTTGTATTATTTCTCTTGCCAGCTGCGAATGATAAGATATTTAAATCAAATTTGGTAATCAGTTATCTAAATTACATTTTGGAAAAGCAGCTAGATTTAACAAGTCTTTTTAAAGATACATTAATTCACCAGAAATAGCCAGATTCTCAACACAAAATATGATCTATAATAGAATTGCTATTCTTTTGTCAACTAGAGCTAGGTTATTTTGCTTCAGGAAAAAAAGGGGTTTCCCTCATAGAAAATCTTCTTTTTCTATAATATTAGCTGAGCAAAATAACTTGTGTTGCTAAATAAAAGCAAGTTATAGATAGGGATATATAAAATGGGATATCAGATATATGGTTGCACTTCTGCACAGTAAAGGAAACCATCAAGAAAATGAGAAGGCAACCTCCTGGATAGGAGAAAACATTTGCAAATCATATATCTTATAAGGGTCTAATATCCAAAAAATATATATAACTCAAGAGCAGAAAAACAATCCAATTAAAAAATGGGAAGAAGATCCGGTAGATATTTTTCCAAAGAAGACGTGCAGATGGCCAACAGATACATGAAAAGATGCTCAACATCATTAATCCTCAGGGAAATGCAAATCAAAACCACAGTGAGATGTCACCTTACACCTGTTAAGATGGTTACTATCAAAGAGACAAGAAATAACTGTTGGGGAGGATGTGGAGAAAACAGAATCCTTGTGCACTGTTGGTGGGAATGTAAATTGGCCCAGCCACTACGGAAAACAGTATGGAGGGTCCTCAGAAATTTGAAAATAGAGCTACCATATGATCCAGCAATTCCACTTCTGAATATTTTTCTGAAGAAAGTGAAAACACTAATTTGAAAAGATATATGCACCCCCATGTACACTGCAGCATTATTTACAAGAGCCAAGATATGGAAACAACCTAAATGTCCATCAATGGATGAATGGATAAAGATATTGTATATATGTGAAATGGGTGAAGGGAGGCAAAATTTACAGTCTTCCAGTTATAAAATAAATTGTGGGATGTAATGTACAGCATGGAGACTACTGTTAATAATACTATGTTGCACATTTGAAAGTTGCTGAGAGACTAGATCTTAAAAGTTATCACAAAAAAAGATTGTGTAACTATAAATGGTGATAAATGTTAACTAGATTTATTGTGGTGATCATTTCACAATATATACAAATAGCGAATCATGTTGTACACCTGAAACTAATATAATGGTGTATGTCAATTGTACCTCAATAAAATTTTTTTAAATGTCCTTGCAATATTTCATCAACTCTAAGTTATACATTTTTTTACATTAAACTATGTAAAATTTAAAAAATGCCATAGTTAAATTGGCAATTTTTTTTTCTTTCTTGGTGGCAAAGTGTGCCCTACAATGGTTTCTATCTTAGATTCTATGAAATATAGTATTACTGAATTCAGATTGGAAAACAATTTAAATTTCCTCAAGTTATTACAAAAGGATATCAGAGTGAAGTCCAGAAACTAGAAAGTCAAGCTTGATATTGATTCTTAAAAACACTTTATACCACAATTTTTACCTTTTAAAAAATATGTATTGATTTTTCTGATTTTTTCTTTTTTATTATTAATACTGCTACCAGTATTTTGGCATACTTCCCTCCAGTTTTTGTCTTGCTTTGCTTTCACAAAAGTGAAGTTACACTTTGTATCCTGTGATTCCTGGTCTCTTGAAAATGTGATTTTAACAGCTGTGTAATATTTCATCCTATTCCATAATTCTTTTTACCATTTACGCACTGTTGGGCATTCAGACTATTTTCAATATCTCATTATTTCTTCCTGGACCTGGATTTCTCTCCTAATTCTAGTTTATCCCTCTGCCTTGAATTCAGCTGCTTGTAGTCACATTGTCTGACTTTATTATTTTATCTGTAAAATGGGAATAAAAATAACATACTTCATTTAAGGATTAAATGAGAATGCATATTTATGGATCTTAAATAGGGAAGATTTCAATTCATTTTTAAATTCTCTGTCAAAGGCCTTTTCTTTTCATAGTTTTTACATGAGTAATACAGTCTGGTGTTTCTCCCAAGACAGGGAATAAAACCAATGAAGATCTTTAAATTATTGTCATAAAATAAAATACATAAATGAAAAAGCTGGAATATAAATATTTTCTTTTAAACTGATCAGAAAGTTATTTCTCTGTGCTCTGCTGAGTGGTATTATATCTTTTATTAAAGATACTCTTAGCAAACTAAGCAGCGTATTGCACAATTAAGCAGATTTTCACTTAGAAAAAAAAAAAACGGTGTATAAAATGCTAATACTTTGAGGATACCCTTCAGTCTTACTAGTAAGCTGCAGTGGGTTGCTTTCCATAGTCAAGATAAACAAGTCTTTGATCAGCTACATAGTCAACCTTCAGTTACCACCTCAAGAAGAAGTTCTATTTCCCCTCTAACTTGCTTCATGTTGCTTCACACATCTCTCATAGCATTCATTCGTGCTTCTTTATGTTATATGTTATGATTATTGCCAGATATGTCTTATCTTCACTAGCAACTCAGCAACTGGGGTCTTCACTCGTCTGCTTCCTGCCCTGGTAAGGCCTCATAGGAGGGGACACCCCAAAAATGCTTATTGAATGAATTGTAAAAATTAGAAGCAACAATGAACAATTTTATTATGTATTTGTAAACTAAATATATAGCTAAATATATATGTGTGTGTGTGTGTGTGTATGTGTATATATATATATATATATATATATATATATATACTTGTGTGTATATATGTTATAATAATTTTTAATCACGTATTCTTTCCCTTGGTGATAGAAAAAAGTTGAGCAAAAAAGTAGGGACTTTAAACAGATCACCCAAAAGATATTTGAAGTAGTAATAATTACTTGGTTTAATCTGGGGAATTTTAAAAAGTAAAGTTATGAGAAGGGTGATTGTTTTGTCATTCTACTTTATTCGTACATTGAGCATACTATAATGATGGTATACTTATGGATGAAGACATATTCAGAATTCTAATTATTGGATTGACATGTGATAAAGTGACTTTGAGATTCTGGAAAGATTTGTAGACTACCTAATTATTTCTTTATCAATTTAAGGAGAGATGCAAAGCTGCTAGAACCACACTTCAAACTGAAAAGGCCAGTTAGTCCTTGGAGAATTTGTTTTCTTTTGTGCAGCTTTCTGAAATCTGAAGCATCATAAATACTTACTTTCTCCTTTTTGTAAAAAGTAATCCTTTCCCATTACAAACATGCCAATCAAGAAATAAGCCTCATGACATGATTTGGAATGGGATTGCTGGGGAGGTGGTTGGAGTGGGGGTGAGAGGCAAACGTTATCACCTCTCAATCTTCTCATATGAACCAGTGAAATACCCCAGGAATATATGTTTCCAGAATTGCTCCTTTATTTTGACAGAGTCTTAACATACTGAGGAAATAGGCTTGTTGATGCCCCAGAGGACAAATAGGAAAATACAACCCATTGGAAATATCTTAAATAACAAGTAACAGATATGTTTTCCCACATGAGAAAAAAATATTCTAGCTGATTCATTATGTCTTAACTAAATGTTTGTAGTGTCAAAAGGCTACAAGAGACAACCCCTTGGATATATTTTCATACAAACCCCATGCTTATGAAATCAATCCTATGGATTTAATTCACTGACCAGCTAATTGTTATTCTTTTCCTGAATTCATCTGAAAGAAAGAATGCCATTCCAAAGAATAGCACAGCTGATCTTTTTATATCATTTATATCATTAAAGAATACCATGACTTTAATTTGGGCCTATATCTTATTAAGGCAGTTTGGAGAATTTAAAAACATAAGAAGTGCATTTTCTTCTTGTGTAGGAAGGAGTCTGTTCATTTAGAAATCCTTTATTTCTTTTATGGCCTACTTCTTGCAAAGTAAGAACTTTATATTATTAAAATGGGATATACTTTCTTGTTCCTCAGCTTCTATAAATCTACATGAGACTTACTAAGTTTCATCAGTTATTCATCCGAGGATAGAAAATCATCAGTTGCATGGTAGAAAAAGGAATACAGCATATAATACGTATACATTAGATAGATGCATAGATATGCATGCTGATGTTCGACAGTTTTGCCAGTGAACAATACAAGGGCTTCACTTTGGGGCATACTTGATGGGCCATTCCTGTTAAAGCAGCTAAAATTATCTGCCTTTTTGGAAATCATTCCTTCTAGTTGTTTAGCAATATAAAAATGTTAGTTTAAAAACCATTTTGTGCTAATAAACCAAAGTGGATTTGGTTTCACTCCATATTATTCAGTCTTATGACCATCAACTTATGTTACTTTAGAGTCTTTGTTTACTTTTCTTTCCCCTATTTTAAATCTATTTAGAGAAGAGCTGAATTTTAAAAAGACTTAATACATTATACACATACATCTATATTTGTGTATCTACCCATGTCTCTCTCTCGTTCTTTCTCTTCTCCTCCCTCTCTCTCCTTTCTATTTTCCAGTAAAAGTTGTATGTCTGTCAAATAAAGTTTATAGTTCAAATATAGAGGAAGTCTATTAGCTAATTTTTAGAATATAAATACATATTTGGAACTTTAAATATTATCATCTTCATTTTATGAATAGAGATACCTAGTCACTAAATCAGACAAAATTTTTATAATAAACTATTCCTCTGTGAAATGTAATAGTTCTTAAAATACAGAACAGTCTTTTGGAGGATAAAAATAAGTAGAAAAATACATATTTACCCAAATGTAATTACTTGCTTATAGTATATGTGTATATACCATTCAATAATGGCTTCATTTATAAGATATTAATCTTCAGAATGATAAATGAGAGTGAGCTTGATATCGTTTGACTGAAGATGTTTTGCTTATAGAGTGGAAATACATTTTTTTAACATCTTTATTTGAGTATAACTGTTTTACAATAGTGTGTTAGTGTCTCCTTTACAACAAAGTGAATCAGTTATACATATGTATATGTTCCCATATCTCTTCCCTCTTGCATCACCCTCCCTCCTACCCTCCCTATCCCACCCCTCTAGGTGGTCACAAAGCACAGAGGTGAACTCCCTGTGCTATGCGGCAGCTTACCACTAGCTATCTAATTTACATTTGGTAGTGTGTATATGTCCCTGCCTAGAGTGGAAATACTTTTTTCAGTCTTGTCCCTAAATCTATTATCACATAGTAGTGCCTTGCCAGAAGTAGCTCTCTAGGTACAAGATGAAGGTACAAGAATGAGTTAGTCCACTTTTAAAAAATACCTATGCTGGCATCTTTAAGTGGTCTTAAGACCGTCTTAAAGAATATCAGCCCCATAAATGAGACTAAACTAGACAAAAGGGGTAGAAAACATATATGTGTTTATATGGAGGAAAGGAGGGCTTCATTTCTGAAACCATTAGGCAAAGTAAAATTACAAGAATTCCCTTCTCTAAGTGTGATTTTTATTTCCAAGTTTTTTTCATTGTTTAATAATTTTAGGTAAGTTTGGAAATATGGAAAAAGTAGGTCAATGAGTAGGATGTTTGATTTGATAGGCAACTTTATAGATCCAAACACTTTCAAATTTCACTTTGACTTTCCATTTCTTTTAGGGACTCAGAGATCTAATAGGCCATCTGACATTAATATCACATAATAATAATAATAATTACCTTTTGGGGTTTTCTACCTCTTTTAACTATTTGGAAATGACGATGTAAATCTTTTCCTATTAGTAGTATGTTTGAGGCATGTATAAGCAGCCATGTAGGCTAGGTGAAATTAACTTGAGAAATTATACTTATATATTCAGGCTAGAATATTATATAGGTGTTTCAGTGGAATGTAATCAGCTTTCCTTCTATTTCATACAAGTATTGCATAACATAGAAATCCATGTTACTTAATAATTACTTAGGTTACTTTAAAATATCTTATGGTACTTGAATAATCATGCATCAACTATAAATGGAAATCCCACCACCACCAAGGAGTTACCTAAATAGTTGTTATTCCTCTCTATCAAACATGATTCTTCTCCTCTACCATACCTGGAATTGCTGTTTTTCTTTTATATTATAGGGGCTGAATAAATATTTGTTAATTTTCTGATTTTCCATATCTGGGCAGTTTTCATAAACTTTCTTGGTTACTACTAAGGTGCTCAGTTGCAGAAGAAGAATGAGACCAAGTGGCAAAAGTTGTTTTAACTTTGAGTTTAGAAAATATAGAGGCTCTTTACCTTTACATAAATATAAAGAAGATGTAAAAGTCGATTACTTCATCATTCAACAAGGCAACATAGGAAACTTTCAGAAATGGAATATGTTTTGTCACTGCAACATATGGCAAAATGCCAGTGGGAGACATTAAACGTGTTTGAAACGTGATTTGATTTGGTTTTCCTTTCAGAAAGTTTTCTCAGGTAAATGGTTTCTCTTTGGATTAAACATCATATCTTCTGTGTCATGGTTTGATCAAAGATATTTTTACCAGTTCATTATTTATCTCATAAAGACCACACTGATAACTATTCTTGATACTTAGCTCTTTATTTCACCATTTTGACACTATCATAAATGGTGTCCCACTCAGCTAGTCAAACAGTGTACTGCTTTCTTGGATGTAGAAGTCATTAACTCCATGTGGAAGGTGCCCCATGTGGAAGTCTACCACTTCAGGGTGGGAGGATGATGAGGAGTGGGGAAAAGAAGTGTGCCCAAGGAAGAGAAGAGTTTGTATAAAAAAATCCTAGTCACAGATAAATGCCTGATAGCCAAACAAATTTTTAAAAGGAAAGAGAAAGTAAAACAGCCCAGATGATAACCTTTTTTTTTTTCTTCTGATCTAGACTTTGGGGAATCAGATTGCTTCTTTCAGTTTCATGCTTCCATGGAAATTCATAAATGATGGTATTTCTAAATCATGGGTTGCTACCAGTACTTTCATAGTAAAATCTCTGCATATATGAAGTAAGCCTACACAAGAAGATACAGTTCTAATGAAACAGAGCAGTTATTACTAAATCAAGTTTTGAGAATACACTTGTGGTTCATTTGAGTCCTAGGTTCTATGGATGCTTTAGAAGTATTAAAAATGGTTCCTTTGGTCTCCAGTAGCTTGTAGTCAAGTTAAGGGAAGGGAAAATAAATGCATATAAATAGCAACTAATACATGGAAATACAATCAAATACGAGGTACAGCTATAACTTTCTAGAGAGATCCAGAAAAGGTATAATTCATCGTGATTTACAAGGACCGCGTTAAAAATAAAAAGGAATTTCAGCTGGGTTTAAAAGTGAATAGAATTTAAATAGACATAGAATGTGAGAGCTAGAAAAAGAAGAGCATTTCTTAAAAGGGGTCTACAGAAACCTAGGCACAGAGAAAGGACTGGGAAGTTAGGAGACCTGGAACAGAGAATGCAGGACAAGTTGACTTTTGACCTGGATTTTGCCTCTTCCATCTCCTCTTCTGTCTCAACCTTCCATTCTCTCTCTTTCAGAAAATATTTGTTGAACTTTTATGTATATCTATTTTTTTAAACTATGAGCAGGAATCCAATCCATCATGAGACTTCTCCTGCTCTTTTTGTGCACAAAGAATAGTTACATAGAGAAATATTAATTTGAAGGTCTGTTCTAAGAGCTTCCATTAATAAAATTATGTTTTATGTTAGGTTTTCTTAGAAGAAAAAACAAACATCGGTATCTTGACACATGGGAGCCAAATGTTCTAACTGACATTCATGCTATCTGGATTTGTTTTATTTTGGTATTAATATTACCAAGCTTGTTCATAATTAAAGGTAAATGAAATAGTAAAATTAAATATCTCTTTAATAAATTTCACATGGGAAATTTGGAATTTCACCATCTGAATTATTTGTTAAATTTTCTAAAAGGCCTCCACTCCAGGGAGAAGGGTTAATTGGTATTGCAATTGTTGGGGAAATAAAATTAAAAACAAAAACTTCTCCCAACCCCAAAATCCTTTCCACAAAGTTAGTAAAGAAAGAAAACTCTTCTGTTGATGAATAAGCGCTAAATTAGAATGTGATAGGCATCAGAGGCAATCCACTAAGAGATTGCAAAGACCAAAAGAGATTTCACCCTTCTAAATAGCCAAGCAGATACAACCCATTACATACATGCTTTCAAGGGAAACAATAACTAGTTCTCAAGTAAGAGGACTGAATTTACTTGGCAACTGGGGTGACCATCTGTGTTAGCTAATTGGCTTTCTTTAGTGGAGGGAGAGACTTCTAGTACCTTTCCAACAGGAAGTAGTTTTACAACTTGGAGCAAGAAGCCAACCTAAATTAGGCTCTAATACTCTCCAGCAATAATTGGGAGATAGAGGAGCTATTCCCCCTCAATGTTTGAATTTCAAAAAGATGGCTCCCAGGTCTTTGAAGAAACATTTCTGAATGTGAGGGTGGCTGGAGACTTAATTAGCTATTACAAAGATTTACATGCATTTGAAAAGGAAGGTGCAAGAAATTCTAAAAGAAAAAAGAATGGGGAAAGTCTCTACCCTAATTTTCAACAGGGCGAATTAAGCCCCTTATTTTTAATTTGTATTTGCCCTTACAATGAGTAATATCATTATTTACTAAGAAAAGTCAATGAATGATTTCAGTTTTTCAAATATTCTGCTAATATACTCTAAAACAAAGAAAGAACAGAATTTAAAATGGAAAGATTTTAAGTAGAGTCATCACTCCTTCCTCACTCTTTAGTAGCCTGGTTGCTGGGTAGATTAGTGGGGTAGGACTGCTCAGATTTGGCCTTTGTAAGGAAAGGCGGGCCTCTGCGGAGAGCAGAATAGACAATATAAATAGAATTTAAACTACTCCTCTAAGTGTGTTTGGGATCAGACATTCACAGCTTTCTGGTGCATTTAACTTAAACTTGCCTTAACTAAAGGATCTCTGGTGCTCATTCAAATGTTAATATTTGGCCATCTGCTTTTTTTCTAAGCAAGACAAGCTGGAGGTCATGTGACCCTAATTACAGCAATTATGAGCTTTCTGGGAATAATCAATCATTCAGCTTGCAACCAGAGTAAGCATCTGCTGATGATAAATAGATCAGGAGATTACTAAGTCCAGGCTTCCCTGTAAGACATTCAATGATTCGTTTCTTAATACGTATACTTATACAGAGCTAAAACCCATATGCTCTAATAAGAGCATACTTTTTCCATATGGGTTACTTTTTTCTTACAATTTCTCTTTAAATTTAGTAGAAACAGTTTAAAATGCATATTTTTATGTGTGTGAATATAATTAGTATTCTAAAGAAGGACATGGAGAAAACTCTAATAATGACTACTAGTGAAGCAGCAGCCTTCACCTACACAAATTTTATTTCTCTGTGCAAAGAGAAAAGAATGTCACCAGGGCTCAATTTTTCCAGCAGAAGTATTATTTCATATTATTTTATTTTGCTTTGATTTCTTAATTTGGGGATTAAGAAAGTGCAAGAAGACCTAACTTCTAATTATAAGGATGTGTATTTAAGGGAAAATTCTTCAGATAACCTAAGGCCTCCTGAGAGTCATTCTTTAACAAGGCAAAATATTTTCCCTTTCATAAGGCCATTTACTTCTCGAGAAATTATAATTTCATAGGCTAGTTTTTAGCAGTATTGTTTACCTTGCTCCCTATTACACTTTTCAGACGCACAGTTTTAAATTTCATTGAGTGTCATTGGGTTTATTTTGAACCTGGCCCATATCACACAGAAACCTTTGAACAAAACTGCTCATGCTGACTGCACGTTGGGATATGTGACAGTATCTTGTCAATACTGTCTGGTTGCAATTATGTTGATTAATGTCAGTGCGATGAAAGATAACGCATGGCACCTTCTTTTGAAAATCACTCATTATGCCAGTCTGCCTCCAAAGTCAAGTTTAGAGCTTTTCATAATTTCCTATTTTAGTATTGAGTCTGGCTAACCTTATTTCTAG
This sequence comes from Kogia breviceps, assembly GCF_026419965.1. Lineage (NCBI taxonomy): Eukaryota > Metazoa > Chordata > Mammalia > Artiodactyla > Physeteridae > Kogia > Kogia breviceps. Next base: position 174,722,172 of record NC_081311.1, read on the forward strand.
CCTGTGTAAATGGACACCTAGCAAATTATTTATTCATTAAAGAAATGCTATTGTGAGCACCACAGTGTGCCAGGAAGTGTGCTGGAAGGGAGCATGGCAGGCACAGTCTTGCCCTTTCTTTTTGAGGCGGTAACTCAAAACGGCTTTCGAAGTGCATCCATGTGCTGTACAGCACGTTTATGTGATGCACCTAAATATAATGTGCAGTTTGCTAAATGGTTTGTCCTCATCTATTAAGAATTTTTAAATGCAGCAACTGATGGCTTTTAAAAACATTTTTGTGGCAGCACCTGTCAACTTTCCCCCCCTTCCTTTTTAATCATTACTAGGAAACCACACAATTTATTCTTCAAGAATCAAGGATGTCTGATTGGATCATAACCTTTCCCTCACACCTTCATCTGTCTGTCTTTTTGCTTCCTCCTTGCTTCTTGTAAACTCTTTTATCTTCTTTTAAAAAATAAAAATGAAAAAGAGCTGCTGCAGCTGTAAGGATAGATATCTCTCCCTTCTAACTTCTCAGGAAAAAAACAGGAAAGAGAGTTTGCCATATTAGAACTCTGTCAGCTGGGACTCTGCCTTTTGTAAAGATAACATTAGAAGCACATTTATGATCCATCTGACCCTTTAAGCCAAGAAATTGGGATTTTGAGATCAATAGTTTAAGCTTCACATATTCCATTCTATAGCATATTTTTAAGGAGAAGCTTCACATGCTAAATTCAATAATTATTGTTTTCATAAGTACCAGCACCCCCCTGATATTATTATTTTCAATAAATGATAGATTACATATTTGATAATGTAGTTCAGTTGTTCAGCTTTACAAGACTTCATATAAATAAAATCATAAATCACACAAAAATCTTTTGACAGACCATATGTTTAGAGTTGGAGTTCAGAAAATATTGTCTTCATAAACATAATTCAAACAAGGAGAGTCTGTCTGCTCACCTTTAGAGAAGTAACAAAACGGTGGCGAGCTACTCACACTGAGTATAAAACCAGACAGCTCATTGCAGCATCATTTCTACCAGGGCTCTGGTACAAAGGGTGGGCCCCTTTTGTTTCACCAACTGGATCTCATCTGTGATATGACAGAATGTATTAGGAAAAGAGAGAAACTTAGACATCAAAAGAACTAATCAGAGCAGAAAGGCATGGCCATGCACATCTGAATCAAGGCAGACATCACAGCATTAGCCAGGGCAAAAATGATGGACATTTCCATTAGACAGTATTTTGAACTCTAAAAGCAGAGGAAGAAAAGTGAGCTGCAAGAAGTGTTACAGATGACTATAAATGATACTAAATCATATCACCGAAGTCGGTTGATGAATCTTAAATCTCAGATTGAGGAAAATATTGCCCCCATCCTATATGATATTTCAAGAAATGTTTGTGACAAATACTTTTCAAAATAACTTGAAAGTGTTATGACTATCAAAAGTATTTTATGATTTAGAGTCACTGATTCAGGGTTCAAATCAATACATAAAATAATTTTCAAAATTATTAATATGTATAAGAGGCTTACAGCTGTAGGTCTCTCCCATGGAGAGGGGTATAGTCTGTGACTTCAATCCACAAAATTGTCATTAGAAGAGTCATTAATTAGGGTCTTTTAAAAAGTTCTTATGTGGAAATTTTTGTCTATTTACCTTTGGTCAGATTTTAAATTTTCCTCATTTGGAGAAAGTAATAGTTGATGCTACCTTCTCAGAAATAAAAATATTCCATTCAAACATATTACAACTTATGGACAAGAAACACAGACCAGTAGATCAATGAGGCATCAGCTCAGTGCAGTCCACAATTATGGGTGATGAAATGAGAGTAGTCATGACTCTAACGCATTTACAGTTGTCTTTTCCTGTTTATCTATGGTTGCCTAAATCTGGTCTTTAGATATGACATATTAAGTGCTTCTGCATAGCCTGGTAAGGCACAAATTAAATTCTGATATTTGTATTCACCTTAAATTAGTTAGCACCTGTAAGTTAATTCTCAGCCTCATCTCTTGTCACCTCCTCCCCTTTATTCTCCATTTTTCCTGTTGAGATGCATGCTTAGTCATCAGTTTCTCAGCAGCCTTCCATCCACTGGGCTATATGTCTTGGCTCTGCACTCTGATAACACTCCAAATCTGATATGTCATGGCATTTCACTTTATTCCCATTCCTTAATCAACGTTTATTTTTCTTTCTAAATAGATTCTAAGTTCTTTGAGGCAGAGACCATATATGCCTTGTCATTGCTATCTTTCTGGAAACTTACACCCTGCCCAATACAATTTTCATAGTCGTTAAGTGTTGATTACTTTCACTGTCATTCTCATTGCTATTGTTGGATTGTTATTATTTCCAGTGCTTTGTGTACCTCTCTCTATTGCTGTCCTGAGCATCCCCTTTCTTTTTAAAAATTTTATTTATTTTTTATTATTTATTTTTTATTGGGGTATAGTTGTTTTACAGTGTTGTGTTGGTTTCTACTGTACAGCAAAGTGAAGTAGAGTTCCCTGTGCTATACAGCAGGTTCTCATTAGTTATCTATTTTATACATATTAGTGTATATATGTCAATCCCAGTCTCCCAATTCATCCCATCCCCCCCTTCTCCCCTTGGTGTCCATACATTTGTTCTCTACATTTGTGTCTCTATTTCTGGCTTGCAAACTGATCCATCTGTACCATTTCTCTAGATTCCACATATATGTATTAATATACTATATTTGTTTTTCTCTTTCTGACTTACTTCACTCTCTATGACAGTCTCTAGGTCCATCCACATCTCTACAGATGATCCAATTTCATTCCTTTTTATGGCTGAGTAATATTCCATTGTATATATGTACCACATCTTCTATATACATTTGTCTGTTGATGGATATGTAAGTTGCTTCCATGACCCGGCTATTGTAAATAGTGCTGCAATGAATATTGGGTGCATCTGTATTTTTGAATTACGCTTTTCTCTGGGTATATGCCCAGTAGTGGGATTGCTGGGCCGTATGGTAGTTCTATTTTTAGTTTTTTAAAGAACGTCCATACTGTTCTCCATAGTGGCTGTATCAATTTACATTCCCAACACTAGTGCAAGAGGGTTCCCTTATCTCCACACCCTCTCCAGCATTTATTGTTTATAGATTTTCTGATGATGGCCATTCTGACTGGTGTGAGGTGATACCTCATTGTAGTTTTGATTTGTATTTCTCTAATAATTAGGGATATTGAGCAGCTTTTCATGTGCCTCTTGACCATCTGTATGTCTTCTTTGGAGAAATGTCTATTTAGGTCTTCTGCCCATTTTTGGATTGGGTTGTTTGTTTTCTTGATATTGAGCTGCATGAGCAGTGTATATATTTTGGACTTTAATCCTTTGTCCATTGATTCATTTGCAAATATTTTCTCCCATTCTGAACGTTGTCTTTTCATCTTATGTTCTCTTTTGCCGTGCAAAATCTTTCAAGTTTCATTAAGTTCCATTTGTTTATTTTTGTTTTTATTTCCATTACTCTAGGTGGTGGGTCAAAAAAGATCTTGCTGTGATTTATGTCACAGAGTGTTCTATGTTTTCCTCTAAGAGTTTTATAGTGTCTGGTCTTACATTTAGGTCTTTAATCCATTTTGAGTTTACTTTTATGTATGGTGTTAGGAAGTGTTCCAATTTCATTCTTTTACATGTAGTTGTCCAGTTTTCCGAGCACCACTTATTGAAGAGACTTGTCTTTTTCCCATTTTATATCCTTGCCTCCTTTGTCATAGATTAGTTGAGCATAGGTGAGTGGGTTTATCTCTGGGCTGTCTATCCTGTACCATTGATATATATTTGTTTTTGTGCCAGTACCATACTGTCTTGATTACTGTAGCTTTGTAGTATAGTTTGAAGTCAGGGGGTCTGATTCCTCCAGCTCCGTTTTTTTTTTTTTTTTTCCTCAGGATTGTGTTGGCTATTCAGGGTCTTTTGTGTCTACATACAAATTTTAAGATTTTTTTGTTCTAGTTCTGTGAAAAATGCCATTGGTAATTTGATAGGGGTTGCATTGCATCTGTGGATTGCTTTGGATAGTACAGTCATTTTCACATTGTCGATTCTTCCAATCCAAGAACATGGTATATCTCTCCATCTGTATGTGTCATCTTTGATTTCTTTTATCAGTGTCTTTTAGTTTTCTGAGTACAGGCTTTTTAACCTCCTTAGGTACGTTTAAGGAAGTAAACCTTTTTGCTGCAATGGTGAATGGGAGTGTTTCCTTAATTTCTCTTTCTGATCTTTTGTTGTTAGTGTATAGGAATGCAAGAGATTTCTGTGTGTTAATTTTGTATCCTGCCACTTTACCAGCTTCATTAATTAGCACTAGTAGTTTTCTGGTGACATCTTTAGGATTTTCTATGTATAGTATTATGTCATCTGCAAACAGTGACAGTTTTACTTCTTTTCCAATTTGTGTTCCTTTTATTTCTTTTTCTTCTCTGATTACCATGGCTATGACTTCCAAAACTATGGTGAATAATAGTGTTATGAGTGGACATCCTTGTCTCGTTCCTGATCTTAGAGGAAATGCTTTTGTTTTTTCACCATTGAAAATGATGTTTGCTGTGGGTTTGTTGTATGTGGCCTTTATTATGTTGAGGTAGGTTCCCTCTACGCTCACTTTCTCAAGAGTTTTTGTCATAAATCAGTGTTGAATTTTGTCAAAAGCTTTTTCTGCATCTGTTTAGAAGATCATATGGTTTTTATTCTTCAATTTCTTGATATGGTGTATCGCATTCATTGATTTGCGTATATTGAAGAATCCTTGCATCCCTGGGATAAATCCCACTTGATCATGGTGTATGATCCCTTTAATGTGTTGTTGGATTCTGTTTGCTAGTAGTTTGTTGAGGATTTTTGCATCTATATTCATCGGTGATATTGGTCTGTGTAATTTTCTTTTTTTGTAATATCCTTGTCTGGTTTTGGTATCAGGGTGATGGTGGCCTCATAGAATGAGTTTGGGAGTGTTCTTTCCTCTGCAATTTTTTGGAAGAGTTTGAGAAGGATAGGTGTTAGCTCTTCTCTAAATGCTTGATAGAATTCACCTGTGAAGCCATCTGATCCTGGACTTCTGTTTGTTGGAATATTTTTAATCGCAGTTTCAACTTCGTTACTTGTAATTGGTCTGTTTGTATTTTCTATTTCTTCCTGGTTCAGTCTTGGAAGGTTATACCTTTCTAAAAATTTGTCCATTTCTTCCAGGTTGTCCATTTTATTGGCATATAGTTGCTTGCAGTAGTTTCTTATGATGCTTTGTATTTCTGAGGTGTCCATTGTAACTTCTCCTTTTTCATTTCTAGTTTTATTGATTTGAGTCCTCTCCCTCTTTTTCTTGATGATTCTAGCTAAAGGTTTATCAATTTTGTTTATCTTCTCAAAGAACCAGCTTTTAGTTTTATTGATCTTTGCTATTGTTTTCTTTGTTTCTATTTCATTTATTTCTGCTCTGATCTTTATGACTTCTTTCCTTCTACTAACTTTAGGTTTTGTTTGTTCTTTTTCTAGTTCCTTTAGGTGTAAGTTTTGATTGTTTATTTGAAATTTTTCTTGTTTCTTTAGGTAGGATTGTATTGCTATAAACTTCCCTCTTATAACTGCTTTTGCTGCATCTCATAGGTTTTGGATCATCATGTTTTCGTTGTCATTTGTCTCTAGGTATTTTTTATTACTTCTTTGATTTCTTCAGTGATCTGTTGGTTATTTAGTAGCATGTTGTTTAACCTCCATGTGTTTGTGTTTTTTACAGTATTTTTCCTGTAATTGATTTCTAATCTCATACCGTTGTCATTGGAAAAGATGCTTGAAATGATTTCAATTTTCTTAAATTTACCGAGGCTTGATTTGTGACCCAAGATGTGATCTATCTTGGAGAATGTTCCGTGTGCACTTGAGAATAGAGTGTAATCTGTTGCTTTTGGATGGAATGTCCTATCTGAGCATCCCTTTTCTAACCACCCAGTCTGGACTGCCATCAGCCTGAGCCTTCTGCATGTTGAATGCTAAACCTACCTGCCAGGTCCCCCTTCTCTACTTTCTTGACCTGCAGTAGTCCCTTCTTCTCCATTAGAGGCCCCTATCATACTTAACAGTCAATCAAGCCACAATATATTTGTCCTTAATGAGCTTGGTAAATAAAAAGAAATCTCTTCAAACTGCATGAGAAGATCAGCAGACCTGTTCACCTCCATGTGGTTTTTTATTTATTTATTTTTCTTTTATCAGATGGTCTGAATCGAGGATGGAAGTGCCCTAGATTTCCAGATTTGTCTTCTACAGATTCAGTGTTAAACACTTAGAGCTGTTTATATTTTAAGCATAACTTTTATAAAACTCTATTTTGAAAAGCTATGACTAACTATGGATATACATAAAAAGAAAGTTAACGGAAATAAAAAAATCTCCTTCAAATCTGTTTTTTAAGGCTCCTCTCATTTAGAAAAACAAAAGCTACATTGCGTGCCTCACCAATGACTTGTGCCAGTGCTACTTCTCCCATGTGCTAAATATTCAAAATTTAATTTGGCTTATTAAAAATAATTTTTAATGTATCAAAAGCCTACATAATGCAGTGTGAGTAAATGTTGTTGCACAGCTTGTTTTAGCATTCTAGAAAGGTTGGCATGGAAACCCAGAGAAGGCATCTTAGATGCTTGATACGTAAAGATTTTTGATTGAACATCCTGGTTATCTCTTATTTATTCCTATTTAGAATCAATTTTAATGTTTGTTTCTATGTAATTTTAGGAATAACAGTTTTTCCTTGGGCAGAAGCAACTTCTTTAGTCTAATTGTTTAAAAGAAATAAATTTTATTAGAAAATAATGAGGTAGGCAGGGTCAGGGGGATAACTTTTTAAGAGTTAAGCAATTTAATTCATTGGATACAAATAAAGACTGTGGAATCATATGGGTTCAAATGCTGGTTCCAGCACTTACTGGCTATATGACAATTGCTATGTTAATAGTCTCAAAAGATTGAGATTAAAAATTGATTTAATAGTAATCAAAGGAAATAAATGAGGTAATATATATAATGCTCTTTAGCAGAGCGTCTTGCAGAAAGTGCACCTTCATCAACTTTCATTCTTATATTTATGAAATACAAAGAGAATGAGTTAAAAAAAATATTCCACAAAATACTTTGTCTCAGAATCCTCTTCATCAGCCAAACTCTTTTCAGTCCTTAATGTGTTTTGCCTGAATATTGTGAAATGGTGACTAAAATGTCTCAAACCTTCACTAATTTATATATGAATAAGCTTCTGTGGGTTAAAACAAGGGTGTGAAAAAGGTCCATATTAATTTTTTTCAACTCATTACCTGTTGTGTTATTCTGTAACTGACTGGAGCTCTCTTACCCCATGATTATTAGTGACTATTAATATCCCTTGACATACGGAGACCTGGGTCCAATTCTTGCCAGTAAGTAGCTGTGTGACCTTGAATAATGAATTTCAACTCTTGAGACCTGTGTTTTCTTGTGTATAAATCAAGTGGAGATAAGTCATGTGGTTTCTAACATATATAGTTTTTAAATATGGTGATTGTAACAACCCAAGATATCAGGACAAGGTGTGAGTTTCTGGGCACCATTTTTTCTTGACACTACACACTAAATTCAATTATGATATTGGAGATTATGTATAGATTATTTTCCACCCTTTACAGTCCTGAATCTGCCGTCTCTGCAGATATGCCCAGAGGCTGTCACACTTTTGTAAATGCCTTTGTTAAGTAAATTAGCTAGTAATTTTTTTAAAAAAAAAACTTAGAATAACAGACTATTTGGCAAGTTTGATGATACCAGTTTTCAAAAAACCCCTAGCAAATAAATGACAATTATTTCTAAATATATTTTAACATATACAGAGGTCAATTTTCCATATCCATATTTAGAAATGGCATCTCTTAGGCATAAAACAGTTAAAACACGATTGGTATATTTTATACCAAAATAACCAAATGATATTGGTAAGCTATGATGAGAGGATAACTGGAAGAAGCAACTTTCATATTACAAAATTTGCCAGTGTGGGAATGACTGTTATTTCAAGGAAGCCTGATCTATAGGCAATGATTATTGCTGAGCTGAGGGGGAATTCAGCCAAAAGCAAGTCTCTTCCTGAATGGACTGACCCCTGAAGTGACTTGAGTTAGACACAGACAGTTATATCTTTAGAAAGGATATCATGGCATAATTATACAGACCTTACTCCTCAAAAGCTCCAACGCTTCTAATTAAAGTTTCACTAAGATATCAGAAGAATCTCAAGGAGATTAAATTTGGAAGTTCCACTCAATGAAAACTCTATTGTCCTTTCAAAAAATAAATATTCACATGGAATTCTTTGATTACATATGTAGCTTTGTCCGAACTCCTAGTTTCTACATTAATTTAAATTTTTTTTTCACCCCAAGAAAGTCTGGGGAAAAAAATCTTCACTATAGTAACTGATTAGTTCCATTTCCTGCAGTACTTCTTTTCTTGTGGTTGCTGGTTTTCAGCCAATTCTATTTTTGCATTTATTTTCTCCATTACATTCCTTTTTTTCTGAGTAGAAGAATTTTTGTGTTTTTCATTTTGTCAAAATAGAATTCTTCTCATGTCTTGTCATGATTTTGATATTTTCAAAGCTTAAAAAGCAACGCACAGGAGATATGTCTACATAATTAAACATACCATGGGCTTTTTAAAAAGATCTGATAATTCAGAAAGAATTTTAAACCATCAGTGGATTGGAAATGTCCAACCACTTTTTTCATAAGTCCTATGCTTTTGAGAGTAGCAGTCAGCTTGATGTAGCTGTGGTTTAAAAGAGGAAACTAGAAAGGAGTCTAGGAAGTGACCTCATAAGAACGCAGAAAACTAAGAGCGTAAATAATGATAATATTCAAACAGCGTATTTCACTGTCTGAGTTTAGGAGAATTCTCAAAAGTGGAGGGAAATGCAATTCAAATATGCAAACGAGTGTCCACAAAGGAGTACATGGAAAGAGGTACTCAGTAAGTGTTTGAGCGTTTTTTCAGTTGTTTTTTTTCTTCCTTTCCTTTTTTTCCCCCCTTTTTTTGGTATGTTTAGAGCTTACTAGACTTATTTGGATAAGATACATGAGCATTTGCATTTCATGACGTAAGCATTTATAAATTTAAAAAGGCTAGGACTCTGCCTGGGAGGGAATCCTCTGTCCTTCTGCCTTTGTACTATAGGATGAAAAATAACCAAGAAGTTACCTTAGAATTCATATAATTTTTCTCCTCATTGAACCATCTGTGCTAGATCCTTTCAGAAGTATTGGCTGACCTAAGTCCTGACTATTTTTTGCCATCCTGAAAGTGAAAGAAGAAACTGTTGCTATAATTAGAATTATAACTAAGTCAAACAGTATTACTGTTTTCTGATCGTGATCATTGTGTGTTGGAAGAATTTCATTTGAGACCTGAAATATGAAATATGCAAACCTCTTTTCTAAGCCTGATATACTCCACAGCACATCTGTGGATGGGATATAGTTCTGAATCTGTAAAGCTGACCGCCACAAAACCAATACATACTTTATCTTCTCTCCCAGACCGACTTAAACAAGATCTGCGAATATATGAATATAATAGACCTCTAAGCTGGAGGGCTCTCATGAAGTCTACACCCTCACTATATGGAGTTCTTTATACTAATCTTGGCATCTGGAGGATAAGTAATTAATAAAGTTACCAGTTGGAATTGTTTCAGTTTCTTGTGGCAGCTCTTAGGTCTGATATCTGGTGGGCATCCTTCCCACATCACCACATCACCTGTGTGAAAAGTGAACACTTAAATTCAACTTACCCTGCCCTGTTCTTCTCCATAGCAGTTATATATTGTAGATATATCTTACGTGTTTTATATTTATTTGTGTAACTATTTATTGTTTATTTCTCCTAGCCACAATGTTCAAGAAAGCAGGGGCATTTTCTGTTTTGATGGGACACTGATGAGTCCCTAGCCCCCAGCCCAATTTTGGGGCACAGAGTACATGCTCAATCAATATTTGTTGAAAGAATAAATCTAGTCGCTATCTTCACGCATTCACTGATGTCCACTGGTCTTTGGTCTTCCCCCTCAAACACATCACTCTGCCTCTCTTCTCTTTCTCTCCACTTCCCACAATTCCTGTCCCTTCGGTAGTGGCTTTCTTCACTACAGTGAGTTTACACAATTTATCAAGGAGCCATGTCTTCTAGATTTTTCTCAGGTGCTTAGTGTGATGCCACATGTGGCTGTGCCCTCCTAGAGATGAAGGTTGAGCTCCCTCTTTGGCTTCCTTATGTTCTTCCTCAGGTCGGACAGTGGTTCTCGAAGTGTGGTCCATAGATCAGCAACATCAGCATCACCTGGAAACTTATTAGAAATGTGAATTCTTAAAAAAAAAAAGAAATGTGAATTCTTGGGCCCTGCTCCAGACCTAGTGAATCAGAAATGTGTGGATTGCAGTACAACAAACTGTTTTATCATGCCCTCCAAGTGATTCTGATGCTAAAAATTGAGAATCAGTGATAAGATACAGGCTGCATCCCTGACTTTGTTTTTAACTTTCAAAAACCCTGTAATTTCTCAGAGTTCATTTTTTTCAAGGGATCCAATAAGGACTTATTATGCTAAGTTCTCTATGTGGGTTAATACAGGGACTTAACATTTATTTAGTAAATTGTGGGCATGCTGGACAGAACCTATTAAATTATGTGCTTCTGTAGAATTTTGCACTGTAGCCGTTATTTTTTTTTCCAGAAAACATCTAAAGTCAAGTTTCTGGAAGACTCAACTATAGTCCACGACCCCTTGTTATATGCCTGCCTCCTTCATCCTCATGGCACATGTAACTTCAACCCCAGAACCTGCTAGATGTGAGCCGTAGTCCTTCAGGGAAAACATTCAAAATAATTAATTGGGTCTAAGCCTAAAAAATAAAATATTTTAGAACAAAATATTACACAGATATTATTTTTCCCCCTGGAAATTCTATGTAATTCTGTTTTAGAGACAGTTAAGAATGAATGTCCATCTTTTAATTTTTGTGTACTAAATCTGCTTTGATTTACAAAATAACAATACAATATTGCATTTCTTTTTAAATTGAAACCATTTCTATCATTTCTGAGACGATCTTTCAGTCGCCACATTTCACTCTTAACTTGATTATAATTTGGTTAACATATTGACAGTTCAGTCTTTGCAGACATGGCTTCTAGCCCCCAGACCTTTCACTGTGGCTTAAAAGAGCACCAACATTAGGGCTCTCCTTCATAAAAGCAACTGGAAGCGTAGTGGAACCCATGTTATCTTAGGACCTGCAGAAATACCTACATTTTTCCTCAGTCATTTTTCTTTACACTTTTAAAAGCAGAATCACATCTCTAGCCTCTCTTTCTGAAGAAGACCAATAAATTATGGTTTCTTAAGAATCTTTGTATCTGAACTAAGAGTAAGGAGGTGCTGTTTGTCCTTCAGAATGGAATTTGCCTGGTTTAGATGAAAATTAATGGGGGTTGTAGCTAAGAAAATGGGATTGTGGATGAAACAGCAGCATGTGTCAAAGATGCAACATTAGAGCAACAAGGGCATTGAATATTGAAGGGAAATAAGCACATTTGGGAAGACTGGAATTCTGTTGTGTTTTTTTGTTTGTTTTATTTTTTAACATCTTTATTGGAGTATAATTCCTTTACAATGGTATGTTAATTCCTGCTGTATAACAAAGTGAATCAGCTATATGTATACATATATCCCCATATCTCCTCCCTCTTGCATCTCCCTCCCACCATCCCTATCCAACCCCTTTAGGTGGACACAAAGCATGGAGCTGATCTCCCTGTGCTATGCGGCTGCTTCCCACTAGCTGTTTTACATTTGGTAGTGTGTATATGTCCATGCTACTCTCTCACTTCATCCCAGCTTACCCTTCCCCATCCCTGAGTCCTCAACTCCATTCTCTGCATCTGTGTCTTTATTCCTGTCCTGCCCCTATGTTCTTCAGACTTTTTTTTAAAATTCCATATATATGTCTTAGCATACGGTATTTGTTTCTCTCTTTCTGACTTACTTCACTCTGTATGACAGTCTCTAGGTCCATCCACCTCACTACAAATAACTCAATTTCATTTCTTTTTCTGTATGAGTAATATTCCATTGTATATATGTGCCACATCTTCTTTATCCATTCATCTGTTGATGGACACTTAGGTTGCTTCCATATCCTGGCTACTGTAAATAGTGCTGCAATGAACATTGTGGTAAATGACTCTTTTTGAATTATGGTTTTCTCAGGGTATATGCCCAGGAGTGGGATTACTAGGTTGTATGGTAATTCTATTTTTAGTTTTTTAAGGAACCTCCATACTGTTCTCCATAGTGGCTGTATCAATTTACATTCCCACCAACAGTGCAAGAAGGTTCCCTTTTCTCCACTCCCTCTCCAGAATTTATTGTTTGTAGATTTTTTGATGATGGCCATTCTGATCGGTGTGAGGTGATACCTCATTGTACTTTTGATTTGCATTTCTCTAATGATTAGTGATGTTGAGCATCTTTTCATGTGTTTTTTGGCAATCTGTATATCTTCTTTGGAGAAATGTCTATTTACGTCTTCTGCCCATTTTTGGATTGGGTTGTTTGTTATTTTGATATTGAGCTGCATGAGCTGCTTGTATATTTTGGAGGTTAATCCTTTGTCAGATGCTTCGTTTGCAAATATTTCCTCCCATTCTGAGGGTTAACTTTTTGCCTTTCATTTGATTTCCTTTGTTGTGCAAAAGGTTTTATGTTTCATTAGGTCCCATTTGTTTATTTTTGTTTTTCTTTCTATTTCTCTAGGAGGTGGGTCAAAAAGGATCTTGCTGTGATTTATGACATAGAGTATTCTGCCTATGTTTTCCTCTAAGAGTTCTACAGTGTCTGGCCTTACATTTAGGTCTTTAATCCATTTTGAGTTTACTTTTGTGTATGGTGTTAGGGAGTGTTCTAATTTCATTCTTTTACATGTATCTGTCCAGTTTTCCCAGCACCACTTATTGAAGAGGCTGTCTTTTCTCCATTGTATATTCTTACCTCCTTTATCAAAGATAAGGTGACCATATGTGTGTGGGTTTATCTCTGGGCTTTCTATCCTGTTCCATTGATCTCTATTTCTGTTTTTATGCCAGTACCATACTGTCTTGATTACTGTAGCTTTGTAGTATAGTCTGAAGTCAGCAAGCCTGATTCCTCCAACTCCAGTTTTCTTTCTCAAGATTGCTTTGGCTATTCAGGGTCTTTTGTGTTTCCATACAAACTGTGAAAATTTTTGTTCTAGTTCTGTGAAAAATGCCATTGGTAGTTTGATAGTCCTGATCTTAGTGGAAATGGTTTCAGTTTTTCACCATTCAGAATGATGTCAGCTGTGGGTTTGTCATATATGCCTTTATTTTGTTGAGTTAAGTTCCCACTATGTTTACTTTCTGTGGGTTTTTATCATACATGGGTGCTGAATTTTGTCGAAAGCTTTTTCTGCATCTATTGAGATTATCGTATGGTTTTTATCCTTCAGTTTGATAACATGGTGTATCACATTGCTTGATTTGTGTACACTGAAGAATCCTTGCATTCCTGGGATAAACCTCACTTTATCATGGTGTATGATCCTTTTGATGTACTATTGGATTCTGTTTGCTAGTACTTTGTTGAGGATTTTTGCATCTATGTTCTTCAGTGATATTGGCCTGTAGTTTTCTTTTTGTGTGACATCTTTGTCTGGTTTTGGTATCAGGGTGATGGTGGCCTCGTTTGGGAGTGTTGCTCCCTCTGCTATCTTTTGGAAGAGTTTGAGAAGGATAGGTGTTAGCTCTTCTCTAAATGTTTGATAGAATTTGCCTGTGAAGCCATCTGGTCCTGGGCTTTTGTTTGATGGAAGATTTTTAATCCAGTTTCAATTTCAGTGAATGTTTATATTTTCTATTTCTCCTGGTTCAGTCTTGGGAGGTTGTGCTTTTCTAAGAACTTGTCCATTTCTGGGCTTCCCTGGCGCTGCAGTGGTCGAAAATCTGCCTGCCAATGCAGGGGACATGGGTTCGTGCCCCGGTCCAGGAAGATCCCACATGCTGCAGAGCGGCTGGGCCTGTGAGCCATGGCCGCTGAGCCTGCGCGTCCGGAGCCTGTGCTCCGCAATGGGAGAGGCCACAGCAGTGAGAGGCCCACGTACTGCAAAAAAAAAAAAAAAAAAAAAAAATTGTCCATTTCTTCCAGGTTGTCCATTTTATTGGCATATAGTTGCTTGTAGTAATCTCTCATGATCCTTTGTATTTCTGCAGTGTCAGTTGTTACTTCTCCTTTTTCATTTCTAATTCTGTTGATTTGAGTCTTCTCTCTATTTTTCTTGATGAGTCTGGCTAGTGGTTTATCATTTGTGTTTATCTTCTCAAAGAACCAGCTTTCAGTTTTATTGATCTTAGCTCTTGTTTCCTTCATTTCTTTTTCATTTATTTCTGATCTGATCTTTATGATTTCTTTCCTTCTGCTAACATTGGGGTTTTTTTGTTCTTTCTCTAATTGCTTTAGGTATAAGGTTAGGTTGTTTATTTGAAATGTTTCTTGTTTCTTGAGGTAGGATTGTATTACTATAAACTTCCCTCTTAGAACTGCTTTTGCTGCATCCCATAGGTTTTGGGTCATTATGTTTTCATTGTCATTTGTTTCTAGGTATTATTTGATTTCCTCTTTGATTTCTTCAGTGAACTCCTGGTTATTTGGTAGTGTATTGTTTATCCTCCATGTGTTTGTATTTTTTTTACAGATTTTTTCCTGTAATTGATATCTAGTCTCATAGCGTTGTGGTTGGAATTATGTTGCAACAGTCTGAGGCATGCCGTGTGTTTTCCCGACGAAGGTGTCCGTGGATCACGGGACCTTGGCAGTGGTGGGCTGTAGAGGCTCCCGGGAGGGGAAGTGTGGATAGTGACTTGTGCTTGCACACAGGATTCTTGGTGGCTGCAGCATCAGCCTTAGCCTTTCATGCCTGTCTCTGGGGTCCACGCTGATAACCACAGCTCGCACTCGTCTCTGGAGCTCATTTAGGCAGTGCTCTGAATCCCCTCTCCTCACGCACCCCAAAACAATGGTTTCTTGCCTCTTAGACAGGTCCAGACTTTTCCCCAGACTCCGTCCTGGCTACTTGTGGTGCCCTAGCCCCCTTCAGGCTGTGTTCACACAGCCACCCCCAGTCCTCTACCTGAGGTCTGACCTCCGAAACCCGAGCGTCTGCTCCCACCCTCCACCCACACCGGCGAGTGAGCAGACAAGCCTCTCAGGCTGGTGAGTGCTGGTTGGCACCGATTCTCTGTGCAGGAATCTCTCTGCTTTGCCCTCTGCACCCCTGTTGCTGCACTCTCCTCTGTGGCTCTGAAGCGTCCCCCACGCCACCCCCTGTGTCTGCCAGTTAAAGGGCTTCCCAGTGTCTGGTATCTTTTCCTCCTTCACAGCTCCCTCCCAGAAGGGCAGGTCCCATCCATATTTTTTTTTTTGGTTTCTTTTTTCTTCTGCCCTACCCAGGTAGGTGGGGAGTTTCTTGCCTTTTAGGAAGTCTGCGGTCTTCTGCCAGCATTCAGTAGGTGTTCTGTAGGAGTTTTTCCACATGTAGATGTATTTCTGATGTATTTGTGGGGAGGAAGGTGATCTCCACATTTTACTCCTCTTCCATCTTGAAGGTCTGGCTGGAATTCTATTGTTTTCAAGATTACATTTAGGGCTTCCCTGGTGGCGCAGTGGTTGAGAATCCGCCTGCCGATGCAGGAGACACGGGTTCGTGCCCTGGTCCGGGAAGATCCCACATGCCGCGGAGCAGCTAGGCCCGTGAGCCATGGCCGCTGAGCCTGTGCGTCCAGAGCCTGTGCTCCGCAATGGGAGAGGCCACAACAGTGAGAGGCCCGCATACCGCAAAAAAAAAAAAAAAAAAAAAAAAAGATTACATTTAATTAGTAGAGCAGTCAGTCCAAATCAACATGTAGTCAATGCATTGCATGTTGACTAAACTGAGTAAGTAAACTTCTCAGCAAACAATTGTGTGTGTGCTCTGATAATGTGATAGTAATTTGAACTCATGGGATGAGGGACATTGCCTGGTGTGAAGGAAAAAAATCATACATTTCCTTTGAAAATCATGGACATTACTGTTAAGTCCATTAAAATAGCTCCTCAGGAAGAAAATACAGGTCTGATAATCAGCAATGTTAGTATTGTATCCAGTCTTATAGTGACAAATTGTCCTCTAAAATTCCTTTTTAATTGTTTTGAAAGTAGAATTCCATTTAAAATAAGTAAAAGGTAAGCAGATTCATCAATCCCTAAAGGATATTAGCAAGATGAAAAATGCTTCAGAGAGAAGCAATAAATACTTTGAGCAAATCCGTATGTCAGTAGGTACCTATAAGCTATTTATTTCTTATTTTGACTATCAATTTTAATTATACTCGTATCTATTTTAGATCAGTCACTCACTTCTGAGCAACTGAAGTAATTTGTTAGGATTTTTCTTTTCCATTAGTAACTGTAGAAGGAAAACAAATCCAATAATTCTGTGAGTGCTGAGAGCAGAGTTTTTCTTAGGTATACTAATTTTGACTAGATCCATAGGAGAATGATGAAAAAAGCCTGAAATAACAGGAAATTTAAGCCAGTCCTAGTTTGGGATAGTGCTCCATCATCACCAAGGACCCAGATGCCCTCTATATTTTTGCCCTGCCACCCTCAACATGCACCTTCCATTTTACGTCCAAGATGGCTGCGTCAGCTCCCACTGTCTCATCACACATACATCCTGGAGAGAGGGAAGAGGAAAGAGCAGGGAAAAGGCATGATCCTACCGTTTGACCAGACACACCTCTTATTCTCAGTCCTATTGACCAGAACTTAGTTATTTGGTCATACTTTGCTATCAAGGTGAAATGGGCCTTTGTTCAGAGTAAACATGTGCCCAACTAACATTTGAAGATTCTTTTGATGAAGAGGAAGAGGAGAATGGATAACAGAAGACAGTTTGTAGCTCTACCTCGCCAGAATTAGCTCTATTTACTCTGTTAATCAGAGGAGGAAGTGCAGATTATTAGATCTGCAGTGAATGTTCACTGTTCAGGTACATGATTATAGGACAAATATAAACAGGAAATTAATATCTCCTGCAAATTGTATAATTTGAGATCTTAAAGTTGCCTATTATTTATGAGGCTGAGTATTTTTCCCAGCTTGAATTAAATCATAAATCCTAGTAATTTGTGTTGATAAGAGGTCAAACATTTATGAAGTTACATGCAGCATGCTAGGTTCCTGATATATACAAACTTTTTTTCTTTATAACCATCTAATAATACAGGTTTTTATGTTTTTTTTGTAGTTGAAGAATCTGGGCATTAGAAGAATTAACTTGCTCAAGGTCACATAGATAAGAAATGCAGTTGAATTTTAACCCATGTCTGTATGATTACAAAATGTGCCCACCCCCCATATTTTTTTGTTTCCTAGAAACTTCTCAGTGTTACTGGCACTGCATTTGATTTATTTCATCCATCTTTAGATCCTACTTGTTAAGGATAGTACCTGTAGCTACTGACTGAATAAATGACACACTGAATCTACTATTTTTGCTGATGCTATGCAATATATATTTCATTAATTTATAGACTATCCAAAGCCATATAGTACCTTTGATATGTTAATTTCTGACCAAATCCAGATAATGGCTAAAATCTTATTGAGCAAATTAGCTGACATGATAAGTGGGAAAATCCAGTTTTTTCTTCATAAAAATAACAGAGGAAAGAAAAAAACAGATTAGTAGGAAAGAAAAGACAATTTCCTTCTGTTTCTCAGTTTTTCCTGCACCTGAGTCTCCTCATGTTGTCAGCTCATTTTGTCCATGTTCTGTATCCCAAAACATCTGCTCTTCCTCTTTCAAAATGTTTTCCTCATTTCATAGCATAGCTTTTAAAGCTATTTAATTTAAGAAAGCATATCAGTGCCATTGAGTGCTTATTACATTTGAGTGCCACAGTAAAGAAAATGCAAACAGTACCTTTATGAGCCTAAAACAGACTTTATGAAATAAGTTATAAAATAATTATTTGTGCGTTTGCCAGATTTATGCATATTAGCCTTGAGAATACTGAAACGGAAGTTGAATAAAATTTGCCTTCAATACTTTTGAGATGTTTGTTGGTTGACTAATATGACTCATTTGTTAGTAGGGTTTAAACAGTTTCTAAAATTTATTTGAAGTAAGTACTGAAATTTGAATAATGAAATTTACAATATATGGATCACTGATTTAAACTATTTTTGCAGATATTTATTCTTTCTGTTTATAATGCTAAATTTAAGTGAGTTTAATTAGCCAGGAACAAACAGGTTTGGTCGTTAAACAAAATAGGGTACTCTTACTCAACCAATCGTAGGTTCCTCAGCGAATAGTCTTACTGAGAAAACGTGTCTTTAAACAATGTCATTCCTTTCTAAAATATACATGTGATCATTTCCTTCCTTTGACTAATTGGAGAATAGGAGCTCTTGATATGATTTCAACTCTCATATGATCTCGGTTTTACTTATTTCATATAAACTCTTCATCATCATAATCATTTTTTTCATCATGCCTAATTTTTAATAAGTGCTAAACCCTGACCATATGTTATTTCATTAAATCTTTCTAACAATTCTAAGAACTAGGTCATATCATTATCCCATTTTAAAGATGATGTTTAACAATTTTTCCATGGTCTCACAGCTTATAACTAGCTGGGCCTGGATTTAAGTGGAGACAGTCTGAAATCTGGAGCCGGCCCATATGACACCCATATACACTAACTCACAGATTCTTAAGTCTGGAATTGTCCACGTTTACATGACCCTGTTTTAGTGCTTTGTCACTAAATCTTCTATCTCCATTTTTAGCTGGGCCCCTGGAATTCAGGGTCACAAAATGACACCCTAGACCCTCACCCTACATCTATAGGCTTTTTGCATTTACCATTTTGACTCAAATGGTTGATCGTTTTAGTTGACTAACAAACTTGATGAATTTTTCACCAATGAACTGAGTGGTGATTTTTTTTTAACATCTTTCTTAGAGTATAATTACTTTACAACAGTGTGTTAGTTTCTGCTTTATAACAAAGTGAATCAGCTATACACATACCCCATATCTCCTCCCTCTTGCGTCTCCCTCCCTCCCACCCTCCCTATCCCACCCCTCTAGGTGGTCACAAAGCACCGAGCTGATCTCCCTGTGCTATGTGACTGCTTCCCACTAGTTATCTGTTTTACATTTGGTAGTGTATATATGTCCATGCCTGAGTGGTGATTTTTAATGTACCTTAAAAACTAGGCTTACCCTGCTCTTTGGTGAACTCATGAAATAGCTTCAGTTTGCCCACCTCTCACACGTCCCCGCACACCACTTTCCCTTTCTTTTTTCTCTCACAGAATGCACTGCATTCTGTGCTCAATGCTGCCTTTTCACCACTTCAATCCAAGTCTCGTAAAATAAGACTTTACTGACACACTATCCTTCCCTACTGCCCACACCTCCCTAGTCAAGATATGTTTTAAAATATTGGGTATTTTTTTTCTGGTTTCTGAATAGTTCTGTTTTCACTGTGAAAATTTTAGAAAGTACAGAACAGTGTAAAGAAGCAGAAAGAAACATAGAGCCCCTGACTCTACCACCCAAATGCTGCTACAGTACGCATTTTGGCTAATTTCCTTCTAGCCTTCTTTGGCTGTATGAAAAAGTTCTGAGCCATAAGGAATTATTTTAATAGGATACAGCCCTTTAAAACAAAGACTTGATTGTTAGGCTTACTTCCAGTTCAGATTAGACACAAGTTTCTGGTGGTTCTGGGGGTTCAGTGAGGAACTGAATTGGTTTGTGTTAGAGAAATTGATGTAATGCCTTCCCTCCAGGGGAGGACAGGAGAGTCTATCACAGGTCAAGACTGTTTCTGAGAGAACTGGGGTGAGACAAGGTGAGGGTAGCTGGTTCAGCTAAGAAAAGTGTTTCTAGGAATTCTTTTAACACAAGGAGGGTGGAAGCAGGGACCTGGCCCAGCTAGAGGGAATGGGAGCTGAGCATTGGCAGAAGAAACCAGGGGATCTCAAAAGACCAGAGCTCCAAAGGGCCAGCCAGCTGCCTGGCTGCCCCAAGGGTCTATTCAAATACCAAGACAACCTGCCAAAATGGGTGGAAGCTCCTCCTTAAAACATAGGCCAGCTTGATTATTTCTGAGCCCCCGTAAGTAACTTTTGTTAATTTGCCATTAATAACAGCTAACATTTCTTGAGTATGTGTCCAGCACTGGCTAATCTATTTCCTGGTGTTATCTCATTTCGCTCTTAAAAGAAGTCAGTTACTGTTAGGATCTCCATTTTACAAATAAGGAGTCAGAGGCCTTGAGAATTGATGGCTTTGCCCAAGGCCACTAGGATAAATAGAGGAATAGGAGTGGCAATCCAGGGATTGTCTCACTCCAGAGCTCTTACTGTATGTAAACTGTCTCATGGTCTATGGTTTAGTCTCTTGTCTAGGGGTTATGGTGGGATTCTAATCTGCTAGAAGAAATTGCTGTGTGGGTGTATGTGTGTGTGTGTGTGTGTGTGTGTGTGTGTGTGTTGTCGGGGAAGGTGGATTTTGTGGAGGTCCTCAAATTAATATACAAAGGTAACGTTGCTTAGCCCTTCTAAGATACTTTATGAAAACCTCATCTATAAATATATCAGGTATTCAAACTATCTCCTGACTTTGATGTATCCTGGGCTCTTGATTCTGTCAACAACTTTTTTTTTGAGCTGAACCTCAATTTTATTCAGATAGAACATAGAATTATTTAACGAGAATACTGTTCTCAATTGCCACAAATACCACAAGAGTTATAATTCAGTATTTAAGTGAATTACTGCTCTGACATAGCAGTAGTTCCAAAGGTAATCTGTAGTGACATTAAGAAATGTCCATGAGATCACAAGGTCATGTACCCTGGCTTACATTTTATTGAATAGAATAGTTGCATATTCTGTTAAATGGAATATTTGCATTTTACTTTTTAAAAATAGTTTTGGGGGGATAAAATTCACGTACCATACATTTCTCTCATTTAAAGTATACAATTTAGTGGCTTTTAGTTTATTCACAGGTTTGTGCAACTATAACCACAGACAACTTCAGAACATTTTTATCATGTCAAAAAAGAAATCTTGAATCCTTTAGCTGTTACCTCCTCAAATTGCACCCCCAATCCGTCCTAACCAACCATTAATCTACTTTCTGCCTCTATAGAGATTTCCCTATTCTAAATTTTCATATGAATAGAATCATGTAATTTGTGGGTTTTTGTGACTGACTTCTTCCACTTTACATACTATTTTCTAAGTTTGTCCAGTTCGTAACATCCACTCAATTGCTCTTTGTATTATACTTTTATCTAAGGGTTCTCACCCTTGATGGCACTAAAATGTGAGTCCATATTTATGCTTGAAAACATCACTGGATATCCATAACATTTCCAAGGAGTGTTGCCAAATGCAAGTTCATGTGCCCAATGCACAATGAGGCCAAACAAATGGATACATCAGAGTCTAGAGCAAAGAAAGGTTTATTGCAGGGCCGAGCAAGGAGAAGAGGCAGCTCATGCTTGATAGCTTTCAGGGAAGAGTTTTTATAGGCAAAATTTATGGGGAGGGCTGCAGGGTGTGTAACCCTCCTCTGGTTGATTGGTGGTGAGGTAACTGCGGGAATCTCAATCATCAGCTTCCTGGTTCCAACCAGTGCTTTTGCTCAGCCTGAAGTTACCTCTTCCACCTGGGTGGGGGGCCTTAGTTCCTATAGAAGATCTCATAGATATACTTTTATGTATATCTCTTGAGGAAGAACCAGGACCCTGCTTTATCTCTGCACTATAGGTTCTTGACTGCTCCTCCTTTGTTTCTGCATTCCCTTCCTTCCCTAATTAGTAACTGTTTGAATCTGCCCTTTGGAACACAGGGAAGGTCTAGGAGCCTGAAGCCTTTTTCTTACGAACATGAAACATGGGGCACAGAAAGACTTTTGTATCTGGGAGGGCCCCACAGGGTCCTGCTCAGTTTCAGTTCCCCGTTTTCTTTGATATTCCTCAATCTTGAGGGGAACAGCTGTTGGACAAAAAAGGGAATAACGTTTTAGATAGAGAGGTTAATCATAAACTCGGTAGGGGAACTCTGTTTTATGGGGACTCAGTTTGCGGCGCACTTAGAATGCTAAATTTTGCAGTGTTGTAGGCAGGTCTGATTCTTGCAGAGCTCCAAGAACACTCTGTACTACTTCAGAGATGGTCACGACCTCCTCAGTACCTTTTCATCCATCATAAATGTGTTTTGCAGCCATGCATGTTTGGTGCAGTGCAGTCTTTCTTTATAATCTCGTGAAGTATCTTTTACTGCAGAGGAAAACTAATCAAAGGGTTTGAATTGGAGTATAAAGAAAGCTGTGAAGCAAACAATGAAAATTGCAGAAAGGTCAATACATCTGAGGAGGCTTATAGTTTTAATCTCCATTAATAAAATTGCAAAGCCAGAGTAGAACTGCTGATAAATAATGTATTACTTTTGTATGACTTTTTAGGTTTTCTCAGTTGTACTATGCTGTTTGTGTGCTGTATGTATTACTATGTTGTATGTATTACTATGTTGTATGTATTGCTTTTTAGGTATTCTCAGCTATACCAAATTAAATATGTTTGATTAATATGGAAGCTAGTATAATTTCAAATTTTACTTATTCTTTGTTCTTCACTGTCTTTTCCATAAACTGACCTGTTACATAACAGTAACTGAACTGGGATTAAATGTTTAGATCTTTGCTCCATTCATTGTAACTTAGCAAATAATTATACAACTATTTAGTAATACATATGTAAACCTAGAATGAGGTTTATCAGCCTTAGACATCAGTTTCATCAATTACAGGAAAAAAGATATACTTCACTGACATGTGAATTAAAAGGGCTTAGTTAATGATCATGACCTTATAAAGTGCCATAGCTTTTAATTAAATTTTTAATCAAGAAAATACCCAAGAATGTATTATATAAATGCTAAACTTCAAAATATATCTTTTTTACTCTCCTTAAAATTTTCTCTAAGTTTTCTTCAAGCCAATAATCACGGAAAGTGGTTACTGCATATTTCTGGTGTCCTCTGAGCTCACTGTCAGTGACAGATTTGAGGCCAAATTTACTATACAAAAACCAACATGGCTTTTGTGTGGTTTGGGCAAGTAAACAAATATGTCTTCCTTGAGTTTGTCAAGAACAAATTTGCACTGTTCTCTCATTACTGGCATAAGAAAGCAGATTGTTATTTTAAAATTCATATTTAAATTTTTGACATTATTGTTAAATGTAAATATAATTAGACTACAATATTCATTTAAATGATATTGATAGTAAGTGAGTTCTTTTCAGAACAGTCAACAACAGTGATGAGGATCACAAAACCACAGAAAAAGAAAACCAATGAAATCTTTAGTTCTAAAATTAAGTCCCCATTTGTGGGTATTCTTTAGGGAAAAGAGTCCTTTAGGAATAGTAAGATCACAAAATTGCTTCTGTATTTAATACTCAAATGAGCATCTCAGCATAAAGGCCAATACATTGTTTTCCTTAGGTACTCAGAATTGAGAATATTTTTTCCTGCAGAAAATACTAGCTATTTTATTTTTTTTATTTTTTTATTTTTTTTTTTTTTTGCGGTATGCGGGCCTCTCACTGCTGTGGCCTCTCCCGTTGCGGAGCACAGGCTCCGGACGCACAGGCTCAGCGGCCATGGCTCACGGGCCCAGTTGCTCCGCGGCATGCGGGATCTTCCCGGACCAGGGCACGAACCCGCGTCCCCTGCATCGGCAGGCGGATTCTCAACCACTGCGCCACCAGGGAAGCCCTAGCTATTTTAAATGTCTAGTCCATATATTCTGATTCGTATCATAAATTAGGTCACAAGTGGCTGAATCATGAAGGAGTGGAGATGAATACAGAATTAATTACACTCAACAGTTTATTATATACAGAGTAGATTCAAATATATTACAGAAATGTTGTTCAGTTAATACTAAAGTTATTTACTTTGGTCTTTATGCTTGGCACTCTGTAGGAACAGAAAAAAGTCCATAAATTTTAAGGTAACCCCCAAAGGATAATGACCCTGGACAGTCATAGGAGGGGCAGGTTAAATGAACATAAGATTTAAATAAAAATTTAAGGTTTTGGTCTAGAATACCATCAGTTACCAAAATGATATTGCTTTCTCTCTTAAACATCAGGATCACATAGAAAAGATATCATTTTAATATTTTGTTGAAAACCAGTTGTACAGGTATAGTCTTGAATTAAAAGTTAATTAAGCTATTAAAATGTACTTGATTCTTACAGAAGGAAACCACTGATTATTTTTCCACAACTAACTTATTAACAACAGTGATGTTCTTTGTTAGCTTTTCTAACACATACCTATTTAGGAGTTGGTTAACTTCCTTCTCAATGAGCAAACATTAAGGTAGAGTCAACAATAACTTGATTAAATCAATGTGATCTGTGCTGGGAAAGAAATACCTGCTTGTTGTATCAGCATCCCAGTTACACAATGTGTTTTTATCAATGGCAAAGGCAGAGGGGAATAATATGGAAATTTAGTATATATTTTAATCCAAAGTATACCTACCTTTTGCATCCACGTTTTCCAATGTGTACCGCATTTTTCCACAACCAATTCATGACCAGTTCCATTTGTCCCCAAAGTCATGTGCAGAGAAAAGGACAAAAGGGTACTCTTCTGCCCTTTTGCTCTGACTCACTGATTCATCAGTTTTTTGGATAAAAAATAGCAAACATTAAGTACACTTCATTACAGTATTATTTTGCTGAAAAGGATTTGATGAACTTGAGTTCATCAAAGTGAGTCAATGATATAAAATAGCAAAAATGTCAAAGTCATGGTAGGAAATTCACTAACTCTTTGTCTTAACATCTGTCACCACAAAGGTCATGAATCCAAAATATCAACCTACTCCACTGCCTTCTTCCCTTCCTCCTCCAAATGTTACTTTCAATATGCAATTCATTTATCCCATCGTATCATAAATTTTATTAACCACCTGTAAATTATCCCACAGAGACAATATTCACAGGCACAAATCCAAAAAGTCAATGTCCCCTCAGCAAAAATTAACCAACAGGTTTGTGTGTGAGACTCAGCCAGAGATGATCTGTGTTCATGATCAAAATATTCTACACTAATGCTCGAGTGAAGTGGATCAGTTGAATCCAACAGACTGTGACCTTGAGTGAGTTACTTAGTCTTGGTGAGCCAGATACTGTTTTCCACCTGAAGATGAGAGATAAAGTCATATGCAGTGTGTTTGGCACAGGTACCAAACACTAAATTTGGTCTCTATTAACATTTCAGTGCTCATTGATGCCTCTATGAGCAGCTGAAGGGAAAGGAATTTAAGCTCATATTGGTCAGTAATGCACCTTCCTGATAAAATGCACTGAAGGCTGAATCAGAGGCAAGTGAAGGAAATAAGTAATATATTCAAGAATATTAACTAGAGAGTGTTCACAGTGAGCCCAGAGTTATATTTCAGACCTTTAAAAGGACTTGGCTTAATTACAAATTGATCAACAAATACTAATGGAATGACTACTGATTTTTCAATATGTGCTAGATAGTGATGAGGACCATAGTACTGGCCCGTAAGCAATGTCATTGCCCTCAAAGCCCTTGCAATTCAAGGAGACAAAGCTAATATACATACAGAAATCATACAGTACACACACATACACAAACCTGTGATTAGTTTCTAAAGTGCATTATCTACAAAATCATACAATTTTTCTTTTATGAAGATGGGATGAGAGTTTTTGGTTCATTTAACCATTTAATCTAAATATAGTCACAGTACAGAAATAACCAGAATTTGTTTTTCTTCATTATGCTTCTGGTTGCCTTGTTAATTTACACATGAGCCTTCTCAGGTATAAATTAATTCAAATTATGTTGAAAATTTTATTGTTTCATTCCTTTTAGTGACTCACTTTTTAGTTAAACTTGGATCTGCATTAGTGTTCAGTTTAAAATTTGGCATGGAGGAAATCTTGAAAAAAAGTTGTTTCACTTGATCATCATTTTAATTCAGAATATATTAGGGAATTTTTGAATAAAGATTTTCTGTAATTTAAGAAACTTAATTAGGGTAAGGCATACAGTAGGCAGAAATCTTTACTTTATAAAAGAAATGAAGTCTTAATTATTCATCATAAGTACCATTTATTGATTTAAATCTCTGGGCAGAAATTCTGTTGTACTTTCATAGAGAGACTCTCATTTCTTCTTCCTTATAATTCTTCAAAGTAGGTGTTATAGTTCCCCTATGAGACACTTGAAGGTCAGAGAGATAAAACAACTTGCCCAAGAACATACAGTTTACGTCATGTCCAGGATTCCTATCCAGGTTTGTGTGATTCCAATTCCTGAGGTATTTTCACTTCACCCTTCTTTAATATAATTCACTTTATTTACTGTATCTTTTACTTATAAGTGAACCTGAAACTGACAACATAGGATAGATTGGTTTAGATGGATTGTTTTTCAAGGGAATAATTTGGTATTTTCATCATGTATTTTGGACTAAAATCTCAATGTCTATAAATCATAGATATAACAAAATATATTCAGTAAAAGTAAAGATACAATGTAATATATTTATCATCACTTAATGAAATAAAACTGTAACAAGTCCTATTTGGTGGTAGATATAAACATCCTGTACATATTAATTATATAATGGGATATAGTGTTCACAAATGTCCTTAGAATACAACTCTTCTCTGTACATAATCAATGCTACCTTAACTAACATTGTGGGTAAAATAACATTTGGAAAACATTTAAAACTATTTTGCATCTGTTTCTCTATTTTAGGATTGTTTCAAGTTTCTTTAGATGTCATACATGTTTTAAAGATTTTAAGGGCAGTTTAGAATGATACTTTTTTTTCTCTCAGTACATCTCCCTGTAGAAAACAGATCATTGAAATCTTGGCTTTAAAGCTGCATGAAAATGTGGTATCAGGTTTTATTTTATAATTATTTAAAAATAATAATTGTGTCATAAATATATAAGTTCTCCTTCTCTAAGAGGTTTTGTTCTATTTAAATTATTTTAACCTTCCTTTTCTTTTTTCTTTCTTTTTCTTTTTTCCCCTCTTTTCCTTCCTTCCTTCTTTCCTTCCTTTCTTCCTGTCCTCCACCCCAACAGTATCAAGACAATCTTGAAAATGATGAGAATAACAAAATGGCAATGAGAAGAGTCATTATGGCAGTGGGGAAGGAAAAGCAACACTTTTTCACCTTTACTATGGAGGGGAGGACTATATATGGGATGATTTTATTTATAGGAGCCTAAAGACTTTAAAATAATTATTGTTTTATGTATATATTTTGAAGCTGGTTCCTTCTTCTGTCTTCCGTTGATGTCCTCTATCTTCCCATGTCACTACTTAGGTCAGCATGGGGGATGGAACCTTGAGCAAGTCATTTACCTCTGAAGCCACAGCTCTTCCTTCTTCTATAAAAGAGTAATACCCTCACCATAGATATTTTCTTTTCTGAGAATTAAAAGAGATAACCTATGTAAAGTACTAGCGCTCAATAAACACTAGTATATATTAGCTATTATTTGCTTAGAAACTGTTGAATTACTGGGTAAAGGCAGAAAAATGAAATCACAATCGTGGACTGCTCACCCTAGATTCATTTTCAAAAAATATGCTACCCAATCATATGATTTAATTCTGTGTACAGTCAGCACTGCAAACCACCAATATTTGTATAGAGATTGAAACAGATATTATATGTACATTAAAGTACAAGTGCAGCAGGTACTTGATTTTTTAGGACTGGAATAGGACTGGAATAGTATCTAGATTGTATCAGCCTTTTTTAAACAGTAATATTCTCCTGGCCATTTCACTGCTCATTATTACTATCTATTAGAACATGAGCAATGGAAAGGAAAGTAGATAAAATAAAATCCAAACTATTTTTGTCACTTTTTTTTTTTTTTTTTTTTTCCAGTACGTGGGCCTCTCACCGCTGCGGCCCCTCCCACAGCGGAGCACAGGCTCCGGATGCGCACGCCCAGCGGCCACAGCCCACGGGCCCAGCCGCTCCGCGGCACGTCCCGGACCGGGGCACGAACCCACATCCCCCGCGTTGGCAGGCAGACTCCCAACCACTGCGCCACCAGGGAAGCCCTATTTTTGTCACTTTTTAAAGAAAAACACTGCTGTTAATTTTTAAAGAAGGATTTCAGCTATGGGATACTTGTAAGACTTTTCTTTTTTGGGTGAGTGGGGGAAATCTGGCAGTGATTGCATTATTTTACACATTTTAGTTAGGTTATTTAAACTCTATCAATTACTAAACGTAGTTGTGAATTTCTTGCAGTTTGCTGCACCTTAGTTTACACTTTACCATCTGTCTATGTCTTAAGGATTTAATAGATTCTGCCCAATAGAATCCTATTGCAGATATAATCCACCTTTGGAAAGGCATGCACTTTTGTAAATTACCAAAGCTGTAATATTGGTTCTCTAAATTAGAGACACAAGTCCTAGTAAAATACAAGAGGCAAGTCATGATTACTTTTAATGCCACTTTGTTTTTTTCTTATTTTCAGAGTGTAGGGCGTTGAATAAATATTAATCAGTTGTCCTAGTGACAACAGTATTATGGTAACGGTGCAGCTGAGAGTATTGTAACATTATTATTCAAGTCACATGGCTAGTATCCTATTAACCTGAGAGTTTGTTTTCTATATAAATTAATCATGGCTTTTTTCTACAGAGATGATAAAAAAAATCAAATTAAAACTTACCTTATTGCTTGTTTATAGCACAAAAATTAGTGCATTTGTATTTTATTTTTGTTACAATTTAAACTCCTAATTAAAAAAAAGAAGTTAGGTGAAGTTCAGGGTTTTTTTGTGACATCAAAACTGCATAGTTATGTTCTATAAATTGTGGGTTGACTGTGAGAAAGTGAATGGTATTAAATTAAATCCACATATAACACTTGATGATATATTAAAACCCTAATTTAAGAAATGCAGCTTTTCATAATTTATGGTCCTGTTCGTTTCACATGTGTAAGGGTGTTTGCATATATACATACGTACTTGTATATATGTATATGCATGTAGGTACACACTATGTACATACATATATATTCAATTATGTAACTAAGTGTGTGTGTCTTTATATATGCATGTGTATCTATATGTGTGTGTTGGGAGTATCTTTAATGCTACATCTAAAAAGTCAAATGATTATGTAGTTATGTATTATCAATATTATAGAGAAAAAAGCTTTGTCTGTGGAGTCAGATAAAGCTGAATTCAGTTGTCTGCCCTTTACTTCTTACATAATTTTTTCATCTCTTTGATCCTCAATTGCCTCACCTGTAAGTTTAATGCATATAAAAAAGAATATCAGTGTAAAGTAAATGAGACAATATGAAATGTGTCAGGCACAGAACACGGCTTTCAGAGTTAGCTGACCTTCCCATAAGAGAGAAGAAATTCAAAATTTGAGTCTCAATAAGCCATTCGTTGTTAGAAATGAGATGAAGAATATAATATGCTATGGCTTCCAAAATCATGCAGTTCTGTTATGTAACAATTCTCCAAATAATCCAGATTTTAGAAGAATTAAATAACTAAAACTCTCTTTTCATTTTTTACTAGTTTTGTCTTTGAGTCAAATAGGAAGATTGAAAATATGAAATTATGGATTTAAATAGTCCAGTGGCCAAGAAAATGCTTCAAGCATGAAGCACACGTTAAATCTTTCCAGTGAATAAATAAATAGGAGAACTATTTTTTTAACTTGATACATATTAAAAAACAAAATAATTGAAACACTCACATTACCTGTTCAACTGGAAAATAATTACTCCAATTATACATATCCTAAATTTGGTTTTTATTTTAGATATTATAAACTGGCAAAAACGCATCCTCTCTAAGACACCCATGTTGGCTGGTGCAGAGGTTGTGTGGAGAGATCTGTTGCCAGAATCATGACCCTTGAGCAGCGTTGGCTTTGGAGTGACCACTTGGAAGCCTTCAGCATTCTACTGCTACCCACCCGATCCTCTCAGAAAGCCACTCCACAAAAACAGAAAACCAACAAAATATACATTTGAATTAAAAGCAGTATGTTTGCTTGGCCAATGTAAAAGTCCCCAAACCACCTTCTTCTACTCAGTCCTTAAGTTCCTATAATTTCGTAGTCATCAATACTTTCATGGTAAGTGAGCTCCAAATAATCAGACATTCAGTGACAGCAATGCTTAAAATACCAGCAGATTTTAGAGCTTGAAAGATCTAAAGAAGAAAAATGACGTTGGTGATAAAAATAGTTGTATTTCATATATTAATATCAAGGGTTCTAGAATCACATCACCTGGGTTCATATTCCTGCTATACCATTTATTTGCTGTGTGTCTTTGAACATGTTACCTAACCTCTCTGTGCCTGAGTTCCCACTATCAAGTAGGAAAAATAAAACCACTGAGCTCATAGTGGTTGTATAAATGTTATAAGAATTACATGAGAAATTCTGTCTCAATAATAAACGAAGAAATCCATGTTACTTAGTGCAGTGATGTTAAAATAAGGATTAGTTGTTGCCATAATTCCCATTATTGCTATTATTAAATATTTGTCATATTGCATAGAAGCAAAGACTGTGCTTGAATGCTAGAATTCTTTCACATTTTTAATACTAGAACATAGTCTTTTTACCAAAAATGATATTCATTGTGCAACAGTGTTTAAATGGAAGAAAGAAAAGAAATGAGAACACAAGGCTTCTCCTTTTTCCATTTTTTCCCACTCAAACAGTGAAGCTTTATATAGTGTTTTTCTCAATAAAGCACCAGAAATAAATTGACTGCTGTTCATTATCTGGACACAAAGTGTCCTGATTGCTTCAGTTCATCTAGGCATGTAAATTATTCCACACTAAATTAGGCTTTAGGATCCAAGCATCAGTAGGAAATTATTTCCTGAGTCGATTAACCAAATGTACGTTATTGTAATAAAAACTCCTAAGGCAGTCCTACAAGGAACAACGTACTCAGCTTTGATGGGGAACGTGAGGAGTTCCACAAACCTTGTATTTTTATCTAGGTACATTTAACTTGTGCTCAGAGGGACAATTAAGATGATGACCAGCCACAAATTAATTGCATTTTTTAATTTGTCCTCTTCCTGCTATTCACCAGACCTTCTATCTCCTTTCTGTATTTTTTCTTTGCTAAGCAAATAGCAGAACTTATGCTCTTGGCTGGATCCACACATGAATTTATGAATCAGTTTGGCAAATCTGGATGGAGAAGCTTTTTCAGATGTCATAGAAACTATGATACAAGTACAAAATGTCAGAAATACGTTAGTCAGAAATGAAATCAGGGCTTCCCTGGTGGCGCAGTGGTTGAGAGTCCGCCTGCCGATACAGGGGATACGGGTTCGTGCCCCGGTCCAGGAGGATCCCACATGCCGCGGAGCGGCTGGGCCCATGAGCCATGGCTGCTGGGCCTGCGTGTCCGGAGCCTGTGCTCCGCAATGGGAGAGGCCACAGCAGTGAGAGACCTGCATACCGCAAAAAACAAACAAAAAATGAAATCAATTGTTCAATGATACCATTAGCCATCTAGTGTCCTTATATCTTTTTTACATCTTTCTATATTTTTAGAAAGTTGACTTTTTCCTCAATCCTACTTTTTGCCTCATGGTCACAAGATGGCTGCGACACCTTTAAGCATCATATTTGTATTCCAGGCAGGAAAAAAAGAATGGTAAAAAGGCATTCTCTTTCCCAAAATTTATGTTTTAACTTAGGATGAAAGGCTTTCTCTAAGTGTTTCTCCCTTGTATATTATTAGCCAGAACTGGACCATTCCTCTAACCCAACCAATCACTGGCCAAGGGAATTAATTGTCTACTGAGTAGACAGTGGAGAGTGTCTGCTGCACCTCTCTTTGATTAGTGAGGAAACCAGTCTATTCCCTAGAACAGACTTACACACGTCTCAGTTAGCTGCAGAGAAGTGTTAGTTAACTCTGGTGACTTCTACCTTACAAGCTGTGTACCCCTCCATTAATCAATCAAGACTTCATTGAAATTCTCTCTAGAACTATGTTATTATTCTTGAAAGCCAATTTTAATTACCTTTAAGCAATAATTGGAAACATATATATTATAGTATATCAACATACTGAATGTCTGGAAAAAATCCTTGGTAAAGAGATATTTCTATTTCTTAGACCTTTAAAGAAAGTGATATAGATTTAAATCTGTCAGAAAACTTCTTGAAGCATATTGTTTTCTGCTCTGAAGCTACTGTATATTCTGCTGCCTGCTTATTTTCATGGTAACAATCACAAGTTGGATGCTCTTTTTAGCTATAACAGGACGATGCTGAATAGGCCAGCTGAGAGCTATTTTACAAGAAAATTTGGCAATCACTTTGTGGTAATGGATATTGGTTTGTGGCACATCCATTCCAGTTTTTGCCTTGTTAAACACTTTAAAAGCAGCTTCAGTTTACTTAGTTTCTCTTTCTAACCCTCTGGGAGCTACAGGTTTTATGCATCTTAGCAACTGGCAGTGAACAAAGCCAAGCTAATCTTAATTGCATGTTTTGCCCATTGACGTTATGTAGAGAAGGCTACCTGGACACTTTTTAGTGACGTTCGATTCTGTGCTGCTTCAAATGCTGAAAAAAATGCTGATTCTTTATAGCACAAAATTCCAACATAATCTGTTTGTAAATCTTCCCAGAATATTTTGAAAAGGGATTTTTGACTGTTTAGAGAAAGGAAGCAAACATTTGGTTAATTTCATTATTATCAATCCTGGTGGAAGCTATAGCTGTTAGTGAGCTTTTATTTTACATCAGAAACACTAAAAGTATGATTGTGGTTGGAATAAGATACTTAATAAAACGCCAGATTTTAAACAACAGCCCCTATACTCAAAACGTTAAAGCTGTTTACAGTATCTATTTGATGGAAAAAGAAATGTGCAGGGCTTCCATGTGTTTATGTTTATAGCAATAAAATACATCCTGCTTTATAAAGTAATGTTTATTCTAAATTTCAGCAGTAGGCTGTCATGAGTGCTGTATTAAAAATGTATTATTAGGTCTAGTTAGAAAAGTTAACTGAAAGATTCAAAGAAATCAGAAGTTTGTTGCATATTCTTTCAAAAAAATATTTGATCTCTCTGATACTAATTCCTATACTTGATATTTTCTCTGAACCTGAAGCAGTACTTCTGAAACACTGATGATGAATATGAAACAGACTCCTGGCTAGTATTTCTTAATTTCTAAGCCAGAGTTAACCAGACATAGCTAGAACCTTTAGGAAATGTTGCAAGGATACAATTTTTAGATGATTAATAAATAATCAAGATTAGTTATTGCAGTTAACTAAAGGGTGTAACAGTTGCAACATTCAGAAGACCCAAGAATAGAACTGGTTTTGTCAAGGATAAAATATTTCTGGAAACACTTCCTACTTGTCACAGTTCTCATAATGTACTTTTGCTTGATTTAATATAATTAAGTAATAAAACCTCACAAAGTTTAGTCATCTCAGTTCCCTCAAAATGAAGGCTAAATTGTATATATAACTTGCATCAGGGATTTTAATGTAGGTAGGATCTCCTAGTTACATTGAGGAGGTCACCCGGATCCCTTCTCATATTTTTTCTTGTTGCATACTCATTTCAGTTTTGTTTTAAACAAAACAATCAGAAGAAGATATGCGATGCTGATGCTGTCCAATTTCAAACACCATAAAAGACATCTTATAAAAGATTTCATGTTACCGTGCCACTAACTCTCTATTAGCACAGGGGATAAAGGTTTGACTGGGTACAAAGTTAAAGGGCTAGATAGAAATAAATACAATCCATGCTTTTTTATTAATGGAAAATTGAGGCCTACAAAAAAGAAAGGCTCGCTTATTATTAGATAGAAATAGATTGGGTGTAGGTATCTATTACAGAATATGTTGTCCTGGGGGTCCATGTCTTCCTCAGTCTTTTATTTTGGATCAATTACTCTTACTAGTTTTATCTATCAGTTTTCATTTTGTTCCTTTCAAAAGTAGCATACATAAAATACTGTATTTTTAAAATCATTCTTTTATATTGCATTATTAATTCTGGCACGCTGACTGTATTTACTTACTAAGGTAAATTTCATAATCATTCAAGAGTTTAGTTTTTGGGTTTTTTTTTAACATCTTTATTGGAGTATAATTGCTTTACAATGGTGTGTTAGTTTCTGCTTTATAACAAAGTGAAACAGTTATACATATGTTTCCATATCTCTTCCCTCTTGCATCTCCCTCCCTCCCACCCTCCCTATCCCACCCCTCTAGGTGGTCACAAACCACTGAGCTGATCTCCCTGTGCTATGCGGCTGCTTCCCACTAGCTATCTATTTTACATTTGGTAGTGTATATATGTCCATGCCACTTTGTCACAGCTTACCCCTCCCCCTCCCCATATCCTCAAGTCCATGCTCTAGTAGATCTGTGTCTTTATTCCCGTCTTACCCCTAGGTTCTTCATGACCTTTTTTTTGTTCTCAGATTCCATATATATGTGTTAGCATACGGTATTTGTTTTTTTCTTTCTGACTTACTTCACTCTGTATGACAGACTCTCAGTCCATCCACCTCACTACAAACAAAGAGTTTAGTTTTAAATGTGCTTATCGTGTCCTTGCATAGAGCCCAGAGAGCTCTAAAGTACCTGTTCTGTTTTAGAAAACATTTTGATAATTTCGTTGTATTCAGAGTTAATGTAGGTGAAATGCATAATGATATTAATTTTCAAGATTTTGCTTTCTGATTTAAGTAAGGATTTCCGTTTTCAAGACTGGCAGTCTGGTAGAGAAAGCACTTAGGTTTTGAGCAACTTACAGGCACTGAAAGGCTCTCTCTGTGGAAGTCAAAATTGATTTCTTTTTAGGGAAACCAGAGTATATCGTGGCCTATTAAGAAAGAAAAGGAGCTGCCTTTATTTGGAGGGTATGATGTGCTGTTACTTTGTACACATCAAATTATTTATTTCACATGATGATCTTGTGAAGTCTTTATTGAGTCTAGGCTACTTAATTTCCTCCAGGCTTTACAGCCAGCAAATAACAGAACTCAATTTTAAACTGAAGACTCCTCCCAAAGCCATGCACCACTCAGTACACCATACTGCCAGGAAGATTAGAGGACTCAAAGTGAATAAATACACTTTTTGATTTAATTAATTATTTCTCTTATGGAATGATGGCACATGAAGTTTCTGCCGAGCAGAAAGGTTGCATACGTGTTTATTGAGAGCATGTATTCTACTTTTTTTCTCTACTGTGAAAAGTGTAGATAGGAACTTTTATAAATAAAAATACCTATAATAAAATAAGGTTTAATTATAGACTCTTAGTTCTTTTCACTGTTCCTAACTCACTGTAAAATTGTCAATCCCTTGCCTGTTATGAGCAAAACCGTCTTTCCAGCCATTTGGAAACTTTGCTTAAAACGACTTCCTGCATTCATTCCATCTACTTCTATTTTTAACATTTAGAGATAGACTTAGCACAGTGCCAGGAATATAATATATTTAAATAAAGTTGAATTTATGCTCTTAATAACATCGGAGTTTAAAGTATGCAATCCTATGTCTCTAACCCTTTTTTCCACTTGTGTGTCACAGTCATTTCCTTTTCCTATATAATCTCTTCTTTTAAACGTCCTATACTTGCTTTCAAAATACCTACTTTTAACATTAACTAAAATTAAGGTTAATTACACTTGGTGGATTTTTGAGAATCTAACAAACACTATTTGAGAGAACTGTGTCATCACAAAACAGAGTTAAAAATGTTAATAAAACACATACACATTTATTTTTAAGAGGTAGAGTGGTATAGTGAGAAGAGCCCTGTACTGGGAATCATGAAACACAGGTCCTGGTATTGCCTTCTCCAGAAATCAGATGCTTGAGTTTATAAATGTATGTATGGGAATAAAACAATCCCTGGGCGCAGCACCTTTACAAGATTCTCATGGAGAATATAAGAGACAACACACAGAAAATGCTTGGTAAACAGTACATTGATGTCCAGGTGTCAATGACTGTTGCTCTTATGAATACCATCACCTTAAACTAGTGATGGCAGGACCAAAAGGTCATTTCAAGTAATTTTTTTTTCCTGTTTTTGTACCTCTCTTATTTTTGGACTGTCCCTACTGCATTTAACTAGTTGGTCCTCATCCCAAACTGAGGTATTTGGAAATGTTACCACTGCCTAAAGAAGTGTAAAAGTTATGCCAAAAGGAGGAAGAATCTCAAACTTTTGAGAGTTAGTAGTGTGCTGTTAACCTAGCTCTCAAGGGGAAGGAGGTTGAGTAGGATGAAAACAAACTCTGATTCGTAGAGTTAGCCAATTTCTGTGTGTAAATACTACCCCTAGGGCCAGTTTCAAGCCGCCATCGTAATGTCACTGACCACAGAGTTAGGAAGAGACTCACATACCTGGCTTTTGCAAGCGGGAGGGAGCCAAGTCCAGCACACACACACCGTGGTCCTGGATCAGATGGGTGTGTTCAAGGTGACGGCTTCAAGATACCTGTTCACAGAGGAACCTACTGAGAACAAAGGCATGGACAGAAATATACAGTTCTACTTCAGTTGATGATCTTTTGGGTCTTTGACTGTCACCACAATACCTATTTATGGTCTCTAATGGAGCATTTAAATTCATTCTTTTGGGTATTAATTCTAAACTCTCCCCAAGATACCCTGGCTTGGCCCAGCTTCGTAGCCTATGGTATCCAGTTGTCTCCAGGAGGAATCCTCTGCTCTTATTCTGTCCCCTCCAAATGCAGCCCACCCTTCTGGCCACAAGTGTCCTACATTCTAGCTATGTGGACCCTGTTCCTCTCCACTGTCCCTCTCCCCAAGGGTACAAGATTCAGACAAGTATAACCATGGTCTGGTCCATTGTGAGTTAATATTAAATGCTGCCACACTAGGCTGCTGAGTATTAGAGTGGAGAAGAATGAATGTCTAAAAGGTTATTCTGGGGCTAAAATTTTAGATTCATTTAAATAACAGGTAAACTGAGACCTCAGGATTTAAACAAACAGTTACTGTTTGTTATACACACACACACACACACACACACACACACACACACACACACACACACACAATCCAGAAATACATTTAATGTTTGCTTGGCACATCTTATGTAGATCAGGACCGTTTGCTTTGGATGCCCCTAGTAAATCTTATGGAGGCACTGAACTACAAAGGGGAGCCAATCTGTGTACACACACACACACACACACACACACACACACACACACACACACACACACACTTAGTAATTTATTTACTTATTTTCTGCCTTGTTTCAGAAAGGATTCAAAGCGTCAGAAAGAATTTAAGATTAGCGATTGAATGGCCAAAGAATTATACAATCTTGGTTCACAGGGCTCCTAACTAAAGAACTAGAAAATAGCAGATGATTTGTACAGGAAAACAGCAAAAGAGTACTCACTGCCCACCGAAATCATGATTATCCTTAATTTTATGATCTTATGTCTGTGTTTTTGTTTGACTCTATGTTACTGCCTAGAACCCCAGGGAGGTTCGTTTGATAGAAAATATTTGATGAACAAGGATTTAAAACTCCTATTAGATGACACAGGAGAAAATCTAGATAATCTTAGGTGTGGTGACCCTTTTTAGATACAACACCAAAGGCATGAATCATAAAAGAAATAATCGATAAGCTGGACTTCATTAAAATTAAAAACTTCTGTTCTAAAAAGGAGAATGTCAAGAGAATGAGAAGATAAGTCATAGACATGGAGAAAATATTTGCAAAAGACATATCTGATAGAGGACTAGGATACAACATATATAAAGAACACTTAAAACTCAACAATATGAAAACAAACAACCCAATTAAAAAATGCACCAAGAACCTTAAGAGACACCTCACCAGAAATGATATACAGATGGTAAATAAGCATTTGAAAAGATACTCTATGTTATATGTCATTAGAGAAATACAAATTTAAACATCAATGAGATTTCACTACACACCTGTTAGAATGGCCAAACTCTGGAACACTGACAACACCAAATGCTTGTCAGGATATGGAGGAACAGGAACTCTCATTCATTGCTGGTGTGAATGAAAAATGGTACAGCCTTTTTGGAAGGCAGTTTGGAGGTTTCTTACATAACTAAACATACTCTTACTAAATGACCCAGTAATCACACTCCTTGGTATTCATCCTAAGAATTTGAAAACTTATGTTCACACAAAAACTTACATATGGATATTTATAGTAGCTTTATTCATAATTACCAAAAGTTGGAAAGAAACAAGATGTCCTTCAGGAGGTGAATGAATAAATAAACTATGGTTTACCCAGTCAATGAAATTTTATTCCGTGCTAAAAATAAGTGAGCTATCTAGCCATGAAAGGACATAGAGAAACTTCATCTTAAATGCATATTACTAAGTGAATGAAGCCAATCTGAAAAGGCTACACACTTTGTATGATTCCAACTATATGACATTCTGGAAAAGGCAAAAAATATGGAGACAGTAAAAAAGATCAGTGGTAGCCAGGGGTTGGTGGTGGAGGCAGAGGCATATGGGAGAGATGAATAGGTAGAGCACAGAGGACTTTTAGGGCAGTGAAAATACTCTGTATGCCACTGTATTGATGGATATATGTCATTATATATTTGTCCAAACCCATAGAGTGTACAACAGTAATAGTCAAACCGTAATGTGAACTGTGGTCTTTGGATAATTATGATGGGTCAGTATAGTTCATCAGTTGTAACAAATGTACCACTCTAGTGGGAAATGAGGAATATGGATAAAGGGAAAGGCTATGCATGTGTGGAGGCAGGAAGTATGTTGGAAATCTCAGTACCTTCCCCTCAATTTGCTGTAAACCTAAAACTGCTCTAAAAAAATAAAATCTTAATTTAAAAAATTAACATAGTTAAGACATTAATAATATCTAGTAGGCTTTGAAAAATCTGCAATCTCACATTCACTATTAATTCAAGATACATTCAGTGAATTACCATTGAGGTTCATCTAAATTCTTGAATTCTATGAATTTAATTCTAATAATGAGATCAGACAACTTATGGCATCTTCTTGCTCACCCACGAAATGTGACCGTGTTGGAAGCATTAAAAGACTAAAACTTAGTCTAGAATGCTACTCTGATGGCAAAATGATGTCTGTGTTACATATCTGGTCAGAAGAGAAGACTATTGTCCAGTTCTTCACAGACAGTATAAAGGTAAATAGCAGGAAAATTATTTTCTTTCTGTTTAAACAGCCACGTTCCAACTCAGTCACAGAATATAATCATACCCAAGACTGAATCTGGTGTGAAGGCTCTTGTCCAGCATGGCTACTATACAACTCTAGTCTCAAACATCGCTGGGAGCCTCACCTACTCTTCTTCCAAGTAGGTTTACAAATACCAAAATTAGTCTGTAAGATGAGTTCCTTGTCCTGGAATCTTCAGAAATCCTGGATCCAAAGGGACCTGGGGACTGAGGAAGAATCAGGTGGTCTTCAGCTTAGGTTAGGTCTCCTTTCATTAGGCAGGTAAAGATAAGAGGTTGAAGCGATGTAGAGGTGAGGATAGAGGTGAGGAGCGGTGCAGAAGAGTAGAAGAAGCTCAGGATATGGTCTCAGGAGCCTGGAGTTAGAATCTAGCTTATCCTGCTCTGTGCTTTCCTGGTTTCCTATGAGAAACTCTATTGAAGGGCTGATGACATTGAACTCTAAACAATTTAACCTACCTTTCTCCACCACTTTATTGTGAGCCTTTTGCAACATAAACAATATCTTTATCCTCTCAACTTTTAATTTTGAGTAACTTTACAGCTATAGAAAAGTTGAAAGAATAGTACAAAGTCTATGTATTTTTCACTAGATTTACTAATTGTTAACATGTTGCCATGTTAATGTTATCCCTCTCTTACTACATATTATCTATATACTCAATTTTCTTCTCAACCATTTGAAAGTAAGTTGCAGACATTATGATACTTCACCTTTAAATATTCATTTTTTTCTTTAAAGACCCAGACATCCTCAGATCCACAATACCTTTACCAGAAACAAGAAATTTAACATATATTCAGTAATATCTTCTAGTATACAACCCATATTTAGATTTCCTGAATTGTCTCAAAAACGTCCCATATTGCTTTTTTTTTTTTCATATTGCTTTAAAAAAAAAATCCAAGTGTCAATCAAGATTGCCATGTTTCTTTAGTCTCATTTATTACAGTGGAGAGCTCCTACCTTTTATTTTTTCTTTCATGACATTAATGTTTTGGAAATTCCAGGCCAGGTGTCTTGTAGAATATTCCACATGATGGAACTTTTTATTAGCTTCCTCGTGATTAGTTTCAGAGTATATATTTTGGGGGGGGAAATTGGCAGTCTTGGAACTTTCTGGCACTTAATTTTTTAAAGCACCTTTCTCCCTCTGTAATGAAGAAGGAATCTGTGGGTGATACTTTGAGGCCATGGGAATATCTTTTCCCAACAACCTTTCACCCAGTAGCTTCAGCATACATTCATGATTCTAGCCTGTGTTCATTGTTATACTGAGGGATGCAATGGTGATTTGAAAAAATAAAAAATATATATATAATTCTACTCCTGTTAACTAGCATTCTTCTTTAAAGAAGACTTTTGCACCACTCCCCTTCTCTAGGATTCTCTCTCTCTCTTTCTTCCCTCCCTCTCACCACCTGTCTGTCCCCTCCTCCACCTCTGACAGAGTATCACTATAGACTCAAGGATTTTATTTTATTCAATGCCTTATAATTTACCGCCATCATTATTATATTTGATGCCTAAATTATCTCAAATTTGGCCACTGGGAGCCCTTCCAAGACAGCAGTGGTGTCCTTCTGACAAGCCCCATTAATCCTTCAGCACTTCCCTGTTTTGTGGGGCAACAAGATGTCCAGGGACTCTTTGTACTTTCCCTACCCCAGACCTGGGGTCACCCACTTTTTTCTAAGGAGTTCTAGTTCCTTTTAGTGATAAATGGTATTTAGAAATTAAGACTGGGATGTCATTGCTTTGGGGATAAAATGAAGTAATTGATGTGAGAGCACTTAGTAAAAAATGTAAAGTACCACACTATCATGATTGTTACTCATGTCATCAAACAAGCATTCAGTTATTTGGAGCAACGCTAAATAGTGGCCCCAGTATGAGTCTTTCTGTGTTTAGAGGATAATTAGGAGACACGGGACACATGGGAAGCAGGAGGAGAAATAAGCTAGCTTTGTCAGATGCAATGTGAATCCTTGTCTTATAGCGTTACGATAGTAAATAGAACAGAAGAAAAGACTGTTGACTGTATTCTCACCTTTTCCTGAGGTTGCTTTGTTATTTAGTTCTTCAGATAGAAAAGTATAAAGCATTTTATTTTGTGGATCAGTTGTAATCTTTTTGAAAACTGAAACATTCATCTGAAAAATGATGAGACATAAACGTGTGATTTCTTCTGCTTTTACCTTTCTTGCATTTATTTAGTAGGTTCTGAAAGAACAGTGTAGTTTAAAGAATTCTGAGATTTTTAAAAATTTGCAAATATAGAACTTCTTTTTCCCCAGTGGATGTAGTACCTATGTCATGTTTCAGTTAGTGTGGTGGCATCTTTGAGTTTCATTGTGGGCAAATAGATTGGTGAGGGTTTTGCTTTTTGTGACTTTATTACAAATAAAGAGCATGCCTACTTGTCTATAATTTCATTTTTATGATTCACACCAGAAATACCATTTGGCTCCATTTCCAGGCTTTCCTGCTTGTGCTGCATCTCTTTCTACTCTCAAATTAAACCTTTTTTATGACAGTCTCCTGTGAGATCATACATTATGATAAATTGGACAGAGGACAGAGATCGGTAAACAGGTGACACTTAGCATCTCATTAATTTCAGGGAAGGAAGGCAAAATAGCCCAGATGTCCAGGAAACAGCAATTCTTTTCTTTTTAACTTTGCCAGGACTATTTCTTTTGACAATGGTGGTAAAGGGAGGGATGAGGATGGAGTAAGGAAGACGTACACAGAGACCCAGTGGTTTTACAAGTTCTCTTTTCAGAGGAAGCCAGGCTAACGATGGCAAAGAACAAAGGAGATGTGATTGTATGGTCGATGTTGGAATGTCCTTTACTTCTGTATTTTTGGTTTTGCATAGAATTCAGATGAAGGGATGTTGAATGCCTGTGTGTTTGTTGGACAGGCTGAGCTAAGTGAGGAAAGTGATTGGATTTGGTAGTGCTCAGTTTGAACTGTTTCAAGAATTCCCCATTTCCCAATAGTGAACAGAATGGGCTTCTCCTATCAAGAATTCAAAACATAGGCAGAAAAATTTAGGCTCATGGTGAAACTCATGCTGGATCATGTGGTTCATGAAGGCTCTTCAGTTTACTAGCAGTTTGTCCTTGAGGAAGTTATCTTAACCCCTCTGTGTCTCAGCTTGCCCCCTTATAAAATGGAAGTAATAAAAGATTTTCTTTGTAAGGTCCTATTAATATGTGTGAAGTGCTTACTATAGTGGAGGCAAATACTAAGCACCCAACAAACATTAGCTCTTACTGTTATTATGTACATTTGCCTAAATAGAAATATTAAGAAAACAGTATCACTTCTCATCAACATTAGAAAATTTTAAAACAATCCAGTCAACAAATGAATCAAATAATCTTCAAACAATCCTCCTTCAGAGGCCATCTGAATCAAGTTTAGGATTAAGGACACCCCCATCCCTTGCCATCCCCCCATGCCAGCCTCCCCATCCAAACCCAGAATAGTTCTCTAGCTCATAGTGGAATCTCTTGGACTCTTTCAAACTAAATCAACAGTGGAACTCCCAAGCTCTGCAATCAGTCCCAAGCTCTACAGACCAAGTTAATAAAACATGCATATGAGCTGTGCTGTCCCCAAATCCCGGATAGAGGTTTTGGTCTTTAATCAAGATAAAACTGTGAAAGCTAAAGTAACATTGCACTCATCTGACATAAACAGGTTT
This sequence comes from Kogia breviceps, assembly GCF_026419965.1. Lineage (NCBI taxonomy): Eukaryota > Metazoa > Chordata > Mammalia > Artiodactyla > Physeteridae > Kogia > Kogia breviceps. The sequence continues at coordinate 174,765,469 of NC_081311.1, forward strand.
TTTATTCATCTTATAGTTACTTTGTACTTGAAAGAGTAAGCTTTCTTCTGTGGCTGTCAGTTGACAAGCATCAGGAGCAAAACTTGTAGTAGGTGTAGTAGGTACCTACTTGTAGTACGTACAGCAAGAATGGTGAAGACAACGTTATAATTTTATGAGCAATATTTGCAGATGCTATTTAAACTGTATGTCATAAATCCAATCTTGGAATCCTCTTTGTATCCTCATTTGACTCTTAATAGTGTGAAATGCAAGTTAGTTCATCTTAAAATGTCCTTGATTAGAGCAATTTTTGTTTTTTCTGGATGCTACCTGGCATTACTGATTGTAGCTAGTAAAGAAGGAATAATAGGAAAGGAAACATGAATAAAAAAAAATAAAAGGAAACAGTAAAATGTCATGTTTTTTAAAAAATGAATTTTCTAATTTTAATATAATCTTTAGTTAGAAAAGAATTGTGGTAATGCACTGTGTGCTTGTTCTTGGCACAAATTCATATTCACACATAATTCGACCCTTCACCCCTCTTTTCTTGGAACTCCTGTTGGCTTCATTGGCATGAGAGACGAAATACCTTTACATTTGGTGGAAATTATCCTATTGTTTTTTCAATCCTCTGTCATGGTGTTTTTTCATAACCTTTTGTTGTTTGTTGTTGCTGGTGGCAGTGGTGGTAATGTGAACCCCAGGGGCAAAGAATTGAGTTCTTCATAGTCTTCATCTTGGGAGCACCTGATCATCAGAACATGACAGTCCCTATTCTTGCTTCACATTATTAAAATTTTTCCCTTTTATCTCTGACCTCCACTTCTATTTCCCTCTCCCCATATACCCTCATTGCAACATGCTTGATGTACGTCTATCCTTGGTACAGATGCCATTCTGCTTATGCCTTTTCCATTCAATACTGTCATACATTCACCCAGTTCAAAGCTTCCAACAGCTGTGCAGGACTCCAGGCCTCCTTCTACCACCTTTGACTTGTTCTTACCCCTCACTGTAAGCACTGCAGTGTCTTCAATGCCCGGCATCAGAAACACCGAGTTGAGGTACCTCACACAGCTTCATCACTTGACCAGTCCACTTGTAATTGGGCCTCAAGAATACTTTCACCATTTTCTTTTGTCTGTTATTAAATCCAGACTTTAAAAATTATTTTACATTGATGGTGTCCTAATAAGCTGGCTGGATAACGTATATTGGGGGGAATTGCAAACTCCATAGAAAATGTCTTTAAGTTACTCTGTAGAATGAGCTGTATGTGGTTTTCCTTTCATCAGCTATTTCCAGGCATGATTTATAAATTCTTAAAAATATCCATCACTGGTAGTACTTCCTAAACCATAGGGTTTTTTTCTTACATTTGTCATATAATTTTGTGACCTTCCTCTTTGGAGCCTTTAGCTCTTTGTTTACTAAGTTACTTAGAATGTGTAACTGGAAGTTGTAAATCCATCCTCACTAGTACAAAGCATGTGTCCTATGCTAAAGGGTATCATTTATTAATGAAATATGCACTCTTTAAACAAAGGTCAGAGTTGAAGATTGTTTTCTCCTATTATTTGCCTATGTGCAGTATCAGGGATTCTAAATCAAAATGCTATCTTTGGATCTCTCGTCTCTATGAACAGATGTTAAAAAGAAAATTATTCCGAGCAAAGATATTTTATGTAAGTAATCAAGCATTTAACCTAAAGAAGCATGCAGGCAGCCAATCAATAGTGAGGAAATGCTCTTTGTCTGTTTTTCACTCTCCCTCACTCAGAGACAGACTGTTCACCTCCAGGCCATAGGCATATTAAAGGTGACATTCTCTCTTTCCAAGATAATCCTCATGATAGGATGCACTTAATTTAAGCTGTTGATGAGACTGAACTGAACTGATTTGCATATCATCAATACATGTAAATCCTGAGTAGAGGGCCAGCCATCCAAATTAAAATATTCCCTGTCAAGGACTTGCTGTGTCTAGCAAATTCTGGAGTTAAAGCTAATTGCAGGTGGTTGGTGAATATAGATGCTGTTCAAGATTTATAAGGCTGCATTGGAGGGCACATGAAACTTAAGATTTCTTAGAACAATGTGTCTGTTTAAAACTACTCTTGTTTAGACTCAGCTGGGCATTCAGTAATGCCAGCCATTGAATGAGATCTTTCAAGTGCCTCAGCCCGCCTCACCTGTCAGACTGGCTTACTGGTTTATAATTGAAACCCTGTTTGCTTCCAAAGCTCTTGATCCTCTAACCCTTCTCTACCCTTCTCACATATTCTTACTTTTCCCCTTTTGATCTGAGCGTCTTAACTTTCCTAACACACATCATAATTTTTCATTAACTTTTTTTCTTCAGGTGATACATATAGCACTGGGTCCATCTTAGCATTTCTATGCTATTTTATCATCTTCACTTTTCCCCAATTGTAAAATAAGTTTCTCTTTCATTGCACTTGGCTTTTAATGGAATGTCCTGACTGCCAGTTTCTCAAGGTTTCCCTTTGTGCAGTCTTTGTTCATTTAACACAGCTTTCACATCCCCTTCTCTCATCAGCCAATCAATCAATCATACATTTTATTGAGCAGCTCCAAATTAACATATGAAGTAATAAGAAAATTCTAATTAGCCTTTGCTATCTAGAAAAAATGTCATTTAGGCACCTTCTGCTTTTTTCTTGTATGGCATCTATGTGCCCACAGGTGTTTCAGCAGAAGGTGTCTATAAGTTGGGCACTCTATTCCCGTTTATTTCTTTAGTTCTACCGGGTTCAAAATAAATAGATACTGTGCTGTAGTACTCTGTACAGTGATCACAATAACCACATGTTTTTCTCCCCATCTCCAATTCCATTTTTTTCTAAGTCAACATCCACAAAATGAATTAATATTATTTATTGTGCACCAATGCAGAAAGAGTCACTAGATATTATAGAAAGAAAATGATGTAAAACGCATGGAGTCTGCCCTCAACTATCTTGAAACCGCAGGACCTTGTTAGAAAGTTTGTTTAAATAATTCCTTAAATATTTTCCTGTTTCCTTGACCATGCTCCCCCTGACTTTGGGATAAAAGGAGAAGGAAGAGTTGGAAAGGGGTAGGCAAAACATAAAGAATTAGAAAGGAAGGAAGAAAAAACAATAAGAATGTGGCAGTTTAAGAAAAAAAAGTTAGGGGTCTTAGGGATGTGGAAATTTCTTTACCAGACACATTTGTTGGCCCAGATATTTACAATGGCTACCTTTGCAAACAGCATATCCACTTGAAAAATAAGTCACAATGGATGGAAAATGTCTAGGAAAAAAAATCTCAAGTTATTTTTTCTGGAGTATTAAATAAAACACTCTTATTTCTTCAATTATAGGTAGCAAAAGAGGGGAAAAAAACCAAAAACTATGGAAAAATGATAGTATAAATATAATGTAATTTCAAACCGTGCCATATAGAATCTTCCCACGTGAACTCTTTCTAGCCAACTTGATGGTACAGATGAGAAAGAGTATTCATTTATAGACATTGATCATGTATAATATTTCCTTTGAAATTAAAAGTCAGTATGTCTTTCGTAGCTTATAAATCTGATGATAGGATGAAACATAAAAGTGCCCCCACTCTACATTACAGTTCTCCTTTGTTTTCACACAGGGATTTGGTATCCATCATTGTGTTTTTTGGTTCCAGTCAATAGGAGTATTTAGGACCTTAGTGCACTTTTAGATATACCATTGAACGTATTCTAAACAGTCAGAGTGTATGTAGTTCTGACAAGCTGTTTTATTTAAACTATGTGTAACTACATACCCATATCCCTTAATTCTCTCCTCCCATCTCTAATGTACCCCTGGTACAAGGACTAGAGGAAGAGGAATGACAGGGACTAAGAAATTTCCTATGTATTTCTTGTTGGCGATCACCTTAACGTCTACTCTCTCCTAAACAGCAGAGAGAATAAGTACGGATTTCATGCATTTTCAGAATGTGGATTTTGGCTATTGACGAAATAAATTCCTGTAATATATACATTTTCAGAAATCATTTCACATATGACATTGCATTTATTAAACCATCACAGCAGACGTTTTATGATTTGAACTGAAAATACTAAACACTGCAAAAAAAATGCTGTAGGAGCTTGCAGAATTTAAACCTTTTCAGAATATTCTGGTGATGTTCAGGTTAAAGACTGCCTACCTCAATGGATTGGCACTAGCTTACCTCTCAATTACTGCTAGTTCTTCAATTCTCCGAGGTTGCTGAGTATTGAAGGAATGACAAAAATTTAGAATGTTGAGGTAACAGTCTTCAAAGCTTGGAGAGCAGTAAACAAAATAACTCCTTTTAGCAGTTTTCAAAAAGAAATCAGGATTTTAGATCTAATGTCATGCAACGCTGCATTTGATTTTGCAGCATCTGATGTTGTGTCCTTATCCAGTCTTCCATTAAAATGTAATGTTCCCACTTTGGAGACATTAGATACAATGAAGGTTCATTTCCTGCTCCCAGGAAGATCCGCCAAGCAATTCATAACTCCTGAAGATGATTCTGCTTGACTGACTGTTAAATGAAAATTTTATTAGGTGAGAATTCCTCAACACTAATTCTTATAATTTTCTTTCATGGCTTGCCCATTTCTCAGGTAAGTATGGTTTCCCCACAGGCTGGTTGTATCTCCAGTAGTGAAAGGAAGCAGTTTGTATCAACTTTTGGAAAGATGAAGATAAATATGCGAATTATAACTAAGGATTCACAAGCAAGGAAAAAAATTGCTAGAAGAATTTTTGTACAAATAAATAATAAACACATAGATAATAAATATTTTTAAACATCTGAAGTAAAAGGAGAGATGTACTCAAAATGGCTATAAATGTGCCAAAGATGAAGAGCCTAAAACTTGTATATTTGTTAACCAAGATATAAACTAAATGAAATACTTAAACCATGAGTTTTTTCTAGTGATTTCTAAAACTGAATGTACTCAACTGATGAGCTCAGAATTCAGAAACTTTAGGAGGTATTTCATGCTTTTTATATGAGTTTTAGTGTTATAAATTTAATTATTTATTCATACAGGCCTGAGCTCAATGAATATTTATTGTGTACCAGTTATGTACCAGGCCCAGTTCTAGGTACCTGGGATATGTTAGTGAACAGAACAAGCGAAGAGTTTGCCTTCATGGAGCTTACAAGTGAATGAGGAGAGAAGACAATAAAGAATAAACATAAGTAAATTATATAGTATATTAGACAATATTAAGTATTATACAATATAGGATAAAGGAGATTAAGAATGGGAACTGCATAGGGAGGGTGGGAGGGAGATGCAAGAGGGAGGAGATATGGGGATATATGTACACATATAGCTGATTTACTTTGTTATACAGCAGAAACTAACACACCATTGTAAAGCAATTATACTCCAATAAAGATGTTTTAAATTTTTTTAAAATTATAAAAATAAAAAGAATGGGAATTGCAGACTGCAGTATTAAATAGGATGGTTAGGTTAAGCATCCTTGAGAAGATAATGTTTGAGGAAAGGCTTGAGGGAGGGAATGGAGTTATTTGGATGGAAGAGAAGTGTCCACAGCCAAAATCTGACTAAATAAATTCAATTTAAATAAGACAGGCATTATATAATATGGTGTTGATATAATGTTCTCTGATGTAACCTTTAAGATTCCCCATGGTATTTGATTATTTCTAACTTGATATAATGAAATGAGGGTAGTGATTGACTAGGTGAGACAGGTATTTTATTATTATAATCTATGTTTCTTAGACATAGGTTAATTGCAGCAAGATGTTTAAAAATATACACAATAAACTCAAATTGTCAAACAATGAAGTTTTTTAAAAACACATGAGCATGTATCCCATGCATGTAGCTCTGTATACTCTGCCAAGAATAGACCAGATAGTAGTAAATAAAATTACCATGTCTTCCTCAACTATAGGAATGTTTGTGTTCACACTATACATCATTTAAATATGAACTGATGGAATTTGAAATAATCCTGAAAGTAAAAATACTTGTTTCTGCTACTATCTCTTTCATGCACACCTAGAGCAATACATAGTCTGTCTTAAGTACGTGTCCTAGAAAAATGGAAAAGTCTTAATTCTATGTTTAATTTATCTCTCCTATTCTGATACCTTACAAGTGTTAAGCTGCGTTACAACCTAATTAGCTCGGAAGTCCAGGGACTGAATTTCTGCTCCACCACTTACCAGCTGTGTGTCCTTAGCATTTAACTAAACCTAACTGGACCTGTTTCCTCAACTGTGAAAAGGAGGTTCCTAACTCTCAGAGCTGTTGAATAAAATAATGTGTTCAAAGAGGTTGGCACATTATAGGAACTTAATAATTTACATGAGAAGCATATCTTCTGCTTTTTTAATTGGTCAATACCAGAGTAACTGAGTATACATAACTGAAGACCAGCCAGAGGTCATATATAATATCAGGCATTATAGTATCACAGTGATTTTTTTTTTTTTTTTTATCATGGTGATTCAGAGGAAGGAAAGAGCTTTGTGGCACTGTGTCCTGGGAGAGTTCTGGAAGCCATTATTAAAGAGGACAGAACTTTAAATGCACTAAAAAGGAAGCGTAAGATTGGGGTTGGAGAAAAAACAGTAGACTATTGCTGAAATAAACTAGTGGTTATGGTGGGCACTAATGGGCAAGGTATGAAAGCCCTAGCTGGGAAACTGATATGACCAAAGGCTTCAAGGACGTAAGGAAGAAGTACCTCTATTATCCTCTCCTAAAGTGCTTAAGGAATTCAGACTAGTACACTTAAGGACCAAAACCAGGAGTCTTCCAGAAGAGCCACAGGGGTGAGCTAACTGAATTTGGGATCAGGGGATTCATAAAAATCAGGACCTGAGATGAAGCAGGTATACCAGAGTGGCAGAGACATCCTCATCAAAGTGAGAAAAAGAACTGTGAACTTAGATTTCTGTTTACTTCTGTGTTCCACTCAGTATAATTGAAGTTCCTTGAGGAGGAATGTTGTTCTCTTTTTTCCCATACCTAGAACCTTTCAAGTGTCTGAAATACATGTGTGTGTGCCATTAAAATTGGTTAAATGAGCCGACAAAGGGTGCTAGACTATAGTTGAGGCTCATAAGCATAAGTATAAAAAATCATGAAAGTCTCTCAAATACCTGTTATCTTGAGTACTCAGACTATAACATACTTAAAGGCAAGAATTATGTTTTACTATGGTGCTTATTCTACAACAGATAAGTTAAAGTAATAGTTCTACTAACAGAAGAAAAGAAAAAGAATATGCCTACTCATTCTTATTGATTGAACCAGGTATCTCCAAATATTAAATGACTCCCGAGGAGTATCAAATATGTTTGGAAGCTGAGCTAGTTTTTAAACTGACCAAGACCACTATGCATGCTTTATGAGATCTTGATAAAATATGATTCATGTTTCAAGAAATGACAGTCTTGTGCATCATTTTTTTATGCTCAGAAGTGAACAATAGAGAACAGCATATTAAAACAAAACATTTGCTTTGAAAAATAACCTTCATGTCCAAAATCACTGAAGAAAAAAATAGACGTTTTAATAGAAAGGTCATATTTTGAAGGATACTTTTGGGGGGAAAAGAATCCTAACCACTATGTAGGATTCACTGAAACCTGAAATCTCTTGTAATTATTACCTAGGGTAATCATATATATATTTTCTGACTGTGACTAATTTATTTTATAGATGACAACTGGGGACAGAGGGTAATAGTGGTGGCAGCAACTGTATTTTAGACATCAAAAAGGCAATATGGCTCTACTTATCAATGAGTTAACCTAAAAGCAATGAGTCATAAGAACCGAATATTGAAAGAAAATTTTATAAAGGAAATAAAAGCAGTAAAACATGAAGGTCAAAATCCTACTCACATTTTTTACTGAGTAGAACAGAAATACGCCCCCCAGTGGTTGCTTTGAGTGATTTTTTTTTTTTTTTTTTTTTTTTTTTTTAATTTTACGTGCGCTCCCAATTTTGCAGCTTCATTATTTGGGTAACCCCAGGAAAGTTCACATTGTCTATAACTAAGAAGAACCTTGGGAGGCTGATTCAATTCGATTGCCCAATTTCATGGTTGCAGAAAGAATGATGCCAGGGAGGATGGAGTGCCTAGTAAATGCTGATTAAGTTCAGGCTCTACAAGATAGGTTCACAAAAGGGTGATCATGCCAATCTGACTGCCAGACTGGAAATGAAAGAAAAGCAGTGACATAATTATCCCAGATTCTCCAGACGCCCAGTACAGTACAGCACAGCTATTAAACAAAGCTAGTCCTCGGATTGATTGCAATGCATAATTTTAAAGAGGAAGATCTCTGCTTTAACAAATAGAAGAAGGCTTACAAAATCAAAGACAAAGGATGTTCTGGAATTTGTTATGCTTGCAAACAGAATGGAAGAGAGCATATAAAGAAAGTCACTTGGTGAGAGAAGAAAAACAGGGGACCCAAACCAGGAAACTGGGATGGTGTCTCTACTGGATCTCCTGTCAGTTTTGTGACCTTGGTCAGATTCCCTGGGCCTCAGCTTTCACAACTTTGAGGCAAAGGGTGTGGACTAGGCTGAGTGGTATCCATGAATCCAGGATAGGGTCAGAGGCAAGGAGTATCAGGATCCATGTCATACAAAAGAACCAAACTTATGAAAGCAAAATTCGCTAGTGGTCCAAAAGTAGAGAAGAAAGGTGGCTAATAGAGAATGCAGATTCATCCTCATGCATTTGAAATCTAATATAAAACTGATAGACAGTTCTTTCCAGAAAGAAAAAAATGAAGCATATCATTCTGTCTCTGAATTTCCTCCACTGTAGGCTCCTTCCATCTTCTCTATCATCACCTTATTTTTTTTTCCTACTTTCTGTTTCCGGTAACCATGGTGATGCTCCCTCCCAGCAATCTTATTCACAGCCGGCCCTTTTGGTACACATGGAATTTTGCTACATACATGCAGGGAGCTAAGAATGCTGTAAAAATTAATTTATTTATTAACATTTTCCCCATCCCTTTTGTCCAGGAGATAAATGCAGGGAATTATTCCATACTTAACCTCCCTACATAAGGGGCACTGTCAAACTGGGATATTCAACTGTTACTTTCAGTTGCTAACATGAAGGGGATACTGATGATGTCAGAGATTCAATTCCCTGTCTTGGTCCTCAGGGACTGTAAAGTCTCGATACTCAAGCTGGTTGCTACCTCTCTCTTGCTTTTTTATGTGAAGGGAATAAAATAGATTGCCTCCAGAAATCACACGTCAACCCTGGTTTCCTAATCCTCTTTGTTTTTTGCTGCATTCTCCCTTGTAAGGAAACCATTGCCAAGTGCGTAATTATCACAGTTACAAGAGGATTGAATTTTCCAATAAAAAATACACATAAATATAAACATTTCTCTAATGAACACAGTTATTTATTTGGAATATAAATAAGCAATATGTGCTACTCAGTTTTAAAAAATATTGTAATTTTCTGCTAATGACAAAGCCTCAAAAATCTCTGATGCCATGAATGCAGATAATAAAAATTCCCATAAACTATTGTTTTGTCATGTCCAGTTTACGTAGCCCAACTTCTTTGTAATCCTATATGCCGGAAAATGGTTTCTCTATTTAAGCACGGTGTGTGTGTGTGTGTGTGTGTGTGTGTGTGTGTGTCTGGCATTAACACAAAGGAGAACAGATGATGACATTCATAGGCTTATAGACTCGACTCCTGGGGACACACTTGGATGGAGGCAATTAAGATGCCTGTCAGGCATTTGATACCAGAAGCCCCTATGCAAACCTCTAAATCATACGCCAGGGCTACATCTTATTGTCAGTGAATGATGGCGGAACTGGGTGGCTTGTCATCATTCTCGAAAATTCTGAGGCTAGTGAGCTCTCTCACCCTCTCCCACTCGCCTTATTTTCCTTTTCGCCACTGCGGGGACTTTTTCTAATTTGCAGCTTCCCTTTCCCCGACACACACAGACAGGAGCTGGTGGCTTGCAGACTGCGTCTGTCTGGAACTAGAGAGCCTGAGCCAGCCCGCGGAGATAATGCTAGGGGAGAAGGATTCTGCAGCAATTCTCAAAGGCTAGACTTGGGTGGTATCGCTGCATATGCTCCGGTAATGGTTTGGGTTTTTTTTACATTTTATTTTGTTTTCTTTTTAATCCGTTTTCAAAGCATCTGCTCTATGTGATCTCACAGTAAAATGCTTTTAAATTCCTTACTGGGCTTGCTAAAAATTCAAGTACTGCATTTTTTGTGCTACAGATCTCAAGACGTAGATTTATTATCTGGATATAAGAATGCGTTTGCTTGCTGGTGAGTTACAGTTTTCAATATTTAGCTAATATATCTATATATGAATTTTTTTCTTTTGTTTTGTTTCGGTAGGTTCTTCGGTTTGTTGTCTCTAACCGAGGAAACATTGATTGGAAAACTACTCATTGAGAAAAGTAAAAGGTACCATGTTTTGTTTGGGTGTTTAAATGAGGGAAAATCAGGGAGGATTTGTAATGTTTTATTTAAATTAATCTCTCTATGGTTGGTCTTTTATCCTTAAGCCTACATTGATCATTGTCTATAGCATGTATGATTTGCTATGCCGAGAATGCCATTGTCCGAGGCTATTTTGATTCTAAGATGTCTAAAGAATTATGTTTTTTATCTGTGCTGCAAGTTGTTTGCAAATATCAATATTTCTGGCTTTTGTAGGGATTTTCATCACTGTAACAGCTTTAAAAAAATATCCAAACTTCTCTCTTAATGAAAAATTAAATAATTTGAATTTAAGAGAAATATGCTAAGTAATGATTTTATCTGAGGGAATCCTGCTAGTAAGTGCTATTTTTTAAATGGCTAAATAAAATGGCTTGCCCTTCCCAGGTGGAATGAGCACTAGAGACGAAAGCCCAGGAATGACTCAGTATTGTTGGGTTTTGCGAATAAAATATTGTAACTTCTTCACTGATGCTTTAGTCTTCAGCACTGTATATATTTAAAGGTTGAGGTTGTTCGTTATTGAAAGAACCGATTTTACATATGCTTTATTTAGCATTGACAGCATAAGAAAGTAATCTTTCATCTTGCCGTGAAAGCAGTTGAATCATTGATCCTGGGCCTTATGCCTTATGTGAAAAATATTAATCTTCAAATTCAACATCAGAATATATATTGATCGGAGATGCCAATTATAGGATCCTTAATTCTTTATGATGATCTTTGACTTGAACATACGCTCATGTCAATAAAACCAATATTTGTAATTTGCCTTTTAAAAAACGGAAGACATTTTCCACCTTGCTGAGAAGATCAATACATCTTTTAAGTCTTTCCTTGGCATTCACCTCGAGTATCAATCCAAAATATTTTATGCAGTAGGGTTTGTTTTCTTAAATGTACTTTAAAAATGGCTAATGTTTAACTACTGATCTTGAAATACCAGAAGTATGCAAGTATACACCTGTGAGTGTGAATATTTGTAGCAGTTAAAGGAGATGAACGCATTGTGCTTATTTAATTTTCTCCGCAATGTGTAATTATGAGAGCCTTAATTTATTCATTCCACAAGCACTTATTAAGAGCCTTGCTGCTGTGGGTAGTTATTGTGGGAGAGAAGGAAGGGGCAGATGCCACTGTCACCCCCCCTCTTCCAGAGTGTAGGCAGCATCACATAATATTTTTTTTTTTGCACAGGAGAATGAATTCATTAAAATAAATCTGTGTGTTCTAAAAAAGGAAACTGCATTATTTCAGATATTGAACAAAATCTAATAGGCTAGTCTCAGAGATATGTGAAATAGATTGTTTTTTTCCTCAGAAATTTCTCTGTGGAACATGTATGAAATTTCCAAACAGCACTTACTATTTCCCTTGGATACTGTAAAACCCTTAGGACCATTCTCTCTTTTTAGGTTTCACTCAGAGTAAGTGAAAACATTTCATATTTGGTAAAAAAATATATATATATTTTTTGGTATTTTACCATCTAACTAAATTTCTACAGGATATATTTCAGGTGGGAAACTGTTTCCTGATCTTCAGACTCATTTAGCAACTCACTATATTAATTTTGAACTTTGGGGTATTTACGTGAATTGGAAAAGGATGAAGTTGTTATTTAACCACTAAAAAATGTATTCAGTATATTGTCAATAGGCATTAATCAGCTCTGTTACAATTTATCTGGGTATTAGAGCAGTGGCATATTACCTCATCAAAAGTTTCTTGATTTCTAAATTTTCTAGGACCATTTTAAAATTCATCTTGTGGTATGTTAATAGATTTTGTGTAATAAATCAGGGTTTATTCAAATAGTCTGTTACATTGTCAAATCAAAATAGAATTTTGCTATTGGACTCTCAGAGAGTCAGGGACCTGTATCATGGTTTTTCTAATCAATATCGTCTTGACATTAGTTAATTCCTTTACTGATTTTTTTCACTGAAATCTTCAGCATGTAGAGTAGTCCCTGGACAACAGCAGGAGTTCAATAAATATTTATTTAATTATTTGATGGATAAATGACTTTGTCGATATTTACCCCCATTACTGTTTTGTTCTTGTTTTTCATGAGATTACAGACTCTAAAACAGACATTTGGTCCATTTTTTTTTCAGTTACCCCAAATATTCATTATATGTTTCTAATTAATCAATATTAATTAGATAACTAATATCAGGTAGAACATCAGGCAAACCATGTGCCAAAATTTCTTCAGGCTATATGCAAAAGGGTTTTTTTCTGGTCTTAGGTTAAGATGGAAAGAATTTTTGAAATGTCCCCTTTCACTTTCACCAGCTAAGGGAAAGACGCCAAACTGCAGTATGAGTTTTGCTTTATGGACGCTTCCTAAGTACTACTCCCAGGCTTGGCATTGTTTACTGCTCTTCATGTCTTCAGCCAAAATTTTGCTGCAGCAGACGGGGCGGGGAGGCTGTTCTATTTCTCTCTCAATGTAATACTAGGAATGATGTCATAATCTTCTTAAACGCTTGGTTGCTTATTATGGACTACTAAGTATGACATCATTATATATATATATGCTTATATACATGTATATAATCTGTAAGGAAACTTCTAGAATCATAATAGCTTTAGGGAATGCTATTCTTTTCATTTATTTTTATTAATAAAACTATAATTTTTGTTATTAACTATGTGCTAGATAATATCCTAAGCCCTTAACATACGTTACTACATTTTAACTCTCTCTACAATCCGGGGAGATGGGTATGGTCTCCATATTATGAATGAACAGAGATTCCAATTGGACAGTCAACGCAAGTCTGGCCCAAAGTCCTTCATATTAATCACAGAATACTACATTTTTTTCTGGTAGATTTTTTGGCTCATAATCATCATTTTAATGTTTTATTATGCACATGAAATATACGTTACTGAAATAAGGTTAAAACAGTATGCTTGTAGATTCTTGTTTATATATATATAAGGTAGGAGTGAATACATCTTCAAATACTTAACTGTAATGTTCAAGCTCTGGTATATTTTATATTTTAAATAGATATTTTATATTTAACCTGTGGATTTTTATTCTTGAAAGAAGAAGGTCAGAGATAAATTAGTTTTGAAATAAGTGGATTCATAAAATATCTCCTGTGTCATTACAGTGAAGTCATATTACTGAATTGCATCATCTGTATAAGAAAATTAGCCAGAAAATTCAAGTGCTAATAAATAGTATAACTGATGCCATATCTTGCAAAGGCTTTTTTTTTTAAATTGAAATCATGGCCGAAGTTTCATACGGCCAAAATAGATAAAGAAGCAGAAAACAGTGTGAAAATGAGCATGCACCCTTAAAGTACAACTCACTAACCCAGAAAAACAACTGAGGGCACTAACAATTACACAGATATGTATTAGGATGGTCTACTTGAAAGGGAGTATATACAGGAGAACACCTTCTGAGCTCAGCTGGGTGCAGCGGATTAAAACCCGGAAGTAGCACCCAGGCTCCTTGCAGGGCAGGATTAATAACAATTGAGAAGAGACTCAACAGTGGAGGATGAGTCTTTTGAGGTGGAATTTAGGGATGAATAGAAATATTCAAGGGAGCGATAATGCCTGGAGGAGCTCTGGGAAGAACAAACGACATTAGCAAAGGATGCAAAGGAAGTGAACATGCAAGAAAAGCATAGACTGATCCCATTTATGTTCTGGAATGCAGGGCAAAAGAAGGGGATTCTTAGAAGATAAGGATGGAAATATACGTGAATACTGTTAGGTTGTACCATGCCTAATATTCCTAATATTAGGAATGCCTAATATTCTACCCTTTTTGAACTACAAAATGAAAATTTCATTCAGTTCAACCTAATACATTGAAAGAGGACTGTAAATGCCAAGTTGAGGAGATTTTTTTCAGTATTCACTGAAAAGCTATTGACTGTATTCTGGATAGGAGACCACAATTACCTACACTGTGTTTTCACGGGACTTATTTTATAGCTCTGTATATGACAGGGCTGTGTGTGAGAGCATATTGAAGAAAGAATCACTTTGGAAGCTGTCATAGGATAATCCAGGAAAAAATAAAGGCTCAAAGAGGGTGTTGACAGTGGGCATTAAGAAAGAGGTCATGGAAGTGAAAGTTGTTTCTGAACTCAAATTTATACCCTGAGATTAGCAGCCTCTTGATTGGTAGGAGGGATGAAAAGCAGGACTCAATGGTGACTCTGACATTTGAATTTGACAGCTGGAAAAGTCAGGGGAGAAAGGTAGGTAAAAGTTGCTTGAGGAAAGAGCCCCCCCTTTTATCTTTATCGTATCCCTAGTCTCTATCAGACAGCCTAGTACGTAGTAGACAGCCAATACATGCTGACTGAATGAGTGAGAGAGTGAATAAAATGAAGACGCCAGTTTAGGCCATGGTGGCTGGATGTGGGTGGACTGGTCTAGTAGATTGCAGAACATGTAGATCCAAAGCTGAGAAGAGAAATGAGGGAAATAGGAAGTGGATGACATTATCAAGAAAGATGAGAAGAGGACCAGAGAGGAAATTCTTGACAGCATTCACATCATTTAGGATGCAGAATGAGGGGCGGGTTGACAAAGTTCAAGGCAGATTTTTTTTTTTTTTTTTTTTTAAAGCAAAGAAAATAGAAGACAGTTGAAGTAACAGAAAACAAGGCTAAAATGCAAATTCTCCAGAAAAATTGAAGAATGAGAATAAATAAGAGACTGCTGGATTTATTTCAGTAATGTTTTCTGTTATAAAAACAATAAATCAACATTCTGTAAAGTTTATAAAATTTAGAAGAGTATAAGGAAGGAAATAGTAGCCATCCATAATTACACAGTCCAGAGATTATGCTTAACATTTTCTAAACCTTTTAGCTTGTTTCTTTTCCTCTATTGCATTTAAATTTACATAATCAGGATCAGAACCATACAATTTGAATTCTGCCCTTTTTTCCACTCATCTCTTACAGCGTTTTGCCACCTGCATAATGTTCTGTCATGTAGTCATTGGACAGGTTTATTCCCCATTGCTCCTAATTTTTCACTGTCATCACAATAGTGCGATGGGATACTTCGTTATGTCACTCTTATATGATATGTCAAGTGATTTCCAATAGTTATTTCCTAACAACAGAATCACTGTATATTCTATATTGTCAAGTTCCTGGTCAGATATAATTTGCTGGTTTCAAAATTAGCCTCAGCTTTCCTCCAAGACAGAGAATCTAAAATTACTTTAGCACCTGCCATGTGCCAGCCTCTGGCACTTTAATTATCACAGTGATTCCAATGTAGATTCTTATATCTCCACTTAAAAAATGAAGGACCAGGGACTGAGAGAATTGCACAAGTTTTAGGACCAGTTTTGAATCTGGGTCTGACTCAAACCAATCAAACTGTGGGGACAGAAACAAGACCTCGAGAAGTAAATAAGTAAATAAGGAGATGAAAATAATAGGAAATATTCTTAAGAAGGCCAGGGTTCTCAGGAAAGAGAATATGTAAGGCAAGGAGGGCTGTGACGTCCCCTTCTCTTACTAACATGGAGAGTCCTAAACTGAAGGGGAGGGGGCAGATAGAGATGGGCTGGGGGGGTCAGGGGGTGTGCTATGTATGGAAGCAGAAGAAGGGCACACTTAAAGAGCAAGGTCCTAATGGAAGGGAGATAAAGAGCACAGACAGGGATTTGGGCTTGGCAAGCAAAATTCATCTTCCCTACAGATAAAAGTGAAAGAAAAGAGAGTGAGATTGTCTAGTGGTAAAGATATGGGGACCTTAACATATCATCCAGACTTTATCTCAGACTGGAGGAAAATTCACTTATTCATTCAGTGAATATTTCTTGAACACCAATTCCATGCCCTTTTCCTTCCCTAATGGAACTTTCTTTCTAGTGAGGGGAAATAATCAATGGGTAAACAAAATTAAAAGATTACTGAGTCAGCTATGCAGAGAATGGGTGATAAGCTATAAGAGTAGATACTGGGAGATAAGCGTCTCAAACTTTACAGCAGAGATGAATCAAAGGCGGATCTTATTAAAATGCAGATTTGGAATCAGTGGGTCTGAGGAGGGGCCTGAGATTCTATATTTTAACAAACTCCCAGGTGATGTTGCTTTTGGACCGTGGACCGTGCTTTGATTAGCAAGAAGTTAGAAGGCAAATTTCCAGACCAAAAAAAAAAAAAAAAAAAAAAAATTCGATATGATAGGAGCTGTTGTTGTGAGCAAGTCAAATGTGAGTCCTTCTCTTCCTGCAGTAGCACTACATACTTTTAAGCGTCTTTGACGGTGAGAGAGAGATTTGTCCCTCTTTAGCTCTAAGCTTTTTCAATTCCAATCAGTTATTTAATGAAAGCCATTGAACCAGTCCTAATGAGCTACTGACATTTCATTCTTTCCACCCACGCTCAATGCTTTATCAAGCCATATAATGAATTCTTGTGGCTCAGGTTTGGGGATGTGAGTGCATATAACCCTGGGCCAGTTTCTTAACTCCGGTTCTGTTCCCTGCTTCATAATTTCGTTGGACTCCTCTCTGCCTGGATGTTCAGCACAGTCCTAGCCTGCTAAATTCTCTGGCCTGCTAGCTCTTCACATCCCTTATGTTCGTCTGTGCTTAGTAACAGAGCTTCCCAATTTTTTACATCCCATCTTCTTGCCACACACAGCCTAGTACAAGCCTTGGAGGACTGTCCTTAAAGTCACAGGAGGCTATTGAGTATAGTCTCTGATTTAAAGAATGCGGTTTTTTTCCAACAAAATCATTTCCCTTTGGAGGACTGTTTCGGTTGGTGACAGCAACCTGCATTCCTCTGAAGGAAGGATGCATGTGTTTGTAGACGATTAGAGTGTTCAGAGGGGCTAAGTGTTCACAAGAAGCCTTGACAGACTCCATCTGGAGGAGTGTTATCTTTCTGCCTCACTGCTAGGCTGTAACTCTCAATCTTCCCTTATAGCTGCAGGAACATGGGTGCCTCTACTTGGTTGATTCCTTCCACAGCACATGTTTCAGCTATGCAATATCTAAGAAAATAACAAATCAAAGAAATATGGCATACTCGTCATCAAGGAAAAACAGCTTAAGTGCATATTGAACACCTGTGATATCCTCACACTTATCAGCATTTATCCTTTGCTTAAAAGGCTGGTTCTGTCTCTAAGCCATGTCATGACCTGATCTTTAGACTTTGCCACTGTCATTTTGTAATTTGGTGTTTAACAGCCAAGTAGGCAGGGGCAGGGTCATTAGAAACTTTAAATTGAAAATTCCAGGGAAATATCAAATTCGTTTTCATATGAACAGCAGTCAACTTAAGTAGAAAAACACATTTCTTCAAGGAGAAAACTTGGGGAAAATCCTTGAGGAGAGAGACCATGTCTTAAGGCATCTTAGTACTTCTTAGTACTTCCTTGCTGACTACACAGAAAATGCCCTTAATACATATGCCAAGTTGAAGCTAAGAAAATGAGTGTGTGTGAAACTAGTTTTTCTGTAATGGACAGTGCTGGTCTTCTTTGCACAGTCAAACTGGGATTGGTAAAATTGCCAGAGTTTGAATACCATGTCTTTGCCCTTTCATCATTCATTCAATTGTTAAGAGTCTCAGAGTAGACAGGATAATCTCTGGTGTTTCTGATGCAAACTCTCCCTCTCTCAAAAAAAAAAAAAAAAAAAAAAAAAAAAAAAAAAGTCTGAAACAATCGTCATTTTTTGTGAATTCCACTTGGGTCTGCCTCAGATGGTTTGAATTAACCTTTCTTCAGATTCTCTCTGTTGTTAATGACTCTGGATTATGACCATTTAAAGCAGCGGAAGTACATTGATCCACATCTGGCAATTGTTAAAAGAAGGCTACTCCATTTAACAGATTATGACGAGCATATATTTCTTTGCATTGTGTAGGAATTTAGGAAATGATATTTCGTTTCGGGAAGATCTTATGTTTTATTTCCAAGGTGAACAATATTTGTACTTAGTTTTCTTTAAAAATATTTTCTTGCTCATTGTAGAATTTTCTCATGCTAAGAGTTCATTGTTATGTATACAGAATAACATGCATCACGTAGGCATTTAGGATTCTTCTCACATAGTGTCTAAGAGCAGCTTGTTAGCACAATTTTGGGTATAGCTGCAGGTGAATTTGTGATATTCTAGAATCTTAAAAAGCACATCTACACTGCCAATACTTTAAATAGTTGGGGACAGAAATCCCTAAAATGACTGACTTTCTAAGATTTTTATTGGTACTTGAGGAAATATTAGATCTAACAATGAAAAAAATTTTAAATCATACAAGCAGTCATGGTCCTGAGTAATTCAAATAACTCTGGTCACATTGCTACACTTTTCCTCTACAAGACGGTGGATAGTCCAGTAAATCACAGGGACATAATGAATGTAATGTATAGCTTAATATGTGCATGCATTTTTAGTTCTACTCTGTACGTTATGCTCACAAAAAGACCCAGGATGTAGACTTTGGAATATAAAATTGTTAAAATAATGTGAACAGCTAAGAAGTAGCATTTAGATTTTAAGAAAAAAAAAAATCAGTACCTCTTTTTAAGTGATACAAAGCATTTTGTAATACATGACATCACAAAGCTCACAACAATCTCTGGAATGGGAACGGCAGATCTTGTTATATTTATTACAGATGAGAAAACTGAAGTGTAAAGAATGCAGTGACCTACCCAAGTCACTCCACTGGAAGATAGTTAACCTGGGCTTGTATACTTGTTCTGGCCCTGAAACCTTTACTTTCTACTGCCATGCAGCCAAAACAGATAAATGAGTATATTGTCCTAAATCTAGACTGTTTTAATAATGCACTGACTTGACTGCTAAAATAGCCCATTCCAAGGTAACTGTGACCTCCACTGAATGGATTTCCCTGCTCTCCCAAAAGACTTCTGCTCTTTAGAATCCTGGATGAGCATATGGCGTGGAGCTCAGTAAATACTAGTAAAAAATATCAGTTTTTTACTGAAATGGTTTTAAACTTTTCAGTATGAAAAGGAGCGAAGTCTACATGTATCACAGAACATGTCATCTTACTGATGTAAAAAGCATTTGATGGAGGGATAGATTAATAAGAAATCGTTATTGAGTTCTAAGTTTCACAGAATTTTAGTCAAGTGGTAGACAGCTCAGCAAGAACCCAGGATCACAAAGAAAATGATCAAAGCTTCAGAAAATCAGATCTATGGAAAAACATTTTCAAAAGCAGGCATTGTATTTTGCCTAATATTAGGATAATTATAAGAGCTTATGAAGAATTTTGAGCTGGAAGCTGTGGATCTCAGTTCTGACCTCAGGGTAGCACATGTAAAGAAAAACGATAACCTCAGGGGCCACTGAGTAGGGTCAGAGCTGAGGTCAGTGTCTCAAGGCAGCACCAATAGGAATGAATCCACTGAGGACATCCTCATTGCAGTGGCCCACCTCTTGCCCGAATTCTCTGTCCACCCCCTCATCCAGGCTTTCCATGCTTTCAATGCCGAAATGTTTTTATCTGCTCTCCCTGCCCTGAACACCATCACCCCATTCATCTCACAGACAAACTGTAATATAAGCTCTTCTTTGTGTTCCCATGTTTTTCCTTCCAGTGGTTCTTGTTTGCTCTCTTGAGCTGTGCTGGTTAATGTGGTAGCAGCTAGCCATAGGCAGCTCCTTAAATTTAAATTAATTAAAACAAAAAATAATTAAGGTTTACTTCCTTAGTCATACTAACCACATTTCAAGTGCTCCATAGCCAACTTATTTTTATAGAACATTACATATCATAGTACAAGTCCGTCACCACAGTGCTTCTTTGGCGAGAGCATAACCAAACCCTCACCCAAATATCCAAGGCCTACAGTGACTCCTCTGCATCCCTCACTACCCTTGCAAACACTCCACTCCACACACTTCTCTCCTCCTCTTCCTCATCCTCATTGCTACAATTATAATTAAATAATAATAGGTCTTGTTTATTTAATGTGTATTATGGGCCAAGGGCATACATTTTCAGAAGAAAAAGAAGAAGAAAAGGAAGAGGAAGAGGAGGAAGGGGAGGAAGAAGGAAAAGAAGAAGCAGCAGGAGAAGCCACCCGCACAGTCGTTTCTTTATCCACAGTTCACAGAAGAGGAGAATGAGGTTTAATGAAGTTCAGTATATTTCCCAAGGATAAATAGCTAATAATTAGTGGAGGATGAAGTAAGACCCAGGTCTGCTGTCTCCAGAGCCAGACCTTTTACCCTGTACCAGTGGTTCTTAAGCAAAGACAATTTGTCCCCCTGCCAGGGCTCATTTGGAAATGTCCAGAGACGTTTTTGATTGTCATAACTGGACAAGAGCTATTGATATCTAAAAGGTAGAGGCCAGAGACACTGCTAAGTATCCTTAGCAATGGATGAGGGTGGATGAACTCCTTACAATCAAGAATTATCTGGCTCAAAATGTCAATAATAATGCCAAGATTGATTGTATGTTTTCTATCTCCCCCCCACAAACGAATTTAAATTCTAAAAGTATGGGGACTTTGCTTTGTCCACTGCTATTTCCCCAGTGCATTGACAACTACTTACTGTAGAGTAGGCATGCAATGTATATTTTTGAATGAGTGCTGAATTTATTATTTTTGAATTAATCAAATACCTGCACTTGTTAAAAAAAAAATCAAGCCAAACAAAGGGACCAAAATAAAATTAGAGTCTTCTTCCCTAAACCCATCCTCAACCTCATATCTCAGTGAAAGCCAGGTTAATAATTGCTATACTCTAAGAATTCTTCTGATTCTGATTCAGTGACTTTAATCTCTTGCAACCAAATTTCTTTCTTGTAGACTTAGGGTCAGCACACTTTTTCTATAAAGGGGCAGATAGTAAAGACTCTTAGTTTTTGAGGGCTATACAGTCTCCATTATAGCTAATCATACAGCCACAGTGTGCTCTGCCATTGTAGCCCAAAGGAAACATAGATAGTAAGTAAATGAATAGGCATGGATGTGTTCCAGTAAAACGTAATTTACAAAAACAGGTGGTGGCTGTATTTGGCCCATGGGTCATAATTTTCCAACCCTTCTTCTAGGCTATATTCCTCTCTCCCTGTACTTTCTATCTCATGTTATCTTTTGTTATATTCCATTTCTGTTTTATTGGAGCTTCTTCTAAAAGCATTTAGAAGAAATGCATTTATATATATATGCCATATATATGAATATATATGGCAGGTTATTGATAAATTTGAGTCCTTACATGTCTCAAACCATGTCTTCATATAGTACTCATACTTGATTGGTAATTTGGCTAGATCTGCAGTTTTGCTCTATTATATTTTAGCATCCAGTGTTATTGATAAGAATTCTGATATCAGTCAGATTCTCATTCTTCTGTGAATAACCTTGATTTTCTTTTTATTTATAGTAAGTTTTAGGAGTTTTGTGCAATTTCAAAAGGATGTGTCTATATGTAGGTCTTTTAATATTTATCTCATTTGGCAATAAGATTATTTAAAATTAGTTATTAGGTTAAATTATTTAAATCTTTTAAAGTAACAGACACTTTCCTCTCTTCTTTTTCCGGTTATCTCTGCCTCTGTCCTGTATTTAGAGGATTCCTATTTATAAATGCTGGACTTACTGGATTGATTTGTTTCATCTCCTTTTTCACATATTTTTAAAATCCCTTTTTCACTTTTTCTACATTCAAGGAGTTTTTTTCTTCTTCTAATCAGCTGAGTTATTATTTGTCTTTAGTCCTGCCAATTCTATTTTTTAAATTATATATTTTAAATCATGTTAATTTACAGGAATTTTTTTCTTATTCTCTGATAATTTTCTGTAATTCATTTTTGGAAGGAAGTTTATTTTTAAAGTATGCAATATTCTTTCACATGCCTCTGAGAAAGACACCTATAATTGTAAGTTTTCTTCTGTTCCCTGAATCATCTCTATTTCTCCAGGAGTCATTTTTTTTTAATAGATCATTATTGGAGTATAATTGCTTCACAATACTGTGTTAGTCTCTGTTGTACACCAAAGTGAATCAGCCATATGCATACATATGTCCCCATATCCCGTCCCTCTTGAGCCTCCCTCCCATCCTTCCTATCCCACCCCTCTAGGTCATTGCTAAGCACCGAGCTGATCTCCCTGTGCTATGCTGCTGCTTCCCACCAGCTATCTATTTTACATTCAGTAGTGTACATATGTCGATGCTACCCTCACTTCGCCCCAGAAAAGACAACGCTCAGAATGGGACAAAATATTTCCAGGAGTCATTTTTAAAAGTATTTTTCTATTCATGCCTCTGGTTTTTCTCAAATGCCTTGATTTGAAGGGTTTTTGTTTGTTTGTTTGTTTTAATGAATGAAGAACTAGGCTGAGGATCATAGGTAGCTATTGTAAGTTTCCTCACCGTTAAGGCTGACTGCAAGTTCTGGGTAAATGAGCTGACTTCATCAGGAGCAGGCATCCCAGAAGGAGCATGGA
The DNA here is from genome assembly GCF_026419965.1 of Kogia breviceps. NCBI lineage: Eukaryota > Metazoa > Chordata > Mammalia > Artiodactyla > Physeteridae > Kogia > Kogia breviceps. The sequence continues at coordinate 174,788,453 of NC_081311.1, forward strand.
GGTGGAACTAGCAAGTGAGCAGGTTAGGGTCCCTACAATTCTGCAATGTGTTTCAGTTCTGCATGGGTTTATCCGTACCAGAACTGTTTCCAAAACTGATAACCCGCTTTCATTAAAGACTAGTTTTTATTTTTACTGTTGGGGGCAAAAGCTTCTTCCGTCAGCTAAAAATGTAATAGCAAAGGAGAAGAAGAGAAAGGATCTCAATTGTTCTGAATACGTTTCTTAGTGAATTGCCATGATATTGGTCTTACAGCCCCCTCGGACTCTGTATTTGAAGACTTTCAGCTTGGAGTTTCTCCAGGTTTCCTTGGGATGGACCTGCTGAAACTCCTAGCAGCAGTTTCCCTGGTGTTTTTTTCTCTATCTCAGCCTATCTGCATTCTGACTTCTAGAATATCTTCAAAATTTTTCTTAGAGTTACATTATTTTCAACACTTTTATCATTTTCATAGCATCCATATATGTTTACACTGAACTTTTTTGTGCTAGTTACCTTGTTCTACCTTACTATTTACCAGCTAATGGAAAAATTATTTCCCTTTTCTGGGCCTTTTTTTCCTATAAAATAATGATGGTATCTGATTTTGAGGGCTGAGATGGAACATATGAATGCATGTTGAAAGTTGTAAAGTAGAAAACAAATATAAGCTATCTTTATATAGAAGACTTTGTCAAGGATCCAGCGTAACCAGTAAATCCAAACCTGGAGATTAGCCGCAGTTACAGGAAAACCCCTTCCCTACCCCGTAGAAATTGCAAGGTGATGCCAAGTTGATATTAGAACTAAAATGCTATATGCAATGCAAAAGAACCAGAAATTATATATTAGTAGCAATACTAAAATAAGCAGTTGTTCATGGATATATTTTTTTACCTAATGGAAAGATGAAGATAAAAGCAGATCAAGAATGTAGTTGAAATACTATAGTTAAATTAAACAAATGTGAATTTTAGGTTTAGCATAGAATGTACAACTTAATTTTGTGTGATCCTTTTGCTTGACAAAATTAAGAATGTGAATATTTAGGTAATAATGAGTATAATGTAGTGCTGTTAATTAGCTATCAAAAATATTATTTCATATGGCTTCAGTTCATTGAAAGTTTCTTCTCTCTCAATGAAGTTGGGACTTGAAGCACCCAGGAAAAGGAAAACATTTTAAATGGAAGTAACAGTAGAGTGGCTTAATTGTAAAAGCTGAAAAAAATGTTAAGAAAAAATTAAACGTAGAAAGAAAGTTAAGAGTCACAGCAGTCTTTGACTTCAGCATACTGGGAACCATTTGTGGATAATTGATAAAAGCACTATTTTTCCTAAATTCTTAAAACCCAGCATCTTATTGATAGCCTTTATTATTAGAAACAAACTGAGAACACATCAAACAGACAAAACATGAAATAAATCAATGTGAATGTATGCTGAGTGATACATATACGATGTGCTATCTGACTGCTATTAATCCTCATTTTCTGCCTGCAGTTATTATTCCAAAGTTGAATGTCTGTAGAGGATAAATCACCAGCCATAGTTAAATGTTAGTGGATCCAGTGACATAATTTAAATTCAAGGCCTCATTCAAAGGAATGTGAATAAAATGCATTTGGTTGGCTTTTTATGGCCACTATTAAAAGTAAAGGAAATGAAACCATAAACAACTATATTCAAATATTGGCATAGCTGAGTCTGCTTTGTGGCAGTACAAAAACCATATTTATTGATGGGGAAGCTCTGTTTAACGTACCCAGCCCATCTATATTGTAATCGAGGTTTAAAAATGTACTTGGCAATTTAGGCAAAATGCATAGTGCTAATTCAAAGTGAGTTCATTTTGATGTGGTGTAATTTTCTGTTGTTTTAAAAGCCTGGTACAATTTATAAGTTTTATTTTTTTTTCTAATCCATGCCTAAGACCTTAGCTCATAATTAAGGTGGTACAGATTACTTTTGCCCCCAATATCAATTATCTCTTTCTTCTTCAGTAATAATAGGACCCCAACTTTTTGGAGGATTCATGATCACATGGCCATTCAGAATAAGACCCAGAATCCCAGCCTCCCTTGTATATAGGTGTAACCATATGACTAATTTCTGGCCAGTAATATATGAACAAAAGTTGTGTGTGAAACTTAGCTCAACTGCTTAAAAAGGAGTGTGCTATTCATCACTCCTTCCTCCTTTCTGCTGGTGGGAATTCATACGTAATGGCTAGAGCTTCAGCAACCATTCTGAATATGAAATAATCTTGTAATGAATTTACACTTCGTTTAAGCCACTGTTATTTGGAGTTTTCCCGTTACTTACAGCCTACCCTAGTCATCATTTGTATACCAACTTTGCAACCTTATATTTACTTTCAAAGACTCTGAAATGTCATTTTAGCAAGTATTATTGTTGACTATATAAATAAGGTTTATATTAAAGTTGCTACCTAAAATATACCTGTCCAGTCAGTTACTAAGTCCCATCAGTCCCATTTCCTGAACACTTTTCAAATCCATCCATTTCTCTATCCCCAAAGACTGTGTTAGTCTGTCTCCCGTCATCTCTGATCTTAACAACCGTGACAGATTCCTGCATGGACACTTGCTCCATACAAGCCATTATACATGTAGTAGCTGGACGTATCTTTTAAAAATACAACATAATAGGGGCTTCCCTGGTGGCGCAGTGGTTGAGAGTCCGCCTGCCGATGCAGGGGACGCGGGTTCGTGCCCCGGTCCGGGAAGATCCCACATGCCACAAAGTGGCTAGGCCCGTGAGCCATGGCCGCTGAGGCTGCACGTCCGGAGCCTGTGCTCCGCAATGGGAGAGGCCACAACAGCGAGAGGCCCGTGTACCGAAAAAAACAAAACAAAACAAAACAAAACAAAAAAACCCAATATAATCATGCTATGCCTGTATTGAAAACCATAGTATTCATAATAAAGTCAGGAATCTATAAACTGTGCTACAAGGGCATCCATGATGTGGCCTCTGCCTGACTCTCCAGCCCATCCTGAGTTTACTGCCTTGGGGTTATTGCACTTATTTTCCTCTTTGCCTGGAGCACTCTCTCTACTCTCCTCACCTCCCATTCCACTCCTGTTTCTTCTGTCTCTCTACTTACTAAGTCCTGTTCATTAGTTAGGTCTCAGATTTCATGGTTAAGCCTTAAGCCATCTCCCAGCCTCTGGTCTAATATAGGCCTGTGTATCACGTGCTCTCATAGCACTCTGCATTTCTCTCACTTATATTTATCAGTTTAATGCCTGTATGTCCCACAAGACTAGAATGTCCATTGAGTGTCTGTCCCATTCCTGACCATAACCCCAGAACCCGCTGAAAGAACTGGGACAGAATAGGTGCTCAAAGAACAATGTTGACTGACTGACAGACTGATCCTTTATTTTCTTCTTTTTCCCTAAAAAGCATAGCTAACTGACATCTCAGCCAGAGTTCCACTTATCAAAATCCCATGCATTCCCTGGGTCATCCAAACCATGCATGTGCTCTCACCTTTTTTTTTTGTTCTCACCTTGTAATTAGATATTTATTTTACTTTTTCTGCCCCCACCCATTTTTTTAAAGACTTCATTTTTTTTTTTAGAGCAGTTTTAGGTTTACAACAAAATTGAAAGGGAGGTACAGAGATTTCCCCTATACCTCCTGCCACCACACATGCTCCCCCATTATCAGCATCACTTACTAAAAAGTGGTACATTTTTCACCAAGGGTGAACATTGACACATCATAATCACCAAAGTCCGTAGTTTTTACCTTAAGGTTCACTCTTGGTCTTGTACATTCAGTGGGTTTGACAAATATATAATGATATATGTGCATCATTGTATCATACAGAGTACTGTCACTGCCCTAAAAAATCCTCTGTGCTCCACCTATTCATCTCTCCCTCCTACCAATAATTACTTTTCTTGAGATCATATACTAGACTTGAATTACTATTTGGGAACACATTCTAGAAAATATGAAGTCTTTAAAAAAGTTTATTTTTTAATAATAACAGCCTCTATTTAAAAAGCTGTTTATTCTAATTGCCTTCATCCCAACAGAACAGAAACTTCTGGAGGCTATGACTATTATTGCCTTTTGCAAGCAGAATGTCTGGCACATAAAAGACATTTAACAAATGCTGGGTTATAATGCAGTGAAATAAGTACAGATTTTGAAGTTAGATACCCTTGGGTTCAAATCCGGTATCTGGCCCATCATCAGCTATGAGAAATTGGGAACTTATCCAGACTAGGTTGTATAAAACAGGAATGATAATAACAACCTCGTTAGGATATTGCAGGAATTAATGAAGATAATTTACATAGCAGAAGCTCTATATTTGGTAGTGATTATTATGACTTTCCAAGTTTATATTTCTCCACCCCCTTCTTAACAGACAAGGTGGATGCTCAGTTCTTTATGTTGTTTTGATGCTGAGTGATATAAAATTGATAAAGGTAAAACCTAACACTAAATTAAAAAAGTAAGACTTATAAAAGAAGTGTGGAAGGTACTGCACAGTTCTGTTTACTGTGCCCCTTTCCTTTCTGCCCACCCCACCCCACCAAAACCAGAAAGACAATGACAGGTGAAAAGCAGCAAGACAAAAGGTAGAATTGTGTTAAATCACCCAAGATCACCAGAAAAGCCTGAAAATTATATACATTCTAAATTACACCACCTGAGGCCACTCCACTCTTAGGAGAGAAGCTGGCTTGGGGAGGTGTTAAAGAGTTTCAGCTGTCTCCCTTGAGGCTTATCTGCAATGCAGATTTTTCTGAGCCTTTCCTAGCTATTTCAGCCTCCAGACCGACCAGCTGCTCTCACTCCTCCCAGCTGGCTTAATAGGATTTATCTTCTCTACAACATGCTTCCTGGGTCATCCACCACCAGCACCTATTCTGGATAGATGTTTGTCCCCTCCGAATTTGTAACAAAATCCCTACCACTCCCCAGCGTTTCAAGGGTCCATTATTGCCTGACTCAAAGAAAGGTGAATTATTGAGTAATTATTTTCCACTCTCTGCCTTTGGCCTCATAGATGTGATCTTTTGCAGGAGCTCTCCATCAGCCCCTGTTGCAGAATCAAAAGTGACACATCTCCTTGTAGAGCTGATGGAGCTGAGACACCATGGGTAGCTCGGAGGCCACTGCCTAGAATTTGCAGCCCTCCTTAGGTGTTATTGCTACTTGGGGCCAACTGATTTCAAATGCTCTGCTGTTGCTTCTCTGCAGGACTCCATCAGTTAAGCCAGGATTGTGACTATGCAACCCTTCCTGCACGTTCAGGTTATGCTTAATTTGCATGCATAGATTCATGCTCAGTTTTTTATGACTAGCAAGCATATTGTTGAGAGGCTAATAGCTCATGTCAGTTCAGGTTTAAGCGTCTCCCGTGGACAGGTGTGTGCTCTTGGCCAGTGACTCTGGGGGGATAGATTTCTCACCAGTAAATTTCAATCATACTTGCCTCAGAGTTGTTGTGAGGAATAAATGTCACGTTGATTGTGAAGTACCTAGCAAGACTGTGAAGTACTTTACAAATTTTAATTTTTGAAGGCTTAGACTTTTTATCTATAAATTAAAATTAGGTTATAAAACAGACTCTCTACTTAACGACGTTTCTACTACAAATTAGTATGTACTTAGAGATGGTCAATAAATGGAGGCTGGTATTCCAATTATTTTATTTGTATTTATTTATGTTTAGTGACATACACTAATGTATGATGAACTAGTTATAGTTCGTCAATTAATCTTTTCCAGTTCTCCCTCTTTTGTTTTCTTTTATTTTTTAGTCAAAATAATGTAGGATTTTATTTTTGGAACATTTTCATGAAGAATTATTCCTTATTCTTTTTTAGGCTTAACTCTGACCATGTTTCATACTTCAGGAAAATAAATTTTTGAATCTAGAGGGAAAATCCTATTGATTTTCATAAGATATTTCATAATCTTTGACATGGAAAACATCACTTTAAAAAAAGGTAAATAGCTATTCATTATTTATAAAGAAAACTTTAATGAATTATGACCAAAATAACAGTGAGCTTGGAAATCAGTATGCTATAGAGGTCTGTTCCTGGGAGTTTGATTATTTTAGTGTCTTTTCCCCCTTTTGTTGCGAATGACTTACCAAGTATGTAAATGAGAAAAATACTGATTGATTCTGGGTTCCATCAATAATGGTTTTAAGTTTACTGCCAATCAGTTCTGGAAGGTTAAGTCATATTTGACTGGCAATATATTTTTCTGTTAGGACCTGCAGATAACAAAGGATAAGGGATATTCAGCATCTTAGTCCCCTTTGAAGGAATACTACTTATATTTTTAAAGATAAATCTTAATTTTCAAAGACACCTTGTATCTACAAACTAAAATTAAATTGTAAAACAGACTTTCCACTTAATGGCATTTAAAGAAAGGCCATTTGTTTACTTATGTGACATGCATAAACTCTTCCAAGCTTTAAGTTTCATCTTATAAGGAAAATTCCTCTTTTCACAGACATTTTGTGTGAAAAATCTCCCAAACTAATTTATACAACATCTGACTCAAGCATATAATGTTGTCATTGTTGCTTTTCTAAACTACCTGTTCATCTTTAAAATTTTATCTAGTCTGAAAGGAAATTGCCTGATATGCCTAAGCTTCAGTTTTCAGCTCAAATGAAGGTCAACCGTTTATTTGCTTTTTATATTCTCCCCCAAAATGAAACAAATCAAATCTCAGTTAAAAAGAAAAAGTTGGCAGATCGCATTTACTACGGAGGTTAAAAATGTCGTTGGCAGTGGCTGAGAATCTGCCTGCCAATGCAGGGGACACAGGTTCGAGCCCTGGTCTGGGAAGATCCCACATGCCGCGGAGCAACTGGGCCCGTGAGCCACAACTACTGAGCCTGTGCGTCTGGAGCCTGTGCTGCGCAACAAGAGAAGCCACGACAGTGAGAGGCCCGCGCACCGCAATGAAGAGTGGCCCCCGCTCGCCGCAACTAGAGAAAGCCCTCGCACAGAAACGAAGACCCCAACACAGCCAAAAATAAATAAATAAATTTATTTTTAAAAAATATCGTTGGCTTTTAAAACAAATATAAAACTACTAAGATTTTTTATCTTAAAATTCATTTTGGTAGAATTAGCACATATGCCAAGAGGCAGTAGGCTACCCATTCGGTGATAAACTAAATGCTGATGAAAACACTGCGTTTGATTTCACATGCTCCCCTTCAGCTGGCTTGGAGTCACCTTGGCCTCCCTGAGCTGTCAGAAGATTGAGCCTTTTGTAAGCTCTCTGGATCAGAATCCCAGCACTGTGAAGAGCTACTGTAAATAGGAAGATGAATACGGAAATAAATCCTAAACCTCTTTTACTAGTATTGATAATTAATACCTACTACCGATAAAAGTACATATCTATACTGGCGATCTCTTTTTTTGCGCTACGCGGGCCTCTCACTATTGTGGCCTCTCCGTTGCAGAGCACAGGCTCCGGACGCGCAGGCTCAGCGGCCATGGCTCACGGGCCCAGCCGCTCCGCGGCATGTGGGATCCTCCCAGACCGAGGCACGAACCCGTGTCCCCCGGTTGAGGCGGGCTCTCAACCACTGTGCCACCAAGGAAGCCCGTGGCGATCTCTTTTAATAAGCTCGCAGAACAGGAACCAGCTCTCCTGATGACTGAAAGAGACCAAGAAGACTCAGGTTATTGTAAGAACCTTAGTAGATGCTGAGCATGCCAAAACTGGACTAACTCTGTTACCAAACTCAGGTTCGGCTGCTCACTGCTCAAAAGCCAGTAATTTGAGAGGCAAGTGTCAGTAGAAAGGAAAAGTGCTTTAATCAGAAAAGCGGGCAATCTGGGGAGATAGTGGACTCGTGTTCAGAGACCAACTTGGAAGATTTTGCTCAGCCAGGACAGTTTTTAAAGGAAAAGATCGGGGAAGAAAGTGAATCATCAAGGCAGGAGGTTGGGTTCTGCATCATTCTCCGTTGCATGCAGACTGGCTGACTCTCTCTTCAGATGTTATCTTGCTGGAGTGATCTGCCTGCAGGACTTCTTAGGGGGCTGTTGCTTGTAGATAGCTAATCATTCTTTAACTACTTCATTCTTCATTCTTACTTCTTTTTATCTAGGAAAAGAATCGGCAGGTTAGGCAGGGCATGGTGTGCATTCCAAAAAGCATAAATCAGGAGTTAGTTTCAACTGCTTAGTGATCTCATTCCTATAATTAGGGTTGTAAGGTTACAGGGGGACAGAAATGGGTAAATGAGAAAGGGGCAAAAGAGCTGCTTTCATCTCCACTCCATTGGGGTTTTCATAAAAGTGAAGAGCTACCTATGGTACTTGGGGCCACTTCGCTGAAGTAAATATTGCACATGGGAAATTTACTACCAAATCTTAAAATGGCTTCACAACTTGCCCCATTTTCTGGAAATAGGAGGCAAAGTGTCAAGAGATGCTTTGGCGACCACACGTCACTGGCATCCCTAGGAGGGAGGCTAATGATTCAGGCAGACATCTCAAGTTCAAAAATCAGTAGCTTGAACTGAGACCATCTACAAAAGAAACTGCTTAACCTCAGATATCAAAGAAAGATAAGACATCCTTGACAAAGAGGACTACTGGCTGTGCACTGTCATTCTTTCATTCAACTCCACCAGGAGTCCAACTGGCTTCAATCATGGGGACAATAATAGTTAGTTGAATAGGATTGCCTGTTCAGACCTTGGCTTCAGACCTGGTCTGAATAAGAAGTTTCTGGGAAAAATAAACCCCTGCATTGATTTAAGGCGAAAGTACAATATGGCATGGCTATTATTATTTTTTCTACCTAGCATGTTGCTCTTGACAGATGCCCAAGTACTAATCAATAATCAACAGAAAGAACTTTATCACCTCCAATGTGCCTTCATAGTTATTGTCTCATTTGATGTAGAAACTGAAAGAAAGTGGGGCTTAGCACAGACCATTGACCTTGTTGGATGTGTAGAAGAGGGCAACAGGGCACAGAGTAATTTAAGGGCACATAGTCAAAGCTTTTCTGCTTGATGGTGGGCAGCTCCTTTTACTCCATGTTAACAGCTAAGTGGGGAGAGGAATTACCCACACTCTTTTATCCCTCTATAACTGTGTCTCCTCTCTTTGTATCATCCTTTTTTGACCACATAACAGAGAAGCCACAGTTTTGCACATTTTTGACAGAATCTCTCTCAATTTTTGAAGTAAATATAATACTATAAGAGAACATTTCTCGTTAGTAACCATCCCAGTCTTTTCATCTGTGGAACAACCCACAATTACTAGTACTGGTTTCAAAATTGATCTAGCAATCTTAGGGCTATGTATGCTCAGGTGGCAAAAAAAGAGATTTGGAAAAGCTTGTATAACGCCACAGTAAAACCACAGATGTCCCGCTTTTGCTGGAGAGAGGAATGTGCAGTCGCCTGGGGGGACATGTTACACATTCCGGTGAGCTAAGGGCTCTGCCTTGCTGAGCTTTGGCAGGTCCCATGGTATGCTGGAGGATTTTGTTTTGCATGCCATGTGCATTCACTAGTTTACACCAGTTTGTACTACTTTACCTCGAGATCCACTGGATCTTTCCCTCTCCTTAAGGAGAGGTACCAAAAAGAGGCTATAGATCAGGGTAGGGACTAAGACGGATGAACAGACTTGTAATCTTAGGATCATTGCATTTGTTTAATCCTAACTCCAATTTAGTATTCCTAGCAGATACTGAGGTATTCATTAAGTCTGTGCCCAACGCCGTTGAGATGAGAATTCTGCACAAATCCCTGTCTTAATCTGCCCTGATCCAGATGAGCTAATTAGGTCGTTTGACCCTTGAGTTAACTAAAATGACTGTCACACAGGGAGTTCAGTACCCTAGCTACATAATCATAAATTCTAGCAAAAAGAATTTTGCTCCTGGCCTTAAGAATCTTACCAGCATTCATTTTGTTGATACGTTCTCTTGTAGGAACATCAGCAGTTAAAAGATAATTGGAACTAAGAAAAGGGAGATCTTCTTAAATGTAACTATCTTGCTTTCTCTTGGAAGTTTTTTGTCAAGGATTTCCATAAAATTGTCTGGTATTTCACGGGAGTGACTTACAATGGCAGTCAGCTTTATGGAGAGCAGTTGGGATCTTTCCATATTGTGCAGGCAGGCAAGGCTATAACCCTTTGCACGTGAGTCTTGTTTGTGGGGAGAACACTGTTAGGTTCTTTTATTGCTTAAGCAAAAATAACAAATAATTATCCGCTATAGAAGAAAATACTGATAATTATAGTTTGCCAGGCATGTTGTAGAAGGGGGCAGGAAAGACAAAGTGCTAGTGTCGGCAAATCCCAAAACAGAATACTTTTGCTACTGAAATAAACTCCCACATCTAATGGCCTCCCCACAGAAATGCTGAGAACTTCAGGGGCTGTTGACAAGACTGTAGAGTTATGGTATATTATGCACAACCAAAGAGATGGAGATTTTAAACATAATCAGGAATTTCCCACTATATTTTAGTTAGTGCAGCAGAAATATTCTGAGAGAGAGAGAGACTGCAAACATGAATGCTGATTCTAAGAAAAAGGAATGAATCAAGTGTTTGGTTTTGGTCAGAATCATTTCCCTACAAATTTTAGTATAGTACAGTTCAACATCCTTCATGTCTCATTTGACCTTTTCAGTGTCTCCTTAGAAAAGCTGTTTTTATAAAAATTTCAAGAGCTTAATCAATATTCCCTAGTTTCTTTATAATTACTGTGACATACAAATAATTATCTGCTAAAGTGAATATTATGTCCTCATCCTTGTGGATTTTCTGTTCTTCCTTGGGGAACTGATCTAACCATATCAGATCTTTAGTTTTCCATGATTTGTCTGGTACTTGAGCATTTCTCCAACGTTGCCTTCATGCTCTTCAAGAAATCCTGCATCTTTTGCATGACTTGCAATTTCAACTTGCAATTGATGGTATCAAATTCAGGTAGCATTGTCAGATATTAACAACTTCAGACAGTCATCTGGGAATCAACTAAAGAGCAAGACCTTGACCTTTTGAGAAGGGATTGAGGCTAGTGTTAAACAGAGAACAGATGGCTGTTCGTGTGCATACTCATTTTATAAATGGTCAGTTCATTAGTCCGTGACCTATGTTCATGCTATGATGAAAGAATCAAGTTCAAAAGAAATTTTCCAAATTTGGAAAATAGGCTTCCTCACTTAAAATCATATATCAAGGCGTTTCTTTGAGAAAGTATCCATTTGCTTAACACCACAACAGAGGGCCATTGGTAATGTTATTCAGTCTTGCTGATTTCTGGCTTTTTCAGAAAACTTACTTGAAAACTGTTTCTTAAATATATGTCCAAGGGTTAAAAAAGAAAAAAAAAAAAAAAAAAAAAAGAGAGAGAGAAAGAAAGAAACAGAGTTGCCAGCCATGACTACACACATATTTTGTTTTCAGGCACAGTTAAAGGGCAGGTTTCCTCTTTGTAGTAACATGTGAAGAAAGAATAAGGAAATGGAAAAGGTGTTAAAAAATATAGATTCACTTTGTGGACCCACTGTAATCAGAAACTAATTAGCATCCATCTCTATTAAGTTGGGCTTATAGGGAAGCTTTAGAAAAATCTGTACAAATCATTCTTTTGTTTTGATGACATCATTTTGAATCTAATAAATAATTGACATTTGATAGTTGAGATCATGTCTATGAGTCATTTATTTTTGCATCTATGAGGCTCCTTTTTGAAGCTGAGTAACCCTATAATTAAATTGTCATTTAAAGAAACAATAACCACAGCAGGTAGTCAAATGCTCAAGAGACTCAAATGACATGTGGTAAAGCAGGACTGATATTTTTATTTTAAGAGGACTCCACAGTTAACTTATAGCATTAATGACATTAAATGTATCATTTGCTGTTGTGTTCCTGTTAAACTCCAGCAGAAATATGTTAACCTTAAATGTATTTTGAAGTTGTTCTATTTTTAATGATCAGAAAAACTAATAGCATCTGCCAGTTAGTATAATGAAATGATAACAAAACTCATCTAATCTCCAACACTTTCTTTGTTATAGTATACATATTCAAAATACATTTCCAGTAGGTGGCATTCCACTTTCCAATAGAGTTGGGAACTGTATAAACATTGGATACAATTTAACATTTAAAATGTTTTCAAAAGTTGAGGGATATCTGAATATTTAATTTGTTTCCTTCCACTGTCCTAAGAGATATAGTTAAATACAAGGAGAAACAACTGTACCATTGACTAAGATGAATTAATGAAGAGAAGATATAAAATTTGATATCAGGGTCAGTAGTCCATATCAAACAGATTTTGGAAATAAGGTAAATTATTCCTTCCCTTTCAGTGGTCTTCAATGTAATATCTGGCTGCCTTACTCCTGTGAGTGTGCTCCATTGCTGGATCCTGACTAGTCTGGTACCTTTTTACTCCAGAATCCTTATTCTGAAAATCCCAGACTAAAAACATACTGCTTAAACCTGCTAATATTTCTAGCTACCGTCTTACTCCCTTTGCTATCCAAACTCCTGTAAGATGGCCACTCCATTTGCTGCCTCATTTATCTGTCCCATTCTCTTCTTAGCGTTTTGCTAAATGGTTCTTTTTCTCACCCTACTGCTTGGTGAAACACTTTTTGAGAGGTCCCCTGAATCTTATTAAAATACTGAACGGTTGCCTCTTAGCCTTTATGCTGAAGGACTTCTCTTTCTCACAGCAATGATACCACAAAAAGAATACTGAAAACTTGATTTCAGTCTTGACTGTGCCACCCACAACTGACGGTGAGACCTCAGACAGGTTATAATACATCAGAAGACTGTTAAAGATTAAATACTGTACAGGTACATAAAATATATTATTCATGGCTATCCATTTCTCCTTGAAATCTTTTTTTCATTAGATTCTGCAATGTTGATTTGTCTTGTTCCTTCATTATTGTCTTTACTAGCTTTCCTCACCCTGCCACCCTACCATTGGTCTATCCCAAGACTGTTGGTCCATCCCAAGACACTCATTCCACACATAGTTGATGAACTCATCCATTTCAATTCAAGATTAATCTTCCTAAAACACAACTAATGTATGATATTTTACCTAAAACCTCCAGTTAAAACCTTATTACTACAGAATGGATATACTGTCTTCCAACTAGGATTCCAAGCTCCCTGTCATATGGCCCCAGCCTGTATTTCCCATTCTATCTCCCCAAATTCCTTGTGTCACCAATCACTTGTAGTTCTAATGAGAACTACTTTCCTCATTCTCTTCTGCTTCTATTCTTTTGATTCTGCTATTTTCTCAGTTTCTTCCTCTTCTATCCCTCATCCTCTGCTTGCCCAAATCATATGTAACTCTATAAAGCTCATCTGAAATACCAGGCTCTCCTGAATAATTGGAATTCAGTATAATCTTTCCTTTGGCTCAGCATAATCCCTGATTTATACTTTTTCTTCTGTACAAAACTCTCAACCCAGTGTTTTGTGTTACAGGTAATTACCATCCCAGATATGATTATATAAGCTCCTTGAAATCAGTGAGGGTGTTTCATGCATTTTTTGATAATGTCTAAGTAGAAGGGCTATAATTCAGTGTCTAATATATAGTAACAAATGAAGAAATATTCAGAATGGATATTCTGAATGTTTTGTTCTATTATGGGAAGATAGGCTTAACTTTGAAAACAAATGTTTTACAAAAATAATATTTACTGAATTATTTTAGATTTTAATATTAAAGCTATGAATTAGTGTAGCCACTGGGTCATTGTTTTTTAATAATAGCTATATTCAGACATAATTCACATATAAAATCAGCTTTTAAATACACAATTCAGTGATTTTAGTATATTCAGAGTTATGTAATCATCTCTACTATCTAATTTTAGAACATTTTCATCATCCCCATAGAAACCCCATACCTATCAGCAGTCACTCCCCATTTCTACCTCCCATGTACTCTTGGCAATTGCTAATCTAGTTTCTGTCTCTGTGGATTTGCCTCTTCTTCTGGACATCTCATATAAATAAAGTAATACAGTATAGTCTTTTGTGAGAGGCTTCTTTTACTCAGCATAATATTTCCAGGGGTCTTTCATGATGTAGCAAGTATCAGTACTTATTGCTTTTCCTGATTGAATAATATTCCACCAAATGGATAGTTCATCAGCTGATGAACATTTGGTTGTTAAATCACTGATTTTTTTTTGCTATTTATATTTTAATCTAATCATACACTTTTTGTCACAATCTGTCAATGCAGTCTTCTCTTTGTATCTATTTTTCTTTTTATATCTTTATTGGAGTATAATTGCTTTATAATGGTGTGTTAGTTTCTGCTTTACAACAAAGTGAATCAGTTATACATATACATATGTTCCCATATCTCTTCCCCCTTACATCTCTCTCCCTCCCCACCCTCCCTATCCCACCCCTCTAGGTGGTCACAAACCACCTAGCTGATCTCCCTGTGCCATGTGACTGCTTCACACTAGCTATCCATCCTACATTTGGTAGTGTATATATGTCCATGACACTCTCTCACTTTGTCACAGCTTCCCCTTCCCCTTCCCCGTATCCTCAAGTCCATGTTCTAGTAGGCCTGTGTCTTTATTCCTGTCCTACCCCTAGGTCCTTCATGACATTTTTTTCCCTAAGTTTCCATATATATGTGTTAGCATACGGTATTTGTTTTTCTCTTTCTGACTTACTTCACTCTGTATGACAGACTCCAGGTCCATGCACCTCACTACAAATAACTCAGTTTTGTTTCTTTTTATAGCTGAGTAATATTCCATTGTATATATGTGCCACATCTTCTTTATCCATTCATCTGTTGATGGACACTTAGGTTGCTTCCATGTCCTGGCTATTGTAAACAGAGCTGCAATGAACATTTTGGTACATGACTCTTTTTGAATTATGGTTTTCTCAGAGTATATGGCCAGTAGTGGGATTGCTGAGTCATATGGTAATTCTATTTTTAGTTTTTTAAGGAACCTCCATACTGTTCTCCATAGTGGCTGTATCAGTTTACACTCCCACCAACAGTGCAAGAGGATTCCCTTTTCTCCACACCTTCTGCAGCATTTATTGTTTCTAGATTTTTTGATGATGGCCATTCTGACTGGTGTGAGATGATATCTCATTGTAGGTTTGTTTTTTTTTTTTTTTTTTTTTTTTTTTTTTTTCAGTACACAGGCCTCTCACTGTTGTGGCCTCTCCCATTGCGAAGCACAGGCTCCGGACGCGCGGGCTCAGCGGCCACGGCTCACGGGCCCAGCCGCTCCGCGGCATGTGGGATCTTCCCCAACCGGGGCATGAACCCATGTCCCCTGCATCAGCAGGCGGACTCTCAACCACTGCACCACCAGGGAAGCCCTCATTGTAGTTTTGATTTGCATTTCTCTAATGATTAATGATGTTGAGCATTCTTTCATGTGTTTGTTGGCAATCTGTATATCTTCTTTGGAGAAATGTCTATTTACATCTTCTGCCCATTTTTGGATTGGGTTGTTTGTTTTTTTGATATTGAGCTGCATGAGCTGCTTTTAAATTTTGGAGATGAATCCTTTGTTAGTTGTTTCATTTGCAACTATCTTCTCCCATTCTGAGGGTTGTCTTTTGGTCTTGTTTATGGTATCCTTTGCTGTGCAAAAGCTTTTAAGTTTCATTAGGTCCCATTTGTTTATTTTTGTTTTTCTTTCCATTTCTCTAGGAGGTGGGTCAAAAAGGATCTTGTTGTGATTTACATCATAGAGTGTTCTGCCTGTGTTTTCCTCTAAGAGTTTTATAGTGTCTGGCCTTACATTTAGGTCTTTAAACCATTTTGAATTTATTTTTGTGTATGGTGTTAGGGAGTGTTCTAATCTCATACTTTTACATGTACCTGTCCAGTTTTCCCAGCACCACTTATTGAAGAGGCTGTCTTTTCTCCACTGTATATTCTTGCCTCCTTTATCAAAGATAAGGTGACCATATGTGTGTGTGTTTATCTCTGGGCTTTCTATCCTTTTCCATTGATCTCTATTTCTGTTTTTGTGCCAGTACCATACTGTCTTGATTACTGTAGCTTTATAGTATAGTCTGAAGTCAGGAAGCCTGATTCTTGCAGCTCCATTTTCTGTTCTCAAGATTGCTTTGGCTATTCGGGGTCTTTTGTGTTTCCATACAAATTGTGAAGTTGTTTGTTCTAGTTCTGTAAAAAATGCCATTGGTAGTTTGATAGGGATTGTATTGAATCTGTAGATTGCTTTGGATAGTAGTCATTTTCACAATGTTGATTCTTCCAATCCAAGAACATGGTATATCTCTCCATCTATTTGTATTATCTTTAATTTCTTTCATCAGTGTCTTATAGTTTTCTGCATACAGGTCTTTTGTCTCCTTAGGTAGACTTATTCCTAGATATTTTATTCTTTTTGTTGCAGTGGTAAATGGGAGTGTTTTCTTAATTTCACTTTCAGATTTTTCATCATTAGTGTATAAGAATGCCAGAGATTTCTGTGCATTAATTTTGTATCCTGCTACTTTAACAAATTCATTGATTAGCTCTAGTAGTTTTCTGGTAGCATCTTTAGGATTCTCTATGTATAGTATCATGTCATCTGCGAACAGTGACAGCTTTACTTCTTCTTTTCCGATTTGGATTCCTTTTATTTCTTTTTCTTCTCTGATTGCTGTGGCTAAATCTTCCAAAACGATGTTGAATAAGAGTGGTGAGAGTAGGCATCCACTCTTGTCTTGTTCCTGATCTTAGTGGAAATGCTTTTAGTTTTTCACCATTGAGGACGATGTTGGCTATGGGTTTGTCCTATATGGCCTTTATTATGTTGAGGAAAGTTCCCTCTAAAATCACTGATTTTTAAAACTGAAAAGGAACCCAGTGATTATTTACTCAAATGCTCTCCTTTTATGCATGTGAAACTAAAGCTCAAAGAGGTACTCCTAGACCTTTATCTAGATACTTATTGTTTCTTAGAATTTTAGAGGCTAGGTTGATACAATATGATGCAAGCATTCATTCATTCTTTTATTCATTCTTCCATATAGTTAATAGTCTGAGAGCACCAAGTCCTTACAGTCTGGGTAGCAAAAACAGTTATGGTCCTTGTCCTTATGAAGCTTACAGTCTAGTGGGGAATAAGCTTATAATCAAATAGTCATAAATAAATGCAAATTAGAAATATGATGAGGGCTGTGTTGGAGAGATTCATGAATTGACCGTGTCAGGGAGGATAATTTATCTGTGATCTTTGAGTAAGTGATAATTAAGTAGGCAAAGAGGGCAGAAAAGAGCATTCCAAGTGGAGCAAAAGTACATGCAAAGGCCCTGTGGCTATAGGTACATGGCATATAAGGAGGGGATGCCAGGAGGCCAGTGTAACAGGAGAACTGAGGGGAAGGGGAGCATGGTATAAAATGAGGCTGGAGCAATAAATAAAGCCAGGTATTCCAAGACAAGGAAATGGTTTTGGTCTTTTTCCTAACAGCACTGGACCATTGAAGTATTTTAATCCCCCGGGTAATGCTAGCAAAAAGAAACTGGGAGTTGCCTACATTTCTCTCCTAGGGCTTAGTTGCATTACAAACTATCAAACTTGCTGGGTAATACATATCTGGTTTGCCAAAACTTGTGGTAGAATTTAATATGGTAGCATTTAAAGTTTGCTTTTACCAAATTCCGTGTTATCCAAAGTAGAAACTTGTGTTCTTTTCACAGAATGAACAGCCTCCTTATTAGAATTTTCCAATTCAATTTTGTAAAGAACTATTCTTTCCAATCCTCCTACAGGATAAGCAATCAAAGCTATTTGAGAAGGAATAAATAGATGTTTAAAGGTCACATTTATTTTTCCATTGCACAATAACCATGTTTTAGACCTATAAAATCTAAAGAGTACAGAAATAGTTCTCCAAACAGCAAATGGTTAATACCAAATTCTTTAACCTAAATACTTTTAACTTGGGGTCCATTGTCTCCCAGGAAGTATATGAATGGGGCCCAGGAAGCCTTTATACAAATAAAGGTCATGCCTACATGGGTGTGAATCCAAAGCTTTCATTAAATTTTAGAGTCTATCATGCACAAAAAGCTAAAAATCAGGCTTTTTAACAAGAGAAACAATCCATAAATTATTAGGAAAAAATATTGGGGCTTATTTTGTATCACTTATAGAAGTTAAAGACTGTACAGTTAAAAAACAACAATAACAACAACATTTAAACTAAGCTAAAATCTTGAGAACAAGATTCTTATTTTTTAAAAACTGATACAGTGACAGTCAAAATAATCATGATTATACCAATAGGATTAATTCTCTATTATATAGCAGTTATTCTCACATTGTGATCCCCAGATCACCCTCCCAGGGATCGTATTGAGCACTTGTGAGGGGGTATAGATTCCTGGACCCCCTCCAGACCTCTGGAGTCAGAAACCCTAGAATGGAAGCCAAGAGTCTGAATTTTTAACCAGGACCCCAGGTGACTGTGATGTCTACCCATGTTTGTAAAGTGCTAAAAAACATAGTAGGTAGCAATACCCTTTCTCTGTTCAGTGTTCTGTTTTTTTTTTTTTCGGTATGCGGGCCTCTCACTGTTGTGTCCTCTCCCGTTGCGGGGCACAGGCTCCAGATGCGCAGGCTCAGCGGTCATGGCTCACAGGCCCAGCCGCTCTGCGGCATGTGGGATCTTCCCGGACCGGGGCTCGAACCCACGTCCCCTGTATCGGCAGGTGGACCCTCAACCACTGTGCCACCAGGGAAGCCCTGTTCAGTGTTTTGATAAACCAGCCTTACCCAATTCATTAGTTATAGTAGTAATGGTACTGGTACCCAATACTACTACCATGTAACAAACACTGAATATGTATCAGAAACTTCCCCTAACCTACCCCTAGTTCTTAAAACCATTCTGCAGGAAAGTAGATATTATTATCCACAATATATAGATTAAGAAATTAAATAACTTGCTACATAGGGGTCTTGCTGGCTCCAAAGCCTTTTTTACCACTCTGTCAAGTAGCCTCTTGCTGTAACTGCTATACAAGTGACCCACTGCAAGAAGTATCCAGAAAAAAAGAAAATGAATGGAGTTATATATGAGTCTCACAACCCCAGTCAACATCCACTGAACTCCACGGTCATCAACAAAATTGCAGATTTGTAATAAACAAAGTGTAACACATGAGCCTCTTTTGCTAAGTACAACTGGCTGACACATGTCTAAAAGAAGCTTCCAGAGGTAACACTTTATAGGCTGGAATAATGTGAGTATAAGAAAATTGCTTCCAGTTGTAACAATTTAACAAGCAGAAAATATACAGGAATACCAAGCCTATAAAGTGATGTCAAGTAAAGTGACCTTAAAATCTACCAGCATGT
This sequence comes from Kogia breviceps, assembly GCF_026419965.1. NCBI lineage: Eukaryota > Metazoa > Chordata > Mammalia > Artiodactyla > Physeteridae > Kogia > Kogia breviceps. The sequence goes on from NC_081311.1 coordinate 174,807,860, forward strand.
ATCACCATCGAACAACAACAACAAAAAAACAGGAAGAAAGCTCTGTGTAACCCAGTAAAGGTGCTGGAAGAGAGGTCTGTGGGGCTTCTTTAAAACATGAGCTTTTATCAGATTTTTGCCTAAGGTTGATCAATCAGTGAGTGATATGTGTGTGCTGTATCCCCTGAATTATGCTTTATTTCATTCAACACCTTCATTGGGCATTAATAATTAAATTACTCCAATTTTTAAAATCCTCACAATCATCTATTTTATAGGCTTTTACTTGAGAAGAGTTCAAATCTCTTTGCTAATATAATAAATATAATTTAATCAATTCTTGAAATTTTGAGAGTGACAAAAAACAAATGTTCTAATTATTATTTCAGTTGTAATTTTTAAAATGTTGGCATTTCAGTTATGAAATCATCAGATTAAAAAATTTAATTTGGGGCTTCCCTGGTGGCACAGTGGTTGAGAGTCCGCCTGCCAATGCAGGGGATACGGGTTCGTGACCCGGTCGGGGAAGATCCCACATGCTGCGGAGCGGCTGGGCCGGTGAGCCATGGCCGCGGAGCCTGCGCCTCTGGAGCCTGTGCTCTGCAACGGGAGAGGCCACAACAGTGAGAGGCCCGCGTACTGCAAAAAAAAAAAAATTAATTTGACTTTTAAGGAGGTTTTCTTACAATGACAACGATTTGTTTGAAGATACCTTCACAGACTATTTCTTTGGGGTGCAAAGAATTTTAATTATTTAAGAGAAATGATTGTTGGTTTGTATAATGTTCAAAACAGATTCTCTGGGAAACTGGAAACCAGAAATTTCACCTGGGTCTGTTATGACTGGGCTTATCACCAGCCATATAATGGCATAAATGCTATTCCTTATGGTCCCCACTGGAAACTTTGCTGTTCAGTAGCCACCTACAGCAAGTAGTTAAATGAATGAGAGAACTGTTAAATACACATTTATATTTACACTGAAACTTTAGAAACTGTTAGGTGATGCTACAATCAGTCAATATAAGATTCAAGAACATGGTGAGAAGTGAAGGGCCTTTTGTGATTGTGCATGGGCTACTTTAAGGCATAAAATCATATTAGAACAAGTTTCCAAGGGAATCTTGAGGACAGTGAAGCTTATAACTTCCTTCTGACACTTAAAGTTCTGTATCTTTTGTTCCTGCAGTGGAGGTATATGTATTTTCTTACAAACAATTTAGTAGAAATCTGTATTCCAGATTTCAGTATTATTTTAAAGTTTTATCTGGATCTAATGAGTCCACACTCCTTCATGTCTGTGCTCCACTAACATGGCTTTCAGTGAATTTCTGGAGGCTGTTGGTAAGATTACCTTCCATTAGATCAGGGCCTAATCCCCCTCTATGGTCACTAGGAAATCTCCACAGAACCAGTGGAGAACTTGGAGCAGACTTGCTGTGCCTGGCAAAAATTTCAAGTTCAGGGCTTCCCTGGTGGCGCAGTGGTTGAGAATCCGCCTGCCGATGCAGGAGACACGGGTTCGTGCCCTGGTCCGGGAAGATCCCACATGCCGCAGAGCAACTAAGCCCGTGAGCCATGGCCGCTGCGCCTGCGCGTCCGGAGCCTGCGCTCCGCAACGGGAGAGGCCACAACAGTGAGAGGCCCGCGTACCACAAAAAAAAAAAAAAAAAAAAAAATTTCAAGTTCATGCTAACCAGATAGAGCATCCAAAACGTGAGGCAAAGAGAAGGTCACAATTGGCTTCCAGTCTCTTTTTTAATGTTTTTATTTTTTTGATGTTTTTCTTTAGCTGCATGAGTTTTCTTTTAGCTGAATAACTTTCAGCTTGGCATTGCATTAAAAATAGGATGGATGTGAGACGGGAAAAGTAAAATCATTAATAAATTAAACAAACAAAACCACTGTCCTGTAGGCTCTGGGCTCCTTCACTAAGAAGGTACTTCTAAAGTCTTTGAAGTCAAGCCTCTGCTAAAGATGACATAATGCCAGTCACTAGGTGCAGGAGGTACTCACAGGACAGGCTGCTGGACTTCACTGTGTTAGGAAGATCCTGAGAGATGGGGTTTGTCGGTGGGATTGCGGGGAGAGTAGAATGGCACGTTGAGTTAGGCCATCCTAAGACTCCAAGGCTTTTTAGTGTACTTATGGGTAGCCACAATTTTAAAAAGATAATACATTAAAAAATTTTTTATTTTATGTTGGGGTATAGTTGATTAACAGTGTTGTGTTAGTTTCAGGTATACAGCAAAGTGATCCAGTTATACACCTTTAAAGTTGCAATAATTTTGTTTAAAGACTGTTGCCTCTTCATTGGCCTAGAGTAACTCTAAAAACCACTCCCAGAGTGTGAGGGTAAAACCTTACCTCTGAAGCAAACTTCTGTGCCTGCAAATACCAAAGGTGGCTGATATGGTCCCAGGGAACCCAAGCAAGGCATCAGCAGCCCTCACGTTTCATTTGGAACAACAGTAATTAGAGCAGCTGGGATATTTGCAATCTCATTGGCTCACTTGCTTTTTTTTTTTTAATGCTTAGAATTTAATCTTATTTTCATATGTTTCTGTATAAATCAGACACATATGGCTTGATTATAGATGATAAGTGGCCACTAGGAGCTTTAGATAAAAGCCTTTCACTACATGCAGTGCTTGGGTTCTCTGGTATCTGGCTCCAGTCCTGCAGTCCCTATCTCTCTGTGCTCCTCCTCCTGTGTTGATTTCGTCTCTCCTCTTCCCTCCATTCTGACGGCCCTTCAACTCACTGGTGTCTATTTATTTACTTAAATCTAAGCCAGTTAAATAAAGCATAATAATAGAACACCCTCCTGAAAAGAGCAGAAAGCAGGGAAAATTACATGGCCACCGACAGAATAATAGAAGAGGGAGAGAAAACGCTTTAAAGAGCTCGCCAGCAGATGATCTGCCTCCTCCTTTGCCTCCTATTTATAGGGAGGCAAACTTTTTTTTTAAAATTAATTTATTTATTTTTGTCTGCATTGGGTCTTCGTTGCTGCGTGCGGGCTTTCTCTAGCTGCAGCGAGCGGGGGCTCCTCTTCTTTGCGGTGCGCGGGCTTCTCATTGCAGTGGCTTCTCTTGTTGCAGAGCACAGGCTCTAGGCGCGTGGGCTTTGGTAGTTTTGGCCCGCGGGCTCCAGAGCACAGGCTCAGTAGTTGGGTCACACGGGCTTCGTTGCTCCGTGGCATGTGGGATCTTCCCGGACCAGGGCTTGAACCCATGTCTCCTGCATTGACAGGAGGATTCCTAACCACTGCGCCACCAGGGAAGCCCCAAAACTCTTTTTTTTTTAATAGCATCTCCATGCCAAGTCCTCCCCTTTTGTTTGGTGAAATCTTAATGATTTATCCTTGTGTGTTTTAATATTTTTAAGATTTTTGATGGGACATATCATGCATGCATAAATATTGTTATAGAATTTCTAGAACACCTTGGAGTGCTAATATAGCAGATTCAGATACCTTTCAAGGCTAGCTTTTATTTTGATGCATTCTCTCAGCAAGCAAGTAATATTCTCACTCCATTAAGAAATCTTCACTTTTTAAAATAGGTCATTACTGGCAATTTCTTTAGTAATAAAATGTTGGCTGCCACTGTTAAGAAAATAACTTGAGGAGGAAAAGAAGATATTTCAAATTAGCATTACAGAAGGGGGAGGGGTGCTGTACTCATTAAGTTATCACAGGTTGCCTCTTGAACAATGTACAGCAAAAGATGAAGGACCTGAATCAGCTGGAGATCACCCTTAATTGTAAACTCCTCCCCAACACTCCAGTAAGTTGATGAAATCCCTCTGCTTCCAGAGCTTTCAGCTCTTCGGATGAAAAGTAGATTTGCCAGAATTTTATTTTTCTGGTCAGATGACTATAGCACAGCATGTATTTTCCTCTCTCTGGTGGAGTCTTCTTTTCTAAATGCATGCCTTTTTTTTTTTTTTTTTTTTTTTTTTTGCGGTACACGGGCCTCTCACTGTCGTGACCTCTCCCGTTGCGGAGCACAGGCTCCGGACGCGCAGGCTCAGTGGCCATGGCTCACGGGCCCAGCCGCTCCGCAGCATCTGGGATCTTCCCGGACCCGGGCACGAACCCGTGTCCCCTGCAACGGCAGGCGGACTCTCAACCACTGCGCCACCAGGGAAGCCCCATAAATGCATGCCTTTTAAAATGATAACAGCAGTCAAGAATGTCATCCTCAGAGAGTGCAGAAGCTCAGGCAAAGAACATTGTCATTGGGCTGAATTCTTATTTCTTTAGGCCACAGCTGGACTTTGAGTGCTCACTGTGACCTCAAAAATAGCCTGGCGCTCTGTCACCCGGGTTCAGCCAAATGCCTTCCTGGTGAAATCTCTATACGCTGCTGCAGGTTGACAGATGGCTCCCAGCAGGTGAGCTTGGGGCTGTTAGTGAATGAGATTCTTTCTTTATCTGACACAGTCTTTCCCAAAGACATCCTGTGTCCTAAGAACTTACAAAAGGGATTTGGCAGCTAAGCAAAAGTAAAGAGAAGAGGGCTTCCCTGGTGGCGCAGTGGTTGAGAGTCCGCCTACCGATACAGGGAACACGGGTTCGTGCCCTGGTCCGGGAAGATCCCCACGTGCCGCGGAGCGGCTGGGCCCGTGAGCCATGGCCGCTGAGCCTGCGCGTCCGGAGCCTGTGCTCTGCAACGGGAGAGGCCACAACAGAGAGAGGCCCGCGTACCGCAAAAAAAAAAATAAAAGTAAAGAGAAGAGTTGAAGGTAAGAAATCTTGTATTTGGCATGAAGTTTGCTCAAGTTAATACATAATCTCTTCGCAAGTGTATGTAGTTGTGCTAAATGATGAAGAAATACTATTTGAAGACTGATTGACAAATCACAATTGTCAGAACACTTTTCTACAGATGGTTTTATTTAATTCTTGTAGCAGCTCTGTAAGGGAAATAGCATTGATAATCTCTATTTTACTGATGATAAAACTGAAGATCCAAAAAGTCAGAAGTTCTGCCCAGTATTCCACAGCCAGTAGGTGATAGGCCAGGGTTCCAGAACAGCTTCCATATCTAAAGTTTGTGTTATTTTTATTTCAAAGATCTAATATAACCAAATTCTAACCAGAATGTTTAGGGAAATAAACTGCTATCATTCTTTCATTCATTGAACCCACTTTCAAATCAGGGAAACAGTAAGCCAGGTAGATAAGGAGATTTCATTTCTTGAAACAGAGGAGTTCATATACTCACAATTAAAGTATCAGCATACTTTTCCATTTTGGGAGTACATACTTCAATTTTTCATTCATTTGATGAATAGTTATTAAGTACTTGCTCCCAGCCAGGGAGTACAGTAATACAAAAGAGAGTACATACAAAAGAAAATGGCCCCTGGCCATCTAGAGCTTACAGATTAGTTGAGGTGAGGTGGGGCAGACATTAAACAAATTAATAGTACACAGTGCTGCTGATGGTGTAAGGAAAAGAAGTGTAAATTGCTAATACCTCTTGAGACAATTTAATAATATGGCAGACTTACTTGAAGTGCATTGTGTATTCTTATATGGCTTAATATTTTTTGCCCTTCATTTGTATTTGCTTTGAACTCAAAATACTATGAAAAAAAGAATTCATATATTTGATAGAAACCAATGACTTGTAGAATTGAAATAAAGCAGAAAAAAAGGGTGGGGATGTGAACTTGTTTCCATTTCCATAAGCTTAAGTAACAACACAAAGTAGTTCATATGACTGCCAAATAAGTGGTAAAAACAAGAACCAGGCAGCAGTGGGCATTCTTGGAGGTGAGCAGGGAGAGATCTTAGAGAAGAGGGCTTCAGTTCCACAAGGTGTTGCCAAACCTAGAGGGCGTAAGGAAGGGAGAGAAGAGAGGGATGCCGGGAGGCAAGAAGACACGGAAAAGAGAAAGAAGAGGACTTTGCAGAAGGGAAGAAGAAAAATATGAAGCTACAATGAAAAGGGCAATTAATAGGTCTACAAAATAACTAGTCTAAGAAGCTGTGAGCGCTTGTGATGGTAGAAAGTTGGGGATAAACTAGAAAAAGTAGAGTATAGTCACAGTATGGAAGCCCTTGAGGCCAGGCCAAGAAACTTAGTTTTTATCACTTTGACAGAAAAGTTTTGAACATTAGAGTAAAATCATTATGTGACATCTGGCGCCATAAGTTTTGTGGCAGCCTTGTTTCCTTTGTGCCCCTCCCCACCCAGTCCCTTCCCTTACACCTCATGAACCTGAGCATCTGCATTAACTTATTCTACCATTTTTTAAATGGTTAGTGTTTGTATAAAAACTAGAAACAAATGAACAGATGGCTTTCTGTCAAGCAAAGAAGTGTTAGTCCTTCAGCTGTATCTGATTCTGAGCAGAACACATCAGTGCAATACATCAGCAAGTGAAAACACTGACACAGGTGCCCTCTTGCTCCCCAAGCTTCTCTATATTGCAGTGCCAATTCATGTTAAGAAAATAAAATATTTATTTATACACACACACACACACACACAGAGTCAGCATGTGTTAATTTAGCAAAACAAGTTTTTAGCTGATATCACTGAGCATTATTTCTTCAACACTTCTCAACAAGGAAGTAATCTGAACAGGGCCCTAAAACAGCCCCTGGGCATCTCATCATGCCTTTTTCCCTCGTGCAATGGAGACTCGTACTGCTCAGCAAACCTCCATGTGTCTTCCCTGTTTCTCAGTGCCTTGCACTGAGGCAGAGCTGTGTCGTTGGTTCAGTCCAGGAGGCTGTGAGAGGCAGTGAGGTATGTCACTTCCATGTTAAAGCACAGAGGAACCAATGCACGGCCCTCCAGATGGCTTCCTCTCCTGCTGCAGCCATCTTGAGGCCATGAGTTACCCTACTCACATCAGGATTTGTATGAACAGTATATGAACCTTTATTTTGTGAAGACTCAGAAACTTGACTGACTTTTCTGACTAATCCAGTCCTTTACCCTTCACCTATTTGTAGCGTATTTTTACTGCCTTGAATTATGTTGAGATTCTCTGGACAAGACTAGATAATTTCTATTGTCACCTTCATGCAGTCAGCTAGTCCTTGGCAATAGCCTGGAGTAGCAGGTTTGGAGATTAAAAGGGGAAATTCTTATTGTCTGTCTTACCTAGATTCTCTGGTCAACTGGAGACCATATTTTCTGAATAGGACTTGTGTTAATAACTGTCCTTAGTTCTTTCCAGTGTATATTTTTAAGCATGTTTCCTTTGCAAGAAACATAATGTTCTCCTAAAAAAAACTTTGGCAAAAGCACTAAGAAAGGGAGATCTTTTCTCTGATCTGTCCAACTATCAGTGAGTTTGGTTCACCATGACTTTCAGCTACTCACAAATAACCAGTGCTAATGAACTGCTTCTGAACCTTTAGGGAATAGAAATGGTTTAGTAGTATGTTCGACTAAATGGTTTATGTTGGTAGCTGCTCTCCTGTTTAAAGACTGCTTGGATTGTGGATATTTTCCCAGCTGTATTGGCAATTTAGTTGAAAGCTTGTTATCCTGGACAAGTGCACTGAATTACGTGAACTGTACAAAACCTCATAAAGCAGATTGATAGAGGTGGAGAACGATGTTAATATTGTTTATTTGAGAGCTAACCGAGTAGGCTAATGCTAGCCAATGAGGTTAAGCTTAGCCGGCAGAAATGCTATTCAGAATTCCAGCAACTTCAAGCATCTCAGCGTTTAAGTTACCTAACAAAGACTGTCAAAATGTGAAAAATAACCAAATGATACTTAATTCTAGAATGTATTTCACAGGTTAATGAAAAGTATATCCTGGTCTGGCAATCCAGGAAAGGTTTCATCATTACTTTGTTGCTTAATGAAACTTGGGTTCTTATATCAGTTGGGAAAACCACGCCTTGGCAATATTTTCTTCATGAGATTCTGCAAGTCTGCATGAATTTATCACTCTAACGTCAACCCTATAGGTGTCACATAACTTGCATGTAAATATACCACAGACAAACATGTACTATATGCAGCCAAAGTGCATTGACTGCACGTCCTATTTATCTGAGTAACCAGCTGATAAAAGCTGATTTTGTTTATAGCTGAGCAAGTGTTTGTCTTGGGTTCCTCCTTAAATGTGATTCACACATCTTACTTTGTGATGCCAGTGCACATCCTGTTCTCTATCATGGGTAGGCAGCCCTTAAATATCACTGTCAACCAGTTGATCTTGTCAGGTGTCAGTCATGATTGTCGACAATTTTCAGACCCAGCTCTAAGAAGTTCTGGAAAGTGGCATAAGCAAACCTGATAGAAATAATGGAGCAGCTGAGTAAATTTCAATTTGTTCAAGAAGCTGAATATACTGAATAATAGATCTGCTAATAAGTATTTCCAGTAAACTGCAATTTTCCATTGGTGAAATACCACTTCTCAGAGAAGCCACAAAACCTTTATGTCTGAACTTGTCATTAACCAGAGTTGAAGATCTAAAACCAACTCTCAGGGTCTATAAAGGCTGAAAGACTTGACTACTTTCTAGCTGTGTCATGCTGGGAAGGGCATTTAACGTCTCTTGACCTCAGTTTTCTCATCTGTAAAATGGGGATAATAAGTTGCCTCCTTAGAGGGTGATTGTGAGGAATAAGTGAATTAATGTATATGAAGTGCTTGGAACATTGTCTGACACATAATAAGTGCTGTGTAAGTGTTTGCTAATATTATTTTAGGGGTGTTGCAGCCTGTCTATATAATATATCAAATACTAAAACTGTGCCAAATAATATTCTTAACAAAAACTGTGTTAATTTAAGCCTTTTAGTATGGAACAAAAATGATCACCTCTAACTGCACTGTGTTAATTTAAAATGACTATTCGATTTTATGTGCCTTATGGAATAGGCCATAAGTTGCTTTTTAAAAATAATTCCCAGGGACTTCCCTGGTGGTGCAGTGGTCAAGAATCCGCCTGCCAATGCAGGGGACACGGGTTCAAGCCCTGGTCCGCGAAGATCTCACATGCTGCGGAACAACTAAGTCTGTGTGCCACAACTACTGAGCCTGTGCTCCAGAGCCCGTGAGCCACAACTACTGAGCCCGTGTGCCACAACTACTGAAGCCCGCGTGCCTAGAGCCCATGCTCCGCAACAGGAGAAGCCACCACAATGAGAAGCCCGCACACTGCAACGAAGAGTAGCCCCTGCTCGACAAAATCAGAGAAAGCCTGTGCACAGCAACGAAGACCCAAAATAGCCCAAAATAAAACAAATAAAAAATTAACTAAAAAAAAAATAATAATAATAATAATTCCCAGATGGCATTTATCTTTTTCTCATAAAATGAAGCCTAGAAAAAAGATAGTCATTTTAATTTCATAACAAACAAAAAACCCACACAAAAGTCTGGATGATGGGTAAATGGGGCATTATTTTTTTTTTTTTTTTTTTTTTTTTTTGCGGTACGCGGGCCTCTCACTGCTGTGGCCTCTCGCGTTGTGGAGCACAGGCTCCGGACACTCAGGCTCAGCGGCCATGGCTCACGGGCCCAGCCGCTCTGCGGCATGTGGGGATCTTCCCGGACCAGGGCACGAACCCGTGTCCCCTGCATCGGCAGGCGGATTCTCAACCACTGCGCCACCAGGGAAGCCCCGGGGCATTATTTTTATGACTGATAAGTACTGAGCTCAGTGAACTTTCAAATAATCATCTCATCCTTTGGCCAATAATTCTCCAATTCTGTTGGAATGAAATTGGTTTTTAAGTGTTTAAGGCTGGAGTTTCTCTCATTCATATATAACTATTGAGTTAATTTTTGGAAAAACTTTTAAAAGACAGGGGATTATTTTTCAATATTGTTTTTAGTGTTACTCAAATGATGAACATGTTCCTTGATAGCAGGTGTAAACAAACATTTTCTGTAAAGGACCAGGTAGTAAAGATTTGGGGTGATACATAAATATATAAAGGACCACATGGTCTCTGTCACAACTACTCCACTGGCAGTGGAGCATGAATGCAGCCATACACAACAAGGAAATGAATGGACGTGGCTGTGTGCCCAGAACACTATATTTGGAAAAACAGGCAGCATCAGGATGGACTGGGTCCATGGGCCATAGTTAGCTGACCCCTGTTCTTAGAGAATTCCTATTTTTCTTATTTTTACTAGAGTAAAATATACATGCACACATATATAATTTTGTACTTGCACACATATATGTGTGTGCACATTAATTTGAAAATCATGACGATGAAGTGAAAAAACTATGCATATTAAAGAATTTAAGGAAAAGAAGGAACTTAAAGAAGAAATAAAGGATGATATTTTATTCAGTATTCGTTGATTAATTACCCAAAAACTCTTTCTTTCTGAACAAGGTCCAGAGCTGATTTACCATTTTCTTTTTGTTCTAAAATCAACCTGTGAAGTTTAATTTGCTTTTGGTCAAAACTACCCTACCCTTAAAAGTTCTTTAGTCTTACTATATGTATAGCATTCTCCAACTTGCTGTTTTCACTTTACATTCTGTTTAAACATTTGTTTTATATTTTGGTTATCTTTTCATACCAGTACTCATAACGCTAGTTGATACTGTTTAAAAGCTGCAAAATATTCTAGTCTTCAAATGTATTGTCATTTATTTAACTAATTTATTGATGTTGTTTCCAATTATTGAAATCATTAACCATTCAATAGAAGTTATTGAGCATTTGCAAAAAAAAAAAAGTTCTTTAGTCTTGTTATTGTGCATAGAGCTCTATATTATAGAGTCTTGTTATTGTGCATAATACTCTGTAATATGTTAAATATTTTCCAAATTTGAGAACCACTGAACTGGACTAAAGGAAAAAATAGCTGTGTACAGAGGTCTGGGTAGTCAATTTTTTTTTGTCCTAAAATATCTATCAAGTTATTTGAGGGAATGGAAAATTCTACTGTGTTTCTTCTTGCCTGCATAATTTAAAAAATTTTTTTAAATGTTAAGCCTTTCTATCTTTAATATGCGTTAATAAATTTGTTTGCTACTGTACATTGTATGTGAATGCTCACAGATTAAGTGATGTAATACATGTAAAAGCACTTAATACAGGTCCTGGCCCAGTCAGTGTTTGTCACTTTTGAATAGAAACTTTGTCTGCTCATATCCATATACACATTTTTCTTTGAAGGATCACAGAGAAGAACTGAGGCACCTGCTTTATGTCTTTCCAAGTTTACCTTTCCTTCTGGGTCTTGAAGAAGAATTAACAGCTCTCAGTTTAACTCTTAGGGCTCCTTAATAGTAGAGTAACATCTTCCTTGAGAACATGATGGGGTCTGTTTTACCAGATGCGAAAATCGCACAGGCCTTGGAGGAGACACATAGTGCTGCGTAGATTTAGACATCTGTTGTAAAAGAGCGGGACTTAAAAATGAGCCTCAGCTCTGCCCCTTGCATTTAAGGACACTCATGTATTGAGGGCGAGTCCACCTGAATGGCCTATAAGGTACAGAACAAAGCTAGTGCCTTCTAGTAATTGTGTTTATTTCAGTAAGAAATACTTTGTATTGTTCTAGTGGAATTTCTAAGCAGAACTACTAATCCAGAATGACTTTTAGGATTCTGAGTGTCAAAATAAGTTTAGTACTCTAGACAGAAAATGTAATTAGTTGTTAAAAAATTCCCTTCCATCCTGTGCTGTAGAGAATCAGTGCAGACTGGGCTAGAGGCCCAGTCCTTTAAAGCTTACTGGATGTAACAATTTACCAGGACAAATATATTCTCTTGGGAGAGAATACAATTGCCTCCTATTTATTAGCTGAAAACAATTTAAGCAATTTAAAATATTATTTTTTCTTTATAAAAGCTTCACTGGAGTGAAGCTAAAAAGCAAGAAAAAGTCTGCAACAGTTAGCATTTTCACTTGTCTATTCGAAACACTCAGAAAAGGACCTAGCTGTTTGTAAATGCTCAGTGCATGACTATAAGGAACCATCATGAAATTCATCTCATAGTCTCAGTTACCCAATATAAGAATAAAGCCATGAGTTGAATTTAGTATTAACCTACATGATATAATTGATATACATGGATCAGAGATTAAATTATTAATTTCCTAACTTCTTTTTTTTACAGAAAGAAACCAGAACATATTATCAACCCTTTGAGAACACAATATAACAAACTTTACCATTTTACCACTTCTTTGAATAGGTAAGACCCTATCCTCTCTACAATAAAAGTTTACCCACAATTGTGGAAACTAAACCTTTGTTAACCACATTTTTAAAAAAATATTTATTAAATAAGTATCAATCCATTTTGATAAGGGAAAAATATACATGCATTCTACAGCTAATAGATTTTGGATTATTAAAATAGCATTTCATAATATTTTGAATGATTTCGTAGTAAATGAATGAAAAAATCTTTCTCTGAAATGAGGATCGAACTAAGCCTGTCTCTCCTGCTATGGTTAACAATACCAATAGTGTCTTCTCAACACTTACTATGTGCCATTTGTGGTCCTACATGACTTAACTTCACATAAACTAAACCATTTATTCTGTATAACAACCCTGTGAGTAGATATAAGGGTGCTCCTTTTATAGATTAGGGGCATGAGGCAGAGAGAGAGGAGGTAGGTAGGTATAGAAGTTCACCCAAGGTTGTATCCTGGGATCTGGGATCAAGGCACTGGAAAGAACGTCAGCCCAGCGATTATTGTGAGGCTAGTTGTGGTAGAAATGCCTAGTCATCAGATTCTTGTTTGTGTTGAGTTGGTTCTCTCTGATTAAGGAAGAAAAAAAGACAATGCACTTACCCAAAGAGATGGCAGGGAAACATTTATTTTAGGTTTGTACTTGTTACTTTACAGTTGTTGCATGAGTAAATAAAGGAGTGTGTACACTTTAGCTCAGTTTACAAGCAGAAAGAATATTTTCCTTCATGTTACGTCTTTGAACTCAAAATTCCTCTGATAAAAGCAGAATAATATTACAGAAAGAGTACACATGAATGATTTCTTATTCTAGGAAATGAAGGCTGCATTTTCATGTAATCTATTGTTACTGGAAGTACTGAATATCCAGTCTTAAATCCGCTGTAGCAGTATGCACTTCTCTCTTTTCATTATTTCTTTTTTTTTTTTTTTGCGGTACGCGGGCCTCTCCCTGTCGCGGCCTCTCCCGTTGCGGAGCACAGGCTCCGGACGCGCAGGCTCAGCGGCCATGGCTCACGGGCCCAGCCGCTCTGCGGCATGTGGGATCCTCCCGGACCGGGACACGAACCCGCGTCCCCCGCATCGGCAGGCAGACGCTCAACCACTGCGCCACCAGGGAAGCCCCATTATTTCTTTATTACTTTATTTTTAATCAAGAAAGCTTACAAAGTTTCCAAAGTGAAATATGGGAAATATTATAAGAAATACCTGAGTATCAGCCACATGAATTTGAAAAAAAATGCTAACATTCAGCTTTGTTGAAATCTTTTCTAAAGAAATAAACCTTTCCCTTCTTCCTAAAATGTGTCATAATCCTGAAGATGATATAACCTTCCTATGTTTAATGATGTCCTAAATTTAATGACATATGTATGAAACAATATCCCATATAATCATTTACATTTTGCAAGTTTGTATAAATGGCATCATACTGCAGATATTCTTTTGCACCTTGCCTTCACCCAACATTAGAGATTCATCCATATTGATACATAAAGATCTGGTTGACTCACTCTGGTAAATTTGACTCATTGTAATGTTTCAATCATCTGGTGCTCAGTATTATTAACTATTATTTCTAAATAACTTTCAGCATTTTGAAGGTTTAATGCTAAACTGGTTTAAGTATGGCTTTCAGAGCATCTCCCAGATTTCTATATAAGAGATCCAAATATCTTAATATGTGATATGCCAATTCTGTTTGTTTCATTTTTTCCCATTAGAAAAGATTTTTTGTTGTTGTTTTGTTTTTTTGGCTGTAAGGATCTTGCTAACTAATGGTACTCATATTTTTTACTGCTTTTGCCATAACACAATATTGAAATTTGTTTTATTTCCCCATAGGTGAAATGCTGACTATTCCCAAACACAATGTAAATACTACCCTTCAAATTTGAAAGATACATAAAAGAAAAACACTCTTGTTTGGCCCATGGTAGCTGTTCATATGCCCTTCAAAAATCATGAGAGAGGGCTTCCCTGGTGGCACAGTGGTTGAGAGTCCTCCTGCTGATGCAGGGGACACGGGTTCCTGCCCCGGTCCAGGCAGATCCGACATGCCACGAAGCAGCTAGGCCCATGAGCCATGGCCACTGAGCCTGCGCTTCCGGAGCCTGTGCTCCGCAACGGTAAAGGCCGCAACGGTGAGAGGCCCACATACCGCAAAAAAAAAAAAAAAAAAAAAAAAAATCATGAGATAAACTTTTTAAACAGGATTTTTTTCTGATTTTCTCTATCACTATATTTAATTTTACAATTTATTTAAGGTAAAAGAAATATCAATATATAATAATATTTATAGACATAGAATATTTCATAACCATTTTATTTTCTGAAGGGAGTAAATTACTACTCTGACGGAGTTGGGAGAGAAAGAAGAGATTAACTAACCCTTGCTGAGCAAATATGAGTACATGTAAGATTTGATGCAAGCCTTGCATCAAATCAAAAAAGTACAATGCAATTTTGCAGATGGCAAATCCAGGCCAACATACGTTGGGTAACTTACTAATATCATATAGTGATTTCAGAGCCCAGATTCAAATTCATCTCTCTCAGACTTCAAAACTATACTCCTACCAGAAAAAGAATGGGGAAAACTTAACCTGTTTGATACCTAAATTGTATTCATTTATTCTACCAATATTATTAGGATTCATTTATGAGAGTTGAGGGGACTGGTGTTAGAAAAGTAAGGAAGGCACAATGTCTACCCAAAGAGAGAAAACAAGCTATTCAACATCATTCTCAATGGTGAAAAACTGAAACCATTTCCACTAAGATCAGGAACAAGACAAGGTTGCCCACTCTCACCACTATTATTCAACATTATTAGCCACAGCAATCAGAGAAGAAAAAGAAATAAAAGGAATCCAAATCGGAAAAGAAGAAGTAAAACTGTCACTGTTTGCAGATGACATGATACTATACATAGAGAATCCTAAAGATGCTACCAGAAAACTACTAGAGCTAATCAATGAGTTTGGTAAAGTAGCAGAATACAAAATTAATGCACAGAAATCTCTTGCATGCCTATATACTAATGATGAAAAATCTGAAAGAAAAATTAAAGAAGCACTCCCATCTACCACTGCAACAAAAAGAATAAAATACTTAGGAATAAACCTACCTAAGAAGAAAAAAGACCTGTATTCAGAAAACTATAAGACACTGATGAAAGAAATTAAAGATGATACAAAGTGATGGAGAGATATGCCATGTTCTTGGATTGGAAGAATCAACATTGTGAAAATGACTCTTAATACCCAAAGCAATCTACAGGTTCAGTGCAATCCCTATCAAACTACCACTGGCATTTTTCACAGAACTAGAACAAAAAATTTCACAATTTGTGTGGAAACACAAAAGACCCTGAATAGCCCAAGCAATCTTGAGAAAGAAAAACGGAGCTGGAGGAATCAGGCTCCCTGACTTCAGACTATACTACAAAGCTACAGTAACCAAGACAGTATGGTACTGGCACAAAAACAGAAATATAGATCAATGGAACAGGATAGAAAGCCCAGAGATAAACCCACACACACCTTATCTTTGATGAAGGAGGCAAGACTATACAATAGAGAAAAGATAGCATCTTCAATAAGTGGTGCTGGGAAAACTGGACAGCTACATTTAAAAGAATGAAATTAGAACACTCCCTAACACCATACACAAAAGTAAACTCAAAATGGATGAAAGACCTAAATGTAAGGCCAGACCCTATAAAACTCTTACAGGAAATCATAGGCAGAACACTCTATGATTTAAACCACAGCAAGATCCTTTTTGACCCACCTCCTAGAGAAATGGAAATAAAAACAAGAATAAACAAATGGGACCTAATGAAACTTAAAAGCTTTTGCACAGCAAAGGATACCATAAACAAGACCAAAAGACAACCCTCAGAATGGGAAAAAATATTTGCAAATGAAGCAACTAACAAAGGATTAATCTTCAAAATTTAAAAGCAGCTCATGCAGCTCAATATCAAAAAAACAAACAACCCAATCCAAAAATGGGCAGAAGACCTAAATAGACATTTCTCCAAAGAAGATATACAGATTGCCAACAAACACATGAAAGGATGCTCAACATCACTAATTATTAGAGAAATGCAAATCAGAACTATAATGAGGTATCACCTTATACCAGTCAGAATGGCCATCATCAAAAAATCTACAAACAATAAATGCTGCAGAGGGTGGAGAAAAGGGAAACCTCTTGCACTGTTGGAGTGTAAATTGATACAGCCACTATGGAGAACAGTATGGAGGTTCCTTAAAAAACTAAAATTAGAACTACCATATGACCCAGCAGTCCAACTACTGGGCATATACCCTGAGAAAACCATAATTCAAAAAGAGTCATATACCACAATGTTCATTGCAGCTCTATTTACAATAGTCAGGACATGGAAGCAACCTAAGTGTCCATCGACAGATGAATGGATAAAGAAGATGTGGAACGTATACAGAATGGAATATTACTCAGCCCTAAAAAGAAATGAAACTGAGTTATTTGTAGCAAGGTGGATGGACCTAGAGACTGTCAAACAGAGTGAAGTAAGTCAGAAAGAGAAAAACAAATACCATATGCTAACACATATATATGGAATCTAAAAAAAAAATGCTTCTGAAGAACCTAGCGTCAGAACGGGAATAAAGATGCAGACATAGAGAATGGACTTGAGTACACGGGGAGGGGGAAGGGTAAGCTGGGACGAAGTGAGAGAGTGGCATGGACTTATTTATACACTACAAAATGTAAAATAGATAGCTAGTGGGAAGCAGCCGCATAGCACAGGGAGATCAGCTTGGTTCTTTGTGTCCAGCTAGAAAGGTGGGATAGAGAGGGTGGGAGGGAGATGCAAGAGGGAGGAGATATGGGGATATATGTATACATATAGCTGATCCACTTTGTTATACAGCAGAAACTAACACACCATTGTAAAGCAATTATACTCCAATAAAGATGTTAATAAAAGAAAACAAACTATTGAGAATGGCAAAGATTCCTTCTGTCAACTTAAAAAATGCACAACTTGAGAGTTGCAAGTTAAGTTTTATTTGGGGCAAGATGAGGACTGCAGCCCTGGAGACAGCATTTCAGATAGCTCTGAGAAACCGCTCCAAGGAGGCAGGGGGGAAGGTCAGTATATATGTGATTTTGGTGAAGGGGGAATACATGCAATCAAGCACATATTTTTCTACAGAAGGTTTCTGCTAGTCTCGTGCAGGTTACTGCTAGTCACGGGAAGCAGAAGTCACAGCGAAGGATTTTACTGCTTTTCTAGATCTGAGGAGGTATAAGAATTGGGCTCATAAAATCGGCTCCTGAGAATATCTAACTATCTGAAGACCTGTTCTGCCTGTTTACGCCACCCCTGTCCCCGGAGCACAGAGTGCCTCATTTCTGCTGTCCACCCTGAACTCCTTTCGGGGGTGTTGAAAATCAGCAGCTGCAGTACCTGATCTAATCCTTGTAGAGGTAGATAACAAATGCCAATGGCAAGTGCCAATTTGTAGTTGACACTTCAGTGATATCATAAATGTGACTATTAGATATCTCTATTTTGCTATGCTAACATTGAATGGGATAATAGGAGTGAAAATGCTTTGTAAATGACAAAATCTTTATAATCATGTGCTAATATTACTAATTCTGTAAAATTTAGAATTGAATTTTTCAAACCTAATACGTGTAGTTCTTAGTATAAAGGTTGATATATCTCTCTAACATTTAAGTCTGACTACTTCATATAATATCAGCATCTTTTTGACACAAAAGTCCCATGTAGACATTTAAAGCATAGTAAACGACTCTGACGATTGCTTTATTTCTGGCCTCCACGACCTATTAGAGGCATATTATTTAACCTTCTTAAGCCTCATTTCAGATAATAACAGTAACAAGCTCATCTCTGTCCAGAATCTAATCATTTCTCATTGTCTTTACCTGTATCATTGGAATCTACTCTCTCTCATTTTAGCGAATGCAGTAGCCTCCTGTGCTCAATATTGCTCTTGTATAATGCATTGTTCGCATAGTCTGATCTTTTATAAATCAATTGATATGAATCTTTTGTTCAGAATCCACCAATGACTGCCCTTAATAGAAGAAAACCCACACTCCTGCTGTGGCCAGGAAGGTGCTATATAAGCTGACATCTTCTACCTCCCTGATGTAATCTCAACATCCTCTCTTTCCCCACTGAGGGCAGAGACTATGTGATGTTCTGAGCTGTGTCTAGAATGGCATCTCTATCTTGGTGGACCCTCACTTTTTGAAGGACTAGAGAGGTGTGCAAAGGTTACTTTGGAATACACATGCTATCTTTCACGCACACCAGTGATGGTTGGTGCCCTTTTCAGGATTCTTTCAGTTTGTCTTAATAGAGTCCCTTGCTTCTGGAATGCTGAGGAGCTTTCCTGCATCTTTTAGACACATGATTTTATAGCATTATGACAAAATTTTATTCTACTGATATGTAATCTTTAATCTTAATTTATAGCACCAGAAACACAGAAAAATTAGCTGAGTGGAAATGAGAAAATGAAAGCAGAACATATTTATTTTCCTATTCCACACCATCTTTTGTCTACATAATAATGACTTGCCACAACCTGACATTGCTTAGATTTTGCTTTATCTTCAGAATAGATTTACATCTTTTCATCATACATCGATGGGTGAAGTTTATCCTTTAAGACAATGTTCTGTAAAATAGGCTGATTTTTTTGTTTCATTTTTACAGTATTCCTTAGGAGTAGCACTTGATGAATGTTTACACTGTTGAGAACATTTGCCAAGAGAAAGACAAACAGTAGGACCACAATACCCCAAGAGTTAAGGGAAAGAGAAAGAAGCTCTGGTATTTTCACCATCCTTTCTGAAAATAAGTACCTTGACTTGTGCTGATTACTGTCTCATCAGCATTCAGCTCTGGTCTGTGGCAGTCTGTGTGAATAATTTTAAAGGCAGATTAAACATTCTAAAAATAAAATTCTATTGGTAAATTAGGATATCAGATGTTCCCTTTATGAAAGACGTTTCTAATCTGCACTATCAGCTGGCAGTCATACCCAGACCCCAAACTGTTCTGGCTCTAACTGAGCAAGAACCTATTCTGGGGTGAGGTTTTGAAGAGGGATGTCTCTTGGTTAACTCAAGACAGAAAGAGGGAGAATTGCCCACATACTCTGGCAGGAGTTAAAATAACAATAACAGTCCTCCTACTTAACAGGCTGAGTCATAAGCACATTCTACTGAGTTCTCTGCAATTCCAAGCAGATTGTTTGGGCTGCAATTCTGTAGGCAGAGGTGGGCACCACCTGCTGCTGCAAAAGGCTCTAGTTCTTGTTCACGAGGGTGCTGTTATTAAGTCTTGCCTTTTAACAGTTTGGCCAGATGGAGATAGGAAAAGACAAAAATTGGGTGCTGATGAGCACTTTTTCTAATGCTTAGAATAAGTAATAGTTATTATGCATTTAGCATTTAGTTCTTTTATTTGGCCATGACTACAAGTCAGTTAATAAGGGAGGCTTACTGTGGGAGGTCTTAAAAGCCAAATCTTGTTGGATGTTTGCCTTTAGAAAATTCTGTAGACCTGTTGCAGTAGCCTTTTCTCAGTCAATTTGGGGAAGGAGTCAAAGTCAATAAGTCTACTTTTTGCTTAAGTAGAAGAGGGAAAATTATTTTATGGTCACTGAGGTACTTCATAATGCAAGTGCCAGGCACCCTTAACCCTCAGTATGGGCCTCCGGTACATTACCTGAAGCTTTCAATGGCCTTTGATGAGCTTCCCTCTTCCTGACTCTTGTATAATCTGTCTCTCCATCATGTGACTTTTTCATATAGATCATATCACTTCTTTTCCCTATTTAAAACTTTTCTATAATATAAAGGTCCAAACTCACTAAAGACCCTCCAAACTAGGGCTCTAAGTAGCCACTTCTAGACAATCTCCAATCCCTGTCTCTTAGTTGCCTTTCCTTCATTCTAACCAGAACAGACTACCTGTCGTTTCTTCAACTTAATTATTTCTTTGTACACCATGTTTTTCTCATATTACTTATTGCCTTTGTTATTTCTGCAACTCCTGCCTAAATACTCTTTTTCCTCTTGTCTGGCTTACAAAAGCTTATGCCTTTTCAATTCAAATGTCATTCCTTCTATGAAGCTTTCTTCTCCAGCCTGAAAAGTAGCATTAATTGTAGCTTTTGAGGGAGGAGGCACTTTCATAGCCCTTTAAGTGTATCTAGACTACAGAAAAATCATCTTGCTGTGTAATTATTTTCATCTGTCTTTCTCCCCGGCTCTGTGAAGTCCTCAAAGTCAAAAGTTTTTGTCTTCATCATATTTGTGCCTCCAGAAATGTGTTATTCTATGTGAAACAAATTAATATTTAATAAATTGTTAATAGCTAATAACAACAATAAATAATGAGTAAATAATGCTTGAAAGAGTGAGTAGGTGGTATATAAATGAGGGGTTAAAGAGGTGAAAAACAAATGAGCTCTAGCCCAAGGTAGCAGATTTACAAAATAGGTTTTATGATGGCAGTTGTTTTTTAATAGTCATTTCTCTTGTGTGTGTGATTGTTTGTTTGTTTGTTGTGGATAAGAAAAAAAGAGTATGTTTATAGTAAGAAGGAAGGAGGAAGCTGACACTGTGATTCCCAAAGGGAATATTTAAGGAAACAAAGCTTTGGAGGAGGCAGGAAAAGATCTGCTAAAGAACAAGTGGAGATATTAATATTAACAAAAGCAGGGGCCACCTGTTCTAAGATAAAGTGAAGACAATAAGGGAGGATGAAGAAGAACTGTGGAGACAGGAAATAGACCAGGTGTAAAGTCTTCTATCATCTCAGGAAAGGCAGTGCTTTCGCTTTCACTTTGTCCTTGGCAAACATCAAACTGTCCTAAGATTCTCTGAAAATGATTGCAAATTCTGTCTCCACCTTGGCCTCAAGGCAGGCATTAGAATAGGACCAACCTGAAGGCTGGGCTCTTTGCACCATCCATACCAGAAAAAGTAAGGGGTATGAAGAAGGTAATTTAGGAAGAGCAGCAGGAAATGCTCTTGCCTCAAGTTGACTCTCTCCCTTCTCCCACTCCAACACCCATGGACTGTCCTGGTGCTGTCGGGATTTGCTGTGTAGGCAACAAATGGAGCATAGTTACTGAAATTTGTTTCATTTAACCCTGTTGCTTCTATTAGTCTCATCCTTTTTTTTTCCTAATCTCATTATATAGTTCTTCAAACTTTTCTCCAAGTATATTAGTTAGGATTGGCTAGTTGCTAAAACAAGTAGATTCAGAAGTGTGTTATCACTTTATTTCTTGCTCATTTAACAGTCCTAGATTAGTGTTTGGGTTGGGAAGCTGTCTTCCCTCTTCATAGTCAACTAGGTATCCAGACTCCTTTTATTTGTGGCTTTGTTATTGTCTCTATCCAGCTGGTAGAAGGGCAAAGACCAAGGAGGAGCACATGGAAATGTGTATGACTGAAACCTAGCAGTGAACATATGATATCTTCTCACATTCCATTAAAGCTGGGTCATGTGACCACATCTAACTGCAAGGGAGGTTAGGAGATGTAACCCTGCTGTGTGCTGAGGAAAAAGAAGACAGAGATTTTGATAACCTGCTAGCAGTCTCTGTTATACCCAAAGAAAATCTGTCTATGGAATTAATATATTTGAACATATGGATCAAATAGTTCAAGCCCTGACAAGAATAGATGCCATTCATACCATAGAGATAAAACTATGAATCATAATCTCAGTATCATGTTAAAATAGTAAATATATTAGATACTTCAGTTTATCAAAGTTAATTCATGCAGTAGTACACAAATAAGATATTTTTTAAAACACTCCTTATAAAAATAAATGTTGTATCCAAAAGGATAATGGCTCAAAAAGCATAGTGCCTGGTATTGCTCTTGGTTTTCTTCAATAACTGCTTGCTAAAAGAATCAAATTATTAATTGATAAATGTAGAAAGCATCATTCTAGAACAAAATAAATATTTATACTCTGATGAGTTTCTAAAATGCATTATAAAAAGACATGAGTTGGGATGGTAAAATAAAAACTCATTTTGAACTGAAAAAAGGTGCCCTTTTAAAGAAAAATAAGCAAAGGTAAAATATTGAGGAAAAAACCCACAGTTTGTACTTATGCAAAAAATTTTAAAGAATTTTGATTTTTGGATGAACTCACAAATAATATAGGCCCCATATTATATTTTTTATTTGTTTTATCAGTACCATTTATTTGGTGAGTAGTAAATATTGCTGTTTATATGGAGGGTAGCTGTGCATATAATTTTATGTGGCCAGAATATTGTGTTACAGTGTTGTTTAAAAGCCATTCAATCAGGTAAACATTCTGCAAAATCAACTTACCTGCTAATAATTCTGTAACAAAGCTTCAGGTTCCTGTGACTGTGGAACACTTGGGTTTTTGTGAGCATATTTCATTGCAGTAAGTGTATGATCACTGTTTTTTCTTTGAAGATTAAAACTCCTTTTCCCTTTAAGAATGGGTAGCAATTTAATCAAGTTCTCGTGGCATCAGAGAGCATTTTAAAATGAAGGAACCCTAATAAAAATGGCCCTTCCTGCAAGTATATAAGGAAAAATGGTTTAGTGCATCAGCCTGTGTAAGAAGAATGAGAAGTGATAAGCAAAACTCAAACTTGGCTGAACCTGGAGGCTGATTCCTTCTGAGTGTCTCTGTCAGATCTTTCTTCCTAAGCACTATAGCGATTTACTTAAGCATGCTAATTTCTTGTGATTAATTTTTCTTACTCTTTTTTTTCCTCACCCACCCCCTGCACTTTTTTTAATGAATGTCAAGGACTCCCGTTGTACCATGTGCTCAGTAATTACTACAGAAGGCAGTTTGATTCCGAGACAGTTGTAGTCTCTGTAAGAGAAATTTAGAATTCACTAAAGCAAATACTTTAGTGAGGGGGTGCCAAAGCTTGAGTCATTTAAAACCATTGTGAACAGCTCCCTAGGAAAGATCCGGTAGTAATCAATCTTGAATAAAGAGCAAAGGAGCAAAACAATCAAAAAGACCTTTTTCCAAGACAGACTGCTGTGGTACTAGAAAGTTCTTGCTACTGGGAAGCAGTGTGTAAGCCTCTTTGTTTCAGGCTTGTGTATTCCTTTTTGGCATATGTTTACAACTGGAGCGGGTCTTGCTTTTGAAACCTAAGAATTCTAAAGGAAACTTTGTTTTAAAAGGAAGAGGAATTGAAAAATAGAGTAATTTAAGATAATGTAACATAACATACATGTACACTTAACTATAATATATAGACAAATATCTACAGATCATTTAAATATACACTACAAGAGTGTTATTTGAATGGAGCACAAGGGCAGGGAAGTTCTTCAATGAAGCTCTGTAGGGAAGTAACATAACTTTTATATAATTTTCTCATTACAGACCTGAGTAACTATATTACGTAATTTAGATCCCATTTGTTTGTTTTTGCTTTTATTTACTTTAGGAGACGGATCCAAAACAATATTGCTGCAATTTATGTCAGAGTGTTCTGCCTATTTTCCTCTAGGAGTTTTATAGTATCTGGTCTTACATTTTGGTCTTTAATCCACTTTGGGTTTACTTTTGTATCTGGTGTTAGAGAATGTTCTGATTTCATTTTTTTACATGTAGCTGTCCAATTTTCCCAGCACCACTTATTGAAGAGACTATCTTTTCTCCATTGTATATTCTTGCGTCCTTTGTCATGGATTGATTGACCATAAGTGTGTGGGTTTATTTCTGGCTTCTCTATTCTGTTCCACTGATCTGTGTCTGTTTTTGTGCCAGTATTATACTATTTTGACTACTGTACCTTTGTAGTATAGTCTGAAATCAGGGAGTGTGAGTCCTCCAGCTCTGTTCTTCTTTCTCAAGATTATTTTGGCTATTTCATATATGAAATGAAAGATTTAATAATTTAATATAAATATTTAATCATGAAATTTAATATTTTAATTAGGTGTTTGGTAACTATACTATTACCTCATTAAAATGTAACTTTCATGAGGATGGGAATTTTGCATGACCTGTCGGGCACTGAGTGACCTACCTGTGTTTCAAAATAAATATCTTATATCCTTCCCCCATCTCCAATCCCACCAGGACTACTTTAATTCAAATTCTTATATGCACTCTCATTGATTATCACATTATTGACCATCTATCTACTTTTCCTGTTTCTGATCATAACCTTCTATAACCCTTCCTATGGCTCATTTTCTCATTCATCATTGGCTTAAAGTTTCTCAGTGATGTACTGTTAATGCTTAAATTTATCCTACACAGGCTGACAATATGCTTCATCATCTGGACACTTGCTTCTCTGAAGCACATCCACTCTCCTATTTCTGGCATTCTGAAACATCCTTGATGTTTTCTAGCATGTTGCCTGTTGTCTTCTACCCCCATGTCTTAGTGTTGCTGATTTTGTGATTAGAATTACACCCTTGTCCACCATGAATGCCCTTCAAGACTGAAAGCACATTTTGCCATTATGAAGTCTCCCACAAACTTTTTGATTTCATAGGAACTTCCACAGAATCCCTGTATACCTCTATTAAAACACTTATCATATCATCACTTAACTGTATGATGTCATATTGATTTCTCTCAATAGCTTAAGACCAAAAGCTGAGTCTTGCTAGTACTTACATATCCTGAGCATCTAGAAACATGCCTGTGACATAATAGGTGCTTAATAAATATTGTTAAATTTCACCAGAACATTTTCTAACCAGATATGTCTCTCTTCTACTGCTCATAATTAAGGCACTTGTGTCACTTTTTTTTCTTTTAGTTAAGAATGAGTGAGGCAGTCTCTTATTTACAAATTATTTCTGAAAAGACTTTTATTTTTTCCTAAGAAATTTTGGTTTCCTTTACATTTGAGGTCTGTGGTTCCTCAAAGGAGATATATCTGTGCATCATAATTTGCATTATCCTGACCTTACTAAGAAAATATTTATGTTTAACTGAAATTTCTGTTTCCCTTGGCCTCTACAATTTAAATGCCAGACATGGAATATAGTTTTAGTTTTAAAATCTAAACTATTCATTCTAATTTTTTAAAGATAAAACAGAGAGAAAAAGGTAACAAAGATAAAATTAAATCTTGCTGCTTAGAAATTCTCAACCAAAATGCCTACTGGAAATATGGATCTCATGTGAAACTAAATGACAATTGTTTATGGCCATTTTCTTGGAGTAATGCAGTTACCTTATTTCACTGGATTTCTTGATCCCATCCTGAGTTCTCATTTTTTACATAGCTTAATGCTGACTTTCTAACCTAAATTTGGAGTATTTCCTCGCCTTAGTTTACGTCCTAGTTTAAAGTAAAAGATTTTAAAAAAATAAAAGAAGCAAATTCTTTTGATCCCATACTTCAGTGGGTGAGGGTAGTGCTTTTTCCATCTATTTCTGTCTGACACTTTTTAATAGTCTCATCTAGTGTCAAGAAAACTGCCAAGTGGATATGAGTGGTCTATTAGTACTTGGTTTGACCAAATGGAGACCCATGAGCCATGCTCTGAAAGTCCCGTTACCCATGTCTTCTAATCTGATGCCACAGTCTGATATTTCTCTTTTATAATAGTACATCACTTTCTTTATAGGCTTCCAGAAATAATAAAAAAAATTTTCTCATTGTAATGATCAATGTCTAAGGGTTTTGAGAAACTGAAGTAGAACTTTTGTGAACTTTTCTTCATTTTGAAAAAAAAACCTATTGTACTGAAACAATAGGTTCTAATACAATAGGTTCTAAGCATTTAAAAAGAAGACAATGTAGAAATAATTCATATGCTTGCTTCTTGCTGAGAAGCCAATTCTTAATCTATAGATTTATTTGTGGTACCCAAGTTCTTCAGCATGGAATTGAAAAGAATTTCAAAAAATGTTTTAGAGATTAACGGTGGCAGAGACAGAAAGATTCTCCAGATTTGCCTATTTATTGCTTCTATAAGAACACTAAGGTGAATTCTTGGATGTGTAGATTAGAAATCTAAAAATCAAAGAGTGCCAACCAAAAGCTCAGACACAACCTACCTGAATGAAGCAGGTTTACTGCTACTGTGTTCCTCTTGCCTCAGGTCATCTGCAGTCCCAGGCAGAGGAGGCACAGTCCACAGCAGCCCTTTTTCTCTTTCCTTTTCAGAGATGTTATCACCAGCAACACCTCTAACGTGCCCAGAGGTTTATCATCAGCCTTATCTGTCCCCTTTTCTCCCCTTCTCCTACTGCCATTAAAAAAGCATAAAGTTCCTATCCTTTAACAATGCAATGGTTATAATGAAGTGTTAAAAACGTATTGGGTTTAATTTAAAAAGTAAGCACTGCCCAAAGAATATATTTTAAAAATTAACGTGCTTCCTCAAAATTCTTGTGACTTTCATAGAAATGTGTTTCATTTAAAAATTAATTTAGCATTTTTTACATTCCAAACCATGTTTTTATTTGCTCTTGGCCAGGTCCTATTTGCTTTAATTGCCTAAGATGGGTCTGTTTTTATATCAAAATGTTTTTATCTGTGACCTCACCATATAATTTTGCCACATCAATGCCTATATATACATTGACTTCTACGTGTAAGATTGGAATATTTGTCTTTGTAGAAAAATTAATTATTGTGAATATTTCTTTACTTGAATACTTTTTTCAGCTCAATTTTTAATCATCTCATAAACATAGTCTAATTACATATATTTCAGGCCTGGAGGATTTAGCAAATTTATGTCACATCATATCACTCCAGAAGGTTAGCAGAATACAAGCCACAAGCCATAAAAGTTGAACTGATTTCTAGAATTCACTCCAGGGTACATAAAGATATGTCAGCTCAAAGAAATATCTCAAACAGTATATGAGGACTGACTGACCCACGTGGATCAGACATGAGTTGTGAGGGAATTCCAAATGATAAGGATTCTGTGACGTGTTTGTTGTTGTTTTTTTTTGGCCCAACTCAGCTGATGGAGTGAACAAGGCTACTTTCAGCTTAACTCAGAATTCTCCTGAGTCACAATTGCAGACACACTGTACAACATGGCACACAGCCTGACCCAAATCCGAAAAGAAAGAAAATAGAAAAAAGTTGATCTGCTTTATATGACTCATACTTTACTTTTATATGACTCATATTTTACCTTTCCCTAGAAGAAAATTAGTATTTATTATAATTAACTAGGTTTTGGACTCTCCCTGGATGCAGTAGTTTAGTATATTTAAAAATGGATGTTATACAAATATTTTGCATCTATCCATTTTTCTTTCCAAATATATATGAGTTAGAAGGCCTATATTCATGTAGCACCTGTGATGGCCTCTGTCATTGCATTAACTGTGTTATCTTGTAACATAAGTATTTCAAACACATCTGACCTCTTCAGTATAGTGTGAGCTGTTCGTGGCCAGAATCCATAATTTAATCGTCATTGTATTCCTAGTGCCTAAAAGCTTGGTATGAAGCTGGTATTTCATAAGTGTTTATTGAATAAGATTCTAGAAAACACAATAAATAAATTGATAATTGATGACAATCTGAAAGTTAAATGAAGGCTCAATACGTGCTTTGTTAAAGCAATTTATAAATAGTGCCTCTTAAGGAAAAGTCCAGTTCTTCAGTCTGTTCAGGCTCTCTTTTTCTTAGCGTTCTCCATTTTCTTGCTTCAGTGTCTCATCAGATGAATCCAGATCTGACCGGGCTCATGCGTCTCTGTAACCCACTATCACATTTCAAATAACAACAAAGTAAATAAAATTTTAAAAGTGGTGTCTAAAAGAACCTCATGAGACTCACACTGAACAAAAACAAACCAAAAAAAAAAAAAAAGAATTCCATCTTACAGTGTTCATCAAAAAATCAAGCAAAATATTCCCTAACACTATGTAGTTTAATGAAAGAGCACTCTTCAGAACATGGTATGTGACTCAACTTAAGAAATCTGAACTTGAGTTACAAACTGACCTCAAGAAAATAATAAAGTAAATGCCTGTCAAAATAGTATAAAACATGATACTTCTCACAACAAACAGATCGGTAATAAGGTTTGTAAATAGGTAGATGATAGATAGGTAGATAGATGGATAGGTAGAATAGAGAAACTTTAATTTATAAGCAGTCTGGTAAAAGAAGACAGGTTTTATTTTAATTAAGTTTTCGAACATGGAACCTAGCCTCTCATTTCAATCCTGATCTCATCACCAAGTCCAGGTCTATGTGCTCCTTTTCTAAAGTAGCTTTCTTTAAGAGTTGCTTCCATCTTTAATCATGCATCCTTCCAATTCACTTTTAATACCATTGCTGGATCAATCATTCTAAAAAATAAACCTGATTATGTCACATCTTTTGCGGGTGCCCTCTGGCCTTCAGGAGAGTCTTAAGTATGGCTTACTATACCCCTTTATGATTCCACCCTTGCCTGCCTGTCAGCCTCCTTTCCCCATGTCCCACTTCACTTCTGGACCACAGTGAACAATCCTGTGCTCTACACATGTTCCTCATTCATTTGTGTAGTAAACATATGTTGTTGAACTTACTCTGTGTGACACACTGTACTAGGTGCAGGTGATGCAGATATGAAATCCTCCCCCTCCAAGAGCTCACAGCTTCTTGAGGAAGACAGAATAGGGAGGAACATCTAACATAGAGTGAAAACTGGAGTTAAGGATGCCAAAATAGTGCTCATTATGGTATCTTCCTGGAAGGTGTTGCCTAGCCCAAGTCAAAAATAGCATAGGATGTGGTCACCCAGACTCTTTCTTCCTAGAAAGCTTCCCCTCCTTTCTTTGGCTAACTCCTACTTGTCCTTTAAACTCAACTCGATGTTACCTCCTCCGGAAAGTATTGACTTCCCAGTGTGGTAAGAACTGCCTGTGTGCCTTCACAATTTCCTGTCCTTATCTGCGTCACAGCATGGACCACATGACTTTTTGTTGTTGGTTTGTCTGTGAACTCCTCCAGCATAAGTGCTATATATTTTTTCTTGTATCCCCAGTGCATTCCCTATGATACATAGAGCTTTTCCATTAATGTTTGGGAGACATTTCTCAAACAATTAATTGCTTAATGAATTAAGATTTGTAACCTCAGTTGCAAGGCATTTTAGAAGTCATATAGGCCAACATCCCCTTGATACTATAACGTTCATGACAGGATGGGCGTTCAACTTATGCTTGAACACATCCACTGACAAGGAGTGCATTAAGTTCAAAGAAGTGCAGAAAACAAATGCGGCAACTGATTATCCTAGAAGTCCATATACACTTACTATATTTAGAACAAGATTTTAATCTGAACATGTTCAGAGGCAGAGCTTCAGTCGCATGGCTTGTGTTTTTGAAAGAGGAATTGTTCATCAAAAGATAAGGGACTGAGCAGATCAGATAAAGTGGCAGAAAAGAGTACAAGTGGCATCTTGTTTATAACTTCCCAGGACTTCATCCTTTCTTGTCTTAAATAGCTAAAAGCAGATCCTATTCATGGAAAACCATAAAGTATTTCGTTTTTAAATAAATCCTTCACTGCCAACTCTCCATCCTTTTTTTTTTCTTTTCATAACTCCTATTTTCTTCTCCAACTTTTCACGTTTTGGTTTTTTTTTGTTTGTCTTTGATTCTAGCATCTTATTTTGTGATATATAACACAGGCTCCAAGTTTACCTGGCTCATGACCCTGCTCCCATCTCCTGTAAAGAAATCTCTGAAGCATCTTGTCCTCAAGCACTGATTGCTGTTTTTACATCGTAACCCCTTTAACACCCAACCAGTTCCCTATAAGGTGGTTCTCAGGTGTCTGGAACTAAAGGATGTTCATTTGATGGCGGTGCCAGTAAATACTTAGGACATACTTTTTTTTTTGGAAAACCTATAATTCTATAGAATAGGCCTTAGGTTTGTACCCAAAGGAGATTTATTTTTACAGTGCTTTATTATGTGACACTGGACAAAGTCTGACAAATCTGGAATCAGATTTCAAACTGGAAAAAGTTTAAGGCAAAATGATTAATTGTCAAAATCCAAATGACAATTTCCCTCCTATCCTTTTTATCCTTTTTATTTATGCTTAAAGAAAATTGTATTAAAATTATTATGATTGAATTTCTCTTTATATGGCAAAAGAAAAGTCAAAAGGTCAAAATTTATCCATTCAGTAGTTCCCTTGTTTATGAAACTGACACTCAGGTTTTGTTCATGTCTAAGTTTGTATACCTTGTACACCTAGTAAATGGGAGAACCAGTATTCAACCCTAATTTTCTTGTTAGAAATCTATTACTTATTACACTATATCTCCAGGTCCTTAGTGAACTATCATCAGTAGAGGCTAAAGCTTTAGAGCATTTAAATATTATTTATTTCTGATATGTATACTGTATTTATTAGTTCTCTTATATAATATGAAAAAGGGCCAGAAATAATATACAACTGTGAAGTACAGGTTGTATGCCATGGTCACATAAAGCTCCTTACCCAGTTTAATGTGATAGACTGTTATCAGTGGAATGGGTGTATGAAGTTAGTGTCCTTATCTGGACTGGATTCTCCTAGTTCCTACCCCATTCCACCAACACCTTGGCGAAAGAGCAAGCAATGGAATGGATATATTAGTAGATTTGGCTTCTCATTCCAGATCTCCCTGGAAGTGTCTAACTTTGTCAAATAATTTACTCTCTCTGGCCTCAGTTTTTCAATATGTGGCAAACCATACATTGAATCCTATTGCTAAAAATGTTCAAATAAAAGCCACAAATTAATAACAAATAATAGGTAACATTTATTGAGCAC
The DNA here is from genome assembly GCF_026419965.1 of Kogia breviceps. Classification (NCBI taxonomy): domain Eukaryota; kingdom Metazoa; phylum Chordata; class Mammalia; order Artiodactyla; family Physeteridae; genus Kogia; species Kogia breviceps. The sequence continues at coordinate 174,838,855 of NC_081311.1, forward strand.
TTCCAACTTGCCTGGAATTATGCTTGCTTTATTTGTATTACCCTGTCTAATTCTATCAATAACATAGCATTGGCTCGTTGTATACTCTGTGTCCATTATCATTAGAAATAATGATGCACTCAACAACTCTCTTGATGTGAATTGTTTATTAGTCATGGTGTGTGGTGAAGAATGAATCATCCTTATCGGTATTTTACAATCAGCCTGAAAAGACATGAAACAAAAAGACATGAAACAAATATCTGGATTTTCAAATTCTCATGTCGTCAAGAACTTTTCCTCAGTTTTGTATAGAGACAAAGAGAAAATATGTAGGGTTGTAATTTGTTAGTCAACAGCTATTGAAGCTTGGAACTCCTCAGCATTTGTTAGGAAAGATACAGATTCTGCATAAATTTCTTATATTGTTAGGGACCAAAACAAAAGTTTCTGTTTTGTAGTACTGATATGGATAGTTAGTAGTATAAAGCATAATTGAGCCTACATGGAAAAGGGAATCAATATTCATATGCTTAATTGTATTATATAACTTGTTGCATTCTTTTGTTCATCCTTGGTTATGTATCAGTACAAAATTAGAATCCCAGTGTTTTTATTGAACTGGCACATTACATGATGACAGGGCAGAGCACATCACAGAAAACATTCTAGAATTGCTAATGCCAACTGCATTATAAAAATGGAGACATGCTTATCTAGCACACAGTGTGTTTTTCCTTTAGATTTTCCAAGCTTGCATTGTTTCTCCTTTTGCCAATTTTTGAGAGTATTTAATGTTGCCTGGTAATAACTATAATCAGTGACTCTTTCTGTGCTTTGTGATCTTTCTAATGTTGTAATCCAAAGAAAAACAGTGAGGTTTGTGGTTTTATGGGAATCCCGAGAGAAAAAAGTTCTTCTTGACTAAATGACATTTTCGGCACACATCTCAACTATCTAGATATTAAATCCTTCAGTTACTCCTTTGAGGGCTTTGCTAGTTCAGAATATCACATATTCACACCATGCCTATTACCTCACATCCATCTCCAAAGTGATCTAACAGATAAAGAAGATTATAACTGGATTTGAGGTATTTTAGGCAAAGTGTATTTTTGTCCTAAACTGTTAACGAGTGCCAAGAAGTATCTGAAATAAATATTCTAAAGACATCTTGAAGATGTTGTTAAACTGACCAAGGACTAGTCACTGTTTTCACAGTGTGCAGTAGGTTTTTTACCACAGAAAATGGGTAACTTTAAACATTCTTCTGAGACATTTCTGCTTCCCTCAAGTAGGATTAGACACAACAAAGAACTGGCGTGTTCCCAGGACACTGACTGAAAGCAGTGATTGGACTCCATCCCGTCATCATAAATGTCCTGGACTAAGGCAGTGAAAGATTCAGCTTCTATTTTTGAGAATGACTGCCTGACCTATCAGGATAATTGCCTTAACCCCTTACTCCAGTTATTCTACAGGGATATTTCATGTGTGCATTTCTATCACTCCCCATTCTTTCCTGAGGTCCTGTGCAACAGGCTTGCCTGAAAGCACCAATCTTCAAACTTCAGTGTTTCAGAGTCATCTGTTAAACCTGTTAAAATACTAATTTCCAAGCCCTGTACCCAGAAATTCTCATTTATTGGATGCATGTTGGAGGTGATTGGCTGAAGACACTTTAAGTTACATTAGAATGGATAATCCCCAAAGAGCATTTTAGTTTCATGTTTTAAAGCCTTTTTCTGAGAGGGATGAAACTGTTTTATCTTAAAGATATTTCTAAACCTGTATGTTGCATGGTCACTGCTATGTATGCTAGGTCATATTCAGGTCTAGAAGTTTGTTCGACTAAGCATTATTTTTCATATGCTCTCAGTGGAGTTAGAACTTGAGTCTCACTTCTTCTACCATGCCTGAAAATTAGGTTTCAAAACCATTCTTCTCTCACTGATTGAGCTAATGTTGGCCAAATATCTATAGCTGACAGAACCTTTTTCCCTGTGTTTATCTGGATGTATTAATTAATTCAATATTCAACAAATTCTTGAAGCCCAGCTATGACTAAATGGCCCTTTGGTAGGTTTGAATATTACTGTCATGGTTTGCTTGTGTGCTTCTTACTTTTACATAACCCTTTTCATACTTTGAAGGAAAAATATGAAAAGCTCCAACTAAGTAGGCAGAAAATTAGAGAATGGTTTCTTTTTTAGTAAAAATGTAGCTCTGATTTGCATTCTTAGTCCTGGATTTGCCCTGAGAAATGAAATTCATTGGTAGCTCAGACAGCAGAGCTGTCAGGGACATTTTCTTCTGAGTGTTTCTGTTTAGTTCTTATTTCTTCTCTTTATAGTGGAGGAAGTGTGACAGATGTACCTTATTTTATTTTATTTCTTTGTATCTGCAAGCCCTTGGGACATATATGCTCAGGAACTACTGTTTGGTTCACTTATTATTCACCACTTGCTTTAAAGAACAAAAAATACAGGAACTATCAAAGCATGTCAAATTTTTTTTAATGTACAATATGCAGGCAGTTCAATGATAGATCAAGGTCCAGATGAAAATTCTTCTTTTTTTAAACTAGCCTTTAAACACATTAAGTTTTAATGTACACATATGGTTTTGTAACCTTTAGGGAGAACCAAAAAAACTGTATTATTTGGCCACCTTCAAAATAATAAATACTTTGTCATTCTAAAGTTATCATTCACTTATTAGCAACATTTGCTTGGATGGTAATTAAAAGAGTATTCTAGGGAAAATGAATAAAGGAGAGATACTTTTTTAAAAAGCCAAGTAATGTTATTTTTTCTAAGAAATTATGTTTTCATTAGAATTTAACTTATAACCTGTCTGAAAGATCTAGAATATTAAGTGAAGTTTTATAAAACATGTTGTATGAAAAAGATCGATGTCTGTTTTGTATTTTATTCACTTTATATACATGAAGGATAATATCAGAGCTATTGTGTGCTAAATAATATTATGTAATTTGCTCAAAAGAATGATACCCTAAAATAAAATGTCAGAAGGCAACAGATACAGTTATTATTTATTTATAATATATATCCTGCCTGACTTGAGGAAAGATATGATGTTTTACAACTAAATTATATATAAATTATATTTATATATAATTTATTTCTATAAACAGACACAGTACCGAAGACTTAGAATGAGGTAAATACTGCAGTTAAGCATTAAAAGAGTTCCTGGTAATTAAGGGGAAATGTGGGAACAGATATATTACCTGACTAAGAAATATCAGAAATCAGCAAAATACACATTATCTCATCTTATTTCTAAATTCTAATATAAATTAACTTATTGGATATATCCTTATGCAAGGAACAATCATATCACAAAAGACTGTTTTCAAGAGTGATTTTACAGATTTGGAGGCAGACTTTTAGGTTGCTTGTGGGCAAATCCAATTTTTTCTTACACACACAAAAATATGAATTTATTTAAGTATCTGGACAGGTACTCAAGTAAAGTCTTGGAGTTTTGAAACATAGAACATTATAGTCTTAGGCCTGGAAAATTTTTAAAGCAGATGCATTTAAATATAAGTGATTCTCAATATAGTAGAAATCTCATTATTGATGTTGTAGTCAATATTCTAGAAATCTAAGTAATAGCAGTACTGACTGACAGACCTACCCATAAGCTACAAAATGGGTCTCCAAGAAACTACATTAATTATCATATAAGATAAAAATTTTCTATTAAGTAATTGAAAGTTAGAATATGTCTATCCCAAACCATGAATTGAGTTTTGCCATCATAGCCTGTTTTATGTTGAGCTGGATATTTCCTTTTTTTTTCCTGTTCTTCCTTTTGCTCTTTGTTGTTGTTCCTTCCACTCTTTTATTTGCTTTTTCTCTCTCTCTCAGTATTTCTTAATTAGAATTATCTAAGGGCCTTGGCTAATTGTTAGGCTCCTGATCCATAGAAATAAAAACTTTCTAATCAACATGTGGGAAGGTACTTATTTTTTACTCTGCAACATTAAACATGTATGCATTAAATCTACCTAAAAACAAAACTGATGAATTTTACATATATTAAATAGACAAATTAGTTTGTATACCGTTTCAACTTAGAAATTACTCTGTAGAAAGACTGTTTTCATTCAGGTTATAGCAGTTTTATTATCATGATATAAGAGGATACAGGTTGAATCTTCAGCAAGTTAGAAATCTGATCAATGCCATGTCATAATGTCTGGCTCATGTCACTGAAATCAAAGGATAATGACAGGTTGCCAAACACTAAAGAATCTTACATAATTTTTCATAATTATCCATCAGTGATATGAATCAGAGTGTAGCCATGATTAGTGGGTTCAACAGCTGGTGTGAAAAAACACCTGCATGCTCTTACCAAGGAGCACTAGATCGAGAGAGCCAGGTCTAAGGCTTATTAAGGGAAAAATTGGAAGAACTGGAATTTTAAAAGCTGGGATTTTGATGAAAGAAGAAATGTCTGTCCTTAGAGAACTTTCAAATATCAAAAGGAAATTGTTTAATAACAAATGGTGGCAAAGATTGAAGATCACCACTCAAGTCTATAACTAACATTTGTGGTGGCACAAGACCTTCTCTTAGCTTTTCTTTCCAACTGTATATCTTAATTGGGAAGAAGACTGGGGCCCTGTTTTATGTAGCATAATAGCCATGATGTGATAGAGTTAAGTGAAATATCTCATTCTCAAATCAAATAAATAGAAATGTGAACTTCTTAGATTTCTTTTAAAAATCCATATTATAGGTATCTGTGTCCTCATTCATACTGGCATTTGTGTTTAGCCCTAACAGCTAAGATTCCATTGCAACTTATTATGAATAATAGGTCAATGTCTTGGACTTAGTACCTTTTTTTTAAAACTCAGGAATTTCCTTGCTCACATTATCAAGCTAGGCTCTTGGGAAGAGGAGAAGGAGAAGAGTGTAGGTAGCTTCTCAGCTTGCTTTATCCCTCCAGAAGATTGTATGGCAGATGCCCAGCTGTTCAGCAATTAGGATCAAGAGGATATGTGATGTTTTGCAATATGGAGAGAGGAGTCTTTTCCATTACACAGTAGGAATGGGATGTTACAATTCCTGGTACCTCACAAGTTTTCTTTAATAGAGTTGGAGAGAATTTGCCTTTATCTCAGTTTTCTTATCTTCTTTAATTCCACAAGCACAATTTTCAGAGAGATTCAGGTAAAAGTAATATTATACATCAGGAAGAAGAAATTAAAGGACAGTGTGATCACTTTTAACTATGTTTTAACACCATTTTGAAGAGTAGAGATAATCTGTGACACCAAAACATTGTTTGGGAGTTTAAGTGAAATTTACCATGAATGGGTGGTATTTTAATAATACCATGTTGTGATTTTAATTGAGAGAAGCTAAATAGTGTCTCCTCTGTTTCCAGCTGCTTTTCAGTAAAACCTAAGGAAATCTTTCCAAATCATGTTTTCTGTCAAAGTAGTTTTGTCAGCAATGCCAGTTCTAGCTTGAAATCTAAAATGATTGTCACTTAATAGAGAGTTAGACTATGTACATTTCAAAAGCCCAACAAATTAGAAAGTGATATCTGACTGATCAGTATACATTTTAAGGAGTATTATCTGAGTAGTCTTATCAGGAAGCCAGATGATGCATTTAGATAATAAATTCACTTTATTTGTGCCTCTGATAGTAAGTGAAATCAGTGTAGCCAGCCTGCCCTTTCTTCTTCCAGCATTAGTTTTTTATTGATTACTTAAAAAGAAAGAATTTAAAACTCTAAAGTGTTAAACACTAAGGAATTCACTTTTTGAATGCCTGGGTTCTTGAAAACAAATTATCATAACATTTTTAAATGGATGATTACCATTTCCATGTTGGATTTTTAGGTTCAAAATGAAGATTTTTAGTCATTGAAAAATCTTTTCCAGATAGCCCTAGGGGAAGAATTGCCAATTTTAGCTGGGAGTTACGGGTGCTCATATTATTTTTTTTTCCTTTGAATATCTATGGCTAGAATGCCCAGAGTTAAACATGGGCTAAAGTGCAAACCTAAGTATTTTCCAAATCCTTTTGGAGATGTTAATAAACATGGCATCAGATGAAGGTTCTATATTCAATTGCTTGAGATGCTTTGCACACCACTTGCCTTCCCTGAGATTCCCATGTGGAGGAGAATAGCAAAAGCTCTCAGAAAGCTTGTGTTATACATGCCCGTGTAACTCAGCATCTCTCAAGCTTATTTGTTCACTTTATTGCTGGTGATCTTCCTCCCCAAAACACATAATCAAAGACTATTCATGAAAAAATATCAGACAAATTTCAGTAGAGGGGCATCTATAATTTACCGGACCAGTATTTCTCAAGGTCATTAAAAACAAGGAAAGTCGGAGAACCTCTCAGCCAAGAAGAACCTGAGGAGACAGGAAAACTAAATGTAATGTAAAATCCTGGATGGGGGTTCTAGAAGCAAGAGGACATTAGGAAAAAACTAAGATAATCTAAATAAACTACAGACTTTAGTTAATAATAATGCATCAGTATTGTTTCACTAATTATAACAAATGTATCATACTAATGTAAGATATTAATAACAGAAAATTGCCTGCAGGAGATACATAGGAAATCTCTGTACTGTCTGTTCAATTTTTCTGTAAATCTAAAACTGTTCTAAAAATATAAATTTTTTTAAAAACAGTATTAGCCAGGCATGTACTTTTTTGTGGAAAACTTTTTCTATTTACAGGTGTTCACCCTGCACAAAAAATAGTTTGGACCGTATAAGAATATGGAAATTTTATTTAAGCTGTTCTGGTAAAGGAAAAGTAAAGAAATCAAGGCATGCAAAGATAAGGATGCTGAGCCAACAGTCTCGCTAGCAGTAAAATATTGTGATCAAAGTCACGCTTTGAATGTAAATAATTTATTCAGCCCATTAGATATATGAAGATGCCAAAACAAGATTATGTTTCTCAGAAGAAACATAATCTTCAGACTCCCAATTTAGGTCCTTTGATAGTTGACTAGAAGACAGTGGCAGAGTGGAGTCTAGAACACTGCAGAACTGTCTTTATAAAAGATGTAGCTGGGCTTCCCTGGTGGCGCAGTGGTTGAGAGTCCGCCTGCCAATGTAGGAAACACGGGTTCGTGCCCCGGTCCGGGAAGATCCCACATGCCGCGGAGCTGCTGGGCCCATGAGCCATGGCCGCTGAGCCTGCGCGTCCGGGGCCTGTGCTCCGCAACGGGAGAGGCCACAACAGTGAGAGGCCCGCGTACCACAAAAAAAAAAAAAAAAAAAAAGATGTAGCTAAGTTTTCAGGTGTACATATGGAGTGGTTAGTTCTGAGGACACACTCCTCCCATCAGGCTCTCATGTCCCAGACACTTGCCATGTCTGTCTTGGAACGTTCATTCAGTTCTCTGTGATATCTGGGAGCAGATTTGCAAGTAACTCTTTATTATTGGACGTACCAAGTTTTCAGGCTCTTCTTCCTATGCCAGCAATTCCAGAAAAACTACTGAAAATATTTTATATGTAATGACTGGTGGTATGATGACTGTTAGTATAATAATAATAACAAAGGTAGTAACTACTATTTATTGAGCTTGCCAGGGACTTGTGCTGAGCCCTTTATTTTATTCTGTTTAAACTTTGCAACAAACCAATAAACTAGGCATCCTTGTCCTCATTTTACATAGGAGGAAACTCTTCTGTGCATACAGTTCTTTGTACATCATCAGTGCTGTGTGGAGGCTCTTTAGTTTATTCACAAGGCCTTCAATCAATGTTTTAAAAGTTAAACTTCTTGGGCTTCCCTGGTGGCGCAGTGGTTGAGAATCCGCCTGCCGATGCGGGAGACACGGGTTCGTGCCCTGGTCCGGGAAGATCCCACATGCCGCGGAGCAACTGAGCCCGTGAGCCATGGCCGCTAGGCCTGCGCGTCCGGAGCCTGTGCTCCGCAACGGGAGAGGCCACAACAGTGAGAGGCCCGCATACCGCAAAAAAAAAAAAAAAAAAAAAAAAGTTAAACTTCTTAACTTCTTATCTCCTATTTTAATATGCTCATAGAGACAATAAACAGAATCCTTATGGGAAACAATTGCTGGGGTTAGGGGTGTGTTATCATCAAATTCGTTTAAATGAGTTGATTCATCTAGTTCTTCCTGGTATGAACAGAAAATTAGAATAGGGACCTGAGAATAGATTGAAATTCAGTAAAAAACAGACAGATCCTAACTAGGAATCTGATAGGAAGCTTACTTTCTTTACAGCTTAATTTATTTTTGATGTCTCTAAACAGAGCTTGGTAGCCAAAAGTAGATTTGTTTTAATACAGTTTTTGTTTCCTTGTTTGGAGGGTTTTGCTTGAGTTACTGTTTTTGAAAGAAACAGTTCTTAGTTTCCATCAGAGACTCTCACTGTCCATGTCACCGTGAGTGTGGGGACAATAGACCATCAACAAAGCCACATTGCTGGCAACAGCTTTTCAAAACTGAGTGATTTATCACCTCTCATCAACTACATCTCTACATTTAGTGGCATTGGCATATAAGTGAAGGCTGTGCAGTATCTGCCGTTTGCTTAACGCGTACAGAACACCTACTCCACGACTTATTCAAACTTTACTATAATTTATGGCCACCTAATATATGTTAGTGGATTTAACTTAATTGACTTAATTGTGAAATAAAACTGTAAGTTATGACATAGGCCTGATATTATAATTTTTATTCTCTATGTAAGATTTACACTGAGAAAATTTCATTCCCTTGTAATCTATACATAGGGCTTAGAAAAATTTAGAAAACTTAGAAAAGTTTGCTGAAAAATTGTCAAAACTATCTTTCTCTTAATACACAGTATCCAGAAAAACATATCTACCTGGTTTGAATTGATCATCTTTGAAACTTAAAGGGCTAATATATTGGCCATTGTCTTTTGTAGGTTTCACAGAGAGTTGTGGTTTAAAAGAGTATTTGGGAGAATTTTCCATAATACAGCATTTCCCTTCAGCCATTCTTTTCCCCACTCTTTTCTATCCAGTTTTGTCACCCTACAGATTTTCCCTATACTAAAGAACTCCTTTACTGTACAATGTCACATGTCAATGAAAGTTAGCTCAGGTATGTCTTTAAATGCCAAGCACTAGTTTAAAAAAAAAAAAAAAACAACAACAAAAAAGAGTATATGTAAACTGATGGTAATCTTATATTAAAAGAATAGATATTCCAGAAAAGATCTGTAAAAACCAAGGTGTTAACAATAGCTACCTCTTGATATTAAAAGTGGGTTGTCGAATATGTTTTTTGACCATAGCTAACTAGTGAGTTTGCTATAAATTTTCCCTATCTTAGTACTACTAATATCAGATAAGCTTTCTCCAAAGTCATGGCTGCCGTTTTTCTCTTCCAATCACAGGAGAAGTCACAGGACGTTGAAGAATGGCAGATGATCGGAAAGATGAAGCAAAGGCGCCTCACTGGACCTCAGCTCAACTAACAGAGGCATCCGCCCACCCACATCCACCTGAGATCAAGGATCAAGGTGGGGCAGGGGAAGGACTTGTCAGAAGCGCCAATGGATTCCCGTACCGGGAAGATGAAGAGGGCGCCTTTGGAGAACATGAGTCACAGGACACCTACTCAAATACCAAAGAGAATGGGATCAATGGAGAGCTGACCTCAGCTGACAGAGAAACAGCAGGTAACTAACAGCTCTTCTGTCACCAGGGCGTGCTTTGTGCTTTGAAGTCTGTTTAGGCTGAAAGTGAATTAATTTACAGCACTGATCTTCTTTCACTAGTGCTAGGACTGAAATTCCAGTCGGTCAGGGGAAATAGACACCAAAAGGAGAGAAACGTCATGGGAACTAGCCTGACATTTCCCCCAAATTAGTTGTATGCTCAATCTCCTCTCCCTATTTAGTTTTTACCACATTAATTTTAGTAGACAAATGGCTTGATGTATGCATGTTTTGCTAGTAACTGTCAGCACTGTAACTTACTGAAAGAAAACTTGACGAATAGTTTCTTATTGATACTCTTGAACGATACTGGACTTAAATCGATTAATTGATAAGAAGCATATTTACTTTTTAGGGCAGAAAGGAATGTAGAGTCTATCTCCCAGCCTTTAGAAAATAAAAGAGAAAAAGCAAGGAAAACAAACACACACATACATACACAGGAACCGTTTAATAGTTCCTCAGATAGCTTTTTAAGAACTAATATACAGATGCTTAAAGGAGAACATTATATAATTTAATCTTTAGTACTTCCTTTCAAATTGTAATTTCTACCAATAGCCCACTTTACTATTGATGATATTCTCAATAATGGCTTAGAGAAACACTAGCCTGCCCTATAATATTCTACACCATTATTTCCCTTTTTTTCCGTAATTCAGAATTTAATGCATTTGAACACAGCAACTTGCTGATATGCTACTCCAAAGAGAGTAAGTAAACTACTAGTAAGGAAGGCTATACCCCCTTCAAAATCATCCCTTACTTATTCAAAGATTGGTTTTCTACACTCAATTAGTTAGCAACACGTGCACTGTACACTCAGTTCAAAAAATATATTTAAATTTTAATGGGCAAGTATGAAAGGCATTTCGAATATAGTATAATTTTTTTTTAATCCACTCATTCAACAAACTACTCTTGGGCATTTTCTACATACAAGTTGTGCCAGGGCGTGTGCAAGGAATGGACTCTGAACTTCACAGAGCAGATGATCTAGTAGCAGACATTAGACATGTGCGTAAAATTAATTCAGATACAGAACACGGTGTGTTAAGTATCAAATAAGCAGTATAGGAGGACAAAGCTAAAGAGGGGTTGTTTCCAAACAAAATTCCCAAATTGTGCACCTAAGCATCTTGAGGTGCCACAGCAAAGGCACAAGAGTATGGCAGAGTGTTGTAAATACTCAGAAGAAACACTGTGATACTCAATGGCTTTCAAATACTACATGAACTATTAGTTCAAGATAGTTCCATTTCACTATCAGATCACACCACATTCCTTTTCAATATGCCTTGTCTTTGTGAAGCTGCATTTTGGCAGTTGCTGTGATAAAAAACAAATACCCTGCAGAGATGTATGTGGAATGGAAAAAGAGGGTGGCAGTGTCCAGTCTAATTCAAAGATTTGAAAAGCTGTGCAATGCCCTATAGGCACAAATGTCCCATTAGTAAGAAATTGTGGTTAAGAATGAAATAAAAATATTATTTTTACTTTTCATGGTTACAAGGAGGATTGAAAGAGATAGTAGAGTATATAAATGACTCAAGAAATAGTCTATTAATTACCATTATTATTATTATGATTATCAGTGGTGGTAGTTGTATCTATATGGACAACAGGGCACTCTGGGTCTAGGAATATTTTTCTACAGCTGAGTGTAATTCAACTTGAAGAGGGTGGGACTTGGGTGTCAGGAGCACTAACTGGGAAACTTTTGAAGGGATTGAGGCATGAAGAGTTGAGGACATGTTAGAACAAAATGGTTGTGGGAAGGAAGGAGATAACGTTGAGACCAAGATTTTTCTCATCATCGTCCCCTGCAGCACTTGACTTTATACCTCGAGGACTCAATAAATGTGTGTTGAGTGAGTGGTTGAATGAATGATGCAAAAAGAAGCAAGTCCTTTTCAAATTAATGGTGAAAACTATTGGAAAGTCTTATTTTATCTCTTGAACTCTCCCTAGTTGACTCTCACTGACTATTATGGAGGCTTATTACATACTCAAGTAAAAAATCACTGTAGCATGCTTGGTCAAGCAGTAGAGAACCAACATCATTCACTATTTCATTTTTTCAATGGTCTTAATTAAGTATTTAAGAGCATCAGAAAAATTTATTTTCCAGGTCAGTGCGTCCTTGCCAGCTTCTTTGAGAAAATAATATAAATGAAAAAGAGACTAACAGATGTTTCTTTAAATTGTGGGTTCAGGACCATCCAGAGACAATTTTGAATTCAGCTTAATATATATCAAATGAATATTACATTACCTTTGGGAGACTAATTATGTAAGTTTTATATGTATATTCAAAGTGACAGAGGTTGTGTAAACAGCCTGCTCTAGGTTACCAGAGTGATGTTTCAATCCAAATTATGATGTGATTTTAAATCAATGTCCCTCCAGAAAGAACAGGCCAAGTATTGAATCCATCAATTATCCACATGTGGAAAGCAGTAGGAGAGGAAAAGGTGTAAAATATTATCTTCTCATACTACAGAGGATTTCCCAGTGATAAGTTAATGTGCAATTAAATTTCTCTCCAAACTTTAGCTTAATAAAAGAATAAATTATATTATTGATGGTTTATATATAACTGTTTCACAAATCACAAAGAAAAATTATCCCCAGTAAAAAGAAATGTTCTCAAATATTAGATATGTTATTTAAAAATGCTATCCTTTGATGATAGAGACCATTGATACGAGCTGGCATTATATCAATATTTTGAGGTGATTATTTGAAAGAGGACCAGGCTATATATTAGCCCACTCTTTTATCATTCCATATAATGTATTGGTATATTGCAATTTCCCCTGTAATGGATATTTCTCAGGACATTGTGAACATGAAACATTTCCCAGTGACATCCTCAGCTATGTGCTGTAGTGTCCAGACCATTCCTGGTTAAAGCCGAAGATCTTTCTTCTACTTTCCTTCTTTGCTGTAGCCTTCTCTTCATTCTTAGAAATAAATCTTTTCCTCAACATTGTTTATTTTTATTTATCTCTATAAGCAAGATCACATAACAAATGAATTGTAATCATCAGTTCCCCCTCCTTCTTCCTTCCTTTATCAGAGTGGGCTTACTTCACCCAAAGGTCAACCTCATTGTCTCTCATCTACCCTTTTCAATGTACACCTTCATTTCTGGGCCATAATAACTTTTAATTTTTAAAGGTTCAAGGCCATAGTCAGCTTATCTTTGATCTTATGCCCTGAGGTGGTGGGGGAGGCAGCAGGAGGGTAGGAGTTGCACAGGAAAAGCTGGAAGGAAATGATACTTTACATTATATTTCTTTACAGCTTACCCTTCTAGATTTTTGTCTCTTTCCTTCCAATTTAAAGCTAATCCATAGAAAGGTAGATAGTGTTAAATGCTCACCTATTACTTTAAGAATTTTTCTTACATCTGTTTATTGATGTGTCCTTTTTAGAAGCCATGCCACAGAAGCCTAACAAAAGAAGTGAGAAAACATTGAGAATCAGGCCATTTAGTAAAGTTATTATTATTGATAAGTGAATAAAACATGTGACGAAAGCAGTCATTTTTAAATTGTTTTCCCTACATGAATAATAAGAGTAAATTCTTGTAATAAACCCCTCCTCTCTTTTCCACTTTATCTTCATTGAAGAAAGCAAGCAGAATGCATTTTGGTCCCTATAGAGTTTGAACTCTGAGTGAAAATTAGGAGCCTCGTCTTTAAGCTTCTTATTCGTGGGTGGGGCCCAGACTCATATGAGAATTTATATCATGGTAACATCGAGATAACTGGATGTTAGCTTGTAAGATGACCTTTCACACTCCTCTTTATGGGTTTAGCAACCCATCCAAGATCACATGGCTACAGCCAACATGCAGGTCTCCTGCTTTATAGGCAAGTGATCTTTCCACTGACCCACGCAGCCTGATTCAGAGCCACACGCCCAGCTGCGGCTGTTACCAGTCATAGCCAAAGAAGGCAATTCTTCTTCCATTGCAGAACGGTCACATCCATGTACCTTGAAGCGTGACAGAAAATGAGACCTTTATTCCCAGTTTTCAGCGTGAATGGAGAAAGAAAGGAGGCAATTCTGAGAAGTTTACAGATACCAAAATGTGAAGTATTTAAAATCATGCTTTCGTGATTTTGACTGTTTTAAGGTACAATGCTTTGAATACTAGTAAAAACACCAGTCACAGTATAAAGTGCCTTCGCGATCATCAAAAGCCAGCATCAGGTATCTCTTTGAGTAAATTTAAAGATTAAAGGGTGTAACTGCCCCTTTATTTCCCAGGGCTGCTGTGTTTCCCCAACATTTCCTGGGATTCTTTCCGGGTCTACTCCCTGTCAAAGCAGTGAGATCTGTAAAAGCTCTTCTGGGTTATCCATGGTCAGTTTTTCTAGAGCTTTCCAATGGAGATGCGCCTTCTAAAGCCTGGCCTGCCCTTTCACATCTGCATGACTCAAGCAGCCAGGTCATGAACATAATCGGGTATCTAAGTTTATTGTTGCTGAAATTATAAATTTAAGCTTGAAAATGCACAGTGGAGAAAAATGTTGTCATCACTCACAAGCAAAACTCTGAATATACCTTTAAACTTCTCTCTTTCCCTTTTCGATCTTGGAAAATTCAGCCTTTTCTTACCTCCCCATTCTCCCCTCCTCCATCCCCAGATTTGAGAGTGACTGATAGGAGTCACCATCCCATTTAAACTGTGGCATATGGTATATAATATATATTAATGTAGGCAACGCGAAATAGTACGGGACCATTTCTCCTGTGAAACGACTGAAGCCATCCGCAGGACCCCTAAGGCAAATAAACAAGCTGGCCTAACAATACAAGAGGTTGCAGATTTGCCTTTCCTTGTTGCCATGCCAACCACTCATTGCTCTGGCTGCCATTTCCCCGAGCTCCACAGAGAGGAGTGTGCTGAGCAGTTATTTAGCATTCAGGGCGGATCTGCAGAAAAGCACACAGCCTCACTCCATAGTGTCTGGGCCTGGCGGCGCCGATGGATGAGGACAGAAAATGGGGATCTTTTCAATGTTTCCCTTCGAAAGGTTAGGCATCGGGGGCTAGAAAGAGTGAGAAAGACAAGGATTGATAGAAAAGACATGAGGTTTGTATTTGTCACGTTTGCTTTGTCCTATGTGGTCTCTATACTATTTGAAGGCAGGTTTGGAGAATCGGCTTCAATCATATGTGACTTGTCTTGTTGGTAAATTAGAAGGATCTGAACCTAACTGGGGGCTAGCTTGCATGGACATTGTAATAAAGAACTGCCTCTCTTAATCTTGGTAAAGTATGAGCTTGTTTGTAGCAGGTATTGCTAACTAGAGCTTATAATGTTTTACAAATTAGAAAAAAAGACAGGTACCAGATACAGTTGTTTATTTAAATGTGCAGTTAGAGGGTAGTTCTTCCTATAAAAAATTACCTTATATCTTTCTTTGCTCTTAAGCCGAAGTCTTAGAGTAGAATGTGATTGTCTTAAGCCGGTAATTATGAATCAAAATTTAAGGAAACCTTGGTTTCTCTAGACTCCTTTTAACTAAACCCAATAATACAACAAATAAAACATGATTTTATTCCTTGGAATTTTAATTGCCTACAAACACTTTGAGTTGTGAAGAGCAAGGCTCTATGTAACACAATATAATATGATATTTTAAAATTAAGATTAATTTGCATATGCATTTACTCCCATGTATGGCCCTCCAGAAAATTCCTCCCATGCACTTGTGGAAATCATTCTCTTCTCTTTATTGTCTTGTTTTGTGTTAAATGTCAGAACCACGTCACAAACACTTAAAAAAACCTATTTTATCATTTTGTTTGGTCCACTGACACTTTGAAAAATTGTGTTGAATTTGAATCTTAATCAATGCAACAGATTTGAGCTAAGAATAATTCAGAACTACTTGTAAAAATTATTGTCTCACTTGTTTCTAGATGTAAATATAATTTAATACCATTGTAGTTTTTACTTGAGCCTTTCTCCTAATCCTGTATTTTTCAGACCTTATCAAATTTTCTCCTAATTTGCTGTCATGGTGGGTCATCATATTTTTCTTTTAATATATTCCAATTATTTGAGGTTTTTAAAATCTCCACTAAGAGAAGATCTCTAAGCAGTTCCTAAAATCTTTTTTATTTGTAGTGAGTAGATGACAGTAATCAGTCATGGAAACAAGTTTTCCTTGATTCATTTTTCAACCCTCTAAGCCCGTGTTTTGGTTAGGATTATGCACAGCCTTTATCTGTCCCTTGTTCAATTTCTAAGCGTTCTCTCCTCACAAAAGAGAAAAGACAAAAAAAAAAAAGATGAGAAAAACTTTAATACTAATTTGGAACAAATAAATTTCCCTAATATCTGGGGAATATATTCATCATCAATCAATAATGTGTTTTTTGAAAAGTATGATGTATATATAAATTGATTACATTGCTTGTATATACCTGAGAAAAATATCTGTCTCTGTATACCAAATACCCTTTTGAGGGTTGGCTTCAGGTTTGATCTTACTGCTGTTGGGAGGTTAGTAGGCCGGGAAGTACCTAACCGTCATCACACCTCCGTCTTTTCTCCCCAAGCTACTTGAGATGAACTGACTTTCTGCTTCAGTATATCAAGCCCTGTTGCTCCCTCACACTTCACTGCACCTTAGCACGTTACGTAAAACACTGCTTTGACTGCCTGGGGAGCCTGGAAATTCATACCAGGAGCAGATGAACAGAACAACTGGTGCTGCATTGCAGACCTGGTAGTTTAAGCATGATCTGACTTGGCATCATGAGTCCCTGGGGGAAAAGGACATGGAACGCTCGCTGCCCTCTCACTGTGTTACTCGCCTCACAGAATGAGTCACCGTTCAACAACCCTCAGAGAAAATACAGTTCTAAAACCAACCAAGCTGATAAACAGAGAAAGAGGAAAGCATATGTCCTAGGCTCTCATGGCAACTTTTAACAAATATGCAAATGGTAGGTGGTTATTAGAACACAGAAATAGGAGTTAAATATCCGCTTTTACAGTTGATTTCAGCAAAACTCAAACTTCAGAAGATATTCGGCAAAATGGATACCAAGGGAGGAATCAAGGTTCAGAGAAAAAAATCATGTATAATAGAGATGATTCAGCCTCAGTAGCCTGAAAATTAGACTCAATATTTTCAGTCCAGATTTTGTGTTTGGAAACCTAGGTCAAAGTGGTGCTGGGAGCTGAGCACCTCTGATTCTTGCATAAGTGACTCTAGCATGAATGGTCAGTCCTTTGATTGAACTGACAATCTTCTCTTTTGCAAACAAAGATAATTTGCCCAAGCAATCTGTTATGGTTTCATTCGTGTGCAGCATCGTGAAACAAGTGATGGAAAAATATTTTGAAAGGGTACATACAACAGAAGAGATTACCAGAAGTCCATGATCCAAGATCCAGAGCTGATTCATTTTATTCTCTCAAATGAATCTCTTCTTCTTTCAAACATCCCCATGTACCACGTTTATCTCTTGCTAATAATAGCATTGATCATATCAAAACATTTTACTGAGGTTACTTGTTACTGGTTTTAATCCCCATCACTAGGTTCTAAGTGTTTTGAGGTAGAAGCTGTGCTTCATTCATCTTCCTCTTCCTTCTGGTATATAATGCAATGCTTATAAACATTTTTTGAAGTGAGATAAAGAAAGAGAGCATTAGTATCCATGTTCAGTTTTGAGAATGGAAATCGCATCAACAAAATGGGGCTACGAAAATTACACCACGGTGTAAGCAATACATTTGTGGGAAAGATGATGTTACAAAGGAATACTGGAACTAAGGAGGCAGATGGAGGAACAACGAGAGGAGGCTAGATTCAAAGTAAAGACTATAGAACTTGATTAAGACAATCAAGTAGGAACTCTGAAATATGGTTATAAAGGGAATGTCATGGAGGGATATAGCAGAAGACTTGATATGTTCTGAAAATAGGAGTGAAGGTTTGAAGCAAAGAAAGAAAATATATTTTTGACTTAAGATAGCAGTAAGACATTTGATTAGCAATATTGTCTTGATGATGAAAACAGCTGAACTGGGAAGAATATGAAAAAAACAGGATAAATGACCTTTCTAAGAGACATCAATAATCTAACAGCTAAGACGTATACAGATATTGAACAACTTTTCTCGTTCATTCCTGCAAAACTGAGCCTCATGTAATAGAGTTGGCCTTGATAGAAAATGATACTGATATATCTTGCAAACAAAACTAAAATGCACGTCTTTCTTGATCCTATCCTCTGGCTGTAAGGTAAGGATTGCCTCACTGCTATAGATCAGGAGGTCACATAAATTTCATTTCTGACAAATGGACAAACTGAATCTTAAAGCAAACTGCTGTTCTAAATCATAGACTTAATTATACTTCTGTAAAGGAATATACCAGTATTTTCTTCAAGAGATGTTATGTATCCTGCTTTTGAAGGTTAACCTGAATAAAATATCACCAATGTTCTTTTTTACTCTACTTCATCTGTGAGTCTATAAAATTATTTGAAAATGATAAGTTCTAAGGCAATAAAGAGCATTTCTCTATTGAATAACAGGGATATTTATTCACTAACTTTAGGGAAAATGTTTCAGTTTCAATTAGATATACTTCTCTAGTTTTGTTATTTTAAAAAATGATAAAAGCTGTTCGTAATCGATAATTTTTTCTTTTTGACATATTAAAATGAAAGATGCTCCCATTTACATTTTCTAATTCTAATCATTAATTTTTTCAGTATTTAAAGGACTTTCTTTTTCTCCAAGGAGGAAAATAATAAAATGACAAGAAAAACAACTACTAATACTTTTATAAGCAATTTTTGAAATGAATCAATTCATTGGATACTTTTTCTCCTTGTTGCATTTTGCATGTTGTTATTCTTTATCTTAAAGCCAAATTATATTTTTCTCTTTCTTTAAAAATTATCTATTGGCTGTTTTTCTCATCAGCTTTAAAAACCAAGGTTTGTGACTAATGCACTGAAAAGATTGGAATAAACCTACTCCCCTGAGAGCTTTATCAGAATTGCCTTTTCTCAAAAAAAAATTGCAATAATTTGGCCTAAGTCACAAAGCATGTAAGATAGTTCCTCCAGGCCAGTTCTCACCCAATTCTTATGTCTTGATCGTAGTAAAACAGGAAACAGAGAAATGGGTTTGAAGCAAATACAGATGCCACTTTCAAAAGTCACGTTTTACGAGAGGAAGTTCATTTAATCAAGATAACAGTGATTTCTGACCTCGTGAAAATATCTGTTCTCCGACCTAAGAAAAATTTACTACTTGAAATGCTTTTGGACCACAGTGAACTTGAACATATGATCTGAATGCTGTATTGAAAACACTTCTCAAGGATTTGGCTGTTTTGGTGACACATGTTTCTTTTCTAGTTGGACTTCACTGTTTATGAGTGAATTGAAGCTACCCTAGCTGAGAGTTTAGCATCTTAGGACTGGAATCACCAGAGAATGTTGATTTATTTTTTTTTTAAGTGAAGGAATAAAAACCTCCCAAATTATGTTTAACTTTTTTAAAGTAAATTTTAAAATAATGAGCAGGGCTTCCCTGGTGGCGCAGTGGTTGAGAATCCGTCTGCTGATGCAGGGGACACGGGTTCGTGCCCCGGTCCGGGAGGATCCCACATGCCGCGGAGCGGCTGGGCCCGTGAGCCATGGCCGCTGAGCCTGCGCGTCCGGAGCCTGTGCTCCGCAATGGGAGAGGCCACAACAGTGAGAGGCCCGCGTACCACCAAAATAATAATAATAATAATTAAAAAAATAAAATAAAATAATGAGCATTTCTTCAATTCTAACTAGAAACGCTTGAGTCTCCTATGCTCAAATAATGGTGTTTCAACTCTCCCTTATGTTCTCTGATGCAAATGGGTGTGAAAAAAACTATAAATACAAAATGCCTTTCTTCGTTAGGTCTGTGGAAAATGTTAGAAAGTATTTTTAATATCTATTTGATTAAAATGTCAAGGTGTTTCTTTTCATTTTTTCTATAAAATTTTAATTATAATGCTTCAAATAATATAATGATTGCATTAAAACTGCACTTCTGTTCCCATAGCTTTTGATCACCTTGTTACTGTCAGACCAAGTCAGCCCTGCTTCTGCATTTCATGTTGCATTTCAGAATTATCCAAGAAAAAAAAGAACAGAAACCACAAAGTTCCCTGGTTTCATAAGAGTTCTTATACAACAAACTTCTCTTTAGGAAATCAGACCCAAATACAAGCTCAAATAAAACATTTTTGAAGGGTGGAGGACCTCTGTAAAAGTTGGGAAGGAGTGACTGATAATGCAGCAGGGGAATGAAAATGAATCAGAGAAACCAAGCTATTTTTGGTCATATTCTTAGAACCAAAACTTGGTCAGCCTCTTCATAATCAGGGCTATTGTATATGAAATATTGAAATTGTAATTTCATTTTGAAAAAATACAAGTACTGATTTAGAAATTTTTTTTATGTCAGGAAGAAAATTATAGATATTTTCATAGTAAATTGAATTTTCATTGCCATATTTTACTAAGAAAAATTCAGGACCTTTTTAGGAAAGGTGAATTTTCATATCATCAGGAAGCCCCTTATAACTCTTCCCTAGGACTGTGTTTTTTATGCCAAATGAAGCTCTGTGTTTTTTGACTTTGCATAGCATATGATTACAGTAGCATCTGCCAATCCAAAGCTAAATTATGAAGTAAATAGAACTTGCCTTGAGCACCTTTCCATTTGCTTCCTGAATCCTATTTCTTCATTTTCTTCAGGTTGTCAGCAGTCACCTGTAGATACCACCTATGCCCAGGATCCCACTCTCAATGCTATTTGCAAAGCACAGTTGCCTTGTCCCATGTTAGGCTACCTACCTAGCTAGCATTACATTCTTGCATTTTTCTCAACACTGCCACTCCATCAAAATTGATCTACCTTTCTCTTTCTGCTGCATTTCTACAGTAGAACAACCAGAGCTATTGCCATAAGGAGTTACAATTTTATGCTTCCTAGATATCATTTGCTTTCTGATATAAAGCATCAGTGTCTTCAAATAAAGAATGAATATTTTGACAGTTTTAAGTGCAATATATCACCCTTGGCACCCACAATTGGCAAGTATTTCTAGAGGTGTGCTTGGTAACAATGAGACCCACTACACAGAGAAGAGGTATAGACTGAAATAAGTAAACAACATTGAAGGAAAATCATCAATGTAAAATTTTATTTCAACAGATCCCTAAGGGACATTTTCTAAGGTAGGATTTGTATGTTATTTTAAAATTTCTGAAGATAACTTTGAAATTACTATTATTGTTCTTATTTGTCTTAACATAATGAACTTTTGTATCCCATGATTGGAGAGAAATTCATTTAATAGTATTTTCCATGGGATGTATTAATCCAGAATACAAAAGAAAATTTTATTCTAGAATAATTTTTGGCATAAAGAAATTTTAAAATTATATTAAAGTCTTTGCTTTTTAAATACTATCGTAATAGTACAAATATAACATTGGACCTAACACTTATTTTCTTACTTTAAAAAATTATTTTCTCACTTGCAAAGTCTATTGATTTTGCTACTCAGAGACCGTGGAAAGAAGTCTTTAACTATCAGCAGTTTTGCTTGTTTGGAATTTTTCCAGAGAAACGGTCCTCCTTCTCTCAGGTTGTGACTGAGCTTAATTTAACAAACATCAGTAAAGGATAAAAGAAGAATGACTCAAAATTATCTTTCTTCTCATTTTTTTAAATTTTCTTTTTCACCATAGCATTTTAGTTTTCAGAATTTCACAATGTAATTAATTCCATTGTCCCTTTACCCACAGTATAATTGAAACATTGTTCTCAGGTTATATATATATTCAGTTATAATTGGAAAATTATAAAGAATTACCATGTGCACTTAGTGACTTAAAGTCTGCCAAGTCCTTTTAGGACTGATATAAAGAGAATATTTGTGGACAATATTTTATATAGCTCAAATGGCAAAAATAAAATAGGCAGTTGTAGAAGATGGAGAATCACTTATTTAAAATATTTACAGGGCTTCCCTGGTGGCGCAGTGGTTGCGAGTCCACCTGCCTATGCAGGGGACATGGGTTCGTGCCCCGGTCCGGGAATATCCCAAGTGCCGCGGAGCGGCTGGGCCCGTGAACCATGGCCGCGGGGCCTGCGCGTCTGGAGCCTGTGCTCCGCAACGGGAGAGGCCACAACAGTGAGAGGCCCGCATACCACAAAAAAAAAAAAAAAAAAAAAAAATTTACAGTTCACGAGAGACTGGCTAAGAAGAAAGCACATAAGGTAGATGCTGTTATGTTGCTATTTGCATGTTCATTCTCAGAATGATGTTAGGACTAGAGGCTTAAGCAAACTGTAATTACACAGAAGTCATGTTGGTTTATCTGTTTGCTGATTGAATGTACCCTGTGATGTATTGTGAACAAAGTGATTTTCTCATCACATACTTCCTAAATTCCGTATGCTTCTAGGTCACAAGGCCTCCAAAGATTTACTTAAGTTATTATGCTGGGGATGAGTTAGAAGGAGCAAACAAAAGGTAGCTAAGCCAGTGATTTTCACCATTTTATTGTAACAGTTTTTCCCTAGATGAAATATTTAAATTAATAGAGGTAACTAGTAAAGACTCTTCCTGGTGTATGGAGCACTTATACTTTAAAAGTCCACTCCAGTGACTTTTTTTGGAATCTAGAATGTTTTTCCATTTTTCCATTGTATCCTCTGCCTCAGACACTCCTAGGTTTTGCAACTGTAGAAGCAATGATTTCCCCATATGAAATCTTAGACTTGTGCCTGGTGCCCAAGTCCTTTGAGGTACCCAAATACAGATGAAGCTTTGAAGACATGGAGAGACACTTATGTGCATGAATGATGGCACATACGTAAATTCACACACACACATATATGCAAAATTCACACACACACACTCACATAAGCACACGTGTGCACAAGTGCTGTTCTGCACGCACAGCACATTTTGTATTGTTTATCCCACAGTTACTCTAAGGATGAATTTTTTCAAGCTCTCTTAGTTTTATTGATATTTCACCTTTTCATTAATGTTATTAATAATGTCTCATGCTACATTCCTTCAAGAGTGTGATGTGTTCAAGACAATGCAGAAGATAATCCAAATTCTCAAAGTCTACAAGAAGTAGTACATTTGTAATGGTTTTGACAAAATGCAAAACTGAGCGTTTCAAAGCTCTAAAAGCATTTTATCAATTCCCTTAGTGCCTTAATTATTGTATTCAATTTATTAATATTAAGCTATTTGAAATTTTCAGAGGGGCATATTCCCCAAGACATTTCTTTCTCAAATTAATTTAAGAGCAATAAAATATTACAAGCTGATTTAATTAGTAAATGTTTAATATATGAAGTACAAACAACAATATAAATATACACACATTACCATATTGGATCTCCCCAATACCAACAACAGCACAAATCTTTAACTAGAATATATAAGTATAAAGCTAGACCATATTTGCTTACTATATTTCTTCTGCTGTACCCTTAAAATTACAAGTAAAATTTTCCAGTAGGTACTGTTTTTGATCCATGCTTTGCTTTTCTAATTACTTTTGATTCCATACTATAATATCCTTAACCTGCAGTATCCTTTCACTGATAACCATCTTAATTTACTAAGCCTTTCCCTTTGACTAAATTTAAATGTGAGGCCAATTCTATCCAAGTTCTAAAAATTTCATTTGAGTAAATTAAATTGTCAGTCTAAACAAGATTAAGGATTTAATAAGCACACAGGTTGAAATAGGAAAAAAGAGAGAGCGAAAGAGGGAAAATTCTCCTATAATCATACACCGTACTCCTAATCCTAGCCCAAATGCATTTCAGAAGAGGACCATATGAGTGACTATGGTGAGATCAGCTAAAATCTGTGGCCATTACTAGAAAAATCTTAAAAAACAAAGCCATGCCCTTCAATGAGATTGACCTGCTTTGAAGCACAATTTAAATGTAGGAACATCATGTCTTACTCATGTTTGTAGACCCCGTAATGACTAAGCATAGTTCCATCATCTATAGTGGATGCGATATAAATTCTCTTAAATTTAAGTACCTATCAGAATGAACTTTGTGCAATCATGATCATGTATCTTAAATGCATTTATCTCCATAGACTAACTTTACTGCAAAAGCATTTCCCCCCATCGATTAAACTTATCCTGGTTTTAGTCAGTAAATCTTAGGAAGAACTCTTTGAAAAAGCTGGTATGCAGAAATCTACAGCTGTAGTGTTGGCCAGGGTGACCCTTTGGAATCAATGGGAGTCTGACTAGCGAGGGATATGCCAACACTGGCCTCTTTAATAAGTGCTAAGGTGCCAGAGAAACAACCAAAACAACAACAACAACAAAAATCCCATCTGCTTTTTTAATTTCCTTCATCACCAGTTGATTACAGGAAATAGCTTCAGAGAGAATATTTACTCTCCAAATTAAGCAAGGAGTAGAAGCAAGGAACTTTCCTTCTTTCCCTGTTTTTATGAATTTATCTAAGGTATTTGTTTGGCAAAGCACTTGGAACACAGTGCTTTCCTTGTTGACTAGTTTCCATCAGCAGCAGCAATTAGCATCGGTTTCCTAGGCAACCATTCTGTACCCTACTGAGAAAAATCTTTTCTTGACAGGAGCGTTCTAAAATTGTTTTGTTTTCCTTCTTTCACAAGTGTACGGTAGGCTTACTTGTCATTTCTTTTAACACAGCACTATTACGCTCATTATTCTTAAAAGCAGAAACACTTGCTGGCTTTTATATTCCATGTGGTTGAATTTATTGTCAATATCTCTTACTTTTCTCTTAAACAACCTGAAAGAAATCAACAAAAATATGTTCTCAGCCATATGCCAACTTGCTTGGATTTTTTGTTCACAGTCTAATTGATGAGGCTTTACATGTTCAAGTAATCACAGCTGGTTCTGATGAAAACCCAAAAGGTACACATTCAAAATCAGACTTCTGTGCATACCAACAATGTCCTATGTTACTCAGGACAAAGTTGGAATTGTCAGGACCGCTGAGAAAGTTTCAACTCCATTATTTTTTGTTATAAATCAATGAAAATATTGATAGATTAATATAACAAAATAACTAAATTAAAAATAGGTGCTAAAAACTGGTTCTGAGACTGGCAACAAAATTTGACGTGATAAAATAATGTGACCAGCAGAGCATAGCAGTGCTGTAGCATGAATCAGCGTCATGGAAGAAAACAGAGGGCTGCAACCCAACTGTATATGCTGAATAGTATGGTACAAGGGTAGAGTAAAATTTACTTTATCATTTTAGTTTAAATGATAAGTGGCAGGAACCTGATAGAGTCTGTTAGACAGTGACCCAAAATTCAGGCAAGAAGGTACTCACTGGGAAAAATGAGAGAATCGTCCTCATGTATATAACAAAAACTCTCAGGGCTTTACCTACATTTTGCAATCAAATGATGACAGTAGACTTGGTGATAACAAGACTGTAAAAGTGATTAAAACAGTAATATGTAATTTAAATAGGACTTGATATATAAATTTCATTTAATTGTCACAACATACCAAAAGATGAGTATCACTTCTAATTCCCCTTCACAGATGGGGAAACTGAAGGTTAGAGAGATTGTCACATACTTGCAGACAGTAAGAGATAAAGAGAGAATTTTATTCCAGATTTTCTGACACCAGAATCTACTATGATATAAAATATTTGTAGGGCACTGACGAAAATCAAAGTGATATTCAAATGAGACAGTAAATTGCCTTTATCCAGTATTTTGCCAGTTTTCCAACCTGGAAAATGTGTTGCTGTGTGGATTAAATAATATTGACAGGAAATAAAAGTGCCTAGTGTAGCAACTTGTTTAATAACCTTGTATTGCAGTATGATGCTTATTCATTATTTATGATAATGTATCTTAGCATCATATCTTTGAGGTATTATCAAGTAGGTTTCTGTGGATGAGAGCATGTTTCAATTAGTTGCTTCTTTTTGATATATATATAAATTTATTTATTTATTTTTGGCTGCATTGGGTCTTCGTTGCTGCGCACAGACTTTCTCTAGTTGCAGCGAGAGGGGGCTACTCTTCGTTGCAGTGCGCTGACTTCTCATTGCTGTGGCTTCTGTTGTTGCGGAGCACAGGCTCTAGGCACGCAGGCTCAGTAGTTGTGGCTCACGGACTCTAGAGCGGAGGCTCAGTAATTGTGGCGCACGGGCTTAGTCGCTACACAGCATGTGGGATCTTCCCGGACCAGGGCTCGAACCCTATGCAGGGGATTCTTAACCACTGACTCAACAGGGAAGTCCCTCAATTAGTTTCTTATACCTGTTTACTCCTATTGGTGTATATGTTTACACCAATATATTTATCCAATAACAAGAAAAAACATTCTTCTTTCCAGAATTCAGTTCAGTCTACTGAGGACTGCTTTGATCTTCTTGTGAATACTGACCCCATATCTGTTATCCAGAATACATTTACAAAACAGACTTCACTTCTTACCTGTAGCTGTTTATCTATATAGTGATGTGATATCACCTGTTGTTCTATTCCCTGGGCTGTGTCTTTAAATCCCTTGTTTTATATCAGCCGATAATCAGTAACATTATTTAGAGGTTATAAGATGAATTTGTTTTTAAAGAATGAGGCTTTTAATGTTTTTATTACAGCTGATTTACAGGGAGATCATTTTTCAGATCAATTCCAAGTTATTCATTTGCTTAGGCATGATGTGACTTTACAGCCACATCATGAGCCATTTTTGTATTATTTATAAAAACTGTCTCATTACGATAATGACACTGCTAATAAAATAACACCAAGTTAATACTCAAATACTGGTTGTAAGGTTTTCACTGAAATTCGAAATCCTTGACATTAACAAAAGCTCCTTAACTAAGACAATTTCTAACATAGACTAAAAATGTCCACTTCCAGAAAATTTTAGATGTCCAAAAGAAACATAACCGAGCCTTTCAAAATTTCAGATTACAGTAAGATGTGTCATGTTTTCAGCTGTGAAGATCAATGCTAACTTTCAATGAAGTATAATGAATAGTACTTTTTCAATTTATGCATAATCTGTGTTCATCCTTAATCTTCTGAACAGCTAAGTCCTATTCAAAATTTTATATGTATAATGTTTGGAAGAAAAAATAACAACAAAGAATTAGACTAGAAAGTAGGAAAGGCAATAGGAGGTAGAACAAGTGGGCAATGAAAAATTAAAATGTCTAATCTCTTAATCACAAAAAGAATGTTTCATGTTGCTAATTGTCCTCAGCAGTAGATAGGGGTTATCATGCCTTTAGGAACACTGTCTAGAAGACAGTCCTAAATTGGGACTTACTGGCTGGAATCTAGAGCAGATGGTAGACCAGAACCTACACAGCCAAAGAAGTGGGTATAAAGCCAGAGAATAAATAATAACATCCCTCTAGCTTTGTCTAGAAAAAAACAAAAAAACCCAAAAAACTGCCCCTAGCCATCAACGTAGATGATTGCAGACTAACCATATTATCTGATATTCATCATAATGATAGCCTAGTTGGGCTGGACCCTTAGGGCATATCACTGTTGCTCTTTCTTTAAAGTAGAAATATAAAGGTAGAAGACTCAGAACAATATATGGCTGAGAGAAAATAAAAACATCTTGGTAAAGAACTAGTGGGAGATCTTCTTTTTAGAGTTCCTTGATGTGCCAGGCCTGTTATATATTTTTGTAATTGAGTTCCTCACAAAAACCTGTGAGATGGGTACTATTATCATTTCCATTTTTTTGATTGAAGAATTGAAACTCAGTGAGTTTGAGTAAAATTCCTAGGATGAAGTAACTAGAAAGTAGCAATGCTGGAGTTTATACCCACATTTCTCTGAATTAAAGTCCATGTGACTTTGTCTAATGCACGCTATAAAAGACAGTAATCCCCTAGATAGAAAGATACGATAGATGGGTGGATGGATAGATGGAGGGTTTAATAAATACTTGTAGAATGAATAAAGAAATTATATATATAATTATAAAATTAAGTACATATATGGGCTTCCCTGGTGGCGCAGTGGTTGAGAGCCCACCTGCCGATGCAGGGGACACAGGTTCGTGCCCTGGTCTGGGAAGATCCCACATGCCGTGGAGCGCCTGGGCCCGTGAGCCATGGCCGCTGAGCCTGTGCTCCGCAACGGGAGAGGCCACAGCAGTGAGAGGCCCCCATACCGCCAAAAAAAAAAAAAATTAAGTACATATAATTATATATATATATATATATACACATATATAATCACACACACATTGTTACTCTTACATTATCATTTTTATAGGTCTGAATTTGTGACTGCCTTCCTTTATCTTTTGTATATGTTTGACACGTTTACCATTAATCTTCCCTGAACTTTACCTGAACCCTGGGTGAATTTGCTCCTGTTCCACGAGCAAGGCTGTAACGGTGAGCCTCACTCAGGAGATCTGCTGATTAGGCCTCCATTGAGAAAAGGCCATCCTCCGTGGAGGAAGCTACCATCTCTGCACTGATGACAGCCCTTTCTTAGAGGAAGATTTTTGAATTGACTGGACCAATTGAAACCCCCAGAGCAATCCTATACTCATGTTTTCCTAAATACACTATGAAATTAATATTAGAAAATAGTTATTTTTCTATTTTTAAAGTTTTAACAGTATTATTTTTCCCCCAAACGGAAGATAACATGTCATGAACTTGACTCCCGTACAGCCCGTTTGATTATTCTAAAGTAACATTTCTTATAATCTGTTAAATTCTTTTAAAGAAAAAAAATGATCAATTATCCCAAGAATGGACTAAATTATTTTCTTACTAGTTTTGATTAAATACATACAAATATAAAATCAGCTTATTCAACTATGAAACTCAAACACATTTATAAATTAATGTTCTCTGAAACAACAAAACCAATAAAATTCAAATGTCCTGCCTCTTCCCATATAAATAAATAATAGTGTTTTGCTAAGACTAAATTATCACTCACAAGATATGTGGTACCAGCTGATACAGTGCATTTTATTTAGGTTGGACATGTCTATACTGACTGGAGATAAGTAATGATTCAATTTTCCCTTTACTTATCTCTGTTTAGAATATTTTGAAAGTCTGTACAGTGCCTAATGATGTCATTTTGGCCTACACCTCATGCGAATGCCTTCTTTATTAAGTTCACCTCTGTCCTCATTAGCCAACAACATATAAACTAATTCTCCACGGTTTCAAAATTATTCTAAATACAATCTCAAACAAAAAGACTGGAATAATGTAGTATAGCTCAGTTGTAATTTGTTCACATAAACTAGTAGATACTTATTTTTATTGGATTATTTTCCCAATTTAAACAAACTTAATTTATGTTAACTACTCTCAGATCCTGGAAAATTCTTCAGTAGGTACAGAAGAATTGGGAACCCCCATTTAAGAAGTAGTATTCTAAAATGCATCAAAAACTTAAACAAGAATACAATAAATGATATAAATTGGAGGGGTTAAGTTAGTAAATATAGTAACAAGCACAGATTATTTCTGAATTTGTGTAAGCATCATAAACAAGCCTTTCATGTTAATTTTTCATCCTTTCAAAAACTTGTGTTAAGCATTCAATCTGGGTAAAGTTCCATGAGAGAAGCTTCGAGAATTGCAGCAATGACAGAGAGAAAGTCCTTGACTTGGGAAACTTTACATAGTAGTGGAGATAAGGCTTGTGTACTGACACAATTCCATGCAAGATGTATTTACTAAATGCCATAGAGAGATACTAAATTTTGCATACGTGCCAACGAGGAGATGCAGGAATGATCCAGAAGACGCATGGGTTCTATATATGTCCCATTTTCTGCAATTCTTGCTCCACCTCTCCATTATATCCAGTTTTCCATAAAACACCTGTATGCTAGACGTCCTCTGTTTCCTCATCTGAAAGATGGGAGTAATAATAGTAAATAATACATTAGAATGATGAGAGCAACCACCTTAGCAAAGTGTTTGGCATGTAGTGAGCACTATAATATTTATAATATTTTAAAAATACTGCTTCTCCTGCTATTATTGCTACTGGCTTTAGATAAGAGTGTTTACAGTGCATCCCTTAAGACTTTATACATAGGGTATAGTGTCTAGTGGCTATTTAAAAAATCAGAAAGTTAAACGTTTAGAGGCAAATGTATTCAATCAGGTATTCCAGCTTTTAAAATTCAGATAAATGTTGTCCAAGTGGATTGCTTACCCAGAAGCCTGCTTCTCAAGCACTACGGTCTCTGTCATCCTGGGTGGGGTGACGAAGCCTTTCTAGAGGAGGCTGTGTCTAAATGAACCAGCCAGGTAAAAACAGGCAGATCTCCCCCAAGCTGCTTGTGAATGTGTAAATTCCAATCAGGAGCCATAATTTCAATGAAATATTTATTCTAAAATCTTGATTAAAATTAAAATTAAAATTATGAGAACAAATCCCTACCCATCCCCATATCCGGGACAACTTGTTTCTATTAAGGCTGTAAGTGGGTTTATTTCCTAGTATGGTACATGTTTTTATATAAAGGTGATGAAAAGTTAAATTCTGTAGAATGTATTTCTAATTTAGAAAATATTTTTAATCTCAAAAGGCTTTTTTCCTTTTTAGTTGATTATATATGGAACATCATTTCCTGAATTATTTTTGACTAGGTTATATGAAGTTAGCATTGTTAATGGTTCAGCAGATGCCATTTCAGGCCAAAAACTAGTTATCAGGCATCTCACAGACTGATCATTTTAATGATGACCCTCCCTCCCACCCTGGCTTTTTTTAAATGAAACCATTGCACTGGCTAGGTTGAATATATATCATATAGCCTTAAAGATCTTTAAACCATCCACTGTCTAGAAAAGTAGTAGCTCTTTAGAAAGAGACCATCTGATATATCATTTCCATGTATTTCACTCAGATTTTATCTTCCCAGATTTTTCTTAATCTCTCGTGTTCAAACTAATCCCAGATAGTGCTGTTTAATCACAAATT
Source organism: Kogia breviceps (assembly GCF_026419965.1). Classification (NCBI taxonomy): domain Eukaryota; kingdom Metazoa; phylum Chordata; class Mammalia; order Artiodactyla; family Physeteridae; genus Kogia; species Kogia breviceps. Next base: position 174,869,649 of record NC_081311.1, read on the forward strand.
CACATTTTGAAGCATCTTTCGATTTTAAATCATGGTATTTCTGCAAATTAGCATAGAAGATTACTTGAATATACTTTTCTATAAAACTGTAAGAAAACTATAAAACAGTATTTTAAGTTAAATCTAAAATGAATCCTCTCTTCTCTTAGAATTTGTTTTACTAGGTATAAAATATTACATTGTTTCTGTTTGTATAAACAGTTTTTAAAATTTAAGCTGTCATACAGGTTAATTATTTTTCTTTAGTTCTGTGTTAATTTTGCTTAGCTCCCAGAATGACAACTCCTTTTATTTTCTCTCTCTCTCATTTTTTGTTTTGTTTTGTTTGTGTGTGTGTGTGTGTGTGTGTGTGTATTTATCTGCAATTTAATAAATTCTGTTGTACTTCTTTGGGAGAAAGACAGTGAAAATAAAATCCTAATTGACTATATTGTTTGATTATTTTTCCTCGTTGCTACCTGTTTTGGATGGCTCATCATTTTATTTTCTTTTGTTACTATTTATTACAGAGGAGGTGTCTGCAAGGATAGTTCAAGTAGTCACGGCGGAAGCTGTAGCAGTTCTGAAAGGTGAACAAGAGAAAGAAGCTCAGCATAAAGATCAGCCTGCAGCTCTGCCTTTAGGTAAATGAGAAAGAGCCTCAGGTCAGGGGCTGTGTCTGCTGCACCCTGATCACAGGATCAAGTCTTCGAGTTCAAAGATAGGCCATATCTCATACTTCATCCCTAACTGTGACATTCATCAAACATCTCTGTTGGGATGCACTGGGATCTATTTTCACCTTTCTCAACAGACTCATGGTGTTTCGGTAGTCTTTAGGACAGTCAACTTATAATTAGACTTTGCCCCTAAATTGCCCTTAATTTTCCTTTTCCAGACCACTGGAGATAGTTATTATAAAAATAAAGCCAGTGCATTTTGATGTCATGGCCCCTACTCATAAGGAAAATGTTCTAATGCTTTAATTAGTGATGATTTTTTCCCTTTATGAGTTTTCGTTAATTATTGTCTATACTACAGTCTCTTTTTGGTCTCCCTGAACAGGCTACACAAAACCTATAGCCAGAGATTGTTAGAATCATCTGTGACATTGTATCTCATATATGGTACTGGTCTTCACTTCGTTCATTTAAGGAAAATGAGATAGCATTTGCCCTCTCACTCCGTCACAAGTCAAATGCCCTGCAGGGCCAAACAGGTAATATAATGGTGCTCACCGAGGAAAACACTCTCAGCCAAAGGCTCCCTGTCCCTACTCTGGATAGGCAGACAGACAGATAGATAGATAGATAGATAGATGCTAAATATAGATGTGTGTACACACAAAGACGCATAAAAGGAAATTCTCTTATGTTCAACATATATGTTTATTTCACAGGTGCATATAACTAACACATTGAAAGGTACGGTTTTTAAAGCCTAAAAATAGTACATATCTATTTTGCTGTCAAATACTAAGGATACATTAGATTGTAATATATCCTTAATATTTGATTTTCTGATTAGCACTCCATTGTCTATTAAAAATTAGACAATAAAAATTTCTCCTCTCCCAGAATAATAATTAAAAATAATCTCATAGTCAATAAAATGTTCTTTGATTATCAAGGATTATTTTCTTCTAAAACAGAGAGGGAAAGACTTATCTAAAACATTAACCTTCTTTCTGTGGTTTACTTGTATTCTTTCAAATAAGACAAAACTCCTCTTTTAAAATTTTTTTTAATTTTTAATTTTTTATACAGTTAAAAGGTTACTTTCCATTTACAGTTATTACAAAATATGGGCTATATTCCTTGAACTGTCCAATACATCCTTGAGCCTATCTTACACCCAGTAGTTTATAGCTCCCACATCATCACCCCTATGTTGCCCCTTCCCCCTCCTCACTGGTAACCACCAGTTTGTTCTCTGTATCTGTGAGTCGCTTCTTTACATTCACTAGTTTGCTATATTTTTTAGATTCCACATGTAAGTGATATACACTATTTGTCTTTCTCTGACTTCTTTCACTTAGCATAATGCCCTCCAAGTCCACCCATGGTGCTACAAATGACAAAATTTCATTCTTTTTTAAAGAAAAATCTCCCTTTTTAAAAAAAGATTGAGGGCTTCCCTGGTGGCGCAGTGGTTAAGAATCGACGTGCCAATGCAGGGGGCACGGGTTCCAGCCCTGGTCTGGGAAGACCCCACATGCCTCGGAGCAACTAAGCCCGTGCGCCACAACTACTGAGCCTGTGCTCTACAGCCCGCGAGCCACAACTACTGATCACGCATGCCACAACTACTAAGCCTGCGTGCCTAGAGCCCATGTTCTGCAACAAGAGAAGCCACTGCAATGAGAAACGCGCACACCGCAAAGAAGAGAAGCCCCCGCTTGCCTCAACTAGAGAAAGACTGCGCGCAGCAATGAAGACCCAACGCAGCCAAAAATAAATAAATAATTTTTTTTTTAAAATTGAAACTTTAAAATATGCCTTAGAAGCCCACAGGGCTTATTTAAAATAAATTTTACCACTGGCCTTGACTGATAAATATTTCCTTTTAAAATCCCTTACCTTCATATGAGTGGTCATAAAGAAGGTAAGGGTCTTGAAGAGGAAAACTTGGAGTTAAATGTGAATGAATTCCATCTTTTAGAACCTTTCTCTTTTTGGTCCTTCTTCATGTGTAGTGCCAAGACTAGAATATTTCTCAGCCCCCACTAGTACATGTTTCTCTCTAAGGTTGCCTCAAGCTGTGACAGCTTCATTTTTCTTTTCTAAGAATACATACAGAGGACGGGTTTCAACATTATCATCAGTGGACAAAATGTTGTTTAAAAAATACATCTACTTGGGCTTCCCTGGTGGCACAGTGGTTGAGAATCCGCCTGCCGATGCAGGGGACACGGGTTCGTGCCCCGGTCCGGGAAGATCCCACATGCCGCGGAGTGGCTGGGCCTGTGAGCCATGGCCGCTAAGCCTGCGCGTCCGGAGCCTGTGCTCCACAACGGGAGAGGCCACAGCAGTGAGAAGCCCACGTACCACAAAAAAAATACATCTCCTAAAATAACTGTGATTAGTTTCCAGATCAAAATGAACAATAATAGAAAGCTCTAACATTTTTTTAATCAGTCAAGCCAAATCCGAACTAAAATGCTTGCCTGGGTAGGTTTGAATATAGTAAATTGGGAACAGAATGAAATATTTTATTAATTGAACAAGCAGACACAAATTAATGGGATTAATGATAGAATTTTAGCAGCTATCTCTAATCCATTTTTATGGAGAGGACAAAATGATTTTTTTTAATATTAAATGCTCTTTTCTTTTTAGGTTTTCAAAAATATGTGAACCAGGTAATGGGGCTAAAAATAAGTCAAATGCAGGTTGCTATTGAGTCTTTCCCTGAATTTAATAAAGAGTCCTTTTTACAGATAGCAGAACTGCCTACACATCTACTGGCCTAATAGGATTAATTGTTGTATCTCATGTTTTCGTTTGTTTGCTCTTCAGCAGCTGAAGAGACAGCTAATCTGCCTCCTTCTCCACCCCCATCACCAGCCTCAGAACAGACTGTCACAGTGGAGGAAGGTAAGGCTTGCTGGACTCTTTGAGGTTTGTCTTCTAATAAGGGTAAATAAACCTCAACCCGTAAGTGCTGGACTTCTGTATGGGTTAGTATGTGACCCAGTTTGGGAGCTGTCTGTTTCAAACAGTCAAGAAGAAACAAAGACTTTAATTAAATGTATTATCATTTCTCTATACAAAAATCAAAAGTAGATGAATATGGTAAAATAAAAAAGGAAAAATCTGCTTGATAAAAGAAAAGATAACTTTGTGTTTAAATTGCTAACTAGAATAACTACAGAGAACCAGTTTACTTCATGTAGAATGTTTTGACAGAGAAGATACAATTTAATTTTATAAGTGACTGAACCAAAATACATTTATTGATGAAATCAACACATTTTTATGGAAGGGTTGGCAGGAACTGTCTCTGTTGTGCTCACTATTGTATTGCCAAGGGCTTCCCCAGGGCATGGCCTGTAGCAAACTCTCAATAAATATTAATGAATAAATGAAGAAGTCAGTGAATGAATCTGATATTGAGAGTAGTGAACTGGAAACTGAGATCATGGCTTCTTTCCTGCTGAGACCTGTTATTGTCCATGAATTTTTTAATGCATTTACTCAACATGGAATGCCATGTCAGCTTTTCAGTTCTCAGTGATGAAGCAGACAGACGCCTTTGAAGAATATTCATTTAGAATCTGAGATGAAAGGCACTATTTAAAAGCAAACTATTATTGGTTCTCTGACTTAGATCAAGTAACTTTTGTGTATTTGAGAGTTACAGGAGAAGGCAGAAGAGAGCTTTTAAAATGTATTGAAAGCTTACTTGTTTCAAAATAATTTAGTTTTTGTATACTAAAATCAGAATGTTGGTACTTCTCCATTTTATTCATTTATTTCTTCACTTATTTTTCCTTTTGTTGTCCCTTTTGGAGCTCATTTTGTTGTGCTAAAAATGGAATAATGTCACAAAAGACCCACTCTCTTTTTATAATCTGTAATTAGGTTTGTTTAAAATACTTTTTGAATTCCTAAATGGAGATTATTCTAAATTACTGAACTATAAACTATCAATAAATGTAATTTATTTTTGTCACAGATTTATAAAACTTAAACCTTTTTTAGCCAAGTCTTTTTTTTCTTAAATTGAGGCCTTATTTTCTAATTTTGCTGCCTGATATAATGTTAAACTAAATTAGTCTAAGGAATAAAAGAAAATTTGAGGACTATAAGCAGTGCATATAATCAGTGTCATTATAGCCACTGATTATTAGTTAACTCCCTGAAAATGTGACTGGATCTTTTAATTCATAGATTTGAAAGATCCTTCGTGGCCTTGTGTTCTTCTGTTCATTCGGCACATACCTATGAAGCCCAACGTTCCTTGCACTGTTCAAATTCTAGGTATACACTAGTGAACAAAACAGACATGATCCCTGCTTATAAGAAGCATGCAGTCTGGTGGAGAACAGATATCCAATAAATAAGCTTAGCACTAGGAAGGAAAACAACAGGGAGCTTTAAGATAGAAGAGTAATCTTAGTTTATTGGAGGGGGAGAAGACAACTTGGAAGCTGATCTCAGAAGCCTGAGGAGGTGTTGGCCAAGCAAAGAAGGAGGAAAGGGGCATTTTGGGCAGAGGGTCCAGGATGTGCAAGGGCTCTCAAGTGGGCAAGTGCATGAAGTGCTCTAGGAACTGAAGGAGTCCTGTGACTAATGTGTGAGAAAGGGTAGAGGATTGAAGGAGCTTGGGAGTAAGCAGCAGCCGACTTGGTTCAGGGACCTGGATTTTACTCTGAATGCAGTAGAAAGCCTTCCGTGACAGCTGTGCTTCCCTCAGGTCACTGCAAATGTTTCTGAACCCGTACTTCAAACCTTCCAAGTGTCAGAGAATCCTCGTAGCCCAGAGAAGGGTATGATGTTGACTCCAAAGTCAGCTAGAGGTCACGTGATTTATTCTTCTTACTCTTTTATGGGAGTTGGAGCCGAAAGCGCAGCAGGGTCCTCCCATCCATGCGAGATTCACCCAGTCTGTTCCTGGAGGGTGGTACAGTGGATATAATGAAAATATAAATAAAATATAGAATCACTTTCACATTTTGGTAACTTAGGGGTCACTTTCCAAAGTAACTGTTCCTTCACATTTCGGGATTGTTTTCTTCGAGCTGTTTCAGTATATTTAGGGAAAATGTCAACTTACTTCCTACTGAAAGTAATTGGAAGATATTTTATTTTTAACATTTTTCAAACCAAACCTGTATTTTTATTGAATTATTATTTTTTAGTTTTTTCAAACGAAAGCATTAACCTCTACGAAGGCCTAATGATTTGCTTTTAAAAGGATAACCATATTTTAGAGTTATATAGAAAAATAATATGTATTTTACAAACTCTACCTCATTCATTTAAAAGATCAGATATTCTCACCTTAAATATATGAAAGATATGTGATCTAGGCAATCAAACTAGTCCCTCTCTTTTATTTTAAACCGCTCTTAAATTACGTATAACAACTTATTTGTTTTGTTTTAGCAGAAAAAATTAGTGAAAAACCTCAAGACAGGATTCAGCTTTTCAATTATTCAGACCAGTCGGTTTGTAAAGACCAAGCCAAAATTCCATTGATATACTGCTCATAGTACGCTGGGTGGAAAGAAAGCACGTGGATTTTTTTTCATCTAGGAGATTTTTTACCCTCCTCAAAACACTCTTAAAGCAACTTTAATCTAAAGGCACAGTGAATGTCACAATTCAATCCTTTTATGCAAACGTAAAAGAGTTCTTAAATTGAGTAATTCAATGATTTTGAGGATATACTTACTTTTTATTAATTATCAAACATTTTAAAAGCTGTTCTTTCCCAAAGGGGAAGCATGAAAGCTCTCACTAAAAATAATTTGAGATGTTAATTACTGTCATTTATGAATATCCATTTATTATAACTGATTTAATATTCATAATTCCCAGAATTTGTGCTTATTCTGGGAAACAAAGGGATTTTAATGAAAAAATTAAATAAGTAGCACACTTAGAAAAGAAACCCAGGTACAGTGAACCAATACTGTACTATTTATGATATTTTCAAATTAATCTCCTTTTTCTTTTTGGCCTAACCATAATAGTTGTCATTTGGACTGAACTGTTAGAATTTGGAAGCCCGTGCACGAACAGTGGAAACATCTGAAAACAGAACCAGGAATCCTTCTGTCCTCTTAGGTTTGCTCCAAATCCTAGGGGGATGATTTCCTGTGTCAATGATTTGGCCACATTATAACTGCTGATCTGAAGCAGTTTCCCTCCATAACATTCTGGGGCAGCAGACACAGCGGGCCAACTAAGGAGTCCTCATCAAAAGCTTGTAGAATGGAAAAGGCTTAGAGATGGTAGGAAACAGTATAAGTGGAGCCAGCTGCCCCAGGGCATGGGGCAGAAGCTGTGATGCCAGGACAGGCAAAATCACTGAGTCACTGATACCCCAAGAGATTCAGTCTCTCATAAAAGTGACTACTCGTATGTACCGAAGGGGACTGACATACCAAGACTGAATTTTGTGTGGCAACCTTTACCCAATATAAATTTTCAAATGCTTTAAAAAAAAAAAGGTTTGTGTGAAAGCCAATTAGGGAAAATGTATTCTTCCACTGAAACCAGGTAAACTTCATTTTTAAAGATTATCATTATGCAAAGAAATTTATGTAAAAGTCCAAGGTTCATAAGGCTACCCTGTCCTTTAAAATGTCACATTATTAAATGAAACAGACTCTTTTGTGGCAGAAGCATAAACTCCACAAGCAAGTGTACTTATAGTAAAAGGAGACATTCAATCCTGGCCTTAAAGAACAAAACTGTTATGAATTCATTTTTCATAAATCTCTCAAGTCTAGCTTTGATGTGTCAAATGAAAGTAAAGAGCAAAGGTACATGACAACTTGTCTGATATAATGAAGACAGAGATGCTAATGTATATGGAATTGAGCATGATACTCGGTGCTTTCTCAAATACCTTCCCATTTAATCCTCCAAGCAACCCACACAGATAATACTCACTTCCACTCTTGCCCAGGATGTCATGGCTAGTAAGTGGCTTATCCAGAATTTAAATCCAACTCTAACTCCCTACAAACACAGCCTCACTGCATCCCTAAAGTTGTATGTTATTTAGGCTTTTACTGTGGGACAATGAAAGTGAAGTGATCTTTAATGAGAGTTTATTGGTTACAAGCCACTGGACTGGTTTCCTTTTTATCCAAACCACTCCCATGTAAATAATTCATTCATCTATAATGTATTTATTTATAATTATTATGTATTTATAATTCACTCACTTACAGTTTGTTTATTATGTGTCCCACCTCTATTTGGGTATGACCTGAGACCACCTGCCATACACAGTTCTGTAGCAAATGAGGATCTCTTGTCTTCTAGCATTATCATTGGAAGCCCATGCACTGGTACACTGTCTGAACTTAGCCAGCCATGATCCTCTAAGTGTCACTTGCCTGGCACATCTCTGGGACTTGTAATGTAGATGGACTGCAGGCTCATAGGTCCTAAACCGAGACTTGGAGTGCATACAGCTCGCAGTACCCAGACGGGACTGGGCTTTGCCAGACATTCTTTTTGGCGTTGCCTGGCTAAGGGCCAGACAAATACTACAGAGAAGCTACTTTTCCACTGAAGCACTTAAAGTTTTTGTTGTTTTTGTTGTTCTCTGATTAGTCAAAGTTTTCAGAATAGAAAGTACTGTTTCTTTGAAATATTATAGATCAGAAGCGAGACTCTGGGCTGTTTTCACATTTGGGCAACTTGCAAAAACGAGCAACTAGCAACAAGAAAGAGGAAGCCAAAATCTTCAAAAGGTTAAAACATCCACGATGTATTGCCTTTAAACTCTCAGCTCTCAGCTTTAAATTCTTTAGTTTTGAACTGTAGTCTGCTCTACTTCCCAGAACATGTTGAAAAGCAGAGAGGCAAATATGTCATTTTCACTAATTGATTGTCCATGCAATCTGTTGAAAGTATTAGAAGTTTTAGGAGGAACTTGTGTCCATAGGGAGTCTACAGCCTCAGGAGTCACTAGAGGAAATATGAATGGCTGGGACTTGTGACAAGCCCAGGACTTAGGATTCAGCCAGCATCGTAGGCCACATCTCAGCCAGTTGTCTGCTCAGCTGAGAAATCATGCTGAGTCGAACTAAGAATATCAAATGTAATTTTAGGTTTCTTCCATCCCGTGTTATAATAAGCATTCTGGCTGAGAAAGTTCTGAGCACCCATCCAGAAACAACTTCCATGGAACAATCAGTAAATAATGTGCTCAAAAGATTAAAAGTATTCTCCTTTCAAAATGTTATTTTAGCATCCTTATGATTTCAGGTTCATTTTCAGCTGTCAGCACTCAGTTTGCTGAAAATAAGTTGTTGCCCTAAAAATACAGTGCATTTTCAATGTATTGCTGTAATTTTGTCAACTTAAATTTTGATAGAAATAAAAATTATATAGGTAGTGCAAATTTTGAAACTTACAAAATTTTAAAATTATTTCTCTATATAAGTAAATAAATAGTGATTAGCAAAGTTAGTAACCTGCCATGTAGGCCTGAGGTGTAGTGTCTGCACTATATCAGCAGCCAAATATGGTTCTTTGTCATCATCCTTAAGGCTCATTGAAATATGCAAGAATCCAAATGCTAAGCAGACTGATTGATCTACACTCATGTAACTAAGGAAGTATATTTAAATAATTCAGATTTCTAAGCCAAGACACAGGAAAGGAGAGAAATGAGAGCAGTTCCTTTGGCATTTCAATGAGAAATATGCAATGAGGTGTTTGAGATATAAAAACAGTCAGAAGCCAGTAGTGCAAGTGAAACTGCATTGAATAAAATACTGATGAATCGGAAGCCAACTCAATAGAAATTCTCAGCTAATTGTAATCTCTATTAAGCTTTCAGAAGAGAAGCAGAACACAGGAAAACAACTGTATATTGCTAGGTACTTTCTAACACTCTAATATTTTCGCAGTTATGCAGATGAGGACCAGGGTTTAAAAAGATGCCCAGGAGTTTGCATCCAAAGAAAAAGCTGTGCCAACTGTGCTCCCCTAAGCAAGACAGGAAAGAAAGATAATGCATTGTAGATTTTTCTTAACAGGATTGAAATTAAAAATTACTTTCTGGTTGAAGTCATTAACTAAAAATTAAATCAACCAAAATGCTAACCATGTGAGCATACTAGATAATTAAGGTTGTACTTCAACAGGACTGATTTCCCCCATAATTATGCAGGCATCACATCCTAACAGCTTTCCTCTTTTTTAACTTATAAATATATTGATAAAAGGATGAGGAAAATGTATGTACTTGAAAGAATTTCTTCTAACAAACGTATTTGTTTGATAGTGCTTTGTTTCTATTCCAGTGTCCTGTTGTTGTTGTAACTTGTTTGAGGGGGATGTAAAGATAATTTCTGTTAGGCAGTGGGGGTGTCAGAGCATTTGATTCATTTAGATCAATGGCAAGATTACTGAAGGGATAGCTGAAATGCAGCGGCTACTGAAGCAGGAGACTTCACTGTCTCCCATCCTCCATCAGCTTGCTCTTACTTATTCTCCTCCATCCTGCTCTGCTGCTTCCATGGCCCCATGTCCTCCTGCAGCTGTCTGTCTCATCTGTCTGATCTTGTGTCTGTCTCGTCCAGTTCTCCCTGCCGTTTCTTCCTGTGTGTCTGTTTGTAGACGAAGGGGCTGAGGATCAAGTGGGTCCTCTGCACAGGTTCCCCAGCCACGAACCTGCCACCAGTGGGGAGAGGCGTAGACTCCTAGCCCCCTGCATCTCGGTGTCCGTGCCTCATGATGACCCGTCCAATTCCCACGAGGAGTACTGTGAGCATCCTTTGTTCAGTTCACAGCGGGCTGCCTCTAGCGTTCTCCCCAGTGTGCCAGCGCAGAGTGCAGAGGCCCACGCAGACCAGGAGAAAGGCGAACCAAGCATGGTCCCCTTTTGCTCCTCCTCCCCTGCCTGCAGCTTTGACCACATGCATCACACGAGGTGTGCCTTCATGTGTGGAGTGGGAGGGACAGGAGCCTGTTTTTTCCATATGAATGTGAAGTCCCTATATAGCTCATGTCCATCCAAATGCCTCAACAGTTTATGTCTAAGAAGCCTTACTTGAGACATGAGAGTACTTCCTTTTTTTTTTCACGGCTTCTGAGAAGGAAGCAAAAACAGTTCACATGAAGTATGACTTCTTTCTGCCCCTTGCAAATAAATCAGTGGGGGAAGAATATATTCTCTTACCCAAACCAAAGAAGATGAACTTTAATATAATTTTATCCTCTAGGATATGTAATATTACTAGGACCAGACTTAAATAGAGTTAGGCTTCTTTTTAGTGCTATGTTAATGTGATAGCTCTTTAAAAGAGAAAGGTCTGTTTAGGGTAGAATAAATGTTACGGAATGAATTTATTTCTCCACATCACTTAATCATCTACATAAACTACAGAGGCTTCCCCAGGTGACCTAAATCTTGCTTCAAATAAGTAGAAGTGGGCTAAAATGAGGGAAATGCTCCAAAGCTTTTGTCATTCCAGTCTCATGAAGGTGGAGAGCCTATGTATAGTTGGCTCTGGTGAGGATAAAATGAGCGGGCAATGGGCTGCAATTTGTCCCATTCTAACAAGGTAGTTTTATAAGGAAAAAAAATAGAGCTCAGGCTTCCCTGGTGGTGCAGTGGTTGAGAGTCCGCCTGCAGATGCAGGGGACACGGGTTCGTGCCCCGGTCCGGGAAGATCCCACATGCCGGGGAGCGGCTGGGCCCGTGAGCCATGGCCTCTGAGCCTGTGCGTCCGGAGCCTGTGCTCCGCAACAGGAGAGGCCACAGCAGTGAGAGGCCCGCGTACCGCAAAAAAAAAAAAAAAAAAACAGTGCTCAATGTTTTTTTTTTTGCTTAGGTGAAGAAGTTATTTTCAAATGAGGAAAAATAACTTACTTAAATGAAGAGTTTATTTTTATATGGCACAATATTTCATGTAAAGGCAGATAGTTCCAAGGCAAGAGCACCAGTGGCTCAGACACTCTGGTGGAGAAATATAACCCATGTTGAGTACAACTAAGTGAACTTAAAACAATTCAGAAAACGATGTGAATTTTTGAATAAAGAACAGGTGTGGAAATAAACAGGTTTAGACAACATGAGAAAATGGAAAGCTAAAACATTACATGGATTTGGAAAACATGTAAATTAAATTGATAAGATTTCATCCAATAAGGTGCTATATTAAAGCAGCTATATTAAAAGTCTCTTAGCTTTAAAAAAAAAAAAAAAGTCTCTTAGCTTTAATGAAAACTTCTAATTCTATGGCATTATAAAAATTGCCTTAATAATGAGTTAGAATCTGAATGCTTAAAATGTTACTGACATAATTAAAATTACAACCATGGAAGTTTCTGAGTGCTAAATGTGAGAAAATAGAAGTAGTCCTCTTTTTCTCCTCCCTCTAAGGATTTTAATATTTCTCAAAAAATGTCTTTCCTTTCCATCTGTAGTCTTTCTCACAGGTCCATTTAAACATATAATTGTTTCATAGGAATTTCATAAGAGTCATTCATTTGCAGAACTAGAAAACAGCTTATATATATTTCCCTCTAATTTCTTTTCTTTATATATATAAATTTATTTATTTATTATTTTTGGCTGCATTGGGTCTCCGTTGCCGCGTGTAGGCTTTTTCTTGTTGTGGCGAGCGGGGACTACTCTTCTATGCGGTGTATGGGCTTCTCATTGTGGTGGCTTCTCTTGTGAAAAATGGGCTCTAGGGTGTGCAGGCTTCAGTAGTTGTGGCCCACGGGCTCAGTAGTTGTGGCCCACGGGCTCTAGAGAGCCTCTTGGCTTGGTAGTTGTGGCTCGCGGGTTCTAGAGAGCAGGCTCAGTAGTTGTGCATGGGCTTAGTTGCTCCGCGGCATGTGGGATCTTCCCGGACCAGGGCTCGAAACCGTGTCCCCTGCATTGGCAGGCGGATTCTTAACCACTGCGCCACCAGGGAAGTCCCTCCCTCTAATTTCTTAAGCAAAAAAATGGGATTTATTTTACTGACATTTGAAGTGTAAATGAGAAACAAATGAACACGATAATTCATGGCCTTCATAAATTTGTTTTTTACGTTTTAATTGTTAACATTTTTCTGCGTTATATACATCTTTGGGGAGGATATTTTGGCAGTTTTGTTGCCACTCAATTATCTTTCCTTGGTGGTTTTGTTTTGAATTGCAGAAATGAGGCTTTATAATATGCACATTTTCTTTCTTCAGTGTCAAAGAGAACTATACAAGAACTATATTACTGATATTTCAGTGGTTTGAACAATCTGATAACAGTCGTGTCCCAGAGGTAGACTTTTCTAAATAGTAGTGAAATTAACTCTTACCTGGACCTTGTTTTTCAAAATATTTTACTTACTTCTTGAAAATTTTTACATTTTCCAATCATATAATACAATGAAGGTAAAATTAAGTTTGGTAGTCTTTGGCCTTAAAAATACTAAATAAATTATATTTTAAAGAGTTTTGATGGATTTCATGATAAAGCTGATAATAAGGTAGTTGATTGGATATTATTTTGAGACCAGGCTTTTTATTCCCAAAGATTTCTTTAGCGAAGTTTGTGTGTTTTAAATTAAGTAATCAGAAATTCGTATGTAGGGGCTTCCTGCACTGGAGAAAACAGCACATGTCTAACAAATTTAAAGGTTTGTTTCAGCACATCAATACTTCTATCTTTTCACAACCATCTGTTATCTGGCAATACCATCTCTTATTTCCAGCCAGCTTTCCACATTGTGTACAACTTACTGCCATTTCCACTGAGGGTAATAGAGCAATAAAACCCTTTCAGCTCTCAAGTTTTAAAATAAAGAGCCTTTTCATGAGACTGTAAAAGGCATCATGATTTGCAGATTATGCATAATAATTTTCCAAGCAATACATAATGTCCATTGCATTAGGATATTAATTTGCTCATCCAAATGGTAAAAGAGGTTCTTGTGAGGTCAGTATAATCGAGCTGAAAGTGTTCCTTGAATAATATTTCTGTTGTTTCATGTATGTTTCTGTGGTCATGATGTCAACATCTTTTTCCTCCCTAAGAAGAAGAAACGCTAGCGAGTCCAATGGCTGAGGAAGAGAAACCTGCCACTCTTCCTGGGAAACAGTATGAGGCTGCCAAGGCCTCAGACCAGCCCAAGGGCCTCAGTGAGGGCCAAGTGGAGTCTAGTGCGGAGGCCCAAATAGCTCCTGAAGAGAGAGCCCCAGCAGGGACCCCACAGGAGAAAAGTATAAAAGAGGTCGTGGAGGTGTCTCCAGAAGTAAAAACCCCTTCCTCTGCCGGGGAAGGTGTGTCTTTCTTAGGATTTGCATGTGTTTTGTTGCAAAAGATAGATCTCTCCAGCAGCTTACCAACCTGATGCCTTTCCAATGCTATTCCATCGCTGGGTCTTCTCATGATCCCACAACCACTGTTTGAGACTTAATGAGCAGAGAGTGTGGCTTGTGCAGGTGCTGTGTGGCAGCTTGATTTTCCACTGCTGCAGCTGATTCCTGGTTTTACTTTGCCATGATACAATACGCTTTGCAGCCAGGCTGATGACACTATGTGAGCTTTTTTCCGCCCCCGCTCTTCATCTCAAATGTTTGCCAGTCACATTGCTAATACATGTATATTTTTACTTTTATTTTGGGGGACAGCAATTCATATGCTTTTCTCTCAAACTGTAGAGATGGATTTTGGCACATACAGGCTTAAACGGTAGAATCGTTTTCGTTTGCAACCGCAGTGTGCTATATTTTTTTATGCTTCAGTGAATACTGGTTTGGTTTCCTTAAAAGCGCCTGCTGATGCTTCTCATATCATTTCCTTTCCATGGCAGCCAACCCCTTTGATAATCGCCATATCTCTTGAGTTTTCATTCATCTAACCTTTATTAGAAAGCCCGTAAAGTATTTCTTTTCTATTGTGACAACAAGACACACAAGTATATAAGGTAATAATGATCCATACACCCGCTCTTCAGGAGATGACTGAGTTTTATTTTCCAGATAATTACACTTAGCCCTATTGACCACAGTGAAATAACTTTGACCTTAAAATACAATTGAGACTCTGAAACCTTTTGGATTGGTGAACAAATAAAAATTAAAGAGTCATTTAACCTCTGTGAAGCATCACTAAAGCCAATACTGGTCAGTGCTTGGCCAGTTGGTCACATCCCGGAGAATGAGGTCATGACCAAGGAGAGAAAGAATTTTAATAGTTGACTCTTTAAAATTTTGTGAGTCACATGACTTCCCAGTATTATCAGTATATTTCAGATTTTCTTACATCTACCATACAGAGTAAGTAATGATTAGGACTTAAGAATTTTGATATGTGGTAGAAATTGACTTGTCAATATTTAGGTTATATCATATAAAGTCAGTAGTCATCATTTATTTGTATTACCAAAATTTAATCTCAGATGACTTCTAAAAATTTATTCTAGTAACCTTTCAGTGCCCCCAAAATTGGTCCTGGAACTTGTCAATCCAGTTAACTGAGTTTATTTAACACATATAACTATAACTTAGTTGACCTTCTGCCCATGGCCTGCCAATTCACTTAGAAAACAAAAGAAAAAGGTCAGTAGAAATCAATATTCTTTCCCATATTTAGATTACTACATAGATTCTTTTGTACCTTAATGTTACTTATTCAATATTTTTAATTTGTAATTTTTTCTGTAGAAGTCACATGACATTTTTTTTCTACTGCAGTACACATCACATACTGTTTAGAGAGACCAAACAAAGGAAAAAAGAGTATTCAAAATATACTCTTATTACAATTTCTGTACACATTAATTCACAATGGGAGTTCATTTTAGCAATTGTACAAATATATCTCAGTCCTGACATTTTCATATTGATTTTTAAGTGAGTAGCATGCTTGCATGTTTCATAGTTTTTCTTTATACCCTACCATTCATTTGCCATTTCAAAATATAATTTTAAGCTTACTGCCTGAAAGCACTTGCCTATTATTTGTTTAAAAACCAACCCAATTACTTCAGGTTTGCTTACAGCCTCGAAGATGGAGTTTCATGATCAACAGGAATTGACTCCCTCTCCAGCCGAGCCATTAGGCAAGAAGGAAGAGGAGTCAGAGAAAGAAAGTAAGCCTGGTGAAGACCTTAAACATGCTGCCTTAGTTTCTCAGCCTGAGACAACTAAAACGTCCCCTGATAAAAAGGACATGCAAGACACAGAAGAAGAAAAAGTACCTCCCACTCTGTTTGGGCATACTCTGGGTGCCAGCCTAGAAGACACAAAACAGAAGACAGAACCGAGCCTAGTGGTCCCTGATATTGGCCTTCCCACAGAGCCCTCAGCTGCAAAAGAGCAAAGGGACTGGTTCATCCAAATGCCCATGGAAGCAAAAAAGGATGAGTGGGGTTTAGTTGCTCCAGTATCTCCTGGCCCCCTAACACCCATGAAGGAAAAAGACGTACTTGAGGACATCCCCAAATGGGAAGGGAGACAATTTGATTCTCCCATGCCAAGTCCCTTTCAGGGTGGAAGCTTCACTCTTCCTTTAGATGTCACAAAGAATGACATTGTTGCAGCAGCGTCGCCCTTTGCCCCTGCCCTGTTACAGCCAGATGACAAAAAATCTTTGGAAGAAACTGGTAGCCCAGCGACTGCCGAAGATAGTTCTAAAGTTGAAGAGCCCCGTAAGGATCAACCTGACAAAATGGCAGAAGCACCAGCCTCAGAGGCAGTTACATCACCCAAAGATGCTCACATTGAGATTGTAGAAGAGTATGTTCCAGAGAAAGGCTTAGGAGAAGAGAAAGGGGCAATAAAGCAAGAGAGTGTGCAGATAAAAGAGACTCCCACCTTCAGTGAACAGGAATCTATGCTTACTGAAAAGGAACCTCACCTAAAGCTTGAAGAACAAACAACCATTTCTGACGAAGAAGCTGTGTCAAAAGAGAGCGAAGCCCCAAAATTGACAGATGAAGAAACAGGTGTAATTCAGCCCTCCACAGAGCACACCTACTCCAAAGAAGAACCGAAAGGCCAGGAGCTTCCCACAGATATATTAAAACGGGACTCATTCCCTGTAAGTTTGGAGCAAGCAGTTACCGATTCAGCCATGACCTCTAAGACACCGGAAAAAGTCATGACTGAACCAGCTGCACTAAGTGAAACGAGTGCCACCCAGGAGCTTTTTGAAGAAAAAGTTGCTGACGAAGATAATAAGGTTGAAGGAGTTGGAGCTGTAACATCAGCTGAGCTTGACATGCCATTTTATGAAGATAAGTCAGGAATGTCCAAGTACTTTGAAACATCTGCCTTGAAAGAAGAAGTGACAAAAAGTATCCAGCCAGGCAGTGATTACTATGAACTGAGTGACACAAGAGAAAGTCCCCAAGAGTCTTTCGATACCGTATCTTCCATGTATAAAAACGGCGACAAGGCACTTCCGGCGGAGAAGGACTCCCAGCCCAGTGCTCCAGCACAAGAAGCAGGGTATAGCACCCTCACACAGAGTTATCCATCTGACTTACCTGAAGAACCCAGTTCTCCTCAAGAAAGAATGTTCACTATTGATCCAAAAGTGTATAGGGAGAAAAGGGATCTCCACAGTAAGAATAAGGATGACTTGACACTAAGCAGGAGTTTAGGACTTGGTGGTAGGTCTGCAATAGAGCAAAGAAGCATGTCAATCAATTTGCCCATGTCTTGCCTGGATTCCATAGCCCTTGGATTTAACTTTGGTCGGGGGCATGATCTTTCTCCCCTTGCTTCTGATATTCTAACCAACACTAGTGGAAGTATGGACGAAGGAGATGATTACCTTCCAGCCACAACACCTGCAGTGGACAAAGCCCCTTGCTTCCCAACAGAAAGCAAAGAAGAAAAAGAACAGATAAAGGGGGAAAAAGCTACTGGAGAGGAAAACACCCAAGTCGAAACATCGTGTGAGTCACCTTTCCTAGCCAAAGATTATTACAAAAATGGTACTGTCATGGCACCTGACCTGCCTGAGATGCTAGACCTGGCAGGCACAAGGTCACGATTAGCTTCCGTGAGTGCAGATGCTGAGGTTGCCCGGAGAAAATCAATCCCATCAGAGACTGTGGTGGAGGAGAGTAGTACTGGCTTCCCCCCTGTCACTGATGAAAACCACGTCATTGTTAAAACTGACAGTCAGCTCGAAGACCTGGGCTACTGTGTGTTCAATAAATACACAGTCCCACTCCCATCACCTGTTCAAGACAGTGAGAATTTATCTGGGGAGAGTGGTTCCTTTTATGAAGGCACTAATGATAAAGCACGAAGAGATTTGGTCACGGATCTTTCATTGATTGAAGTCAAACTGGCAGCTGCTGGAAGAGTCAAAGATGAACTCAGTGCTGAGAAAGAAGCATCCGCGCCTATCTCTGGTGACAAATCAGGACTGAGTAGGGAGTTTGATCAGGAGAAGAAAGCGAATGATAAGCTGGATACTTTACTAGAAAAAAGTGAAGAACATGCTGATTCAAAAGAACATGCCAAGGAAACAGAAGAGGCTGGTGAGAAAGTTGAAACGTTTGGATTAGGAGTAACCCATGAGCAAGCTTCAGCCAAAGAACTGACAGTCTCAAAGGATGCATCACCTCTCATGGCTGAGAAAGCAGAGAAAGGTCTTAGTTCCGTGCCAGAGGTAGCTGAAGTAGAACCATCCCAAAAAGCTGAACCAGAACTGGATTTTGCTGCGAAGAAAGCTGACCAGGGTCAGTTAGATGTTAAAATCAGTGACTTTGGACAGATAGCCTCAGGGCTACACATAGATGATGGAAAGGCAACAGAGCTTAAACTCAAGGCTACCCAGGACCTCGCCCCCTCATCCACAGCACCTCAGGAGGCAGATGCGTTTATGGATGTTGAGTCTGGCCACGTGAAAGAAGGCACAAAAGTTAGTGAAACAGAAGTCAAGGAGAAGGTGGCCAAGCCTGACCTGGTGCACCAGGAGGCTGTAGACAAAGAGGAGTCCTATGAGTCCAGCGGTGAGCATGAAAGCCTCACCATGGAGTCCTTGAAAGCTGATGAGGGCAAGAAGGAAATTTCCCCGGAATCTTCTCTAATTCAAGACGAGATTGCCATCAAATTGTCTGTGGAAATACCCTGTGCACCTGCTGTTTCAGAGGCTGACTTAGCCGCAGATGAGAGAGCTGATGTCCAGATGGAATTTATCCAGCTGCCAAAAGAAGAAAACAAGGAGACCCCAGATATATCTATCACGCCCTCTGATGTTACAGAACCATTGGCTGAAGCCACTGGAGCTGAACCAGCAGAGGCTGAAAATGAGGAAGAAGAGATAGAAGCCCGGGGAGATTATGATAAACTGCTCTTCCGCTCAGACACCCTTCAGATTACTGACCTGGGTGTCCCAGGTGTCAGGGAGGAATTGGTGGAGACCTGCCCTGGTGAACACAAGGGAGTGATTGAGTCCATTGTAACCATCGAGGATGATTTCATCACTGTCGTGCAAACCACAACTGATGAAGGGGAGTCGGGTTCCCACAGTGTGCGTTTTGCAGCCTTAGAGCAGCCTGAGGTAGAAAGGAGACCATCCCCCCGTGCTGAAGAAGAGCTTGAAGTAGAAGAGGCAGCTGAAGCCCAGGCTGAACCCAAGGATGGCTCCCCAGACGCTCCGGCTTCCCCTGAGAGAGAAGAGGTTGGACTCTCAGAATATAAGACAGAAACCTATGATGATTACAAAGACGAGACCACCATTGATGACTCCATCATGGATGCTGACAGCCTCTGGGTGGACACTCAAGGTGTGCATTATTTTTTTAAATTTTCTACTCCCAAATAAAATCCAGTAACCTAGTGGAATTTTTTTTTTTCACTTTAAACATTTTAAAATGACCCTTTATCTCTTGATTTTGCATTTTTTTAAATAGATGAAGGATTTTGTACATTTGTTACTAATGTTTTCATTGTTGTTGTTGTCATGGTTTGCTTTGATCCGCAGATGATGATAGGAGCATCATGACAGAACAGTTAGAAACTATTCCTAAAGAGGAGAAAGCTGAAAAGGAAGCTCGGAGACCATCTCTTGAGAAACATAGAAAAGAAAAGCCTTTTAAAACCGGGAGAGGCAGAATTTCCACTCCTGAAAGAAAAATAGCTAAAAAGGAACCTAGCACAGTCTCCAGAGATGAAGTGAGAAGGAAAAAAGGTTCATTTAACAATCACTTCTTTAAAAATGTTTTTGAAGTAATTCATTATTACTCTTTTGTAGAAGCAACTGCCTAACCATGGTAACTAATTATTGATGAAATTTCATTCGGTTTTGCTCCAAGTGTTTATTTTTTCCTGATGGTATGCTTTTTGTGTTTTCTTATTCATAGCAGTTTATAAGAAGGCTGAACTTGCTAAAAAAACAGAAGTTCAGGCCCACTCTCCCTCCAGGAAATTCATTTTAAAACCTGCTATCAAATATACTAGACCAACTCATCTCTCCTGTGTTAAGCGGAAAACGACAGGTGACTGTTCAATTCTGCAATGTGGCTGGCAAACATGGACATGTATTTTTTTTATCTCATTACTGTAGCAGCTTCGTTTTGTTTTTCTTCCAAGAATCTCAGCAGTCATGAACAATTTCGCTATTAAGTGTCTTGTATCATTATTCTTTTTTTTTTTTTTCCCTCCCTGCAGAAGAGGTCATGACCATCTGTTTCTTTGTCATGCTCAGACTTAACAGTGATTGTATCTTGGCATTGTGCTCTAGTGTCACGTTCTGGGGATTCCTATTTTCATTCTGTGTTTTTGGTTAGACGATGGCGATGAATATAACCGTGGTATGCATTCTCATTATTTTGCTTATTTATCTCCCTCATGCTTAAAAACCCATATGTATTTGTCCTATTTTCTATATTGTTATTGCCAAATCTGTTACTGATGTTGATGAATTTACTGAGAACCACCAAGAATGCATAGTGATTGTGAGATGGAAAATGAAAAGCAAATCTGGGGTGAAATTGTGGTTGAAAAATTACTTTGCTTTTGGATGAAAGAAAAAAAGGAAAAGGAAATTGTCTGGTAATCCCATCAGATTTTATTTTTCATATCCAAAATTAGCCAGGCTTTCTGGTCATACTACATCTCTTAGCTGACATTTTGTCCTTGGGATTTTCTTAAATGTATTGGATCCAAACTGCTAAATTCCCCTACATAATGTAGCATTCAAAAATTTAATAAATTTAAAATTTAATAAACCCCTTCCCTCCCAATATCTTAGAACTTAGGTTTATTTCTATTTTCCTACCTTCTTATTGTTCTGTCTTCTTTTACTGTTTAAAAAAGTAGTGGAATGAAGGAGTGAAACATGTTACAAATCATCACATAAGACCATACATAATATCTATAATGTAAACTCTATTCCTAAATTTCAGTGCAAAGTATTTATTTTAAATGTATAATTATATTAGGATACTCTTCATTTAGAATATATTTTATTTTAGCATTGATTAAATGGCACACTTGCAGTCTACAAAAGAAGGCATCAGAGTTCGTAAGTCAGAAAGGAATATTTCCCAATCCATTATACATTAGAAGTGCCTTTTTATGAATCTTTGGATGGCTTTAAAGGGTTAGGAGCAGCATTAACCCTTGTGAGAAAAAAAATCAACATTGATGGTTTCATGATAGCCACTAAAAATTTCAAGTATTTTAAATTTGTGTTCTTCATATAGGAAATATCTCATGAGCATCCTTCAAGAACTAGTATGTAAGGCAGGATTTGAAAGTAGAAGACATAATTATACACACACCTTGATGATGAAGGTTTAGAATGAGGGGTTCCTCTAAGTTAAGAGTTAGGAATTAACACGACATCTCTAAATCTTATAGTGCATCTTACTTAGTACATTTTCATTAAACTTGGAATTTTTCTTCTAGTTAGAAAAATGCTTGCACAGGCAGAATCTCTTGGTTGGGGCATAAAAGCCCTATATGCCACCTAAAAAGATGAAAAATATATTAGGATCGTACAATTTCAGAGGAAATGTCAAATGGTTTGGTGAAGTACCTGCATGTCATTAGTATTCAATATGCCACACTGAGAATAACTTGCCTCTTTATTTCATTCATTAAAGGAAATTTAAGATCTTTGGACTACTTTAGGATCTTCCTTTTTTATTCAAATATTAAGATACCCAAACAGAAAGCGTATACCAAACATGAGTTTCATTAACTTAAAGCAAAGTATATATGTCGCAGAAAAAATGAGCTATATTGTAGAAATAGTAAAGAGGTATAATTTGCGCTGCTTCTTTTAGAAACAAAATTAGTTTCAGAGTCTGCGAGTAATCTTACTAGCCAGTCCTAAATAGCATAGAACATATTGTAGACCGTTACTATTTTTGTATTAGAACTGCACATGGCATAAGAAACCTTTTTGAAACTCATTTGGAGCGCTTATAAGGATAAGTATTTTTTTTCCAGAGGATTTCTCTCTTGTGAAAGAAAATTAAGGTGGAAGTAAACACACAAGTTTATGCCTTTTATTTTCTTAGCCCAATTGTTAAATAGGGACAGTTTCCCCAAACACAAAGGGTTGTGTTCAATCATGAAAGATATTTAAGTCAAGTCAGGTAAGTCATCAGCAGAAATTATGCTAGAGAAGATGGGGTTTAAAATTGAAACCAGAAGTATAAAACAGCAGCAAGAGAAACAACAGTAACAGATGTGGTAATAATTTCATACAGGAAGTGCATGTGTAGAACATGGTCTATTTTACTTAACTTAAAATTCCCCTCATGTTTTGTCTTCTTGACAAGCCATTTTTCTTCCCTTCCCTTCTCTTGTGGTCCGTTTCACGTCAAACACGTGTGTCATTCATATTGTGAAATGAAGGGGTGCAGAGGGAAAGGGGTTGGCGGACCATGACAGTTTAAAATATAAAATGCAGAAATATCTGTAGATATGACAGTGGCTACATAAAGAAGGTTTGGGAATCTCTGTGAATATTCTTATGTGACGCCCACCCTAGAAACCAGTCACTCCCCTTTTCCTTAAATTCTGCAGCATTCGGATTACTGTCCTATGATTTCCATCCTGAAGGATCAATAGTAATTTAAGGGTACATTGGTAACAGATAGAAAATTACTTGGTGTGCTTACCTGTGCTTTGGTAAATACTGGGTTATAGTAATTAGCACACTCTATAGTGAGAGCCACATGCTATCATGTTCTTATTATTCGGGTTTCTTCAGTTACTGAATCTGAGTCTCAATATAAACAAAACTCGCTTTGCATTAGTCTGTTGACACAGCTGAATATCCAAAAGGCATTAAAAATGCATTTATGTGGTCTTTAGCCACTAAGTGTGGGGTTGTTTTTGTCTCCTCTCTCAACAGCAGCAGGTGCTGAATCAGCTCAGGCTCCAAGTGTATTTAAACAGGCAAAGGACAAAGTGTCTGTGAGTAAAATAACTTTTTCCTTGTTCTTCATTCAATATTCCCTTTGGTATTAGTGGCAGTATTTTAATAATTTTAGATAAAATTTAGACTTTAGATGTTTACTCTTTTAAAATATTTTAGATCACTCACCCAGATTGATTCTCGATGGCATTCAGCATGTCCGAATGTCTTCTGGAATGTGATGGTAGCTGGTGAGGGCAGAGCTGGGATTTAGGCTGTCTCTTTGTTAGTAAGACAAAAACATGTGAAACACCGTAATGATCTGGCAAAAGTGGGGGAGCCCAATTTATTTACTTTTCATAGAATCAAGATAAACCATTATAATCTACACTAAACTGTATTTTGCAACACATTTTCATTGTTGTTTTACAAAATAAGAATATGAGCAAATTAATGTAGATGAGAAAAATAAGTAAAAATATATTATCTCCTTATCTAAAGATAACTGCAGTTACCATTTTGACATAAAATCTTAATTTTTTTTACACATTTATAGGTTTAATAACAAAGATGGAAACACCACATATCGGTTTTTTAATTAAACAATAAACAGATTTCCATGTCATTAAACATTCTTGTACATCATTTTATTGACTACATAATATTGCATTTTATATTTTTACAGTGATGTACTTAATCAATTTCCCATTACTTGACATTCAAACTAGTTTGCTGTTATTTTAGCAGTATTACTGTAGAAATATTTTTGGCTACATCTATGAATGTATCAATATGCATTTCCTTAGGATAATTTTCTAGTAGCAAAATCATTGTTTCAGAAAGAAAGTACACATTTAAACTTTTTGCTGCATATTGTCAAATTGTCCTCCAGAAAGGTTCTACAGCTTATATGTGCTCCAGCTGTATATGAACATGCTTGTATTTGTTATTACTAGATATCTCTATACTTTTTCTATATTTACCAAGTTATGGAGATGAAATATTTTGTTGTTTTAATTTGGTTGTATTAATGATGTTTAGCTTCTTCTATGTTTATAAATCTTTTATATTTCTTATTTTGCAAATTTTATTTTTATATTATTAATCGTGTTTTTTAAACTTTCAAAAGACCAAAACCAACACCAAGTATTTTACTTCTTTCTCACTGAAAGAAAAAAGTTAAAAGATTTATCATGGAATCCTAAAATTACAACAAATAATTTGAGTGATGATAATTAGTAATGTCTCACAGTGTTCTGGGTCTTAGCCATCATGTATGATATGTAAATCACAATTCTTTGTTTAGCTTTCTAAAAACTAATAAAATTTTAGACTTCTTTTTATTTATTGTGAAAAATAGGAATTCATTTTCAATGACAGCCAAACCTTGTATATCATATTGAAGCCAAGGGACTTTATGTTGATTAAAAAATATATGTATATTTGATTATTATATAAATGTTTTCAGACATATTCCTGAACTTATGGCAAGCAATAGAATCCATTTATCGCTTTGGTAATTTTAGTCCTTATTTTGACCACACTGCTACTTCAAGACTTGTATCTCTTTACCTTCTGTTTCTGATGGGGAACTAGTGGGTTGTGTTGGTTAAGAGCAGGGCCATGAAACAGGCCAGATCCAAGTTTTGAACGTTTATTAACTATATGTTCTTTTTCTTCCTGTGTCTTAATTTTCCAAAAATAAGGGGAGGAGTAAAAATTCCAATATCATAAGTGAGCTGTAAACACTAAGTACAGTAATTTTATGAAATAGTACATTCTATAGTGCTTAGAACATAGTATTTATTCAATAAACAGCAATAGTTATTATTATTATTATTATTTTAAAAGTGGAAGTCTTTAGGAGCAGATACAGAAAGTAAATCTGAGCTTTCTCTTGGTAGGAAAATAATTTTTAAGATTACATTGTTTGCAAAATCTTTCAGAAATTTTCAAGTCCGTTGGTCTTCAAGTAACTCAACAAGAATTAGCATTCAATGCTTACACTTGGACAGAGACCATATACATCTGACACAAAAACTAACCTTTTTCCTTGTAAATGCCCATCTCATCCTTCTGAAGAAGAGAGATTAGACAACCATTCTTTCTAACTTTTTCTCATTTAAAATCCTCCTTTTTCCTTGTAACCTCATCCTCTTCCTATGTTTCCTAAAACCTCAAGATTAACTCAGTACATCCATCAGAACAGTTCTCTCCGATTTTTCAATTGATCTTTATTGTGAACCTAACCTATAATCTTTCATTTCATTTGAGTTTTTTTTGTTTGTTCATTTTATTTTGGTTTTGTTTTTAGCAGGAGATTAGTAGATGTCTTTCATAATTTGAGGCAATCCAATTACTCCATTTTTCTTTCCTATTCCACACTTTTGAAATTCACTAATTTGTGGGTAGCATCAGTCAAAAAAGAATGACTTGTGCTGACCCAGTTATACTTCCCACTCAAGGTGCTGGGTCTGTAAAACAAGAAGTGATTCGTGCGATCTGTGAATACTTATGCCTCTTTCAAGTGTCTACGGAGGTTACAACTTGAGATAAAAATCTTAGTTTCAACTGCTGTTTTTGTATCGGCTAAATCATATTAATTATTTGAAGATAAAAATCTCCTCGGCTTTGTCATACTTGTCTATATTTTTAACAGTCTCCCCTGAGACATGTGGCATGCCAGCGTAGCTTTCTCCAAAAGCTGTATATATATGTCCAACCCACTTACACTTGCTCTTGCCGACAATCTTCCCAGGGATTGTCAACACCTGTGAAATAAGTCTTGTGATTTTTATGGGCAATCTAGTCAGTGTTGACTTTCATTTTTAGAATTTATAGCACATCATACAAACTGTGGTCTCTGCATAAAAATGTTATTAATTCTATGGTATAACTTGGTCCCTGGTATGCATTTGACTCATAAAATGAACTCATTATATATAAAATCTACAATTTTCTGATGAAATCAGTGTAGATAATCTGAAAATACATTTTCTCAACTTAGAAAAGAACTATTTTCCATTATTAGGCCTTAAATATACTTTGTTCTAAAGTTCTTGAAATGTGATCAAAATTGTGATTATATATACCATTTAAGGGCTGTGTTTATTAAAGGAACAATTCCAACAGACTCTCAAGATATTTTCCAAATATGGTATCATTATAAGGTTTATGGCTTAATCAGAGACCTTATACATAGAATTTATAAATAATATTTTCATCTATATTCTCATTATATATATATTCTTAAGTTAGTTCCAGTTAAAAAGATGTATTCAATGAAAATCTGTTGTTCTCACATAATATACATCTCTATCATTGATTATAACCATTTATCATGTGTTCTTATTTAAAGCAGACATTTAATTTCTTATATGTTTACATGTTTTTTTTTAATTTTTCCTTTACTTCATAGTTTGGTTTATTTTGTGCTTTTGTTTGTTTTCTTTCATGGCTAGAATTCTACCTTGTCAAAGATTCCTGCCTTACAGGGTAGCACAAAGTCCCCACGATGCAGCTCAGCCTGCCCTAGTACGACTAAAAGGGCTACATTTTCTGACAGTTTATTCATACAGCCCACCTCAGCGGGCTCCACAGACCGTTTACCATACTCAGAATCAGGGAACAAGGTAAGGCAGCAAGCCAATCAAAGGTGCAGAAAGGAACATAATTTGGGAGAAGGACACAATTCAGTAAATGTATGAAAGCAAAGACTTTCAGTTCTGAAGTGTTTGACATATAAACAATAGACCTTATTAAAAACAAGTACAAATTAAGTGTTTCAATAGTTACAGTCTAATCGTTAAAAAATAGATGTCTTTTTGTAAGATATACAGTGCATAATTAATTTATTATTTATTTGATATTTAATAAAATTTCAAATACAAAATATACTATATATGATGTTACATATGGCATATTATATATAATATTGTACAAAATTGTATTATATATAATATAATAGACAGTTTGGGCTTAATATCAGATACATCAAGATTTAATACTAACTCTGCTACCTCTCAACTCAGTGATTTTTGAAAAAAATTACATAAACTGATGAAAGCTGTTTCCTCAGCTCTAAAATGCATATAACATTTTTTGTAAAAATTAAATCATAAAAGTACTTAGCATTCCTGTCACGTAAGTGCACAGTATATGGTGGTGATCGTTGCTAAATACTGTGCATATGCAGTGCTTTTCTCCCAGTCCTTTCTGATTAATACATTATCATGCTGATGAAGACTTCTCAGTTAAAGTTATTAATTACCTGGACACTACTTGAGCACATTATTTTTATCCATGTTATCATTTAGAATTTGAATTTCATAATCAATTTTTAGCACTAACTCCAAAATAATATATTTTTATAAAACCTCTAGGCAAATCTGAATTCTTTCTAAGTTTTGAAGCAGAAATGCTTATAAGTATATAAAAGTCAGTAGTGTGGATTAAAAGAAATTCATCTATCAGCACAGGAGGAAAATTAGCCAGAGCAGTGTAATTACTTTGTATAATCAAAACGAAGATTCACAGGAACCCAACGTCGTTTTATTTTCCCCAATCAGGATGGAGTAACCAAGAGCCCAGAAAAGCGCTCTTCTCTGCCGAGACCGTCCTCCATTCTCCCTCCTCGCCGAGGCGTATCAGGAGACAGAGATGAGAACTCCTTCTCTCTCAACAGTTCTATCTCCTCTTCTGCACGGCGGACCACTAGTAGGTTTATTTTGCTTTGGCTTCGTTTTCATTCGTTTTTTAAAAATCCCTTAAGTGGAGTAGCTTATAATGTACTTACATTTTACATTTGCAAATAAAATATGCATTAAAATCAGATTATATTTGTCCTAAGAATCAGAGATCCAGGCTATCAATGGGTCCAAAACAATTTGAGTCAAAACAACTGATGGAGGAAATGAGTACATACTACCTCATTATCCATTAAATAGGATTGAAATAAAGTCATTTTCAGAATATATTTTCTCTCTTCAAGTTTAAAGTAAAAAAGAAAATTCGAAAGAACTAATTAGTAGAGAAAACCAATAGTCAGGGATTTTTTTTTTCTTTTTTTTTGGCCACACCGCACGGCCTACCGAATTTCCCCTACCAGGGATGGAACCCACACCTTCTGCAGTGGAAGCTCCTAGTCTTAACCACTGGACCACCAGGGAAGTCCAGGGACTTTTTAAATATAAAAGCTTAACCTTTATTAGAATTCCAGGTCCTAAAATCTAACCAGAAAATCAACAATCAAAATGAAGGATCCCGGGCTTCCCTGGTGGCGCAATGGTTGAGAGTCCACCTGCCGATGCAGAGGACACGGGTTCGTGCCCCGGTCCGGGAAGATCCCACATGCCGCAGAGCGGCTAGGCCCGTGAGCCATGGCTGCTGAGCCTGTGCATCCGGATCCTGTGCTCCACAACGGGAGAGGCCACAACAGTGAGAGGCCTGTGTACCGCAAAAAAAAAAAAAAAAAAAAAAAATGAAGGATCCTGCTCAATTTGGTAGGAATTTGCAGTCCAATGAGGCTGTAAACATAGCATGTTCTGTGCAATAGCTTCAATTTCTTTTGATTTCATAATGTAATGGTCAGCAATTATCACAGTTTAAGAATATAAAAAGTTCCAATCATTACCCACTTATGTGCTGTGTTGCTACCAAGACTATCTAGTAATTTAAATTATTTTCATAAATGTGTTTCTATTACCACAAAAATACTACCATTTAATCACATATATGTGCTAAAATCTTAAGACACATTTTTCAATCCGTTTAATTAACAATGCTGATGGTTAGGTATTAATAACCTCATTAAATCTACTGATGAGAAAACTGACCTTTTAAAGACAGTAACTTGTTCAATACTACACAGCTAGTAAATGGTTGAATTTGGTTTTCAGCCCACTGATAAGTTCACAACCTGTCCTCTTAATGTCTTCTCTATATTTGTTTAGAAGAAATAGTATTAGGGAACTGTTCTGTAGAGTCACTCGGAGAATAGTATCCCTGTCATTTAAAAACTATTACAAAATGGTGGAAACATTTGGAGAATAGCATCTCTGTCATTTAAAATCCATTACAAAAGTGTTGGAAATTGCTACTACTATCACATTATAGTTGATTTCACCACTTATTTTCTAAGTATTTAATAATAATTGCCCCACTTCAAATGTGACTATTTTGTATGACACTTAAACAGTGTTTTTTGCTTACAGTGAAAGTGTTTATTATAATTAAAGCCATTGTGTCCCACACCGTTTGGATTCATGAAGCATTAACATCCTTTGAAATACACGCTAGGAACACTTTGAAATCACTAAAACTCTTTTTCACCTTAACACATGTAAAGTGTGCAAATGAACTAGCAAAGAAGCCGTTTAAGAGTTAGTAATCTCCAGAGAAGAGAATTTAACTCCAAAAACGTGGAGTTGGAATTGGGCATCAGCAATTACCCCAAGGATGTTGAGCCAACACAAAGGCACTGAGTGCTTCCCAAAGGCACACCTTGAATTATGCTTGTATTTGTTGCTATGGAAGCAAAATGACACGTTCTTACATAAATCCACATCTTTGAGCCACTGTACTCTGCCTTTTAAAATGTATCTGTAGGGCTTCCCTGGTGGCGCAGTGGTTGAGAATCCGCCTGCCGATGCAGGGGACGCGGGTTCGTGCCCGGGTCCGGGAAGATCCCACATTCCGCGGAGCGGCTGGGTCCGTGAGCCATGGCCGCTGAGCCTGTGCGTCCGGAGCCTGTGCTCCACAACGGGAAAGGCCACAACAGTGAGAGGCCCGCGTACCACAAAAAAAATAATAAAATGTATCTGTATACAAATTGCTTTTTATGTTCTGAGCCAATTCTATTTTGACTTTTTACCTTTACTTATGCTCATAAGCATACGACATTGTATTATTTGGTAATGAACATAACGGATACTCTGTAATCTAGGACATAGGGTCTATTTTAGCTCTACATAGCAATAGCTAAAAGGCATAGGGACAATTAGCAGAACAAGCAGTTTGCCTCCTCCCATTTGCCCATTATCTCCTTAACTGCACACAGGAATATTCTAGCCTTTTGTACAGCTATTGAAAAGATTTGAAAGAAAGTGCTATGCAGGAAGTTCATTCAGCCCAAGAGGAGGGAAAGACATTGTCATTGAAGAGTTGACAAGATAAATAAGAACATAGTGTCATAGAGTAACTCATAAATATTTTTTAAATCGTTTTAGTCATTTAGATTTAATCTTTTCTATTTCAGAACTAATAAGAAACCTCAAATTTGTCATTTTTGATGACTAGAACATAATTTATTGCAATAAAAATTGATCATATCTATTGAACAGCAGCATTAAGAGCTTCTTGATACTTGTGTTTTTTTCTCATTCTCCAGATATAACACACAGAACCTTCCTCCTTTAACTTTTTCAAAACTTAAAGCCATTTTCTAGGGGTATAGAAATAACTCTTACTTTTACACAATGTTTCTTTTAGTAAATATTGTTATGCACATCCAGATTATTGCTTTAACTCAGTCTCCATGAAGTGAAAAATACCTCAGCACACTTGGATAAATTCTGAATCAAATTCATTCCATTAAAAAAATATATATGTTGGGCTTCCCTGGTGGCGCAGTGGTTGAGAGTCCGCCTGACGATGCAGGGGACATGGGTTCGTGCCCCGGTCCGGGAAGATCCCACGTGCCGCGGAGCGGCTGGGCCCGTGAGCCATGGCCGCTGGGCCTGTGCATCCGGAGCCTGTGCTCCGCAACAGGAGAGGCCACAGCAGTGAGAGGCCCGCATACCGCAAAAAAAAAAAAAAAAAAAATTGAGCTCCTGCTGTGTTCAGGCCCCATAAAAGACATCAGTGTTAGGTAGAGCGGCACATAATACAGAGATGATCCCTCTCCCCAAAAGACCTGAGCTATTTAAAAGTGAGGACGTGATGGAGAATACATTTGAGGAAGAAATAAGTTTCTGAAGAGATTTTTCAGGACATAGTGACTGACTCAAACCAACATCAAAACCTTGCCATAAACAAATGTTATAGCCAGGAATCTACAAAAAGACAAGTTGAATGTGGTTGTATTATTGAAATGTCATATTTGTGGAAAGCAATAAAAATCACTAATTTATCACTTTACTCTTCTCAAATCCCATTTCATATTGCCAGCTGAATAGTCTACCCATGTCTTGCCCTTCTCCTAAAAGACCAAAAGGACACAGGGCAACTTAGCCTTGATATGTGAAAACTGTTCACTGAGAGAGGAAGTAAAATTATTCTGGTTATTCAGGAGCCTGAGTCTAGACCAATGGGTAGATTTACTTTGTCTGCAGACTACAATGATCTCAGAAACGCTCTTGAGCTCACTCCTTGTAAATATTTAAGCAAAGATTAATTGTCTCCTTTCTCAGGAAGAACTTTCTGCCCTGATGATGAATTACATCAGATGACTCTATGATCCCTTTTACTTCATTGATTTTAAAATTAATGAGTTATATCTTTATCCTCTACAAAATTTCCAGAAGATTCATTGCTTTTACAAAGTTACATACTCAGTAGTAAAAAATAAAAATCATGCCCTTCTGTAAAATATTTTAAAAAGTGAAAGAATTTGTATAATAAATGTAAACAAGGTAAATCAGTGTTCTATTATTGGAATCAATGTATTATTTCAGATGAAAGATTTTTAGAGTTAAGAGAAAGTTCAACAAATATTAAGAAGCTAAATATCATATCTGGCTTAGCATTTAGTATCATCTGGGTAAATGAACCTCAGTGTCTTTACTGTTAAATTAGACATAATAAGAACTGCCTCTACTGCATGTGTGTATGTTTTGTTATCAAATGTTTGGTATTCACAAAAGTGCTTTGAAATCTGTTAAGGTGTATACTCATTTATATCATTATTCTTTCAAAAAAGCATTTGAAATGGCATTTAAACCCACGTTAAAAAAATAATGTGAGAAACATAACATAGGAAGATGAGGGGAAATGAGTTAAATGATAAAATGAGGTTAACATCAAGTTGAGGCAAAGAAATACACCTCACAATATCTTTATTATTAACAGACAGTGAAGGATTATTGATTTGACTCCAAACTGCAAACTAGTAATGAAAGTATGGGAGAAAACACAATGTGGTACAAGATTCACTGTGAACACATTGCTACAACACCCTACTTTTCTAAGGAAAGAAATTGTTGTTGTTGTTTTTCTAATAAGAGCTAAGATGTATTTCCTTATAAAGGAAATATTTGCAAACACAATCAGGTACAAGATTCACTGTGAATAAATTTTTATAACATCCCACTTTTCTAAGGAGAGATCTAGATTTTTTTTTTATTTAGAGTTAAATAATTTTCTATGCAGGCCAAAAGCATGTGAACTAAATGTACAATTTTATGTTGTGTATCCACCTGGATCTCGGAATAAAGTTACTACACAAAAGAACGAGTGCTCTGCATGTCATTCAAGGACTCTTCAGTAAATATGAGCCCACAAAGAATGTTAAGTGCAGACTCTTTTTCCAACTAAAGGCAGATCCATATGCCTAAATGATCACACAAGAAGAAAATACTTTTGACACATTCATAATGAGAATTAAGAATAAATCAGGAAAACCCAAGTATTATCTTCACATTGATAGAATCAAAAGAATGTCACCAGTTTATGGGCCTAAAAATAGGAGGTTCTCACCTTTTTGAGCATTGTTGTAATTCATAAATATTCTAAACCCTTTAGAAATTTAATGAATTATGAGTTCTCACAATGGATGGGAAGGGAGGTGTCTCCTGGAGAACTTGCTGACACTGTGGTTTGGGTTCTGTTTTGTTTGTTAATATAGGGTCAGAGCCAATTCGCAGAGCAGGAAAAAGTGGCACTTCAACCCCCACTACCCCCGGATCAACCGCCATCACTCCTGGTACCCCACCAAGCTATTCTTCACGCACACCAGGCACTCCTGGAACCCCTAGCTACCCCAGGACCCCTCACACACCAGGAACCCCCAAGTCTGCCATCTTGGTGCCCAGTGAGAAGAAAGTTGCCATTATACGTACGCCTCCAAAATCTCCTGCTACTCCCAAGCAACTTCGGCTTATCAACCAACCACTGCCAGACCTGAAGAATGTCAAATCCAAAATTGGATCGACAGACAACATCAAATACCAGCCTAAAGGGGGGCAGGTAAGAATCACATGAACACACGTATTTACTGCCAAATGAAAATCCCGTTACTTATTATGTTGTCATCCTCATATTATAGGCTAATGGTTCTTAAAACAAAAGGGAGATGGAGGTTTTAAAGTGTTACAGGTTATGATTTATTGCTGAGAGTATGGATCTTATCTGAGAAAGGGAGCTTATGAAATATGATGGAAATCATATGGCATGTCCATTCCTTGTGCTTATTACTAGATAAAAATTGAATTAACCATATAAGAGAATCTTTTAGTTGACTACCTAACAGATCTTTTCTAAATGTTTCTCTATTGCCTTGTGGATTTTAACTTAAGAGATTAAAGTTACATTTCTGATATGAATTTGAGGGATCTATTTTAGATCCTGACTGTGAGTTCCTTTGACCATCTTTCAGTAATTCCACTTTTATCTCCTTCCTTCTCCCCAAGGATTTCCTATGACACCTTCTACAGTTTTCCCATGTTCATTCCAAATCAGAGCATGGTTCCCCAAGTTTCTTCTCTGGCTGCTATTGCCTAAACATTGCAAAGAGCAAATATTCATGTTGATAATTAATAGATGGTTCTATTGGAAAATCTATTTCAGATGAATTGTATTGAAGAGGGTTCTTAGTAAATTCTACCTACTAACTCTTAACTTCAGCTTCAGAGCAAACATTCACATTTTTTTCCAACCAGAGGGCTTTGAGTTCTACCTTTACCTGAACCTTGCTTTTACACTATGTGTTTGGACAAAGCAATTAGCCTGGATAGGAGATAATACAAATATCATTTAATATTTCCCTTGTGATACTGATATACCCATAGTTAGACTTTTATTGTCAATGAAGAGATAAAACATCCATCCATTAGTGAAAGAAGAGAGAAAGCAATAATTTCCTTTATACCTTAGCAAACTTGTAATGCCCTTTCAATATACCAAAAAAGCTTTTCTTTTTAACCTCAATATTATTTTCTTCCACTCTTTTTCTTATCTCTTATATTTCCTGCCACTGATTTCTGGTATCCCTCTCTCATGCCAAACAAAATGTATTTTCAGCAGGTTTAGAAGAAATGTCTTGCCAAAACGTGATGCTGTCGAAGACTCCTACTCAGTGTTGAAACAAAAATTTAATATTGCTTCTTCCTTTAGCAACAGACTTCTTTGCTTTCTCGTTGTGATTCTGTTCAAGAACGTCCAAAGAGTTAAGCAAAAATCAACCAAAGAAGGGACGAAGGACTCAGTATGCCCTTTTCAGAACAACTATAACATTCTATAATAATATAGTCACAGAAAGATGCTTTTTCATAGAAAAATATTATTAAAATATGAGCTACAAGAAACCCTGTTTAAGCATAAAACAAAAATAGTTCTACCAAGTTTAAGCCTGTAATTCGAAAAATCTCATACTCTTGCCTTTATCGTAGTTTTGCACATCCAAGAGAAGGAAATATTTTGAGACTTTTGGAAATATCCAAATGTCGTATTATTTTTATATTTATACATAAATAATTGAAAAGAGTAAGTTGAATAGATTAAATTTAGTACCAATTTGCAAGTTTATTATTTTAGCTCTTTTGAGCTACCCCCTGAAGTAGAGTAATTATCATGTGTATTTAAAATCAATTCTCTTTTTATAAATATCCCAGTGTCCTGGTGTTCATCTTAACTAAATGCGAAGTTTACTTGCTTATTTTCTGGAAAATATTGATACTTAAAAGAACCTGTTTCTTCTTAGAATCACAAGGGAATATTAAGTACCTCAAAGATATTTTATTGAAACTAAAAGGAAAATCTAATAAAAAGGGAATAATTATTGATATAATTTGACAATAAATGATTTTATTCAAAGGACTTTTCAAGATAGACAAAAAGTTGTTTTGGCCTCAGCTTTGCTAGAATCATTAAGTTAAACGAAGCCCAAAATATGAAGACTTATGTATTTTCTCTTTCTACTTCATTATGATATCTGGCTGTGAATATTTCTATGTCTAATTTTAATTGAATTCTACTATATTTGTTAATTGATAAAATTGATATAAAGATGTCTCACTAGTTTGAGCTGAACTAATGCTGCCCTAGAGATTATGGTAATTAAGGGTTAGTAAAGATATATGACACAAAAAATTACAGAAGGAACAAAAATAGCCTCAAATCATCATGTCATTTGAAGAAAATCTCTTCTGCCATGAGGCAAGTAGTAACCTGATGCAAAATTATCCTACTGCATCTTCAGATGACTTGGAAAAAATCTACAACAGTGAAGTTTTAAAGTGACTTTTGTTGGAGAAGCAGGAGGTATTTCCTCACCAAGATAAGAAATAGATGGAGGGAACATATTTGCCTTCTATTTTGTGATAGATGGCATCAATGCATTTAAATTGGACAGGAAAATGAATTGGGAAATTGAGATGCACTACAGTTGAACTGTTTTTGTAGGAAAAGTATTTCACTCAACATTTTAACACTATCCCCCTAAAAGCCTCCTTATAGTGTATGATCTTCTCAAATACAGGGAGTGAGGGAGGAAAGGGTCTTTTTATGTACGTGTTAAACTGGGGATTTCGATTGGATTTTAAAGGTTCAACTTTATAAAATGACTAAGAGAAATTTTTATGTTAAAGCTTCTTAGAAATTGTCAAGATGATATACTAAAGACCCTTGTTATCTGACAGAGAATCCATAAATGCACCCTGTTGGGGAAATTAAAGCCAGTGGCATGTTGTCCCCAATAGTAATTGTATATACTAGGATATTTGAATGGATGGTGACCAACCCAGAATCACTGAAGAGGATCAAGACAATATTGATACCTTCTGTAGGAGCCCAGTTTTGTAATAGACATATGTCATCTATAATTATTGAGAAAAAAAGTCACACAACTCTTATTGGTGAAGATGGGAGTAAATTGGTAGATGTAACCTTAATTTATTTAATTCAAACCATCTGCACAGACTCTATTGTCATAAAATTCAGAGTGGTTTAATTGTATGTAAATAATTTAATTTTAAAAGCTTTATTATTGTTGTTTTAAAGTTTGTGCAATCACTACTATTAGGGAGAGGAAATGTATAATGAAAGATATAGTGTCTTAGGAATTCAACAACTTTCCAAGTTGTTGGAAAGTTTGTCCCATTTTGACCATTATTGCTCTTCCATATGTATAAGTTTTGTGTTTATGGCTATTATCTCTTCTGTTGAAGTCCAATTTTCTATTGGCAAAGAGGCTCAGCTCAGGGCTCAGTTCAGTGAGGCAAATCAATGCCTAATGGAATAGATAAGCTAGCTGAAGATATGAGGAGCTTTACAGAAAGCAATAAAGTTAATCTTTTCAGCTAAAATATAAATTCATTCTACTGTAAAGAACATATGCCATCTCGGATTCACTACAGATAGTAAGCTTGGTTGATTTAACTCAAGGCATAGGTAAAGCTATCTTAGTCAGTATATTAATTTAAAACTATCTCAATGTACCTAGCTGCCTAATCTACATTAAATCTAAGCCTAAATTTTAGAATAAATAGTGTTAGCTTTTTAAGGACTAGGCTGCTTGGTTTAAACAAAGATAAGAAAATAAACAATTTCTCTAAATGTGTGGCATAAAAAATTTAAGCAACAACTCAATGAATGGTACTTTTTCTATCTGTGGATCAGATTTTTTTATAGGCACTTTGATTTATATGGAATACTCCTACATGTTTTGACAGGTTTCTTGTTTTTTTCTCCATCAGCTTTATGAAGATCAGTATACAAAGAACCTTGTGATAGTTGAAAGTTACTAATGAGGTGGTTTCACAAATCAGAACAAAGAGTTTTCTTTTCATCTCCCTTTCCTTCATTCCATATCCTGGCCATCTTTAGGTGCAATGATTTTGTGCCCCAAACAGCACTTATTCTACTCATTTCTTTGAGTCCACTCTCCACCACCCTAGCACAGGATATGTTATCTCTTGTTGATATCACTGCAATAGTTGCTAACTAGTCTCCCTTCATCTGTTCTTTTCTCTCTTTTTAAAAATTTTTATTTTATAGTGGAGTATAGTTGATTTACAATGTTGTCTTAGTAGCAGGTGTACAGCAAGGTGATTCAGTTATACATATACATATATCCATTTTTTTCAGATTCTTTTCCCATATAGGTTATTACAGAATATTGAGTAGAATATTTCTGTTCTTTTCTCTATCTGATATACTCTCGATACTGTAGCCAGGGCTTCTCACCATATTTATACATTCCATTGTATAATTGATTATTTAATGTCTATCTTGTCTCACCTACTAGACCATAAGCTCCGTAAAATCAGGGATGAGGTCTGTTTTGTCCTCAGTGTTCAGTATATGGTAGGTATTTGGCATATTTGTTGAGTGAAAGTTGAATGAATGTAGTATACTATATGCATCGAGAGATGCATTCTTTCTAGTGACTTGTTGAATGAGTGTGACTGCCTAAAGCTGTTACAGTTATTACCCAAAGAAACACCCCACGCTGGGACCACAGTGAATTTTGGCTGAGAGAATATTGGATCAGAATGTAAGAGCTGAGTTCTTGGTCCAGCTTTTTTTTTTTTTTTTTTTTTTTTGCGGTATGCGGGCCTCTCACTGTTGTGGCCTCTCCCGTTGCGGAGCACAGGCTCCGGACGCACAGGCTCAGCGGCCATGGCTCACGGGCCCAGCCACTCCACGGCATGTGGGATCTTCCCGGACCAGGGCACGAACCCGTGTCTCCTGCATCGGCAGGCGGATTCTCAACCACTGCGCCACCAGGGAAGCCCTTGGTCCAACTTTTTTGCTAAATTATTGTGTGACCTTAGGTACTGACCTCTCTAGTCCTCGACTTTTTTTTTAATAGCATATTATTATTTTAAAAAATTATTTATTTTTGGCTGCGTTGGTTCCTCGTTGCTGTGCATGGGCTTTCTCTAGTTGCAGTGCACAGGCTTCTCATTGCGGTGGCTTCTCTTGTCGTGGAGCACGGGCTCTAGGCGCGCGAGCTTCAGTAGTTGTGGCTCGTGGGCTCTAGAGCGCACGCAGGCTCAGTAGTTGTGGTGCACGGGTTTAGTTGCACCGCGGCATGTGGGATCTTCCCGGACCAGGGCTCGAACCCGTGTCCCCTGCGTTGGCAGGCGGATTCTTAACCACTGCGCCACCAGGGAAGCCCTAGACTTTCTTATTTGTGGGATAGAATCAACAAAATAATACTTGTTTCTGTATATAGCACCACCTCATTTAAATAGACTATGTGGATACTTTAAGCTCTCAGATCCATGGTTCTACAGTGTTTTTGCATTGCAGCTCATCAAAAAACATTCATTTAGGTACTCTAACAGACTCCATAAACATTTGTGCCACAAAGGGCCAGCTGAAGTTGAGTGAAAAAGCAGTGTTTCTGAAATAGGGGTGTAATTGAGGAAGGGGGAGCAATGGGAAAGAGGAAGGAGAGAATGAAATGTGTGAAATGTAGAGTGGAATCTTTTTTATATTTTCTTATAAAGTTTTAGGCATTATCTTGAGACTTTTTTGGCCTTTCACATGCTAACTTGAATGAGTTGCTTTCAATTTGATATTCAAATGAAAAAATGTAATTAATTCTGGAGGCAACTGATAAGTTATAGTAAACCAGGATTTTTTTCTCATTATATAAAATGATGGTCACCACTGTGAAGGTCTACTGAGTGCTATTAATATATAGGCAAATTTACAAATTATAAATTTTATTTAAAAAAGAGAAAGACTGAAGCTTATTTAGATCTTTTTTCTCATTTGTGTATTTATTCTTTCATCATTTACAAAGACTATGCTGGGCACTATACGATAAAAGGGGAATGGATGACAATAACATCCACTGGCCTCTACGATCCAGGCGGAAGGAAAGTGTTGGTTTGTTTGTTTGTTTGTTTTTTCTTGTCCTCCCCTAGTGCCCTGCCTTTATTTAATTTTAAGTTTTTTCCAAGCCATTCTTTCCATCTCCTTAGGCCTCCAAATAAATGCTAAATAAGAAGTGTAATAAAATACCCCATTAACTGTAAAATACAACCCAGCATAAAGAAAAACTGTTCACCAAAATACATTACAAGGCATTTTTTTTGCTATCAAATTCATCATTATCTCAAAATGAAAGCTCCTTGAGATCAGGGACCCTGTCTTTATGCAATAGAATTTTATAACTGTAATTCAAGTATCTTTTCTAAGGTAATCAAAAGTTATTGAGGTAAGCTTCATAAATATTAATTATTAAAAACTATGGAAAAATGATTACTTTGGGTTTACAAAGTTGCAGCCTGTAGAGTCTCTCTTTGTTTGCTGTTCATTTACAAACCAAGCAAGAACATGGGAACAGCATTGAATCTCAGGTTGTTTTCAAACAACCGAACAGACCCTCAAAAAGTTACTTTCTTACCAACTTGGTCCAGTATTCCTTAAAATATCTTAAAATTTTAAACTAAAGAAAAAAATGTAATGTCAAGATTTTGGCATATGAACTTGGTAAGGCTCATTATCTGTTAATTTTCATGAGTCACAATGACTGCTATATTCATAACTTTCCTTCCAATGCCCATGGACAGACCACTTAAAATATTTAACAGTGGTTCTAATGGCTAAACTCAATGTCTGTTTCACCAAAAAGTTCTTTCCAAATTTTTCAGCATTACGCATTCACCCCAAGGTTTCTCAACAAGGTTTTACCTGCTGTGCTTTTTGACAGTCTGCACAGGAAAATTGGGCTGATGCCTTAATAGGCCCTCTTCCATATTCTTTTCCTTAGAGATCTGTGAAATTGTATGTTTTGACATAAACTATTATTTCTATTTAAATGTGTATTGAAATATACTTATTGTTTATATTTATATACTTAGTTTTGAAGAAGTTATTGATCAGTGTTGGTAGAGTTAATTAAAATTCAGAATGGACTATAATGTTTGTATACCTGTATGCATTTTGACGAGAGAACAGGTTTGTTAACAGATGAATATTTGATGAACATAATCTGTTCCAGAGAACTTTCAATCTTCGGGAATATATGATATAATAATATTTTTGTTTTAATATATGATACCTCTGGACTCTATAGAGGCTAAATAGTTTTCATTAAAATTGAATGTTATGGAATAGGAAATACTTTTGAGAAAGTCAGAAAAGTGTTTTTGTAATGCAGGTATAAAGAAAAGCTTCATAAGCATTCCTGAGAAATGATGCAAACCCAAAGGAAAAGCTTAACCCCCTATAAAGTTGAAGGGAAGTCAGTTGAGTGTCACTGTCCACTACCTTTCAAAAAAAAAATTTCTTTCTAAGACAACCTTGGATGGAGAAAGAAAGAAATTTCTTGTAATTGAGGTTCATACCTAGAAGATACCTGAAAGACCTAGTACCAGATTGTAAAGGAGCTGAGAACAGAATCCAAACTTTTGGACTCCCAGTTACTTTCCATATCTTGCTATCTTGAGCTGACATGGGGACATTTTTACTTAAATAAGCAGCAGCAGAGAGTGTCAAAAAAATCAAGTTTCTGTTGCTCAAGAAATCCAGGTTGACACTGTGATTAATGCCTCTGGTTTATAAACTGTTTTACTAAAAACTATGTTAAGATTGTATTTTCTTTCATTTTTCATGTTTCATATTTCCAACTAATCTCTAGTAAGAGAGATCTTTTCCTGTCTACAGGCATAGCCTGCATTTTGTATTCCTGCCCTTTCTTAGAGTAACCCCATATTGGGGGGGGAAACAAAAAGCTCATTTCTCTAAAGGAGCAATTAAACTTATATGCAGAGAGAGTACAGTGGCAGATCACTTCAGTTGAACCATTATGGTAAAATTCAACTAGAGTCACATCAAGAGTATCCAGAAGGCTTCCCTGGGCTTCCCTGGTGGCGCAGTGGTTGGGAGTCCGCCTGCTAATGCAGGGGACACGGGTTCGTGTCCCGGTCCGGGAAGATCCCACATGCCGCGGAGCGGCTGGGCCCGTGAGCCATGGCCGCTGAGCCTGCGCGTCCGGAGCCTGTGCTCCGCAACGGGAGAGGCCACAACTGTGAGAGGCCCGCGTACCGCAAAAAAAACAACACACAACAAAAAAAGAATATCCAGAAAGTAATTATTCTGTTATTTCCTAGCATTGTGGAGGAATACATAGAATTAATTTAAATTAAAATTAAATAACTCTGATTATTCAATTACATTAACCTATTCTTTATAACTCTTCATGCTTATAAGACCCTTATATGAATGAAAAATCAGTGGTGTGTGCACACAAGTAATCAATGTATGCCCATGAGAATAAAATCCTTTTTTTGCCAGCCTCCCACTTCGAGAGACTCATTTGGCTGAGCCTTGAAGGATGATCTGTTACAGACTAAACTTGGAAAGAGGGCATTCTGTCAAGAGATAATAACATGAAGAAAGCATGGGGGTGAACCTGAAAATGTAACAAGGCCCTTAATATGGACTAGAATATAGTCTGGATGAAATGTAAAGTATTAAGAGAGGACTCAAAAATCAGAATTGCTACAAACCCTGGTTGCCTGGCTAAAAGTTTTGTTGCCTTTAATAGTAAATAGGGAGTTTGGTAGAATTTTGAATAAGGCAGAGTTTTAGGAGGATGATCCAGTTGATTGATACAATAATACATTTCACTTCCACTGTGAAGTATGCAGAAGGAAAGGTTGTCATATTCTTTGTATTAATAGAGCAAGTAAAAATTTTGATTGAAAAACATTAACAAAGATTAAAGTGTGATTTAGAGTTAATGTTGGATAATGATTATTCAAATAATTTTTCCTTCATATCATTTAAATATGAAATTCGTTCATTTGTAAAATAGAAGTTCATTATATTTTTTCTAGGCAGTCTCTAAGATGTTAAAATAATTTTTCTTGACATAGGCTTTAGGAAAACAAAAGTCCAATGAAAATTTCTTCCCAGAGAAAGTAGCTTTTATTTCAATCTATCCACAGAGAACAGAAAGTTAAACTCAGCTCTCTGATAAAAAAACCAATCTGAAATAAACCCTTATCCTTCACAGCTGTCATCTATTTTTCTATTTTATGGGATGGTTTCTAAGGACTGCCTGTATTTGTGGAATTAACTCTCTAAGGTGTTATTTGCCAATGATCCTAGAGATACTTGGCATGAAGTATTTTGTAATTTTGCTAAGGCATAAATGTGAGTCACATGGATCAGATACAAGTTGTCAAGCTAGAGTGTAAAACTTACTGAACATCAAACATTCACTGCCCAGAGTGGTTTTATTTGTGTCCACTCAACCATTAAGCAAAATGAATGTCATACTTTGCCTCATTTTAGACAAAAGCAATATACCATGAAGTTTTTGCAATTATGGTAATATGTAAAGAATGTGCTATTAATGCATGTCAAATTGAGCAAACGTGGGTTAATATAGTCTACCATCAAAAAAGGCCAGCTAGTTTTTTCACTAGAAAATCTATGATTCTCGGGAAAATCAACTTTGAAGTTGGCCTTGAAGTTTTAGAATTTAAGATTTGAGTCATCTCTAAATAACTCAGGCAATGTGTCCCCTTTGGGTTTGAATCATTTGTTTTGGAAATCATAAAAATTGTCAAACAATTGATTAAAAGTTAGAGTCAAACAAATTTATGTAACTGAATTTGAAATTTCCATTTTTGCAACAAATGAGTCAGATTTAACATTTGGCCTTTGATCACTTGGTAATGAGTCACTTGATTGGTACCCTTATGATCTCTAAATTAAAATTTATAAATGAAATATGAGACTCTGTATATCCCCAAGGATTAGAAAAATGGCTTAGATGAATTCTATTTCATTGTCAAAATAAATAGATCCCTATGGAGAATAATTTAAAGTATTATTATTAGAAATAATAAATCAAAATTATTTGCTTTCTAAAAATAACTTACCTGTGAGGTTTGAAATGTAGTGGCCCTTATTGACTTCATTATCTGCATCTACAATTTATGTGAAACTCTTACAGTGCAACTACACATATGGTTAGATACAGACTCTGTGATAGCCCCCCTTTTTTTAATAGGAATTTTTATTATGCCCTAGAGAGTGGCTCAATCATCATGTCTTCTGAATTCAGATTTTGACGAGAGGTCCTTCCCTTGGGCTCCCGATGAGAGCTGTCAATGATACTTCCCTATAAGGAACAAGCTATCTTGTCAATGTTAGGCAGAGGCTGCAATTTAAGCTTTGTCTAGTTAAAAATAGTCAGGATTCAACGTGCTCTTGAATTTTTTACTCTTTTTTTCAAATACCAAGAGATGTGATACCATTCTTAGAGACAGCTGTATATCTAGGGTAATTTTATTAAGCTTTTTTTTTCATATATAAGAGGATAAATTTTTCCCTAAAGCACTAAATACGTGATTTCCCTTTAGCTATTGGGGGTGGGTAGTTGTAGACAAAGTAAAATAAAACAAACAAAAATAAACCTTTCCTTCCATTCTTACATTGCTTGTTGGCCCTCCAAAACATGCACAATTCAAAAACACATGAAAGAAGCTACAAGAGTTATTACTTTGCACTTTACATTACACCAGAGTAATATGTTTCCAGATCTGGAGTTGCTATTACCTGGATTTGCTATTGCCTTCAAGGTGAGTACTGGACTTCCTGAAAATAGAAATAGAACACCTAACCTCAAATCTGTTGGGCCCAAGCAAGGCCTGGACTACCTGTTCATGACTCAGTACAAGTCAGCTAGCTAATGGTCCTTGGTTTTCTCCCCTCTTAAAACGGAAATAATGCTTTCACGCCAAATCCAAGAATAATGGCAATTTATGAGCAGTTGTCAGAGAGAGGCCTTGCAAAAGGCTACCAAGCCAAACCAGCAAGGGAATCATAAATCCTTTCAGCAGAAGAGGCCCAGAGCCTCCTTGTTGACCGTCTTGGGAAACCAGGGCTTCTTCCCCTGGATGAATGAGAACCCTCACCTGTAGCATTAGCCAGACCAATGTGAACCTCACCTGTTCTACGTGGACCAATCATAGTCAAGTCAAGTGTACCAGGTGATTCACAATTGTGATGGGTGACACTTTAGGGATTAATGGGGAGGAGGGGGCATTGGTGTATCCTTCAGGATCCTGGGCTGATCTACACTATTGGACCTTCCATAGAGTGGACCTGAGTCCCAGCATTGCCCACAATATCAGAAGCCTCCTCCTCACAGATAATTCAAGTTTTATTTTTCTTTTCCTATATTGTTTCCGGATTATAGCGGCCTATAGCTGGGATACCTAAGG
Organism: Kogia breviceps; assembly: GCF_026419965.1. Taxonomy (NCBI): domain Eukaryota; kingdom Metazoa; phylum Chordata; class Mammalia; order Artiodactyla; family Physeteridae; genus Kogia; species Kogia breviceps. The sequence goes on from NC_081311.1 coordinate 174,914,063, forward strand.
CTCTCGGGCATTTGGCCCTTGGGGGTGCAGGAGAAAAGGGGCTCATATTCATATGATAGACCTGCTCTTCAGTTTCGGTGTTAGTCTTTTCTCTCAAATGATGACGTAGGTGGAAGGGAGTTTGGAGCCTCTTTGGTGCTACCCATTTTTGGTTCCCTATACCCAGCCTATTGAAAGAAGAATGTACAGTGAAGTTACTTCCAATTCCTTTTAGGTTAGGATTTTAAACAAGAAGATTGATTTTAGCAAGGTTCAGTCCAGATGTGGTTCCAAGGATAACATCAAACATTCTGCTGGGGGCGGACATGTAAGTAGAAGCTTCTGTCAGGAGCCGTCCTGATTGTGTGGAGCCATCTGCACAGCAGGCACTTTGTCTCCTTTCCTGCCTCCCTCCCAACATACTCCCCCCTTCTTGTTGCTGCTCCACACGTCTCCCTGGTTTGGGAGCTTCTCAGCCTTGCATTTTTGGTGATGGCCTTCCCATCCTTCCCTCTAAGCTCACTGGCAAATTTCTTGCTTTTGTAATGGGGTACACCATGGTTTTTGGGGAGATGGAAAACCCACTTCACTTGCCAATCTGTTTGCTGGCCTTTGGCTTCAAGGTATTTTCTCATGCTGTCTCTACTCCCCTGCAAAAGTCAGCTGTGCACACACTTTTCTAGCTCCATTTAAGTTACTCTTGAGGCAAAGACTGATGTACTTGAAAGTACCCGAAATGTATAATGTCAATAGTTTGTGCTTCATTATTCATGAGAGTTGGGATATCATTTGGAATAATACAAAACTGGTGAAGCATGGCTCATCTGTAATTCAGTGAAAAGATTCAAGTCCCAGTATACTCTGTCTTGATGGATTTTTCTCCTGTCTCTTAAACTGAGTGAAAATAATATCCTATGAGAGAAAGGGAAAGATGAATCCATGTTTCTCAAATGTAGTTGAGGAAGAGTTGAAACAGGCAAACTCAAGCTAAAGAAAGCATGGTTCTTTGTAAAATTAGAATAACAAAAAAGGCGAACTGGGTGACTCTCTATACTACAGATCCTGTCACCTAAACTTCAGATTCTGGCCATCTGTGACTCAAGTAATTTATAGATTATCAAATCCAGAATTCTCACCTATCTAATAACTCTTGGTTCCTTGCTCCTCAACTGGGCAGAGATGGAGTCAAGCAGTGAAAGGAGAGGCAAGCAAGTGCCTTCTAGCAGGAGCTGTCACCTGATGTTCAAAGTAGCTCCACTGGGCATGAAAATATGCCATGTGGGAGGACCACAGCAAGGTTTTCTGGGCTCTTTCCAGGGTGCAGGGCTAAGCCTCAGGCTCAGCATTTACACTGACAATGTTGCCCTCCTTCCTGTTGCCCTGACTGTAAGCGCACACCATGTGGTACTCTCACAGAAGCAATCTTGGTCCTAGTAAATAATTTGAGGGTATCAGAGGGTAGACCCAGCTGCCCTCTACTACGGGTGCTGCCGGTCAAAACACCTACATGGAAAAGGATAAATTGAGATAACTAATGATCTCTAAAGTAAGTAGGGGAGCGTCCAACCTCCAAAACAGTAGTCTGAAATTTTCCCCTAGAGAAGAATCACTTGTTCAAATGTGCATATTCCCTGGTGCCATTTCCAGTGTTCAATTAAGTAATTCCCATGTATTTCTGATGCAAATGGACCAGGAACCACACTTGGAAAGCACTGTTTCAAATATTGGGAGATGAAATAATTTCAATAAGACACAAAGAAGAAAAAATGCTATCATTTTATATTGATAATTTGGTGTGCAATAAAAATTCCATTTAGCCAAGACATGACAATAGTATTTTAGAAAAGCATGTTTAGAGCTTTCTTCTTCTTGTTATCTTAAAGCAGTGTTGGGCTTCTTGTTTCTATGAGCAAAGTTGGTCATTTTTATGTAAGAATCACTTTTGAAAGAATAATTTCTCTCTTCACTTGGCTCTTTGCTTATGGAAAGGTTTGACACGATGTGGCTTCGTTCTCTGGGTGGAAGCTTGCCTTATGAATCCAGGTGTTTCTATCCCCTTGTGGCATGATCTGTTTTCTGCTAATATAATCTTCTATTCTAGGATTTTCCTTCACTTTGGTTTTTCTTTCCAACCGAACATGTGGGAGGATCTATGGAAGATTGTGTTTTCCCATTTGTGTGTATATGTTGTTGTATGTTGTGAGTTTGGATATGTTTCTAGATTTGACATATGATCTTGGGGGTTGTTTATGTCTAAACTATTTTAAGCACATTTTATGTGGTTCACACAGGTACAGATTGTCACCAAGAAGATAGACCTAAGCCACGTGACATCCAAATGCGGCTCTCTGAAAAACATCCGCCACAGGCCAGGTAAATCAGTACTTTTTAGTAGTCTGAGAGATATTAGATTGGATTCAAGAAATTGACAAGCAAAATTTGTGTTGCTGTGAAATATCTAATTGGAAGGACTTTTCCAAATCCCGATACTTCATGCTTTTATTAATAGAAATTTAAATTAGAAATTTCAAGGCATCTTCACTTGGACAAGTAAACTTAGTTACCACAAACAGGCCACATATCATAGGACGTGTTAAAAATTAAAAGGTCCAAAAAAAAAAAAAGAGAGAAAAAGACAAATAAATAAAAATAAATAAATAAAAAGGTACATGAGATGCGTTTATCTCTGTGTGCTCAGCATGCATATTGGAGCTCGTTTGAAATATATAGTCTATAAAATACATTGGGCCATATATTTATACATAATACATGCACTGAAAGAAGCATTTCCAAAGATTTTTCAAGAAATTGTTTTTCTATATTATGTGAAAAAAGGATTGTGCTTAAGTAAAGCTGAAAAAATTAACTTTTCTGCTGAATTTCTCAGATCCAGGTCAATAAGTATTGTGAATCCTCAGAATGCAATGTTTCCCCCAAATTATTTGACCATGGACTTTTTTTTTTAGAACATCTCATAAGACTGATGCTCTAAGGTAGAATTTCTACTCATCTTGCTGGGGATTTTTCCCTCTTTAATTCCCTCTAATGTATTATGAGTCACTTTTTCTGAGTATCATGTATTATGTTTTTGCTAAATACCACCTCCATGCATATGTAAATAATGGACAACTGTCAAATTTGTAAATTTTCTTGAGAATACTTTGACACAATTTATATATGCCATTGAAGGACAAGAGGAAGCAATTGGTTTTAACCATCTATGCTTGGCATCTTAATTAAACCAGGTAATAGGTTATTCCCATTAATCATTGTCTCAAATGTTATCAAGACAAGGTATAAGAACAATTGAGCCCAGTGAGATTTCTGACCAGGAGATTATTAAGAAGAATTTATTAGTTGAAAAACAAAGGTAGATAGGATATGTTTCAAAGTAGGTAAATGAATTGGAAACATATCTAGAAATCGGGCTTCTCTTTGGCAAAGGGTGTTCATAAAGGCAAGTCAAGGAGTTAGAAACTATGAGTAAGGAATCTCCATTCCTGGTTTCAGAATTGCTACCCTGGAATTAGCTCTCTGTCATTTAGGAAACAGCAGGGATATGTTCCCATGTGGGTATCTTCACAAACCCCCATCTATGATTTAAGTCTACAAACATTTAGTTGACTTTGTACTGTGTCAACAGTATGATAGAAGTATTTGGCTACACTGACTACTTTCTTCCAGAATACAAGAGACAATATTGGATTCTTTCATTCCAGACAGTAAGTATACATTTAGTTAAATTCACCTGGGGTCTTGATGCACAGAAAAATCTTATATAGATAAGAAAATATTCTGTGTATGTTTTACTGGTCATAAAAGGCTATTTTTATGGACTCACTCCCACCTTTTCCTAAATCTATTTCTTACTGTGTAATAAATGAACCAGATGACTAAGTTCATAAAGATGTATTAGCACAATGATCCTTGACAATAGCAAGCTTTTCACAAAGTTACTTTGGATTGTAGAATATCTAAGGAGAAAATAAAGGAAACAATTTGACACCTGGAGCCACAAATTGAAATATCCGGGCTTGTGGACTTCACTTTGGGACATATGAAGCTTGATGGGGATTATAGTCTTCTGCAGTTACTGCTCCTGATGGGGCCAGAATTTTTCAGAACCAAAAGCAGAGATGTCTGAATTCAAATGGGCTTCTCTAAGCGTTACATAAAAATACCTAGTAGGACTTCAACAGAAATAGACTTCTCAGTCTTCCTTTTCTGAATATATTTTGGGTCAATGTTACATTGTTATTTTTTTCTCTCTCTCTCAAAATACAGTTCAAAAAATTTTAACAAGGTTATATAGATACAATATATATAACCATGAAAGAAAACTTGAAAAGACAATTTCTATCAGAGGCCACCAAAAAATAGAAAAGTAAGATCCTAAGAAAGTTGATCTCATGTAGCTGAAAGCTCAACATCTTCTGGACTCCAACCAATATAATTATGTTTTATGAATCACACTAATCCTGTAACAACCAACAAGTGAGACCCATGGGGCCAAGTAAAATGTTGGAAGGATAACACTCCTGCAGTTATGCATCTTTTGAGGGAAGGACAACTACATGTCTTCTGTAAACATGAGTTAAATAACATCATGCACATCCTAAGGCTTCAGGAGGAGAATGAATGAATCTTCAAAGTTTAATCCAGTAACACCATACAATTTCAAGGGACCCCTGGTCAGGTAATTGGATGTTAATATAAATGTCCAGGTATCACATGAGAAAAACACCACAGGCCTAAGAGACCTGTAAAGTTTTAACAGACCTTTCTCTTGTCTACAGAGATAAATAAGCAGTAAGAGTCCAAAATTGAAAAATCTTTCCCATGTTTCCATAGAGTCCCTCAGGTATTTTTCCCAAATCAAAATCCCAAGAGAGATGCAATGATAGTAGTGGGTCACATGGCTTACCACTGGCCTTCCAAAACAATGCATAGAGCCAAAACCAAGTTAATAATGCAAGTCAAAGCTAATCTCTTAGGTGGAGACAGGTAAAGGTGTCTAATCCACCTTCCTTCCAGGTCAAAGACATCAGCAGACAGGCTCAAGAACAGGCTAAAGGACAACAGATACCTACTCAATGTAGAACTCCTTACATTCATAAGCCTGAGAAAGGTGTGCAGAAATGGGGAATGCCACAGAAGGGGGGCTCATGGTGCTCTCATCTATCAGCAGATCCTCGAGTTTCAGACTCATTACCATTTAAGGAAATGGCATGGTCAAAACTCCTTCTCAGTATTATCAGATCAAAGTCAGAGTCACATTGGTCCTTTGGCATCTGGAAAAGAATGGGATCTCCTAAGAGTCTCTTCCTATCCCTCCATCTGCTAATTAAAATAGAAACTCTTAAGCAACTTAGCCCCTGACTCCAGTTTCATCAGTCAAGCTCTCAATGCTGAAAATTGACAAATGGTAATATTACCCACATGCACTCCATTGCTAGCCTAATAGTTCTTTGAACAAGTGACCTATTACCATTAAGAAAAATAAAGAAGAGCTTCATTGCAATTTAATTTGCTCCCTTAGAAATAAGAGACTAAATGTGTCAAGTTTGAGAAAGGATACATATGATACTTTCATTGTGTTATTTTTAGAGTTTTTATCACACAGACAAGAAAAACCCTTCTGATATTTTAGGTTAGACCTGAGTAGAGGAGAAAGGAATTAACATGTAGAGCAGTCCACGTAATGGTACAAAAAGGATGTCACTACCGTAGATGGTGTGGGGAAAATGGTATAGACTAGAAATTCTAAAAGAGTCCTTTCACATCCATGGTCGGAGAGATAGTAGAGTTCATTAAGTTTGTCGTTTGCCATGGTCTACCTACTATAATCATTTTGGGGAACTAGTCACCACAAATATAAGATTTAATTTTAGCAAGGCATTTAAAAGCCTTTCTCCTCTCCTACGTAGGTGGTGGGCGTGTGAAAATTGAGAGTGTGAAACTGGATTTCAAAGAAAAGGCCCAAGCTAAAGTTGGTTCACTCGACAATGCTCACCACGTACCTGGAGGTGGTAATGTCAAGGTAAGAGACAAGATCATGAGCCGATCTTGCCTTTTAAAACAAAATCCTTCTGAAATACTCTTCATCAAAATGGGTCCCAAATTGAAGGCCTGGACATCTAGAAGTAGGGATGGTAGAGCTGAATAGAACTGACATGAACATCAGCTCTGGGATATAGAGAAAGAGCTAAGCGACAGTTAAGATGCTTGAGTTGGGCTTCCCTGGTGGTGCAGTGGTTGCGAGTCCGCCTGCCGATGCAGGGGACAGGGGTTCGTGCCCCGGTCCGGGAAGATCCCACATGCCGCGGAGCGGCTGGGCCCGTGAGCCATGGCCGCTGAGCCTGCGCGTCCGGAACCTGTGCTCCGCAACGGGAGAGGCCACAACAGTGAGAGGCCCGCGTACCACACACACAAAAAAAGATGCTTGAGTTAACGAGGACTGATGCTTGTCTTAAACAGATTGACAGCCAAAAGTTGAACTTCAGAGAGCATGCTAAGGCTCGTGTGGACCACGGGGCTGAGATCATTACGCAGTCCCCAGGCAGATCCAGTGTGGCATCCCCACGACGACTCAGCAACGTCTCCTCTTCTGGAAGCATCAACCTGCTCGAATCCCCCCAGCTTGCCACCCTGGCCGAGGATGTCACTGCAGCACTCGCTAAGCAGGGCTTGTGAATATTTCTCGTTTAGCATTGAAGTAATACTATTTAGGCATGAGCTCTTGGCAGGAGTGGGCTCTGAGCAGGTGTTATATTCATTCTTTACAAACCATAAAATAAATAATCTCATTCCCGAACTGTAGTAATTGTTACAATTTTATATTTAAAAAAAAAGAATAGTATATGCAGAACTTGACTTGATTTCCATTTGTAACAGGAAGATACTGGCTTTACATGAGTACAATTGGACAATTATTTTTGCTCTGCTCTGTTTTGCATGGAGTATTATTATTTTAAAAATTGCATTTCTACCTTTCATGTGCCTGAAGGCTATCCACTACATCCTGAAAGGCCTTGTTAAAATCCAAGCTGCTCATTTCACTATTTTGTTGCTGGGTGAAAAGATAAAAAGCTGCCCATTGTAACTTATTACAGGTTAAATTAAATCAAGGAGTCTGATTGCAGGAAGGGAAGAGCATGTAAGAAATAAGTTTTTTTTAAAGCGTTATTTTGTATAAATGGGAAGAAAGATTCAATTAAGTTATTAACATTTGGGACCTGGATAATTATATCAGAGTATAAGTCAATCCAATAAATTATTTAACTAATTAAGAAATAGTTATGAAGCATTTGAGCTGTGGTTGAGGAAGTGGTATAAAGTGCATCTCTTAGGAATGAAGCACTTTCATTAGGGTGGACTCGTGTCTGATTAGAACGTCGGTTGATCAGCTAGATTTGTGTACACACTACCAGTTTCATAGCCCCTTTCCATCTGTTTGATACAGTATTATAGATATAAATATATATATATTTCTCTGTGGCCATTTGTGATACTTCCTCATATACTTGAATATTATACTTCCTTATTCACAGCATCTGTGTCTCCTGCACCCTTTGGTGTTGCAGTTTTAGGTGTGTGAAAGTAGGTGTTAGCAGGGTTCTTTCCCTATTAAAAAAAAAGTTTAAAAAGACAAAAAGTTTTAGCATGAAGTTGCTTTCTGTAACAACTCAAAGCTGTAACCCTGTTTTAGTGCCAGATACAAGTCTCTCCCGTGATGCTAGAAAAAATTTGTTTTTCTTTGCTTTCACCAACATGGAGTTTGTGGGGGTGGGTCCAGTTATACATAAAAGGGTTTACAGATTGTTGGTGTAAGATTATGGATTTATCTTATTTTGAATCACAGGATAGTTTGGGTTTTATTCCTGTAATCATTCATGAAACAGACTTCTGAAGATTTCTTTTTCTTTTTTTTTTTCCATTTGCTAAAGTTGAAACTAACAGTGGGATTTGGGGGCATGTTATCCCATTCTTCCAAATAGTACCTGTTTATTAAATTATCTGATAGAAAATGTCTGACCTCCATACCCAAAGATCCCTTGATCAGAAGGGGAAAATACGGTATTTTGAGAAGCTATAGCTATAAAACACTGGAGATGCAGATATCTAAATCAGTTTTTTCATAACTACAACATTGTACTCTGTAAAGGAACACTATTATTTATCAGTAGATAATACCATTCTGACTTTAGATACGGTCTAGAAATCACAAATCTATTAATTCACTTTACAAATCATTCATCTTAGATTTATGAATAAGCAATGAAATAGTCAATAGCCTGAATAAGGCAGTGGGTTACCAGGCTAGATGGATGCTTTTTAGTATTTTATCTGTTCTTTTTCTTGCTCATGGACGGTAGGCTGGATCTGAACAGTAAAAGGCAAATGGTCCAGTAGGCGTTTGATTCCTTTGAGCCAAATCAGTTCTCGAATACAAAGGAGGAAATGATGAACATGGACTGAGGCAACGAGCTAGTATCGTAGCATCTAAGAAAGAAGCCAAGGGATGCAAAGACAGAGACGCGGGTGCCATTTTATGGCCCGTTGGAAATTACAACCAATGCGACTTCCATAAAAGAAACTCTAGGAGCAAAAGTGCACCATTCATTCTCAACTAAGAGGTTTTACATAGGCAAACATTTCTGAAACTATCTATAGATCAGTTATTTTGTAGGACAAAGATTTAGAAATGACTGATTAGGACTGTGGATGTGTCTGTTTTCTGCCTAATTATTGCTGTGAGGTTTGATTTGTCCCATCTGGGCATTTTATTCATCAGCTTCCCTTGAAATGCACCAGAAAATAGAAGAAAGAATAGGAGTGTGGAGACTTAACAGTATTTTCTTATGTGTTTGGTAGTGTTAGATAGTGATTAAAGCTGAAGTTAACAGCTGGTTAGAACAGTTTTAACCTGTGAAACAAGTATTATTTTTCAACCTGGTTTAAACTTTTTATAAGCATTATGAATAAGTAAACATGATCTACATATTAAAATTGTTTCTTACAAATACATGTCTAAAATAAAGATCATATAAAGTACCAAGTTATTAGATTTGACATTAAAACAAATGTTTACTTCAAATCACAGCAAAATTATAATGAATACATGCCCTTGCTTTGTATGGAAATAGAATTCTTTATAAAAAGTTGACAAAATGAACCTGATAATTTGTACAAGTAAAAGAAAGAAACACAGGCTAAATGTCTTCTTATGGGGATAAGGGGTGGAACCCATCTTGCCTTTACACTCAAGATTAACGACACAAATTAAGCTTTTTGAACACCACTCTTGTGGGGACATCCATACGCTGATCTAGAAACTAAGGCTTCATAGTTCCAATTCTAGATCTATCAATGCCAGTTTCTCTCTGGCTTTAGCCTTTGAGAACCTGTTTAAGGAAACATAAGTAATCCAGAGCTGTGAAGAGTTAAAAGGCCCACTCACTCTCTCTGGGTCACCTGCAACCAATAATTGGGTACGTTACAGTGATGCAGGAGAGATCCGAGTTCATGATGAGTCTCAAAGGCCATGTTCATTTAGGAACCAACTCTCTCTGGATTCTCCTGCTGAGTTCCAGCAGGGTGATGGGCTAAAATCCCACCCACAAGCAAGACACCTGTGTAACACTAACTAGGTATAGCTGAAGAAGGCTGAAGAGAGAACTTGGTTAAATGGAAAAATGTACTGACGGTAGCTGACCTTCTCCACACACTCATATAGTTATAGAGCAGGAAATGGGGTCATCGGCCAAAATATAATATCATGTCAATATTATTAAAGAAATAATCTCAATGTGGTTGATTCTGACATAGTGCTAGTATTTTCTCCTATTTTTCTTGCCACAGAAAGGAGGAAAATAAACTATTCATGGTCTAAGTGGCCAGAAAAGATAGATCCATGGCTTGGAAAGGCAAATTCTAGACATTCCTTCAAAGACTGATGTGCTAAAATCAGCATTGATGTTTGTTTTTTAACACCTAGGATTTTTAGCCTGGGTATGTAGGTTGAGGCCAAGTCCCTAGCAGGAAAGAGCTTATTTTTAGACTCCTAAAATGTCAATCATGAAGATCTACTTCAACTTTAGCAAAAAGAAAAAAAAATCAACAAAAAGTATACTCTGTATGCTGGGATTCCAAGGTTCCAACATGCCGCTACAAATCTGTGGGGGGTTTCTTTCTTCTGATAATTCTAGAGCCTGTTACCATAGAAAGGCATTTCTTCAATGGCTGGTTGTAGTTAGTTCATGTTTTTCAAGCAAAATTTGCAAATGTATTTGTTGCTGTATAGTGATTGTTTTGCAAAATAAAGTTGCTTGTCACCTAACTGATAGTTTCAGACTGTTTCTTCTTCTCTGGAAAAAACCATAATATATAATATATGATCTAATCTAATCTAATATAAATTGCTCAATCCAACCAAAGAAAAATTATGAAGAGAAGGCTACAGATATCTGCTGAATGCCTACTATGTGTCAGGCCCTATCACTACTGTATTAGCAGGGTGCTATCTGTTGCAAGTGACAGAAACTCGAATTGACCTAAGCATAAAAGCAAATTTATTGGCTCAAGTATCCAACTAGACAGGAGTATCTGCCTCAGGCAAGGATGTATCCAGGCACTCAAAAAATGTCATTTAGACTCTTTCTTGGGGCTTCCCTGGTGGCACAGTGGTTGGGAGCCCACCTGCCAATGCAGGGGACATGGGTTTGAGCCTTAGTCCGGAAAGATCCCGTGTGCCGTGGAGCAGCTGGGACCCTGCGCCACTACTACTGACCCTGCGCTCTGGAGCCCACGAGCCACAGCACTGAGCCAGAGTGCTAAGACTGCTGAAGCCGGCGCACCTGGAGCCTGTGCTCTGCGGCGGGAGAGGCCACTGCTCACGGCAGCTGGAGGGGGCCTGTGCGCAGCAATGAAGACCCAATGCAGCCAAAAATAAATAAATAAATGAATTTTTAAAAAATTATAAAATAAAAGACTCTTTTTTCAACTCTGGATCTAGGCTCTCAAAAGATGTCATCAGGACTTTTTCTTTTTCCAAATTTTAGTTCTGCTTCCTCTATGTTGTCTTCATCCTCAGGCAGGCACCCCTCTCCTGATGATCCCTGGGAGCTCCAGGTTTCACAGCCTCCCAAAGAAAACCTCTTTCCCAACAGAACTAGCCAAAATCCAGGGTCTGAAAAATCATTGCATTACATGGGTCACCTGCTCACTTGTGCTGATTGGCAAGGGTGGGTCACAGACCTAACTCTATCGCAGGTGGTTGGGGTAGGTGGAGAGTAAAGGGAGAAGTGGCCTCGTCTGAACTCCATAAACTAACCATGGAGAGAAACTATTTCCTCCAAAGTCAAGTCAGGCTGCTACTGCCAGAAGAGAGAGAAATCAGTGCTGTGCAGGCCGTGAAAACAGACATGCTGGACACCCACAAGCCCTACTCTCTATCTTTATTCATCCTTTAGCTCCTTGCTGCTTAGATGGTGCCCAGCTTCACCTGGGAGCTTGTTCAAAATGCAAATCCTTAGGCTCCACCCAGGCCAATTTACAACATTCCCCTAGGGGATTTCATCTGCACGTTAAAGCTTGAGAAGCGTTAGCTCGTCCAGTCGCTGCTAACGTGTTTAAGGAGAAAGAGCTCCGTGGCGGACCACTTACAGGTAAAAATCACCCCTAAAACTGTTTAGACAACGTCACCAACTCCGATGTCGAAGAGGTTAGTTTTCAAGTGGTAGAAACGTGTGACTGGTGGAAGAATTACTTTTGTACTGAAGGTTTTCCAGACTCATATTCTCACTTGACTGAAACCTACTTCTACCAATAGTGTTATCACCTTCTATTTACTCTTCCTTTGGTAATAATACAGATTTGGAGCAATATAGCTGAAAGCTAGAGTTTTTCTTTATTAATTTTTTAAGATTAGCATCTGTGTTATACTTCCTAAAGGAAGTCTTTAAAACACAAGGGATTAAGACATCTGTCTGGTAGCAGGAATCACGATAAAAGTCTTTTTTTTTTTTTTTTTGCTAATTGAAGTAGATGTGCACTATTGTGTTTCAGGTGTACAGTATAATGATTAAGTATTTTTGCAGATTATATTCCATTATAGGTTATTATAAAATATTGGGTATAATTTCCTGTGCCATACAGTAAATCCTTGTTGCTTATCTATTTTAGGTATAGTAGTTCGTATCTGTTAAGACTGTAGTTCTAATTTGTCCCTCCCCACCTCCTTCTCCCCTTTGGTAACCATAAGTTTGTTTTCTATGTCTATGAGTCTTTTGCTGTCTTGTAAATACATTCATTTGTATCATATTTTAGATTCCACATATAAGTGATATCATATAGTATTTGTCTTTCTCTGTCCAACTTATTCCACTAAGCATAGAACTCTAGGTCCAATCATGTTGCTGCAAATGGCAATATCTTGTTCTTTTTATTGCTGAGTAATATTCCATTGTATATATACCACAGCTTCTTAATCCAGTCACCTGTTGATAGGCATTTGGGATTTCTTCCATGTCTTGGCTATTATAAATAGTGCTGCTATGAACATTTGGGGTGCGTGTATCTTTTTGAATTAGTGTTCTCAATTTTTTCAGATATATACCCAGGAGTGGAATTGCTAGGTCGTATGGTGGTTCTATTTTTAGTTTTTTAAGGAACCTCCATACTGTCTTTCAGAGTGGCTGCACCAATTTACATTCCCACCAACAGTGTACAAGGGTTCCCTTTTCTCCACATTCTCTCCAATGTTTGCTGTTTGTACTTTTTTTTTTGTTAGGACTACATTTATATATTTATTTCACTTAATTTGCTTCACAAATTTATTCCTTTTAATATAGGCACAGGAGTAATACATATTAAAAACCTCAGAAAACTCTTTCAATACCTATTCAGTACAGGTTCAATATAAGAAAACATTGTGTTATAGTTTTAATTGCAGGTTTTTTTTCTTTTTGGTGGGGGGGATATCAGGATAATTTTTATTAGCTTCATTTACTGCTTTGATTGATATGCTTAGTAATGTCTTCAAGTTATATCCTTACAGCCATTTGTTTGTAGACTTTTTAATGATGGCCATTCTGACAGGTGTGAGGTGATACCTCATTGAGGTTTTGATTTGCATTTCTCTAATAATTAGCTATGTGACACAATGAAAGTCTTTTTTTTATTAACAAGGCAAAGAAGAGACAAATTAACTCAGATATAATGTAGGAGGGCAGGATAACCTTCTATGTAGCTTGGGGGTGGGGGAATGTTCCTCTTTTGTGATGTGGCACTTACTTGTAGAGCTATGACCCAAATAATTCAAGGCTAGAATGTTGTCCCTGTCAAAAGTACTCTTTCCAGCAACCTAAAATTGTTTCAAAATACTGTCCTTCGCTACGTTTTCTTAAGTACCTTGAAGAAACATCACAGACACACCCTTAAAGTCGCCTTTTTTCCTCTCATGCCCTTTCCATCACAAACACCACAGCTGTTCCCACTTCATCCTCAAATTCCATTAAAATCTCCTAGGGCCTTGTTGAGGTAATAGACCTGTGGCCTCCAGCTGTGCTTTGTTTGGTTTGCACGGTGTTTTCAAACTCAAGAAGGTTCACACACACACATACACAAAGTCCCAGATTTGAATCTTGGAAAAGTTAGAAGATTTGGCAACAGTAGACCCGCATTCATGGTAATTAACTGGAGCTGGTCCATGAACGATGAGATAAAATCGGGCGGCCTCCACTGGGCCACAGCACCCATATGTGCCTATTTTTCCTCCCAGCCCACATTATTCCCTTTCACTTATTACTGTGGGATTTAGAGTTTGTAACCTCTGGCCTAAGCTCACTTGTTTCTCCCTCCCAATTTCTTCCTCATTCTGTGAAACAAAAACCCAAAAGCATAAGCCCCAATCGTAGAGTGGGAGAAGCAAAAGGTCAGGTGGGGTAGAGTCAGATCAGAATCTTCAGGGAGACTGGGAGCCTGAGAAATCAATATTTAATGGATTTTGCCCTGTCTCAAGAAAAAGGAAAAAAAACACCCTTTTAACTAGTATGTTTATTTGATGGTAACTAATTGGTAATTAGTTACCATCAAATAAACTGGTAATTTCATGTTTGTAATAAACACATTTAATGTTCTGCTCCCACCTTTATCATAAAGCAGAGAAAAAAGAAGAATGCAGTAGAGTATATTTCCTTGTTTCCCCACCCTATGATAAATAAAAATCTCCTTGTCAAGTGAGAGGTGGCAAAAACTATCATCTTACTTAGTAGGCCTGAACTTATTGGGATACTTGCCTATTACTTTTAGAAGTAGAAGAAAGGCATAGCGGAAAGATGTTCTAACCTAGTCAAGCGAGTGACATGTTCTTAAACCCAGGGCTGATCTTCAGTCAATATACACCTTATTCAGTTGAATAAGTTGTTATGATATTACAAGACTTGCTTTCCAAGCCTCCTCCTTATCAGTGCCTGCCCTTTGCCACCCAGGCCTATTCCCACAGGTGTCATAGACACCTCCAGTTCCTAGCCTCTATGAGGTTAATGCTTGGTACAGCAGAGAGCTTCCAAGATCCTGTTCCAGTGCCCCCAAAAGTCCTGCCTTCCAGGCATCACCAGTTGATGTGATCCCCTCAGGGGCTCTGGATGACTGGCCTGTGCACGCCAGTTCAAGGACGTCCAGATTGTCTACGCTGGCTTCTAGCAACCTGCTGGCCGCCAGCCAGCCTGCCACAGCTTCTTCTCAACTACTGCTACGCATGCATTGTCCTCCAAGTCAGAAGAAGACTGGAACCCTACAGGGGAGACAGCACTTTGGGGCATCCTGGTAGGCGAGTACCTGGTGCTCATATAACCATACTTTGGCGGTGGCCAGCTGGTACCAGTCTTCATTTTTCCCCAGACTCCTCTCCTACAGTTGCCTGTAGGAACTGCAGTCACCACAAGACTTTGAACTCTCACTGGAGTATGGGGATGGGCAACAGGCACTGAGGAGGTAATGGGGGCTCCTGAGGCCAACAACAGGAGGTTGTGAGCAACACATAGGCCTCATGGGACCATGCAGGGTTAACAGTGCCTTAGGGAAAGCCTTTTATGGTCCCTGTTGAAATTCATCTCCATCTGAAACCCACCAAAAGCCCCAATGGAGTGGGCCTCGACATTAATTTTATACTTACTGAGTGATTTGCCTCTTATAGGCATCCTTATAAACATATGTTAACTCCTATGAGTACTGTAATTATCAGCGTCCCCATTTAACAGATGAGAAAACTAGAGAGGTTGTTTAAAAGTTAATGGGCAAAGCTGGAATTTGAACCTAAGCAGCCCAAGATGTCTCATCTGGTCTGATGCATTAGGTTTGATCCAATTAAATATTCTAAAAAACAATTTTGCTGACAATGATAAAGATACCAAATAGATATTATGTAAAAATCTCAGCATTATGAGGGCTAGAAAAATGTTCGTATTTTGCTGTTAATTCCGCAAACAATGACAGAGGACTTGTGGATCCTAAACAATATCACGTATGTAAAGAGAAATGTTCTTTTTAAAAAAAAATAAATGCAAGTCATTCAATGACAATTAAATGGAAACTATTGGAACAATTTTCTGCCCTCCTCTGTGTCAAGTCATGGCTCATACAAAGGCATCATTTAGTGAGTGACTCCTATGTCAAGCAAAGTTCAACCAGACATTTCTGAAAGTCACCAATATGTTTGGAAATTATTAGGAAAATTGGATGAACTATTTGTGCCAAAACACATCACTCGACAAGCAATTTCATAATTTATATTGTTTAGAGAATAAAAGAATTTTTTTCGATTGCATATATTAATTTATGATGATGTGCCAGTTGCTAAATACTGTTGGCTCTCCGTTTCCATGTGTCCTGCATCCCTGGATTCAACCAACCACAGAACCCGCAGATGCAGAATCTGCAGATGCAGAGGGCCGACTGTACCAGACCATTTTACATAGAGGATTTAAGCATCCCCAGATTTGGGTATCTGCAGGGAGGCCAGTCCTGGAACCAGTCCCCAGCAGATACTGAGGGATGACTGTATTTTAACATTACTCTTGCTTCCAGCGCCATGCAGCTTTCTTAAAAGGCTGTTTTTCTTTCTCTCTTATGACACCAATAACTAAATTAAATTAAAAAGCAAGAATTAAATTTCTTGCTTTCATTACAAGCATGGCATGTCATTTAGATTTTTCTTATAAAACAAGTACCTACAATTCATAGCATAAAATGTAAGAATGCCTGATCAAGCTTTAGATGTGGAATACACACTTAATGATAGTCTGACTTTTAATATTAGTAAACAAAAAAAATGATTTTCATTAACATCAGAAAACTAAGACACAAATAGATACCAAGAGGAACTCCTCAGCCATTTTTTTTGCTTCTACTGTAGAAAAATCAGAAAGCACTCATTATGTGGACACCCAAGTATTAATATTTTGTCTTTTCCTATGTAACCAATGTGTTGAACAAGCATGACTCATTTAAGTTGTGATCAAGACACAAATTTAGTTTTGTCTCTCGCCGTTCCTTTAAACATTATGCAGTGAAAGAAATCTTCCCCTGCCTCAAGCTGAAGACTTGGACAGACTCAGGACTTTTTAGTCACTCTCAGATAATAACATTCTTCTGGCTATAAAAAGAATCTCAATTATTAAAAAGTCTCAATTCAGAAATTAAAATACACAGCCCATGGAATAGTCAAAACTCCGAAGCTGATGTTATAAGATTTATAGCACAGATTTGCCTCGGGCATCAAGCCTGCTTTCTTCTCTGTGGACTCGCTTTCTCTTCTTGCTGACAAAGCTGCTTTTGCTCCCTCTAGGGATAAAGCTGGGGGAATAAGGAAAAATATGGGAATAGGAGATGTCTTACTTGATTGGAGACTGGGCATCCCATGACAGGCAGGTGGTTTAGCGGACTTTTTTCTCTTTCTCTGTGGGCTTCCAGTGGTGTACCTCCAGCCTCTTTCTGCTGAGGCTTCTCTCCCATCCAGGGAGCCTTACTAGACAGGACCTAAGACAACTTTCTCCAGCCCGCTCTCCCGCCTGGCCCTTGCCTGGACCTCTTGTATTACCAACCCTCCTTACTCTGGGAGTCGAGGCAAATCCCAACTCAGAAGCGCTTCTAGGGAATTCCCTGGTTGTCCAGTGGTTAGGACTCCATGCTTTCACTGCCCAGGACCCAGGTTCAATCCCTGGTCCGGGAACTAGGATCCCACAGACCATGACGTGGGATCGCATAGGGTAGATGTTGCATAGGGTTAAAAAATTTAAGAAGTGCTGAAGGGTACCAGAACCAGAGCCATCAGCCCTTCTCTGGCTGCTGGATTTCTCCGGCCTGTAGAAATCTAGTGTCTCCCAACATCGGGGAACACATTTCAGCGATCTCCAAGCATTTAAATCCTCTTTTTATTAAACAAGGTTAGAAGGCAACAGCTCCCCAGACCTCCCCCAAAAGTGTGACAGACAGCATGGCATCTCTGTCCAAAGAAATCCCCTCATCAGCCTCCTCTATCCAATCCATCTCTCTATCCCCTTTTTGTGTCCTTAATCAGACAGAAACAAAGTCCTGGAGACCATTTCCTTTATAAATCTGCACATGGACAGGGACAGTTTTTCACTCTCACTTTTGTGTCCTGCTGTCTGTCAGTCAGGCCAGACTCGCAGTAGATTCTCAGGCCAAAAAAAAAAAAAAAATCCAATTCTAACATTCTTCTGTGTTTTCTGTACTTTTGGCTAGAGTAGTCTCAAAATGTGTATACCTTTTAAAATCGGAAATGAATAAATGCCACAAACACTTAGTGAATGCTACATCCTCATCTGGTCCAATGGCCTCAAGGCATTGAGAGTCAAGTGAGGGAGGCAGATCATATAGGACACACCACAGCCCAGGAATAAGTGGTAGAAACTCAAGTTTACACAAAACCTATGGGGAAAAAGGAGTCCAGCAGGGGCAGGGAATAGAAGGGGATTTCTAAAGCAATGCATAAAGGCATGAGTGGAGGACACATTCTGAGAACATGAAACTGGTGTACCTGGAGCATAGGTGGGTCAGAGGAAATGAGGCCAAGAAAAAAAAAAAAAGAAGCTTGGAGATAGATATTGGGTCTTCTATCATATTCACAAGCTTGAGGATTCTATTGTGTAAGCTAGAGCAGTCATTAAAGGTGAGGAGGAGAAATGATGTGATCAGATCTGAGTTTTAGAAGAGTAATTTTGGCAGCAGTGTGGAGATTGGACTGGAAAGAAGGGGCTAGAGCTGGGAAAACCAGGGAGAGGTGACTAAGAGCCTGAGCTAGGAGAGCAGCAGCGAAGCTCTAGAGGAAGAAAGATGCTTAAGACCCTCAACATAAAAGGGACAGAACTTGGAGACCACAGGATGTGAACTTATAACTTGGGTAACCAAGTGGATGATAATGCCATTAACAAAAATGAAGTAGGCAGGTAGAGAAGACGTGGTGTCAGTGGAGTATTCATTAGGAAATCTCAGAAATTTGTCAATTCATATCTGGATCTTAGAAGTAGAATCATGACCAAAGATGGGTATATGAGTACCACCCCAGATTCTAGATGGTTCCAAGCCAGGGGGAGTAAATAAGAGGATGGGGGTGGCTTGCCCCAATCATTTCTAACCCGACCGTACTGCTCAATAATGAGCAATGCTCTCGCCATTCATCCCAGAGTGTGGTTCTCTCTGAGTTCAGGCATCATCCCTTAGGATGAATGAATTTAGTTGACATGAATGCAGTGTTGGTGACCACCCTAGGTCCACAGCTTCCCTGTTGTAAATCTCTGCAGATGTTCCTAGTTTTAAGGAAAGTTAGAGACGCTAAGTTTCAAAACATCATGAGTCGGTAGGATGCAGGCTGCAACAGCCCCTCCTTGGTTCAGTGATTTTATACTTAACTCTTCCTATGTCATCATCAATGCTAATTCTTAATTTGTCCATTGCTCCTAAGACTGTTTGATCTTAAGCAGGGAAAAGGTCTTTTTTTCCACTTTTTTATTTGTTCTTGACATCCACTCATTAAACATCAGTTACCTTGGCTCCATTTATTTTGTTTAGGGATGAAACATCAAGTCATCTAGAAATAACATTCTTCATGTCAGCAAGGACCAGTACAGTGTTATTAATTTTGCTGTGTTCCCATAATACTTGACATTTGTTCTCCTTTCCTCATAATCTGAAACAGGGCTTTGAAAAACTCCGAACATACGAATGATGATATTAGTCCCGGAGAATGGATGAGCTCATGTAGGTTGGGCTCACAAAAGAGAGGAGTTTAAAAGTCCAAAATGAAACAGTGTAATTCCTATACTTAAGGGACAAGCAGAGAAGGAAAAAAAAGGGGGTAATCATAAAAACTGAGGACCAGCCATTTGAGGGATGGGACTAAGAGAAAATGTCACAGAAACCACAGGAGTAGATGTTGCATAGGGTTAAAATCTGGAGGAACTCTCCCAAACGTGAGAAATGAGAAGCTGTTGAATTCTAGAATAGATCAGTGACTGCAGAACAACGGTGGATGCTGAAGATAGAACAGGCTTCTTGGGCTGT
The DNA here is from genome assembly GCF_026419965.1 of Kogia breviceps. Taxonomy (NCBI): domain Eukaryota; kingdom Metazoa; phylum Chordata; class Mammalia; order Artiodactyla; family Physeteridae; genus Kogia; species Kogia breviceps. The sequence goes on from NC_081311.1 coordinate 174,933,623, forward strand.
ACTTCTTCATTTCACTTACATATGACCTGGGGCAAATTACATAACTGAGCCATTGGCAAAGAAATATCTTGTCCAGCTCGGAAAGGGCAATCTGCAATGCATTTCCCACTCATAGCTTGGGGCACTTTGAATATAAATGTTTTCTTCTGGAAACGCCCTTCATCCAGGGCACACAGTATTTGTCAGCATTGTCAAGGGTGAAAAGGCAACCTCTCTTCACTTTGGCAACTCACCCTATCAGTTCCGATGACTATTTTTGAAAACTAGTTTGTATTTCCCCTGATTTGCAAACCCTTGCATTTCCTATCTTGCTGGCACGTGACTGCTCACTCTATACTGGCTTCTAAATGAATAGAAGTAGATTTATTTCTTATATAATAGCATGAATAAAATTTTTAAAAAGAGTAAACAGACTTTGTAAGTATATGAAGCACCTCAATAGGATCTCAGGGGTTAAAAGGAAGAGATTAATGTCTGTTTCATAACTGCTTCATTTGTTGGTCTTAGATTAAATCTTTTAACCAAACCTTTCAGCCACAAAACGAAGGTAATAATTCTTCTTTATGTCCTTGTGTTTTAGCCAGTTAGATTTGCAGAGTGATTTGTGATTCTCAAATGAAGATTACTGAGTTTTCTCATTTAAACATTAGAATTATAGATGATGAGTTGATGAATTTAAAAACCTCTGCCTTCAGGGCCAGTCTGGAAAACCACACTAGATTAATTTTGGCTATGTAATTTATTGTGATTTCTTCTCTAGATAGACTTGACTGCATTATACAATCATGAAATCATTTGTACATAATCGCCTTTGAATTCCATTGATATTTTGATCTCATTCCTGGTTTTGTACATACATGCATGTGAGAACACTTTAAATATTCTATGACATGCCCATTCTAAAATTAAGTTAGTTTTCAATTTCTTGGGAAATGAGAAGAATTTCTGATGACTCTGGAATATAAAGGGGGCTCAGTCTGCAACCAGTTCTTACAGCAGTGTCGTAGTTCTTCCCAATTATGTTGCCTGTGCTTTCTTTCATTCCTGATGTTGGAGAAATCATCTGGATCAAGCACCATGGTGCTTAATTGGAGAAGCACATTAGCAACAACACAACTTACTTCAAGAAAAATCCAAGAGGAGATGGGGCATTTACCTATGCTTTGTAAGGAAAATTTTTACCAATAAAAAATGAAATCATATTAAATATCACAGCATAAATGGGCCTTCCACTCATTATGGAACATGGATTAAACATAAGTGAGGAAGTAGAATACTTCCTCCTGAATTTCACAGCCACATCCAATGTCATTCCATTTTTATAGCGAAATTTCTCACCAATTTTCTACAGAGACATCAAAGTTTCACAGAATCAATTCCATACACTGGAAAGGAAGATTCTAGGTGTGATATCATTAAAAGAAGTAAACATCAAGAGAAGTCTGTTTGGCTTGTTTTTAAAAATGCTAGAAAAATAGAGATGAAAATTACCAGATGTGGCACAGCACAAATCCTGGAACAAGATGAAACTCCCTTGTTGTTTTAAAGGTGTATCAATCACAGGTGCCACTTTTCCCTATTCAAGACCCTTGACTGAATCTGTTTTCTTGTGTTTGAACCAATGGCTAGGACTGTACTCAGCTATTTCGGTACCCCAGCCATGACACCTACAAGAGGATCCCATAGCAACCATTCCTCGATTTTTGGTATTTTTCTAACTTGCTAAGTTGTAGTCCTAATACTATCATAAAGGAAATTTCCCAAGTCATTCTTTTGAAGAATTAGATATTTTTCTTGCCAGCTAACATATTTTTTTTTAGCAGACAGATGTCATTCTTAGGCATGCTAAGTAATATCTCTAGATGTAAAGTGTGCTTGTCTGTAATGGAAGGCCTGTATAAATTTTACATCAAGGACTCAGAGAATGATTGCTATGTCTGTGATAAGTCAGTCTCTTCCTTTAGCATCATTTCCTTCAAAAAGACAAACTAATGATTTCCAAATTAGTAGCTCGAAACTGATGACAACCAGTCTTAAGGTGCAAAATTAAATTACATGGTCACTGCTTAGTATTTTAGAAATCCATATGTAGACACACCGGGGTAAATTATAGTACTCATTATTTATTACATTCTCTTTTTTTTTCGGTATGTGGGCCTCTCTCTGTTGTGGCCTCTCCCGTTGCGGAGCACAGGCTCCGGACGCGCTGGCTCAGCGGCCATGGCTCACGGGCCCAGCCGCTCCGCGGCATGTGGGATCCTCCCGGCCCGGGGCGCGAACCTATGTCCTCTGCATCGGCAGGCGGACTCCCAACCACTGCACCACCAGGGAAGCCCCTTACATGCTTTTTTAATGTACTTTTTTTTTTTTTACGTGCTTATATTGCTTCTTTTAATCTTCACAATAACTCTGTGAGATAAATATCATTATGTCCATTTTATTTTAAGGAAAGAAGAACTCATAAGGCTAAATAACTCATCCAGTATCACACAGACAGTAAATGGTTAAGCAGTGAATTACATGGATCTCTCTGATTGGAATTCCCAGTTTTCCCATGAAACTTTGCTGTTATCTCAGGAAGGGCCTCAGCCATTTATAGTAAAAGAACATTCTAAAGTTTACTGTTTGTTTTTTATTAAAATAAAATATTCAACCTGATCCCTGAAAGGAAACTGTGGTGTAAGAACATGAGCTTTCTAATCCTGGCCTTACTGCTTACTGGTTATGTAACTTTGGGCAATTAATTTTTTGTGCCTCAGTTTCAACACTCATAAAATGGAGACAATTTTAAGTACATGAAAAATATAATTAAAAATGAGTGAATAGCTTACAGGATTGTTGGGAATTTTAAATGAAATAATGTTTAGGTTTGTCTAATAGAGTACTTAAAACTCAGTAAGTGCTATATTTTCTGCTGTTCCACATTTTATATTTTTAAAAATCACATTTAATGAAATACCACAACATATAATTTTACTAAAAGAACATACTATACATGTTCTTGTGTACCATGATGTTTTCCCCTAAACATGTATTATGCACATGTTTCAACTTAGTAAATGTAGGCTTGCATTATTCTTTTTAATGACTATTAGATTCCATTTGATGGATATATTATACGTTACTTAGCTAATTATAAATGTTTGGACACTTGGTCTGTTTATAAATTTTCACTATTATAAACGATTCTCCTTTCCTACATCTCTGTACAGATATCTATTTCCTTAGCAAAATTTTATAGAAATGGAATTATGGAGTCAAAGGGTATCCAGATTTATAGGAACTTTTTGCACATATAGCAAAATAGTCTCCAGAAATCATGTGCTACTTTTTATTCCCACAATGGAGGGATTTTCCTCAGTGTAATTTTTTTATCTTTGTCAATTTGTTGTACATCCATTAGTTTTTCACTTTAAATGCTTTTGATAACAATTGATGAGACACTATTTTCTTATTAATAAGAAAACAAATGAGAAGCAACCAGTAATTGAGATCAGGAGTCTGTAAACTTGTTCTGTAAAGAGACAGATAATAAATATTTTAGGTTTTTGCAAGCCATACCTTCTCTGTCTCCTCAACTCTTCTTGGTAATGTGAAAACAGCCACGAACAACATGTAAACAAATGATCAACATGGAAATTTGAATTTCATATAATTTTCACTTCTCATAATTTTATTCTTATTTCAATTTTCTTTTCATTTAAAAATGTAAAAACTATTATTAGCCCACACAGAGGACTGGATTTGGCCTAGACTGTCGTTTGCAGACCCCAATTTGAATTGATGTAATGTGATTACATGGGATTCATGCTGCCTGATTTTCATGTAACAAAGGCAAGGGAGGAGACAACATAGACAGGAGGCCAACTGGTTGAAGAGACTGGTGCCCTTTAGTCTTAAGGAAAGAGCTGCACCCTCCCACAGTCCAAAATGACTTCAAATCCTGCTCTGTAATTTACCACCAGTGTGGACTTAAGCACCTTAGCCTCTCTGAACGTCAGCTTTTCCTCACTTATAATGAAGCTGGAATCATCCACATCATGCCCTTAATTCATGTGAAAGCAGTTAAGTAATGGCCAGTATTCATTCTTCAGTGTTTTGGAAAATTCACACATGAGGCATTACATTAATATATTGGATACATGAGTTAAAATAGACAGCCAAGCTGATATTTATTCAAAAGCCATCGCCTTGCATTGCCTTCCTTACAGTAGTAATTAACCTGACATTCTGGTCCATTGAAGTAATTATTCCTTTGCATTTGTCTGATGCTTTCAGATTTACGAAGCATTTTCAACCTTTTATTTACTTAATCCTTAAATCAATCCTGTGGGGTACATATTCTTGCCACATTTTCTGTAGTGAAAACTGACATGAAGTAATGTTGCAAGATTATACAGAAGACAGCTCGTTAATGAAAGAGCTATGGTTGAACCCAGGTCTTCTAAGCCCAAGTCCAGGCTTCTCTTTTTCACATCCAGATGGATCCTCTCATATTTGGAAAGACTAGGCAGCTGCCTTTTCTGCTGTCCCCTTATCCTGAAGCTGTCACTCATGGCCTGACTTTCACAGAGATTCAAAGAGGGTCTGCTCCTCTGCTCCCATTTCCTGCTGTCTGAGTCACAGTTTAGAACATGACCTTTCTCCTCCCGACTCCACCACAGTTTATGGAACCACTAAGGACACTGAGTCAGAGACAGCTAAACCCTGGCAAAGGGGCGGGGAGGAGCAGGCCCACAGAGCATAGCCAAGTCTCACTAACTAGGGAGCCATAGCCTGAACTGATGGTCTGGTCCTTGTCCCATCCTCGTCCCCACCTAGTTCCCCTCTCAGTGAGGCTTAAGTGCAACTTCTGTGTCTGTGAGAATTCCCTCCTGATAATATCCTCCTCTGTTTAAGCTAGTCTGAATAGGTCTCTTTATTCCAATCAAATAAACTCAAAAAAAACCACACTGATTTGTCCATGGTGCATTTTTATTTAAAGACCTACATAAATCCATGGGATTTTCCATCAAAACCCACATTAAAAGCTACATATCTATGTAATGTTGGGCACGTTTAAAAAATATGATCAAAGCAGGCAAACTGGGTTTTGAATTATTTCTCGTGGGAGGTAAAGAACATTTATTATTGCTAACCATGAAATTTATTTTGGATGAGGCCTATTGCATGAACAAATGTTGATCAAAGGTTGAAGGTAGAAGTTAGAGGATTGTGTTTCCTTTTATGGTATTTGTTTCTGCTTTTCCTGGTGATCAAAACACTACTTTCTTGGTTAATCCTATTCGTACAACAATTGGAGTTGTTTACTTCTGTTTTTCAGTTTTTTGTGTAGTCAGTCACCTTTTCTATATTAAAATAATAAAAGTTAAATAATTGTTATCTGTGCCTTGAATGTATTCAGTTTTCCCTTCTGGCCTGAGCTACTTACCTGCTTTTTCTAATATATGTGTATTTTTTTAAATTTATTTTTTCAAGTATAGTTGATTTATCAATACAGTGTAGTGTTAATCTCTGCTGCACGGCAAAGTGATTCAGTTAAATATATATATATATATATATACATTCTTTTTTATATTCGATTCCATTATAGTTTATCACAGGATATTGAATATAGTTCCCTATGCTATACAGTAGGACCTTGTTGTTTATCCATTCTATATATAAGAGCTTCCACCTGCTAACCCCAAACTCCCAATCCATCCCTCCCCCATCCTCCTCCCCCTTGGCAACCACAAGTCTGTTCTCTATGTCTGTGAGTCTGTTTCTGTTTCATAGATAAGTTCATTTGTGTCATATTTTAGATTCCATATATAAGTGGTATCACATGGTATTTGTCTTTTTCTTTCTGACTCAGTTCACTTAGTATGACAATCTCTAGGTCCATCCATGTTGCTATAAATGGCATTATTTCTCTCTTTTTTTTTTTTTTTTTTTTTTGCGGTATGCGGGCCTCTCACTGTTGTGGCCTCTCCTGTTGCGGAGCACAGGCTCTGGACGTGCAGGCTCAGCAGCCATGGCTCACAGATCTAGTCGCTCCACGGCATGTGGGATCTTCCCGGACTGGGGCACAAACCCATGTCGCCTGCATCAGCAGGCGGACTCTCAACCACTGTGCCACCAGGGAAGCCCTCGTTCTTTTTTATGGCTGAGTAATATTCCATTGTATACATGTACCACATCTTCTTTATCCATTCATCTGTCGATGGACATTTAGGTTGTTTCCATGTCTTGGCTATTGTAAATAATTTTGCTATGAACATAGGGGTGCATGTATCTTTTTGAATTATAGTTTGTCTGGATATATGCCCAGAAGAAGGATGGCTGGATCATATGGCTACTCTATTTTTAGTTTTTTGAGGAACCTCTGTAATGTTTTCGATAGTGGCTTCACCAACTTACGTTCCCACCAACAATGTAGGAGGGTTACCTTTTCCCCACACCCTCTCCGGCTTTTGTTATTTGTAGACTTTTTAATGATAGCCATTCTGATTGGTGTAAAGTGGTACCTCATTGTAGTTTTGATGTTGAGCATCTTTTCACATGACTGATGGCCATCTGTATGTCTTCTTTGGAGAAATGTCTATTTAGGTCTTCTGCCCATTTTCCAATTGGGTTGTTTGGCCTTTTGTTATTGAGTTGTATGAGCCGGTTGTATATTTTGGAAATTAAGCCCTTGGCAGTTGAATCATTTGCAAGTATTTTCTCCCAGTCTATAGGTTGTCTTTCCCTTTTGTTTATGGTTGCCTTTGCTGTACAAAAGCTTGCAAGTTTGATTAGGTCCCATTTGTTTATTTTTGCTTTTATTTCTATTGTCTTGGGAGACTGACCTAAGAAAACATTGGTACAATTTATGTCAGAGAATGTTTTGCCTACGTTCTCTTCTAGGAGTTTTAATGTGTCATGTCTTTTATTTAAGTCTTTAAGCCATTTTGAGTTTATTTTTGTGTGTGGTCTAATATATGTGTATTTTGACTTTAGCCAGATTAGAGCACAGTTGTTCTTCATCCCGTTTGCACTTTAGAGTTATCTGCAAAGCTCTGTAAAAATATTCAGAAGCTTTTCTGTCTCCAATGATTCTGATTTAATTGATCAGGGATGGAACCGAGATATTAATATTTTTTAAGATCCTCTGATAAGATTCTAATCACCAAGATTGAAAACAAGTGGTTTCAAGAAATCTATCAACCTCTTCTAGGATCCATCAGGCAGCACTAGGGTTGATAAATGTGTAGTTTAAGATGCACAACACTTTGGATCAGAAAACAAGAAGAGGTGAGTTTTGCTACGCCTGTAGCTCAGAAGTACAGTGTGAAATAAATCCCCAAGAGGGTCTTGGGCAGGCTTGCTTGATCTTGGTTCCATCGATAAGAATGATTATGCTGAAAATAAAAGTTATTTGATCAGCGGTTATTGCTTGCCTTTTTAAAAGAGAAAACTATGAGCTGTCAGAGTTTGGTCATATTTTAAATCAAATTACAAGTGTTTCTGCATATCAAATTCCCTTCCTCTGGGGAGGAAGTGCTGCCCAAGGTCGCACTGCTGGCTTCTCTGCAAGCAGACTCCCAGATGCAGTTGGTGTGCAAGAAATAGTTGTATTCACTGTGGAACAGGGAAAGCTCTCTCTGCATGGGCAGGTCAGGGTCTGGGGTTTGCGCTGCTGCTACATGACTGAGTCATGGACAGACTCCCACCCTACATGCACTAGAGAACAGAAGGAAGGAGGAGTAAAAGCAGCGACACAGCAGCAGGGAGAAGTGTTAACAGTGAGACTGTTCCTCCCTGGTTATTTCCTAAGGAGCCCAGCATCACCAGGTCTCCTCTCACACCAATGCTCATTATTACATACTGCATTATTACATTGCATATTGCATACCAGTATTACAGTATTTTTGAAATTTCGGCCAGTTACACACCAACAAACCTTTCATTAATAAGAAATGTCAATAGAATATTAAGTGTAGATATTGCATTTTCCACGTTTTAAAAGGACACACTTTCTAAAATAAACAATTTTAGTTTTTGTAAATTGGCCCCTGTGCAAAAATAGTTTAGACTCTAGGGAAACATGAGTCTCTATATTCTTTTAATAGTGCTGATATAAAAGAAGATTTTTTTTTAAATCTTTTTTTTCCTATACTTCAGAAGAAAAATTAAATTGAAAGATAGTTTTCTAAGGGGCTGCTCAGCATTTCCACCTTAATAAAATAAATCTTCTTTGATTACAACATTACAGCATGATATAAAGTGGAACTGTATACATCTTCCTCATCATAATATGACAAACTGTGCATAATAATGAAGACTGAGAATTTAAAATATTTCAAATATTCAATATACCAATGTTAAATGAAAATAAATACAGTGACTCAACAAATATGGCTTCCAGCATCAGGAAGCTTTCCTACTCTTTCAACCAAAATACATGTGATTGTTTATAAAACTAGAAACAAACAAAAATAGGCTTTATGATATTGAAGTCTACCTGAAGTAGAGTATACCTATTTCTTCCTGTCTTCTTAAATCTATAGAAGGAAAAGTTTTTTTTACTCCAGAAACAGAGCTGTTGGACAATTGATAGGAATCAGAACTGGCATTAATTAAAGTTAACAGATCTGACCTCTTAAGGGACTGACCATTCATGTGTCATGATTTTAAACAAGTGGATACTAAAGTGATGTCAGGAGCTAGCATCCACCCCCATCCTCTGCAGGCATCAGCAAGCGACAATGTGTCATTTCACCCTGTGCTTCAGGGATGTGTTGACTAACAAACCCTAACAAGATACCAAGTGGCAAAGAAAAATTAAATGAAAATGCTCTAGCCATCTTCTCCATATAACTGCAAGGTTTATATAACATCAGCTCTGAGAATTACCAGAACTGTTGTCCATCTTCCTCAGTGTCACTCCATAAAGAAACATGGATTGTAACATCAAGACAAAATAAAAATGACTAAGCTACAGAAGAGTTCACGTAAAAGGCTAAAAGGCTATGGCATCACGTCCAAAGAATAGTACTAATGATAGAGTAGAACAGGTACTGTTCCACGTGCTTTACCTATAGTGTGGTTATTTTAAAAGATGTCTGCTTGGGCTTCCCTGGTGGCGCAGTTGTTGAGTCCGCCTGCCGATGCAGGGGACACGGGTTCGTGCCCCGGTCCGGGAAGATCCCACATGCCGCGGAGAGGCTGGGCCCGTGAGCCGTGGCCGCTGAGCCTGCGCGTCCGGAGCCTGCGCTCCGCAGCGGGAGAGGCCAATGTCTGCAAATTCTTTGACAATCCTCCCATTGAGAGGTGGAATCTATGTTGCTACCTCTTGACTCTGAAGGAACCTTAGTGACTTACTTATAACCAGTAGACTGCAGCAGAAGTGCTGCTACATGGCTTTTGAGGCTAGATCAGAAAAGACTAGGCAGCTTCTACCTAGTTCTCTTGGGATGCTCTCTGGGTGAAATGAGCTGTAAAAAAAAAAAAAAAAAAAAATCCAACTACCCAGAGACTGACACTCAGGAGAAGCTGGTGTATACTTGCTGCAGTTGACAGCCTGAGCTGAACTCCCAGCTGTCAGGCAGTATCAACTGTCAGCAATGTAAGTGAGCCGTCTTTGGCATACAGACCATTCAAGTCTTCAAATAACTACAGTCCCAACTCACGACTAACTGTAACTGCATGAGAGACTATAAATGAGAACTACCCTGCTGATACTTCCCAAATTCCTGACTCACGAGTCATAAGCCCAATAAAATGGTTGTTTAATGCCACAAAGATTTAGGCTAATCATTGTTATACAACAGTTGGAACCAGAAAATATATTGATTCACTTAATCCCCACAACAGCCTTACAAAATAGCTACGCTTGTTATTCTCATTTTTCAGATGAAGATACTGACTCCCAGAGATGTGAAGTGGCATTTTCAATGTTACATGGCTTGTGAGCCACAATGCTGGTGTTTAAACCCAGGAAGGACCCGGGTTCCAGGGTCTTTGTTTTTTCAGGATGAATGGTGGTTATCATATTTGACCTTCTTATGTGCCATTTCAAATCCTCTTGGCCTCATCTGTTTTTGGAGTCAGTGACCACTTGTTCAACCTCCAGCACTTCTACGGAAACCAATACTGTGCGGACTCTTGCCAACTTCACCTTGCCTGATGCCTCTGCCACATACGCTACTAGTAACCCAGAAATCTGTTTTGAGATGAGATGCTGCAGGACCCTCTCTGCACCCACACGTATGTGTCCAGGGAGTGTGTGAATGTGTTACTGAATGCAAATTTGTGTGCCAAACACACAATGAGGCCAAACAAACTGAAACACTGGAGTTTGGAGCAGAGAAAGGTTTCTTACAGGGCCATGCAAGGAGATAGGTGGCTCATGCCCCCAAAACCCTGAACTTTCTGAAGGATTTCAGCAAAGCATTTTTAAAGGCAAGCTGAGGGAGGGGCATGGTTGGTTGGTGCAAACCTCTTGGGGTCGCAATCCTTCCTTCTTGCAGCTGTCCATGTAGGTCAGGTCACGATGTTCCTGTAAACCTCCAACAGGACAAATGTTATTGTCTGTTCTGCAACTTTTAATCTCTATCTGAATGGAGAAATGTTATACCCTTAAAGGTCAGAGCCTTGAGAATGGCTATCGTGTATATTTCAGGCTATAGGTGCCATTCTTAACTTGAAGCAAAAGAAATAGAATACAAAGGTTAAACTAAAAGAAACAGATCTAGTATGGAGTCAGATTTGTTCTTCCCTATTACGAAGGAACTGATACTCCATAGAGCAAACCAAACCTCTAGGTACTCTTTACTCGCTTCCTTCTGTAGGTACACTCTCTGGAGGAGCACTTATTCTGAGAAGCAGGTTCTCAAAGAACAGTTCCCAGATCAAGCAAGCAATTGCTTTTTTTTTTTTTTTTTAACCTCTTTATTGGAGTATAATTGCTTTACAGTGGTGTGTTAGTTTCTGCTTTATAACAAAGTGAATCAGTTAGACATATACATATATCTCCATATCTCTTCCCTCTTGAGTCTCCCTCCCTCCCACCCTCCCTATCCCACCTCTCTAGGTGGTCACAAAGCACCGAGCTGATCTCCCTGTGCTATGCGGCTGCTTCCCACTAGCGATCTATTTTACATTTGATAGTGTATATATGTCAATGTCACTCCCTCACTTTGTCCCAGCTTACCCTTCCCCCTCCCCATGTCCTCAAGTCCATTCTCTAGTAAGTCTGTGTCTTTATTCCCGTCTTGCCCCTAGGTTCTTCATGACTTTTGTTTTTTTTTTTAGATTCCATATATATGTGTTAGCATATGGTATTTCTTTTTCTCTTTCTGATTACTTCACTCTGTATGACAAACTCTAGGTCCATCCACCTCACTCCAAATAACTCAATTTCATTTCTTTTTATGGCTGAGTAATATTCCATTGTACATATGTGCCACATCTTTATCCATTTGTCTGTCAATAGACACTTAGGTTGCTTCCATGTCCTGGCTATTGTAAACAGAGCTGCAATGAACATTGTGGTACATGACTTTTTGAATTATGGTTTTCTCAGGGTATATGCCCAGTAGTGGGATTGCTGGGTGGTATGGTAGTTATATTTGTAGTTTTTTAAGGAACCTCCGTACTGTTCTCCATAGTGACTGTATCAATTTACATTCCTACCAACAGTGCAAGAGGGTTCCCTTTTCTTCACACCCTCTCCAGCATTTATTGTTTGTAGATTTTTGATGATGGCCATTCTGAGTGGTGTGAGGTGATACCTCATTGTAGTTTTGATTTGCATTTCTCTAATGATTAGTGATGTTGAGCATCCTTTCATGTGTTTGTTGGCAATCTGTATATTTTCTTTGGAGAAATGTCTATTTAGGTCTTCTGCCCATTTTTGGATTGGGTTGTTTTTTTGATATTGAGTGGCATGAGCTGCTTGTAGATTTTGGAGATTAATCCTTTGTCAGTTGCTTCATTTGCAAATATTTTCTCTCATTCTGAGGGTTTTCTTTTCATCTTGTTTATGGTTTCCTTTGCTGTGCAAAAGCTTTTAAGTTTCATTAGGTTCCATTTATTTATCTTTGTTTTTATTTCCATTGCTCTAAGAGGTAGGTCAAAAAGGATCTTGCTGTGATTTATGTCATAGAGTGTTCTGCCTATGCTTTCCTCTAAGAGTTTGATAGTGTCTGGCCTTACATTTAGGTCTTTAATCCATTTTGAGTTTACTTTTGTGTGTGGTGTTAGGGAGTGTTCTAATTTCATTCTTTTACATGTAGCTGTCCAGTTTTCCCAGCACACTTATTGAAGAGGCTGTCTTTTCTCCATAGTATATTCTTGCCTGCTTTATCAAAGATAAGGTGACCATATGTGCATTGGTTTATATATGGGCTTTCTATCCTGTTCCATTGATCTATATTTCTGTTTTTGTGCCCATATCATACTGTCTTGATTACTGTAGCCTTGTAGTATAGTCTGAAGTCAGGGAGCTTGATTCCTCCAGCTCCGTTTTTCTTTCTCAAGATTGCTTTGGCTATTCGGGGTCTTTTGTGTTTCCATACAAATTGTGAAATGTTTTGTTCTATTTCTGTGAAAAATGCCAGTGATAGTTTGATAGGGATTGCATGGAACCTGTAGATTGCTTTGGGTAATAGAGTCATTTTCACAATGTTGATTCTTCCAATCCAAGAACATGGTATATGTCTCCATCTATTTGTATCATCTTTAATTTCTTTCTTCAGTGTCTTATAATTTTCTGCATACTGGCCTTTTGTCTCCTTAGGTAGGTTTATTCCTAAGTATTTTATTCTTTTTGTTGCAATGGGAGTGTTTTCTTAATTTCACTTTCAGATTTTTCATCATTAGTATGTAGGAATGCAAGAGATTTCTGTGCATTAATTTTGTATCCTGCAACTTTACCAAATTCATTGATTAGCTCTAGTAGTTTTCTGGTAGCATCCTTAGGATTCTCTATGTATAGTATCATGTCATCTGCAAAGAGTGACAGCTTTACCTGTTCTTTTCTGATTTGGATTCCTTTTATTTCTTTCTCTTCTCTGATTGCTGTGCCTAGAACTTCCAAAACTATGTTGAATAAGAGTGGTGAGAGTGGTCAACCTTGTCTTGTTCCTGATCTTAGTGGAAATGGTTTCAGTTTTTCACCATTGAGGACGATATTGGCTGTGTGTTTGTCATATATGGCCTCTATTATGTTGATGTAAGTTCCCTCTATGCCTACTTTCTGGAGGGTTTTTATCATAAATAGGTGTTGAATTTTGTCGAAAGCTTTCTCTGCATCTATTGAGATGATCATCTGGTTTTTCTCCTTCAGGTTGTTAATATGGTGTATCACATTGATTGATTTGTGTATATTGAAGAATCCTTGCACTCCTGGGGTAAAGCCCACTTGATGATGGTGTATGATCCTTTTAATGTGCTATTGAATTCTGTTTGCTAGTATTTTGTTGAGGATTTTTGCATCTATGTTCATCAGTGATATTGGCCTGTAGTTTTCTTTCTTTGTGACATCTTTGTCTGGTTTTGGTATCAGGGTGATGGTGGCCTCATAGAATGAGTTTAGGAGTGTTCCTCCCTCAGCTGTAGTTTGGAAGAGTTTGAGAAGGATAGGTGTTAAGCAATTTCTTTTGATACGAAGTAGTACTGAGCTTGGTAATGCACCATCCTATTAGCTTTGCCTCCTTCCCTACCTAATCTATTTTTAGTTCACTTCCACCCCCTTGAATTGCACTCTGTAAGAAGAAGTAACATGTAAGCCATTGTTTCAATCCCACGTTTCCTGGGAAGCTCGGGTCAGTATAATAGCCAAACATATTTTCATTACATTATTATGCCTAAATATACATAACATATATAGCATTGTTTTGTGTATTTTAAACTTTTAAAGTAAATGTTATTGTACCGTACGATAATTCTGCAAGTTGTTCAATCAACACTGTATTTTGGAAAATTTCCCATGTTGATACATGGAGCTCTAATTCATACATGGTAGTTGCTATATATTATTCCAATGTGTGAATGTGTCACAGATAATTTATCCATTCTCCTATATATGGATATGCGTAGGATGCTTAGAATTCACTAAAATGTTGTCATGAGTAATTATTGTTATCTTTTTGTGCATATATGTGATAAATCCTCCAAAGTCTACTTTAGGAGTTGTTGAAATATACACATATTTCAGTTTTCCTAGATATTGCCACATTAGTCTCCAAAATTATTTTATAAATTAAGTTATTGCTGGCAGTTCTATTCTTGACAAAACTTGGTATGACCAGACTTTGTAGAAGACTTTATTTTTAGAACAGTTTTAAGTTTGCAACAAAATCGAGAGAAAGGTACAGAGATTTCTCATTTATCCCCTGCCCACACACCAGCATAGCCTTTCCCATTAGCTATATCCCCCATATTGTCCCACTAGAGTGGGACATTTGTTAAAGTAATGAACCTACATTGACACATCATGGTCACCCAAAATCCATAGTTTATCTCACAGTTCACTCTTTTTTTAAAAAATATAAATTTATTTATTTGTGTCTGAGTTGGGTCTTTATTGCTGTGCACGGGGTTTATCTCTAGTTGCCGCGAGTGGGGGCTACTCTTCATTGCGGTACGCAGGCTTCTCATTTCGGTGGCTTCTCTTGTTGCAGAGCACGGGCTCTAGGCATGCGTGCTTCAGTAGTTGTGGCTCACGGGCTTAGCTGCTCTGCAGCATGTGGGATCTTCCCGGACCAGGGCTTGAACCCGTGTCCTCTGCATTGGCAGGCGGATTCTTATCCACTGCACCACCAGGGAATCCCCACGGTTCACTCTTGATGTTGTACATTCTATGGGTTTGGATAAATGTATAATGACATACATTCATCATTATAGTATCATATGGAGTATTTTCACTGTTTGAAAATCCTCTGTGTTCTACGTATTCACCTCTCCTCCCTCACCAACCTCTGTCAGCAGCTGATCTTTTTACTGTCTCCATAGTCTTGCCTTTTCCAGAATGTCATATAGTTGGAATCTTACAGTTTCTAGCCTTTTCAGATTGGCTTCTTTCAATTAATAATACGTATTTAAGCTATTCCATGTCTTTTCATAGCTTGATAGCTCATTTTTAAAAAATGCTGCATAGTACTTCATTTTCTGGATGTACTGCAGCTTATCCATTCACCTATGGAAAGATAACTCGGTTGCTTCCAGGTTTTGGACATTATGAACAAAACTGCCAAAATTATCTACATGCAGATTTTTGTGTGGGCACAAATTTTCAGTTCATCTGTGTTAAATACCAAGGAGTGTGACTGCTGAATCTTATAGTAAGAATATGTTTCATTTTCTAAGAAATTGCCAATCTGTCTTCCAAAGTGGCTGTATCATTTTGCATTCCCACCAGCAATGTTTCAAGTTTCTGTTGCTCTACATCCTCACCAGCGTTTAGTGTTGCCGGTGTTCTGGATCTGGGCCTATTAAGGTGTGTAGTGACATTTTAGTTTGCATTTCCTTGATGACATATAATGTGAAACATCTTTTAATATGTTATTTGACATCTGTCTGTCTTTTTGGTGAGGTTCTGTTAAGGTCGTTGGCACATTCTTAAATGGGGTTGTTTGTTGTCTTATTGTTGAATTTTAACAGTTCTTTGTATGTTTTGGATAACAGTCCTCTATCAGATGTGTCTTGCAAATATTTCCTTCCAGTTTGTGACTCATCTTCTCATTCTCTTGACATTGCATTTCACAGAGCAGAAGTTTTTAATTTTGATGAAGTCCAGTTTATTTCTTTCATGGATTGTGCCTTTGGTGTTTTATCTAAAACAACATTTTATGCCACACACAAAATAATGGTTTTTATTGCGATATTACAGGTTATCAAGGTTTTCCTCTATGTTATTTTCTAAGAGTTTTATACTTCTGTGTTTTACATTTAGGTCTTTGATCCATTTTGAACTAATTTTTTAAAAAGATGTAAGGTCTGGGCTTCCCTGGTGGCGCAGTGGTTGAGAGTCCGCCTGCCGATGCAGGGGACACGGGTTCGTGCCCCGGTCTGGGAGGATCCCACATGCCGCGGAGCGGCTGGGCCCGTGAGCCATGGCCGCTGGGCCTGAGCGTCCGGAGCCTGTGCTCCACAACGGGAGAGGCCACAACAGTGAGGCCCGCATACCACAAAAAAAAAAAAAAAAAAAAAAAAAAAAAAAAAAAAAAAAAAAAAAAAAAAAAAAAAAGATGTAAGGTCTGTGTCAAGATCCATTTCTTTGCATGTGGAAGTCCATTTGCTGAAGAAATTGTCTTTGCTCCTTGTATTGCCTTTACTCGTTTTCAAAGATCAATGACTATATTTATGTGGATATATTTCTAGGATCTTTATTCTGTTCCATTGATCTATTTGTCTATTGTTTCTCCAATACCACATTGTCTTGATTACTGTAGCTTTATAGTAAGTCTTAAAGTTGGGTAGTTTCAGTCCTCCAACTTTGTTTCTCTTTAATATTGTGATGGCTATTGTGGGTCTCCATACAAATTTTAAAGTCAGGTTGTCACTATCCATAAAATAACTTGCTGGTGTTTTTATTGGGATTGCATTGAATCTATAGATCAATTTGGGAAGAACAGACGTCCTGATAATATTGAGTCTTCCTATCCATGAATATGGAATATCTCTCCATTTTTTAGTTCTTCTTTGATTTCATTTATTAGAGTTTTGTACTTTTTTCATATAGTTCTTGTACATATTCTTTTAGATTTATACCTGAGTATTTCATTTTGAGGGGTGTTAACATACTTGGTATTGTGTTTTTAATTTCAAATTCCACTTGCTCATTGCTAGTGTGTAGGGAAGTGATTGACTTTTGTATATTGACCTTGCATCCTGCAGCCTTGCTATAATCATTTTTCCAGAGGAGTTTTTTTTTTTTGTCAATTCTTTTGAAATTTCTCTACAGATGATCATGTCATTTGTCAATAAAATTTTATTTTTTTCTTCCTTCTCAATGTGTATACATTTTATTTCCTTGTTTCATTGCATTAGCTAAAAGTTATCAGACTTTTAAAGTTTTTTAACTTTATGGATTTGGAGAGAAATAAAATTGTTTTTATTTACATTTCCCAGGTTATTCAGAGACAGAGCATATTGACTGTTGGGACCACTGATGAGATATGAATATATTCTCATTTTTCAAATTTTTTGTCTTTGCTTATTGATTTTGCAATAAATCTTAATATATTATGGATCCTAATACTTTGTTGATTAAATTCAAGATAGCTTTAAGAAAATGACTCTCCCTACCTAGAAACATGGTATTTTTGCCAGTCTCTATGACTCTAAACAATTTATGGTGTTTTTTCCACAATGGTATTAAATGTTTTGTTAGATTTATTCTATTTTATAGATTCTCTTGCTATTCTCTAGACTGAACAAACATTAAAACAAGTAAATATGATATTCAGAGAATGATAAATTTTATGAAGTAAAAAACAGGGGGAAATAATAACATTTCTGGAACAGGATAGGGAAGACAATTAAAAGCAGGTTAATAAACAGTCTTATATGACAAGGTTATATTTGGACTGAGACCTGAATGGTGAAAAGGTACCAGCCTTGTAAAGATATGGAGGAAGACAGTATCTAGAGCAAAGTAGAGTGGTAAGAGTCGTATGTAATGAAATCAATCATGGAGAACCTTGCAAACCAGAGTAAGGAGCTCAGATGAGTATGAACTTGGGATTTGGAGCTTTGTTCTTCTCACTGAGGGACCACTGAGACTGCTGTCCTTAGAGATATCAGCTATTTAGGCTAAGGATACCCAAGACACATGGGATATATCCACTCCTGCATAATGGGTGTGGCTTCTCCCCTCAAACTCCAAAACTACAGCGTCAGTGTTTTCATTGTACACTTTGACTGATAGACACAAGACAACAGCAATTTTGCTTCATCTTCAAATTCTAGTGGGTTGCTGTAGAGTAACAGTGGGCTCTTGCCAAAACTGTTTTTATTAATTACTGTGAGTGTTTATATTACTACAAGCTCTTCATATACTAACACAGCATTCTGGATTCTGCTTACTAAAGCAATCTTTTCCAAAATCCAGACAGAGTTCTCCTCTGCTCAGTTTATTTGCAAAGAATGTTTATTTATATACTCATCTGGCAACTTGGCTCCTGGCCACTATCAAAATTCACCCTTCCATTTAAAAGAGAGGATAACCTTCAAAGCTGACATATATTTAGTTACATCTGTGTGGATCTTCTTGCAATTTCCTTTCACATGCTTCCTAAAGCCCAGTAGCCAGTTTCCTCTTCTGACCCAAAGCCACTCAATCACTGAGTGCCAACATTGGGAAAGCTCCACATCCAATTCAGTGTGTTGCACAGTGAGATGATGATATGCAGTGATTATCATGGACTGGTTTATTAACCCTGGTGCTATGATTGACAGATTAACTCAGTTCTTAACTTTCCTCCAACAGTGTTCATCTGAATTGAAAACGATATGTATTAAAGAAGGCAGTGTAGAGGAAAGCATTTAGGGAAGGCAGGTTTCTTCCCCAAAGGTAAAAGGTATACGGAGGTTTTCAGTGAGGTATGAGAAGTGAACCATCATGGTAATCTTAATTCTCCACTAAAATGTTATTTTGAAAACAGATCTTTACAGTGCTTATTATAGATTTTTTTCCCACCCCCATATGACTCTTTGCCTTACGGAGATTTGGAAATGGAAAGGATCATTAGCTCTTCTTCATCTTCTACCATTAACAGAGAAGTTCTTTCGTATGTCCTTAAGTAGCTCTCATTTACATGATTCATAGCACTTCTTCCAAACCCTCACAACTTCACAATACTCAGTATTGTAATAGAAAGTTAGGGTATAACTTTGAAGCCAGACTTCACAGTTTCTTTTAGCACTTACTGCCTGTGTAACCTCAGGCAGGTTATATAACCTTTCGGTGGCTCCGTTTTCTCTACTTTAAGTTATGACAGCAGAGTTTTTTGGATACATTTAAAACAGACCTTGACATATAACGAGTACTCAATATATGCTGCCTGTTATTAATATTTTTCTGACAAATACCCTACTTTTATCTATTAAATATCACTCATTAAAAATGACCTTATTGGGCTTCCCTGGTGGCGCAGTGGTTGAGAGTCCGCCTGCCGATGCAGGAGACACGGGTTCGTGCCCTGGTCCGGGAAGATCCCACATGCCGTGGAGCAACTAAGCCTGTGAGCCATGGCCGCTAGGCCTGCGCGTCCGGAGCCTGTGCTCCGCAACGGGAGAGGCCACAACAGTGAGAGGCCCGCATACCGAAAAAAAAAAAAAAAAAAAAAAAAAAGACCTTATTGATTACTTCACAGCTTACATAGGCCATCAAGCCTGAACACTCTCATATTCTCATTCTTCCTCTTTTCCTTCTAACTTAGACTCTACCATTCTTCCTTTTTTTTTTTTTTTTTTTTTGCGGTATGCGGGCCTCTCACTGTTGTGGCCTCTCCCGTTGCGGAGCACAGGCTCCGGACGCGCAGGCCCAGCGGCCATGGCTCACGGGCTCAGTTGCTCCGCGGCATGTGGGATCTTCCCGGACCAGGGCACGAACCCGTGTCTCCTGCATCGGCAGGCGGATTCTCAACCACTGCGCCACCAGGGAAGCCCCAACCATTCTTCCTTTTTATCTCCCATCCTAGGAATTATTTTTCCACCAAAGAATGATAAATCCAGCTGTGCTCCAGAACCTGGTTAATTAATTATTCTCTCTCTTAAATATGCTTAACATTTCCTTCTAAAATGACCCTTTAATTCTGGCCCATAAATATGTCCAAATTTTTTTTTTTTTTAATTCCATGGTACAGACACTTTGGATGACAGTTTGACATTTTCTTACAAAGCTAATCAGTCTTAAAATATCGTCCAGCAATTGCACTCCTAGGTATTTTACCAAATGTGTTGAAAACTTACATCTACACAAAAACCTGCACACAAAATGTTTGTAGCATCTTTACTCATAATTGCCAAGGATTGGAAGCAACCAAGGTGTCCTTCAGTAGACGAGTGGATAGGGAATTCCCTGGCGGTTCAGTGGTTAGGACTCCATGCTTTCACTGCCAAGGACCCAGGTTTGAACCCTGGTGGGGTGACTAAGATCCCACAAGCCATGCGGCATGTCCAAAAAAAAAAAAGATGAATGGATAAATAAACTGTGGTACAGCCATACAAATGGAATATTACTTAGCGATAAAAAGAAATAAGCTATCAAGTTACAAAAAGACATGAAGGAAACTTAAATGCTAAGTGAAAGAAGCCAGTCTGAAAAAACTACATACTGTATTATTCCAACTATATTACATTCTGGGAAAGGTAAAACTATAGAGACAGTGAAAAGATTAGTGGTTGCCAGGGGCTGAGGAGGAGCAGGGAGGAATTAGGTGGAGCAGAGAAAACTTTTAAAGCATGAAACTACTCTGTATATCATAATGATGGATAAATGACATTATTTGGAAAAACCTATACAACTCTACAACATAAAGAGTGAACACTAATGTAAACTATGGATTTAGTTAATAATGTATCAAATTGGCTCATCAATAATAACAAATGTACCATACCAATGCAAGTTGTTAAAAGGAGAAATTGTGGGTTGGAAAAGAGAGAATATATGAGAACTGCCTGTGTATTCTTTCTTTAAACCAAAACTGCTCTTAGAAATAAAGTCTATTAATAATAATTTTTTTAAAAAAATCTTAAAGTTTATATAAATTGTTTCACCGCAGCACCTAGGTTAGTATGTTTTTTATTAATAACTTGGAGAAGATGTGTATGTTTAGCAGGGGGCAGGAATCTTGGGGGCCATCTTAGAGTTTTGCCTACCCCACTATCCTATCCTATGCTGTCACCTCTCAAAAACATATTTTATGACAAAAGACTAAAGTCGTTGTTCCCTATACTTCCAAATTGGGCTCTTTTTTTTCTCTTTCCATATGTTCAGCTGAATTACTTTATCTACTTCCATGGTTTCACTATCTTTTATACAGGGTTAATCAATCTATCCTACCCCATTAACTCTTCTGTGCTCCACATCCATATTTCTACCTGCCTCTTCATGGTATCCATTGGAATTTCCAATAGCTACTCAAGGAAAACTAATTAATTCTCCCATATACACTCATAAAATAAGAACATGATTCTCCTTGCCAACTTTTTCTCTCTTTGAATGAGATCATCATTACTCAGTTGCTCAAAATAGAAAATTTAGAGCTTCAGCTGATGTTTACTGAAGGCTTAGTATAGATCAGGGACTCTCTTAAATTCTTTACAAGTATTAACATTAATCTTCACAACATCTCTATGGAGAAAGTATCAATACTGTTACTTGAAAACCATAGTGAAGAACCTTTCCCAGAGTGTTATATCTAATACGAGGTAGGGCTAGAGTCAAAACTGTCTGGCTCAACACCTAAGCTTTTAACCACTGTGCTATTTTTCTTTCCCCATGCCCGCTTTGTTATCAAGTCCTATCTATTCTGCCTCTGCAAGTCCACTCAAACTCATCTCCTTATCTCTAGCTCTGTTGTCATGTCCTTAGCTCAGGATCTCATAGGATATTTTTCTAATCTCCAGACTTAGGTTCCTACATACAACTCTTGCCTATTTCAAATAACTTCTACATTCCAGTCATATCATCACTTTCTAATGGAAATGAAGTGTTTACAGCCCTGCTTAAAATCTTCCTATCCAAACTTTGTAGCCTGCCATACAAAGTCTTTCTCCATCTGATTCTTGCCCACATTTTCTGCCTTGTCCCTTTGTTCATAAGTAAATTTGTATCATGTCTCCCATTGTACCCCTTTCTTTACCTATCTGTCTTCCCTTCAATACTGTGAGTTTCTTATGAGCAGGAATCTATATAGATTAGTGCTTGGCATAAAAAATGGACTCAGTAAATATGAATAAACTATTTAGAATCTATCTTTCTTTGTTTCAAGATTCATATTAAAAGATGACTTCAAGAGGAGCAAAACTGGAGTCAGCCTGTACTCACAGATTTAGCCCTGCCCTGGTAGCTTTGAGATCCTAGTCAGATAGGTCACGTCATAATAATGCAGAAGCCCAAGATGTTTAGCAACATGAGAAATGAGAAACAGCTCCAGAAAACCCAATGAAGATCCAAACTAAGAATGACATATTTCCTAATGATCAAATCTAAGTTTGGTACACTGAGACATATTACCTCTCTTAGGGTAGAATACCTTTGACAACATTAAGTAACATAGTGAGTGATGGCAGCTACAAGTGAGGCAGAAGAAATATTGAAAGTTAGGCTCAAAGATCATGTATAAAGAATACCTTTGAGAAGTAACAAATGTGTGCAATTTCCTCTATGCTGTTCACATAGCAGACAGCACTAATCAATAACAGCAATCTTTTCTTGAAGTACCTGGGCCTTATCTCCACAGTCTTTCTCAACAGCCAGGCCCTACAAATTGATCTGAGTTGGCATGAGAGAGAAAATCTATTTATCATATAGACTATAAAAGAAAAGAGCTCTGTGATGAGAATCATAAGGACTTGCTTCTCCTTTGGATCCTAACCATTAACCAGCTAGGAAGTCACCTCATAACCCTAGGCCTCATCAGTAAGATTTGGAAATAGGAGTGGACTATCTCTGTTTCCTTTGTGTGTCCTAGCCCTAAATATTTATCATCTTAAGCAATGGAAAGTATCTATGAATAACTGAAAAAAATATAAATGACTATCACATAATTCTAAGAAATGAAGTTACTCATTGATGTTATAAAACATCATTGTTATCTTTTTTCCTCCTCAGAGAGCTGCTGATACTAATTATAAGATTCTTTGTCCAATGGTTAAAAAGGAAGAAAAACCTTTAAGAAATTAGATGAAGAATTTATTTCTGTGACTGAAAATACCAATACATACCATATAGTTCTCTCTATATGGTGTAGACACACATGTAGTTAATAGAAGATATTCTATCTGTTGAGATTAGGCCCTGGGGTGTCTGATTCTCCATTTTGTGGATCACACCAATACCTTTGCTCAAAATGGTGTATGACTATGTTCATTTGCAAGTATTTGGATCCACAGCAATGGTGTTTTACTCACACTGCTTCACTGTTGACCCCGCCCACCGCTTGTTTTACTGCCAGATAAAACATCTAACAATAATCTACTTATAAACTATAGTACAGGGCTTTGACTATGACAACTCAAGTAAAATGGCAGATATCAACGGAATAAACAGGATCATCCAAGTGCACTAATGGACTATAATAAACTTCATTTTCTACCAGCATGATTCAAATGTTCTTTCTCAAGTTGTAATTAACTGATACCCACAACTGGTTAGTTTGGCAATATTTCTGCTTTGGCAAAACAAGCTTGGTTACTTTCTTGTGGTTACCCTTTTACAATAAATTCTCACATCAGAGAACTTTCAAGCTTTCTGTTTTGCCAAAACTTGCTTCCTTCCTGGTTTACACTTCTAATAATTTTCATGTGCTCTTCTGCTGAATCCCGAGGGTGGACTCCTGACCTCCTTGCTAGAGGTACGAAGGATGCCAGGGTTAGTGACTGCTCTGCGGTTCCCCAAAGCTCCTCCTCCCCAGAACGTGACAGTTCTTCAGCTGCCAAGGTTGGGAAGCAGGACAGGGGACACTCCTGAGGTGCAGCTCCGAGGGGAGGAAGCCGAATTCTGGGGGCTAAAGAGGCCACGCAGGGGACCTGCGTGCGGTGCCAAGCTTGGACCCTTTTGGCCACCCCACGGCTGCGCAACCTGACCCCTGCTCCTGTCTCCCGCCGGTCCGTCCGGCGCGGGCCGCTGTCCACAGTGGGAGGTGCTGAAAGCAAGGAGAGGGCGCGGGGGCGGCGAGGCGGACAGCTTCTCCGAGCGCCTCCGTCCTCGCTCCTCGGTTCCTCCAGCCCTCCCCTCCTCCCGCAGCCATGTTCCACGCGCGGGGAGGGGCTGGGGAAGGGGAGAGGGACGGGGGATCAGGGCGGAGAGAGTCTGCTCTGCCTCAGGGAAGGAGGGGATGAGAGTTGGGGGGAGGCGGCGGCGGCGGCTAGCGAGGAGCCAGCGCTGGGTCCTGCAGTCGAACTCCCAGGAGCCACCATCATGGTGAAGAGGAAGAGCTCCGAGGGCCCAGAGCAAGACAGCGGCCGCGGCATCCCCTTGCCTATCCAGACCTTCCTGTGGCGGCAAACCAGGTGAGGGGCGCAGAGGGCGCGCCGTGGGCCGCCCTGGGCTGGGAGCGCTCCTGGGGCCGCCTGGGTCGTCGTCGCCGCTGCCGCTGCCGCTGCCGCCGAGGCCGCGCCACAGCCTGCAGCTCCCTCTCTGGGGCTGGAAATCAAGCCTTCTGCACCCGCTTAAAAACACGCATTTAAAAAATATTTCGGTGAAGTTTGACGGCAAGCAGGTTGGCAGCTATAGAATAAATATATACATTATTCAGGGGGTGAGACGGCAGAGAGCCTAGGGAGAGGGGGCGGGGAATTAGGGAAGATAATTACGACTGGTTATGCTCCTGTGTCCAATTCCCCCTCCATCTCCTGCTGTAATTCCAGCCCGGTGACCTGTTGTTTTTCCAGCTCCTGTTTGTTGAATGTCTGCTATGCCCACTTGTTAACCATTTTTGCTCGGATTCAGCTAGTGTAATCTTCCTGGTTAAAGCCTCTGAGAAGAATCATTTTTGATACGAAATTTTTTTTTCTTGGAAAAACCTGAAACCTATTTCCATAAATGGGAAACAAGGTTTCCATTATTATTATTATTATTTTAGAGATTTATCAGATAAGAAATTAGATTCTGAAAATCATATGCCACAAGCTGTGTTCAGTTTTCAGTTTTTGAAATGACAGTACACATGAGTAATGTAACGCTTCTGACCATTGGTGATTTAGAATCCGATTAGATAAAAAGTCTTCAGAATAAGACTGGATACAGAAAACGTAGAAATCCGCAGCTTTTTCATATATGTAATTACACATATAAAAGCAAATGTCGTCAGCTGTTTAATACCTGCTCATTAACAAGCCATAGGGAGGCGTGAAATTTGTTTCATAGCACTGTCTTATTTGTTGAAAATATGTCATAAGGATGCTCTAGTAATAATTTTACTTGTGTTTAAAACAATTATTTCTATTAATTTTTCAGTGCATTTTTGAGGCCTAAACTGGGGAAGCAATATGAAGCCTCTTGTGTGGTACGTGATATTCACCATTTAATGACTACTTGCATATACTATGTGTTAATTTGAAAGAAAGAATTTAAATTATACTGTATACATTAATTCACTCAGCAAATATTATTGAGCACCTACTATGTGCCAGGCACAGTTCTAGATGATGAGACAGAGCAGTAATCAAAACAAATATAGAGTTTGTATTCTACTGGGAGGGGGATAGGCCACTCAAATGAGTAAAATACATAGCCGGCCAGATGTTGATATGCGCTACGGAGAAAAATTAAGCAAGAAAGGACATTAAGGGGCACTAGGGTAGAGGTTTCATGTTAGAAGTAGTGGATAGATAAGGTTTGCCTGCTAATGTGACCCTTGGGCAAAGATTTGAAGGAAGGGAGGGAGAAATAGCTGAGGGCAGAGCAGAGGGAAAGCAAGTCTAAAGGCCCTAAGTGGGGAGGGGTAGAGCAGTAGAAGAGAGTGTGCAAAGATAACAGAATAAGGACAAGTATAATAAGTCAAATCCTTAATCAACAAATCAAAACTGTTATATAGTGGAAGCTCATAAAATGAGAACCTATGACCTACTCAAAGTAGTATGCAATTCTGAACTTTTATGTCTTCCATTTTTTGTGCAAGTCTGAAATGGACAATATGAAATAATTATGAAAATAATGCTGTTAATATTTATGCAAAATATGGTGCACTTGTCCTGAGATTCTAAGGGAATCCTATGACTTACAAATTGTCTTTTTACAAATTGAGAAGACACAAAAATGTGAAGCAAAATTAAAATGGGCTTTTCAAAGACTTCATTAAAACCTGGAGCTCACATAAAGGTCTTTACATTGCATATATTATAACCTAAAAGTGGAAACCTACCCATATGGATATTGCCATGATATTTGCAAATGACTTGATAGATGATAAATGACCTTCTAGTAAAGAGCTCTGAAATGTGTTAGGGTCACACACTACTATGGACGCCAATTGGAAAATTAAACACCTCTCCCCATACACACACATATGTGCACAGCACACACTCAAATAAGAATTTTTTTCTGTTGTATTTCCTGCCCTTCAAATTTGTCACAGATATTTTTTTAAAACTAACTAACTTTTTAATAAGGACCTTTTAATGGAATTTGTTGTACTTAGCACAAGTTAAAGTAATTTGACACCTGAAATCTCTGAGCCTTCCTCAAATCATGCTTACAGTTATACTAGCTTAAAATAACCCTGATTTTGTTCTTGGCAAAGATAAGTCTGACATTTTAATGTTGTCACACAATATCAAGTAAGTCCCATTCATAGATACAGATAGATAGATAGAGAGTGATGTAAGTATAAAAAACAATTTCCAGGGTTTAAAATTACAAAAAGTTATGTTAGTAATATTTAAGAAGAAAATGGCGTTAAGTATCTAAAGCTTCCTGAGATTATAAAATATATAACTCATCCTCTGAAAGTATATTCATCAGACTGTATAAATTCTTTATAATATTTTAATATCTAATGTACTCACCCTTTACTTAATGAATACTTAGATACCTGAGGGCTGAGGAATTTAAAAGTATTTGGATCTGCCTTTATCTGGTTTCTTTAAGAAAACCCCAAAGACTACATCTCTGATTGAACTCCTTGCCAAACCTCAGCATGCCTTTCATTATGAAGGTGAATGTATTTTCTTTTCTTGAATCAAAGGTAAATAGTTTTCTTTGCAGAATCTCTGTATTAAGCCATATTTTTTCTCAGATATCCTAATAATTCCAATAACACAGCTTGAGCACTTGGGACTGTATTATGACCACTCGGGGAGAACACAGTTCTCTAGACCATTTGGGACATCAAGTAGCAAGCAGGTTCTGTTCATACAAGTCAAATGTTTATTAAATTTATTCTGATATTTGGTAGCTGCACTTTCCCCAACACCTTATGGTGATATCCTCCTCCACCTTCAAAGAGAAAAAACAACTCAGTAGGTCAACTTGCTCTGGGGCTTGGGGGTGGGGTGCTTCACTTGCTGAAAGTATCCCTGGCCAGGATAGAAGATTTAATAAACCCCCAAAGCAAAAATGGCTTATTTCCCTCCTCCCTCCCTCCTTTCTTCTTTCCCTCCTTTTCTCACTTTATTCAACAGTTAGATGAACAGTCTTTATGGTTCTAGGCGTTATGTAAGGAGTGTCCTGTGCCGGATCATTGCTAGGGACATGGAATAACTCAGAGACCCCAAAATCAGATCTCTTGAAACAGTTGGATCTTATTTAACACTTGTTGCCCATTCACATAAATTCTGTACCTCAAGACACTTTCACAAAAGACATTTCACCTTGGTCTGCAGTTGTGATAGCTCCTTTCAATGACACAGCATCATTTTATAAAATATTACGTCCAAAACCTCATACAGCTAAATGTGTTGTTGTACTCTTTTTGATGGGAGCTTATTTTGGTGGAAATAAAGATCATTTAATAATTCAAGCCATATACTTTGGATCAAAAACGTGAAAATGGGTAGATAATTGGAAATTGTCACTGACTCATTTCATGTCAACATATACAATGAAATGCAATGTAAATTCTCTAAAGAATTTGGTCTAGTGATATGTATCTTTTGGGGTATACAGTACTGTGTTGTCTATTTTTTCACCCATCAGGATCTCTAATTTCTTATTTTACTTTTTTTTTTTTTTTGGTATCGACAGTCCTTTGAACGAGTGTTGGTAGAAAACAAGCTGCATGGCCTCTCTCCGGCCCTGTCTGAAGCCATCCAGAGCATTTCCAGATGGGAACTGGTACAAGCTGCTTTGCCTCATGTCCTCCACTGCACTGCAACCCTGCTGTCGAACAGAAACAAGCTAGGTTGGTGCTCCTACATTCCTTCTTCATGACATACCATTGTCCTCACTCATGGTAACTCATCATAACACTCACAATAACAACCTGTATAACTGACTATTTTTCCAGGCACTGGGCACACATTCTCATTTAATTCTGACAAAGTCTCCCTCACGTTGGTGTCATTGTTATCTCCATTTTACCAATGAGGGAACTAGCTCTCTTTCTTTTAACTTTTTAACTTTACAAGAATATGTGAATGTATTCTCCTTTTAAACATTAGAATGTTATAGAGAAGCTAAAGTCTCTCTCTCACCTGTTCAAGATGAGTTCTAATCAGATTGTCCCTTTGTCCTCCCAACGCCTAAAGCAACCACCTTCATGAATTTGTCATATTCTCCTCCAGATCTTTTCCCAACTTCGTGGTGTTATGTGTATGTGTGCATGCATGCATATACATATTATTTTTCTTGTTTAGATTATTTTGCAGATTTCTTTTCCCACATGGCATTATGTCCTAGCCATCAGCCCTAAGGTCTTCTCCATCCAGTTCCTTCCCCTCATTTGGGTCTCTGCTCAAATGTTACCTTTATAGAGGGGCCTTTCCTAATCACACTGTCTAAAATGGAGTAGCTGTTATCCTCAAAGCCCATACTCTTAACTACTATGCTGCTTATTTGGAAATATATGTGGGTATCTGACTGAAGAGATGTGATGCATGCAGTTTCTTTCCCTGTGTCAGCATATCTGCAGAGATTGCATCCAGTTAGAAAGTTCCA
Organism: Kogia breviceps; assembly: GCF_026419965.1. NCBI lineage: Eukaryota > Metazoa > Chordata > Mammalia > Artiodactyla > Physeteridae > Kogia > Kogia breviceps. The sequence continues at coordinate 174,962,415 of NC_081311.1, forward strand.
AAGCAAGAGTGAACCCTTTCAGCAGTGGCTGTAAGTGGTGTAGAGAAATGCTAGCATCTCCCAGGAAATCAAGCCACAGAAGAAAGCAAGGATGTTCTTCCCACACCCAAGGTTGACACCCGTTGTTCTGGTCACGGAGTTTGCCTTAACCTAGCTGTGTTGTTATCCCATGCAGGCCACCAGGATAAACTGGGTGTTGCTGAGACAAAGCTCCTTCATACCCTGCACTGGATGCTCCTGGAGGCCCCCCAGGACTGTAACAGCGAGCGTTTTGGGGGCACAGACCGAGGCTCCAGCTGGGGTGGCAGCAGCAGTGCTTTCATCCACCAGGCTGAAAACCAGGGTTCTCGAGGACAGCCTTGCCAAAACAACTCCAATGATGAAGAAGAAAACAACCGATGGAAGATCTTCCAGAACTCCATGGCTACTGTGGAGCTCTTTGTGTTTCTGTTTGCTCCTCTGGTTCACAGAATCAAGGTAAGCAGAAAGCTGGTGAGGGCTAAGGGGAACTAGAAGTCAGATGAGGGTTTGCTTCAAATGATATTTCTGTATTTGGCATCCATGTCTTTGTATGATCTTATAGCAAGCCAAGACATGGAGAGCTTTGTTTCTATACTAAACTATTGAACGTTATTTCAAAACCACAATTGTCCTACTCAAAAGCCTTCAGTTGTTCTCCATCTACCCCAAGATAATACCCAATATATTAAACATGGCATATAGAGTCAACTGTGATCTGGGGCTTAAATCCTGTCTTAACTGATGAACTGCCGATCCCTGCTGGCCACCTCATGATCCAGTTCTGGGAGCCTTGTGAACCATTCCCTGAATATGCCCTTGCTGTTTTCTCTGCCCTCCTCTGTTCCCTTCATGGTTCTTCAAACTTCAACTTTAGTGTCATCATTTCCATGAAGCTTTTCCTCTGACCTTCCCCATGTAGGTTTAGTCACCATCTCCTTTGTATGTCTACAGCATGTTGTAGCTACTTCTATTATAATGCAAGATCTGGAACAGAAGTTTTTACGGTGGACTTTTTGATATTTTGGTATACAATCTAAGAACTGCTTTTCAAAATACTCTTAAATGCATAAAGTACAAAACATAGTATTACATGGAAACAAATTGTATTAAAATACAATTATATACATGTACCCCTTGGGTCTGAAAGAGACCAAGATTATTTTAAATCATAGTGCTACCACTTTCTAGCTGTGTGATCTTGTTGATATTATGTAACCTCTTGGATCCTCCATTGCATAAAATCGTGGATATTCAAACACAGGGTGAATATATATGAAGACATAATACATGGAAAGTATGTAGAAAAAAATCAAGTACATGGAAAGAAATCAAGAACTATTTGTTACTTCTGTGAATGAATAAATTACAATATTCCATCTAAGTGCTCTGAAAAGAGATAAGAAGGAATTAATATGCTCAACTTTTCTTTAATAAAATATTAGGATCTTAATCTAATTGACTCTGTTCCATGGCTGGTAGGACTAGAATTGAAACTACCTGTAAATCCCCAAAATGCTTCCCATGACTGGCCACATTGTCTATCAAAATTATCAAAAGATATTAAATGTTGTTAAATTAAATGGCTGCTTTAAAAGCATTGCACTTTTTAGTTTTAAAAGTCTTTGATAAAGGTTACACTTAATGGAAAGCATTACTTTAAATGAGACGGTCCCCCTGACCTGTGGGGTCTGCAGGATCTGGCTCCTGCCCCGCTACCTCCATCTCACTGGCCTCTCTCTTGTTCACTAAGTTGCAGGCTTCCCAGAGACTTATCCTCAAACTCAACACAATTTGTTTTTGCTTTCAGGCCTTTGCACTGGTTTTTCCTTCTATCTGAAACATTTACTGCCACCTTCCACCCTAGATTTTCACATGGCCATGTTCTTTTCATCAATTTACCCACAACTCAAATGTTACCAACTCAAAGTATTTCCCTGGTTACTTTAGTGCCACTAGGACATGACTCTACATTTTTTGTTGTTTCCTTCTTAGCACCTATCAGTACCTGAAATTATTTTATGTGTTTGTTTACATGTTTATCACCCATCACCCCCACCAGAACAGAGGTTCTTGAGCAAAGGGACACTGCCTGTCCAGGTCACAACTCTAACTGATAGTGTCTAAAATAGTGTCTGTCATATATGAGGCAATCAATAAATATGTAATGACTGTCACTAAATAAACCCAAGTTATTAACAGAAGCTGATCCAGATGCTAAAAGTAGCAATTATACATAGGTACCTAGTCCCCAAAACAGAAAGGGCAAGAAAGAAAGCTCCTTAAAAAAAAAAAAAAGATAGCCTATAACATGTCTATTTGTAGAGAGAGATCCTCTGGATTAAAAAATGTGGAAGTATAGGAGTGGCTGGAATGGCTATAATTTTATTTGAAAACATGCTGAGAGTCCAAGATTTGGAAACAGATAGGCGTATGTTAGAATCCAGTGCTTGCTGCTTCCTATTCTATGGAGGAAAGACATTGAGCAATTAAATTCTTTAAGCCTCAGTTTTCTCAAGTATAAATTGAACATAAGAATAATTTTATGGAGCATTGTGAGGATTAAACAAATTAAAGTGCTCAACCTGACATACAAAACGTCATTAACAAATGGTAGATTTTAGTGTTGGCATTTTATTGCTATTGACATTATGAATTATTAGTAGAAGGGGAGCCAGATCTTCCTTCAGGGGAGACCACACAGATAGTGAGGAAAGCTGGCGCAACGTCCCCAAGTTTTACCTATGGCCTGGGATTGGAGTATTTGTAAGGAAGTAAAACAATGCCTATGAAACACGGCACAGTGATCAATACGTAGTATTGTACTGTAACAATTACTGTTGGCTATTATTACTAGCATTATTGTTTTATCATTTTATTATTGCTATGAGAGAAATATTGTTCTAGATGCCATAGGGCACAAAAAATATTAATGAGTCAATAAATTTCACTGCAAGGCTTTTTTTCATCTGAGCAAGGGCTTTGCTTTTATCAGCGTAGTGAGGAACGTGCAACCCCTTGATCAGGGTTTCTCAGTCTTGGCACCATTGGCATTTGGGGCCAGATAATTCTTTGTCCTGTGCTTTGTAGGATATTTACTGACATCTCTGGCTTCTACCCACTAGATGCCAGTAGTACCTCCTTCTTCCGAATTGTTACAACCACAAATGATTCTAGACATTGCCAGATGTCCTAAAGGGGTGGGGAGGGGAGAGAATTGCCCCTGATTGAGATCCACTGACCTAGATCTTTTATCTGTGTGCTAGTTATCAGGCCCTACCTTCCTTATCCGTACTGTACCCATGTCAAATGCTCCTCACCAGCACCTTTAATGGCCTTTTCTCCCTATTCTTCCTTTGCATTTGTCCTTCAGAACTCCAGCCCCAGATCAAGACCTAAAGCTACCTTTTCTATCCCAGCCCCAGAGATCTGCGTGCTCCTGGGGTAAAACCAGACAGCAATCCAGTCTGTTGTTGCTACAAATTGTGGTCTCAAGCTCTGTGTGCTGCCCCACTTGTCAGTCCTTGTCTTGATTCCCTCAAGTCCCCACTCTGTGCTCACATAGACTATGTTTTATGTTGAGGCTCTTATAGGACATAGTACTGCAGGAGGCATGAAGGGCTGGAATCCAGTCTAGGCATGAGCCTGTGCCTCCACTTCCACACCTACTCAATTCCTTCCACCTGCTCTGCTTTCCTCTATTAGGTAACAGAAGTTTTCACATATCATTTCTAATTTTTACAAACACCCACAGGAAGGTGGATATCTTTGTCTTCATTTTACCAAAGAGGAAACTGAGGTCCAGAGAGGTAATAATCATCAAGCTCATTAAGTAACCGAGGTGGGATTCAAACCCAATTCCATCTGACTTTCTCCAAAACTATATTGTTTCTTTTGTTTCTGTGCTGGAACTCTTCTCATCAAGGTCATGAACAACCTTGAGCTATTGAACCTAATCTTTATTTTGCTGTCTTCATTTCCCTGAAATTTAGCTGCGTTTGAACTTACAAACCTTCTTGAAGTTTCTTATCCCTTTGGTAGCACCACACTCTGCTAGTTCTCCTTGCATCCCTGGCTGCTTCTGCTCTATCTCCTTTGACAGCTCATCTTCTTTGCCTGCCCCTCTAACATTGTGGTTCTCCAGAGATGCAACCTAGACCCTTTGCACTTCTCACTTTGTCTTCTCTTTGGAGACCTCCTCTCCTGCTTCATTTACCATTTGTGTCTTAATAGGCTGAGGTCACCTAATTTTATATGTCTAAAGTAGTCCCCTTTCCTAACCTCTAGACCAATTTGTCAACTAGCTTCTCCAGATAGATAATCTAAGGGCATTTCAGATTTCCCCTGGAATGAGCCATTGTCCTGATGTTCTGTATTTCAGGTGATGGACCCATTCACATAAACTCAAAACCTAGGTGCTTCCTTTGAGTACTCCTTCATCCTTACCTACACATTCCATGAATCACAGAGTTCTACTCATTTTGTCTCTTAAATATTTCTCAGATTTACCTAATTTTCTTCATCCCTATTATCCTCCTTAACCCAAGATTTCATCATCCATGGCTTGGGCCTCTTACTTGGGCCACTTTCTAACTGGATTTACAGTCTCCTGGCTTGTCTCATAAAATCCAACCTCAACACCCAAGTGATCTCTCTAAAATGCAGATCTGAACATACCATGAACATACTTAAAGTAATTTGTTGATTTCTCATTATACAGAGGATGAAACTCTAGCTCTCCTTTGTGGTAACTGGGGCCTCCATGACCTGCGTGGCTACCTCTCCTGCCTATGAGCTCCAAATGCTTGGAGTCTCCCTAAGAACATAACATGCTTTTTTCCAGGTCTATTTCATGCTGGTCATGTCACCTGGAATACCCTCCTACCTTACCCTTCTGCCTAGAAAATTCTTGCTCATCATTTATGACTTCATTGAAGATCTATCCTCCCTTCTTCTCTATCTCTATAATATATTAGACATATTTTTATTATTATTTTTAGCTTCTTATTATCATTATCTCTTTATCTGTCCAATTCTACTAGATTGCAGATGGTTTGAGAATAGGAATTATCATTGTATCTTGGGTAGCTAATGTAGTGTCTGTGTTTTGTAGGCATTTAATTGATATTTATTGAATGAATTAGTTTACTAATTAGCAAATAATCTAAGTGACATCCTTTTGTAAGACAGTGTATAATTCAATATATTTCTATGCTTTTACTTTATAACTAGCTCAAATATTTTACATGAAATCAATATTCTGTCAAATATATTATTAATTTTAGACCAAATTTAATTTTTTAATGAACACTTGTTACAACTAAGGAATCTACTTTAAGTGTGCTGCCAACATTTTCTTGATTTGATCCTAATCACTTATTCCCTCAATAAATATTTATTGAGTGCCTACTACATGCTAGGCACTGTTCAGAGTGCTGGCGAAACAACAGGGGATAAAACAAAATCCAAGCCCTCAAGGAGATTTTTATAAAATTTGTATGTCTGAAGTAAACAACTTTAAAACAGAATTTTAAATAATAGTTGTTTAAGTAGATGTCTCTAAGCTACTAGTAAACACATTTAGAATTGCTTCATGTCATCATGGAAACAGGCTTTCATTGCAAGTAACATTGTGGAAATGTTGATTCTTTGAATTTTTACGCCTTCTGGTTTTTCTCAGAACCTTTCTAGACCACCCACCCCACAGCTGTTTGAATGATAGAGTACCTTCTCCAGCTACAGAGTTTCTGTTCATGTGTGCATATGTGTATATATCACACTGGGTGACCCATGAAAGAGGATTCAATAAGAGGAATTAGTGACCCAGAGTTTATACATTCAGCCAACTTAAGAGGACTTACAAAGGAGCATATCGACATAAGAACTGGCCATCCGTTCTGAAGGTGTTCAGGTCTAAAGAATGATCAGATTTATTTGGTGTTATTTGGAGATTGTAACATATGCTCAATTAATCAACAATTATGTATTGATGTTCAAGGAAAAATGCACAGAAGGAGATCTCAACTTGTCTTCAAGAAATATACAGTCTAGTTGGGGGTATATCAAACAAAACAAAATGATGACAGTAACTGTCACTGAGTGGATAGAGCAGAGGTTAAAGGCCAGGATGTCAGTTTAAGAGAGCCCACTTCCTGTTGCAATGTCCATCGGAGTTTTATTTGTGCCAAGATTACTTAGAAGAAATGTGGAAAAGGACCAATCTCTGAAACTAAGAAATTGTCCAAACCAGATCCATTGTGATTTAGCATTCTGCATTTCTGGAGACAAATCTGATATACTTTGCACATGGTTAATTCCCTGATTGCTGGATCTAATACCACACATGATACCATGCAGACTTCCCCATGTCCATTTCAAGGGAGAGGGGTTGCTTTCCCCTTAACTTTGGATCTATCTAGTTGTTTACTCAGTGTATCTAGTTGAATGTCTAACAGGCCTCTCAAACTTAACATGTCTAAAACTAGGCTCCTGATATCCCCAAACCTGTTCCTCCTGCATCTTGCCCGTATTTATCAGTGGCAAAGCCAAAAAATCTTTGACATCTTTTTCCTACACTCTACCTCTAGTCAATTAACAAATTCTATAAGCTGTATCTTCAAAATGTATCCAGAATCTACAGCTTCTCATTTTGCCCTCTACTGATACCCCTAGTCTAATGATCTTTCACCTAGTTGATAATAATAGCTCCGTAGTCTCTTTCCTCCCTTGCCCTTTCTCAAAGTATTCTCAATAGCCTGAGTGGTCCTCAAAACATACATCGAGTCATGTCATTCCACTATTCAAAACCCTCCAGTGACTTCTCATGTTACTCAGTAATTGAAGTCCTTACTATGACGTATCAGGCCCTATATTATTTGGAATTCAAAAACGTCTCCAATCTTATTTTTTTCTACTCTTCTGTCATTCGCTTGACTCCAGGCCAGCAGTCTCTTGGCTGTTTCTTGACACACAAGATATACTTAGGACCTTTGCCCGTGCTGATTCCTTTTCACAAAACGCTTTTTCTTAAAATATCTACATGGCACCTCCTTCATTTCATTCAGATCCTTATTCAAAAGTCATCTGCACAAGAAAGGCTTCCCTGGCCTTCCTGTCTAAAACATCAGCACCTTGTCTGACACTTCCCTTTCCCTGCTTTACTTCTCCCTTTGCAGGAGAGCATCCCTGGAGAGCAGGGATTTTTGTATGCTTTGTCCACCGTTGTGTCCCAGAACCTAGAATAGGACCAGGTACACAGTAGGTGGTCTATAAATATTTGTAGAATGAAAGTGGCATGAATTTGACCAAATGCTTTTTCAATACTGACACTAGATGCTTTTCCATCATGGGTACTGCTGTGGTGCCAGGATCTTGGCCTATAGCTTGCGGAAGAGTCCCCTCTTTACCAACATGGAGATTTATTCAGGGATTTCATCTAGCCTTTCCAGTTGAAGCTTCCTTTGAGCTACATTGATTCACCATTTGCAGAATCAATTTTTTTCCTTTTTTCCAATTTCTTTCTAGCTCTCATCCTTCTAGATCAGTGATTTTCAACCATAGCTACACAAGAGAGTCACCAGGGGCAACTCAAGAAAACCTCACAGTGATTCTAATTTAATTGGTCTGGTTAGGGGAGGAAGCAGGGCCTGGACCTCCTAGGTTTGAAAAGCTCCCCAGGTGATTATAATATACAAGCCAGGTTGCAAATCACCACCCTGTGAATTCCTGGTCTCAGTTATGTTCATTAATCTGCAATCACTCTCTCTGCTTCCATCTCTATGTTGTTTTGAGAGGCCGAGTTGTTGAAAATGTAACCTCAGAATGTCATACATTTGTACTTATACAATTGCATTTTAAACATCTCAGCCACTCAAAATGATGTAATGGTGAAGCAGAGAATGTACTCCCTGGAAGAGACCTTCAATTGTAGATAACCGAATGAGTATGGCTTGTAAAGTAAGTACAATTCAGCAAGTACCTATCATTCACCCAATTCCTAATGCTGTTTTTAGCATTGTGATGATGACAGGGCCTGTGACTACCCTCAGGGAATTAAAGATCGTTGAGAAGGCAACAATATAAAATAACATACTAAGAAGGGTCTAACTATATGTTCCTGATTCCGTGAAATGCAAGAACAAGAGGTGGACTGGAGAATAGAAAGTTAAAATAGCATCTGAGGATATTGCCTTATGAGGGAGAAAGAAGGACAATTAAATCATTAAGAGGAATAATAACAATAACCATAAGTAAAGATATCTGCCAAGACCCTTGAAATAAAAAGGCCTCAATCACTGCTAACAGAAAACAATAATTGTGTGTTTCATGATCTGCCCAAAGCTGCATCTTAATTAATTATTCATTTTGCCTAAAGCAGACCACTGTGATTTCTGTTGTAATTATGATGATAATTTAAGGCTATTGGTTTACCCTAGAAACACTCATCAGAGTGATGAAGGAAGGTCTTGAAGATCAGCCTACTTTGAAAATAATCGTGTGAATGATGTTCTTTTTTTATACAATTTTAGAAGGTTACTTTCCATTTATAGTTATTACAAAATATTGGCTATATTCCCCATGTTGTACAATACATCCTCGAGCCTGTCTTACACCCAGTAGTTTGTGCCACAAACTATTGGGTGAATGATGTTAACCATTGCATTGACTGGTCCCTTCAGCCAGTTCTTGGATATAGATCTTCTCTTCTCCCAGGAATCTGACCTCACGTTCCGACTGGCGAGTGGGCTTGTTATATGGCAGCCCATGTGGGAGCACAGACAGCCTGAAGTCTCTGGCTTCACAGCACTGGTGAAGCCCATCAGGAACATCATTACAGGTTTGTGACTTAGACGCCCAGTGGGACAGTGTCAGCATACATAGTGAGGGCGATGGGATGATGTGCTCTTAAGAAAACAAGAAGAAGAAAACTTCAGGGAGTTATCTAGGTGCCCCAGGTACGGGGCTCATTTACATGATGAGAAACTCTAAACCAGGAGCACATGCTGTTGAGTTGTATGACTTTGGGTAAGTCATTTAAACTTCCTGTGCCTGTGTTTCCTCATCTGTAAAATAGGGTAGGGGTCAAAACACACTATTACAAGTACTTACAGGGTTGTTATGGGGAATAAATGAGTTAATATATGTAACATTACTTAGAAGAAAGCCAGGCACATAGTAAGTGAATAAGTGGTAGCCATTATTATTTCATCATTATGGTAAATGGAGTAGCAACTCCTTAACAGTCTCTCCTTAGAGGGTTGTTTTTTTTTTTTTTTTTATCAAGGCATTTCACTACAGGAATTGTCCAATGCAGTAGTCCTACTGTCGAATTGTAGAAAGAGTATAACATGATAGCTTGAAAAGTGCCTGAAAAGTTCATGCTCCACCCCAGATCTATCTCTTACCATATATGTAACCCAACCTCCCTGAGCATTTCTATTTCTTTAAAATGGAGATAAAAATACCACCTTAGGGCTTCCCTGGTGGCGCAGTGATTGAGAATCCGCCTGACGATGCAGGGGACACGTGTTTGTGCCCCGGTCCGGGAAGATCCCACATGCCGCGGAGCGGCTGGGTCCGTGAGCCATGGCCACTGAGCCTGCGCGTCTGGAGCCTGTGCTCCGCAACGCGAGAGGCCACAACAGTGAGAGGCCCGCCTAGCACAAAAAAAAAAAACAACAACAACACCTTATATGGCTTCATAGTGAGGAGTCAGTAAGAATGCATATAAAGTGCCCATTTTATAGAGTGCTTAATTACATACTTCTATTCCCAGCCCAACTTTCAGCATCAATAACAAAATTTAAAAAGAGATAAATTATGTGGGAAATCTACAGAAGTGTTTGTGTGTGTGTGTTTATATATGCACACACTGAAGTATATACAGAAGTATATATATGTACACATATATAGATATATATAGTTATCTTTATAAGGTTTCTCTGCAGACAATGGAGGATTTTGAATGGAAAAGAGCTCTGTAAAGGGAAGGAAACCATAAACAAGTTCTTACACGCTTTATTTTCCCCTATAACTTAACACAAACTTGCAAGGTTCATAGCATGTTAAGGGATTTTGCAAACTAAGGAGTTGCATATTATTCATATATGTGATAAGATGCTTATAGTGACAAATCATGCTTATTTAGCCATTCAAAAGATGAAATTTTTCATACAGTAAAAGTAGACTAATACCTCAATTTACATGTATATAACCATTAACTATTGAAATAAATTGTAAATTAAAGAGTAACAGTCTATCATAATATTCAGATATCAAGGAACTAAGTAAAGATGCCATAGTCAGAAGTGATCTACTTCAGAATCCATGGATGGAATGAGGTTAACACTTGTATAAAAACTAAGGAATCATGTCCCTCCGTGAGAGCAGCTGAGCTATTCACTTCCCCCCTCCTTTTGCTTCTCAGTGATATTCACAGTGGGTTCCTTACCCTCTGCTTGATGCCTGTGGACTTGAAATGCTGTCCACTGAGGGAAAATTAAACTCAACTTAGCATGGCCAGAAGAAAAACAATGGCACATGAGTGACACCCCTCTGATCTCTTGCTTTGTGATTTGGTAAATCACTTTGCCTCTCAGCACCAAAGTATTCCAATTCAAATGGGGCCTGTCGTTTTGGCTTCCCATTGATCCTCCACTAAAGATGTGACTGGTTTGAATCTTACCTCAGGGGCAGCTTAATGTGTTGAATAAAGCACCTGGAGCCAGGTAGCCTGGGCTGGAAACTTTTTGTAAGGGTCAGTGACCTTGGGCAAGTTAAATTCCCTGTTCCTTAGTATCTTCATGTGTAAAATGGGTCTGGAAGTATACCATAAGTTATTACAGGGTTATTGTAAGTGTTAAATCAGTTGATATATGTAAAATGCTCAGAACAGGACTTGACAGATATTAGGTACTAGGTAGATGTTAACTGTTATAATTTTTAGTATGGCCAATTTTTAGCACCTTAACCTATTGAGTCATACTGAATATATGAAGAAATCTATATTGATAACCTAGAAATGCTAAGATTTTTGAATTAGGTTATGTGATTTCTCTTACAACATATGCTATTAAATGTCTTCTTTCAAGGTTTTAATGATCTATTAAAATAGGTTTTTGATTTGAAAGTGGAATGAACTGAGGAAATAAAATACCTTATATAACATGTAAACTTATAAAATTTGTGGTGGGATTTCATCCATCTTTGCAGCTAAGAGAAGCTCTCCCATCAACAGTCAAAGTCAGACCTGTGAATCACCAAATCAAGACATAAGACACCGAGAGGTGAGTATATTATAATCATGAGAAGAAAGGTGGTCATTCTTTGAACATTATGTAGTGTGAAGGGTAAGACTTGACCAGTGCTTTATCTCAATGACTAGCATGTAACAATAAATGTTAGTTATCATTATTTATCCTGCATTAACTCAAGTACCATCTTGTTCTCAATTATTGAATCTCCTAATATTTGCTAGGCAAACCTAATGTAGGTACAGTAGTACTGCAGCAGTGGGGAAGGAAAGGAGGCTTAAGCTACAGCATCCTTTAAGGAAACTAAAGTTTAATGAGGAATCAAGACCAATCCACATAAAACAGAAGATGCATAATAAAACAATATAATTTAATGTAAATTCATCCTGCACTATTTGATTCAGAAGAGAGATGAAGACCAGGGTAGTTCAAAGCCACATAGAAATGTATACTGTCATTAACTTAATATGTGTTAGATGACCTGCTTTCACCTCCAGTTCAGCATGTGAAAAATACAGTTTACTGCTTTCCATCAAAATTGGATCCTCTTTCCAACTCATGCATTATTGCCAGGAGTAGCATCATCCTTTTCACCCTCGAAACTAGAAATTTTGGAGTCCTAGTATATCTCCTACTGAGCAATTGCTAAGTATAGACACTGTGATTTATATGCTGTATTTCATCTATTCTAAGATGTACATTTTTTTCACTTTTAACATATTTGAAACCTAGTGTATTTCATGATCTTTGGCCTTTTACCATCTCCCTGCCTGGTAGAAGTCTTGATACGATTATCATTCTTGCAGCATAAATTTGGTCATTTTCAGCATCTAGGTTTGCAGAATCAGGGTCAGTGGCTTAGAAGAGTATGTCAGAGGAGATAGTGAAGCACTCTTTTAAGAAATAACACTCTTGACACAGAAAGTTATTCTATGGAAAAATATATATCAACAGCTTTGAGTTGAAATTGCTAAATGTGAAAGAATTTTAGGAATACCTACACAAATTTATTTCACTTATAGTTTCCTTTTTACATATACATGGGATTGATATATAATCAAAAGCTCTGCATAAATAAGGCTAAGGTAGACCTTTTAAATAAGTATAAAATTTAAAAAGTTCTCACTGATAAGAAGTGTCCTAATTGAATAGAAATTTTTTCTTAATCATACATAAAATAATGGTGCATCTTATAACTTGAAGACATCTTAGATACAATGAAATACATAAATCCCACATTTCAGTCTCTTTAATCCTTTCCATTTGATTTCTTGAGTCATATTGTTTTCTTTTCATCCTGTTCCTCAGGTGTGCACTGTTACCCCGCTAAATCCAGGTCCTTGTAACTAGATTGCAGCTGGAACCACAGATTGGATTTTCTACCTCTAGCCTCTCCTGCTTCACATAAATATCAGTTCATAATGCCTGACTGATCTTCCTAATGCATCATTTATTTATTAACTCATCATTCCACAGAGGCTGATTATATACAAGGTGCCAGCCTTTTATTATATCCCTTCCTCCTTAGGAGCCTTTAGTGGATCCCATCAAGCATCAGCTCAAGACCACACTCCTCTCCCTGGCTCTCTGTGCATTCCACCACTTGACAGCATCCTTCTTAGGTGACTCTGATTATCCCTTCAGTTAGGTAAGCTCTGCTGTCAGTGGGCAGAGCATGCAGTCTTAGCCTCTGGGTCTTTCCTCAGACTGTTTCCTCCTCCCTGTTGTCTATCTAAATTGTATCTTTCTTTTAGGGATGAATTTAGATCTTGACTCCCCATGAGCTCTTGTCTAATTACTCTAAACCTACACTGTCCAATATGATAGCCACCAGGCCCATTTGGCTATTGAGCACTTGAAATATGATTAGTTTGAATTGATTGAAGAGTCTGAATTGATGTTAAGTATAAAATGTATACCAGATTTTGAAAACTTAGTATAAAAAATGTAAGTACTTATTAGTAACACTTATATTGATGACATGTTGAAATGAAAGTTTGGGATTACACAGACTATATAATTAAAATTTTAATTTTGCCTATTTCTTTTGACTACTTTAAAAGTTAGGTGTGTGTCTCCTATATGGGGCTTGCATTATACTTCTATCAGATGTGCTGCTGTAACCTGTATTTACCTCTCTTAAAACTAAACTGTAAGCTCTGGATTTCAAGGTTCAGGTTCATCCAATATTTTTTTATCTCCAAAAATCTAACACGAAACACACATAATATGTTCATGCGGAAGGAATCTTTGATCAAATTCAGAAGATTTATTTCGTCAAATTTCTAGCTGTATTTGTCACTCTATGCATCATGTTTGAACAATGCTTTCTTATTTTACATATGAAAATAGAAATTGTAAGGGCTAAAATGCTATGATCAGTTTTTGAGGGTCTTTATCTTTTAGCAAAGAATTTTATCTGTAATACTGATGGAAAAATAGCTCACATTACCTGGGCAGAATTACATTTATTACATTTAGCTAAATGTAATTAAACTACTCTGTAAATAAAGTGAAATGAATTTGTACTTACAAGTAAAGGTAATTGTATCCAATTGGAAGAATGTATTACATGCCCCCCTGATGCGTAATGGAAAAACCTGAACCTTGCACTTTCATTCTTATGTTTTGTCTTTGATTTGATTAGCTCTTTCTAACCTGACCCTTGTTTTCTGCCTCATGTCTCTATTCAGTTCACCTCAGTATTGGTGTATCTTTGATGAATTGTTGGTTTTTAGCTCTTCTTCTGTAGATTTTGGACATGGAGGTGAAAAAGAAAAGAATCAAGGGCAAAGTGAAATAAAGGACATGAAAGTACTTAGAAGCCGGTTTCCATTCCCTCTTAAATAAAGACAAAATCCCTTTGTCTATGACATGATACTTAACTATGGTGCATATTTTTTTAATTTAAAAAACTATGTAATATGATAGATAATTCTAGAGGATATGCCTAAAGGGAAAAAAAGCACTAATCTACTATCTCCACCCCTAAAAGGGACTCCAGGTGGTCTCTGAAACGTTCCAGTCAGATTCCATCTCACCCAAGGCCACCATTTCAGGCTGCCACCGAGGAAACTCCCTTGATGGAAGTCTGTCCTCCCAGACTTCCCAGGAAAGAGGACCATCGCATTCCAGGTACACAATTGCAATGTTGGGTCAAAAATGTATCCCCAGCTCCCCAAAATGAAATATACATTTCTAGCTACTTATATAGCCTCTGTCCCTTAAAATGTGTAAGTGCATGATATATATGTACATATTCTTGGTCAAAATATAATTAGATTAATAATTCCAGAAATGAGCTATGAATAGCTCATTTAAACACACTCGGGTAGACATAGAAAGACATGTCTGATTCAATGAGATGTCTGAACTGAATAATATTTTAAATATTTCGATGCAGAAACAAATGCTATCAAAAGATTATGTTGCAGGAGTGTGAAATGATCTGCTCTAATGTATAAAAATACTTTATACCAGCAGATCCTTGTATTAAAAAATGAGTGCTTCTAAAGTACTCACAGGGAATTCCAAAGTCTGTTCTTTGTAAATATTCCAAGGCTGCCTCTTTTAGCTTGTGTCATAGTGACTTTACTTACTGACGCCTTCCCTAGGGACAAACATTAATCCATTTCTTCCTACTCCCTGATAAAATTATGAAAGCCTGGATTCATAAGGTTTGCCTCTGTACCCATCTATAAACTCCACCTAGGAGGGGAGGGTCCCTGAGACCATTTGTATATCCCTGTTTTCAAATGACATTATTGTCTAGTAGATAGTATTTTAAAAGGAGGTATTTTAAAAATCGTTTTATTGAGGTTTAATTTGCATACCATAAAATTAACCCATTTTAGGTGTACAATTTTATGATTTTTAGCAAATTTACAAAATTGTACAATTATCAACACAATTCAATTTCAGAACATTTTCTATCACCCAAAAACATCCCCTCTGCCCATTTCAAACACTGATTGCTTAGTATGCTTTTTGTCTCTATATAGTTGCAATTCTGGATACTTCAAATAAGTGGAATCATACCATCTGCAGTCTTTTGCATCTGACTTCTTTCCTTCAGCACAGTGTTTTAGATCATAGCATGTACAAACAGTTTATTCCTATTTGTTGCTGAATAGTATTCTGTTGTATGGATGTATTACATTTTGTTTATCCATTCATTAGTTGATAGATGTTTAGGTTGTTTCTAACTCTTTGCCTATTGTGAATAATGCTTCAATGAACATTCACGTATAAGTTTTTTGGATGGGTAAATGTTTTTCTTTCTGTTGGGTAGATACCTAGGAGTGGAATTGCTGTGTTGTATGGTAAATTTATGTTTAATTTTTTAAAGAACTATCAAACTGTTTTCCAAAATGGCTGCACCATTTTACATTCCCACCAGAAATGTATGAGGGTTCATTTTTGTCTATATCTTTGGCAGAACTCGTTGTTGTCTTTTTATTATAGCCACTCTAGTGGGTGTGACGTGGGATCTGATTGTGGCTTTAATTTACATTTCCCTAATGCCTAATGATGTTAAGTATATTTTCATGTCTTTGTTAGCTATCTGAATATCTTCTTTGGTGAAATACCTATTCAAACCATTGCCCAAGTTTTAACTGAGTTGTTTGTCTTCTTATTGAATTGTAGGAGTTTTTAATGTATTCTGGATACAAGTCCTTATACCCCCCTCACCCCCAGAGAAAAGATTGACAGATATTTGCTCTCAGTATTAACTTGCCTTTTTGTAGGTAATTTTAAAATGATCTACCACCTTTTGGCACCAGAACCAGGCCACATGGGTATAGTGTTTTATTTATTTAACATCTTTATTGGAGTATAATTACTTTACAATGGTGTGTTAGTTTCTGCTTTAAAACAAAGTGAATCAGCTATACATATATATATATATCCCCATATCCCCCCCTCTTGCGTCTCCCTCCCACCTCCCTATCTCACCCCTCTAGGTGGTCACAAAGCTGATCTCCTTGTGCTATGCGGCTGCTTCCCACTAGCTAACTAGTTTACATTTGGTAGTGCATATATGTCCATGCCACTCTCTCACTTCATCCAAGCTTACCCTTCCCCCTCCCCGAGTATAGTGTTTTTGTTTTTTTTTAAGATTTCTTAGAATCGTTGAAAGCATGGAACCAAATGAATATAATTGCTTTTTAACCAAAACACTATGTTGTGCTTACAAAAAGCAAAATGAAAAGAGTTTACTTATGTATCTTTATTTTGGACTTTAAGAGGAAGTGGCTCCATTGAATAAGCTTTTGCTGGTTGGGAATATGAAATTTTGACAGCAACTTTAGTTGTGTAAGCAGGAATTGTTTGTGTTTATCCACAGGATTTACTGTGCCAGGTCAATGGTGATAATTCATCCTTAAAATCATATCTTTTTTTTAAACATCTTTATTTGAGTATAACTGTTTTACAATAGTGTGTTAGTTTCTCCTTTACAACAAAGTGAATCAGTTATACATATACATATGTTCCCATATCTCTTCCCTCTTGTGTCACCCTCCCTCCCACCCTCCCTATCCCACCCCTCTAGGTGGTCACAAAGCAGAGGTGAACTCCCTGTGCTATGCTGCAGCTTCCCACTAGCTATCTAATTTACATTTGGTAGTGTGTATTTGTCCCTGCCACTCTCTCACATCGGCACAGCTTACCCTTCCCCCTCCCCATATCCTCAGGTCCATGCTCTAGTAGGTCTGTGTTTTATTCCCGTCCTACCACTAATCTCTTCATGACATTTTTTTTTCTTAGATTCCATATATATGTGTTAGCATACGGTGTTTGTTTTTCTCCTTCTGACTTACTTCACTCGGTATGACAGACTCCAGGTCTATCCACCTCATTACAAATAACTCAGTTTCATTTCTTTTTATGGCTGAGTAATATTCCATTGTATATATGTGCCACATCTTCTTTATCCATTCATCTGTTGATGACACTTAGGTTGCTTCCATGTCCTGGCTATCATAAATAGAGCTGCAATAAACATTTTGGTACATGACTCTTTTTGAATTATGGTTTTCTCAGGGTATATGCCTAGTGGTGGGATTGTGGGGTCATATGGTAGTTCTATTTGTAGTTTTTTAAGGAACCTCCATACTGTTCTCCATAGTGGCTGTATCAATTTACATTCCCACCAGCAGTGCAAGAGTGTTCCCTTTTCTCCACACCCTCTCCAGCATTTATTGTTTCTAGAGTTTTTGATGATGGCCAATCTGACCGGTGTGAGGTGATATCTCATTGTAGTTTTGATTTGCATTTCTCTAATGATTAATGATGTTGAGCATCCTTTCATGTGTTTGTTGGCAATCTGTATATCTTCTTTGGAGAAATGTCTATTTAGGTCTTCTACCCATTTTTGGATTGAGTTGTTTGTTTTTTTGTTATTGAGCTGCATGAGTTGCTTATAAATTTTGGATATTAATCCTTTGTCAGTTGCTTCATTTGCAAATATTTTCTCCCATTCTGAGGGTTGTCTTTTGGTCTTGTTTATGGTATCCTTTGCTGTGCAAAAGCTTTTAAGTTTCATTAGGTCCCATTTGTTTATTTTTGTTTTTATTTCCATTTCTCTAGGAGATGGGTCAAAAAGGATCTTGCTGTGATTTATGAAATAGAGTATTCTGCCTATGTTTTCCTCTAAAAGTTTGATAGTGTCTGGCCTTACATTTAGGTCTTTAACCCATTTCGAGTTTATTTTTGTGTGTGGTGTTAGGGAGTGTTCTAATTTCATACTTTTACAGGTAGCTGTCCAGTTTTCCCAGCACCACTTATTGAAAAGGCTGTCTTTTCTCCTTCCCTCCTTTATCAAAGATAAGGTGACCATATGTGTGTGGGTTTATCTCTGGGCTTTCTATCCTGTTTCATTGATCTATATTTCTGTTTTTGTGCCAGTACCATACTGTCTTGATTACTGTAGCCTTGTAGTATAGTCTGAAGTTAGGGAGCCTGATTCCTCCTGCTCCATTTTTCGTTCTCAATATTGCTTTGGCTATTCGGGGTCTTTTGTGTTTCCATACAAATTGTGAAATTTTTTGTTCTAGTTCTGTAAAAAATGCCAGTGGTAATTTGATAGGGATAGCATTGAATCTGTAGATTGCTTTGGGTAATAGAGTCATTTTCACAATGTTGATTCTTCCAATCCAAGAACATGGTATATCTTTAATTTCTTTCATCAGTGTCTTATAGTTTTCTGCATACAGGTCTTTTGTCTCCTTAGGTAGATTTATTCCTAGATATTTTATTCTTTTTGTTGCAGTGGTAAATGGGAGTGTTTTCTTAATTTCACTTTCAGATTTTTCATCATTAGTGTATAAGAATGCCAGAGATTTCTGTGCATTAATTTTGTATCATGCTACTTTACCAAATTCATTGATTAGCTCTGGTAGTTTTCTGGTAGCATCCTTAGGATTCTCTATGTATAGTATCATGTCATCTGCAAACAGTGACAGCTTTACTTCTTTTCCTATTTGGATTCTTTTTATTTCTTTTTTTTTCTCTGATTGCTGTGGCTAGAACTTCCAAAACTAGGTTGAATAAGAGTGGTGAGAGTGGTCAACCTTGTCTTGTTCCTGATCTTAGTGGAAATGGTTTCAGTTTTTCAGCATTGAGAACAATGCTGGCTGTGGGTTTGTCATATATGGCCTTTATTATGTTGAGGAAAGTTCCCTCTATGCCTACTTTCTGCAGGGGTTTTTTTTTTATCATAAATGGGTGTTGAATTTTGTCAAAAGCTTTCTCTGCATCTATTGAGATGATCATATGGTTTTTCTCCTTCAGTTTTGTTGATATGGTGTATCACGTTGATTGATTTGCGTATATTGAAGAATCCTTGCATTCCTGGGATAAACCCCACTTGATGATGATGTATGATCCTTTTAATGTGCTGTTGGATTCTGTTTGCTAGTATTTTGTTGAGGATTTTTGCATCTACGTTCATCAGTGATATTAGCCTGTAGTTTTCTTTCTTTGTGACATCTTTGTCTGGTTTTGGTATCAGGGTGATGGTGACCTCATAGAATGAGTTTGGGAGTGTTCCTCCCTCTGCTATCTTTTGGAAGATTTTGAGGAGAATAGGTGTTAGCTCTTCTCTAAATGTTTGATAGAATTCGCCTGTGAAGCCATCTGGTCCTGGGCTTTTGTTTGTTGGAAGATTTTTAATCACAGTTTCAATTTCAGTGCTTGTGATCGGTCTGTTCATATTTTCTATTTCTTCCTGGTTCAGTCTCGGCAGCTTGTGCATTTCTAAGAATTTGTCCATTTCTTCCAGGTTGTCCATTTTATTGGCATAGAGTTGCTTGTAGTAATCTCTAATAATCTTTTGTATTTCTGCAGTGTCAGTTGTTACATCTCCTTTTTCATTTCTACTTCTATTGATTTGAGTCTTCTCCCTTTTTTTCTTGATGAGTCTGGCTAATGGTAAAATCATATCATTTTTAATGTGGTAGGAACCCTGTGAGGATAACCAATCCAATCACCTGTCTCCTTGCTGATAAACTAACCACATTTTAACCACTTGAACACTTTCAGCAATGAGAAATTAGTACTCTCAGATGAAACTCATTTCATTTTTAGATAACTCTATTTAATGGCCTTTTTAAAGAATTGAAGTATAGTTGATTTACAGCAAAGTGATTGTTATACATACATATATATGTATTTGGCATGTCCTTTTTATATTTGACTACATTTTGCTTTTCTTTAGTTTCTGTATATGGTTCTTGTATTAGTTTTCTATTGCTATGTAATAAATTACAACAAACTTACTGGCTTAAAACAGCACACATTTATTATTTCAAAATTTCTGTACGTCAGAAATCCAGGCACAGTTTAGCTGGACTCTCTGCTTCAGGGTCTTACCAGACTGAAATCCAGGTGTCATGATGGACTACAGTTGCATCACAGGCCTGACTCAGGAAAGATCCACTTACAAGCCTTTTCAGGTTGTTGACAGAATTCATTTCCTGTGGGTGCAGGACTGAGGGCCCTGTTTCCTTGCTGGCTATTATTTTGGGGCTGCTCTCCGTTCCTAGAGGCTGCCCACAATTCATTGCTATGTGGCCTCTCCACAGGCTACCTCACAACATGGCAGCTTACTTCTTTAAAACCAGCAAGGGAGAGAAGTCCTCTCTAATTCCAATCTGCCTATACAGTCTTTATAATATAACATAATCACAGGAGTGACATCTCATTAGCATTGTCATATAAAATAACCTAATCACAGGAGTTGACATGCCATTATTTTTGCCCTATTCTGTAGGTTATATGAAAGTCACAGGCCTTGCCCAAACTCAAGAAAAGAGGATTATAAAGGGTGTGACCACCATCAGGTGGGAAGCAGGGGTGGCTCCCCAAAGTGTATCCATCACAGTCCTTTTGAGTACATGCAGACTCTTCTCATATTACTGTTCCACTTATTCAAAAGTAACCACTATGATGATCCCTCCACACACCAAGCCTCTCATTTTATTTGGTGACAATAACTCACTAACAAAGTTATCAATGGTATAATTTAATCATATCTGGGGGAAAAGTAGCTCCTTACTACACAGACTAAAGAGAATAACAACAGGAACTACCTGTTGTTGGATGTCTCCTGTGTGCCAAAAAACAGAACTAGAGTCTTTACATTCATAGTTTTGTCTAAATTTTCATTTATTCATTCTTTTCTATATCTTTTAAGTGTATTATAGATACTAGGGTTGCTTCAGGGTCAAAGTTCTTATCCTCAAAAAGCTCATTTTCTGAAAAGCTAGACAGATAAAAGAGAGTAAATGCATAAATAGGCAAAAATATTTTCAGGTTACTCTAGGACTAAGAAGGCAAAACCAAAGCAAAGGGATGGGAAATTGGCTGTTTTCCATAGAGACCTAAATGATATGAAGGAGAGCCTCAGGAAGATCTGGGAAGAGCAATCCAGGCAGAGGAAACAAGTCTAAAGGCTTTGAAGTGGGAATAAGCTCAGTGTGTTCCAGGAATGGAAGGGAGGCCAGTGTGAGCAGGGACTAGTAGTGGTCAACAGGGGGGTAAGGTGTAGGGAATCAAACCAAAGTGGTTATTAGGGGTCATATCACAGAGGAGCCAGGAAGCCATAGTAAGAAGTTTGAATTTTGTTCCAGGTGTGATGAAAAGTCATTGGAGTTGTGTGAGCAGTGGAGTGACATTAACTGAATTATACTTTTAAAATATCACTCCAGATGGTTTATGAAAATAGGCTTGGAAAGCAGAAGTAGACACAGAGATTAGTTAGCAGACATTTGCAACGGTCCAGGTGAGAGAGGATGTGGCTTGGTTAGGATGGTGGTAGCAGGGGTGGAAGGGCTGAGATGAGGTTACAGTTGAGATATATTTAAGGTAGGGTTGACATGACTGGATGTGAAGAGTGAGAAAAATAAAATAATCAAGCATAACTTAGGTTTTGGGCTTGAGGAACTCTATGAGTAGTTATTAAATTTATGATATAAGGAAGACTGAGAAAAATCACATATAAAAATATTCTGAATCTGGTTACTTCCACCTGCCTCTATGGCCTCCACCATTATTCAAGCCATTCATCACCTCCTGCCTGGAGTCTTGCAACAGCCTACTTATTAATCTTCTCTTATTCACTCTTGTCACCACCCATTAAAGGACATACAGAGTCATGAAAAAAATTAATCATGCCACTCCTACACTTTAACTTTTTCAAAGGCTGCCCACTGCTATCAAGATAAAATTCAAAATCCTTGAAATACCCCCTCAAAGCTCCACATTATCTAGCTGCTGTCTAGTTCTCCTATCTAACATTGTGTAATTACTCACATTCACATCACTAGATTCCAACATCTTCTGAGTTCTTCACATGCATCGTACTTCCTCTTAGCTCTGAGATTTGGAGTATGTTATTCCATCTGCCTGGATGGTTCTTCCATCTCTCTTTACTTAACCAGATCCTCATTCTTCAAGACTCAATTTAAATAGCATTTCCTTACTTCCTAGGGAGGCTTTGGCAGATTTTAAATACAATCACAGAACTCCCTGTTTTCTCTTACGGTACAAATGGCAATTGTAATTTAAAGACCTGTGTGATTAGCTGTCTCCTGCACTAGACTGTAAAATCCATGAACAGAGGGAGCAAGTCTCTTTTACTCATTGCTCTATATCTCTAGTGCCTGGCACATGGCCTAGTTAAGGGCACTGAATAAGCGGAGGAGTTTAATCTTCACAACAGCCATGCAAAGAAGCCATTGTTTCTCTTCTAAAGATGAGGAACTGAAGCTTAGATTAAATGACTCGCTCAAGGACACACAGCTAGAAAGTAGAAGAGCTAGATCTGAGCCCAGTCTAGACAGTTACACAGTCCACACTCTTCGCTCCTCTTCCATGAGAAGGTAGGCCTTTAGGGGGAGCACAGTGGGGTTCCTATAGCAAGCTACCCATCTCCTTAATTATGTTTTTATGGAAGCCTCTTTTCTTCTTGATCCCTCGTTAAAGGAGAAAGTGTTGTGGTTGTTTGCCAAAACTAGTCATTGTCAGGAACAAATGCTTAGCATCACCTTCCCCTGACCTCTCCCAACAGGTCTGAAACTCAGTTCCTATTTGGTCCTTATCTAATTGGGTCTTTTAACACTTTAACCCCGGTGGCCATGCTACACTTCCTGACACTTCCTCCTTGACTTTTTTTATGTTATACTCTGTTGTTGTTGTTTTCCTTACCTTTCAAATGGAATCTTTATAGACTTTTTCTTTGCCTTCTCCTCCATGGCCCTCCTCTTACTGTTGGTGTTTCCCTCTCCTCCCACATTCTCCCTCTGAGTGATCTTATTCACTGCCATAGTTTCAGTGACTCACAATGTGATGATGACCCTAGATATCCCATCTAGACAACTCTTTTAGGCTCCAAACCCATGTAATCAAGAGGGTGATAGAAAGCTTTCTGCACCTCAAACTCAGCCTGTCTAAAACCAAATGCATTCTCCTATCTTCCTTATTTCAGTAGATGGCACCACTATCAACCCACACATCTTAGTCAAAAATATGAGGTTTACTCCACTCCAAGTCCTTTACATTCTGCCTTATTAATGTCTCTCAAATCTTCTCCTTCTCTCCAACCTCATAGTCACTGCTTTAGTTCAGATCCTTATTATCTCTTATTTGGATTTCTGCAAGTGATCATAACTGGTATCTCTACATTCAGTGTTGCCTCCTTCTAAACCATTATCTATATAATGTTACAAAAGTAATTTAAAATACATATCTGATCATTCTATTCCCTTGCTAACAAATCTTCAGTGGCTACCCATAGTTTTTAGGATAACGTTTCAAACTCCTTGGTCAGCATATGTTAAGTCTTCATGATCATTTGTGACCAAGCTTACCTTTCCCCACTTCTCTCTTGCCACTTCTTTTTCATGTTTATTTTTGGTACCAAAATCTGTATTCGCTACAATTGCTGTACAACAAGTTACCCAAATTTCTTAGTAGCTTAAAATGAAAGAAATTTACTATCTCACATAGTTTCTGAGAATCACGAATCCAGAAACAGCTTAGTTAAGTGATTGTGGCTCAGGGTCTCTGATCAAGATACTGACCAGAGCTGCAGTCATCTGAAGACTTGAATGGGCTGGAGTGTCTACTTTCAAGGTCACTCATGGCTGTTGACCAAACAGTTCAGTTCTTCAACATCTGGGCCTCCTCATAGAGTTCCTCATGACCTGGCGGTTGGCTTCCCCCAAAACAAGTTACCCAGGAAAGAGGGTGAGGAACCAAGATGGAAGTCTCACTGTCTCTTATAACCTAATATCCAGATGGAATCTTCAGTGTCTTTTATAACCTAATCACGGAGGTGGCATGCCATCACTTCTGCTATATTCTGTGTATCACACGAACCAACCCTAGTACAGTGTGAGAGGAGACTCCACAAGTGTGTGAATACCAGGAGGCAGGGATCATTGGGGGCTATTTTGGAGGCTAATTACAGTAAATAATAATGATTACAATGTCACCATCATTTTATATATAATTATTATGACTATATATCTGTATTTTCTTTATATCAGTCATTAAGTATCCTCATATTTCTTCTTTACTAGTGCTGTTCTACACACATTCCAAGGAGTTTAATTTAATTTAAATGTAAGTGATTTCTTACCTCAAATACTATACTTCTGCCTGACTTTAAACAATTGTGAAAAACAGTGTTATGGTGAAATATTGAGGTCATAAAATACCCAGGAACTTATATTTCTTACATAATTTTTCTCAACCATAGTAAGCATTGGAAATTTGCAAATATAAATAACAAATGATCTTTCTTTCCTCTGCCAAATCTCAGTGTTAATGGCTTTATTCTGATTTGCCTGTAAAGACAAAGCCAACTATAATGTCCAGGGTTTCCTCTTTGTGGAAGGACATTGTTTTTTTCCATTCTCTGATATTGCCACAGTCAGTCATCTATGTGTATATGCATTCATCGACACATATATGCACACAGTCACCCATAGCACACATAAACCTACACGTGTGAATTAGATATGAACTCAGTGGCGCTTCAGAAAAAATGAATTATGTCTTCTCTTTGCCTAGCTGCAGGGACTGGTTGCCATGGAAATGAGGCACAAGGTAGACCTTTCAGAAAATGCTAATGTTAATGTGTCTGCATTGGAGGAGTTCATGTATTAATCAGAAATAAAGAAAACTTTAATAATGAAACAATGCAAATACTAGGAACAAAAGCTGTCCTCTTATATGAAAGAAATACAATTTACCATCTCTGTTGCCCTGACCTTGACTGAAACGAACATCACTCTTCCTGGAACTCTGCAATCAGAGAACAGGTAGCTAGTTTTTAAAAATTAATGTCAGATTTCATCTTTAATTACCATATGCATAGACTTAATTTCTGCTTCATTAAATACTGCATAGGGTCAGGACTAATTTCCACAGTTCTCTTCCTCCATAGATTGTCGGTTATTTCCAAAGTGTTTTTTTTTTTGCTTCAGATGCATTCTACTAGCATCTCCCGACCCTAATTAAAAATAACTTGGTTTCCTTAAAGCCATAGTTGCTTGGAAAATTCACTAAAGCAATTCCTACCTTTTTTTTGACGGTCTTTTTTGGTCATAATGTATTCTACACAAATCAAAGAAGTATGTGCTAATTATAGAAAAAAATTTAAAGGTATAAAATATCTTTAAAAAATTGAAAATTATCCATGAGCTCATCAGGTAGATATAAACATTTTTTTTGTGTATATACTTCTCATCATTACTTTTATATATACCATTTGGAATAAAACTTGTATTCATACTTTCATAAAATTTTCACTTTTTTCTGCAAAATAACTTACAGAATCATAGAATATTAGAGTTGGAAATAACTTTCCTATCATATCAATACAATGAGCTGTCCCCATACCATCTTTATTCACTTATGTAAATTTTTTCTCACATTTAATTAGGTAGATAGTTGATTAGTTAAATAAAATGACTTTTATTGGTTACTTAGTGACAAGTTGATTGTCTGATAATCCTGTCCTAAATGAAAAAAAATGATTGATTATTCTTGCCTTTTATTGACTACTCACCCCAGTGTAGCTCATACTTTTAAGCCAAATAAACTTGTACTTGATAAAATGAAGGTACTTCATGATATAAATATTTGCTATAGAATGGCCTGTTAACTTCATTCTTGTTTCAGTGTCTCTTTAAATATTAAGCAACTGAAATGTGAATTTACTTAACAATTTTTTTTAAAAAATTATTTATTTATTTTTGGCTGCACTGAATCCTCATTGCTGCTCGGGTTTTCTCTAGTTGTGATGAGCGGGGGCTACTCTTCGTTGCGGTGTGCAGGCTTCTCATTGCGGTGGCTTCTCTTGTTGCAGAGCACAGGCTCTAGGCATGCAGGCTTCAGTGGTTGTGGCTCACGGGCTCTAGAGTACAGGCTCAGTAGCTGTGGCACAGGGGCTTAGTTGCTCCACGGCATGTGGGATCTTCCCGGACCAGGGATCGAACCCATGTCCCCTGCATTGGCAAGTGGATTCTTAACCACTGTGCCACCAGGGAAGCCCTACTTAAATTTTGATTGCCTAAGTTATAGACTCATTTTTAGTCTCTGATTGCAGCCGTATATGGTGGAGTCTTGCTGTTGAAGATCTGATTATCAGCAGAACTGATCTGTTAGGAAGTAGTTAATGACTATGAGACTCAACTGTACAGTAGTAATTACTTTCAGTCAAATAAATTTTGTGTGTAAAGACAGAAATATAGTCATCTGGCACCCTCAGGGACAAAACTACCAACATATCATTGCAGTTAGTGTTTCCATATAGGAATTGTTTTGGATGTTGTTTAAAAGTACAAAAGTCATGCATTATTTGTTCTCTAGGGCAGTTGCCCTCCAATCCTATTAAGAATGTTTAAGAATTACCTGGAGAAATTAAGAATATGGGATGAACAGATCCAAATTACTATATATACAATAGATAAGTGACAAGGATTTACTATATAGCACAGAGAATTATATTCAATATCTTGTAATAACCTCTAACGAAAAATAATCTGCAAAAATATATAGATATACAAAACTGAATCACTTTGCTATACACCTGAAACTAATGCAATATTGTAAATCAACTATACTTCAATAAGAAAAAAAAGATTACCTGGAGATATTGTTTAAAAAAGATTCCTGGGTTCTATCACCAGCAATTCTGGTTTAGTTAAGTTTGGGATAAGACTTGGGAGTCTGCAAATTCTCACAGAAGCAGTACATTGACATATCACTATATAGAACACTGCTCTAGGGATTTGAAATTATTTATGGAACTTCCTGAACTAATTTACTAACCAGAAATATTTGGGGACACTGTGGTGTGGGGCAAAAGGTAAAGCGTAAAGATAGCTAGTCCAAAGGGGGAGGATGGAAATCTGTTGAACTACTAATGTCTGCCTTCATCACCAGAGCCTAGTCAGGAAAACAACAGGCTCTTATAAAAAGTCAAATGACTGTTACAAATGCTTGAGGACCTAAAATTACCCAGCTGGTAGCCAAGCCAACCTCATACTTTGTCTATTCTTTATAAATCCAAGAGTACAGCACTGAAAAAAAAATCCTCTTATTCTCGGTATGAACGGTAGGTTGAGAGGGGTGGGTTTATCCATGCTTTTTAAAACATGAGAAATGGAGTGGGGTGGGTGGGAGGGAAGAGTGGTGAAGGCCTCTTAGGAAAATGGTAGAAATGAGAATCAAGGTTGTTACTGTCCCTCAAACTGGGCTTGGGGACATAACCAGTCAGGGTCTCGGGAGGAAACAAGAGATAGACTGGTAATTTGAGAAGAGATTAAAAAGGGCTATTTACAAAGGTTTAGATAGGATGTAGCAAAACCACAAGAGCTAGTACAGTACTCCAGGGAGAGTGCCATCAGGAAGCCCACCAGGAGGCTCCAAGTCTGAGGGAGCAATGGGAGGGAACAGCTGTGGAGAACCGCAGGGGAGAGAGTGATTAATAAGATCTGTGACCTACCGTGGTCACATCGGTCCTAGGCCACAGTGTGAGCCCTCAGCAGATCTCTGGGAGGGAGGAGTCTTAGGGAGAAAATCATTGTCCTTCTTCCTTCCCGTCTCCTATGGGTGCCTCCTTTTGCAGAATTCACCCTGGAGCCAAAGGCATGGGAGCCTTCTATAGAGTCTATACAGACCAGTCTTTCTGGACATGGAGGTAGAGAAGGGTGGAAAGTGGATGGGGTTGGGGAGCAGGGGTTGGAGGCAAATAAGAAATATCCTGCCCAAGATGAGAACCTTAATTTTGAATCTAACCCTCATACTTCTTATGAAAATTCAGCAATTCACAATTCTGAGACTCAACCTTTTAAATAAAATGATTACATAATGAAAAGTTAGATAATAAAGTACTTTGAAAGAACAGTCTAACACATCATCCAGAGGATGATGAGACATTTGTATAAAACTATATATATAAATAATATGAATTACATATATAAGTATTTACATTATATATTTGTTATATATAATGGATGTACAGAGTTCTGTATAAATATATATGTATATTATATAAAATAGTGTACATATGGATAGAGTTTCTGTATATATAAATAGTGGATATTTAGTCTATATTGATAAAGTTCAAGATCTTAGTTGGCTAAAATTCTCTAAAGAAACACAGAGAAAAGTACACAACACCCAAGTGGTTAGTTTTATGTATTTTCACAGGTGAATACACTAGAGTAATCAGCACCCAGATAAAAAAGAACATTACAAGCACCCCAGCCTGGTAGATCATATAACACCTAATTAATTTTTGTTAAATGAATATACATACTAGCATTTATTTGCCTATTCTCCTTTGGCTGACTTTGAGAATGTTCTCTAGGTTTTTACTGTAATGAGATTGCTACAATGAACATTCTTGTGCATGTCTCCTTGTGTACAAGGGTTTCTCTAAGATAGAATTTCTGAATCATAAGGCAGGGACACTGTAAAATTTACTAGATATCACCAAATTGCACCCTGAAAGGGTTTACCAGCAGTGTATGAGCGTTCCCGTGTATTTGCACCCTCAACATTTCTTACTGTCTTCAGGCTTTTATAGTCTCACAGAGCTGATGGGTGTGAGGTGATATCTCATTGTGGTCTAAGTCTACATTTCCCTGATTTTTCATGAAGTAGAATATCTCTTTATGTTTATTCTCTCGTTAGGTTTTCTTTCTGGTGAAATTTCCTTCCATACCCTTTGCTCCATTTGAGTTATTTGTCTTTTTCTTACTGATTTATAAGCATTCTTTATTAATGAGAAGAATAATCCTTTGTAGGCTAAATACATTGCAATTATCTTTTATCTGTTGTAGACTTTTCACTTTATGTTTTTTAATAGAAGTTTTACATTTGAAATAGTCAAATTTATCAATACTCTCTTAAAACAGTTGGGGATGTTATCTTCTTTAAGAATCCTTTCATATTGGTTATAAATATTTTCTCCATAGTTTTCTTCTGTTTTGCCTTTGCTATGTCTCCAGTTCATCTAAAGTTGGCTTTTTTTGATACATGGTGGTATGAAATAGGGTTTTGGTTTCTCCACATGAATGACTCATTATTTCCCTCAGCATTTCTTAAACAGTTACTTTCCTGCAGATTTGTAACTTTATTGAGTATCAGTGTCAGTATCCACATATGTGAGTGTATGATTTTGGGACTCTCCATTCTGTTGCATCTCCCTGTTTGCCTGACTCTACCCATATTCTAAAGTCTTATTATTATAGCTCTTTTCTCATTTTTGTTATTGACTTCAATAAATTAATAATAAATTTAATAAAAGGTTTTATGCATCTATTAAGAAAATCATGTGGACATGTTCTCCTATAATCTTTTTAGGTAGTAAATTAATAGATTTTCTAATAATAAATCATCAAATTCCTGGGGAAAACCCAATTGGTGCATTGCTGGATGTAGTTTGTTAATATTTTATTATTTTTACATTGTGCTCATAAATGAGTGTGGCTTTTGGTTTTCCTTTCCTGTTCTGTTCTTGTCTGGTTTCAGTAGCAAATTTATAATAGTCTCATGAAAAGAATGTTCCCTCTTTTTTCTGTCTTTGGAACACTTTGTACAAAACTAGAAATACTTGTTTCCTTAATGTTTAATGAAATTTGGCTGTAAATCTTCTGGGCTTGATATATTTTTAAAATAAATTTTATTTACCACAGTTCAGTTTTTAAAAGTGGTGGGTCTATTTAGGTTTTAATTTCTTCTTGAATCAGTTTGGTTGGATAAATATATGTTCATCCAGGTATTCAAACTTTTAATTCCATTGTTCATAGTGTTTTCCCTCATTTCTGAAACCATCACCATATCTAGTTATGTCTGCTTTTTCTGTGATAGTATTTTGATCATACTTTTTACTACATTTCTTGATTAATTTTTATTAGTTTTATCAAAGAAATAACATTTGTTTTTGTTAATCCTATCTATCTTTATTTAATATTTCATTAGTATATGTTCCTATTTTATCTTTTTTTTATTCTGTACTATTTGGGGGTTTATTGACTTTTTTTTTTTAACCTATTGAAGTAGATGCTTACTTCATTATTTTTCACTTCATTATGTTTCCTTTATCCTGCTATAAGCATGTAGATCTCTAAATGTTCCTCTCATTCCACTTTATCTGTGTCTCACATGTTTTCATATGTGGAATCATTATCATTCCATGTAATATTTTACAAATTCTAATTGTAACTTTTTCTTTGACCCATGAGTTATTTCAAAGTGTATTTCTAAATTTGCTAACTGATTAGAGCTTTTCTTTTTGCTATTAGTTTCTACTGGAATTCACCTATGGTTAGAGTACTAGGTTTATGTGAGATGTTGAGTTTTCAGTTTCTTTTGAGACTTCATTTGTAAACACTGCAAGGTACAAGAAAATAATGTTAAGTGTGTTATTCAGATCTCCTATATTCTTATAATCTTTGCATGCTTGATCTACTATTTGCTAGAAAATGTGTGTTAAAATACTGCTACTATTATTTGTCTATTTTCCCCTTACAAGTCTCTCAGGTTTTGCTTTAAGCATTTGGTAACATTCTTGTTAGGTATGTACAATACATGTTTAGAATTAGCATAGCTTCCTAAGTTTTTCTTTTAACGTTATGGTGACAGTCTTTATATCTAATGATACTTTTACCTCAAAGTTTATTTTTTATTATTGCTATACCAACTTCCTTTTAGTTATATTTGCATATCTATACCCATTCTCTCCCTTCCTAAATTTCTGTGCCCTCAACTTTTAGGATTTTCTTTTGTAATTAGCATGTGACTGAACCTTGTTTTTTAAATCCAGTGTGAACATTCTTGTCTTCTATCCCATGAATGTATTCAGTATTTATTTTGATAACTGCCATTTTGGATTTATATTTTCCATTTTATTTTATTTTGTGCTTTTTATATACTCTTTTTATGTTTCTTTTTTCTCTTCTGCTCTGCCTGTTAACTGATTGAGTTTTCTTTAATCTCCTTTTTTCTTCTATTGGAAGGAAATTTTCTATTATATGGCTACCATTAAAAGTGTAACATGGATATTTATCTATTGAAAGTCAGAATTAAATAAAATCCCAATGTTTCAACTCTGCCTTATTATATATTGTTATATACACTTGTGAAAACATCACCAAAATCAAGATAATGAAAATACCCCTCACCCTTTAAGGTTTCTTTGTGCCTTTTGTAATTTTTCCCCTTCTGTACCCCACTCTTTCCTCATTCATAGGCAACCACTGATCTGCTTTCTGTCACTATAGATTAGTTTGCAGTTTTCCAGAATTTCATATTAGTGAAAACATACTCTTTTTACTCAGTGTAATTATTGAATATATTAATAGTTCTCTTCTTTTTATTGCTGAGTAATATTCTGTCCAATGGATATACCACAGTTTGCTTATCCACTCACCTGTTGATATACATTTGTGTTGTTTTAAGTTTGGGGCAATTACATTCTTATAAAGTCCTTCTCCACTGCAAGATTACAAAAAAAAATAGCCTAAATATTTTCTAGTATTATTATAGTTTTATATTTTTGCATTTAAATCTTAATCTATCTTGATTTTATTTGGTGATAAAATATGCTAATTAAGAAAGGTTAAATTAAATATTTTTCTGAGGAGTAAGTCAATTATGCCAATATTATTGACTAATATATTCTTTGAACTAATTTGATTCATGACCCTTTTTATATATTAAATTCTTGTAAATATTTGAATCTTTTGTAGCTCCATATTTTATACCACTGAACTTTTGTTTAAACTCTTGGCTAAATATTATTGTTGTAAAACACAGGTTAATATCTGGCAATTTATACTCTTTATACTTCCTGTTAAACCTTTCTTGATTACTCCCAAACTTTTTTTCATCCATCCAGTTAAATTTCAGAACAGTCTTATTGATTTATAAAAGATAAATCCCTTTAGAATTTTGGTTAGAATTTGTGATATTGTGATTTATAAAAAGGAATATATGCTATTTGGTCTTTGTCCTTGTTTCCGGTACAAAGATCCTACAACCCTTAGAGTTTCCTAAGTGATGAGAGGAGCAAATGTGTCTTTTGTTATGTTAATGAGGTGAATTTTGGACAGCGTCTAAGGTTAAGGGCTGGCTGCCAGGAGAACTAATCACATGATTAGAGGGTTGGAAAGTTTAGCCTCACCCCTGACCTCCCTAAAGGGGAGACAGACTGGAGGTTGAATTAGTTGCCAATGGCCAGTGATTTAATCAATCGTGCCTATGTAATGAAGCCTCCATAAAAACCCCAAAGAGAGGGTTCAGAGAGCTTCCAGGCTGGTGAACACATGGAAGTGCTGGGACAGTGACGAGCCTAGAGAAGGCATGAAAGCTCCGTGCCCTTTCCCCATACCTTGCTTTATGCATCTCTTCTGTCTGGCTGTTCTTGAGTTATATCCTTTTATAATCTGATAATCTAGTGAGTACATGAGTTTCCTGAATGCTGTTAGCCTCTCTAGTGAATTAATTAAACCCAAGGAGGGGACCATGGGAACATCTGATTTGTAGCCAGTCATTCAGAAGTACAGGTAACAACCTGGACTTGTAGCTGGAAGCTGAAGTCCTGGGGCAGGGGTTGTGGGAACCTCCATCTATAGCTAGTAGGTCAGAAGCACTGGTAACAACCTGGACTTGTGACTGGTGTCTGAAGTGGAGTGGGAGCAGTCTTGTAGCACTGAACCCTTAAACTGTAGAAGCTGACATTATCTCCAGGTAGGAGGTGTCAGAATTGAGTTATATTGTAGGACATCCAGTCGGTGTCCAGAGAATTGTTGGTGATGTGGGAAACACTCCCTTCCTACCTCCACACACTGAAACTGGGTACAGAACACAAAAGATAATTACGTCAAACTTATGGATTCCACCTATAAAGAGTGGAAATCTTTATAGAATTGAGTATTTATTCCAATGATTATAGTTTGTCTTTTTGTTTATTAAGATTTTTTAAAATGTTCTATAGTACTGTCTAAAGTGGTTTCCAAGTGTCGCCAACTTCTTGTATTACCATTCTCTTTTAGTTTGTGGGTTGATGTTCTAGGCTAACTTGTTTAGTGCCTGTGCAATCTTTCCTAATATATCCTGATACTGATTATTTTTTTTCAGTGGTTTGTAAACCATAATATAGGACAATGATCAAATCTTATGTTGAGTGTTAGATATTCCCTACCTAAACTGATACCAATTGATGTTAAATTGATCTTTCTTTCCCTTACTTTTTGGAGTGGATGGATGTTTATCTTCAGTTTGTTAGGTCAAATATTATTTAAATTTAAATGTATTAATAAGTTATATACGTGGGCTTCTCATTGCAGTGGCTTCTCTTGTTGCGGAACACGGGCTCTAGGTGCACAGGCTTGAGTAGTTGCAGCATGTGGGCTCAGTAGTTGTGGCACGTGGTCCCTAGAGCGTGCAAGCTTCAGTAGTTGTGGCATGCAGGCTCAGTAGTTGTGGCGTATAGGCTTAGTTGCTCCGTGGCATGTGGGATCTTCCCGAACCAGGGATCAAACCCGCTTCCCCTGAATTTTCAGGCAGATTCTTAACCACTGTGCCACCAGGGAAATCCTGAAGAGGCCTTTCTTATTTACATTTTCAAAATGTTTATTTTATGTACAAAAGACATTGATTTCACCATCTTTGTTTTGAATCCATTTCTGAAGTTTATCAGTTTATTCAAATAAATGAAGACAGGCAATAAGCATGTAAACAAAATAGAATATAATTTCAAGTCATGCCCTGTGCTATGAAGAAAATTAGAACAAGATGAAGAGATGAATAGTGGGAGAGTGAAGCCATTTCCCATAATGGTTAAGAAAGACCTCTCTGAAAAGATGATGTTGGAACAGAACCCAGATAAAGCTTAGGTCATAAGGATAGAAACTTCCACATAGAGAAAGCTCTGAAGCAGGCAAAAGCTTGATGTATTCAGGGGTAGTAAGAAGGTCAGTGTGAGTGGAGCACAGCTACCAGATGTATCCAGATGGGTCCAATCAGGAAGGAGAAACCACACAGTAATTTGAACAGGGCAAGTTTAATCTAGTGAATTATTAAGTATAACAGAGGATTGGGCTATTGGGGTAATGAGAGACCAGCTAAAGAGAATTCTAAAGCATATAGAAATAGCAGATATAATGGAGAAGTCACCAACTTTGAAGCTCAGACACAACACCTAAGGAAGAAGCCCCTCCAGGACTGAGATCCAGACCTTGTTGGAGAGGACAGAGTCACACCTCACTGAATGGCAGAGCAGTCAGCGTGGTGCTGTATCAGGGGAACTTGCTGGAAATCTGCCCTCTGGAACTTGTCAGAAATCCACTCTCTAGGGTGCTAGGGAAAGCTGTTTATGGGGGGGCCTCTTAGTAGAGACACTTTGCTACAGAACTTCCTGAAACGGGATGTGCCGGGGAGCTGTTGGCCACTGGGTGCTGCTGGCCACTGATCATGGTAGGAGCTGGGCACAGGAAGAGCTGTGAGTGCGGCAGGAGCCCGGTGCTAGAAAAAAACACCCAGGCTGCAGACGCTGCACACTGGGGAAGCTGTGTGCACTGCAGGAGCTCAGCACTGGACATGCACAGACGCGACGGGAGCCTGGTACTGGAGAAGCGGCACACAGTGCAGGGATGTGCCAAGCAAGTCCATCAGAACCAGGAAGCAAAATTCTTTCCTCTTGCAATACCTCTTCCATTCCCTCTACTGACAACGCTTAACATTGTGTCAGCTGTCAACAGAAAAATATTAAAAGGACCCGAATCCATTTTCACAGAGCAAGCAAAAAAGATGAATTTGGAGTTAAGAGGGAAAAATAAGTAACTGACACACCAGTGCAAGCATGATAATGAGGTTAGAGTGATAGACACAGCCAGATTATGCAGGCCATGTTGGCCACTGTAAACAGCTTGCATTTTATTTTAAGATTTTTATTTAAAAATCTTTTGGAGGGGTTTGAGCAGAGGAGTGGAGAAACGAGAAGAAGCAATGATACTAGGAAGAAGTAATTGCAGTAAAGCCTAATGGGACATGTTGGGGTCTGTGGAGCTGATGAAATTGGTTGGAAGGAGAATCTATGGGACTTCCTGATGGATTAAAAGTTGCCATGCTGTTGATGTCCAAAGCGTATTCTAGCTCCCTGTAAGAGGGATAAACTCTTAACATTCCATACATAGGAACTTATATGAAGAAACGCTTTCTACAATCAGTTGACTGCCCACTCGGTTAAATAATTAGTATCGTAGCAACTTATGTGGTTGAATTGTAACTTATACTTAGTTTGGTACTTCCATTAAAATATTCAAGAATATTAGACTACAGGAAAGCATCGACGGTCATAACCATCCTCTACATGCCAGGCAATGCTAATGAGAGTAGAGAGGAGAAAGGGCATCACGTGCTTTGGTAGAGGCGTAGAAAGGCTATGAAAATGATTCACAGGGCACCAGACCTGGTTGGGGTTTGTATATCTGAACTTTTTACTGCACCCACAGTAAGAAATATATTTTATTCCTGACTCACGGTAAGTATGTAAAGTGAAACAGAAGTATCACCAACCATATAAATCCTTTGTTGCATTTTGATAGTTTTTATTCTAGTTAACATTTTAATAATAGTCATATCCTTTTGAATTAATTTCTTGAACCAGTAATGAGACATAACCTCCAATTCAAAAAATATGTGCCTAGTAAATTAAGGAGAACCTCTCCTTCTCACTCTCAGTGGCTGCATTTTTTTTTTCTTATCAACTTTTTTAACATCTTTATTGGAGTATAATTGCTTTACAATGATGTGTTAGTTTCTGCTTTACAACAAAGTGAATCAGTTATACATATATATATATATTTTTTTTCTGAAACTCTTCATGTGTGGGTGGCACCATTTGCTAGTTGATAGCAGGGTATAAAATTTTCTCTTTTGTATCATTTAATTCATGAAGAAATTATGCTGGGGGTTAATTTCAGATTTTAGATTTAAGATTCCATCTTTGGATTCCAGAAGTTCTAAGTTTATAATTTGTCGTGTATTGTCTATCATTCTCACCAGACCATACTTTTCTCAAGGTGAGGAAGTTGAACTTACTTACCTTCATATCCCCTAAGATACCTGAGATGCTGAGTAATTGCTTAAAACTAATTTGTAGTGCAATTAAGTTGAACATTAAATAATGAATATATTGTGTGTTTAAACTGAATAATAGAATTCCAGAATTCTGAGATTTTTTAAAAATTAGTTTTGCTGTCTTATATGGATATATGACTTTAGAATTTTCAAAATGATTTCATTTTCCTCAGACTATAACTTCTGTGTGTTTAGTACTTTGCAGTTTCCTTGGCTCCTTTACATAATATTATCAAACTGAAATTAAAATATCCCAATGAAGTACACAAATATTATGCCCATTTCTATCAAGGTTTAAGTCAACATGATAGCTTAGCATAAAAGAAACATCATGATCTGAACCTCATCTGTTTTTATAGACTCTCATCAGGGTCCACCACCCAAATTACTCGCCAAATATACCAACTGCATGATTCTCCACCACCGACTTAAAACTCATGATTTAAAAAAAAAATCCACGCCTTCGTAGGCATTGTTCCCTCTGATTGAAATGTTGATCCAGTCTTCTGACCCATCCTCAGCTTTGTCTGTGTAATTGCTACCTATCCTTCAAAACTCTCTCAAATGTCTCTACTTCTAGGTAGTATCTAGCAAAAGCAAAATGAGTGAGACCAGTT
The DNA here is from genome assembly GCF_026419965.1 of Kogia breviceps. Lineage (NCBI taxonomy): Eukaryota > Metazoa > Chordata > Mammalia > Artiodactyla > Physeteridae > Kogia > Kogia breviceps. Next base: position 174,999,466 of record NC_081311.1, read on the forward strand.
AGGAGGACAGTAGAGTAAACCAGACAAGAGATAAGTGAATGAATAAATGACCAAATGAGAAAAGCAGAGCTATAAGCTACATTGTGCCTCCCCTTGGAATGTATGACTGCCAGGATAATCATGTTCTTTCTGCCATTGGGAACAGGGTCTCTCTCGTGATTCCTCCATGCCAAAGGTCCCGCTATGCCACCTACTTTGACATTGCTGTTCTTCGCTGCCTACTCCAGCCCCATTGGTCTGAGGAGGGCACTCAGTGGTCTCTGATGTACTATCTACAAAGGCTGAGACACATGTTGGAAGAGAAGCCAGAAAAGCCCACAGAGCCAGATATTCCTCTCCTGCCCAGACCCAGAAGTAGCTCCATGGTGGCGGCAGCTCCCTCACTAGTGAACACACACAAAACCCAAGTAAGAGAAACTTGGTCCATTATCATTTGAACCAACAACTTCAGCCATAACAGATTCTTTTTCTCTTCTGTGCATCCAACTCTTATTTATCCCAGTGCTGACTGTTGGATTGGTGGGTTACTCTGATGCTATTTTCCATCTTTTACTGCTGGACCCTTTTGCTGTTCTTTAGCATACAACTGACAATTCAAAGAGGTGCTATCTAAATCCCTCTTACACACAGTTATCTAGATAAGCCTCTGTTGATCCAGAATAATGGAAAATGGATCCTCTGGCTAATCAAAATGCTAGTTAATTGAGAGTTTTCACATATAAGTGTCAATTAATGATATTATAAAATGCATGACACTAGCATTTTACTGAACGTGATGTAACCTCCTTTTGCATAGCTCAACATTTTCCAGTGCCTCAATGCATCATTAGCAATATCATTTTTGATATAGAGTCTTGCTATTTATTATAGATATTTGGAGGAATAAACTGAATGTGCACTGATGACATCCCCCTGAAAATCACTTTTTGATTAATGAAAGTCCTAATACCAGCTTGAATACTTGTTCTTTTCATCTTTTTCATCAATACCACATATTGACTATGTAGAGAAAAGTACGATTCACTGTGCGTTCCAGTTGTTTGGGCTTACTGAAATGTGATGTGGCTGTGTCTAAAAGATGTCTGCATATTCTGAAAATAAACAGGAGCAATATCAAAATGAAAAGGAAATATGCTCTGTTTTAGTAATAGATGATTCTGCCCAAAGTGAATATCTCCTCTGGTGAATCATTAAATGTAAAAACACTTTTTTCTTTTTAATAGAGAAAAAGAGATACCTGTCCCCTCCTTATTTTCTTAGCTTTCCTAAATCTGGAGCTTTGTAGTCTCACTGTTGAAACTCCAAACAGAAGTTACAATTAATATGAAATATATCTCTAAGTCCTTGATCATTAATCTACCTTTATTGTCTATTAAGGATCTCACCATGAAGTGTAATGAAGAGGAAAAATCTCTCAGCTCTGAGGCTTTTTCCAAAGTTTCATTGACCAACCTACGTAGGTCTGCAGTCCCGGATCTTTCTTCAGACCTTGGCATGAACATTTTTAAGAAGGTGAGTAGAACCATTTATGTTCTTTGCATTTTGGTAATAAAAAAAAAAATACACAGTGGGGCATGAGGTGCTTCTCATCATGTTGCAGAGTTGGGTGGCAAGGGGAAGGGACTTGAGAACAGAGATCCACTCCCAATTATAGCACTGGCGGGCAGCATGACCTAGGGCAATTCCCTCCTTGTGCATGAGTATTTCCCATTCTACATGTTATGTGGGGTTGTTACAGAACTCAATCCTGATGATGTGTGTAAAGTGCTTTTAGTAGTGTGGTTATGGACATGGGTGTAGTAGCAGTAATGGTAACTTACATTTGTATGGCTCATTCTCATTTTACCTAGCACTTTATATAAATAATTCTCATTTAATCCAATGAGATTTCTTTTTCTAAGGCCCGTTTTGTTTTTTAAAAATTTATTAATTATTTATTTATTTATTTATTTAAGGCTGCGTTGGGTCTTCATTGCTGCGCGCGGGCTTTCTGTAGTTGTGGCGAGCGGGGGCTACTCGTTGTTGCAGTGCTCAGGCTTCTCATCGCAGTGGCTTCTCTTGTGGCAGAGCACGGGCTCTAGGTGCATGGGCTTCAGTAGTTGTGGCACACAGGCTCAGTAGTTGTGGCTCACGGGCTCTAGAGCGCAGGCTCAGTAGTTGTGGCGCACGGGCTTAGTTGCTCCGCGGCATGTGGTATCTTCCTGGACCAGGGCTCGCACCCGTGTCCCCTGCATTGGCAGGCGGATGCTTAACCACTGTACCACCAGGGAAATCCTCCAGTGAGATTTTTATTCTCCACAATTTACACCTAAGAAACTGAGTCTTACTGCAGTTCTTAAAGCGATGGGATCATCACGGAACATTTATTCTTGAAGTCATCTGTTTTAAAGGCAACGGACAAACCAAGTTTTGTTGATAAAGTAGTAAATCCTTATAACTGACTCCTAGGTTTACGACCATCACTTCTTGTTGTGAATGACAGTGTAGGTTTCCATTCAACAAATATTTATTGAACGTCCAGAAGAAGCTAGAACCATAAAGGTGGGAAATTAAAGGTGGAGTCTTTGTGCAAATAAGCTGACTTGGGAGTCAGTTGACTGGGGTTCAAATTCCAGGCCTACCACTTTCTACCCATGTGATATTGGCAAAATGATATTGGTTTCTTCATCTATAAATGGGTACATAATATACTTACCTCAGAAGCTTATGAGGATTGAGATAATGCATGTAAAGTCTTTATTGTGCCTGGTACTTAGCAAGTACTCAATAAATGTTAATTATTATTCTCAAAAAAAAAAAAAAAAAAGAAATGAAATGAGATTGAGTCTTAAAAATTTTATGTAGTTTTTGAAAGGTTGAGTCCAAACTCAAAACTAGGTCTTCTAACTAAATAATTCATGCTCTTATGAATCCATACTTCACCTCTCTATTTTATAAGTGAATGGAGCTAATCAAATAGAAAATAATATGTGTAGAATAATATATGTGTGATGGCTTATTTTTCTCTTTTGCAAAATGACTGGTTTATGTCAATGAATAACACGGAATTAACAACCTATCTATGAACTCAGAGTGTTGCCATACAAGTAGTCCTCTGCCTGCATTGATGATGCAGTAATAAGCAATGGCTGTAGTTTTTCTAAAAATGTCATTCAGTGGGGGCAAGAGAGCTTTTCCATACTGGTTGCACATGAGAATCTCTGCAGAACTTAAAAAAAATTCAAGTGCCCAGGCCTGACCCCAGACCTATTAAGTCACAATTGCTGAAGGTTAGGCCCAGACATCAATATATTTTACTTTTTTTTTTTTTTCCTGTGGTACGCAGGCCTCTCACTATTGTGGCCTCTCCCGTTGCGGAGCACAGGCTCTGGATGCACAGGCTCAGCGGCCATGGTTCACGGGCCCAGCCGCTCCGCGGCCTGTGGGATCTTCCCGGACCGGGGCACGAACCCGCGTCCCCTGCATCGGCCGGCAGATTCTCAACCACTGTGCCACCAGGGAAGCCCCCATCAATATATTTTAAAAGATTTTCAAGCAATTCTAAACTCTTAGTTATACTGGACCTTGAACTTATTTGACTGGTAGGAGTAATAGCGTTGCCTCTCCTTATGGACAGAGGCACACATTTGAAGTTGTGTGGCTGAAACAATGTATCTCAGTCTGGAGAAATGGAACAGAAAAAGACTGACTGATCCAAGTGATGACTCAGGGATCCTATACTCTAACAGAGGATTTCTCAAGTTTTACCAAGCATCAGAATCACCTACAGGGCTTATTAAAACACATTGCCGGCTTCCCGTTTTGGGTTTCTGATCCAGTATGTCTGGGGTTGAACCTGAAATTTTGCATTTCTGACAGTTTCCCAGGCACTGGTGCTGCTGGTCTAGGAACTACACTTTGAGAAGCATTCCTCAAACCCAAGGGAGCAAAAAAGCCCTCAGGAAATACATTATCTTTTCCTTAGTTTCTTTCACTCTTTTGATACATTGTAGAAATTTCTTCCATCTCTATTGGATGACATTCAGTGACTTTCCAGGTCTCCTTTTCCTGAAACATTTCCTGTATTTTACCCCAGATCATGGAGCCTTTTGGGAAACAAACTGTAACCTTGCCTTTGCCCTGTGCCTGACCCTTCATCTCTCATTTCTGTAGTTCAAGAGCCGCAAAGAAGACAGAGAGAGAAAAGGTTCCATCCCATTCCACCACGCGGGGAAGAGACGGCCTCGGAGAATGGGAGTGCCGTTCCTGCTGCACGAGGACCACCTGGATGTGTCCCCCACCTGCAGCGCATTCTCCTTCGGAAGCTTCTCCGGGCTTGGAGAAGACAGGCGAGGCATGGAAAAAGGAGGCTGGCAAACCACCATTTTAGGTGACCACAAGGACCTTCCAAAGTAGGGCAGAGCTTCAGTGACCTGTTTAGAAATCTGGATCTAGGGCTCCCAGGGAAATCGGGATCTTTCTTGAACAGTTTAGTCAAGGAATTTGGGCCCAAACACAGGCTCCCCAGGACCAAAATAATGCTGCGTCTTCATAGCCAAAGAAATGCAGATAATTGAATTATGCAGCAATCCTGTATAATTAGACAGGTCATAGCCTTATTTCTTAGATCATTCTATAGTTCAATGATTTTATTTCATTGAAGTATAGTTAACATACAATATTGTGTTAATTTCTTCTGTACAGCAAAGTGACTCAGATATATATATATATATATATATATTCTTTTTCATATTCTTTTCCACTATGATTTGTCACAGGATATTGACTATAGTTCCCTGTGCTGTACAGTAGGATGTTGCTTATCCGTCTTATATATAATAGTTTGCCTCTGCTCATCCCCAGTTCCCGTTCCTTCTCTCCTCTACCCCACCCCCCTCCACCTTGGCAACCGCAAGTTTGTTCTCTGTATTAGATCATCCTTGATGTGGACACATGACCTTAGAGGGTTCTGTGCCTTCACTTTCATTGTGAATCCAAAGACAGACTTCCCTTTAACTCAGATATTAAAAAAGGAAGATGTAACGAAAAGGAAAAGGAGCTTTTTTTTTTTTTTTCCTTTCAGGATGTCATATTAAGAAGGCCAGCTTAAAAGCAAGAGCTGACAGCTAGCGGGGGCCTAACAGATGGTTTCTGACATTTGGCTTAGATTGGGGCTGACCTTATCACAGGCAGTGTCATCAATCATCTGGACCCTGAATGTTCCCAAGGCAAGCTCGTTGGCTGAGCCTCACATACTGCCGCCTAATATCCCTTCACTATCACCGCTGTCCTTTGGACAGACAAAATCTTGGCAGAGAATCTTTCAGATTTTCAAACCCTCTTGTGGTGCTCTTGTCCATCTCAGGGAAATTTACCCGGCGGGGCAGCTCGGACGCGGCCACTGAGATGGAGAGCCTGAGTGGCAGGCACTCCCACTCTCATCACACGCTGGTGAGCGACCTGCCAGACCACTCCAACAGCCATGGGGAAAACACCGTCAAGGAAGGTGGGTTGGAGGCGGCCGCTGCAGGTGGGCGTCCAGGTTCCGGTTCCTGTTTTTACTCCATGTTCTGTTTTCATTGTAATCTGGCTCTGTGTGCTTTTTGAAAAATTGCACTCGTGTATTATATTGCTTGATAATTTACTTGTGAGCCGTTCTTAAAATTTCCTTAGTAGCAAGAGCTATTGGATAGCACACTATGAACCCCATGCCTCTCAGGGAAAGCAAGGGCAAGCCATTCATGGTTGTTTTCAAAGGAGCATAGACCTACAGGGCTTGGAGAAACTTGAGGGCCTCTATGATGTCCCTCTGAAGGGCTTCTCCACTTTCTGTGGGAGGAAAGTCCCTGCCTTCCAAGGCCACCTATTCCCTTTCCAGACAGCTGCTATTTTGTGCTTTATGTGGAGCAAATGTGTGTCTCTGGACGGGATCCGAGATGCGGGTTTCTCATTCTGTGTTCTTAACCTATGAGCATAAATGTAGTCCCTCTTTTCCCTGGACTGTACTTCAAGTATTTGATGACATCTATTAGTTACCACCACACATTTATGTTCCATTATTCTTAAGCAAAGGAGAAAAAGAATATTTTCTTGTTTGCTGTTACCTAAATATACTAGATAAAACCAAATATTTTAACAGCTATTTACTTGTGGGGAATACTTCAACCAAACTAGTTTAACTATACCAATAGGGTCTGTCATCTAACAGTGAGTAAAATGCACCTGTTAGACAAAAAAATTCTAGCCTGGGTCTCAAGGAAGCCAGTTAAGAATTCACATTTTCTATAGCCTTCATTGTTTATCAGATATTACATGACTTAACATCATGGGAGTTGAGAATAGCTTTGAGACTATTAGTCAAATATCTGCTAATGCTGTGATCGTGGTCATGATTTAAATAGTATTATAACTGTCTAACATGATGTCGTAGGTTAATGTGGGGAAAACTAAGTCTTTGCTTTCCTTTGTTTAGTGCGATCGCAGATCTCCACTATCACAGTTGCAACCTTCAATACCACATTGGCGTCATTCAATGTAGGCTATGCAGACTTTTTCAGTGAGCATATGAGGAAGCTCTGCAACCAGGTGCCTATACCTGAGATGCAACATGAACCCCTGGCATGTGCAAACCTGCCTCGAAGCCTCACAGACTCCTGCATAAACTACAGCTACTTGGAAGACACAGAACATATTGATGGGACCAATAACTTTGTCCACAAGAATGGCATGCTTGATCTTTCTGTAAGGAGCAAGAATTTTTCTTACTGAAGCTTGAAAGATATTGCATCTTTGGCCCAGTTTTTACAATGTTGGATAAAATGTGCATATAAATTCTTAGAAATGTTGAGCCTTTAAATGAAAAAGCTACCCTTAAAAAATATATATTTATTTATTTATTTGGTTGTGCTGGGTCTTAGTTGCGGCAGGCAGGCTCCTTAATTGCGGCTCGCCAGCTCCTTAGTTGAGGCACATGGCCTCCTTAGTTTTGGCATACACGTGGGATCTAGTTCCCTGACTAGGGATCGAACCCCAGCCCCCTGCATTGGGAGTGTGGAGTCTTAACCACTGTGCCACCAGGGAAGTCCCTGAAAAAGCTACCCTTTAAAAAAAAAATTTCACAGGTGTATCACCCATCTTAGAGGCACATTTTCTTTTTTTTCTTAAGCATTACATTAGATTTGATCTGATCTCAGAATATTTTTATAATCTAAAAACATTAGTGAATCCTGAATACACGTAGTAAATGTGTGTGTGTGTGTGTGTGTGTGTGTGTGCATGCGCGCTGTCTTTCTTTCCTAAAATGGAAGTAAAAAATTCTGTTTGTTTCCTTTTGTTATATAAGCAGCATGACTATAAACCACCCATATATCAGGAGAAAATGAATAGAAGTCCATTAAAACATTTAAACCTGCATTCTCAAGAATGCCTGTCTTGATTACGGTTATTAGCAAATGAAAGGGTTATATTTTACAAATATATGTCACACAATATTTTATTTCACATTAGGGAACCTGGCTCAGCAAATAATTTAAAATATTAAAATCAATAAAAGGACATAATTTAAACATGCAAATATTTTGCTTTTAAAATTGAATGTAGATAATGATGCAATTGCGAACGTGCAAATTTTCCTCTATTATGTGTGTAAGGAAACCATTTCTCTTCACCCATTGTTAGTAGACAGCATTATTGGCAGGGAATTAAAACACTTTGATTTTAAAAATCAGTTGAACAAGTTTCCATTTGGACAGATAATTACTCTCCCATTAATTCATTATGTTTCGTTATCTCCATTAACTGTCTATATTATGGCAGGTCTTAGAGTCCTTAAGTGAGATAACACACTTATACATTTTTAATTCCTTGGGTGATTTGTACTCTATATTAAGCACATACACAAGGTCACAATGCAGCTTAATAAGATCATCTGAAAATTACCTAAATTATTTATGCTTAAGTGCATAGAACAGCCTAAAGGAAATGTATTAAATGGAATAACCAAATCTATTTAGGAAGAGGTAATTCAAGTAACTTAATCACTCTCAGTTTACTTTTGTCTTCCCCCAGGTGGTTCTGAAGGCTGTTTATCTTGTCCTTAACCATGACGTCAGTTCTCGCATCTGTGATGTGGCACTGAACATTGTGGAATGCTTGCTTCAACTTGGTGTGGTGCCCTGTGTAGAAAAGAACAGAAAGAAGAGTGAAAACAAGGAAAATGTGACTGTGGAAAAAAGACCAAGTGAGGGAACGTTCCAGTTCAAAGGAGTGTCTGGAAGTTCCACCTGTGGATTTGGGGGCCCTTCAGTTAGTGGAGCTGGAGATGGAGGAGGAGAAGAAGGAAGAGGTGGTAATGGAGGAGGTGGAGGAGGTGATGGAGGTGGAGGTGGAGGAGGAGGAGGAGGCCCCTATGAGAAGAACGATAAGAACCAAGAGAAGGTATGACTGAACCACCTTTTGTGTCCTCTTGAAATGTTGTTCCTGATTTCTCTCCAATTCTTGCTTGCCAGCAATTTGTTGACTCAGGATAGCAGCTAGTCACTAGAGCAAGAAAGTGGTGAGTCTAGAAATCTCTTCATTAGGTTCTCAGCAGGCATTAGTAAAAAACAGTTATGTGAAATTGTATCCTACATTCAAAAGCCGTTGCCATCCAAGCAGTGTTAGAACTAATTCCCTGGTCATGTTAATTCTGCAAGAGAATATCTTAGATACACTACATTGCCATAATTCTCAGTCTGCCAACAGCAGTCTCTTTCTCAAAACTTTCAGGGTCTGACCTAATGGAGTGGCATTCTAGTCTTCTCAGGCTGCCAAAACAAAATACAATAGATTGGTTGACTTAAACGACAGAAATTTATTTCTCACAGTTCTGGATGCTGAGAAGTCCAAGATCAAGGTGCCAGCAAGGTAGATTTCATTCTAAAGCATCTTCTCTTGGCTTGTAGGTGGCTGCCATTTTGCTATGTGCTCCCATGACATCTTTTTTCCATGTGCACGCAGAGAAAGAGAGAGCAAGTTCTCCAGTGTCTCTTCTTATAAGGGCACTAATCCTATTGTACCAGGACTCCACTCTCATGACCTCATTTAACCCTAAAATTTACTTCCCAAAGGCCACATCTCCAAATGACATCACCCTGGCGGGTTAGGGCTTCAACATATGAATTTGGGGGAGGCGCAAACATTTAGTCCATAATAAGCAGTATAATTTTCCTGATAAAATTTAAATAAAGTTCTTTCTCTTGATTTAAGGAACACATGTTTAGGTAGCCTACTTCAATCACAGGTAGAGGGAAAGAAAGGGAAAATGTTTGTTTAGTTAGTTGGTTTGTTGGTGTTGGTTGGGAAGACTAGCCTTGGTTCTCTTATGTCTCAGTGTGTCACTTCCAGGTGTCTTTAGCTTTCTTATTCCTGATTGTTCCTGAATTTAATTCCCTTTGACTTGACAACACCTGATTTATGATCTCAGCGCTTAACGTCAGTAGTTAGTTTTCTCTTTTAATTTGAATTTTAAATAAGAACTACTGCAGCTTAAACTCATATAATTTATGCTGATTTCAATTTGGGGTTTTAGTTGGAAAATGCTATTAAGGAATTGAAATCAACAAGAGATTTGAATCTCTAACAGGTGACACATCAGGCCAAGTGTTTAGAAGTATAAGATTTCACTGTACAGAGTTCTACCACCTACATATTATCTAGAATATAAACTGTTATTTTCTTGTAGACTATCAGGTTTTACATCTGAATAAGTGCTCCAGTGCTCTTTCTTCTGTTATATTTTTTTCTCCATCTCTTTCCAGTCCTACCCGATGCATGTTTATTTTTATTTATTTATTTTTATTATTATTTTTTTTGCGGTACGCAGGCCTCTCACTGTTGTGGCCTCTCCCAGGCTCCGGACGCGCAGGCTCAGTGACCATGGCTCACAGGCCCAGCCGCTCTGCAGCATGTGGGATCCTCCCAGACCTGGGCACGAGCCTGTGTCCTCTGCATCGGCAAGTGGACTCTCAACCACTGTGCCACCAGGGAAGCCCCCAATGCATGTTTAATGTGCATTTAATCATCTCTGTTTCTTCCCTGATTGTCTACTCTCATTTTTCCCAATATTTGTGGACTCTGATCTAATTATTCCTGCCCCAATATTCTTAGGTTCCTGAACCTAAGCTTTTCTTTAGGATTTCTTCTCCTGCCTCAATCATGTATATGTTTTCCAATTCTAATAGAATCTTCTGGTACTTAAGGTCCCTAACTTCTTACATTCCCAAACATCACTGAGGACAATCCAAGGATCCTCAGATCTCACTGCAGATGAAAATTATCTAAATGGTGATATAGATCACAAGGGATTTGATATTGAATCCTAAGATCTAAGGAGTTATTCAATCAACAGTTATGTAGGAATTAGCAAACAAATACAAGTTATAAGGACCAAATTTATAAACACAGCAAACAGTGAGATTCTTAAATTTTCAACTTTTTTACCTGTCAATTTCGGTGGCCACTCAGAGAGAACAGTGCTATGTCATTACATCATAATATTCAGGGGAAAATAGAAAGAAAAAAATTAAAGTTGCGAAATTTTGATAAGCTCTTATCAGTAAAGCTTATATATTCCCTAAATTGACGAGGGCTTTGTTATGTTTATGAGGATCTCTGAAGTTCATTATTAGAATTTTGTTTCTGTTTTGTTTTTGTTTTTAGTTCAAAAATTTCACCCAAGTAGTGGGGATTGTTTTTGGTTTTGTTTTTTAATATTTATTTATTTGGGGCTTCCCTGGTGGCGCAGTGGTTGAGATTCCGCCTGCCGATGCAGGGGACACGAGTTCGTGCCCCGGTCCGGGAAGATCCCACATGCCGCGGAGCGGCTGGCTCCGTGAGCCATGGCCGCTGAGCCTGCGCATCCAGAGCCTGTGCTCCGCAACGGGAGAGGCCACAGTGGTGAGAGGCCCGCGTACCGAAAAAAAAAAAAAAAAAAAAAAAGTAAAAAAAATATTTATTTATTTGGTTGCACCAGGTCTTAGTTGTGGCAGGCATGCTCCTTAGTTGCAGCTCCCAGGCCTCCTTAGTTGCAGCATACAAACTCTTAGTTGTGGCATGCATGTGGGATCTAGTTTCCCAACCAGGGATCGAACCCAAGCCCCTTGCATTGGGAGCATGGAGTCTTATCCACTGTGCTAGCAGGGAAGTCCCTCAAGTAGTGTTTTCATCTAGTTTCTTATTAAAGACCTGCAAATCTCTTGCCTATTTAAAATCTAGATATCATACTAGAAATTTGATAATATAAATGCTACTTTAACCAAAACTATCACTTGATCAGGATGGGATTTTACAAAGTCAGATAATGTGTTCTCCAGAACAGCCACCAAAGATACAAATGTTTTGTAGTTAGTTCTACAAAATAATATTCTTTGTAATACAGAGAATTTATAAAATCATACCTGACAGTAGGTCAGATGCATTGTACTTGGGAGTCACACAGGTCTGTTCTGCCTCTATCCCATCTGTTATTTTCAGTGGAATCAGGAGGTTTATCTAATTTTGCAACCTAGTAATGCCAGGAGCATGTGGGAATTGATTAATTCAGAAAGGAAGATCTAATTTCTATTTCTGTGTTTGCCACTAACTGGTACTGAGAGCTTGAAATGTTATTTAATATCTGTCCTGATTTCTGCCTGTAGTTGGATACAACTTTCTGAATGTCTTCTACTAGAGGAGCCCAAATCCCAAGGACATCTGAAGGTCCAAAGAAATACAAATAGATATTTGCAAAAAGCTTTTGGAGCTAGGAATTTGCTTTAAAGGAATATATGATATCAATAGTTTTTAAATATATGTAAGTCAATCTTCCAAATCAGCCCTTACCCAGGGGGACCTTTGGCTGTGCAGGCTGTGTACTCCACAAGGGCTCTCGGCTAAGGAGTCCAGACAGGACTGAAATCCAGTCTGAGCTCTGCTCACCAAGCTGTTTACCCAAGGGCTGCATCTACTGAGAGGATTCACCTTTTTCTAATTCATCCACCCAGAGAAGTGCCTTTTCTAATTTGCACAATGTTGCCCCCAATGGCTAGCAGTGCCCCACACCTAGAAATAATAATTAACACTGGTTTTGCTATTATTACATGCCTTCCATGTTTTGCCTCACAAACTCTGTGAAATACCTATTTTTATGGTTCCTATTTTGTAGGGCACAGAGTGGTTAAGTAGCTTGCCAAAGGTTATGGAGCTTAGATTTGAATTTAAAACAGTTTTGAATTTGATATGTATGTATGTATGCATGTATAAATAAATAAATGTATGTATCTCTGTGTGTGTATGTTTGTATGTATGTGTGTTTGAGTCTTCCATTTACAAGCATCTGAGCTGTAGAGTTCGCAAGAAACAGACTCAGACAAGGAGATATGTGCACAGGAGGTTTCCTGGGGTGTCTGCTCAGGATCAACGTCTGTGGGGTGTAAAGGAAGCAGGATGGGGCAGAGAGAGAAGTTGAATTGCAGTGTAGTTGTAACAGAGACTTCAGCCCATCACACAGGGAGCTCCAGAGATGGGATGGCTCTTCAAAGTAATCCCCAGGTGAAGTAAGGGAGCCCACTTTATTTCACACACACCTCCCCACACACACTCTTTATGCTCTTGACCAGCCATTGGAGGCAGACTGCTTCCAGGAGGAGAGCATAACCTGGGTCAAGGCAGGTCTCTTTAGCTAAGGGCAATGCCTGGAGAGGGACTCACTTGAGAGCTACCATCCATCAATACTCCCAGCAGCTCAGAGAATGAATGTTCAGTTCTGAAGGGTGCATCCGGAGTCCAGCACCACATCCACTACATGAGCATTTGGTTAGAAAAAAAGGACCAACTATATAACATTAGGGGAGCAGAGAGCCTACCCCATCACATAATGAACAGCACATGATGTCTAGATAACCCCCATCCCTTTTACACCCTCCCTGCATTTGAGTATGCTTTCTATGCGGGTGGCCCCAAAGTTTATGTATCAACCTGAGCATATGAAGATGGAAAAGGCCTTCACAATTTACAGAGCAGTTCTTATCCATTATTTCATTTGTCTGGCACAGTAAGCTGAGGAAGTAGGAAGGGAAGTTATTAGGATCCTCGATTCACAGGTGAGAAAACTAAAGCAGAGAGAGATTAGTTCATTTACCTAATGTCATATGCAGTTAAGGAACGAGAGCTGGACTCTCAGGTCCGCCAGTGGCTGTGCTGACAGCAGAAAGTAGCTAGAAGGACTGAGGAATGTTGGAGCTTCCTGAAGGTAATGGCACTCCCACGCTGGGATCTACATCATTCCTTAGCAACAGCTTCCTTATGCTTCTTTGGAAATAATTCAAGGGAGTTCATTTTTCTGGAAGCTATGTTCTTCACTAAGAGCAAGGATTAAATGAGTCAAGAGAGAGGATGATGACACTTCTCACAATTCACCTCAGGAGGGCTTCCGATTTAGCCTCAAACAAAGAACCATGCTGAATATTTACGAATTGTTAAATATATTCTCTCTTTGCTTGTGCATGAATATTACAATATAGCTAAGGTATAAAATTAGAAAAATCCTTTGAAAATGTCAGAAATTGCCACATGATTTCATAGTTTCAGACTTTGATCAGTTCCAGAAATTTAGCAATAATCCTTGCTTGGTGATATTAACAGAAGCCTGCTGCTGAGGATACCTTCTGGAAAAAGCTACTTGCCTTCATCACTGATAGTCCACACTGTCTCTCTCTCTAGACAGTTATTCTGATAGTCTAACGAGGATGTGAAAGCATGGCTTCTGATAAAGAGGTCTGCATTCATGTCCTGTAGCACTAGAGGGTGTTCAAAATGCATAAACATTTTATTTCTCGTAAGTCCGTTCTAGAGTTTTGAAAAGTTAGCTTGCCTGTTAAGCCCTTGACAATTCTACTTCCCATATTGCAGGGGCTTGCTGCAAAACATATAAACTTGGTTTAATAATCGAATAGAGTCTTAACACCAAAAGAATCCTAGTGGCTAAATGAACCGAATCTTCTTTCTTTCTCGTTCATGGGTGCTAGGATGAAAGTACGCCTGTAAGCAACCATAGGCTTGCTCTAACCATGCTCATCAAAATAGTGAAGTCTCTGGGATGTGCCTATGGTTGCGGAGAAGGACACCGAGGGCTCTCCGGGGATCGTCTGAGACACCAGGTATTCCGGGAGAATGTAAGAGAACTAAAGTAGATTCCATTTGCTCTTCCTCTTCCCTCCCTCCAAATTAGGAATGAGTCCTTTGGCAATGAGGGTCAGTGTTCCCTGAAGAATACTGTGTTTTGTAAGGGTAATTAATTCTGTCTTAAGGTGGGAGGATTCCCACAAGATATCTCAAGACATCTAAAACCCAGGCTTAGGAAAGTTTAATTGGGAAAACCACTTCTGCCTCCTGCCTGGGCAGGCCAACTCCCAACTGGTAAAAGAGTGTATAATTGGAACATGTGAATTAGAGTTTGAAGGAACATTGCAAAGATGAGTACATGTAGCAAGCTTCTGATAGTCCGTGGCAAATAACTTTTTAATCACCTACCTGGGTACTATGGAAGCATATGTTATGTTAGAAAAAGGGATCAAAGTTTCGGACTTGGTTTGTTGTTCTTAGATATGGGAAATGGCCCTTATTGGGACAAAATAGGACTACAAAAGTAGCCAGTCATTTTCTGGCTGCTTTGTTTGAGAATGAACCTTGACTACTAAATATCTGAGGTCATATCCCTTTGAACTGTGTGAAACTTGAAACTCTGTGCTCAGGCTTGCAAAGCATAATTCTGTAATGGAACATGGAAATGTAATTCCAGCTCATTTTCATTTGCCTCCACTGATGACTACACTTAAGACTTGAGCAATAACCCACCTCCACAACAAGTCCAAACTGCAACCGTTGCCCCCATACATACTTTTGAACTGAAATAATAAGAAAATATTCCCTTAAAAATAAGGGGTCGATGCAAATTTGAGACCAGGAAACCTTTTGGCATATCTTAGCAGAGTTTTGGGATCATGTCAAAGTCTAATGCCAGCCCATTTTTCCTTGGTGTTAGGTTTTGTCGTGAAATGTTCACACAGCCTTAGCATGCTGGGTTACTTTGCTAATCTATCATCTACCTATCTATCCATCTGTATATCATTCTCTTTCGTTTATATTCTATTGTGTTATATTATATTAATTATTTGCATGTGGGAGTTTTATTCATAGTAATTAACTTCTAAATTCTGAAACTTGAAAACTTTGACCAAGATCTAGATTTTGAGGCCCCAAATTTTAAGAAATCAAAATAATAAGTAATAAGGCAGTAGAAAGCTGACATTGCCCCCACATCTGCACATGTGTATGTGATTTTTGATCTTTGATTTTTATTCTATCACAGTCTGAATAAATGCCTTCAAGGCTAAAACCACATCACTCCTCATGCAGAAGACTAATTCTATGAAATCAAACATCAAAATATAAAAGGAAGTGTCATGCTGTAGTTGGAGGTATAAACTCGTTCTGTCATCAGAACCTGTCTTTCTAGAATTGGAGAAGGTAGGGCTAGTTGGATCAGAGACCACTTGAGAGGCTGTTGTTCCTGCTTAATCACCATGTGTTCTTTTCTCAAGAGTACTGAATAGTTCCTGGCAGGATGTCCAGTTTTCTACCTGCCTTCTCAACTTTGTTGATTTACGTGGCAATACCTCCGCTCTCTAGTAGCCCAGTTCAGTACTCACTATAGGGATTATACTTACTTGTCCATGCTTAGTAAACATGTTGTCCGAGAGAGAAATTTGAGCAATTTTCCCTGGGAATGTCTAATTCAAGAAGCTAGATATTTCCAGATCTCTCTGGCATTGGATTGTCAGAAGTTACTTAACTTTTAATATATTAAAGGTATTTCTTACCTCTACCAGATCAGGTCCTCTATACTTTTATTTTTTAATAAACAGATGAGTACTGCAATGATGTTCATCAAAGTGCCTAGCAATTCGAGCGTGTTTCCTGGAATAGTCTAATCATTAGCTTCTAGTCCCAAATTATTGAAAGGGAAATTCACTCTTTATATCTCTTGGAGAAGTTTAAAATATTCATTCAGAATCAAAATACTTATGGTTTGATATTCTGATTCTTGCTTGAACTTCTGATTGAACTCATTCAGACGTCCTATTAGCCTCTAGAGAGCAGATTTGAAACAATGCCTTTTTTGGTGTATTTTACAGAGAAGCAAGAAGTACTTTATAGGCTTCATTTTATAGCAAGAATCATTTATTTTATAAGAAAAGAAGCTTGCTTTAGAGCTAGCAACCAGTAACTTCTGGTTAACACCTAATTTCCCAATCTTCTATGACCGAGTAAAGGAAAAATGGAAAAAAAAAAATCAGTCCACCTGACTTTGTGATACAGATGGAGAGACTATAACAAGGTCACACCAGGATGCCTATGGCTAATTACAAGTTTCAACCTTTTATAAACTTCCTTTTTCCTCTCGAGTTTTCCAAGAATCTTTCTCTGGGCCTTGATTTGTCAAAATGGTCATGTAACTTAAATTTTCTTCTGAGCCACCATTAAGGCCCATCAATAAGTCCCAATTCTCAGGGACTGCTTTCTCAGGGATCTAGCTTCCTTGCTTCTGTCTGATTGTCCAAATTTCTCTATCCTCCTTTAAGGTTGTCCTCACCAAGCCACCCCTCCCGTTTTTTTTTTTTTTTTAATTTATTTTATTTATTTTTGTCTGCATTGGGTCTTCGTTGCTGCCCGTGGGCTTTCTCTAGTTGCGGTGAGCAGGGGCTACTCTTCGTTGTGGTGCGCAGGCTTCTCATTGCGGTGGCTTCTCTTGTTGCAGAGCACGGACTCCAAGCACGTGGGCTTCAGTAGTTGTGGCATGCAGGCTCAGTAGTTGTGGCTCGCAGGCTCAAGAGTGCAGGCTCAGTAGTTGTGGCGCACGGGCTTAGTTGCTCCACGGTATGTGAGATCTTCCCAGACCAGGGCTTGAACCCGTGTCCCCTGCATTGGCAAGCGGATTCTTAACCACTGTGCCACCAGGGAAGTCCCCTCCCATCTTGATCTTTAGCTTTTTCCCCTCAACCTAGAGTTCTCTCTTATCATTTTCCCATTTCATTCCATTGTTAAGGACTTTCTTTTTTATGATGATCTTGTTCTCCACAAGATATCAACTAATCTCTTTTATTGGTCATCTTAAATCTTTTTTCAAAGTAGGTGTTATCTAGATACATTTTCCGCAACAATCACTATCTAAACTATTCATGTGACTATTATATCATAGGAGAAATAACCACTATGAGGAGGTAAGACCCTGGCTTCTAATTTTGGCTCTGCGGTAAAACTTGGTGTATCAACTTGGGCAAAGTCCTTGACTTCTTTGAGTCTCAGTTTCTTCCACTGTAATATAGGGAAACTCTTCAAATCACAGAGAAGGTGTGAAAGTCAAATGTCGTTATGCACTTACAAGCAAGAAACACATTTTAAACAGCAAAGCGCTGCACAAATGTGATTTTTCTCTCAATAGTAAGAGAGGGTTAGGGAGCCCTCTAAGGGTCTCAGATAGTATTAGCGCATTCTGTCTGTGGCCTTCTCCAACCAATGAATGTGATTTTATTTGTTCTGATGGTGGGGATTACTTCCTTTTTCTTTGCTAGATGGCAAAATTATTTGCTGGATCATAAGAAATATATTTTTGAGTAGCAGGGCCTAGTGAATGGTCAGTTGCTTTTCATATCCTGAAGACCAACTTCTATTTAAATATCAAACTTCCACATTCAGAAACAGACACAAAAATGAACAAGCTAGACGTGCCTTTATTTTATGCCTCTTTCATGTTTCAAAGATCCTTCCCTCCTGACCATATAAGAGGATTCTGGACAAGCACTTCCTACAGCCCCTCACACCATCCATTAAATCTACTTAAATTCAAGACAGCTGAGCATGGGAGTGGTCTGCTCCTTCCCATGGCACAAACCCTTTGAGGTTTTCTAAACCTCGATGACCAATCCTATCCCCTACCTAAATTTTACACTTTAAGTTTTTTCATTGAGATCTTAAAATCTTGATCTTGGCAAAACTACTGAGCTCTTTCTGGGACAGCATTAGCCCTTAGTTTGGGGTTTTTCCTGAGGAGCAGCCCTTCTCAAAGTCATCTACCGAGTACTGCTCAGCCGGTCTCTGCCCACTGCATTCTCAGATGAGAGGGGCTGGCAGGGTTGGTGGGCACCAGCCAGCAGGGATGGATGGAAATTTTTGCCTTTTGAGGGCTTCTGTTGCAGACCACTGGTATCCCTAGTTTAAGCTGGTACCTGTGACTTCTTCACTTTTCTTCCTTCCTTGCAGGCCCAGAAGTGCCTCACTAAGTTATACAAGCTAGATAAGATGCAGTTCCGACAAACCATGAGGGACTATGTGGACAAGGACTCTCTCAATAACGTAGTGGACTTCTTGCATGCTTTGCTAGGATTTTGTATGGAGCCGATCACTGACAGTAAGTAAAGCTGCACCAACTTCTAGGAGAACTCGCTGGGAGGTGAAGCAGGTAGCGCTTCAGAGATACCCTGAATTTCTAGGGATAGAATGGAGAGGAAAAGATATCTGTTTGTGTGTGCATCGTGTGTGTGATAAAATATAAACACGAGAAGCTTGTACATCATCTCTGACACATTTTGGAGGCTTTCTGAGGACAACTTAGCTCAGCAAATGGGAATTTGGTAAAGCCGTGGCATCCTCTCCTGTAGTCCCTCGATCCTTACACTCTACTCATGGCACTCCTCTCTCTCATGTGAATTTCTGTTGTATGACTGCTGAGGCAAGGATCAAGGAACAAAGGAATATATTCACTAGTTCAACAAATATGAAATGAGGCAGGCATAGTGCTTGGTGATTTTTTTCACAAAATAAAATAGGAAAGGAAAAAAAGACTACAATAAACATAGTAGTAACATAATTTTGGTATACACAGGACAAAGGGATCTATAGATAGGCTCATAAACTATAGCTTCATGGCTTTAGGAAAACTCCAGTATAGAGACCTATATTACAGGGCACAACCAGTGAACACAAATGGCATCCATAATAAATGAACACCTCCAATACCACTTGAATGCAAATGCACTAATGAAATGAAGGTGATGTATGAAGGCTGACTGAGTAAAATATACATTTTAACTAGAGACTGAGAAGAAATAACTTCTTAGTATAGGCTTTTATTGTTTATATAGTATATGTGTGATAGCGGTTGATTAATTTATAATGGAGCTATATTTGATGGATTTATTTTTTTTTCCTGCTTTCGTAATCTTTTTTTCTTTTAAATTTTGATTGGAGTATAGCTGCTTTACAATGTTGTATTAATTTCCACTGTACAGCAAAGTGAATCAGCTATATGTATACAGACATCCCCTCTTTGTTGGATTTCCTTCCCAGTTAGGTCACCACAGAGCACTGAGTAGAGTTCCCTGTGCTGTACAGGAGGTTCTCATTGGTTATCTATTTTATACATAGTAGTGTGTATATGTCAGTTCCAATCTCCCAATTTATCCCACTCCCCCTTTTATTTGTGATGGATTTAGAAACAGTTTTTCTGTTTGTACCCCAGGCTTTATTGTTTGGTTTTCACATTAAAGGCAAATATTGTTCCCTATAGTATCCCTGAAATAATCTATGTTACTGAAGTTGTTTTAAGCCAAGCACATAACAAATTTATAAAACAATGAAGTGAGAATTGTAGTTGAGGTACTGCAAGAGAAATTCTTGATTACAAACTTTTTTTTTCCTCTCTTTTAACCTATTTGAGATAGAAGCTATAAGAATCGACTAAAACCTTTCTTTCTGTAATGTAAAATCTAAAGATAATCTACGGCCCATTGACACAGACAGTGAGAGGTTGGTAATAAAGTCTGTTACTTTAAAGTGATGAATTCCCCCTGGAATTCTTGAGAAGTTAAAGTGGCTCACAGTGAATCAGCCAGCCAGGGACACACGTCCCTATCTGATCAGTCTTGGAGGTGCACATATCCTGCCCCTACAGTCCACAGGTGGCTTGCAAGTATGGCAAGGCCACAGAATGTGTCCACGGAAATGTGAAAAACTGGCATAAAATGCCACATAGGGTGATGGCCTCGGTCCACTGGCGTTTCATGTGTGAATGAGTTATAAGGAGGTGGATCCAAGGGAGGTTGTAGATTTTTCCAATTCATGTGGCCATGGAGTCTCTGGAAGGAAGAAGCTGCTAGAAGTCTTGTGCAGCTCTTGGCCAGACTGAGTCTTTTCTGTTTCCAGTGCTGGTATGACTTCCCCTGTCATGTCAGGGCCCTGTCCCCCTCTTCTCCCCCTGCCGGCTCACCTGGGAGCCCAACCTCACTCCACATCTCACAGACTGAACAATTTCCACTGAGAAGCCAGCATTCTTCACCACCAGAAAAGCCAAATCAAATTAAGTCTGTCTCCACCGAGGGACCATTTAGTAAATCATATATTTTTTTATGGGATCACCTATTTAAAAACTACTTCGGTTTAAAAGACTTTCTTAGGGTCAACAGTTGATCGTCTTTGTGTTGCTGATTTATCAATTAAAACATTTCTCAAAGTGATGGAGTATGTCATAGTAAAGACTCTGAAGGAGACTATGAGTTGTTTCTCTTTAAGTCCTCATAGAGATGATCAGCCTGGGAGTATCCTCAATCCTCTGTTTCTGTGTTTTGTGTAGCCCTTCAGTAACTCCTGGAGTACTTCATTACTTCTTTAAACTATGTAGCTGAATGGAAACACTGCCTTTAATTGGTGCCTTTGCATTCCAGACAAGGCTGGGTTTGGAAATAACTTCACCACGGTGGACAACAAATCCACAGCCCAAAACGTGGAAGGCATCATCGTCAGCGCCATGTTTAAATCCCTCATCACACGCTGCGCTTCAACTACGCATGAATTGCACAGCCCTGAGAATCTGGTGAGAAGCTCACCTCTTCTTCCCAAAGGAGTTCTCAGTCTCGTGCCGTGGCCTTGGGAAAGAGAAGTTGAAGTCTAAAACTTTTGAAGTTAAAATATCTATTTTCTCAGTGTTACCAGTAACTCACAGTAGAAACTCAGCAATACATTTCTCCTCTATTACTTGTTATCTTACCTGCAAAGTGGCTTGTCTCTTCCATCTCAGAGGTTCTGTGGTAGTTGCTGAGATAGTTGCTAGGTACTTAGAGCCCTTCAGAGAGAAGGTGCTAGAGCCCAGTGTGTTGGCTCATGAAATATTAAAGAAAGTTATACCAAGCTTTTGTTTGAAACCACGCTTACTTTAAAAATTAATGCAGATATGCTGCTGAAATGGGTTTTGTCTTCCTTTATCGAACACTGTAATCTTTTAGCTACTCTTCAAAAAGACTGTGTTAATTAAAGCACTGAAGCCATAGGTACAGAGAGCCAGGCTATAAAAGGTTAGTGTTTAATTGCTACTAAGGAGATTGTAGTTTGGGATAGTAAAAAGTGGATGAAGACTGAGACATCAGATATGACTAGATGAATTCAGGTCTCTCCCAGGAATAAAGAAGCATTTCTCTATCTTACCAATCTGTTAGATACAATGACTCCTATGCAGAAATCAGCCCATTTACACATATGGACACTATCTGCTAATCTACCTAAATCAAAGAAATGGTCTTAAGCTCCTCTAAACCACTGAAACTATGTATTCACTTAACTTGAGATAAACAGAACAAAACCCCCAATGAAAAGGAATTTAATTTTGCTGATTGTTGAAACCATCCTAGCAAGGTTCTTGGAGCTTGTGAGTAACTTGGTACCATCCATGTGTTCAGTTTGATCACGGCAAGAAGTAATTTGACAAGTTGATTATAGTATATGCAAGCTCTTATAAGTCTTAACCTACAAACTCGTGTATAGAAGAAATACTATATTTCTTAATTTTCTTTAAATCAACTGAAGTTTGGCTTTGGACCCCCATTCCACCAGAATGGCTGGAAGTTGAACCTCAGTCATTCATGGGTCTCCCCACCTCACAGAGTAGTGCAAAAATCCCAAAGTCTTAGGTAGGACCCAGCGCCTGGTGAGGCTCTGCGGGTTTCAATCATCAGTCATGCCTATTCACGTAGTGCTCTGTGCTGCTTAGGGATGGGCTCTCTGGTGAGTTTGGAACCCTTGCTTTCTGGGTCCTTGCCTTCCATGGAGGAGCCACCAAACTGCAGAGTGAGAGCATAGCGCCTTGCTGCCCACAGGACCCAAAGGACATTCTATGTTTTCCTTGGTAGTTCTTCCTTCTGCTTTCTAAACATCATAGGCATAATTGTCCCAGTGGTCGTAGGTTTTGAAACCCAAAAGGGTTATAAGGTAAGTGTTTTATAGGCTTCTGTGTTCTGCTTTGTCATGAACTTTTCCTAAGACAAAGAATATAGTAACTACCTTCTTAAAGAGAGAAGAGAGTGGGGGAAATGCTGAATGCAAAGCTTAATATCTTGAAAATAAAATAAAAGTCCTGCATTAAAAGATGAATCACTAATAAGTTGGTTTTAATAGCCCTGTATCATCTTAAGTCCATAGTCAAGCTCATGCTCAAATGGGCTACAACATACATATTATTTGTTAAATCTGTGAAGCAAAATGGATCATCCTTGACTATCAGGCTCTGTTGGAAGTGTCTAGAGGACTTAGCATATTTTATCACAATGATGCAGAAAATTTGGAGAAGCTGAACAGAGACTGAAATCTCTAGTCTAGACAAAATTCTGATTGCCTTTTTTTTGCAGGCATCTCTTCAGAAGTCACAATTAAGAGAGAAAATTAAAAGCTTGGGAATCCAGTGGTTAAAAGTGTAAATTGATGTCTTTCTAATGATACAGCCAACTTTCTGAATATGAAGCATGGTAACCATCTTTTTTCATACTAAGGATGATGGGCAAGTTTCTTGGTAATGTTACCATAGGAACAATGGAGGGACAGGATACCATTGGTTTCACTGTAATAATATGTTTTCCTTTTATGATTCCAATGCTCATCTAAATCCAAGGAATTACCTTCTACCCCTCTTTCTGTGAATACTATTCAATCACAGCTATCTTTCCCTGCACTTTCCTTCTGGCCTCCAAACAGGGGCTGTATTGTGACATCCGTCAGCTGGTCCAGTTTATCAAAGAGGCCCATGGGAATGTCTTCAGGAGAGTGGCCCTCAGTGCTTTGCTTGATAGTGCTGAGAAGTTGGCACCAGGGAAAAAGGTGGAGGAAAATGAACCGGAATCTAAGCCTGGAGGTGGTAAAAGGTTGGAAGCTTGAGCTCTCTGAATATGAGGGTTTGCCTATGTCTGTAGAATATAATCTTCTGTTGTACTGTCCATGTGGTTCCTACATGGTGTGTAACTCCAGTACAGGGATGGGGGAACTATAATTTTTTGTACGAGTGATATCACTGGTGGTGACCCAGCAACAGATTAGAAAAGGAATGTGTTTACCGTCAAATAAATGCTGCCTTTGTATGAATCAGAGCTCAGTTGATCCCAAACTTTCATACAGTTGAACCACACCTCATAGTTCTTAATTACATGGTAAAATGTTATCTGTGTTTTGGTCCCTTCTATAGCTAACTTACATTCTTATCCAGAAAGGAAAAACAATTACTGATACCATATCATCCGGTTCAGCAAGTAATATTTTTAACATGGCAAAAGACAAATTGCTGAGCAATGCCCAATTATTTTCTCTTCTAATAAATAGGAATTTATTGTATGCCTATTATATAAGAAATGCCACTTACGAAGATTTAAAAAAAATACCTAAACTTAAAATCCTGCCAGTAGTTAATGGCTCTGTCTGCAAGGATGGTGGTATCCTTAGGCAATAAGGTAGCTAGGTCATGACTCAAATGGTAGGATATATTCCATACCGACATAGACTCATGATGGTATAGGGTTTGCAGGGCATTTAGGTTGTCTATAACAAAGTGTTTTGCTTTATGAAGTATATGAAGTATTGGGAGGTGGTGTCCTGCTATGTTGTGATTGGTGGAATGTACCATTTGCATAGGTCAGAGGCAGGAAGCATTGTGGATAAAGGCCAGGTGACCTCTGCACCTGAGGAATGTCGCAGCTTCATGTCCGGTCGCCCCTCACAGACTCCAGAGCAGTAAGTAGCATTGGTTTTGTCTCCCATGGAGTGGGTTGAGCACTTCCCACTGGAAGAAATTCTGTTTTCCAAGTTGCTGTTTGTTTGTTTTTCATTTCTGTTGAACTTCTCCTTGCTTCTGCCCTTTATTTTGCATTCCCAAAGCCACTAATCTCTACAGGCCCAAATCACAAATAACCAACCTCGTGCTTCCAGGAAGCCTCCCTCACTACCTTTCCCATCGCCGTCTCTACCCCACTTCTGCCTTTCATGCACAATCCTGCAGATTAATCTTGAAAAATAGCATGTGTATCAGGTGGGCTGGGGATGGCATCCACTTTCTTGCTTAAAATCACTTATAAATCACTTACGACTGTCAATGTAATCAATGAAGCTTTTCCAAAAATAAGTAAGATAATCTGCTCTCCTGTCCAGTGTTAGCTGAAACATCGACTCTTCTCCTTTTCACCTTGGTTCTCTCTTGAGATCCTTTCCAATGCCCTCGGATATCAGTTTATCTCTACTTTTCATAATAACAAAATCAAAAGCATCGTAAAAATAGCGCCCTCAGAAAATGTGAGGATTACTGTAGACACCAAATATATAGTCTAGTTCTATGCAAGGCTCACTTGTATTCATTCTTCTTTTGAGACCTATTTACCAACAAGTGGTGTGATCAATATTTAAAATATGAATATTTTAGGTATACCATTCTACTTCCCAAAACCCTGATTTAGTAGTAAATGATTATCCTTCCAGAAATTCTGCAGGGTATTCCAGATTTTATGGGATCCCCTCTCTATAGTCAAGGAAATCACAGTCATGAAATAGGAACTTGGTAATCCACAACAAGCAAACAAAACCTTTAAGGAACAAAAATCCTGCACAGTTTTTGTAGGCCTTCAAAATCTTAGAAACTACCCCTAAAATGGGTGGAGAAAAGTAAGGAGAAGGTAAATCAACCCCATGGGTGCAGGGACCAAGTGAGTTTTTACTTACCATTACAGACCCAATGCCTAGACGGGGCTTGGCGTGTCGTAGGCACTTAATTTTAAGAATGAATGACAGTCAGTCAATGAAACAATGGACTTGCCAAATTACCATTTAGCCTTTGTCTTCTTTAACTTCCATTCTCAAAACTGAGGTTTAGTTTTTCCTTTCAGGACGTCTTTAAGGATGTAATAAAAATCCAAACATAAGCTCTAAGGGGAAAAAAATTAATGTGAAAGGCAAAGGTCTGTCTGTAGCTGAATAACCAACCACAAGACTAGTTAAAAGTCCTTACATACAGAATCTGTCCAAAAAAGGAGAGAGGACTTTTTTTCCCAAAATAACACTAATAACTATTGAGCTAAGCTGAATAATAAGAATGGTTTAATAGGTAAACTAGATTTAAACATAAAACTGTCTACATTGATAGGTGTTTTAGTTTTCTAGATTGCAAAAGACTCTTTAGCTGCAGTGTTCTGTAAACACCACCTGATTTCTCAGCACTTAGCACATGTCTGTTCTTTCCCTTGAATGAAGATACATGTATTAATATGCCTCTACATAAAACTTTCCACTTGGAGGGATGTAATAGAATGTCAAACATGGGACTTTTCCCTGGTCCAAGTGGGCCCAGGAGATGAGTACGCCACATGTCCTCTGTTTAGCACTGGAGAAAGGTGGGTGGGTGATTATGGCTCCTCCTCTGCCAGAAGACATAGAACTTCCTCTTCCCCCAACCCCCCTCATGCCCTTTGCTTCTCCTTTTTCCCTTTTAAATAAAAATCACATTAACTGAGTAATATTAAAAGCAGTTTTATTTGCCCATTTCTCTGAAACTCATGATTGATACACACCCATTGGACAACGCTGATGTGGCATTTGATTGTAAAGCTGATCAATTATAGTCTCCCTGGATATTTCCCCACTCAGGCCACGTAGTCAAATACTCATCACTGTGTTGCACATTCCCCAAAGGTAAGAAATGCTTCAAACACTGTGATCATTTGATAAAAATAACAAGGAAGTCAAATTCTAAAACACTGATTTAAATTCACACCATATTTGATAAACAGAATGTCCTGAATTAAAATAATAATTAAAGGTATTTAGTACTCTAATGAGATTTTGAGAGAAAAAGTCTGCATCCCCATGTAAATATCCCCAGAAAATGACTGGTTTACACAGTATTGTCAAATTTTAGGTAGATCCCAGATTTAACCCCAAAGCTTATAAACAGATCATTACCCAAACCCCCGCCCCAAAATTTCATCACATGTTACTAGAGTGTTCTCTATAACCTTTTTTTTCCAAATTACTAAAGTATAATAATATGTGTTCTTCAAGTTGCCAAATGTGGAAAACACAGAAAAGCATAGAGAAAAAAAATGTTTAAATACCTTCAATTAGAGATAACCACAGTAAACTTTTGGTGTATTATGTTGGGTACATATTTGAGCATGTGTACACACAAGCTTGCACAAAGACACATACACGTGCACTTTTTTTTATTAACCTGGTGATATCCTGCTTAAGCTATTTTATCAGTGCCTTTTAACTTTGCGATATATCATCAACATACCCCATATCCCTAGTCTTCTGAAAATAGGATTTTAATGACTACAGAGAATGCCATCATATGGAAGTCACATAATTTATTCAGCTCTTTCCCTAGAGGTAAACATTTAGATTATTTCCAATTTTTTAACATTGACCCAAAAACCTCAGTGAGCATTTGACTTTCTTGTATCTACATCTTAGTATATTGTCCCATCATTTCCTTGGGATAACTTCCTGGATATTGAAGTTCTTTGTCATGGATGTAGACATAGGCTTGGATAACATCTTACAAAATTACCCTCTAGAAAATTTGAATCATTCTCTCATCATGGCAGTATGATAGTATCATTGCTTTCTTCCCCTCCCAGCCCACCCCACCTTAATCTTTGCCTATTTAATGAGTGAAAATAGGGATCTCATTTCAACTAGCCTTTTAAAAAAAATTCCTAGTGAGATTAAACTCTGCATACCATTGGCCACTTGTCTTTTTCCTCTTGTGGAATGCCCTAGTCAAAAATCCCTTTGGAGAAATGTTCCCATTTGTCTTATTGAGTCAGGCTAATTTTTTTTTTTTTTTTTTTTACTTTTAAACCTTAAGTTTCTTTTACTTAAGAAAGCTAAATAATCAGGCACTATGAAAATTACTTAGTGAAAAACTGTGAGATGATGCATCCCCTGGGTGTGGTGATTGCATTGTATTTATTCATTCGTTCAAGTATTTTTGTGAGTTTATTTAGGGGCAAGAATTATACTGTCCTGGGGTAGGGGTGGGGAATAAGATACGATACTGCACACCCCCCAGGGAACTTAAAAAAAAAAAAAGTTAAATATTTACTGACACTGTAAGTGCTTCAGTTTTTATGACTCACACTTGCAGACGATTACCTGCAATAAAATTTAGTCTTATATTGTGGCTGAAAATTTCCTCAACTTGACAGCTGAGACATGGCTAATTTTTTTTTTTTTTTTTTTTTTTGTGGTACGCGGGCCTCTCACTGTTGTGGCCTCTCCCACTGCGGAGCCTGTTGGACGCGCAGGCTCAGCAGCCATGGCTCACGGGCCCAGCCGCTCCGCGGCATGTGGGATCTTCCCGGACCGGGGCACGAACCCATGTCCCTTCCATCGGCAGGCGGACTCCCAACCACTGCGCCACCAGGGAAGTCCGACATGGCTATTTTCAAGAAGAGCTCAGAGAGTCAAGCTTGATCTCCCTCCTTCCACACCTACTCTGCCTCTTCCTAAATCCCAGCCCATCAAAGATCATCCTGCATGATTTGCCACAGTGTCATTGGCAGGAGGTTGAAAGAAATTTATGAGAATTTCACATGTGTTCAGACGTTTAACCCTCTCCTCTGCTTGCTTTCAGCGACGAACAAATGCAAGGGGGCAACATGGGGCGGAAAGATTTCTGGCGCAAGATGTTCAAATCCCAGAGTGCGGCGAGTGACACCAGCAGCCAGTCTGAGCAGGACACTTCAGAATGCACCACTGCTCACTCGGGGACCACCTCTGACCGGCGCACCCGCTCACGGTCACGTAGAATTTCCCTCCGAAAGAAGCTTAAACTCCCCATAGGTAAAAGTATGTCTGTATTTATTTTATGGATTCTCTTATTCCCTGCCATGTCCTCAAACCAACTCACAATCAAAACAGAGCAACTCATGGGAAGGTAGAGAAAGGGAAAGCTTTCAAGCCACAAAGCCTAGGCTGACTCCTTCATTTACTCATTCATTCATTCATTTTTTTCGGCAGATATTTCTCAAACCTTTCCTATGAGCTTCTATGGTGTGCAAACACTGTGCTAGGATTCAGGGATTAAATGGTGAGCAGAATTTCACAATGCCTGACTTTGCTGAACTTACAATCTATTAGGGGTGACAATCACTAAAGCAGATAATCATACTACTAAGCGGAGTTGCAAACTATGAATTTTTTTTTTTTTTGGTTGCATTGGGTCTTCTTTGCAGTGCTAAGGCTTCTCACTGCGGTGGCTTCTCCTTCTGTGGAGCACGGGCTCTAGGCGCATGGGCTTCAGTAGTTGCAGCATGTGGGCTCAGTAGTTGTGGCACCGGGCCCTAGAGCACAGGCTTAGTAGTTGCGGTGCATGGGCTTAGTTGCTCTGCGGCATGTGGGATCTTCCCAGGCCAGGGATCGAACCTGTGTCCCCTGCATTGGCAGGAGATTCTTAACCACTGTGCCACCAGGGAAGTCGCCAAGCTATCAATTTTATGAGGGCAGTATATGTAGTGCCCTAAAAGCATGCAAGGATGAGACCTAACCTAAATGAGGGGGAGGAGAGGCAGGAATCAGGGAAGGCTTCCTGAAGGAAGAGACCTTAAGATCTGCAGAGTACTTGGGAGAAGGAGGAAGGACAGCACTCCAGGTGGTAGCAGTACAATGTGCAAAGGTATTAGGAGGGAGGGACATGGAAGAACTGAGACAAGAGTGGCTGCATGACTATGGTGAAGCTATAGGGACCAGAGCGTGTGGGCCTTGCAGGTCAGGTTGGCTCTTCATCCTACAGCCCTACAGAGCCGAGGTGGGATGTTGAAAAGGGGGTAACATGAGCAGGTAAACTTTTTTTCTAAAAGATCACTGCATGAAAAACACATTGGAGGGAGCATGAGTGGATATGGGGGACCAGATAGAAAGCTGCCCTTGTGCTCCAGGTATAAGTAATGGTAGCTTAGACTGCGTGGTGACTGTGTAGATGGAGAGAAGTAGCCATATTTGAAAGATACTTAGGAGGTAAAATCAACAGGACTTAACAGAAGATGTGAAAGTTGTCAAAGAGAACTGTATGGATTATGGTTTTAATCATGCAAGAGGCCTGGGTTCTTTTTGTTCTGATTTAGTCATGTAATTTTATAGTCCAACACTGAATGTTTTTAAATGTTTCAAAGTTCAAAGCATGTACATTTCAAAGACAATTTGTTTTCACTTTTATTTACATCAAGTCATGTAACTTTCATTGCTTGTTGGGCACATGCCAACTTTTCTGTTTAATCCATTTGGGAGAAAACGCTATAATGGTCTAATTTTTTTAAAATTATTAACTAGGAAACTGGCTGAAACGATCCTCCCTCTCAGGCCTGGCAGATGGTGTGGAGGACCTCCTGGACATCAGCTCTGTGGATCGCCTCTCTTTCATCAGGCAAAGCTCCAAGGTAAACAGGACATTACTTACGTAAGAGAATGTTGGAGTCGCTGATAGAAAAATGTCAGGGCTGAGAACTGCTAAACACCTGGAGGGGCCAAATAAGGAGGAGCTGAAGAAATTCTCTTCAAGGTAAGTAAGTTTTGGAAACTTAAGTGAACTATGGAAACTAAGACGTCTTAGTATGAGGCAATCATAGAAAGGAAAAAAGTGACAAAAACTATAAATACAATTGTAATGCAGATATAGAGAGGTATGTAGGTATTAATTCCCAGCTACTTTTAATATATGTATGAAATCCTAACATCTCAAGCTCCTATCCAAGGACTCATAATTGTATAGTGATTTCTTTTACACACACACACACACACACACACACACACGTACCCCATTTATTTTCCTTCCCTACTTTTCCTACCATCTGAACCATTCTCCCCTTTGAAAAGGATAAAGCAGCTCAGGATAATTTTTCCCACTAAGTGCTTCTTCTGTTAAGCATTTGTAGTAGCATGCAGTTTGGAAAAGGTCGTGATTCTTAGTGAAATCCATTTCTGATAAGAGTCTTCCCTGTGGCTGATTGGTGACCTGGTCGCTGTAATTTTCAGCATGTAATAGGAGTTACATTTCTTTATATACAGATTATTTGCTTATACTCTTTCTTCTTTGAATCTCACTAAAACCAGTTTTCTTCTATCTCTTTTTAAAGTAATATTTTGGAATTATAAAAAGATTATAGCAACCTTATAAGACATTTAGAAGATATATTTGTAAGTCCTCCTTCATATTCTTTTTACTAAAATTTGGCCAAGTATTTGAGAGTCTGTGAGGTCCATAGCTTCCTTGCTTTGCTGTAAACAAACACATTTTAAGTGTTAGGAAAAAAACATATTATTGCACTTTAGTTATAGTACACGTTATAAATTCATTTATACTGGTTCTTTCATAGAGATTTGAAATCTTCTATTTGGCTATCTTTTGCTATCATCTGATTCTCAGTTGTGGTGTTGTTTGTAAAGGATGAATATGACTTGTTCATAAATTTGAGTTTGAACTTTGTCAGAATTAAGCTCTAAGAGTATCTCAATTGTTCACTAAATTATTTTCATAGTGCCTGATCATTTTACTTTCAATCTATGACCAAGACTCTCCTTCAAGTTATAGTTATAAGTGATGTCTTTTTTGGCACATCTATACAGACTCTACAGACTAGCTAACCAGATGTGGAAGCCAAAAGAAATGAAGTGACCTTTATATTCTAAACAACTTATTTTTCAAGGTAAAGGTTAGTATAAACACAAAGAATTTCCTTTGAATTGAGTTATCTGACTACTGTCCTTTTTTTACTCAGGTCAAATTCACCAGTGCTGTAAAGCTTTCTGAAGGTGGACCAGGGAGTGGAATGGAAAACGGGAGAGATGAAGAGGAGAATTTCTTCAAGCGTCTTGGTAAATGTCACTTGGCCTAAGAATTACATGCAACTTTCATTACACAGAACAAACATTTGATTAGATAAAATGATCTACTTTCTATTTCCATTGATTTCTTATTCATTTCTTTCTCATGTGTGTTGTTTGTACTACTATTTATAGCTTCTCTATTTGTTATCAATTTGGTGCAACATTTGTGGAAGTCCTACCATGTTCCTCATTCCCTAGTGGGCCCTGGGTGTGCAAAGAATAAGACACAGCCTTTTCTTCTGCTGTTCTGTCCTTTATTAAAATCTGAGAGTTCTAAAAAAAACCTCCAGGTATCCTTTTATCCACCCACCTATCTACTTAGGAATTCTGCACATTATATCCCAGAGGATATATGGCCGGCCACCCTCTGAAAACTTCCACTGAGGGCAAGTTTATTACTTTACAAAGCAACCTGTTCCAGAACTAGACAGCTTTCATTGTGAGAAAGTCTTTCCTTATGTGCTGAAAATATACTTATCCATAAATTTGACTCACTAGTCCTAGTCATGATATCTGTAGCCCCACACACATGCACACTCATACACACTTAATGCCAGTTTCACCTATTATCTGTTTCATGTTCTCTCTTTTGATCTCACTTCTGCTCATTAAATATTGTTGATTCCTTTTGTTTTCATTACATAGAAGAGTCTCTAGGTCCATCACCAACCTGATTTCATTTTACTATGTACTCTAATTAGATGACATGCTTTACAAAATGTGGTGCTTCTGATGGAATGCAATGCACTATATTTGACTTTAATCAGTGTAATAGATAGTGTAACTGTTAAGCTCCAGGGATACAGCCAGTGGCTGAACACAATTTAAGACTGCATTATCTGTTTTCACATCACAGAGTTGGTTTGTATTGAATTTTGGATTAACTTTTGCCACCTGTCCTTCACATGAACAAATATTATGCATTACTTTGAGGTAGCCCTTATTCATTCTTCATCTCAAAATAAATAAAATGTATTGTTTCATTAACTTGGGGGGTAGTTAAGTCACTTGTCCAGGAATTCTGAATCTTTTCTTCTCTACAATTGTGCTATAAAAATCCATCATCAGAGACATACACATTTCCCTATTTTCATCCAAGTTGTTGATATTCTCACAAAGTAGGACAAATACAAAGAAATAGCTCCTAGAGCACATGTAGTTGACTTTTATTGATTAACAATTTGTGGGTACAGTTTTTCAGCCAACCATACATTTAATTTACCAGTGATAAGCAAGCACTTTCCTACTTTATACAAATAACATCATTAGACTTTACTAAAAAATTATCTCACTGATATCTTTGTAACTCTGTCAAAAGGAGGAGGAATGTAACAGTTCAACATGCTGTCTTCTTCAGTAAACTACAGTGGTGTCTATGATTACTTCTGTGTTGTTGTGTTTTTTTTTTTAATGTTCCTCCCTATCCAATTCTCTCTTACAGAATTTGGCTAGGACACACATCAGGCTTATTAGTCTATGATTTCAAGAATCTTCCTAATAATTGGGATCTTTGTCATTTTCAATCCTCTTGCACTCTTTCCACTCATGATATTTTAGAGATACATCTAGTGTTCAAAACTGTCGGTATTATGAAGACATTTTTGTGGTGGTTCTTTGAGAATTAAGTGTGGAAATAAAGTATGTTCTCTAGGTATGTGCTGTGTTAGCTGGATGTCATTTGACTAGTACTGTGATCTCATCTCCGGGTCATTTCTGTTCACTGGAGTGTAATTTGATGGAACTGAGGCTTAAACTCAGAAACTAGGGTCTTTCACATTTGGTGCCTTTTTAATGAAGCTTTTCTGTACTTTCCCATCTGTGAATTTTTGTCCTTAGTAGAAAGGATGAAAGCATAGTTGAGTTGTTTACCCTCCTTTGATTTCCTTACACTCCCTTCTTCAAGTAATAGGTCAATATTTTTACTCTTACTCTTGTTCCAAATATGTTATCATTATTGTTTCATAACACTTAGTTCATTCTGGATTTTTTTTCTTTTTTTTTGCGGTACGCAGGCCTCTCACCGTTGTGGCCTCACCCGTTGCGGAGCACAGGCTCTGGACGCGCAGGCTCAGCGGCCATGGCTCACGGGCCCAGCCGCTCTGCGGCATGTGGGATCTTCCCAGACTGGGGCACGAACCCGTGTCCCCTGCATCGGCAGGCGGGCTCTCAACCATTGCGCCACCAGGGAAGCCCTCGTTCTGCATTTTGAGTTTTTCTCATCCACTATTCTTACATATTTCAACTATTTTTTCACATAGTTTTTATATTCCATTCACAAATAGAAAAGACCTGATACAGAATATTCATACAGCCTGAGTCTAGGATGAGTTTGTGTCAACAATACCTGTAATACAGACAGTCTCTTCCTGTGTGTCTAGAAGACAAAATGATAAAATTTGCGCCTGATTTTGGAATATTTTATGTGCTTTGGACTGGCAAAAGTAGATGGCTTGTACATCATCATTCTTTGTCCATGATCTCTGGCTTGTTAAAACTTATAAAAGGTATTCTGTGAGTTAACTCTTTCAGAATCTCTCGCAAAAGACATGTATCCCCAGCTATTCTAAAAAACCAAAAGAACATTCACTATCTGCTAATCTAAGAACATTGCATTTTTGCAACAACTACCATCCTTGACCTTGTGAACATCTTTCTAACTTTGAGCCTGCTTTTGCTTATTTCTTTCTTTCTTTTTTACTTTGCAATCTGTGAATAAATTATCCTCATGCATCCATTATAGATGCATTGTCTTTTTTCCTTCTCATTTAAATTATTTTCATTTAATTGCATATTTTCTGTTTCTTTCTTTAAAGTTGTTAAAGCAAGTATGAAATGTTCTTACCCTCAGTTTCAATGTAGTACCTGAACTTCACTGAGCTAAGATAAAATGCAATAGATGATAGGATTTTTTTCAATCTAAAAAATTATTCAACAAATGAAATGTATATCTGCTGAACATTTAACAGAACTGAAATTACACTCATAGACCAGCTATCTTTTTCTTCTGTATTTTTCTATTCACTAAGAATATTTTGTTTTAGAAATCATGATGTGTCTATCTGAGGGAAGATATTTCATTAACTAAAGCAATGTTTTTTTTTTTTTTCCAGCTAATCAGCAAAACTTACTGAATATCTTCTTTGTGCTCAGCTCTGCCATAAACTGTATGGAAAATGCTGCTTAAAGAAATACTAGATTTTGAAATGCCCCTTTGGGATTTAACAGCTTTTAAAAAATGCATTCTATGTAAATCATACCTCAGTAAATTTAATGTTAAAAAATAGTAAATAAATGCAACTAAAACGTACTGAGACTAAAAAATTAATCATGGCCAAGGAAGCCAAGAGGCATCCTTACATTCTAGTAAGTTTATATAAGAGATTGATATATTAGAGGTACTTTTTTTTTTTTTTTTTTTTGCGGTACGCGGGCCTCCCACTGTTGTGGCCTCTCCCGTTGCGGAGCACAGGCTCTGGACACGCAGGCTCAGCGGCCATGGCTCACGGGCCCAGCCGCTCCGCGGCATGTGGGATCTTCCCGCACCAGGGCACGAACCCACGTCCCCTGCATCGGCAGGCGGACTCTCAACCACTGCGCCACCAGGGAAGTCCGAGAAGAGGTACCTTTTATAGGCAAATTACTTTTCAACACTTCTTTCAGTATTACAATATGAAATGTCAGCAGGGTACAACTTGACAATCAGTTTGTAACATGTACAGTGCTGATTTATTTATTACAGTAGTTTTCCTGACATAATCACTACCTTCAGCAGTATGTAAAGGTCTGAACTCTTTCAACATAAACATTCAGGTATTCTAGAAACACAGTGTGGCAGAGTGGTAAGAGTACAGGCTGGTTGTCACTAGGTTTGGATTTGAATTCTGACTTCATCACTTTCTGTTGCATGAACTTAGACTAAGCTACTTAACCTGTCCCTTTTCTCTTTATCTTTCTGTCTCTATTCTCTCTCATTCTCTCTCTCTCTTTTTAATTATCTTTAAAGATCTATCTTACATGACTGTTAAAAAATATTTTTAATAAATTATAAAATATTTCATATAGTACTTGGCACATACTAAGTGCTCAAAAGGTTAGTAAATATATTGTTATCTATTAATGCTATGTAGATACAATGGAAATTTTCCATTGTAAATAGCTTTTACTTACAGCGTGATCCTTATGTCCTGGGCTCGTAAGATTCTGCTGATCTTACCTGTAATAAGTGTACATCATTCTGTGAATGATTCTTCACAGAATAGGTTCTTGCTGACAAAGATTGTTTTGATCACTTTTCTCTTAATTATTTTATTTATACTCTTTAATTGCATTGTTTCTGAAGTTCTTTCAATCAAAATGACACTTTCTTTAGTAATATTGAATACATTTCTTTTAGAATTAATTAGCTTGTCAAAAATATTGGAAAAAATGGTGGGATACTTATTCTTAATGCTTCCTTTAATAAAATGATGACAACTGTTTTTAATTATTAAATAAGAATAAATATTTTTACCATCCATCCTGTCTTATATATTAGTTCTATTACAAATTTTAGAGATATCACTTAATATATCTTAAATCTTAATTATAGTATGAAATAATGAAACAGCTAGATTTACTGAAAAGAAAAATATTACTTGGGACCTATCTTAAATTCCAGGTTGAAGTTTAGGTACTATCAAGGTTATAATTTGTTTTAATGGATGAGATTTCCTGTGATATGTGTATCTATCAAACGGCTATATATAAATGATTAATAAAGTGATGTATAGATAGGAAAAATAACAAGAGTTACCTGTTCTGAGAGCTTTGGTAATGTCTAGTGAGTAAATAGAGTAGTATTTTGAAAGGCAGCTGTCTGGAAACAGCACTGTCCAAGAAACGTTTGTTTCTTATTTGTAGTTTCTAACTTTACCTTCTGTATACCATTTGAAATTCTGTTTTCTAAATTTTTTCCACCTTTAGATTCTTCTGGTGCTACTTCCTTTTGCATTTAATACAAAATATGCTATACTAAATGGAAAAAAATACTGAAGTTGTTGAATATAGAATTTTCAATATGGAATATTTGTACCTGAAAAGGAAATGTACCCATAAGGAATAAAATATGGGAAATGTTGATAATAATATTTTAATTATAATCTGAGCCTTTTAAAAAATATTTATTTTGTTGAAGTATAGTTGATTTACAATGTTGTGTTAATTTCTGCTGTACAACAAAGTGATTCAGTTATACATACATATACATTCTTTTTCATATTCTTTTCCATTATGGGTTTATCACAGGATATTGAATATAGTTCCCTGTGCTATAGAGTAGGACCTTGTGTTTTTTTTCAAAATTACTTAGTTTATTTCATTTTTGTCTGCACTGGGTCTTTGTTGCTGCACATGGGCTTTCTTTAGTTGTGGCAAGTGGGGGCTACTCTTCATTGCGGTGCGTGGGCTTCTCATTGTGGTGGCTTCTCTGTTGCAGAGCACGGGCTCTAGGCGTGCGGGCTTCAGTAGCTGTAGCTTACGGGCTCTAGAGCACAGGCTCAGTAGTCGTGGCACAGCGGATTAGTTGCTCCGCGGCCTGTGGGATCTTCCTGGACCAGGGCTCGAACCCATGTGCCCTGCAGTGGCAGACAGATTCTTAACCACTGTGCCACCAGGGAAGCCCCTGAGCTATTTTTGTGCTTATGAAAATTTTCAAACATAGACAAAGAGTAAAAAGCACCCAAGGGATACCAAATATCCATCGCCTACTTGCAATAATGATAAAACATTTTTTCCAACTTGCTTCATCTTATTTTTCTTTAATGTGTTATGGAACAAATTCCAGACACCATACCATTTCACACCTACATATTTCAGTATGATGCTGAAACATTTTAAAAGTAGTTGACCAGGAATTGGTAATTATTTTCATGCCATGCCATAATTTTTTTTTTCAATTTACCAGGAAGTTTTAAATTTGTATGCACTTAACTTCAAATCATATAGAGCAACAGAGCTACAAGGAAAAAATAGACAAATTCACTGTCATAATAGGAGATTTAACATACTGCTGTCATTCACTGATAGAGGATACCTCTTTCAGAACCAGTAGACACCTCCCCCCCCAAAAGTTAGTAAGGATATAAAAAACTTAAATAATGTAAGCAGCAAATTTGATTCAACAAGCAGATATATAGTCACTATACTCCAAAACTTTAAATTACAAATTATTCTCAAGCACACTTGGAACATTTTAAAAACTGACCATATTGTGCTCTAAGGCAAATTTTAACAAACTTCAAAGTATTAAAATTATACAAAGTGTGTTTCTTGACTTGTAGTTAAGCTACCAATCAGTAACAAAAAAGTAAATAGAAGTTATGAAATACACTACTTCTAAGTAACCCCCCCAAAAACAAATCACAATTGGCGTGAGAAAATAATTTGAACAGAATGATAATAAAAATATTACATACCAAAACTTGGATGTGACTAAAGCTGTGCTTACAGGAAAATGTATAGTCTTTTTTTTCAAGGTAACAGTAGTGTGTGTTTTTTGTTAATTGCACACTTCTATAAACCTAATTAATAGGTTTTCTCTTCTTTTCTTGTACAGCAAGTTCTTATTAGTCATCAGTTTTATACACATCAGTGTATACATGTCAATCCCAATCGCCCAATTCATCACACGACCACCCCCACACCCCTGCAGCTTTCTGCCCTTGGTGTCTATACGTTTGTTCTCTACATCTGTGTCTCAATTTCTGCCCTGCAAACTGGTTCATCTGTACCATTTTTCTACTTTCCAAATATATGCGTTAATATACGATATTTGTTTTTCTCCTTCTGACTTACTTCACTCTGTATGACAGTCTCTAGATCCATCCACGTCTCAACAGATGATCCAGTTTCATTCCTTTTTATGGCTTAGTAATATTCCATTGTATACACGTACCACATCTTATTTATCCATTTGTCTGTCAATGGGCATTTAGGTTGCTTGCATGACCTGGCTATTGTAAATTGTGCTGCAATGAACACTGGGGTGCCTGTGTCTTTTTGAATTGTGGTTTTCTCTGGGTATAGGCTGAGTAGTGGGATTGCTGGATCATATGGTAATTCTATTTTTAGTTTTTTAAGGAACCTCCATACTGTTCTCCATAGTGGCTGTATCAATTTACATTCCCACCAACAGTGCAAGAGGGTTCCCTTTTCTCCACACCCTCTCCAGCATTTGTTGTTTGTAGATTTTCTGATGAAGCCCATTCTAACTGGTGTGAGGTGATACCTCATTGTAGTTTTGATTTGCATTTCTCTAATTATTAGTGATGTTGAGCAGCTTTTCATGTGCTTCTTGGCCATCTCTATATCTTCTTTGGAGAAATGTCTATTTAGGTCTTCTGCCCACTTTTGGATATGGTTGTTTGTTTTTTGGATATTGAGCTGCATGTGCTGTTTATATATTTTGGAGATTAATCCTTTGTCTGTTGATTCATTTGTAAATATTTTCTCCCATTCTAAGGGTTATCTTTTCGTCTTGTTTATGGTTTCCTTTGCTGTGCAAAAGCGTTTAAGTTTCATTAGGTCCCATTTGTTTATTTTTGCTTTTATTTCCATTACTCTAGGAGGTGGATCAAAAAAGATCTTGCTGTGATTTATGTCAAAGACTGTGCTTCCTATGTTTTCCTCTAAGAGTTTTACAGTGTCTTACATTTGGTCTTACATTTAGGTCTCTAATCCATTTTGAGTTTATTCTCATGTATGGTGTTAGGGAGTGTTCTAATTTCATTCTTTTACATGTAGCTGTCCAGTTTTTCCAGCACCACTTATTGAAGAGACTGTCTTCTCTCCATTGTATATCCTTGCCTCCTTTGTCATAGATTAGTTGACCATAGGTGTGTGAGTTTACCTCTGGGCTTTCTGTCTTGTTCCATTGATCTATGTTTCTGTTTTTGTGCCAGTACCATATTGTCTTGATTACTGTAGCTTTGTAGTATAGTCTGAAGTCAGGGAGTCTGATTCTTCCACCACTGTTTTTTTCCCCTCAAGACTGCTTTGGCTATTCAGGGTCTTTTGTGTCTCCATACAAATTTTAAGATTTTTTGTTCTAGTTCCGTAAAAAATGCCATTGGTAATTTGATAGGGATTGCATTGAATCTGTAGATTGCTTTGGGTAGTATAGTCATTTTCACAATATTGATTCTTCCAATCCAAGAACATTGTATATCTCTCCATCTGTTGGTATCATCTTTAATTTCTTTCATCAGTGTCTTATAGTTTTCTGCATACAAGTCTTTTGTCTCCCTAGGTAGGTTTATTCCTAGGTATTTTATTCTTTTTGTTGCAATGGGAAATGGGAGTGTTTCCTTAATTTCTCTTTCAGATTTTTCATCATTAGTGTATAGGAATGCAAGAGATCTCTGTGCATTAATTTTGTATCCTGAAACTTTACCAAATTCATTGATTAGCTCTAGTAGTTTTCTGTTGGCATCTTTAGGATTCTCTACGTATAGTATCATATCATCTGCAAACAGTGACAGTTTTACTTCTTCTTTTCCAGTTTGTATTCCTTTTATTTCTTTTTCTTCTCTGATTGCTGAGGCTAGGCCTTCCAAAACCATGTTGAATAATAGCAGTGAGAGTGGACATCCTTATCTTGTTCCTGATCTTAGAGGAAATGCTTTCAGTTTTTCACCATTGAGAATGATGTTTCCTGTGGGTTTGTCATACATGGCCTTTATTATGTTGAGGTAGGTTCCCTCTATATCCACTTTTTGGAGAGTTTTTATCATAAATAGGTGTTGAATTTTGTTGAAAGCTTTTTCTACATCTATTAAGTTGATAATATGGTTTTTATTCTTCAGTTTCTTGATATGGTGTATCACCTTGATTGATTTGCATATATTGAACAATCCTTGCATCCCTGGGATAAATCCCACTTGATCATTGTGTATGATCCCTTTAATATGTTGTTGGATTCTGTTTGCTAGTATTTTGTTGAGGAATTTTGCATCTATATTCATCAGTGATATTGGTCTGTAATTTTCTTTTTTGTAGTATCTTTGTCTGGTTTTTGTATCAGGGTGATGGTACCTTCGTAGAATGAATTTGAGAGTGTTTCTCCCTCTGCAATTTTTTGGAAGAGTTTGAGAAGGATGGGTGTTAGCTCTTCTCTTAAGTGTTTGATAGAATTCACCTGTGAAGCCATCTGCTCCTGGACTTTTGTTTGTTGGAAGATTTTTAATCACAGTATGAATTTCATTACTTGTGATTGGTCTGTTCATATTTTCTATTTCTTCCTGGTTCAGTCATGCAAGGTTA
The DNA here is from genome assembly GCF_026419965.1 of Kogia breviceps. Taxonomy (NCBI): domain Eukaryota; kingdom Metazoa; phylum Chordata; class Mammalia; order Artiodactyla; family Physeteridae; genus Kogia; species Kogia breviceps. The sequence goes on from NC_081311.1 coordinate 175,039,999, forward strand.
TACCTTTCTAAGAATTTTTCTATTTCTTCCTCCTTGTCCATTTTATTGGTATAGAGTTACTTGTAGTAGTCTCTTAGGAAACTTTGTATTTCTGTGGTGTCCATTGTAACTTCTCCTTTTTCATTTCTAATTTTATTGATTTGAGTCCTCTCTCTCTTTTTCTTGATGAGTCTGGCTAATGGTTATCAGTTTTGTCTGTCTTCTCAATGAACCAGCTTTTGGTTTTATTAATCTTTGCTATTGTTTTCTTTGTTTCTGTTTCATTTATTTCTGCTCTGATCTTTATGATTTCTTTCCTTCTGCTAACTTTGGGTTTTCTTTGTTCTTCTTTCTCTAGTTACTTTAGTTGTAAAGTTAGATTGTTTACTTGAAATTTTTCTTGTTTCTTGAGGTAGACTTGTATAGCTATGAACTTCCCTCTTAGAATTTCTTTTACTGTATCCCATAGGTTTTGGATTGTTTTGTTTTCATTGTCATTTGTCTCTAGGTATTTTTTGATTTCCTCTCTGATTTATTCAGTGATCTCTTGGTTATTTAGTAATGTGTTGCTTAGCCTTCATGTGTTTGTGTTTTTTACGTTTTTTCCCCTGTAATTGATATCTAGTCTCATAGCGTTGTGGTCAGAAAAGATGCTTGATATGATTTCAGTTTTCTTAAATTTACTGAGGCTTGATTTGTGACCCAAGATGTGATCTATTCTGGAGAATGTTCTGTGCGCACTTGAGAAGAAAGTGTAATCTGCTGTTTTTGGATGGAATGTCCTATAAATATCAATTAAATGTATATGGTCTATTGTGTCATTTAAAGCTTCTGTTTCCTTATTTAGTTTCATTTTGGATGATCTGTCCATTGGTGTAAGTGGGGTGTTAAAGTCCCCTAATATGATTATGTTACTGTCAATTTCCCCTTTTGATGGCTGTTAGCATTTGCCTTATGTATGGAGGTGCTCGTATGTTGGGTGCATAAGTATTTACAATTGTTATATCTTCTTCTTAGATTGATCCCTTGATCATTATGTAGTGTCCTCCTTTGTCTTTTGTAATAGTCTTTATTTTAAAGTCTATTTTGTCTGATATGAGCATTGCTATTCCAGCTTTCTTTTGTTTTCCAGTTGCATGGAATACCTTTTTCCATCCCCTCACTTTCAGTCTGTATGTGTCCCTAGGTCTGAAGTGGGTCTCTTGTAGACAGCATATATATGGGTCTTGTTTTTGTATCCATTCAGCAAGCCTGTGTCTTTTGGTTGGAGCATTTAATCCATTCATGTTTAAGGTAATTATATGTTTGTTCCTATGACCATTTTCTTAATTGTTTTGGGTTTGTTTTTGTAGGTCCTTTTCCTCTCTTGTGTTTCCCACTTAGAGAAGTTCCTTTAGCATTTGTTGTAGAGCTGGTTTGGTGGTGCTGAATTCTCTTAGCTTTTGTTTGTCTGTAAAGCATTTTATTTCTCCATCGAATCTGAATGAGATCCTTGCCTGTTAGAGTAATCTTAGTTGTAGATTCTTCCCTTTCATCACTTTACCTTCTGGCTTGTAGTGTTTCTGCTGAGAAATCAGCTGTTAACCTTATGGGAGTTCCCTCATATGTTATTTGCCATTTTTCCCTTGCTGCTTTCAATAATTTTTCTTTGTCTTTAATTTTTGCCCATTTGATTACTATGTGTCTTGGCGTGTTTCTCCTTGGGTTTATCCTGTATGGGACTTGCTGCACTTCCTGGACTTGGGTGGTTTTTTCATTTCCCATGTTAGGGAAGTTTTCGACTATAATCTCTTCAAATATTTTCTCGGGTCCTTTCTCTCTCTCTTCTCCTTCTGGGATTCCTATAATGCGAATGTTGTTGCATTTAATGTTGTTCCAGAGGTCTCTTAGGCTGTCTTCATTTCCTTGCATTCTTTTTTCTTTATTCTGTTCTGGAGCAGTGAATTCAACCATTCTGTCTTCCAGGTCACTTATCGTTCTTCTGCCTCAGTTATTCTGCTATTCTTTCCTTATAGTGTAGTTTTCATTTCAGTTATTGTATTGTTCATCTCTGTTTGTTTGGTCTGTAATTCTTCTAGGTCTTTGTTAAACATTTCTTGCATCTTGTCGATCTTTGCCTCCATTGTTTGTCCAAGGTCCTGGATCATCTTCACTATCATTATACTGAATTCTTTTTCTGGAAGGTTGCCTATCTCCACTTCATTTTGTTGTTTTCCTGGGGTTTTATCTTGTTCCTTCACCTGGTACATAGCTCTCTGCCTTTTCATCTTGTCTATCTTTCTGTGAATATGGTTTTTGTTCCACAGGCTGCAGGATTGTAGTTCTTACATCTGGTGTCTGCCCTCTGGTGGATGAGGCTATCTAAGAGGCTTGTGCAGGTTTCCTGATGGGAGGGACTGGTGGTGGGTAGAGCTGGGTCTTGCTCTGGTGGGCAGAGCTCAGTAAAATTTTAATCCACTTGTCTGCTGATGGGTGGGGCTGTGTTCCCTTCCTGTTGGTTGTTTGGCCTGAGGCAACCCAACACTGGAGCCTACCTGAGCGCTTTGGTGGGGATAATGGCAGACTCTGGGAGGGCTCACGCCAAGGAGTACTTTCCAGAACTTCTACTGCCAGTGTTCTTGTCCCCACGGTGAGCAACAGCCACCCCCCGCCTCTGCAGGAGACCCTCCAACACTAGTAGGTAGGTCTGGTTCAGTCTCCCCTGGAGTCACTGCTCCTTCTCCCTGGGTCCCAGTGCACGCACTACTTTGTGTGTGCCCTACAAGAGTGGAGTCTCTGTTTCCCCCAGTCCTGTAGAAGTTCTGCAGTCATATCCCACTAGGCTTCAAAGTCTGATTCTCTAGGAATTCCTCCTCCCGTTGCCAGACCCCCAGGTTGGGAAGCCTGACGTGGCGCTCAGAACCTTCACTCCTATGAAGGTTCACTTCTGTGAAACTTCTGTGAAACTTCACTTCTGTGGTATAAGTGTTCTCCAGTCTGTGAGTCACCCACCCAGCAGTTTTGGGATTTGATTTTGCTGTGATTGTGCCCCTCCTGTTGTCTCATTGTGGCTTCTCCTTTGTCTTTGGATGTGGGGTATCTCTTTTGGTGAGTTCCAGTGTCTTCCTGTCGATGACTGTCCAGCAGCTAGTTGTGATTCTGGTGTTCTCACAAGAGGGAGTGAGAGCACATCTTTCTACTCTGCCATCTTGGTTCAGGCCCCATGCCATAATTTTTTATCTTGTGGTAATAAAGTACAAAGGAATCTTTTCCCCAAGTTTGAACTGCTTATAAAGGATGTGTTTTCTAAAAGAACAGGTGCTCACCTTTTTCCACTAGTACACACTCTCATGGTAAACTAAGCTCATAATTGTAAATATCGCCCTTTTATTTACAAAGTATGCAAGTTATTAAAGGGGTACATCCAACTCTGGATCTGATTTTTAAATGCAAATTTGTGAACATTAGTGTTTATTAATAGGAACAAATTATTCACCATACATCTGCAACCACCAATCATGACCTGCTTGCGTATTGGGCACCTTAGTTGAGAGCAAAGGCTATGAGGGCTACTTTTTTTGTGTTGAGGCAGCAAGTGGGAAAGTGGGGCAGTGGGTGGGAGGTATCAAGGTATTTTTGACAGAAGAGGTGAGAAAGCCGTTTCCTGTAATGGGATCTGTGACTTAGTGAGGACCTGGAGTTGGCAACATCGCAAATGAATGGTGTCAGCACATGTTAAGCCAAGCACTAAATCGGGGTATATTCTTATGTGCTGAAAGTACATTTCAGAGTCATGGGAAGTAATTTGGGCTTGGTGTTTAAAACTATATTCAATATTATAGCATTATATAAAAGAAACTAAATATTATATTTATATGTGTGTATATATATATATATATATATATATATATATATATATATATATATATATATATATATACTAGAAGCTATAGAAAAGCTATGACATACTTATGTTTTTAAAAACATACCTGGGGTTAAAAAAATGAAAAACAATGCTTTGCATTATTCTTCCTTAATGTGTGATCCTTAGACTTTCTGTATTAAAATCATGTGGCATGTTTGTTAAAAATATACATAGCCTGCAGACCTATGGAATCCAAGTCTCTAGTGATGAGATCTGATAGTCTGCATTTTAAGAAGCTCTAGACTGATTCTCATTCATATGCAGTTTAACTATGGAAAAATAAGTGAGGATGAATCAGTGGTTCCTAAACCTCTGACCACCGTGTGGGGTCAGGCTGGCTGCATCCTTATCATCTGTGAGGCTTTACAAAGCACACATTCTTACACTCCTCTTTCAGAGACTCTGGTTCTGAACTTCTGAATAAGATTCAAAAACTGCCCAGATAATTCTGATACACAGGCAGGTTTGGAAATCCTGGCATTAAATGACCAACCTCTCAAGTCCTTTACAACTCTAATAATCAATGATTCTTTGCATTGTAACTAAGATATCAAGATACTGTCTTTGATTATCAGTTTTTTGTAACAGATCTGAAATTTCACAATGATTTTGCATCTTCCATAAAAACAGAAGTTAGTTACAGGCAGAATCATCTTAAATAATTCTCTTAGCAGTATTAGAGAAGAGACCTGAAAGCAAAATGATCGACCCTATATTTATCTATTTTTTTAATTTTTAATTTTTAAAATTTATTTTATTAATGCATAGTTGATTTACAATGTGTTAATTTCTGCTATACGGCAAAGTGATTCATATATATATACATTCATACATATATATACATATATATGTATATATATACATTCTTTTTCATTCTTTTCCATTATGGTTTATCACAGGATATTGAACAGTAGGACCTTGTTGTTTATCCATTCTATATATAATAGTTTGCATCTGCTAATCCCTAACTCCCAATCCATCCCTCCCTCACCCACCCCTCCCACTTGGCAACCACAAGTCTGTTCTCTGTGGATCAGACCCTATATTAAAATAGTTATATAAGACCCCTTATTTACATATGCTATGTGTCATCAGATTCCTAAAAATCACGGTGTCCAGATCAAGCATTAGATAGAGAGGAGGGAAGTGTAGTTCAGGAAAAAGTTCTTAGGCCAACACTACAGAATATGCATTGTTGAAACTTCAAAACTCTTTTTTAATCTACAACCATTACACTCTCTCTCCTTCATTCCTCCAACACGGGAAAACCCCTACAGGTTGCCACAGTTTTGATGACCATCTGTCTTCCAACCAAGACGGCGGAAAAAGCAAAAACGTGGTGAATCTTGGAGCAATCCGACAAGGCATGAAGCGCTTTCAATTTCTGTTAAACTGCTGTGAGCCAGGGACAATTCCTGATGCATCGATCTTGGCAGCCGCCTTGGATCTTGTAAGTTGTTGGAAGAATTTTCTCACCCTGTACCCCATTCCAGTTAATTCTGCTAATGGAGGAAAGCATGAATCCCTACTCCAAAGCCTAACTATGGGGTTACGTTTTTGGTCTTTTTTTTTTTTTCCTCAGCATTAGTGGCAAGAGGAGGGAAAAGGGTAGTAAGGTGAAAGAAGAAAAGAAAGGGGAAAAAAATCTTAGTAAATATATTCTGTACAGCATCATGATTAAATGTATATGAGGGTTCTGGAATGAGACTGCCTGGGTTAAAATCATTCTGACATTTATCAGCTAAACCCTGTAAAATGAGATTAAGAGTAATAATAATATTATGCCTACCTCCTAGGGTTAGTGTGAGGATTAAATGAGATATTAGATGTAAAGTCCTCATAATGCCTGAAACATAGCAATTGCTCAGTAAAGTAGGTCATTATTATTATTACATTATTAGTCATGTCTGTCATGTATTAGTCCTTTAAACTCTGTCTTGGTTTAATTGCATATTAATTGAGGGAAAATATGAAGCAAGGATCAATTGAAATTAATTGCACAGAAGCACCTTGAACATTGTGTAGCCTTATACACATGTAAGAGATTCACGAGTATAATGTGGATCTTGTTTAGAAAGTATTTTTGTCAAATAAACGAGACCCAGATATGAGTTTTGAACACAATCTTTCATCTTCCTTTATCTTCTGGTTTAATAAATTTTTCATATGCTATATAAATACTGGGTACAAAATTCCAAGTAAATATCAAGAGATAAAAGTCTTCTGTATTCACATTTTAAAAAGAAAAACCAAAATAGACATTTTTACAACAAAAACCCTTTAACCTGCTTATAAATGATCCCTTTTTATAACACATGAATATGTAACCACTGGCCACTCATATTTTACATTGGAAAATAGTCCAAACCTTTTAATATAATTCATGACATTTTTCTGTGACATTAATAGCTTTTGCTCTCATGATATTTAGTAACCAGCAAGGTATATAGCTTCACTTAAGCTGAAAATGCAATTACCACTGTAATTACCCAGAATGATGACCTGTGGTTATTTAAGATTTTTCAGTCAGTTTCTGATTTCTGGACATTGGTCTTTGAAAATATATTTTTTTAAATTCCAAAGTGTTTAATGTTTACTGATATATGCTATGATGACTGTAAAATGTAGAAAGTCACAGGTCTCCAGGAGAGTTGAGGCAGGTGGCAGACAATCAAAGAACAATGAGATGCCTGTCTAAAGCAAGAGAGCTGACAAGGCAAAGAGCCAATTTCTTGTTTTCTAAGTGGGAGAGAGGAAACCAGCCTGCCACTCTTTTGAGTCATGCATGGTTCTTCTTAATCACCAACTGGCCAGGGTTCAAAGCCAGGAAAGGATAGAGCCAGATTAGAACAGACCTTATATTTGGTACAATACTATGCTGACTCTCTCATTGAAAAATTATGTGATGGGCTTCCCTGGTGGCGCAGTGGTTGGGCGTCTGTCTGCCGTTGCAGGGGGCACGGGTTCGTGCCTCAGTCCGGGGGGATCCCACGTGCCGTGGAGCGGCTGGGCCCATGAGCCATGGCTGCTGGGCTGGCGCGTCCGGAGCGTGTGCTCCGCAACGGGAGAGGCTGCAACGGTGAGAGGCCCGCGTACCACACAAAAAACAAAACAAAACAAAAAAACAACTTATGTGAGATCACTATAGGAACTTTAAAATGTGAAAAATAAGAAATTCTGTATTTTAAATCTGATAGTTTAAATGTGATTAAGAAAGTGAGGATGATACAAAATAGTTGAACAATGGTTAAATACACAATAACAATGGTGCATTAGAACTTTATGGGTAGTTTATGCTACAGTGTTCCAGATATACTATTATGTCCATCTTTGTCTCAACCCTAAAGTCACAGATACTTTGGAAAATTTTTAGACAAGTGAGACATCAAATTTCTCCAGCAACTGTCTGAGTGTAAGGAAAATGATAATAATGAATCATGTTACTTCAACTTACTGTTGAAAGATAAAGATAGAGGCACAGCTGGCCATACAAATTGGACAATGATAGGATAATAGCATTTGGACAACAGTCAGTAAAATAAGCACCTGATGACAGAGAGAATGGCTTGTCCTTCCCTCTTCTGGAAAGCCTCAGCCCCACACCCACAACTCTTTCAGAGATCCTAAGTGAAGTCTCCACATGAATGCATATCATGTACTGGACTCCAAGCCACTCTTTTCATTCACGCATTTTCCACATGAGAGAACAAAAGTCCCAAGAGCTAAGGTGACTTTGCTCAAGGTCATATAAGCCAGTCAAAGTGAAAACTGGGCTCAAAGCAGAACCTTCTGATTCTATTCAGGACTCTTAGCAATACCGTATACTTTCTCTGTTAAAAAAAAGTTATTTAGATAAATCAGAAAGAGTGTCTCTTGATACACTGAAAATGTACTTAAATGTATATGGTCTCCATAATAAAGAAGATGGCAGATGATTTCTAATGGTCCAAAAGCAATTGAATCTTTTTTAAAAAAAAATGATCATGTGAATACATGATGAATTTATAATAGGAACATATAGGAGATTTTCAACTTTAAAGATTCACACTACACATTCACCCACTAAACCACTGATTCTTAACATTTTGGAGACATAAACTCTTTAAGACCTGAATGAAAGCTATGGAGAGAATTACGCTTACAGACAAAATTCAGCCTGTAATATCAGAAGGTTCATGAACTCCCCCAAAACCCACCCATGAAACAAAATATGGGAAGAACACAATCTCAGTGTATTATCATTGGCAAAGAGAAACTCTTTAATAAAGTAATTGGAATGATTTTATTAACATTGATGGTGTAAGAACAGAAGGAATAACTGCTTCCTACATAAAAAGCTTTTAAGCTTTATAAGATATGTGGTCATGGGAGAAACAGGAGCCTCGTCACAAAGAGAGTGATACATTTGAAAGTTTAAAAAATAATCCCAGTCGAGGGCTTTCCCTGATGGCGCAGTGGTTAAGAATCCTCCTGCCAATTGAGGGGACACGGGTTTGAGCCCTGGTCTAGGAAGGTCCCACATGCCCTGGAACAACTAAGCCCGTGCACCACAACTACTGATCCTGTGCTCTAGAGCCCGCAAGCCACAATTACGGAAGCTCACGCACGTAGAGCCTGTGCTCTGCAACAAGACAAGCTACCGCAATGAGAAGCCCGTGCACTGCAACAAAGAGTAGCTCCTGCTTGCTGCAACTAGAGAAAGCCCACACACAGCAATGAAGACCCAAAGCAGCCAAAAATAAATAAGTAAATAAAGTTATTTTAAAAGTAATAAATAAAATCGTGTTATCAATAGGTTCTTTTAAAAAATATAATCCCAATCAAACAAATTAATACTGGCTTCTGAATGGAGATTATAAACGTATTCATCAATATTCTTCTTAAAATAATCAGTCTCTTGGATGCTGGAATTTCATTCCCTCACATCAGATGGTTCCATACCTATATGATTTCCAGCTTCTATAATGCTTAGAGTTTTCAAGGAGATTTAATTCATGGCTGAATTCCAGAAAACATTTTAAATTTATTTTACTTCCTCCAAATAAGACTATGGCTAGGCAGTTATCAGATCACTAGATTCTCCTTTCTTCCCTTCCTGTTGCACCAACTCTGGCCTTACTTGACCTTCTCAATCTTATTAATCTCATGGTAATAAATAAAATAAAGGGGGTTTGATACTTATAAGTGGTGTCTTCAATCTTCAAAGTAAAGAAGCATTTTCTGATCATTATAGATGTCCAGTGGTGAAGTAGATACATTGAGAAGTAATTAGCTCTTTGTCACTACACTGGACTCAATGGGGAAGTACAGGGAGACTCAAGAAGGGGGTGGTTAGTATGCGTTTCTTTCGTATCTGAGAATCTTTGATTCTAGGTCAAGGCCAAGGAGTGTCCAGAGGTCAGAATCAGTCACGGTTTAAAGGAAACAGAGACAGAATCCAGGTAGACCTGTTTGGTTGGTAGTCGTGGTGGTTGTGTGGTGGTGGCAGCAGTGGTGAGAGAGGTGGTGGTAGAAGTTAACAAAAGTAACATTTTCATTGTATGTCATAGTTAATAAAGCACCTTCACATTCATTGTCTTATTTGTTGATATAAGAGGAAAGGGTTAAGCCAGGACATGGTCCCCAAATGAGGGTACATTCAACTTCAGTTTCTCAGGTACAGAAAAGTGAAGGAATTGAAGTCACTGGTGAGTACTGGCAAGAGGACTGAGAGGAAGGAAAATATAGCTGCATGTCCAATATGTTTGAATCATGGTAACATCCTGTTTTTACCATCATTGTGCAAGTGTGGCAATTGCAGTTGTTCATACCTGTCTGTTTGGGTTAGGAGACCCTTGAAATTACTGTAACGTAAATGTATTATTAACTTTTGTATCCTCTGTGTTTGGTTTCACTTAATATCTGATCTCATCTTCTTGCTGACTTTCAGAAATGCTTCACTTTTAAATATGTTCTAGAATGAATTTGGGGAGTGTTCCTCCCTCACTTTTAAATATGTTCTAGAATGAATTTGGGAGTGTTCCTCCCTCTGCAATTTTTTGGTAGAGTTTGAGAAGGATCAGTGTTAGCTCTTCTCTAAATGTTTGGTAGAATTCATCTGTGAAGCCATCTGGTCCTGGACTTTTGTTTGTTGGAAGATTTTAATTACAGTTTCAATTTCATTACTTGTGATAGGTCTGTTTATATTTTCTAATTCTTCCTGGTTCAGTCTGGGAAAATTGTACCTTTCCAAGAATTTGTCCATTTCTTCATGGTTGTCCACTTTATTGGAATATAGTTATTTGTAGTAGTTTTTTATAATCCTTTGTATTTCTGTGGTGTCAGTTGTAATTTCTTCTTTTTCATTTCTAATTTTATTGATTTGCATCCTCTCCCTTTTTTTCTTGATGAGTCTGGCTAAGGGTTTATCAATTTAATTTATCTTCTCAAAGAACCAGCTTTTAGTTTTATGGATCTTTGCTATTGTTTTCTTCATTTCTCTTTCATTAATTTCTGCTCTGATTTTTATGATTTCTTTCCTTCTACTGACTTTGGGTTTTTTGTTCTTTCTCTAGTTGCTTTAGCTGTAAGCTTAGATTGTTTATTTGAGATTTTTCTTGTTTCTTGAGGTGATATTGAATTGCTATAAACTTCCCTCTTAGAACTGCTTTTGTTGCATCCCATAGGTTTTGGGTCATCGTGTTTTCATTGTCATTTGTTTCTATGTATTTTTTAATTTCTACTTTGATTTCTTCAGTGATCTCTTGGTTATTTAGTAGCACACTGTTTAGCCTCCATGTATTTGTGTTTTTACAGGTTTTTTTCCTGTAATTGATTTCCAACCTCAGAGCATTGTGGTCAGAAAGGATGCTTGATACAATTTCAATTTTCTTAAATTTTCCAAGGCTTGATTTGTGACCCAAGATGTGATCTATCCTGGAGAATGTTCCATGTGCACTTGAGCAGAAAGTGTATTGTGCCACTTTCCAGTGGCATGTCCTATAAATATCAATTAAGTCTATCTGGTCTATTGTGTCATTTAAAGACTTTGTTTCCTTATTTATTTTCTGTTTGGATGATCTATCCATTGGTGTAAGTGGGGTGTTAAAGTCCCTTACTATTATTGTGTTACTGTTGATTTCCCCTTTCATTGTTGTTAGCATTTGCCTTATGTATTGAGGTGCTTCTATGCTGGGTGCATAAACATTTATAATTGTTATATCTTCTACTTGGATTGATCCCTTGATCATTATGTAGTGCCCTTATCTCTTGTAACAGTCTTCAGTTTAAAGTCTATTTTATCTGATATGAGTATTGCTATTCCAGCTTTCTTTTGATTTCCATTTGCATGGAATATCTTTTCCCATCAATTCACCTTCAATCTGTTTGTACCCCTAGGTCTGAAGAGGTTATCTTGTAGACAGCATATATTTGGGTCTTATTTTTGTATCCATTCAGCCAGTCTATGTCTTTTGGTTGTGTCATTTAATCCATTCACATTCAAGGTTATTATTGACATGAATGTTCCTATTACTCTTTTCTTAATTGTTTTGGGTTTGTCTTTGTGGATCTTTTTCTTCTCTTGTGTTTCCTACCTAGAGAAGTTTCTTTAGCATTTGTTGTAAAGCTGGTTTTGTGGTGCTGAATTCTCTTATATTTTGCTTCTCTGAAAAGCTTTTGATTTCTCTGTTGAATCTGAATAAGATCCTTGCTGGGTAGAGTAATCTTGATTGTAGGCTACCATCACCCTGATACCAAAGCCAGAAAAAGATATCACAAAAAAAGGAAATTATAGACCAATATCATTGATGAACATAGATGCAAAAATCCTGAACAAAATACTAGCAAACAGAATCTAACAACATATTAAAAGGCTCATACACCCTGATCAAGTGGGGTTTATCCCAGGGATGCAAGGATTCTTCAATATATGCAAATCAATCGATGTGATAAACCATATTAACAAATTGAAGGATAAAGAACATATGATCAGCTCAATAGATGCCAAAAAAGCTTTTGACAGAATTCAACATTCATTTATGATTAAAAACTCTCCAGAAAATTGTCATAGAGGGAACCTACCTCAACATAATAAAGGTCATATATGACAAACCCACAGCAAACATCATACCCAACGGTGAAAAATTGAAAGCATTTCCACTAAGATCAGGAACAAGAAAGGATGTCCACTCTCGCCACTCTTATTCAACATAGTTTTGGAAGTCCTAAACATGGCAATCAGAGAAGAAAAAGAAATAAAGGAATACAAATTGGAAAAGAAGAAGTAAAACTGTCACTGTTTGCAGATGACATGATACTATACATAGAAAATCCTAAAGAGGCCACCAGAAAACTCCTAGAACGAATCAATGAATTTGGTAAGGTTGCAGGATACAAAATTAATGCACAGAAATATCTGGCATTCCTATACACCACCAATAAAAAATCAGAAAGAGAAATTAAGGAAACAATCCCATTCACCATCACAACAAAAAGAATAAAATACCTAGGAATAAACCTGCCTACGGAGGCGAAAGACTTGTACTCAGAAAACTGTAAGACACTGATGAAAGAAATCAAAGATGACATAAACAGATGAAGAAATATACCATGTTCTTGTATTGGAAGAATGAGTATTGTGAAAATGACTATACTACCCAAAGCAATCTACAGATTCAAGGCAATCCCTATCAAACTACCAATGGCATTCTTCACAGAATTAGAACAAAAAATTTTACAGTTCATATGGAAACACAAATGACCCCAAATAGCCTGAGAAAACCATAATTCAAAAAGAAACATGTACTCAATGTTCATTGCGGTACTCTATACAATAGCCAGGACATGGAAGCAACCTAAATGTCCATTGGCATGAATGGATAAAGAAGATGTGGCACATATATACAATTGAATATTACTCAGCCATAAAAAGAAATGAAATTGAGTTATTTGTAGTGAGGTGGATGGACATAGAGTCTGTCATACAGAATGAAGTAAGTCAGAAAGAGAAAAACAAATACCGTATGCTAACACATATATATGGAATCTAAAAAAAAAAAAAAGGTAGATGAACCTAGTTGCAGGGCAGGAATAAAGAGGCAGACATAGAGAATGGACTTGAGGTCACGGGGAGGGGGAAGGGTAAGCCGGGACGAAGTGAGAGAGTAACATTGACATATATATACTACCAAATGTAAAATAGATAGCTAGTGTGAAGCAGCTGCATCACATAGGGAGATCAGCTCAGTGCTTTGTGACCACCTAGTGGGTGGGATAGGGGGAGTGGGAGGGAGACGCAAGAGGGAGGGGATATGGGATATATGTTTATGTATAGCTGATTCACTTTGTTATATAGCAGAAACTAACACAACTCTGTAAAGCAATTATACTCCAATAAAGATATTTTAAAATTTTTATTCTACATGTTTTCCAATGCATTTGTGGTTTTAGTCATATACATATATGTGTGTATAAATATATAGAGATAGAAATATGAATATTGAAATATATATAGATGTAGATATAAATGACACAGATGGATAGATTGATGATAGATAGATATAGATGTCATATAGATATGTAGATGCAGATATAGGTGTAGATATATAGATTTATACATAGGTATAGATTCTACCATTTCATCAGATAGGATTTGGGAGAGGAGGGGAAAATGAATGTGTTCAGTTCATCATCGCTTTTCAGTCCTTCACTTTCTCCCATCTCTTTTATTGTTTGCTTTTGTTGGATGTTGCATTCATTTTTTAAAGTGCAGCTTAAATAGAGTGTTTACATTATGATGTAATTTTATTTTGGAACAGTTTTCATTGTTTCGTTGCCTTCATAATAGAATTTAAATGTGATTTTTTTTCACGTTTCCAGTTTTCTTCAGAATTAAAAAGTATTATTAAATGAAGGAAGTACTAGAAATGTCAATGTTCAAAGTCTTGCCAATCTGAAGGTTTTTGTTTTAAACAGTCCTCTTGTCATTATTGCTATGACTACAAAGGGATAATTGGATCAGTTTTTAGTCCAGCACAGCTCCTCCTCACACTCTTCCTCTTTAGTGTAAATTTAATAAATGCAACTCTAAAGCATTTGTTAAAAGATATGTTTTATAAAGGACTCATTTTATCTTTATGTTCATATAATCTACAAGCACAAAAATAGTTCAAATAAAAGGCACTTCTGTCTATTTTTGTATATTTCAGGTGAAATTATCTATCCTTTTTTACCCAGTTGAATATATAACATGTACAGACCTAGTGATTTCTAATTTACTGGTAATTTATTAGCATAAATAACACATAATAATGTCAGTTTGCTTTAGGAACGGTTTCATGAATATAAGAGAGTCAATGGGATCGTAGTTTTCTCCTTAGTCTGTGGACAGAGAAAACCTAATTCATGTTAAATTATAATAGCTTCATAGATAGTTTTAAGAGGACTGGTTATATAATTTTTATCCAAATTGGGACACTTTTGAGAGTGAAATGGAGTGCTATCAGTAATTATACCAGTTAGACATAAACTAGAACTCTTGAGGAAAATGAAACATTTGGTTACCATATAGTCATACTTTCAGGTTCACTGCAACAAATGTAATCCACATTGGGGTTTCATCATAAAACTACTTGGTGATGAATGGAAATTAGCTTTTTTCAAGGAGTTAGGAATATATGCAGACTAGGAACTATCAAAGCAAAATAATATTGTGTCCTCTTTTGAATCATAAGGAAAGTTGAAATAATCCAGTAATAACCAAAACTAAATGGTCAAATTATTCACTTTATTCTAGTGGTATTCCTATACTGAATGTTTGAAAACATTCTATGAAATGTAGCATAAAAAGGATGTATATCATATATATGTAGAGTTTAAAGAAAAAATTTGAATGTCACATATCCACCACATATCTTAAAAAATAGGACATTTCTACTTTCTTTAAAGTCCCCTGTATCTCCTTCCCTAATTACTCACCCCTACCTCCTAGAAGACACTGCTGTCTTGAACTTTGTTTTAATCTTCCCTGTGCTTGCTTTATTTTACCACATGAACTTGTATCCCTAGAGAATATATCATTTTGTTTTGTTTCCTTATGCTGTATTTTTAATGAAATTTTTAATGTAATTTAATTTATAACAATTTTCTTTAGTGGTTAGCATTTTAATGTCTTTTTAAAGAAATTCCAAGGTAGTAATAAGTACATATTACATTTTCCTCTAAAAGTTTTAAAGTCTGCATTTCACAGTTAGGTCTTTAACTAGAATTTATTGTGTGTATAAAACAGGATTTTTTTTCTTTCTTTTCTTTTCACATGAAAAAAAAATTATCCTAGCATAATATATTGACTAATTCATACTTTATTATCTGATGTGCAACAGCATCTTAATCATGTGTCAGGCTTCTATGCATGCATGGGTGTAAGTCTGAGGTTTTTTTTCTGTTCCATTCCATGTGTGCTCTGAGTTAATCTACTCTGTCTTAATAGCTTGAACTTTGAACATCACCTAGGTTGTTCTTGGCTCTTTGCTCTTCCATGTGAGTTTTATAATTAGCTTGTCAGTTTCTATGAAAATCTTTTGATTTATTCTTGGAATTACATTAAGTCCACAGATAAATTTAGATATAATTAAAATTCAAATTGAAATTCAGATCTGAATTGATAATTCAAAAGTTCTATTTCTTTCTGAGTCCATTTAAGTACTTTTAATTTTTTTAGCAATTTGTCAGTTTTACCTCCATTTTCATATTTGTTGGATTAAAATTGATCATAACATTTTCTTATTAGTTTTTGATCTTTGCAACATCTGTAATTATTTTTTCTATTTTTATTCCTAAAATTGTTTCCTTTTCTTTTCTTGATTAGGCTTGCCAGATATTTATCAATTTCATTAGTCTTTTTTAATGGTACAATAGAGATTCTATTTTATCTCGTTCTCTAATTCATTAATTCTTGCCCTTATTGTTTTTATTGAAGTATAGTTGATTTACAATGTTGTGGTAGTTTTAGGTGTACAGCAAAGTGCTCCAGTTATACATACTCATATATATATAATATTCTTTTTCAGATTCTTTTCCTTTATAGGTTTTTACAAAATATTGAGTATATCCTGCCCTTATTTTTATTCTTTCCTCCTTCTTGCTTTGAATTCATTGTATTATTATTTTAGCTTATTAGTTGATTGCTTAGCTCATACTTTTATTTTTTTCTGTTCAAAAACTGAGCATTTAGCTATTCATTTCCCTCTAAGTACTCCTTCAATTACGCCATAAATTTTGACAAGTAGTATTTATGTTACAATTTATTTTTAAGTCCTTTTAAATTTATTTAATGGTTTCCTTTTCCATGGGTTATGTAAATATGTACAAGTGTGTGTGTTTCAATTTTATAAATTTCAGAGTTTTGTTAGGTATCCATTTGTTATTGATTTCTAACTTCATTTTCAGATACTGATTCTTTGGAATTAATTTAAACTTGCTTCATGAACTAGAGCATTATTAATTTTTGTAAGTGTTCCATGTGTAGTTGAAAAGAATGTGCATTCTCCAGTTGTTGGGCACAACATAGAGGCTTTTCTTTCCTTTTTTTAAAATTGAAGTATAGTTGACATACAATATTATATTAATTTCAGGTGTACAACACAGTGATTTGGCATTTATATACATTATGAATTGATCACGGTAAGTCTAGCAACTATCTGTCAACTTTGTCATACAAAGTTATTATAATATTATTGACTATTCCCTATACTGTATATCATATCCCAGTGACTTATTTATTTTATAACTGGAAGTGTGAAACTTTTAATCCCCTTCACTTATTTTACCCAAACCCTGTTACCCCCTCAACCTCCCATCCCCACCTCTGGCAACCACTAGCTTATTCTCTGTATCTGTGAGTCTGTTTCGCTTTGTTTGTTCATTTTTTTTGTTTTATAGATTCCACATATCAGTAAAATCATACAGATTTTTCCGTCTAACTTATTTCACTTAGCATAATACCCTCTAGGTCCATCAGGGTGCAGTGTTTTATATTCAAGTCTTCTATATTCTTATTTTTACCCCTCACTACTTGATCTGTCAAACACTAAGTTGTGTTAAAATCTCCTCTATGATGACAATCTTGTACATTTATTTTGTAGTTCCAGCAATTTGTTTTATTGATTTAGAGGCAGATCATTTCAAAGTATGACAAGTATCTGGTGCTATGAACCTTTTATCACTATCTAGTGACCCAGTTTATTTCTAGCATATATAAGATATATTTTTCTTTGATAATAATACAGCTGAAACAATTTTATTAGCATTGGTCTGGTCTTTTTGCCAGTCCTTTCCTTTCAACTTTTCTACATCTTTGCGTTTTAGGTATGTGTCTTTTAAAAAGCAAGTATTTGAATTTTTATAACATTTTAGTGACCTTTCTTCCCTAGAAAATTTAGTACATTTGCACAGATTATGATTACTTATATAGATTCACTTCTGTCTTCTTCTGCCTACTTACCACATTTTTTCATTATTCTATTGTATATGTTTCATTATTTCATTTTTCATTATTTCATTGTATATTATTTCATGTCTTCTTTCAAATAGTGTTGAATTTTGTTTTATTTCTCTTGCTTTGGTTTGGTTTAGCTTTGTTTTATTCATTTTTCTTTATCAGTTTGAAAATTATTCTATTTATATTTTTAAAAATTGCATGCATATTTAACTCAACAAAGTCTAAATTTAATGAATATCTTTACTCTTCTTTCAAACAGTAAAAGACTGTAGAGGGTTTTAACCCCAGTTATTGTTCAAGATTTAGTTCTCTCTTATTTTTGTTTTAACATTGATAAAGTAGACATTATTTTTATTGATTGTTAGGAAAATGATTTTTAAATTTGCCCAAAACCTTAGCATAGTCTTTGCTCACCATTTCTCCTTGCATCTCAGACATTCCTTTCTAAGATCTATATCTTCCTGAAGGAAACCTTTCAGACATTTCTTTGGTGATGATCAACTGGCAGTAGCTCTCTCAGCTACAGTTTAATTGAAAATGTCTTTATTTTGGTCTCATTCTTGAAAGATACTTTTGACAGAATTAGAATCATAGGCTAACCTTTTCCTTCTGTACTTCAAAGATATTAGCCCCTTCTCTTCTGGCTTAATTGAAATTCTTTTGTAGGTAATGTGTCTCCCCCAATTCCTTCTCCCAGTTGCTTTTAATACCTTCTCTTTATTGTTGATCTTTTGCACTTTCACTAAAAAGTTTCTAGCCTATATTTCGTATTTCATTAAGCCTGTGAATCATGTAATTGGCATATTATGTCTATTCTGGAAATTTTCCAACTGTTATTTCTTCAAAGATTGTGTCTTTCACATTTTCTCTAATTTTTCCTTCTATAAACTGAAAAGATGCATGATAGAGCTTCTCAGTTTATCTTCTGTTTTTGACAACTTCTTTCATATTTTTCATTTCTTCACCTCTTTCTATGCTGTATTCTGGCTAATTCTCTTCCATTTCACTTTTTCTTTTTCAGCTGTGTCTAATTTCATGGTTCTTAACCAGGGGTAACTTTGCCCACCAGGGGACATTTGGCAATGTTTGGAGGAATTTTTGGTTGTCACGACTTGGGAATTGCTATTTGCATCTAGTTGGTAGTTGATAAAGATGCTGATAAACATCTCATAATACATAGTGCACACTTCACAAAAAAAGAATTATCTGGCCAAAATGGCCAATAATGCTGAAGTTGAAAAAAACTGATCTAATTTTTGTTTTAATCTAGCCATTGAGCTTTAAATTTCAAGTACTACATTTTTTATTTGTAAAAGTTCTATTTACTTCTTGTTTTAAAACTACATGATCAACTTTGATAATCTAATTCCTTCTACTTTTAATACCCACATTACTCTGTAGATGTATTTGATACATTATGATTCCTATGACCGCAGTCTTTGTAAAGGGTCTGATTCTACACTTTGCTGTTTCTTCCTACTCTTACTCATGGTGAATTTTTAAAAACATATTTTTAATAAGCTTAACTCCTTGAAACGTTGTCTGTGCTGATTCTTTAAGACCTGTGTTAGAAGCAGTGTTATTCAGTGGACCAGCAGTTTTAGCAACATCTGTGAGTATGTTAGAAATGCAGATTTTCAGGCCCTGCAACATCTGCATCAGAATCTCTGGGGGTGGGCCCAAAGAATCTATTTTAACCATATTCTCTTATGCATACTCAAGTGACTCTTATACATACTTAAGTTTGAAGATTTGAGAAGCACTAGTTTAAAGTATTCCTCCAGAGAGGATTTCCATTTCTTTTCCTCAGGCACCTTGAAACATCACCAACCTAAGATCATTTTTTAACTACTTTTTGGGTGCAAGGAGCATGAAAGTGGTGCCCATTCTAGTCCAAACTTATATGAAAATGTGGAATTTTGATTAGAAGTTCTCATTTAAGACTTCTTTTTTTTCTTTTCCTTTTCTACCCAGAGCCAAGACTAGCCATGCAAGCTTACTTCTGTGGGGTAGATCATTTTATTTTTCATGCAATGAAAGTGACACCCACCTGGGATATTGGCTTTATATAGGAGTGTATGGCCTGATGTCACACTCCACTTTGGACCCAGACATTTTATTTGTGGCCCATTGAAAACCCATACTCTGGTCTTGCCATAGTCAGTAGAAACCCTTGGGGCATATATTCCTACACTAGTTCACACCTTTCTCCCTACCTTCACCCCAGAATTGCACTTTCTTGTAATTTCTGCTCTCCAATGGTCTATCATCTCATGTTAGAAACAAAAGCAAAAACAAAGTGAAAAAAATTGGAGTATTTTATCTAGCATTTTTAGGTGTCTAAACCAAAAGATATTTGTCTTCACACCTAATACGTCATATTGTCAGAAACAGGAGTCCTCATTTGGTTTTTAAAACACTTACCTAAGATATTAGCATGATCTGAGTAAGTGTTAAAATGACTACCCCACCAGACTGTGTACTAAACAATAATGCCTGCCTCTAGCCTGACATCTGAATCATTTCTGTTGCCCGCAGCTACTGCAGAAATGGGCAGGGGCAGAGACAGCCTGTCAGTTACTTAATTATCTCAGTCAGGCAGAGAATTCAAAACAAGCCAAGTAATAAATACTGAGTCACAAGCACATGCCCTCTAGCAAACGAGGTTCCAGTGTACACGAAGAACCACAATAACTGCTTATTCCCAGTGTTTTTAAATAGATAGATATCTTGCATGAGCAAGAGCTTTATATTTTATTATAAGGCAATACAAATATTATATAATTCCCCAGGGACCAACATAAAATATTCACTTTTTAAAACCAGTTAGTTCCTGTTCTGTGTTATGAGTTTTCAGGATCAGTCAGTGCTTCTTCTCACGTAATAAGTTTAGATACAGTCCTTCAGGGAAAGGAATGTATTGCAATTATAACCTTCAATTAACCATCATATCTTGGTAACAATATTTTCTAGGTCCCCAGACAAAATAAAGCACAGCTGTTTGAATTACTATTCTAGTTCTCTTCTTTACTTTCATAAAGGAAACATTCAATATACATAACGACCTTATAAAGCACAGGAAAATGCCAAAGGAAGTCAAAGAAAAATAGCTTGATGCTTGAAGTTTTCTAGCTGTAGAATGTTAGAGAAATCCATACTGCATAATGCATGACATTTTGTAATTTTAACTAGACAGTTCTGTAGCCATTGCAGAGAACACCTTATATAAAACTGAACCATATGAAATTGATGATATTCTAATATTTTTGACCTTCAAACTTAGAAATTCCATAAGGTTCAACCTAACATTTTATCTTCCTAGTTAAAATTGATTCTTGCTTGTCTGGGAACTATGAAGTTATGACATAATGGAATTGAAGCCACTCTGTGGTGCTATGGAACATAAAAAGGTGATCTGGCAGACATATTAATAAAAAAGAATTTAAATATGCCTACTTTTCATTTAGGACCACCAGCAAAATTGTTATACAGATGGTATCAAATTTTGTTTAGATGTTCACTTTTAACTATGCCTCTGATACTCTGATACGGTTCTTTTCATCCATGCAGCATTCTTCTGATTCATTTTTCTCCATTTGTGCTGTCTTTCTCTGTGATGTGAATCCATCCCTATCCATTCTGTCATGCCTCCATTTTTCACTGCTTCTGCAGATTGCACTGAGCCGTAAGAGGTTAGCTCCATCAAAAGAGGGAACCTTGAATTTCCTTTAAGTCCAGGAAGAATCCTTTGTCTAAGGTATTCTATAACCCTGCTCCTAAAATCAATACTTTCTTACACTTTGAAAGGAACTTAATAAGGAAAATAATTCCCCATAGCCACACCCACACTAGACTGCCTTGAATACTCTTTCACACACTGTGTGAAGTTGATACTTGTTGCTAAGTATCTTCTACTAGGATGCATAGTTGAGTACTTAGCTTTGTACCACAACAGTTCCTCCATTTTCTCTACAGTAATATACACACTACAATACCCCAGAAATTGGCAGTACTCAGTGCCATCCCAAGTGTGCTTTCACCTAACAAGTTTATGAGGCTTATAATAAGAAGGCAATATTTAAGTCACGCTATGTCATCATCCCTTAATTCAAACAGTGACATTTCCAAAAGTTACTGGGTTTGATCCAATTTACATGGATCAAATTTATCAGATAATAACCAACCCTCCCTTTAGTGTTGTGCTGTATGGTTAATTAATGGGAATTATTTTGATAATGATCTCAATTCTATTTCCCAACTTACATTAGGATTTCCTAGGGCCTATAACTGATGATGTCTGGGTTTTATCATAAGAAGCTTTTCAGAGCAGATAATTAAAATTGCTTTTCATTCAAAATGCCTTGAGCTTCCTAACCAAATAAAAACATATTTTCTAAAGAAGGCAAGCCAATCGACATAGGAAACCTTACATAGCACAATTTGGGTTTTTTATTCAGCTTCTGTTAGTCCTCTCAGTGCCATCGAATAGTCAAGAGCAATTAAAAGAAAGAAACAACAACCCACCTCTGCCCCATACATTTGAGTTAGGTTAAGTTTTACCCTTGTTCATCATGAAGGAACCAGGGTTCATAACATAATGCTATTCCAGCAGTGTTGTTTCTGTCTTCCCGTCATAAAACAATGAATCCCATTGCTTTTAATTGGAAATGTGTCAAAATGTGACAGGCTAAAAATAAATTTGTATCACTCGCTTTGCCCTCCAGACTGGCATTCATTTTTAGAGGTAGATGTTCCAGCCTTTTCCAGATGCAGATTAGCATATCTAAGATGTTTAGTAAAATGAATATTTAATACAAAAAGAGTATAGATATTTAGTCGGTATATTATGGCACCACAGTAATGATAGGTTTGATACAGAAAGTCATCTGACCCTTTGCAATCTAAAGTCTTTCTATCCCTGTGACCTGCTGCCAAGTCTTGGCGCCAGTGCAGTTGACGATAGTTTCTCATCATCAGTGTGCACCTTTTATTAATGATAGAGTCTCACCATTGTGTTTATCTTGTATTCTGCGTCTTCACATAGATTAACTTTGTCATGGCAATACAACATATGCTTTGTAAAATTAAGTCCCAACATGAATACATTTCTTATTAGAATTCTTGATGGTTTCATTTAAGTTTTAGACAATGAGAAAATGCTTAATGGGCTAACTTACTTGAATCATCCAGGGTATTTGAGATAGTGTGGTACGCAACAGTATAAAGTAGCCAACTCTGCCTGAAGAAGGAAGGGATTAAGGAAGGCTTCTTGGAGGAGGTAACTAAACTGAAGCTTAAAGTGGGAATTTGCCAGATGGAAAAGGGGCTTAAAGGCTCTGCAAGTCATGGAAACAACACATGGAAACATATGAGATGTCATATCTGGGAGACTAACCAGTTTGACATAATTGGACCACAGAGCACTTGAGATGGGGATAGAGAGAGAGGTGAACCAGATAACAAGTGTCAGTTATCTTTATTCATTGATGACTGAGGTAGATTGAGCCTATAATATATTTTAAATGGGAAAATGATGTGATTATACATTTGTGTTTTAGTAAATAACATTATATGACATTATTGTCCCCCCCTTTTTTAAAAAATTTTTTGGCTATGCCACACGGCCTGTGGGATCTTAGTTCGCAATCAGGGATCGAATCTGCACCCCCTACATTGGGAGCGCAGAGTCTTAACCACTGGACCACCAGGGAAGTCCCAATTGTCCCATCTGTAAACAGTGACTTTCTACATGCATTCTAGAAATCATCTTTTCCCAAGGCTTATATGAGTATAAATTAAGACAATGTAGATACCAAAGAGGAACTAGTACAGATCTGGGCATGAGAGAGACCTGAGATTGAATCCTGTGTCGACTTCTTCCCAGCTATATAATAGTGGAAAAATTATACCTCATTTTAAAAAAATATTAAAATGAAGATATTGTTTCATAGGGTTGTTTTGATAATTAAGAATTACAATTTATAAAAACTAATTGGCACATATTGATATTCTCTGTATGTTAGCCCCTATTTTAACATTATGGATCGATGCATTGTTAAGAATGCTATTGCTTGAATGATGAAAACGGTTTCAATTTGAAAACATGTGCTTACTAAGCAACCTATGGTTATTAGGTAACTGAGGTGATAGCTAATATTGTGATGTATATTTTTTTAACTGGCACGAATGAATTTTTGATGTATGTACTTTTTGCGACCTGTTGACCTATGGGAAACTTCACACTCCTTCCCTTATTATTATCATTATTTATTTTTATTTTTTTGGCTTATAAAGAGTTCAGTAGATATCTCACTATTACCAGTTTCTGGGTATCAACTACAAGCTGTTTCTTTTATTTTTTCAAGCACGTCTTGAAAAGATGGAGCCATATTTTTATTTTCCTGAAGAAATGCTCTATTTTCCATTTATCAATTAAGCAATTTCCTCTTTGTCAAACATTTTCAATTGAAACCATGCCTATTTAAGCAGAATTTGGTCTGTTGTTTATGAAAAATTGGGGAAAGAGACTAAATCTAATTTATTTATTTGTTTGTTTTCCATTTCAGGCCCCATTTTATTCTCTGTTTTCTCTCACAACTCAGCCTAATGTAGTAAGCTCTTCCTTTTCTTACTAGCCAAAATGAGGGAGCAATTGCACTTCCTTGGAGCTTGTGGATGGTCCTAGATAACAAAATCCCTACTGACACCCTTGGTTAACATACGACTAGTTCTAGAAATTGAATATGTGTTTGCATCATGTTAATTTTAGGTTTTAAAAAAAATCATATTTAAAACCTTCTGATTAAAAATTATTTCACACTTAAATCCCAGCTGTCTCTGAAATATGCAAAGAGTCATGAAATTACTTGAGATTCTCCAAAAGGAGAAAACTAAACTCAGAAACCTACTTAGAATGTCTAATTTTTCAATACCCAAATTTGCCTTCATGGATTCGTCTTCCAGATTTCCCACTACTATTGTAACCATGCTAACATTACCCTGGGAAATATGGCTAAACTAAATCAAAATACAGAGACGAAAATAAACTAAGAGTACATAGTCATTCAGTTTAAGTTCACCTTCATTGTTTGTTAATCCTACATTACTCTTTCCTTAACAACCCTACTCAGGAAGCGCCTGTAGTAGCCAGAGCTGCGCTGTTCCTGGAGTGTGCCCGTTTTGTTTACCGCTGCAACCGTGGCAACTGGCCAGAGTGGATGAAAGGGCATCATGTGAATATCACCAAGAAAGGCCTTTCCAGGGGACGGTCTCCCACTGTGGGCAACAAGCGAAACCAGAAGCTGCAGTGGAACGCTGCCAAGCTCTTCTACCAATGGGGAGACGTGAGCTTTTGATTTTCTTCTATAAAAATTAGGTTGAGTGAAGTGAAGAAGTTTTTTGATTATGTTTGTTCATTTGTTTGGGAGACGATTTATTGAGTATCCGTTATGTACCAGGCACTGAACAAAACATTTCAGGGGAAAATAAATGTAATTCATTTAATCTTCCCAGTAAATCTACAAAGTTAGACATTATTATCTCTTCTGTCTCTTTTCCTGGTCCTCTGCCTCTTTCCTTCCTATAAATGTAAACATTCTCAGCATCTCTTATAATTTTTTCCTGTATAATCTGTGCCAGGATTACATTTATTCCTATATTTTCAACTGTTAGCTGTATGCTGGGGCACACACTTCTCTATCCATAGCACTCTTTGGATCCCCAACCGACATCACCAACTGTACTTTGGAGGCATTCACTCAATGTCCTGAAACTCAATCTGACCAAAATAAAACCCTTCTCTCCATTTAAACACACCCCCATCTGCAACCCCTCTTGAATTGTCTATTCTTATTGATAGTACCACCATCATCTAAGAAGACAGCCTTGAACATATTCCAAACCTTCTTCTCTCATTGATTCCACCCCTTCCATGTCACTGATGCCCTTTTAGGTCAGAAC
The DNA here is from genome assembly GCF_026419965.1 of Kogia breviceps. Classification (NCBI taxonomy): domain Eukaryota; kingdom Metazoa; phylum Chordata; class Mammalia; order Artiodactyla; family Physeteridae; genus Kogia; species Kogia breviceps. The sequence goes on from NC_081311.1 coordinate 175,065,318, forward strand.
TTCATTACTTCTTATCTATATGACTAAAGTATTTTCCTATTTAGTCTCCTCCCACAATCTCCCCTCATCTGACCCATCCTACACACTGCCAGTGAAATCATCTCCCTTTGGCATAGCTCATCTAAAAGCAGAACGTTCATACTTATCTCCCAGCCTCCAGACTTGCTCCCTCCAATTCATTCTTCAAACTGCTGTCAGAGTGCTTAGGCTAAAATGCAAGTCACATTATAGTGCTTCAGTGGCCCTCCTTTTCCCTTGGGATAAAACCCAAATTGCTTAGCCTGGCATTGCTGCTCTCGCCACAACCTTTGTTCAAATCACACCAAGATTATGGATGATAAAGCAAATGAGCTAATGTATCTAAAGAACATTTATCTCAATGCTTTGCATCTAAGAGGTGTTCAATAATAATGTTATTATATTAATTCTTGAAAGCAGGGTATATGATTTTTCTGTGCATTGTTAGGCAGCTATCACAGTGTCCCTCGAATGAGTGATAAATTTCTCCCCCACTCAGAAAGTACCTTTCGTCCTTCTTCAGAATGCAAAATGAAGTCCAGCTTCATGAACTCTAGGATCTAGTCACAATCTACCTTTCCAAGCCCTCAGGCACATTATTTCCTCTCACAAAATGGTACTTCAACCAGTTGGCTTATTTGTCAGTCTCTGAACATGTCAGTGCATTTCCCTGAATACGGATCTTTTGAAACTCTCCATCCAAAATATCCACTTTTCCCCTTCCCCATTAGCCTACACAGCAATTCTTCAGAATCTACAGGAATGAAACTTTGTATGATTCTCTGAAATGAATCTGATTTCTCCATATTCTAATAAATAAAGTGCTTTCAGTCTTTTACACGACTGTTATTTTGGTATGTTATTATCTCCCCAATAGACTGTAAGCTCATTGAAGTAAAGAGCAAGACACACTCGAGTCAGATACCCTATTTGAATCCAAGTTCAAGGTTGCTGAGCAATCTAGAGCAAGTCTTTCAACCTAACTTTCCTAATTGCCAAACAATGATCCTTCTTTATGAAGGTTTATAATCTACTAGGGCACATTAAACAAAGATACTGATGTACTATAACAATTTATTCAACTTTATTTTTATTTAATACGTAACAAATTACCTCACCTAATAAATATTTGATGAATGAAAAAGGAATAAACATATTCCCAAGGCACTTTTCTGGTCTTAGAAGAGACACAGAGCTCTAAATTATTATTTAGGTATTTCGTATTATCCCAGACAAGTTCATTTTTTGAGCAACCTTTTAAGCTTTATGAACTGTGTGTTTAACTTAAATGACTTGGCTTCAGCATCCTGGGAGGATCGATGTAGATTTTTTTCCCCTGTGAATCTCACTATTCAGTCTGCTGTCTCCACTCCAGACTCATAATTCCACATCTCCTTCCTTAGAGAGGATTTCCAAAAGAGTAGCATCAGGACAAGGCTTTTTGTTGAGGTGGTGGTTTTTGCTTTTATGTTTTGTTTTGTTTGCTTAAAACTTCTCAGGTTAGCAGCTAAGATTTTAGGATGCTGTGATATTTTTCTACACTGCTTTCTTTCTCCTTTTTGTGGTTTTTATTACTCCCCACTTAATTCCAGAGTTTAAGCAGACCCCTTTGTTTTCAGATAGCCAAGACGTTCAAACAACTTGTGTTTTTATTTAAAGTGTCTGAACATATCTTTGTCAGTTTCCGGTAGTGAGTCTAATCTCTTGCATGCCCAGAATGTAGTAACTTTTCTGAATATTTGAAAAGGATGATATAGGAAGAAAAAAGAAAAGTAGCTGGAATTTTGTTCTTATTAATGCACAGAGTAACCAAACTGTCAAATTCTAGGTTCAGTGCTCATTTTAGCTTTTTGACTCTCTTTCTTAAGCATGCATCTCCTCTTTTGTTGCATACAATTTGTCATTGGAATGTAAAAGGAATTAGATAGAGGTAGCATATATTGTCTTTTCTTATGGAAAATTCCTTTTAGTAAATCAGACAATAGTACATGATTATTCAGAAGAACAGATAGTAAGTATTGGTTTTATGAATACCTTGTAAGAGCCAATATTGCCCATGTGCTGACTTATTAAAAATCATATTTCTAATGTTGATGTTGGGTACACTATCAAAAGAATAGTATTTCTTTCTCATTCATAGTGTATCATGGAGGGGGGGGAACAAAGTCTATAAGAAAGACATTGATTGCATATATGATAACAGATACAAATAAAATTGCAGTTCCAGAATTCATGCCAATCTCCAAGCTCATTAGCATGATAGTGCCTTTCTCATAAAGCAGCATAATCAGAAACACTCTGAAGAACTGTGACTTTTTATTTTTTACTGCAGCAAAATCCTCCATTAGAAACAACTGCAAAACAGACAAAAATGACAAAAAACAGAAACAACAAACACAACAAAAAACAACTGCATACTCCCTATGTGAAACCTATAAAATAGATGACCTTTGAGGAAATAGAAATATTTTCAGAATATGTTTTGTATGAGAATAAAACATGCCATGCCATTTCCTAAAAGTCTTTAGACACAGTGACCTTAGAGATAACATCAGTGCCTTCGCTCTCTGTGTTCCCACATTGGGAAATGAAACATGGTGGTAACAACACCATGGCAGACAGAGGAGGCTTATGCTGAAAATAATTCCCATCAATTGGTTGCTGGTGACCTCTGTAATGTGAGAGCCTATTTTACAGTCTGACGTATCTCATGCTGTTTCATTCTTTTTCTCTTCATGGTAGGCAATTGGCGTCCGGTTGAATGAGCTGTGCCATGGGGAAAGTGAGAGCCCAGCCAACCTGCTGGGTCTCATTTATGATGAGGAGACCAAGAGGAGACTGAGAAAGGAGGATGAGGAGGAAGACTTTTTAGATGACAGTAAGGAGACTCCCTTTACTACAAGAACCCCTGCTTGTAAGAACCTCTGCTTTAGGAGCACGTAATATTTCTCTTTCCTCTTTCACATTCTTACCACCTTCCCATGTCTCCCACTGCACCTTCTCCCCTATTCCCTTTGCATGGATGTGAGCATGTGCATAAAGCCACACAAAGAGAGAGCAGGAACTGGAAGGAGAAGACTGTAGACAGGGGCAAAGAGTTGGCAATATGGAGCACTCATTGCTTTGTAGTCTCTGACTCTTAATATTGTAAATACGAAGATCAGTTTTAGGCCTCCTTGAGAAAACATAGTTGTGTTGCCCCAGAAGAGGGCTGGTCAGGGTTTGTGTTTTATTACTGCTTTGGGAGTTTTAAAAAAGGGTTAGACCTGAGGGAGACCTTCAAGATGGCAGAGGAGTAAGAGGTGGAGATCACCTTCCTCCCCACAAATACATCAGAAATACATCTACATGTGGAAAAGCTCCTACAGAACACCTACTGAACACTGGCAGAAGACCTCAGACTTCCCAAAAGGCAAGAAACTCCCCACATACCTGGGTAGGGCAGAAGAAAAAAGAATAAACAGAGACAAAAGAATAGGGACGGGACCTGCACCAGTGGGAGGGAGCTGTGAAGGAGGAAAGGTTTCCACACACTAGAAGCCCCTTCACTGGCGGAGGCAGGGGTGGGCATGGGGGAAGCTTCAGACCCATGGAGGAGAGTGCAACAACAGGGTTGCGGAGGGGAAAGTGGAGAGATTCCCGCAAAGAGGATCAGTGCCGACCAGCATCCACCAGCCCGAGAGGCTTGTCTGCTCACTCACCAGGACAGGCGGGGGCTGGAAGCTGAGGCTCAGGCTTCAGAGGTCAGATCCCAGGGAGAGGACTGGGGTTGGCTGCGTGGACACAGCCTGAAGAGGCTAGTGTGCCACAGCTAGCTGGGAGGGAGTCCGGGAAAAGGTCTGGAGCTGCCGAAGAGACAAGAGACCATTGTTTTGGGGTGCATGAGGAGAGGGGATTCAGAGCACCACCTAAATGAGCTCCAGAGATGGGCGTGAGCCATGGCTATCAGCGCGGACCCCAGAGACGGGCATGAAACACTAACACTGCTGCTGCAGCCACCAAGAAGCCTGTGTGCAAGCATAGGTCACTATCCACATCTCCCCTCCTAGAAGCCTGTGCAACCCGCCACTGCCAGGGTCCTGTGATACAGGGACAACTTCCCTGGGAGAACGTATGGTGCGCCTCAGGCTGTTGCAACGTCATATCAGCCTCTGCCGCTGCAGGATCACACTGCATTCTGTACAACTCCCTCCCCGCTGCCTGAGTGACCTAGAGCCCCATAATCATCTGGTATATTAACCCCACCCTGTATGAGTGAAGAACAGATGCCCTCAGGCGAGCTACATGCAGAGGCAAGGTCAAATCCAAAGCTGAACCCCAGGAGCTGTGCGAACAAAGAAGAGAAAGGGAAATTTCTCTGTGCAGCCTCAGGAGCAGTGGATTAAATCTCTACAATCAACTTGATGTACCCTGCATCTCTGGAACACCTGAATAAGGTTCAGGATATTGGTCCACAAGAGACCTCCCAGCTCCACGTAATATCAAATAGCGAAAGCTCTCCCAGAGATCTCCATCTCAATGCTAAGACCCAGCTCCACTCAACGACCAGCAAGCTACAGTGCTGGACACCCTATGCCAAACAACTAGCAAGATGGTAACACAACTCCACCCATTAGGAGAGAGGCTGCCTAAAATCATAATAAGGTCTCAGAAACCCTAAAACAAACCACTGGACACAGAACTGCCCACCAGAAATACAAGATCCAGCCTCATCCACCAGAAAACAGGCTCTAGTCCCCTCCACAAGGAAGCCTACACAACCCACTGAACAAACCTTAGCCACTGGGGGCAGACACCAAAAATAATGGGAAATATGAACCTGCAGTCTGTGAAAAGGATACCCCAAACACAGTAAGTTAAGCAAAATGAGAAGACAGAGAAACACACAGCAGATGAAGGAGCAAGGTAAAAACCCACCAGACCAAAAAAAAGAAGAGGAAATAGGCAGTCTACCTGAAAAAGAATTTAGAGTAATGATACTAAAGATGATATAGGGCTTCCCTGGTGGCGCAGTGGTTGAGAATCCGCCTGCCAATGCAGGGGATACAGGTTCGTGCCCCGGTCTGGGAAGATCCCACATGCCGCGGAGAGGCTGGGCCCGTGAGCCATGGCCGCTGGGCCTGCGCATCCGGAGCCTGTGCCCCGCAACGGGAGAGGCCACAACAGTGAGAGGCCCGCATACCACAAAAAAAAAAAATAAATAAAATAAAATAAATAAAAATGATATAAAATATTGGAAATTGAATGGGGAAAATACAAGAAACATTTAAAAAGGATCTCAGAACTAAAGAGCAAACAATGATGAACAACACAATAAATGAACTTAAAAATTCTCTAGAAGGAATCAATAGCAGAATAACTGAAGCAGAAGAACGGATGAGTGACCTGGAAGATAAAATAGTGGAAATAACTACTGCAGAGGAGAATAAAGAAAAAAGAATGAAAAGAATTGAGGAGAGTCTCAGAGACCTCTGGGACAACATTAAATGCACCAATATTCAAATTATAGGGGTCGAAGAAGAAGAAGAGAAAAAGAAAGGGACTGAGAAAATATTTGAAGAGATGATAGTTGAAAAGTTCCCTAATATGGAAAAGGAAAGTCAATCAAGTCCAGGAAGCACAGGGAGTACCATACAGGATAAAAACAAGGAGAAACACACCAAGACACATATTAATCAAACTATCAAAAATTAAATATAAAGAAAAAATATTAAAAGCATCAAGGGAAAAACAATAAAAAACATACAAGGGAATTCCCATAAGGTTAATAACTGATCTTTCAGCAGAAACTCTGCAAGCCAGAATGGAGTGTCAGGACATATTTAATGTGATGAAAGGAAAAAACCTACAACCAAGATTACTCTACCCAGCAAGGATCTCATTCAGTTTTGACAGAGAAATTAAAACCTTTACAGATAAGAAAAGCTAAGAAAATGTAGCACCACCAAACCAGCTTTACAGTGAATGCTAAAGGAACTTTTCTAAGCAGGAAACACAAGAGAAGGAAAAGAGCTACAATAACAAACTCAGAATAATTAAGAAAATGGTAATAAAAACATACATATCGATAACTACCTTAAATGTAAATGGATTAAATTCTCTAACCAAAAGATATAGACTGGCTGAATGGATACAAAAACAAGACCTGTATATATGCTGTCTACAAGAGACCCACTTCAGACCTAGGGACACATACAGACTGAAAGTGAGGGGATGGAAAAAGGTATTCCATGCAACTGGAAAACAAAAGAAAGCTGGAATAGCAATGCTCATATCAGACAAAACAGACTTTAAAATAAAGACTATTACAAAAGACAAAGGACACTACATAATGATCAAGGGATCAATCTAAGAAGAAGATATAACAATTGTAAATACTTATGCACCCAACATACGAGCACCTCCATACATAAGGCAAATGCTAACAGCCATCAAAAGGGGAAATTGACAGTAACATAATCATATTAGGGGACTTTAACACCCCACTTTAACCAATGGACAGATCATCCAAAATGAAAATAAATAAGGAAACACAAGCTTTAAATGATACATTACACAAGATGGTCTTAATTGATATTTATAGGACATTCTATCCAAAACCAACAGAATATATTTCTGCTCAAGTACTCATGGAACATTCTTCAGGATATATCATATCTTGGGTCATAAAACAAACCTTGGTAAATATAAGAAAATTGGAATCGTATCACATACCTTTTCCAACCACAACGCTGTGAGACTAGATATCAATTACAGGAAAAAAAAACTTAAAAAAATACAAACACATGGAGGTTAAACAATACACTACTTAATGACGAAGAGATCACTGAAGAAATCAAAGAGGAAATCAGAAAATACATAGAAGCAAATGACAATGAAAACACGATGACCCAAAACCTATGGGATGCAGCAAAAGCAGTTCTAAGAGGGAAGTTTGTAGCAATACAATCCTACCTCAAGAAACAAGAAACACCTCAAATAAAGAACCTAACATTACACCTAAAGCAATTAGAGAAAGAAGAGCAAAAAACCCCCAAAGTTAGCAGAAGGAAAGAAATCATAAAGATCAGATCAGAAATAAATGAAAAAGGAATGAAGGAAATGATAGCAAAGATCAATAAAACTAAAAGCTGGTTCCCTGAAAAGATAAACAAAATTGATAAACCATTAGCCAGACTCATCAAGAAAAAAGGGAGAAGACTCAAATCAACAGAATTAGAAATGAAAAAGGAGAAGTAACAACTGACACTGCAGAAATACAAAGGATCATGAGAGATTACTACAAGCAACTATATGCCAATAAAATGGACAAGCTGGAAGAAATGGACAAATTCTTAGAAAAGCACAACCTTCTGAGACTGAACCAGGAAGAAACAGAAAATATAAACAGACCAATCACAAGCACTGAAATTGAGACTGTGATTAAAAATCTTCCAACAAACAAAAGCCCAGGATCAGACGGCTTGTCAGGCGAATTCTATCAAACATTTAGAGAAGAGCTAACACCTATCCTTCTCAAACTCTTCCAAAATATAGCAGAGGGAGGAACACTCCCAAACTCATTCAATGAGGCCACCATCACCGTGATACCAAAACCAGACAAAGATGTCACAAAGAAAGAAAACTACAGACCAATATCTCTGATGAACATAGATGCAAAAATCCTCAACAAAATACTAGCAAATAGAATCCAACAGCACATTAAAAGGATAATAACACCATGATCAAGTGGGGTTTATCCCAGGAATGCAAAGATTCTTCAGTATACTCAAATCAATCAATGTGATACACCATATTAACAAATTGAAGGAGAAAAACTATATGATCATCTCAATAGATGCAGAAAAAGTTTTCAACAAAATTCAACAGCGATTTATGATAAAAACCCTCCAGAAATAGGCATAGAGGAAACTTATATCAATATAATAAAGGCCATAAATAACAAAGCCACAGTTAACATCATTCTCAATGGTGAAAAACTGAAACCATTTACTCTAAGATCAGGAACAAGACAGGGTTGTCCACTCTCACCACTATTATTCAACATCATTTTGGAAGTTTTAGCCACAGCAATCAGAGAAAAAGAAGAAATAAAAGGAATCCAAATCGGAAAAGAAGAAGTAAAGCTGTCACTGTTTGCAGATGACATGATACTATACATAGAGAATCCTAAAGATGCCAACAGAAACCTACTAGAGCTAATCAAGGAATTTGGTAAAGTAGCAGCATACAAAATTAATGCGCAGAAATGTCTTGCATTCCTGTACAATAATGATGAAAAATCTGAAAGAGAAATTAAGGAAACACTCCCATTTACCATTGCAACTAACAGAATAAAATACCTAAGAATAAACCTATCTAAGGAGACAAAAGACCTATATGCAGAGAACTATAAGACACTGGTGAAAGAAATTAAAGCTCATACAAACAGATGGAGAGATATACCATGTTCTTGGATTGGAAGAATCAACATTTTGAAAATGATTATACTACCCTAAGCAATCTATAGATTCAGGACAATCCCTGTCAAACTACCAATGGCATTCTTCACAGAATTAGAACAAAAAATTTTACAATTCGTATGGAAACACAAAAGACCCTGAATAGCCAAAGCAACCTTGTGAAAGAAAAATGGAGTTGGAAGAATCAGGCTCCCTGACTTCAAACTATACCACAAAGCTACAGTAATCAAGACAGTATGGTAGTGGCAGAAAAACAGAAATGTAGATCAATGGAACAGGATAGAATGCCCAGAGATAAACCCGCGCACATATGGTCATCTAATTTACGACATGGGAAACAAGAACATGCCATGGAGAATGAACAGCCTCTTCAATAAGTGGTGCCGGGAAAACTGGACAGCTACTTTTAAAAGAATGAAATTGGAACACTCCCTAACACCATACACAAAAGTAAACTCAAAATGGATGAAAGACCTAAATGTAAGACCAGACAGTATCAAACTCTTAGAAGAAAAGATAGGCAGAACACTCTGACATAAATCACAGCAAGATCCTTTTTGACCCACCTCCTAGAGAAATGGAAATAAAAACAAAAATAAACAAATGGGACCTCATGAAACTTAAAAGCTTTTGCACAGCAAAAGAAACCATAAACAAGACGAAAAGACAACCCTCAGAATGGGAGAAAATATTTGCAAATGAAGCAACTGACAAAGGACTAATCTCCAAAATTTACAAGCAGCTCATGCAGCTCAATATCCAAAAAGCAAACAACCATATCCAAAAATGGTCAGAAGACCTAAACAGACATTTCTCCAAAGAAGATATACAGATTGCCAACAAACACATGAAAGGATGCTCACATCACTAATCATCAGAGATAAGCAAATCAAAACTACAATGTGGTATCACCTTACACCAGTCAGAATGGCCTCATCAAAAAATCTAGAAACAATAAATGCTGGAGAGGGTGTGGAGAAAAGGGAACCCTCTTGCACTGTTGGTGGGAATGTAAATTGATGCAACCAGTATGGAGAACAATATGGAGGTTCCTTAAAAAACTAAAAATAGAACTACCATAGGATACAGCAATGCCACTACAGGGCATATATCCTGAGAAAACTATAATTCAAGAAGAGTCATGTATGACAATGTTCATTGCAGCTCTGTTTACAATAACCAGGACATGGAAGCAACCTAAATTTCCATTAAGAGATGAATGGATAAAGAAGATGTGGTACATATATACAATGGAATATTACTCAGCCATAAAAAGAAACGAAATTGAGTTATTTGTAGTGAGCTGGATGGACCTGGAATCTGTTATACAGAGTGAAGTAAGTCAGAAAGAGAAAAACAAATACCATATGTTAACACATATATATGGAATCTAAAAAAAAATTAAAAAAGGGCTTCCCTGGTGGCGCAGTGGTTGAGAGTCCGCCTGCTGATGCGGGGGACGCGGGTTCGTGCCCCGGTCTGGGAAGATCCCACATGCAGTGGAGCGGTTCGGCCCGTGAGCCATGGCCGCTGAGCCTGCGCGTCCGGAGCCTGTGCTCCGCAACGGAAGAGGCCCCAAACAGTGAGAGGCCCCCGTACCACACAAAAAAAAAAAAAAACAATGTTCTGAAGAACCTAGGGGCAGGACAGGAATAAATACCCAGATGTAGAGAATGGACTTGAGGTCACAGGGTGGAGGGAAGTGTAAGCTGGCTTGAAGTGAGATAGTGGCATGGACATATATACACTACCAAGTGTAAAATAGATAGCTAGTGGGAAGCAGCCGCATAGCACAGGGAGATCAGCTCGGTGCTTTTTGACCACCTCGAGGGGTGGGATAGGGAGGGTGGGAGGGAGATGCAAGAGGGAGGAGATATGGGAGTGTATGTATATGTATAGCTGATTCACTTTGTTATAAAGCAGAAACTAACACACCATTGTAAAGTAATTATACTCCAATAAAGATGTTAAATAAATATAGTTAAAAAGTATTAGAGCAAATAAAATTAAATGTGAAAAGCTTCTCAAATTGCTAAAATATTGAAATATTTAATCAGAGTATATTATAATATTTAACATGAAATTAAAATATTAAGATTCAGATTATTAGAACTGTGAATGTTTGATGTATTGTACTTATTTATTAAAAGTATAAGTGAGTCCCATCATAGAAGAATAGAGACAAAGAGATTCCTGAACATCCTTCTCAACACCATTTTGTGCATATGTGTATTCTATACCATACAAGCTTGTGTGTGTGTGTACCACTGCCTTTTATGGAATATCAAATGTCAGTACAGTTTTGGAATTAGTATTGTTATCTGATGAAGACATTGAAGCCTCTTCCTTTTGACCTTCCTTAGTGGTTTGAAGTTCAGACTCCCTGATGATGTCTTATGGATTGTCCTTAGTTAAGTGATGCCAAACCTACTTCAACCTTATAGGCATGAAATGTGAAAGGATGGCTAGAATATAACATTGGACAGAAGTAAATAATAGTAACAGAAAACATATTGTCTTCTTTTCCACTTTCATACCAGTAATTTGTTTTTGCATTTTTTCATCATTTTGCTCTTCCTCAGCCCATATCAAATCAGAGAAATCTTCTTGACTTAGCTGTTGACAAAATACCAAATTCTGACATTAGTCTTTTAGCCTAATGATGAAAGTTGGCCCCAAAGATTCCCTCAAGTTCACAAGAGTCTAGGCTATCCTGGAATGACTCATATTTATTGGGTCTGATTTGTAAGAGGACTTGAAGATTATCCAGAAATCACAGAACCTAGTTTAGGCCTGCCAGGAGATATCCCCAAACTGCCATGGATCTCCTAGGGGTCCTTCAGAACAGAGAAGAGCCAAAGCAACCTTAGATGGATGTATCTTCATAGGCCAAAATGATCTCAAATCTCCATGAGACCACATAAGTATCATTGGCCAATATGGTATGCATGGTATATTAGTTTTTTGGTGAGGTTATTTATAAGTCAATACTTGTTCATTGTAACAGAATATTTCAGATGATAGTTATGAGAGAGCCTGGACTAAAACCAGCTCATCGTCTATAGGACTGACAAGAAGAATCTAAATGATATCCTCAGGATTGCAAGGACAGATCTGGAAGTTTATACTAAATATCTAGTGTTCAATTATTTTTAAAAAATAGTTGCAATCTAGGCAATTTCTAGAGTCATGTAGCCTCCACTGAATATAAGATTGGAATGTCTGCTTTAGTTCCACTTTCAAGTCAATACATAGCTCATTTTGCATTTTAAAAATAATTATGGTATAAGCAAGTATCAGTCTGGAAATTCTAGAGGAGTTTGTTGTTTTCATTCTTAATAAGAGGCAATGTCCCCAGCCACGTTTTACCTCTGTAGAAAATATAAAGGTTTTCATGGAGAAGAACTAGCCAGATATCTTCAGAAAGACCATAATTCTACCTACTATCAATATAAACCATGAATTATATTATATTCAATTAAGAAAGCCAAATACACAGGAAGTATTTTAGAGAGATTTTTAGGAAGGTTAATATGTAGTAATATTGGTGATTGGTGATAAGTTGATTCATTGGAAATAGATAACTATTTTGTTTCTTTTATGAGAGGCATGACTTTGGTCTTCTTTTCTGAACACTGATAAGTAATCAATATATTTCTCCATGATTTGTGATATCGTGTATCTGAGACCTCATCCTGAGGATTTAAAAATCTCTGTTGTCACCTTGGCCATTATCTGCCTTTAGAGCAAAATCCATTTGTTGATCTATGGTGGATGCAAGGTTTTTACTCATTCAAAGACTGGTGGTCTTCAAAGCAAAGGAGAATATTTGGGTATTCTAGTGTAGCTGTTCCTTAATATGACAGGCTAACTTGTATAAACAGTATAATATAGGTGACCAAGTAAGTAATCCTAGTTTATGCTACAGAAACACATCTGGGCTAAAGCTGAAACAACTTCACTGCTCTAAGAACATCAAAACAGACGTCTCTCACAAAGTGAGCTGACAGCACTTTTGTAGTTCCAAATCTAGTTCACGGCTCTGTACCTTGTCTAAATCTGATTGAATAACGATATGAAAATCTGGCAGGACTGCTTTCTGTTTCTGTTTTCATTAAAAGGCTTTCCAGTCCAGTGGAGCTGCATTTTGTTACTCTATGATGCCTTGAGGAGAATAATTTAATTCTTATTGATTGACATTTTAATACTGAGGCATTCATTATAGAATTGCAAGATGGAGAAAAAGAGAGGTGTATTGTAATACATAGAGTATGCTAAAGGGACCAGGTAAGTTGAATGTGTATAGGAAACATCCTCATTTGCAGTTTCATTTTGGACATGTATAGGTAACATTCTCATATGCAATTTGATTTTACACATGTGTAGCTATGTCCATCAAACTGTGCCTCTCTATTTTTTATTGGTTGGTTTGCTTGTAAAAGAACTCTTTCATTCCATAGGTACTGTGAACCCCTCTAAATGTGGCTGCCCCTTTGCCTTGAAGATGGCAGCATGCCAGCTTCTCCTGGAGATTACCACCTTCCTGCGAGAGACCTTTTCTTGCCTGCCCAGACCACGCACTGAGCCTCTGATGGTACGTAAAACATATTAATAATGAGGCTACTTGGAGAGTCCAACCATGTGGCTAGATTTCGAGTATTCACAGTTTCCTCAAATACCAAATGACCAGACGTATCACATAGTTTAAAAATTCAACCAAGGGATTTTCATATATAAAAGACAATCCCTTATCTATTTAAAAAAAAGAGAACTAAAATTGACCTTGAAATCACTAAAGATAGTACCAATGGGTAAAATGTTTGATTGATCACTGTCAGTTAACCTAGGAATGTCTGAGAACCTCCAGGTTCCTTTACCCTGCAAACTATGAGTTTTATGGCCAGCATTTTCTGAGAATCACTGATAGATTTTTTTTTCATACTAACAACTCATAAATTCATGTGCCTCCAATGAATTTTCTCATTTAAACTAAGGGCGAAAAGACTCAAGTCTTTAGCATGTAAATGTCTCTGAACATTTATTTTATTTCTGCAGCATTTCTTGTGGATATGGATAGGCAGAGAAAGAACATGTGTGCATGCACACACACACGTGCACATGGAAACACACAGACACAGGCACACACACATACACACACACTCCTGTACCATCAGGGTCTGATTTATTTAACTTAGGATACAAATTCTAACAAGAGCCAGGAGTCATCACAGCATTTGGGACAGAGGCACACCTCAGAGCCCATTTTCCTTGGCGCTTTGTTCCCTAACAGGCACCAAGTTTCTGGTGGTTCTTTTGTCATAGGCATTATCCAGCCAGATCTGAGGAACCAAATTCTCTTTTTTCCCCCTTTACACAGATTTACACTATTCTACCAGAAAAATTGGTACACTAACAATCTGCATGGTTCCATTTAGGTGAATTTTACAATCCACCAGCTCTCCTGCTTTTTTGACCAAACTCAGCACGAGCAAGGCCATAACCTAGTTCCTGAGGGCAGGTAGGGGAGGGAACGGGACAAAAAAGTCAGTACTCTGGTATTCCTGAGCAGTGCCTCTAGCTCTGATTTTCCAATGTCTGGACAGCCTGTTTCCTCACACTCTAAAACATAGAATGGAAATATTTATAGGTAAAATATGTTTTCAAGAGAAACATACAGACATATGGGCTGTGAAACTGCACCCTTTAAATACTGAAAAAGAGAGTTCTTCTTCCCTTATTTAATTTCATGTTATCCTGAACCTTGATTTTTCTTAATTGTCACCTTCACTATTATATTGAGACTATTCTATAAAATCAAATCAAGGCTGCCACTTAACACGTGTTTAGTTTAAAGTCAAGTCTGATCTGTAGGCCTCTGTCGGTGTTATTCTATCAACATTCTAATTATACCAAAGTCTTCATAAAAGCATAGAAACACATCTACTTTTAAATTTACAGATTTTTAACGGTCACCATTTTGACCTATTATGATTTAAAAAGTAAGAATCTTGAAGTTTGAGTCACTTATTTTTGTTCTTTCTTTCAACACTATAAAACTATAGTTTAATATCCCTTATTATTATAACAAATTTCATTTTTAAAAAAATTAATCAAATCTTTTAAAAATGACTGTATAATCAGCTGGCTGTCTCAGAGAAAATGCCAAGAAATTAAACTAAAACAGAGGCTGCAGTCATTCAGTTAATAAGAGGAAATTTTTCACTGCCTTTAACTAGGTCTCACAAATCTTTTATTCATTAAGCTAGGATTTTCATTGTCAAGTATAGGTTCATATATTGTATTGGGATGTGACCTTTATAAAATAAATGGGAAAGATGCTTTCTCATGTTTAACCTATCTAACTACAGTTGATGATAAAGAAAAGTCAAATCACATTTTTTAACTATTGTAGAAAAAACAGTATCATAAGACTGTTTTGCCAACACAGAAGCTATAAATGCTTGAAATAGTTTTTTTAAGAAATTGTACTAAATGGTGAATCTAACAGGCTAAGCATAAATACCATCAAAATGAAATATTCTAAAGTTTTAACAAAGCACTTGCTGTAAGAGTATTTATAGATCTTTGGGATGTTTTATTAATTCAGTAACATTTTTAATAGCAGTAAAAATAAATAGCTACCCTAATGTACAGAATAAGAAAAGTATAAGCCAGAAAAATAATCACATTAGAAGCTATAAATATTCTGGGATCTGAGATTTAAGGATAGGAGAAGATAGGAAACATAAACTTTCTACCAAGAAAAAGTCTTTCTGATAGAAATGTCATAAGGCCATTTCCAAGATAAAAGAGATTGCCCTGTGAAATAGTTGTTTGCTTGAAAAAGTCCTAGTTATATCCAAAGTGTGGAAGAGAAAGTAAAAGAACCTGAAATACAATAATTAAAGGTTAATTTGATAGGGTCAGGAAATCTCAGGAGACCACTCACTGGTTTGGTGGGGAATGATGGTAAGAGAAAAGGAAAAATGATATCAAAAGGGTTTAAAATGTTGCTAAAAATGTATTTTTACCAACTTAACAAATTGTTTCCCAGATAGATCCCTAGATGCAACTTAACGTGTTTTTCCCCCCAAAAAAACAACTTCTGGTAGCATTTTTATTCACTCTCTGTGAACCATACAGATAAATAATATCTAAAAAAGGAAAAAGCATTTTTATAAGATTTATCATAAAAAGCATAACAATCAATTTTCCTCTGATTGTTAACTTCCAAACTTGAAAACAAATATTTTTTAGAGAATTTTGTCTATAAAATTGCTGCTCTATTAAAATGTTTTCCTGTTGAATTAGTAAAACCAATAACTGATGACCAAGCAACATGGAATTAAACAAATTAATTCCCATCCAACGCCAAGACGAGTCCATAATAATAAAGTAAAAGGCCGTAAGGAAGGCTCTGTACATCTGTATTCACTCATTAGGGAAAACAACATATTGGATGCTTTTGTACAAGATTGTGCTAGAAGCTGTACCAACTGTATCAACTGGATTTAACAAGTCAGGTTATAAAGAATATACTGCTGGATTCCAAATGCTCCTAAAGTTAAAGTTCAGAAGCAAAGTACAGTTCACATATATGCAGAGTAGACTGATGAATATTTGAGAGTAAGGCTGTGAGCAAGGTGGTGTGATGGATGCAAAGGTGGGAGTGGGGTTGATGCAGAGATGACTATATTGTAACAGGAGAACCAACACATAAACAACACACTTAAGAAAGGAACAGAGGGCCAGGGTTGGCCAAAGAAGGGACTGGAAAAATCTGAAGAACCTTCCTGGATGAGATCACATTTGAATGTAACTTTGAAAGATAAGTAGGATTTTGACTAGTAGATACAAGAAGTTGGAAGAAGTAACTACATTTGAGAATCAGAATTGTTATTTTATTACTTTTTGTCCCACCTAAGAAACTTATTTAATTACATTTGGCTACCACAATGGAAAGTAGTTAGGTTATTTTTTTTCCTAAAAGGGATTAATTTCAGAGAAACAATTATATTCCTAGAACATTTCTTGACAATGTTGAATAGACTCCATGTGGTTCCTTATTTTTCTAGATGTGATATAATTTTCTGAGTACCAAAGTATAACTTCTGTCCTTAATTCAAAGGGAAAAGAAGAAACAATATGTAGAGTCTAAAGTTTCATTTATTAATAATAGTTAAAAGCATAAGATTTTAATCTTGGTACAAACTGGGTTTTTCAAAGTATTTTTTGTTTTTCAGACTATTTGAATCTGAGGGATTATTATGTCATAATTAGAAAAAATGCTGTATAAAAATAAAGTTAGCATTTTATATATTTTTCATTTATCAAGTCTGAAAGTGCTTCATAGATTAATGATTAATTATGATCTTCAGCGTGAGCAAGTCTCCATTTACAGAACAGGTCAAATGTTCACACTGGGGCCTTACAGGACAAACTCCTACTAAATACTTACACTCCCCAAGGCTTATTTTCAGTTATGGGATCATGAAGTCTTCCTAAGAGAGAGTGAGAGATTCCTCCAATGCATGATCCTGTTTTGAGCCTCTGGCCATTATACCTGAGGTTTCTTAAGCCTGAACTGCCTTTCCCTACCAGTTTGCCGAGCTAACTTTACTTAATCCTCAGGATTTAACTCCAACATCACCTTGGTATTCATTTTCTACTTCTGTTGTGTAATATTGTGATTTATGATAAAAATATATGTTTGGTCTTCATCCCTGTTTCTGGCACAGTGCTCCTAAAATCCTTGGAATTTCTTGAGTAAGGAGGGTGACCAAGGTGTCTTTTGTTATGTTAAGAGGTGACTTGTAGAATGCCTCTAGATTACCTAAGGATCAGCTGGTCACCAGATGAACCAAGCAAATAATTAGAAAATTGAAACTTTCAGTCCCACCCCCTCACCTCCAGGTGACAATGATTTAATCAATCATGCCTATGTAATGAAGCCTCCATAAGGACCCAAAAGAACAGGGTTTGGAGAGCTTCTGGTTGGTGAACACGTGAAGACTGGGGAGTGCGCTGCCCTTGAAGAGGGCATGGAAGCTTGGCACCATTACCCCATACCTTGGCCTGTGTATGTCTTCCATCTAGCTGTTGCTGATTATATCCTTTTATGATAAACCAGTGATCTAGTAAGCAAAATATTTCTCTGAGTTCTGTGAGCCCCCCTAGCAAATTAATTGAACCTGAGGAGGGGTGTTGTTGGAACCTTCAATTTACAACCAGTTGGTTAGAAGCATAGGTAACAACTTGGGCTTACAACTGATGTCTGAAGTGGGGACAGTCTTGTGAGACTGAATCCTTAACCTGTGGCTTAAGGAAAACATTTTCATGACCCCAGTCTAACCCTGGCATTAGACAGGGGGAAATTTGGCTGTTTAAATGCTGTTGTGTGCAGCTTAAAACGGAGGGAGGTTTGCCAGAAGACCAATGCAGTGCTGGGGAGATGCCAGCATTCATGTGCCCCTCACTGACATTTCAGGACTTGGAGAGCTGCAGACTTCGTTTGGATCCTGAGTTGGACCGGCACAGATACGAGAGGAAGATCAGCTTTGCTGGTGTCCTGGACGAAAATGAAGACTCAAAAGATTCCCTTCACAGTAGTAGCCACACCCTCAAATCAGATGCAGGTGTTGAGGAGAAGAAAGGTATGGATAAGCAAAAAATAATTCACATTTCAGGGTTTCTCATGGGATATTTGGTCTCGGGTCTAAACTGCAGAATTGTGCACTGAAAGAAGTCCAAAACTGTTGGCTCTGTACAGTACTAACAGTGTTGACTCAATGAGGTAGGCAATCATGCTAGTTAGGAGTTGGACTCTGCCATCAGAGAGACTCTAATTCCAGCTCAGCAATTCTCCATATCGCACTGAATCTAAGATGGCGTCAGTTGTAAGATGAACCATTATCGTATATGCCAATAAGAAAGGAAAACTACTCCCCATTCAGCTCTTATGCACTACTTTCTTATCACTTAATTTGTGCTTTATTCTTGCTGAAAGAGGACTTTCAGACGTAATTAGATGTAGATTTTTATTATCGGTCTATATCATTCTTTGTGCATCCAGGTAAACTGGTTAAAGGTTTTCTAAACCGTCTTCAATTCAGAGTTCAAATTCTTAATCACTTTTCAACTCAGAATTGTCAGTGTCTGTGTTTTTGTATATGATAATGTCCTCTGTGTTAGTAATACATCATTTTTTAAATGAATCTGTAAAAGAAGTAAAGCTATTGGTGATAGTTACACAAGCCAACGTGCAACTGTGTGAAGCTAGCCTACCTTCAGTCCCTGCTTCAGGAATGTTCCCAAACACATCTGACTTACCATCCCACCCACTCCTCCACCCAACTATCATTTGGTTCCTGGGACTTGAAAAACACTGGCACCCATTTTGTACATTTTGTTGCTGGTGCTTTAGATATTCACATGAACACAAGTAATAGCAAATGTGTCACAACTGCCACCTGGCTCTAGTGATCTTAAGATGTCATCAGTTGTAAGCCAAATCTCAATTTCAGAGATGTTCACATGTAAAAAACAGTGCATCTTAAAATGGTGAAATAAAGTAGTTATGTGACGTTGTTCAAGTTGCTTACCTTCTAAGCCAGTTTTCTTCCCTGTAAAATTAGATTAATAACACCTACCACATTGGAATGTTGAAAGCTTTAAAAGAGACAACACAAGTAAAACATAAACTCAGTACCAAATACCTAATAAGGACACAATAAATAATTGTCATCATTGTTTTTTTTAATTTGTATCATGAGCATATAGATTAAAATCCATGCAGAAAATCCTAAATATGAGTTACAGATTGCAAAGTTAAGTTGCTCTTTAAAGGCTCCTTTAAACTGTTAACTTCTCTACCTGATTTTTCTATTTTCTTAAGTTTCATTACCCTTCAATGTTTTTCTAAAGAATTCCATTAGAAAACAGCGTATTTGTAAAAAGTGTCAAAGACAGTTTTATCCATTGGTATATTTTCTGCAGACAGTGACTCCATAAATGTTTGGTAGTTTAAGGAATGCATGATTCTCAAAAGACATAGCCCTACAGAAGACTTAAATAGACATTTCTCCAAAGAAGTCATGGCCAACAGGCACATAAAAAGATGCTCAATATCACTAATTATTAGATAAATGCATATCAAAACTGCAGTGAGGTATTATCTCACACAAGTCAGAATGGCCATTGTTAAAAAGTCTACAAATAATAAATGCTGAAGAGGGTGTGGAGAAAAAGGAACCTTCCTACATTGTTGGTGGGAATGTAAATTGGTGTGGCCACTATGAAGAACAGTATGGAGGTTCCTTGAACAACTAAAAATAATTACCATATGATCCAGCAATCCCATTCCTGGGCATATATCTGGAGAAAACTAATTAGAAAAGATACATACACCCCAATGTTCATAGCAGCACTATTTACAATAGCCGAGACATGGATGCAACCTAAATGTTCATCAACAGATGAATGGATAAAGAAGATGTGGGGTGTGTGTGTGTGTATACATATGTATATATATGCATATACAAACAATGGAATATTACTTGGCCATAAAAAAGAATGACATGCTTTTTGCAGCAACATAGATGGACCTAGAGATTATCATATTAAGTGAAGACAGAGAAAGACAAATATCATATGATATCACTTATATGTAGAATCTTAAAATATGATACAAATAAACTTATTCACAAAGCAGAAATAGACTCACAGACATAGAAAAACAAACTTGTGGTTACCACAGCGGATGGTGGGGGTGGGGCGGAGAGACAAATTAAGAGTTTGGGATTAATATATACACACTACTATATATAGAAGAGGTAAACAACAAGGACCTACTATGTAGCACAAGGAAGAAACTCAATATCTTGTAATAACCAATAATGGAAAATAATCTGAAAAAGAATATATATATGTTTTTTAAAAAAGGAATAGCCCTAGATAAAGAAAACACAACATATTTAAAATATTTAAAATTTTGTAAGGAATGGATACATTCTGAAAAAAACTTTCTAATATTTCAAGATCAGATTGTTGTCACAACATTTTAAAAATGCAAATAATTATTATATTGTGTTGAATTTATGGTGAACAGAAGCCATGTTGCAGGAAGGATTAGCCAAATTTTAGCAGTTTCTGAGTATGAAGAGGTATCAAGTCAAGGTTTGTTCAAATACTACTACTTCTGACAAGGATGACTGCATATGATGAGAAACGTCCTTCTTTTTTATCAATATTTTAAAAATTGAAGTGTAGTTGATTTACAATATTGTATTAATTTTTGCTGTACAGCAAAGCGGTTCAGTTATACATATATGTACATTCTTTTTTATAGTCTTTTCCATTATAGTTTATTATAGGATATTGAGTATAGTTCTCTGTGCTATACGGTAGGACCTTGTTGTTTATCCATTCTATATATAAAAGCTTACATCTGCTAACCCCAGCCTCCCACTCCATCCCTCCTCCAACCCTCTCCCCCTTGGCAACCACCATTCTGTTCTCTATGTCCATGATTCTGTGAAACTCCCATCTTTTAAACATATCCCACAGGGATTTTCTCCCATTCAAAATTATTATGTTAGTTATTATTTAAAGTAGTTGAAATAAAAATTGCTAATACTGACATGGTCAAATTTCAGCAGAATAAATTCTACATCATTAAAACAAATAAAACCTCAGATTAATTTTTAAAAACACTTTAATTTCATGATTATTTATGTAAATTGCCTTTAATATTCAAACTCACAAATACTTAATAATTTTTCTCCTCATAGAAAGGGTATGTAATTACATGAAAGTTATTTAATAAATTAGGAGCAGAAAACTAAAAGTATAGATAAAATGAGAACATATTCATAAAATGTCCTTTACCAGTTGGCAAGAAACTTCCTGAAGATTCCTAAATATTCCTTAATCCTTTTAATAAGCTGATACCAAATGCTAAAGCCGATGTGAAAATGGGGACCACAGGGTCCCTGCTAACTCAGATTATTAAAATTTTATTTAAAATTTCATACCATCTGTTTGTATAACATCTAAAAATGTCAGTTCTTGAAATAAACAACTTGAGGACAATTTGGATTCTACAAAGGAAAACTAACATGAAATAATCCTTAGAACTAAAAATATCTGCCTAAAATCTCCAAGCAAGATCTGTCAGATCATTTTACCCATATTCCAGATAGAAACTAAGACAGGCATTCCAGAGTACAGACACAGAGACATGTGTGATCACTCAACAGTCATATATTGAGGACCTGTTGTATACCAGGTGCTATTACAGGTTCCTAGAATACAACAATGAACAGGGAAAATTTCCCACATGTATTTTAGTTTATATTAGCTAATAGTTAATAACTTAATAGTGAATAACATTAAATTCTGGACTTTCAAGCAGGGATAAGTAGTATGAAGAAAACAAGTTAGGGTCAGAGAATTGGTAGTGACCTGAAGTAGGAAGGATTGTAGTTCTAAGTGACATTGAGCTGAGACTTGCGTGATGTTAAGGATCCAGTCATTTGAAGGGCTGAGAGAAGAGTCTTCCAAACAGAGACAGCAGTGAGAACAAGGCTCCAATGCAGGAATGAACTTGGAGCATGTGAAGAAGGGCAAAAAGGACAACAAGGTTGCAACAGAATGAGTTGCGGGAAGAACAGTAGGAGAGAGGGTCAGGCAAAGGGCAAATAAATAGGGTCTGTAGATATGGTTCGAAATTTAAATCTATTTAAATGTGTCTGAGAGTTGTTGTCAGGTTTTGACCAGAAAAGTGATATAATATTTGTATTTATGATTTATGTATTTAAAAGATGAGTCAAACTGTTGGAGTGGGGGTAAGAGCAAGCAGTTTGGTAGTTTTATTAGTGTAGGGAATAGGTGACTGGGCTTTTCAAAATCCTATGCTATTTTGAAGTGTTGAATCAGCAGGACTTGCTGATGGATATATGCAGTGTAAGAGAAAAGGAAAAAGAGGTGTTTTATCTAATTTAGATGAATTTGTTTTACTTTCATACTAGTTCTCGTTGTCATGGAGATAAAGGATAAACTTCAGTGGTGTAGAATCTCAACTGATGTCTTTCATGTACTTAACCAAATCTGAATTCTAACTATATTATGTCCTTTGTAAATAACCAATGCCATAATTCTGAACATTATTTTTTTCAGTGCTATAAAATGTCTCCAGTTATCTTCGGTGATAGAACAGTTTCTCAAAATTAAATTTTTTTTCATGTCATATTAATCTGGGGTTATTTTGCTGTACTTGTAGGCTGAAAAATATCATGAAATCAGGAAAAGAATGCCAAAGTGTGCCTCTGTAAAAATTTTTAAATTATTTCTTTAATCTTTTTCTCTACTCCCCAATCTATTTTGACATAAATTGTATTAATAGTCTTTAAAAATGATAAGTATATTTGGTTTCAAATGCATTTCAGATAAGTCATAAAGTCTCAAATATACCTAAAAATAACATTGAAAAATACAGTGGATGAGTTTTGCGTTATAACTAAAATAGAGCATTACGGTCTTTGTGGGATGTATTCAACTGTGCTGTGAGAATTTCTGTCTAGATGTGAAATTCTATCCAGGTGTGTTCACGGAGCTCCATGAAGCCTTTGCCAGCTGAGTGGCGATAATTTTAGTCTTTCTCAGTCATAAGAGTAAATCAGAGATTAAACATTTCACATTATTCAACAGGAATCTAGGCTCCTTTATATGGCACTAATTAACATTTTATGGAGCTGTATGAGTTCTATCACAGACTAACTCTCCTGTGAGTGAGAAACTTGACACTAAAATGCAGTCTTCCTGATTGGCACTAAAATATTAATAGCTGTGCCTTAAATAATTAGTAAGAAATCTTGTTCATATCTTAAGAAGGAAGCCTTACAAAAACAGCCGCTTCCTGATAATCACTTGAAGCCCTAAAAACTTTCAAAATCACCCTTACAATATCAATGTGTGACAACACCAAGTCCTCAAAAGAAAAAGAAGGAGGTGTGGATATGACTATGGGAAATATGGGTGCTTTTGGTTAAAATGTAGGTTTCCAGTTGAACGTGTTTCGTTTACCCTTTTGTTTTCCTCACTGATGACTGTTTCTTCCAGAACACTAAAGAGGAGTAATGCATGTTCTTTTTGGTTCATGTAGACTGTAAGGTTGATTCAGGGTGTTGCAACTTTTGGACTCATATCTCACCCAACCTTTTGACTGAGAGGAGGATGCTATGAAATCATTAGGTGCATTGAAAATGGAACCATTTCACACTCATGTTCACCCAAAGCACCCCACTGCAAACATCTTTTAGTGACTTTGCTGAGGAGCTGAGCGGAGCCCACTGCTGACTGTTGGAGAGAGAAGCGCTTCTTGTTTTTATTTCTTAATGAGGTATTCCCAAATGAAGGGGTTTCCCTAACTCACATAAGTCTGTCAGTCCCATTTCAAAAGAAAAACAAAAACAAATGGTTGGTGGTTCTGCTGAATCAAGCAATGATGCTGTGTGAACGTACTCACAGTCCCGGAGGACTCCGTGGCGAGGGCGCGCTCATGCTTGTGAATTCTGGGCCAGAGAGAGAGCAGGTTGTTCCCAGCACTGATGAGCTGTGTGTCCAAGAAAGAAGCTGCACCAGCCCTTCGTGGTGGACCCAGCCTCCTGCCCGCCTAACAAAGCCGCCTGACTTGGGGCTTGGGAGAAGCTCCTTGTCCAGACATGCTGCTCATCCTGGCCAGCAGAGAGGAGGCTGTTCAGGGACAAGTTGGGGAGAGCTTGGCTCTAACGCTGGCTGGGGAGAACTAAGGGGGAAAAAGCCCTATTTTATTCTTTTAATACAGTTCCCAGCAGGAAGATCAGGATAGGAGGTTCCCGCCTGCTCCAGATTAAAGGAACCCGCAGTTTCCAGGTGAAGAAGGGGGGTTCCTTGTCCAGCATTCGCCGGGTCGGCAGCTTAAAGAGCAGCAAGTTATCACGGCAGGACTCAGAGTCTGAGGCTGAGGAGCTGCAGCTGTCCCAGAGCAGGGACACTGTCACTGACCTAGGTAACATAGAGGAGCGGGCTGCGCAGGGACGTGGGGGGTAGGAAGACAGAGCGCAAATCCCCAAGCAGCTCAAGTCTACTTTCTTATACAGCGGTAGATGGAGGGCAGAGTCATAGGTTAGAGGACTCGTTTAGTCCATAAGCTATGGTGCCCTCCAGAGCAGGGCTGCTCCAGCCTTACTGTGCACAGGGTCAGCTGGGAGCTTGTTAAAACGCAGATCCTGATTCAGCATCTCCGGGATGGGAGCCTGAGATTCTACGCTTTTAACAAGCTTCCTGGTAAAGTTGATGCTGCTGCTTCTTCAAGGACCACAGCTTGAGCAGGGAGCATATGGAGTCTACAGTAGGGAAAGAAAACATTTTCATGACAAGGACAGTTTTTTGAAATCTAGATCTTTGTGCCTTTATTCTTCTGCTCAAGACCTTTAAAGCGAAATGTAGAGATTCCCTTGGGAATAGCTGGCTCAAAGTCTTCTATGAACTAAGGTCTCTATTTCCCAGTAAAAACAACCAAAATTTCAGAAAGGAAAGATTGTCTACATCTAACAATTAGTGACCTTCAGCAAGTCACTTAACTTCTCAGGGATTTGTTTACCCCAGCTACCCAATGAGAATAATTCTGTGTACTCCTTGCCTATTGTGAAAGGATGCTCTAAAGATAAATTAGGGATGATTGTAAAGTATGTTAAACTCCTGAGAATAAGCTTTATATACAATCAGAGTTGTAGATTGTCTCTATAGGACCCAAAGAGACTCTGAATCCCAAAATGTGTTAGTCCTATGGGCTCTCATCATCATCTTAGTAGACAAGAAAAAGATTAAGCAGCCTTGCCGATAGGACTCACCAGCTGCCTAGAATTTAATTGTTAGGTTAAAAATTGAAGTGCATATTCTTTGCCTTTCAGTCCCTATATGAAAACCAAAGTGTGAAACTCTTCTTTCTAAGTAAGTTGTTTCAGAAGTCAGTCAGGAAATGTGGATAAATTATCAATCTAGCCTGCTGAAACAGAAGCTGAGTATATTTAATCAAAGAGAGTTTAAAATAGAAAGTGTTTCTACACCTACCCACCCTTGCCTTTGAAAATAGTTAATTTATGCATTAGTTAAGATTCAGCTTATTTTTTTAAGGAGACAATAGAAAAAAACCTTATGATATCTTTTGTTACAGATGTGAGCTGTAAGAG
Organism: Kogia breviceps; assembly: GCF_026419965.1. Classification (NCBI taxonomy): domain Eukaryota; kingdom Metazoa; phylum Chordata; class Mammalia; order Artiodactyla; family Physeteridae; genus Kogia; species Kogia breviceps. The sequence continues at coordinate 175,091,026 of NC_081311.1, forward strand.
TATCATCAGTTAGTTTGGGGGAAAATATTATTTCAATTAATTATTTAAATTGATCAATGTAGCCTAGCCAATTAAGGCAAACTATCCAAACTAGAAGCATAGTTTTGTCATAGAAAATACCCAGAAAAGCTTGTAGATTTGAGCTTTGTTATCTAGTATACTCAGTAGAGAATTCCTGTGACATGTCTCCTTCACAGTTTCCTACAGAGACGAGTGTGGACAAAGGGTTGTCCACAGCTGGGCACAGTTACTTCCAAATTCCCTTAGTTTTTCCAAGGCACCACCCATCTTTGAAATAGCTCTGATAGCAAAGCCAGGTGGTGTTAAAAGCAGTGGACTAGTCGTAGTCACAGCAGCAGGGGAGGTAGCAGCACCCTTTGTGGCCACTGCAGGTTGGTTGGTGTCCCTACTTAACTACGCCTGTGGGGTCTGGGCAGTCTGGAATGGATTTGGGCACACTCAACCAATAACTTGCTCATCTCAGCAATTCAAGGACTTGACTCTGTTCTTTTTCTCTGCTCCCATATCTCAAAATGGAAGCCACCATAACAGAGATCATAAATGTCTTTGTAATTGCCAGCTCAACTGGTGGTGAAGGGAACAGCTCCTATTAATATTACTCCACTAAAGCTGATGCTATGCCCTGTAACCCATTGGCCATGGTAGTCTGCCCTAGGATTCAAAAGCATGGACCACTATACCATAGCAACATGCTCTCCAGGGAGACAGAACAATATAACCTTTCTTGGTATTTTTCTTTTGAAGAAGGGAGTCCTTGGAGTGCAAGTGAGCCCAGCATTGAGCCAGAGGGAATGAGTACAGCCGGCACGGAGGAAAATTACCACAGGAACATGTCATGGCTTCATGTAAGTAGGAATCTCAGAAAGAGCCCTGAGATCAATTTCTTTGGGCATTGGGGAAGATCTGTGGAGGTAGGATGAAAGACTATACTAAAAACATCCATCATTTCAGCCTATTAGAAGAATGATAGGCTTTTATTTCAGCTGAACCTCTGGATACTCACTAAGATTGGTCTTCTGCTGGATTATATTCATTTGAAGCTTATCTAAGACCAAGGGTGCTTTGTTATAGTTAGCTTGTGAGTCAATGTAAGTAAGGGAAAAAAAACCCTGAGGGATCAGGCCAGGTTGGTGGTCAAGAGAGCCTGAGTGACTCAAGGCAAGGCATCACGATCAGTTTTATACAGATCACCACAAATGCTGAGAGCAAGGTCATGGTGTCAGTCTTGAGTCTGTATTAGATCAAATTGTAAACTAGGACGTGGGGATTCTAAGATGATGAAGGTCACACCTCAAAGGGCTCTCCAGAGGGCACAGGCAGGAGGGAATCCCAGGCACAGATTACAGTTCAAGGTTTGACCTGGGTGTAAGGAAAGGAAAAGAAAGGTCCGGAAGCACGATGTGAGATCCGTAGTTGGCAGGGTACTGCCAGCATGATTATTTTTATTTTTTAACATCTTTATTGGAGTATAATTGCTTTACAATGGTGTGTTAGTTTCTGCTTTATAACAAAGTGAATCAGCTATATATATGCATATATCTCCATATCTCCTCCCTCTTGCATCTCCCTCCCAACCTCCCTATCTCACCCCTCTAGGTGGTCACAGAGCACAGAGGTGATCTCCCTGTGCTATGCGGCTGCTTCCCACTAGCTATCTATTTTACATTTGGGAGTGTATAATATGTCCATGCCACTCTCTCATTTCGTCCCAGCTTACCCTTCCCCCTCCCTGTGTCATCAAGTCCATTCTCTGCATCTGCATCTTTATTCCTGTCCTGCCCCTAGGTTCTTCAGAACCTTTTTTTTTTTTTTTTTTTTTTAGAGTCCATATATATGTGTTAGCATACGGTATTTGTTTTTCTCTTTCTGACTTACTTCACGCTGTATGACAAACTCTAGGTCCATCCACATCACTGCAAATAACTCAATTTCATTTCTTTTTATAGCTGAGTAATATTCCATTGTATATATGTGCCACATCTTCTTTATCCATTCATCCGATGATGGACACTTAGGTTGCTTCCATGTCCTGGCTGTAGTAAATAGAGCTGCAATGAACATTGTGGTGCATGACTCTTTTTGAATTATGGTTTTCTCAGGGTATATGCCCAGTAGTGGGATTGCTGGGTCATGTGGTAGTTCTATTTTTAGTTTTTTAAGGACCCTCCATGCTGTTCTCCATAGTGGCTGTATCAATTTACATTCCTGCCAACGGTGCAAGAGTGTTCCCTTTTCTCCACACCCTCGCCAGCATTTATTGTTTCTAGGTTTTTTGATGATGGCCATTCTGACTGGTGTGAGGTGATACCTCATTGTAGTTTTGATTTGCATTTCTCTAATGATTAGTGAAGTTGAGCATCCTTTCATGTGTTTGTTGGCAACCTGTGTATCTTCTTTGGAGAAATGTCTATTTAGGTCTTCTGCCCATTTTTGGATTGGGTTGTTTGGTTTTTTGATATTGAGCGGCATGAGCTGCCTGTAAGTTTTGGAGATTAATCCTTTGTCAGTTGCTTCATTAGCAAATATTTTCTCCCATTCTGAGGGTGGTCTTTTTGTCTTGTTTATGTTTTCCTTTGCTGTGCAAAAGCTTTTAAGTTTCATGAGGTCCCATTTGTTTATTTTTGTTTTTATTTCCATTTCTCTAGGAGATGGGTCAGAAAGGATCTTGCTGTGAGTTATGTCATAGAGTGTTCTGCCTATGTTTTCCTCTAAGAGTTTTATAGTGTCTGGCCCTACATTTAGGTCTTTAATCCATCTCGAGTTTATTTTTGTGTATGGTGTTAAGGAGTGTTCTAATTTCATTCTTTTACATGTAGCTGTCCAGTTTTCCCAGCACCACTTATTGAACAGGCCAGCACTATTATTGATCTTAGATATGGAATGTCTCCATCTCCTCTGATTTTAATCTGACTTCCTAGTAGGGTCAGATAAAGGGCTGCCTGGTACATCACGCTCAGTGTTTACAGTGCTATGCCCTTGGAACTGGTTGATCCCCAGAACTGGCTGATTTGGGGAATCTCTGAGGCAGCTATTTTTAAAGTAAACTTTTTAGTGAAGTCCAACCTACATATTAAAAAGCATACAAAACCTATGTGTACTGCTCAATAAATTTTCACAAAGTGGACACATCTGTGTAACCACCACCAGTTCAAGAAGAACATTAGTAGTACCTTAGAAGCCCTACCCGGGCCCTCGACCAGCCACTACTCTCCCCTGTTGGTCACTGCCATTCTAACTTCTAAAGCCAAAAATTATTTTGTCTGTTTCTGAAATGCATATAATTGGTGACATATGCTGGGTACTCTATTGTGTCTGATTTCTCTTTTTCACATAAGTGTAAATCCTCCAGCTTTGTTCTTCTTCTTCAGGATGGCCTGTTCTATTCTTGGCTGTATTCCTTTCTATTAGGATCACCTTGTTATTTTCCATAAGAAAGCTTCCACAGCAGCCTTACTTTGAATACAAAGATCGTTAAAACTGAGGAATTAAAATCTTTTATAAGTCTTCTAATGTATAAAATGGTCTATCCTCCATTAATTTGTGTCCCATCATTCATTTAGGATCTCTTCAATTTTATTCAGTAATGCTTTTTAGTTTTGTGTAGTGTTAACCCTCTGGAAGTGTTTGTGTAAGACCAGAGTTACTTATTTTTTAAATATTTAGAAGGGATCACTGGTAGAACCTTCTAGATCTAAAAATTTCTTTGTAAGAAGGTTTTTAATTACAGATTTAATTTATGTAATATGATTAAGATTTCTTCTGGGAGCAGATTGGGCAAATTAATTTTTTTTCCTAGGAATTTGTTAATTTAATCCAAATATTCACATTTATTAACAAAAAGATGTTTATAATATTCTTTTTTTAATTTATTGAAGTATAGCTGATTTACAATGTTGTGTTAATTTCTACTCTACAGCAGTGATTCAGTCATACATATATACATAATTTTCCTTTTCATATTCTTTTTCATCATGGTTTATCACAGGATATTGACTATAGTTCCCTGTGCTATACAGTAGAACCTTGTTGTTTATCTATTCTATTTATAATAGTTTGCATCTGTTAATCCCAAACTCCCAGTCCATCCCTCCCCCACATCCCCTACCCTTTGGCAATGACAAGTCTGTTCTCTATGTCTTTGAGTCTCTTTCTGTTTCGTAGATAAGTTCATTTGTGTCATGTTTTAGGTTCCATATATAAGTGATATCATATGGTATTGTCTTTCTCTGGCTGGCTTACTTCACTTAGTATGAAAATCTTGAGGCCCATCTATGTTGCTGCAAGTGGCATTATTTCATTCTTTTTATGGCTGAGTAATATTCCATTGTGTGTGTGTGTGTGTGTGTGTGTATGTATGTATATATATATATATATATATATACACACACCACATCTTTATCCATTCATCTGTCAGTGGACATAGGTTGCTCCCATGTCTTAGCTATTGTAAATAGTGCTGCTATGAACACTGAGGTGCATGAATCTTTTTGAATTATAGTTTTATCCAGATACATGCACAGGAACAGGATTGCTGGATCGTATGGCAACTCTATTTTTAGTTTTTTAAGGAACCTCCATACTATTTTCCATAGTGGCTGCACCAATTTACATTCCCACCAACAGTGTAGGAGAGTTCTTAACAGGAACCTTTTGATTCAATGTTATTTACAAAAATAGGCAGCTGGTCAGCAGGCTTTCTGACCCTTGTACAAGAGACACTCTCTGAAAAACACAAACCAGTCAAAAAATAGGCAAGATCTGAACAGGCACTATGTAGAAGATAATGTGCCATTAGCCAGTAAGTATACAAACAGTTCAGTCTCTCAAGTCATCAGAGAGTTTATGATCAAATTCCCTCCCTGACAGCCCAGGAGGCCTTCAGGTGCTTCTCCTAAGAGGCAGGAGGCAGCCATGCAAATTAGATCAGTCATGAGAGCATCTTGGGGCAGCTCTCCCACCCCAGAACGAGGGGGCCATCACTGTCTATTCTTTACTTACATTGAGAGTATTCAGGACCCTCCTTGGAGCCCTCAGATACACATAAAAACTGTATATCCTGCCATTCATTTAACAAGTAAGGGAGGCAAGACCGCATCTGGTGAAATCACCAATAAGATGCAGAGAAAATTTCCAGACCATCCTTCCTGAAGGTTAAATTCTTTCTTCACAAGAGGAGAATTGGACAATGGGATCACAGAGCAGAGGCAAAGAGATTTCCGAAGTCCTTTCTGCTTGGTCAGCTGTCATAAGCTTCTCTGAACATTGCTGATTTCAAATATTTTATTTATTTATTTTTTAAATAGATCTTTATTGACGTATAACTGCTTCACAATACTGTGTTAATTTCTGCTGCACAACAAAGTGAATCAGCCATGTGCATACATATGTCCCCATATCCCCTTCTTCTTGAGCCTCCTTCCCAGCCTCCCTATCCCACCCCTCTAGGTCATCGCAGAGCACTGAGCTGATCTCCCTGTGCTATGCAGCTGCTTCCCACTAGCTATCTATTTTACATTCAGTAGTGTATATATGTCCATACCACTCTCTCACTTTGTCACATCTTACCCTTCCCCCTCCCATATCCTCAAGTCCATTCTCTATGTCTGCCTCTTTATTCTTGCCCTGCAACTAGGTTCATCAGTACCATTTTTTTTTAGATTCCATATATATGTATTAGCATACAGTATTTGTTTTCCTCTTTCTGACTTACTTTACTCTGTATGACAGAGTCTAGGTCCATCCACCTCACTACAAATAACTCAATTTCATTTCTTTTTATGGCTGAGTAATATTCCATTGTATATATGTGCCACATCTTCTTTATCCATTCATCTGTTGAAGGACACTTAGGTTGCTTCCATGTCCTGGCTATTATAAATAGAGCTGCAATGAACATTTTGGTACAAGTCTCTTTTTGAATTATGGTTTTCTCAGGGTATATGCCCAGTAGTGGGATCACTGGGTCATATGGTAGTTCTATTTTTAGTTTTTTAAGGAACCTCCATACCGTTTTCCATAGTGGTTGTATCAATTTACATTCCCACCAACAGTGCAGGAGGGTTCCCTTTTCACCACATCCTTTCCACCATTTACTGTTTCTAGATTTTTTCGTAATAGCCATTCTGACCACTGTGAGGTGATACCTTGTTGTAGTTTTGATTTGCATTTCTCTAGTGATTAGTGATGTTGAGCATCTTTTCATGTACTTCTAGCCCATCTGTATGTGTTCCTTGGTGAAATGTCTATTTAGGTCTTCTGCCCATTTTTTAATTGGATTGTTTGTTTTTTTGATATTGAGCTCCATGAGCTATTTGTATATTTTGAGATTAATCCTTTGTTGTTCCATTTGCAAATATTTTCTCCCATTCTGCGGGTTGTCTTTTTGTCATGTTTATGGGTTTCCTTTGCTGTGCAAAATTTTTAAGTTTAATTAAGTCCCATTTCTTTATTTTTTTTTTTAATTTCTGTTACTCTAGGAGGTGGGTCAAAAAAGATCTTGCTGTGGTTTATGTCAAAGAGTGTTTTTCCTATGTTTTCCTCTAAGAGTTTTATAGTATCTGGTCTTACATTTAGGTCTTTAATCCATTTTGAGTTTATTTTTGTGTTTGGTGTTAGTGTTCTAATTTCATTCTTTTACATGTGTCTCTCCAGTTTTTCCAGCACCACTTATTGAAGAGGCTGTCCTTTCTCCACAGTATGTTCTTGCCTCCCTTGTCGTAAATTAGATGACCATGTGTGTATGGGTTTATCTCTGGGCATTCTATCCTGTATCATTGATCTATATTTCTGTTTTTGTGCCAGTACCATACTGTCGTGATTACTGTAGCTTTGTGGTATAGTTTGAAGTCAGGGAGCCTGATTCTTCCAACTCCATTTTTCTTTCTCAAGGTTGCTTTGGCTATTTGGGGTCTTTTGTGTTTCCATACAAATTGTAAAATTTTTTGTCTAATTCTGTGAAGAATGCCATTGGTAGTTTGATAGGGATTGCCTTGAATCTGTAGATTGCTTTGGGTAGTATAGTCATTTTCACAATGTTGATTCTTCTAATCCAAGAACATGGTATATCTCTCCATCTGTTTATGTCATCTTTGATTTCTTTCATCAGTGTCTTACAATTTTCTGAGTACAAGTCTTTCACCTCCTTAGGCAGGTTTATTCCTAGGTATTTTAATTCTTTTTGTTGCGATGGTGAATGGGATTGTTTCTTTAATTTCTCTTTCTGATTTTTTGTTGGTGGTGTATAAGAATGCCGGATATTTCTGTGCATTAATTTTGTATCCTGCAACCTTACCAAATTCATTGATTAGTTCTAGTAGTTTTCTGGTGTCATCTTTAGGATTTTCTATGTGTAGTGTCATGTCATCTGCAAACAGTGACAGTTTTACTTCTTCTTTTCCAATTTGTATTCCTTTATTTCTTTTTCTTCTCTGATTGCCATGGCTAGGACTTCCAAAACTATGTTGAATAAGAGTGGCGAGAGTGGACATCCTTGTCTTGTTCCTAATCTTAGTGGAAATGCTTTCAGTTTTTCACCATTGATTATGCTGCTTGCTTTGGGTTTGTCATATATGGCCTTTATTATGTTGAGGTAGGTTCCCTCTATGCCCATTTTCTGGAGAGTTTTTATCATAAATGAGTGTTGAATTTTGTCAAAAGTTAGTTCTGCATCTGTTGAGATGATCAATATGGTTTTAATTCCTTAATTAGTTAAAGTGGTGTATCACATTGATTTACATAATTTGAAGAATCCTGTATCCCTGGTATAAATCCCATTAGATCGTGGTGTATGATCCTTTTAATGTGTTGCTGGATTCTGTTAGCTAGTATTTTGTTCAGGATTTTTGCATCTATGTTCATCAGTGATATTGGTCTATAATTTCCTTGTTTTGTGATATCTTTTTCTGGTTTTTGTATCAGGGTGATGGTGCCTTCGTAGAATGAATTTGGGAGTGTTTCTCCCTCTGCAATTTTTTGGAAGAGTTTGAGAAGGATAGGTGTTAACTCTTCTCTAAATGTTTGATAGAATTCGCCTGTGAAGCTGTCTGGTCCTGGACTTTTGTTTGTTGGAAGATTTTTAATTACAGTTTCAATTTCATTACTGTGATAGGTCTGTTGATCTTTTCTAATTCTTCCTGTTTCAGTGTGGGAAGATTGTACCTTTCCAAGAATTTGTCCATTTCTTTGTGGTTATCCACTTTATTTTCATATAGTTATTTGTAGTAGTCTCTTATAATCCTTTGTATTTCTGTGGTATCAGTTGTGATTTCTCCTTTTTCATTTCTAATTTTATTGATTTGCATCCTCTCCCCTTTTTTCCCAATGAGTCTGGCTAAGAGTTTACCAATTTTGTTTATCTTCTCAAAAAACCAGCTTTTAGTTTTATTGACCTTTGCTATTGTTTTCTTTGTTTCTGTTTCATTTATTTCTGCTTTGATATTTATGCTTTTTTTCCTTCTGGCTTTGGATTTTTTTTGTTCTTCTTTCTCTAGTTGTTGTAAGTGTAAGATTAGATTTTTTATATGAGATTTTTCTTGTCTCTTGAGGTGAGATTGAATTGCTATAAACTTCCCTCTTAGAACGGCCTTTGCTTTGTCCCATAGATTTTGGATCATCATGTTTTCATTGTCATTTGTTTCTATGTATTTTTTTATTTCTTCTTTGATTTCTTCAGTGATCTCTTGGTTATTTAGTAGTGCACTGTTTAGCCTCCTGTATTTGTGTTTTGTACAGTTTTTTTCCTGTAATTGATTTCCAGTATCATAGCGTTGTGGTCCAAAAAGATGCTTGACATGATTTAAATTTTCTTAAATTTTCCAAGGCTTGATTTGTGACCCAAGATGTGATCTATCTGGGAGAATGTTCCATATGCACTTGAGCAGAAATTGTATTCTGCCTCTTTTGGGTGGAATGTTCTGTAAATATCAATTAAATCTATCTGGTCTATTGTGTCATTTAAAGATTGTGTTTCCTTTTTTATTTTCTGTTTGGATGATCTGTCCATTCATGTAAGTGGTGTGTTAAAATCCCCACTGTTATTGTGTTACTGTCGATTTCTCCTTTCATGGTTGTTAATATTTGCCTTATGTATTGAGGTGCTCCTATGCTGGGTGTATAAACATTTATAATTGTTATATCTTCTTCTTGGACTGATCCTTTGATCATTACATAGTGTCCTTCTTTGTCTCTTGTAGTAGCCTTTATTTTAAAGTCTATTTTATCTGATACAAGTATTGCTCCTCCAGCTTTCTTTTGGCTTCCATTTTCGTGGAATGTCTTTTTCCATTCCTTCACTTTTAGTTTGTATATGCCCCTAGGTCTGAAGTGAATCTCTTGTAGACAGCATATATCTGGGTCTTGTTTTTTATCCATTCAGCCAGTCTGTGTCTTTTGGTTGAGGCCTTTAATCCATTTACATTCAAGGTTATTATCAACATGTATGTTCCTGTTACCATTTTATTAATTGGTTTGGGTTTTTTTTTCTTCTCTTGTGTTTCCCACCTAGAGAAGTTTCTTTAGCATTTGTTGTAAAGCTGGTTTGTTGGTGCTGAATTCTCTTAGGTTTTGCTTGTCTGAAAAGCTTTTGATTTCTCCATCAAATCTGAATGAGATCCTTGCTGGGTAGAGTAATCTTGGTTGTAGGTTTTCTTCTTTCATCACTTTAAGTATATCCTGCCACTCCCTTCTGGCCTGCAAAGTTTCTGCTGAAAAATCAGTTGATAGCCTTATGAGGTTTTCTTTATATGTTATATTTGTTTTTCCCTTGCTGCTTTAAATATTTTTAGTTTGAATTTAATTTTTGTTAGTTTGATTACTATGTGTCTTGGTGTGTTTTTCCTAGGGTTTATCCTGTACGGGACTCCCTGTGCTTCCTGGACTTGGGTGACTATTTCCTTTCCCATGTTAGGGAAGTTTTCAACTCTAATCTCTTCAAATATTTTCTCAGACACTTTCTTTTTCTCTTCTTCTTCTGGGTCCCCTGTAATTCGAATGTTGGTGTGTTTAGTGTTATCCCAGAGGTCTCTGAGGTTGTCTTCAATTCTTTTCATACTTTTTTCTTTATTCTGCTCCTTGGTGGTTATTTCAACCCTTTTGTCTTCCAGCTCACTTATTCATTCTTCTGCCTCACTTATTCTGTTATTGATTCCTTCTAGTGTATTTTTCATTTCAGTTATTGTGTTGTTCATCTCCATTTGTTCTTTAGTTCTTCTAGATCTTTGTTAAACACTTGTATTTTCTCAATGTGTGCTTCCCTTTTCTTTCCAAGATTCTGGATCATCTTTACAATCATTACTCTGAATTCTTTTTCAGGTAGATTGCCTGTTTCCTCTTCATTTACTTGGTCTTGCAGGTTTTTACATTGCTCCTTCATTTGTGACATATTTCTTGCCATCCCCCCCCCTTTTTTTTTAAAGAGTGGGATTGTGTTCCTGTCTTACTGGTTGTTTGGCCTGAGGCTTCCAGCACTGGAGTTTGTAGGCTGTTGGGTAGAGCTGGGTCTTGGTGCTGAAATGAGGACCTCCATGAGACCTCACTCTGATGAATATTCCCTGGGGTATGAGGTTCTCTGTTAGTACAGTGGTTCAGACTCAGAGCTTCCACAGCAGGAGCTTTGGCCCAACCCCCAGCTTATGAACCAGGATCCCACAAGCCATGTGGGATGGCAAAAAAAAAAAAAAAAAAAAAAAAAAAAGAGAGAACAATTACAAAGTAAAAAATATAATTAGACTAGGAAACTAACAGATATGTTAGAAAGAATATAAAAATAAAAATATAGGTGAATCAACAGCCAGAAGGTAGAACAGTACCACAATAGTAAGAAAGAGGAGGAGGGAAAAGAGAAAAACAAAAAAGAAAAGAAAAAAGAAAGAAATAGAATAAAAGGGGGTAAGGCCTTGGCTGTGGAGGGTGGGGCCTAAGTAAGGGTGAGGTTTGGGTGGGGGGCAGGGCCTATGTTTAGGACCCACAGGGCTAGAAAAGGCCCTGGGAGCTGGGTGTGGTGGTGCTTAGGCTCAAGGAAGAGAAGAGGCCGGACATGCCCCCCACCCCGGTGTCAGAAGGTAGAGGACCTCACCTTGGAGCCCAGCAGGCTTTCTGGGCTCGAGTGCTTGGGGTAAATGCCCTCCTCTCCTCTCCTGCTCCTCCTGTCCTGGAGGGACCCTCCTGCCTGCCTCTCCTGATCTCCCCAGCCTCCCTCCTATGCCTCCAAGGACCCATGTGGCCTGGAGGGGGCCTTGAAGGGCAGAGGACTGGCCTGGGAGCTCAGTAGGTTCCCCAGGCCCACGTGGGTGGAGCAGTCACCTTCTGCTCCTCTCCGGCTCCTCCTGGAGGGCCCCTCCCGCCTGCCTCTCCTGATCTCCCTGGCCTCAGGGACAGGGACACCTATCCTGTCTGGCCTCCACTTCTCCTTGCCCCCTTTGTCCCCCCACATCCTACCGGTTCACTTTGGGGGTTCCTCCTGTCTCCTTGGGCATCAGGATCCCCCACTAGTGGGCGGCAGGTGCCCTAGTTGTGGGGAGACGCTCTATAATATTTTCTTAAGATCATCTTAAATTTCATGAGATCTATAGTAATGTGCCTTTCTCATTTCTGATATTGGTAGGTTTTATCTTTCCTTTCTCTTTTTTTGATCAGTCTTGCTAGAAGTTTGTCAGTTTTATTAGTCAAAGAACCATTTTGGGGCCAGATTCAAGTATAACAAGGGGAGGTTTAGAGTTCTTATTTGTGCCCTGACTCATATTAGTATAAACAGGAATATCAGGGATCTTCAATGAATCTTGAGAGAGATCTGGATATTCTGTTCAGACAACACCTATTTTTTTTTTTGAAAACTTTGAAGACTATGAGGTATTGTTAGACAAGTTTGAGAGGGGTGCATTGTTACTGTTATTTACATTTGTCTCAGATTAAGCAGGGCCTCTCATTCCCAAGGAAATGCATGCAGCCCTGCCTAGAGGTTCGATTGGTCTTATCTGTGTAGACTTACTTTATGTTCTCCATCCAATGTGGCACATGGTCTCGCACAGGTTAGGTGTTGGGGTGGGAACTAGTTTCATGAAGGATAGAATCATTCAGAAGATTACTCTGTGCAGATTTGACTTAACTTGCAGCTCTAGGAATGCTACTGCCTTTTTAGGAAGGCAACTTAAGAAGTTATCATCTCAAGGCCCTTCATTTCTTTCTTAAAATAACCATATCATTTAAATCAACTGAGTTCTTTTCTGGAATACTACTTGGGAAGTCTAGAAGACAGGAGGATGTGAGCCAGATCAAGCCACAGGTGAAGAGCTAGAATAGCCCAAAAGCTGAAAACAAATTAGTTTGTAGAGAGGGAAATGAAGTGCTACAGTGGGTTTCAAGGCCCAGTTGAAGGTTAGAGGCCAGGGTGGAAGATGCAGAAATGTTTTCAAGATCCATGTAGGTGGGCTGGAGTTAAAGACACCCCACAGCTGTCAAAGGCCAGCCATATCCTTTGGGATGGAACTTCTCATTAGTTTCTGCTCTTCTCCTGGCTCCTTCTACAACATAAGAGCTGAAAAAATAATACATTTTAATTTCAGAATCTTCATTTGAAAATATTTGGCAATCAGACACTTCCTGATAATTGTTTCAATTTTTGAAGAGCACTTAACCTTGTATTATTTCAAAAAGAACTTTCTATCAAGTGTGAATCCAGGGAGCAAAAGAAACCAAGTACATAAAAGCTTGTAACGCTTTGTTCTCTTGTGGGAATTATTATTCTCTGTGGAATTCTTGTGATTTTAAGACCCATTAAAGAAAGTTGACATTCTGACTTTTCATCTTCCACTTCACATCGTTGCTCACAGTTGGTCTGTACCCTGGTTGCCTGGTTGAGCTTCAGTGATGTCTGTGTTCCAGGTCATGATCTTGCTGTGCAATCAGCAAAGCTTCATCTGCACCCATGTTGACTACTGCCACCCTCACTGCTACCTGCACCACAGCCGCTCCTGTGCCCGGCTTGTCAGGGCCATTAAGCTGCTCTATGGAGACTCCGTGGACTCCCTCCGAGAGAGCAGCAGTGTCAGCAATGTGGCTCTCCGGGGCAAGAAGCAGAAAGAGGTGAGCGAATGACCACATGATAATGTACCAATGAGAGGAAGAATGATGTCCTAACAATCTTTTCTCTGGAAATGCAAACTTCAGCCCACTGCAGTTGCATAAACCAGGCGACAGATCTGTGTGATTTCCAGCAAAATTAGAAGACGGGTACAAAAAAGACAAGTGCCAAAAAAAAAAAAAAAAGGCAAGTGCTTTGTCTTCATGTCCATGAGCAAACATGGGCTCAACTTTTTTCCCGGGCTTATTTCTACAAATAAGTATGAACTCAAAGGGGCACTGGTGATAAGTAGGTTGCTGTGGTAGGAAGAATAATGTCCCCCCAAAGATGTCCAATTTCTAATCCCTGGAACCTGTGAATATGCTACCTCACCTGGCAAAAGGGATTTTGCCTATGTGAGTAAGTTAAGTATCTTATAATGGGGAGATTATCCTGGATTAGCCAAGTGGGCTGAACATAATCAGAGGTGGAGATGGAGATGTGATGACAGAAGCAGAGGTCAGAATGATGCAGGGCAGTGAGTCCAGGCAGCCTCTAGAAGCTGGAAAGGGCAAGGAAATGGATGATTCCCTAGAGCCTCCAGAAGGAACACAGCCCTGCCAATTCATTTTAGACTTCTGACCTAGAGAACTGTTAAGATAATAAATTTGTGTTATTTTTTTGCCAGGAAGATTTTAGTGATTCATTACAGCAGTAATAGGAAACTGATACAGTTATAGCTTAAGAAATAAGCAATAAATGGCCCAACTGTTCACTGATAAATAATAGAGTCAAATCAGACTAAAGGAAACTTCTTCAAGAAACTATTACATTTTCTAAGCATTCAGCTGCACTTTCCTGAAAACTGAACAGCTGAGCTGGCAGAAGATAAAGATAGTAACCAGGGCTGCCGTGCTTCTGCCAGGGAAGCCCTGAGTTACCCATCTGCCCCTGAACAGGCGTGATGGCCAAGATGCTCCACTGCATGCTGCTGGCCGCCCCTGCAGCTGCTTCTCACAAGTGGATCTGCCAAGAGATTTTTATATAATCCCTATTCATTTAGATGAGCATTCATTGTGCACCTGCTGTTGGCACAATATGAGGCCAGATATTCTTGGAGAAATAAAAAATAATTAAGCAGGAGTAGAGGATATTTCTGTTGATACTAAAGAGTTTGTGAACCAGGTTTGGTGGGGTGGGAGGATGGCAGTAAAATACAAATCAAGCCAGAGAATATAAGCAATAACAAAAAATGCACAGTTGAGTTGTATATCAATCTGTAATGCTTTAGCACTCACAAAAGGGATTTATTTAATTATGATTTTTAAAATTATGAAAGCAATATGGGTATATGGAAGAAATTTTGGCTAATACAAGAGCTCCTAAAGAGATCCTAAAGAAAAAAAATATGTATCTCATGCATATCATAAGTGTGCTAATTTGCCTTCTGGAATATGACCTTTTAGTATTTTTTCAAAGCATGTATGAGAGTATAAGGTAGGTGTACATCATTGACAAAGTACTTTTTGATTCTTGCAAATCTTGTGCAGGAGATACTCTTCATCACATTTTACAGATGAAAATGTTGAGGTTCAGAAAGATGGGATTGTCCACAGTTCACATCTAGAACAGCTAGACTTTAATTTATAAACATGGAATTTCAAAGTCAGGGCTTTTTCAACTAGACTCTATTGCATCTCCTGGTATTCAAACTACACAAATTCTGAGGGGAAATCAGGTGGGGAAACTACATGAACTGCTAAATTATGACGTAAAAATAAAAATATGTATGTGTATATATGTTTTCATGTGTATGCATGTACATAGGCATGCATTTATGTTTTGTTGGGGTTTTTTTGCGGTACGCGGACCTCTCACTGCTGTGGCCTCTCCCGTTGTGGAGCACAGGCTCCAGACGCGCAGGCTCAGCAGCCATGGCTCACGGGCCCAGCCTCTCCGCGGCATGTGGGATCTTCCCGGACCGGGGCACGAACCCGTGTCCCCTGCATTGGCAGGCGGACTCTCAACCACTGCGCCACCAGGGAAGCCCGACATGCATTTATGTTTGAGATACATGTATACATTTATGTTTGAGATACATATATGTTTGAGATATATGTATGTGTATATATGTTTGTATGTGTATGTATGTACATAGACATGCATTTATGTTTGAGATACATGTATCTCAAACATAAATGACACTACATACAAAGAAAACCTATTTTTATTTAGGTAAGTTCTCCTTCATATAAAAGCGCCCTTAGCTTTAGATGAAAACCATATATGTTGAAAATTGTAAAAATTCGCCAACCTAATGTTCATTGTTCACCGTACACACGCTGAGATTTCTTACTTCCATACCTTTGCTCCAGCTGTATCTTCACCTGTAATCTATACATGGCTGAACCCAAACATCCTTCAAGATCCAACTCAAGGGCCACCTCCTTCTTTTCTGATCTCCCTAACGTTTACCACAGGGCATACTGCAGGTGGATGATTAATGACATTTTCTGTTCCTTCTTCCTCTAAATTACAATGATGGTTTACTTGTGCTTTTCACATCCTTCATTCAATTATTCCTTCATTCATTGATCCATCCATCCATGTGTCTATTCAGCAAATTTTAAAGAGATTCTGGACCATGCCGAGTCCATACTTTGTTGGGTATAACGTTTTGTGTCCTGTGTGGTACCTAACCGAGTACCTCACTATGGCAGAGGGACTATAATATTGAATGAGTGAGTGGGCTATAGAGTTCTATGGTGTTCCATGAGTGCCTTTCACCTCTGGCCCATCCAGGACACTGGCCTGAAGCAGCAGAAAAGGTTACCAACCTTATATGTTGCTTACATTTTTGAAAGGGAAAGGGAAAGTAAAGCAAGAGTATAAGTGTTCCCTAACCCTAACACATTTAAATTAACCATGCAGGTGCAGAGCTGAAAAGATGTATTGAGTCTTCTGTGATAAACATTTTATTTCCAAAATGCCAGCCTCCTGTTCAAGCTTCTTTTTTATTCTCTCATGATGTTTCCATTTGCCTGTTCTGAATCTGTTACATAAATGAACAATGCCCACATTTTCAGAGCCCAAATGAAAACAGAGTAGGCAATAAATCAAGAATAAAAGCAGTGATTCTGATTAAAATCAAGACTTATAAGCAATTGGTATTTCATTCGTGTTTCCTTTTTAATTGGTTTTTATGGCAGAATATATTTGTGGCAGCTAGTTCATTTTGTAACCCATCTAACTCTTATCAATCTGTTAATCTACATTTCAGTGCTCAGAGACTCACTGTACATTCTGTTAGTCTGTTTTAGTGCACTTCCAAATTCGAGAGGTTTAGATAAGCTATCATTATATATATATCACCTTCACCAAAAGGTGAATTCACCAAAGAATTCTCTGATTTTTCCTGTATGTCTGTACCTTGTCTAATGCTATGTTCTAAACATAGTAATGTGCAATTAGTGCTTGCTGATGGAAATGGGTGGATAAAACATTTTTTCCTTTCAGCCAAAAAGGAGAGGTAAATAAAAGGTTATATGTACCCAAATAAAGAAAGGGCATAGTGACCACATATTTTGTGAAGCCAGTGTAAACGGCAAGAGGCCACCTGATTTCCTGCAGGACTAATATTTTTCTAAAGCTACGGGAAACACAGCTGTGAGGCCAAGACCAAGCCCTAGGTCTTGATTTCATGGGTCAGAATTACTCTTCACTATGACACACATAACTCCTATGTCAAAGATGTATGAGACACAAAGGGTCTGGGTTACCTCTGGGGAAATACTGTACTTCTATTGACATGTTTCTTTCCAGAAACATGAGGCAATCCCTTTCCCAAAGAACCCAGTAGGCTGACTACAATTTTCCGAAATTTTAAATACCTCATTATTTCCACAGTGTCATCATCATTTATGACCTGTATCTCCTCTTCTACTTATCTTGAATTTTCATTTGTTTGCTAGCTGTCTCTCCTGGTAAGATACACTCTCCAGAAGGGCCAGTATCATGGGGCTTTTACTCCTCAGCATATCCTCAGAAGTTAGCCCTGTTCCCGGCATATAGTTAATTCTTAATAAACATACTTGAATTCTTAATAATTAAAATTTTACTTAAACTACTTAAACTATTACATATTATGCCTCCGTTGTCAATAATATTTTGTTGTAAGTAATAGAAACCCATTGAAATTTGTTCAAATAATTAGAGTTTCTTCAAAGGATATAGCAGAATCTCATGAAACCTAGGACAGGTGGGAAACACAGTCAAGCCTCAAAGGAATGAGATCCAAAGCTGCTGTCCATCTCAGGGTGGACAGAGTCTCTCATCTCTGCTTCTTTCTGCATCATCTCTGTCTGTTGACTCATCTCTGTCCCCTGACCAGCAACCCCTGCTTTATTCATCTTGTACTTAGACTGAAGTCTCAAGGTTGCATCATCATTTCTCAGCCCCAGTAACCATCACTAAATGAATCAGACTCGGTCCCCTAATTCCCTAGGACAGGAATTTGATGGGACCAACCCTTCCTCTTTCTGATCCAAACACCACAAGTGATAATTCCCTGGACAGTTAAAGGATTGGTTTTGCACTACAGATTTTATCCGTAGTGGTCAGGATGAGGACAAGAAAGAGGGAGCCAATTACAATGAATATGTCCAAGATATACCAATAGAAGAAAATTACAGTAGTCCAAGTTCCACACCATCCCATAGCAAGCATGTCCCAATATCCCTGCCAGCTCTTGGGACTGTATAACGTCCTCCCACTGACCATAGCTGCCTCTGGTAGATCGACTCAGCAATGAATGACATCCTCTATTAGTGATAAATTCTGTCCTTCAGTCTTAGGTTACTAGTTTTGGTTTTCTTTGCAGTCCCTGCTTGATGTGTATTTCCAACCACCACCTACATCTCACAGTCCAGTGAAATTTCTAACTCTTCAGGAACCACTAATAACCAATAAATGCCTTCAGAACCAGCCTCCGACTCCATCCATTTTCTTACTCTCTTTTAGCCAAGTTTTACACCACGTTACCAAAGCAAAAAGTAACTGATGATAATGTTGTTAGTCTGAGTCAGGGTCACACCAGTAGAGGACTTTAGGCACCTCACTTAGGGTAACCAAGTGCCCATCACACGTGTACACATCTTTAATACCTGTTTTCAGGCCTGAACGAGTCACTCAAGAAGAGTTCCTAGCCCATCACCCTAGTGTAAAAGCCTTTCCAATTCCCTTCCCTTTCCACTAAATCAAACATCCTAATTATCTTGAAGCCAGCAGAACACACCAGGCTTCTTAAGGAAGCATGCCAGGATATTAAATATTTGATATTTGAGGAGCTTGACTTATACCTTCTGTCCCTAGCCGACAGGATTAAACAGAAGCCTACATCTCACAGAGTGTGAGAAACAGACATAAATGTTTGTCCTTTTTCCTCTGAGTATTTTTTCTGTATCTGCTTGCTTACAATTCCTATAAATTAATCAAAAGTATTGTTCAAAAGTAACCCTGAAAAGATAAAATGTCCAGCCAAAGGAGGAAGCAATAAAATATTTTAAAAATTTAAAAATCAATTTTAAAATAACTCTAACGACCTGGGGAATATTCATCATAAAATCACAGTGAAATGAAATGTATAAAACTGTGTACCACATATATAGCATCATCACAGCTTTGCTAAGATGCATAGGGGGACAAAAGGCTGAAAGGAACCAAATAATGGCCATCACTGAGTTAAGTATTATAAGGATTTTTATTTTCTTCTTCATAGTTTTTTTTGTATTTTCCAGGTATTCTGCAATTTACATTTTTTTTAATAAATAGAAAGAATAAAAGCAGAAAGATGCCACTTTTTAAATACCTTGATTTTTTACAAACTCAGATACACCCCTATATTTATATGGAAAATGATTGCCATATATGATTTTAGAAGTTTTCAAATTATATAAAATAGGCATGATATTTATGCTATATTTTGCTTTTACAAATTCACAGGGGAAAAAAATAGCATTGCAGGATTTCTCTTCCCAGATGATATTTATTTCCAAGCAGGATTTCTCTCCCCAAATGATATGTGTTCCCAAGTATGTGCCTCCGCTTTTTTTTTTTTTTTTTTTTAATCTTTAGAAAACACAGCAAGAGCTCTGATTCATTTGTTTCCAAGTAGATTCGTTTAAAAGTTCACTCCATACTGGTCACATAACAGATGCATTGTCTTGGGTCTCTTTGTCAGAGTTTTGAAAGACTTTCTTGGAACACGCATGTACTTTTCAGATTTGCTTTTTCTTTCAAAATATCTCCATCTATAACACTGTGAAGCTCTGTTCAGAAATTCTTAAGGAGCTCAGTTGTTTTCCCTTGGCACTGAGGGAGAGAGTGTTTCATTGACATGTCACTGGAAAAACAAATGAGCATTTATACTGTGCAAAGGGATGGATTCCCTGTTTGCACAGCCTGGAGTGCAAAAATGGAGGCATCAGGACTCAGGATAAATAAACAAGGGCCTACCACCACTGGAGCAATCATTCTCACAGCTGCTCTGTCCACTCCATTCCTTGGCACTTAGAGAATCAGGGGAAGAAAATGTCTCCTCCGTGTATATGCAGATGTCAGGCCTATTCTGGACCCTGGTTGAGGGGACAATTTGAAAGAAGAGCTGCTGCCTCCAATAGACGAATACGTTTTTGTTTTTTTTTTTTAAAAAAAAAAAACACTTTACCTGGATGACGGATGCTATGAACTCCTACTTCGTTGATGAGTCTTTTATCTTTCACTTCCTAACACTCCTCTGTGAAACATTTTCTCTTCCAAATAATCAACTTGTAACATCCAACCGTTTAAAGGGATTATTTAGAGAGAGTGGCTTTTAACTGGCAATATTTTAAAAGATTTGTGTTTTTAACAGCTTGGTGGAATATAGTTAGGCCTGAAATGGAAATCAGGAGATCCTGTCCTTTCCTTATTCTACTAATAACCAGCTTTGCAATTTGGTCAAGCTACTCCACCTCTCTGGGTCCTGGTCTCCTCAGTGGTAAAAGAGGAGTTTGTTGCTAAAGACCCCTAAGCTACCTTTTTATTACAAAATTAACTGCTTTTATCACTTGCAGAAAGTGCAGGCCCATAAAAAGTCCTTAATGAAATAATCTGTTGCATTAGAACCAGTTGGTTGTTTGGAGAACTTGGAGGGAAACAGGAGAGGACACAACACTCTTCGTCACCTATCTTATTTTCTTTCCAGTGCTCAGATAAATCATGCCTGAGGACACCTTCTCTGAAAAAGAGAGTTTCACATGCCAACCTAGAGGGGAAAAAGGACTCTGGAATGCTGAAATACATCAGACTACAGGTATTGATGCATGGATCAGAAATGTTTACAGACCAGTAATAAGGAGGGAACTCCAGATATCCTGTTTACTAACGTTTGGGACATACAATGCCAACTGGCACAGTGTTGGCAGAAAGGCCCCTCTAATTTGGTGAGCAAGAGTGCTACCAAGTATGCAAGGAAAAATCCCTTCTTGCTGGACAGCCAACTTCCATAGAGACAAGGCTTGGGGAGCTTGGCTAGAACCATGCCTATTCCCACTCTTTCCACTCTAATGGAGCCAGCTTCCCACCAATGTGTGGTAGCGATGCTCATAGGTCTTGGAATGAGACAGTCGGGGTTCAAATCCTATACCTGCTGCTCTGGTTCTGGGACCTTGGGCAAGTTAACTTAAATTTTTCTCAGTTTTAGTTGCCTAATCTCTAAAATGGGGATTTTAACACTAGACCCATCTCAAAGAATGATTGCATGGATTAAAAAAGATAGTAAATGTAGCTACTTATCCAGTGCTTGACACAGGTATATTGTTATTAGAACCTAAACTCTAAATCATAATACATTTCCCAGGGGAAGAGAAAAAAAAAGTTTCATGTTCTTCTAGAAAGTGTTTTAAATGATGGTTAAAGACCTAGACTTGCCCCAGACCTACATTTATCACCAAAATTATTTGAAATAATGGATTAAATGGGATTTTGTTGGCTAACCTGGAGCAATAACCACAATGTATAATGTTTTGAAGGGAAAATGCCATCCAGGTTCACTGGCTTAGAAAACTAACTTTCTGACTGGAACTCCTTTATAAATTAGAGGCTGATCACAGTTTCTAGTGGAAATCAGCTTCTAACAGGAAGGAAGATAAGATGCTATGAAAGTCCACCGGGACTTTAAACACAAAGATATATTGGCTGGAGTCCTTCTTTCTCACAGAGCTATACTTATTCCACAGTGTATTCCCTAGGCTGTTACAAATTAATTTTTGTGGTGAAAGTATTATAAAATTAATATGATTTGGGGGTAATTATACATCAACTAATAGGGTATACAGCTTATTATACATCATGCCAATAAATATGCTCCATCTTTAGAACGTATTTTAAGGTCATTTAAGGAAAGCAGAGAGAGGGGAAGTGACACTTAACACTCTAGAGGAGTACAGCAATCAGTGTCTTCAAAGATTTTACGACATCATTTCCATCTTTTCCCAGGTGATGAGCCTGTCGCCTGCTCCCTTATCTCTGCTAATCAAGGCAGCACCAATTCTGACGGAGGAGATGTATGGAGACATCCAGCCAGCTGCCTGGGAGCTCCTGCTCAGCATGGATGAGCACATGGCGGGGGCAGCAGGTAAAGAAAGACCACCTGGGACTCTGGTCCTGCTGTCACTCATCCCAGCGTCTAAACAAGAGACAGGCACATTCATTCCATTTTCACCCTTAGGTCAGATTGCTAGCAATGGCTGGACCTCTAGACAGAAACAGGCCTAGGCTCTGTGTGCGCCCTTTTCATGTCACTGTATAGTTTGCACAAGGGCAACATGTCTCTCCCAAGATGTTACCAAATCATAGAGAATGATTTCCCCCAGAACCTACATTTTCACTACATTTCACAAAAGATAAAATCTTTTTTGTGCATTGTGATTTCCCAGATTGACCGTGAACGACCATCATTAATTTTATTAAATCGTATGTGAGTAATAGTCTGTGTTCAAATCACAATATCAAAATACATTTGTGAAATTTAAGTGACGTGTCCAAAGCCACATAGCTAACAAATGGTAGAGGTAAAATCTGGATTCTTCATCGTTTTCCACTTTTTGTGCATATTCCTTTATTTTATAGTTATTTTAATTGGAAATGCACATGGTTAAAATTCAAATAATGTAAAAGTGTATGAAGTTGAAAAGTATCACCCTCTTTCCCATGACTCCCAGTCCTCTTTCTCAGAGGTGATAATTTTTAAATTTCCCAGGAAACCTCTAGGGTAAACTATGCATATATATATATATATATATACACACCTATGTATGTACATATTACGTTTCCTTTTTCACACAAATAGGACATACCATAAAGACTTCTGCATTTTGCATTTTTATCTAGGAGACTTTTTTAAGAGTTTATTTGAGCAAAAATTGATTCTAGTCAGGCAGTGCCAAGCTAGAAGTGGTTAGGAGCACTCCACCAAGAGTAGCTCAGGGAGAGACTTTTATAGAGAAAAGGCAGAAGCAAAGAAAGGCAATTATTGATTGTCTGTAGCGTAAAGCCTAGTTGGCTATTTGTGATTGGTTATCCTTAGCATTTTGATTTGTAACCTTGAGGT
This sequence comes from Kogia breviceps, assembly GCF_026419965.1. NCBI lineage: Eukaryota > Metazoa > Chordata > Mammalia > Artiodactyla > Physeteridae > Kogia > Kogia breviceps. The sequence goes on from NC_081311.1 coordinate 175,113,750, forward strand.
GTTTATAGGCATAGATTTTGGTTTGCTTATGTAAGCTGCCATGGCGTTAGAGCCACCTCAGTCTAATGGTCTCCTTTTAAAACAACTTAACAATTCCCCCCTTTTGGTCATCCTCTCGTGTGTGAAAAATTGACCAAAAATTTAGTATTAATCCCACTCTTTGTCACCATCAGAGTTAAAGTTTCTCTTGTCTCATTGTGAAACTCATAGGTTATGATGTCATGTCCGTGGAAGAATTGTTTTGCTGTTCATCTCGTTGTTCATCTTGTTTCTGTTTCTCCAAGCACAGTAAGACCATCTAATGTACTGCTGATGGCTGTGAACATGCATTTAAGACCTTTGAGAGAATATAGCACACCACAGAGACCACAGTGATAACTATTAGGAGGATAATATCAAGAGACTAAAGTGTACTGCTTAGCCAGGGCCCCAGTGAACCAAACTAGCTGGTATCAAATAAATCAAAGGATGTACCTGTTTAACCAAGTGGCTTGTTTGTTAATTTTCTGTATTTGCTACAATGCTAGAGATATTGATCAAGGCACAGCAAGAGACATTTGCTATGGCACATGTTCAGCCAATAACTAATCTAAAGCAATTCTATTATCTAAATTTACCTTAGCAAGAAAATCTTGGGACTTGGGTTGTTCAGCTACGGCCTTAGCAGTAGATTCTTCAACAGTTGCCAGAGTTAAGGAGCATTATCTTCCTATGCATTAACAGAGTAAAAAAGCAAGTAGTGAAAAGGCAAAAGGAATAAACCTTTCATATTGGTGTTAAAGACCTTGATCTGCAATCTTGGGAGACAGCTGTCTACCACAAGATGCCATCTGCCTCTGGGTAAGGACCTCCTTAGTCAATTTTAATTTTAGGTCTCCAGCTGGTATGCAGTTCCAAGAGTTTGGAGAAGACCTTTTTAACTGAGGGATGTGGACCCAAGGTTCAATTCCATGAAGTTTTCTAAGTAGTTTTAATTGTATATATTGATTAGAATTCTTAATACTTAGAACCATTTTTTCCTAGTGAAACTAAGATGTAAGCAATTGTGGAGTGTCTGTTACACTAGCATTCTGTGGGTTGGCAAATTTATAAATACATTTCACGATTTCTGGAAGTATATTCTTTCTCAGTAAATTTTTCATTGTGGCACAAAACGTGTTTAGTAATAAACCCAAATATCTTTAGTGCCTCTGTAAAGTAAGCCAAAAGTAGATAAAGCTATGTTCAGTAATTAATGTTTCAGTATTGTATCTTATTTGGAAATGATCTAGATATTCAATGAATATCCATCATTTAACTTATCTCAACATAACTTTAAGGTTTCAAGTTACCAAAAAGATTTGAGAAACTATTTTTAAGTAGACATACCATAAGGCATAATGTTGAAAAAATTATAAACTTTTTACTTTTTTAAAAAGTAAACTTTTATTTACATCTGTTTAATTTCTTTGTTCCTAACAATTATGTTTAGAATATTCATGAAAATTTTGTGAGACATTAAACAGCTTACCATCATTTTAAGTTATTTTTCTTTCTGACAAATTCTATAACATGAGTTTATTTGACTTTTAGTAAACCTAGGTAGGATAAAAGTATGACATTTAATGCTAATAACTCTAAAGACATACCTATTTTGATTAAACCAACAAACTTAAACCACCTTTTATTTACTGAAGATTATGCTAGATCAAATGAACTTGAAAAAAATTTCGGTTAGTTTCTGGATTTCTGAGAGTATACTTGATTTATGTAAATGCTTGTTTGCCTTTAAGCCAATTAATAGAGCTCTTTACACATGAATTTTGGCAATACCATCCAAGGTAGAAAAATATCACACATCTACAACATACGAACAGAGACATACATAAACATACAGACAGATGCAGAGATCTTATAACTTTAGTTTTAAAATTTTAGCCATGAGACCAGGTATGATAATGCAAAACTGACTAGTTTATAAAAGAACAGTTGGATCTAAATTGTGTTTCTGGCAGATAAAATAAGTTAAGTTTACCTGCTCAGATAGCTAAAACTTTTACTCATATTTGTGGAAAAGACTTTTAAGATTTTTCATTCACTTAATTTTCCAAAACAGCTCCCTTCTTTTTCTGATAAGAATTACTTTCCTGAAGTTTACATTTCCAGAGATGACTTTGGGTTCCTAGAGAAGACCAGGTAGAACGTTTATATCTCAAAGGCACAGAGAAAAGATATACATTTCTCCAAGAAAGGCTTTTGTTTCCTAAACCCAGTGGTTTTTTTTAAACAATATCTGCAAGCCTTTTGAGATAAATAGGGGAAATTTGGGGATAGGTAAAATGGATAGGTGGGCTTTGAGCTGTTTCTAGAGCCACATTTCTGTTCTTACAAAAACTTAGTGTGTTAGACAGTTGTTTTTAATTCCTTGAAAGATTGGGTTGCAGCCTGAATATCAAGATGCTGACCCAACCATCCAACTACGTTATTCTTAGTTTCCTTCTTTATATCAGAGAGAAGAGCTCTAAGATGGAAATCAAAAGATTCCTGCGTTCTAGAGCTGCGTGTCTTTGGAACGCTTCAGTAAATCCTTCTACAATGGATTCAGGATGTTTTTCTTTCCCTCTGGGTACATAGTTTTATTTTAGGTTAGGGGAGAAGGCCCCCAAAATAGTTCCTATCAGGCTCTGCATATCAGCTTCCAATTTGGTCAACTTCTGACTATAGAGCTAATTAAAAAAAATTTTTTTTTTTCAAATATCTTGTCAGGTTTGAGTGAGACAAACCTGGCAATGGTAGGACACTAGCCACAGATGGAATGTAACCCACATTTCTGCCTGGCTATATTTTTGAGTTCCCCAACCTGATAATTACCAAGCTAAGTTCTCAGGATAAAAAATGAGATGGACAAGAAGGCAATAGCTGTCCCCGGGAGAGAAAGGATAAATAACCTTTTTTTTTTGGTAACTTGGAAAGGAAGCAGCAATATGAAATTTTACCTTCTTCTCTCAACCAGGCACCACAGGTAGAGGTCTGGGGGAGCTGACTTTAGTAAAACTTCTTACTCTTTGCCAGCTTCTGCCAGTTTTCCCAGGATGCTGTCCTCAGGCTCCAGAGTGAGGGAGGCATTCCAGTGGGTCTCATCCTGGTTACCAGTAACTGTAAAGGAGGAGAAATAATTTTCCCTCTACCCTTAATAGTGAGTGCCTGGCTGAAATACTTTTTCCTCTAGGATAACTCATAAATGGATAGGCTTATCTAAGATGGTTTAAAGTTCTCCACTGTGGCCAATGTAATTCAAGATTACCTTTGGTATAGTTAACCTACTTGTTCAGCCTTAAAAAAAAAAAAAAATTCTGTTCACCTGAGACCTCACACTAGACTCAGTCCAGTTTTAAGTCAGACCCAGTCTGACCCTGGATCCAGTCTGGTTTCTCAATTGGAACCAGTCCATTCTTGAGCCCAGTCTGGTTTTTAAGTCTGACTCATTCCAACTCCAGCCGGTTTCTGGACCCAGCATGAAAAAGAAAGGCTCAAATAAAGTCTGCACGCTCATCACACAAAAACTTCAGTGCTAGGATTTGAGAGGGACTTACCCATGACCTCCAGAGGCAGCGAGAAAGTAGCAAGCTCAAGGTCTCAACAGATACCTATGCCGGGTTACTCATCGCTCCTGTGGGCTGTTGCAGCGGGGTCTCCTTTGGTTCCCTCTTCTGACACCAGGACTGTTAAAAGGTAAACTGAGGCATATTAAAAATTGGAACAAAAATCAAGTTGAATTGAGAAATGCCAAACAAGAAGTGGTTAGGAGTTCTCTCTAGGAGACCATTTTCAATATCAGTGTATAAGTTTACCTATTCTTTGTAATGGCTACCAAATATTCCATTGAATGAATAGATACAACATAATTTATTTAACCTGGAAATTTTAGTTGATTCTTGCCTTTTGCTTTTTTCATACCATGCTGCATCAAATGTCTTTGTAAAATATCTTTGTTCACATTAAGTCTCAGACTTTTGCTTCTCTATCAAGTATTTCTCAGAGAGAAGGGCATGCTCCCTAAATATGGGACAGCCATGGACATTTTCATGGAAGTTATGAACAGGGGGACTGAGCTTTAAGAAGAACTAGAAGGAAGAGGAAATGGTGTATGCAAAGCCACGTGGGGTGTGGAAATGCACTGGGTTGATTTGGAAAGCCTGAGGAGGAATTGAGACTGGGGTGGCTTCTGTAAAGAGGTTGCTAGTCTGTAATATTAGGCAAGTGAGCAGGTCTCACATTGTAACAGACCTTGAACAACAGGGTTAGGAGTGTGGACTTTCCACTGAACTGTGGGAAACCACTCGGGTTCCAAGCCAAAGAGTAACGTTGTCTATAGTGTTGAATTATTACCAAGTTTAATGTGGTAGCAATGAGTGGAGTGGCTTGGTTTTAGAAACAGTGATTTTTAGATGATGAGAAGACATATCAGTGGTGATATGACACTAAAGCTAATGAGAAAGGCCATAGCTAGAGAGAAACTTGGGAAAACTTGATGTATGTGGCATCTGAAGCAATGAGATTCCAGGGCAGAAATGATTCCAGGGGAGGATGATTTCTCGGTATAGAGGAGAGGGCTGAGGAATGAACACTAAGCCATTGGCCTTCTCTACCTTCAAAGGACAGGGAGAAGAGCTGACCAGCAAAACCCAGAAAAATGACCAGAAAAGTAGAACTTAAGTAATCTCAAACCATGGAAGTAGAGGAAGATCCTTTTCAAGGAGATTGTTATGAAAGTGTTAAAAACTGAAAGAAAAGAAATGCTGTAAAAATACCACTGGATCTGCTGATTAGTGAGCATTACAAGAAAAGTGTTTCAGTAAAGAGATTGAGGTAGAACTCCAACTGCAATGACTTAGAGAGTGATGATGGTGTTTAAAAATTGAGACAGAGTACACTTTAAAGAAAAATAAAGAAAGGAGAAAAAGTGGAAATTTAAGGAGGTGGTAGGATTAAGAAACAGATTATCAAAAGCTACTGATGACAGTAGCTCACGTTTGTTGTAGAACTATATCATACATACTATCTTACTTGATCCTCATAACAATGATTTTATAAATGAGCAAAATACAATTCAGAAGGTTGAAAGGACTTTTAACCAAGTGCAGGCAGCTCAGAATTAGCAGAGCCAGGAAATCAAACCTAAATCTTTTGACTACAAGTAGATGCCCTTTCCACATACCACATTGCCTCTAAAAAATAAAATATGCTTTAGAATTCTGTAGTACTTTTCAGGTCGCAAAGCACTTTCTCATACATTATTTTATTCTAACAACAAATTTGGAGGCAGCTATCAGCAGCATCCTCTTCCATCATCATCATTGACATTTTTACCAACAGAGAAACAAAGGTTAAGAAGTTAAGAGGCTTGGCCAAGATCAATAGGAGAGAAGTTTCAGAGCTGGGATTCAACCCCAGTGGTTCTAACAGTTGCCTGAGCATGTTTTGAGGATCTGGGAAAAAGCACAAGAGAGTTTTTAAATTATATTTTTATGATCAACGCTGGCTCCTCCATCTATGCTACAGAGTGTATTTCTTTTCCTCATTGTTCATTGACTTCATAACTTATAAGAGCACTGATCTTTCTCTTATTCATATTTGGCTTTCCCCAAATTAAAAAACAACAATGGTATTATGGTTCATGAAATCTCTTTTGGTTTCTCAATCTCTTCTACCTCTTGGAAAGGTAGATGTTTCTAATAGAGTCTACCTTATGAATGTTATTTTTATTATTTAAAAAATTTTTAACATCTTTGTTGGACTATAATTGCTTTACAATGTTATTTTAGTTGCTGCTGTATAAAAAATTGAATCAGCTATACGTATACATATATCCCCATATCTCCTCCCTCTTGCGTCTCCCTCCCTCCCACCCTCCCTATCCCACCCCTCTAGGTGGTCACAAAGCACTGAGCTGATCTCCCTGTGCTGTGCGGCTGCTTCCCCTTCCCTGTGTCCTCAAGTCCATTCTCTATGTCTGCGTCTTTATTCCTGTCCTGCCCCTAGGGTCTTCAGAAACAGTTGGGTTTGTTTTTTTTTTTTAGATTCCATATATATGTGTTAGCATACAGTATTTGTTTTTCTTTTTCTGACTTACTTCACTCTGTATGACAGACTCTAGGTCCATCCACCTTACTACAAATAACTCAATTTCTTTTATTTTTATGGCTGAGTAATATTCCATTGTATACATGTACCACATCTTCTTTATCCATTCATCTGTTGATGGACATTTAGGTTGCTTCCGTGTCCTGGCTATTGTAAATAGAGCTGCAATGAACATTGTGGTACATGACTTTTTTGAATTATGGTTTTCTCAGGGTATATGCCCATTAGTGGGATTGCTGGGTCATATGGTAGTCCTATCTGTAGTTTTTTAAGGAAGCGCAATAGTGGCTGTATCAGTTTACATTCCCACCAACAGAGCAAGAGGGTTCCCTTTTCTCCACACTCTCTCCAGCATTTATTGTTTGTAGATTTTTTTGTTTTTTTTGATACGCGGGCCTCTCACTGTTGTGGCCTCTCCCATTGCGGAGCACAGGCTCCAGACATGCAGGCTCAGCAGCCATGGCTCACGGGCCCAGCCTCTCCACGGCATGTGGAATCTTTCCGGACCGGGGCACAAACCCACGTCCCCTGCATCGGCAGGAGAACTCTCAACCACTGTGCCACCCGGGAAACCCTGTTTGTAGATTTTTTTTTTTTTAACATCTTTATTGGAGTATAACTGTTTTGTTTGTAGATTTTTGATGATGGCCATTCTGACTGGTGTGAGGTGATACCTCATTGTAGTTTTCATTTGCATTTCTCTAATAATTAGTGCTGTTGAGCATCCTTTCATGTGTTTGTTGGCAATCTGTTTATCTTCTTTGGAGAAATGTCAATTTAGGTCTTCTGCCCATTTTTGGATTGCGTTGGTTGTTCTTTTGCAATTGAGCTGCATGAGCTGCATGTATATTTTGGAGATTAACCCTTTGTCAATTGGTTCATTTACAAATATTTTCTCCCATTCTGAGGGTTGTTTTTTCATCTTTTTTATGGTTTCCTTTGCTGTGCAACAGCTTTTAAGTTTCATTAGGTCCCATTTGTTTATTTTTGTTTTTATTTCTATTTCTCTAGGAGGCAGGTCCAAAAGGATCTTGCTGTGAGTTATGTCATACAGTGTTCTGCCTATGTTTTCCTCTAAGAGTTTTATAGTGTCTCGCCTTACATTTAGGTCTTTAATCCATTTTGAGTTTATTTTTGTATATGGTGTTAGGGAGTGTTCTAATTTCATTCTTTTATATGTAGCAGTCCAGTTTTCCCAGCACCACTTATAGAAGAGGCTGTCTTTTCTCCATTGTATATTCTTGCCTCCTTCATCAAAGATAAGATGACCATATGTGCATGGGTTTATCTCTGGGCTTTCTATCCTGTTCCATTGATCTATATTTCTGTTTTTGTACAAATACCATACTGTCTTCATTACCACACTTTTGTAGTATAGTCTGATGTCAGGGAGCCTGATTCCTCCAGCTCCGTTTTGCTTTCTCAAGATTGCTTTGGCTATTTGGGGTCTTTTGTGTTTCCATATAAATTGTGAATTTTTTTTTTTCTAGTTCTCTGAAAAATGCCATTGGTAGTTTGATAGGGATTGCATTGAATCTGTAGATTGCTTTGGGTAGTATAGTCATTTTCACAATGTTGATTCTTCCGATCCAAGAACATGGTATATCTCTCCATCTGTTTGTATCATCTTTAATTTATTTCATCAGTGTCTTATAGTTTTCTGCATACAGGTCTTTTGTCTCCTTAGGTAGATTTATTCCTAGGTATTTTGTTGTTGTTGTTGCAGTGGTAAATGGGAGTATTTCCTTAATTTCTCTTTCCGATTTTTCATCATTATTGTACAGGAATGCAAGACATTTCTGCGCATTAATTTTGTATGCTGCTACTTTGCCACATTCATTGATTAGATCTAGTAGTTTCCTGGTGGCATCATTAGGATTCTATACATATAGTATCATGTCATCTGCAAACAGTGACAGCTTTACTTCTTCTTTTCCAGTTTGGAATTCTTTTATTTCTTTTTCTTCTCTGCTGTATCTAGAACTCCTAAAACTATGTTGAATAAGAGTGGTGAGAGTGGGCAACCTTGTCTTGTTCCTGATCTTAGTGGAAATGGTTTCAGTTTTTCACCCTTGAGAACAGTGGTGGCTGTGGGTTTGTCATATATGGCCTTTATTATGTTGAAGTAAGTTCCATCTATGCCTACTTTTTGGAGGGTTTTTATCATAAATGGGTGTTGAACTTTGTGAAAAGCTTTTTCTGCATCTATTGAGATGATCATATGTTTTTTTCTCCTTCAGTTTGTAAATATGATTTATCACATAGATTGATTTGCATATATTGAAGAAACCTTGCATTCCTGGGAAAAACCCCACTTGATCATGGTGTATGTTCCTTTTAAAGTGCTGTTGGATTCTGTTTGCTAGTATTTTGTTGAGGATTTTTGCATCTATGTTCATCAGAGATATTAGCCTGTAGTTTTCTTTTTTTGTGACATCTTTGTCTGGTTTTGGTATCAAGGTGATGGTGGCCTCATAGAATTAGTTTGGGAGTGTTCCTCCCTCTGCTATATTTTGGAATAGTTTGAGAAGAATAGGTGTTAGCTCTTCTCTAAATGTTTGATAGAATTCGCCTGAGAAGCCATCTGATCCTGGGCTTTTGTTTGTTGGAAGATTTTTAATCACAGTCTCAATTTCAGTGCTTGTGATTGGTCTGTTTATATTTTCTGTTTCTTCCTGGTTCAGTCTCAGAAGGTTGTGCTTTTCTAAGAATTTGTCCATTTCTTCCAGCTTGTCCATTTTATTGGCATATAGTTGCTTGTAGTAATCTCTCGTGATCCTTTGTATTTCTGCAGTGTCAGTTGTTACTTCTCTGTTTCATTTCTAATTCTATTGATTTGAGTCTTCTACCGTTTTTTCTTGATGAGTCTGGCTAATGGTTTATCAATTTTGTTTATCTTTTCCATGAACCAGCTTTTAGTTTTATTGATCTTTGCTATCATTTCCTTCATTTCTTTTTCATTTATTTCTGATCTGATCTTTATGATTTCTTTCCTTCTGCTAACTTTGGGGTTTTTTTTGTTCTCTTTCTCTAACTGCTTTAGGTGTAAGGTTAGGTTGTTTATTTGAGATGTTTCTTGTTTCTTGATGTAGGATTGTATTGCTATAAACTTCCCTCTTAGAACTGCTTTTGCTGCATCCCATAGGTTTTGGGTCTTTGTGTTTTCATTGTCATTTGCTTCTAGGTGTTCTTTGATTTCTTCTGTGATCTCTTGGTTATTTAGTAGTGTATTTTGTATTTAGTAGTAGCCTCCATGTCTTTGTATTTTTTACAGATTTATTCCTGTAATTGATGACTGGTCTTTTTTTTTTTTTTTTAATGAATAACTTAAAATGTTCATTTTGGCCATTAGGAAAAATCAAAAGTAGAAACACTGAAAAGGAGAATTTTTTTTTTTTAAATTTATGTATTTTTATATATTTATTTTTGGCTGTGTTGGGTCTTCGTCTTTTTTTGTGTGTGAGGGCTTTCTCTAGTTGTGGCAAGCGGGGGCCACTCTTCATCGCGGTGTGCGGGCCTCTCTTGTTGCAGAGCACAGGCTCCAGACGCACAGGCTCAGTAGTTGTGACGCACGGGCCCAGCTGCCCCGCGGCACGTGGGATCCTCCCGGACCAGGGCCCGAACCAGCGTCCCCCCCGTTGGCAGGCGGACTCCCAACCACCGCACCACCAGGGAAGCCCTGATGACTGGTCTTATAGCGTTGTGGCCAGAGAAGATATGTGATACGATTTCAGTTTTCTTATATTTAACAAGGCTTGCTTTGTGACCCAAGATTTGATCTATCCTGGAGAATGTTCCATGAGCACTTGAGAAGAAAGTGTATTCTGTTGTTTTTGGATGGAATGTCCTATAAATATCAATTAAGTCCATCTTGTTTAATGTATCATTTAAAGCTTGTGTTTCCTTCTTTTTTTAAATTTTGGATCTTCTGTCCATTGCTGAAAGTGCAGTCTTAAATCCCCTACTACGATTGTGTTACTGTTGATTGCCCTTTTATGGCTGTTAGCATTTTTCTTATGTATTGAGGTGCTCCTATATTGGGTGCATAAATATGTACAATTGTTATATCTTCTTGGATTGAACCCTTGATCATTATGTAGTGTCCTTCTTTGTCTCTTATAATAGTCTTAGTTTTAAAGTCTATTTTGTCTGATATGAAAATTGCTACTCCAGCTTTCTTTTGATTTCCATTTGTATGGATTACCTTTTTCCATCCCCTCACTTTCAATCTGTATGTGTCCCTAGGTCTGAAGTGGGTCTCTTGTAGACAGCATATATACGGGTCTTGTTTCTGTATCCATTCAGCCAGTCTATGTCTTTTGGTTGGAGCATTTAATCCATTTACATTTAGGGTAGTTATCAATATGTATGTTCCTATTACCATTTTCTTAATTGTTTCAGGTTTGTTATTGTAGGTCTTCTTCTCTTGTGTTTCCTGCCTTGAGAAGTTCCTTTAGCATTTGTTATAAAGCTGGTTTGGTAGTGCTGAATTCTCTTAGCTTTTGCTTGTCTGTAAAGGTTTTAATTTCTCTGTCAAATCTGAATGAGATCCTTGCTGGGTGGAGTCATCTTGGTTGTAGGTTTTTCCCTTTCATCACTTTAAATATGTCCTGCCACTCCCTTCTGGCTTGCAGAATTTCTGCTGAAAGATCAGCTGTTAACCTTATGGGGATTCCCTTGTATGTTATTTGTTATTTTTCCCTTGCTGCTTTTAATATTTTTTCTTTGTATTTAATTTTTGATAGTTTGATTAATATGTGTCTTGTCATTTTTCTCCTTGGATTTATCCTGTATGGGACTCTCTGCACTTCCTAGACTGGAGTGACTATTTCCTTTCCCATATTATGGAATTTTTCAACTATAATTTCTTCATATATTTTCTCAGTCCCTTTCTTTTTCTCTTCTTCTTCTGCCACCCCTATAATTCAAATGTTGTTGCGTTTAATGTTGTCCCAGAGGTCTCTGAGACTGTTGTCAATTCTTTTCATTCTTTTTCCTTTTTTCTGCTCTGCAGTAGTTATTTCCACTATTTTATCTTCCTGGTCACTTATCCGTTCTTCTGCTTCAGTTATTCTGCTATTGATTGCTTCTAGATAATTTTTAATTTCATTTCTTGTGTTGTTCATCATTGTTTGTTTGCTCTTTAGTTCTTCTAGGTCCTTGTTAAACGTTTCTTGTATTTTCTCTATTCTATTTCCAAGATTCTGGATCATCTTTACTATCATTACTCTGAATTCTTTATCAGGTAGACTGCCTATTTCCTCTTCATTTGTTTGGTCTGGTGGGTTTTTACCTTGCTCTTTCATCTGCTGTGCCTTTCTCTGTCTTCTCATTTTGCTTGACCTACTGCATTTGGTGTCTCCTTTTTGCAGGCTGCAGGTTCATAGTTCCCGTTGTTTTTGGCATCTGCCTGCTGTGTGTAAGGTTGGTTTAGTGGGTTGTGTAGGCTTCCTGGTGAAGGGGACTGGTGCCTGTGTTCTGGTGGATGAGGCTGGATCTTGTCATTCTGGTGTGAAGGACCGCATCTGGTGGAGTGTTTTGGGATGTCTGTGAAGTCATTATGATTTTAGGCAGCCTCTCTACTAATGGGTGGGGTTGTGTTCCTGTCTTGCTAATTGTTTGGCGTAGGGTATCCAGCACTGGAGTTTGCTGGCCGTTGAGGGGAGCTGGGTCTTAGCATTGAGATTTAGATCTCTGGGAGAGCTTTTGCCATTTGATATTACATGGGGTTGGGAGGTCTCTGGTAGTCCAGTGTCCTGAACTCGGCTCTCCCACCTACTTGGCTCAGGCCTGACACCTGGACGGAGCACCAAGACTCTTTCAGCCACATGACAGGCTCTTTTTGGCCTTCGTCTTCCTTTCCTCAAGCCACCACACGTCAGCCACTTCTGCGCCCTCAGAGTTTCCCAGTGGCGCCCACTCACCAGATGATGAATGTTATTTTTAATATAACTAATGGAACTGAGACAGTTTTAAATGGACATTTTTATGTACTGTCCTAGGGTTACTCTGAGATGACTCTAGCCATTTCCTAAGAAGTATATTTCAGCATGTAATTTCCTTTCTTCATTTGCTTCCTCTGGCATTCACTTTTCATTGTGAGCCATTAGAAACTTTGCTTAGAATGAGTTTTTCTACTGAAATGTCATGCTGTCACTGCCCTTGCATCAGATATTGGAAGATTGTGGGAGGCACAAAGGATGAAGTCTGCTTTCCACGTGTTGAAACAGGCTTTGCTTTTGCCAGTGCTTGTGGCCTGGCTCTGTAGCTCAGTAGTCATTTTCAAGAGACAGAAGCAGTTTCCCCCTTCTCCCTATCCCCAGGAATCATTCAAAATTAAGAGATGCATAGCTGATGAATTGTTGACTGTCTTTAGCGGCCATGTTCCTGTTGTGTGCGGTGAAAGTCCCCGAGGCCGTGTCTGATATGCTGACATCAGAGTTCCACCACCCAGAGACCGTGCAGCGGCTGAACGCTGTCCTTAAGTTCCACACACTTTGGAGGTTTCGCTATCAGGTCTGGCCCCGGATGGAGGATGGAGCACAGCAGATTTTTAAGGTGAGGGATACATCCCACATGGGTATTAGATTAACAAACACAGCCCAAGGTTCATTTCAGTCCTTGAGCCTAAAATCCACAGTGTATGTCCCAAGAGATGCTTCTTTTTTTCCCTCTCTGATTACATAAGTAAACCTAACTCATTTATGAGTGAATTCTTGTCCTTAAAACAAATTGAAATATAAGAATGTAGAGTAAGAAAATCAAGTTTCTATAAACCTCAAGATTTCAGCACCATCCCCAGAGGTAAGCACATAGAAGTTTGGGGTGTAATCTTACATACATTTTACTATATAAACACGGATGTTCTTTGGAGGATGGGGTGATTAACACAAATAGAAATCATATAGTTGAAACCCTTCATTTTATTAATGAGTAAACTGAGGCCCAGAGACGTTCTTCATGTACCTTATAACATCCTGTGCTCTAAACGATTATGTCATAATTTTGCTTCAGACTCATTCTAGCTTATTTTCCATCTTACTCACTTCATTCTTCTGATATCAACTAACAGATTCCGCCTCCCAGTATAAACTTCACCCTGCCCTCCCCAGTGCTTGGAATGCCATCTGTCCCGATGTTTGACCCTCCTTGGGTCCCTCAGTGCAGCGGGAGTGTCCAGGACCCCATTAATGAAGACCAGTCTGTGAGTAACAGGCACTTCCTTTCTAATATCTCCGGGCTCCATGGTATACATGTAAGAGAACAATGGATGTGTGAGACAATTGTCATAAGAATGTAATAACAGCACAGAAAATCAACCACAAAAGGTCTTTAGTTCTTGTGAGATAGAAGGAGCTAACATCTGGGGTGAGCATTTGCAGACCTCCAAAAGCCAAAACAGTTTTGTTCTGTAATCATAGAAGCAGCCACCTTATAATAAAAGCATTATATACTAAAAGCATTAGGCATTGATTTCTTAGCCAAAGGTAGTGCTTTTGCCTCTCTTTATTATAAAACAAACAATTCATTTAACCTACATAAGCTACCCCAAAGTTAGTGAAATTGACTCTGGATGAATAAGAAAAAGAACTGAGTTGCCTGCTCTTGCTGTCCTTGTTTGGACCTTAGTCTGTTGTTTACCTTATTGATCATCAGTATCATCATCAGAAACATCACGCTAAGAGCTCAGGTCTTATGCTATTCTAATACATTACTGCTCTATGTAATATAATTTATAAACAGTTAAGTTTAGAACCCAGTCTGTTTATAAACAAGCACCAAGAATATGTGCCTTTTGAAAAAATGAATCTTCAAAATATGCCTTTTTCACCTGTTGCATAGCATTTTCCTAAATTACAAGACAATGTAGAAAATTTGGAAAATAAAGCAAATATAGAAAAAGAACACATCTCTATACACAAATTCATGATTATTTCCTTGCATAATTTCCCACAGGATTTAGGGCAATTGGTATGTGAATATTAAAGATTTCTGATATATCTCACAAAATATCCCCAGGATAATTGTACCATTTTACCCTTATACAACACAATAGGAAAATGTCTTCTTATTCAAATTAACTAGTCTTATTTTTTAATGCCACATTGAATGGCAAAAAACAAAGTTATTGGCCTTTTTATTCACACATCTTTAAAAAGTTCGTTGAATATATGAAGTGACGTTGAACATTTTTGCATGTCATACATATATTTTCTAGGCATTTGTAGTTTTCTTTGAACTGTTTGTTTGAACTCTTTACCCATCAGAATATTTTTATTTTAATTTTTCTGCATACACTACCTTCACATCTGATGGTTTTGTGCCAAAGACAAAGGCGCGCTTGGTTCTTCCCTCCAGCATCTGAACCACTGGTATAAAGATCCTTGGTTTTTTTCTCATACATGTGATAGATTCATTTGAGTCAAGTACAATCTCTTCCCAATTTCACAGTGAATTTCAAGCCAAAGCCCCTAATTCTACATCCAGTAATCTTTCCCTTATCTTATTATAATAAACCAGCTTAACCCCTGGCTCTGAAAATGAATTGCCATGTGGCCCATCAAATGCCCTTAATTGCTGTTATGTCATCCACTATTGGAAACCTTTAGTCTTATGTTAAGACCCTGTATAAAGGGAGCTTCGATGACTGCTGTCCTTTAGAAGAGTGACCAACACCCCTTGTCTGTCTCTAATCCTATGTGACCACTGGCCAACAAAGATGTAGAATTTCTACTATACATAGACATTACTTCAAATTGGTAGTGAAGAACGTCAGTGATCACTTCCCTGCTCTGAGACCGATGACTTCATCCCCAGAGCACTTGGAATTTATCTCAGCGTAAGCATCATGATTAAGGCAAAAATAGAATGGCCCTTTTGCAAAGTGAATCTTTTCTCCTTTATTGTTTCTTATCTGTTATGCTTTAGCTGCTGGTAAACAGTCAGATTTTACATTCAACCAGAGTAACACTACCAACTCTCATAATATCCATTCAGTAGCTTTGTTTCTATAAATATTGTTAAGTGTTTACAGTGTGCCACTGTCTTTTCTATTATTTATATTTATTATTATTTAACATTAATATTTCTAAATATTAAGTATTTGCAGTGTGGTAGGTACTTAAGATACAAAAATGAAATAAATCACATAATCAATTGTTTTACATGAAAGAGATCTTTCCTCCTCCTTCCCATGGTTCTGACTTTCTCTTTTATTAACCTAATGAAGTAAATGTCCTTCATTTAAAACTAGTTCAAGAAATTTTGGAAGGAAATAGAGCATTAAAAATGTTTATTCATTGTGTTTAAAGAGTGGATCATTGATATTTTATTCTAAAATAAGATTAAGTAAAATAACATTTTTTCTTTCCCGAAATTACAAACATCCTTGAAGAATTATCCATATTGAACGAAAAGGCATGTCTTAGTTGTACACAGCCTGGAAACTTGGTAGAAAAAGAAGCAAACAAATAAATCTCCATGAAACTAGATTATGGGTGCCCTAACATTTCCTGAGAACAAAGTACCACATCTGTGTCATTCAGTAGAACACTCTTTATACATGTGACCTTGCAGAAGAGTTGCTAGTAAATAAACTTGCCTTCATGTCTCCGTAGAAATCCTTTTCAGCCCGGGCTGTGTCCCGCTCCCATCAAAGGGCAGAACACATCTTAAAGAACTTGCAACAGGAGGAAGAGAAGAAACGTCTTGGTCGAGAAGCCAGCCTCATCACCGCCATCCCCATCACCCAGGAGGCTTGCTACGAGCCCACCTGCACACCCAACTCAGAGCCAGAAGAAGAAGGTGCCCTCTACACACTGGACTTCTTGGTGGGGGGGGTGGGGGGGCTGAGTCACACAAAAGGGAAAGGACTTGCTTTGAAATAAACATTGACGATTTCATGTGACATGAGGTGATATGCTCCCTCTATCCCTCTCTCTATCCCTCTCTATCCCTCTCTCTATCCCTCTCTCTATCCCTCTCTCTTACCTCCTGACACTATCTAAAAAAGAGAAAAAATTGTCTTTTTCTAAATGTTTAGAGCTGGCTTGTTTACAGAGGAGGACATTAGCCACACTGAATGAACCAATATGATAATGGACCAAGCAGTGACTATGATTCAGGCAACAGCTGAATCCAGAGTGTGTGCTAAAACATATGCAGTCAATCTTTCATCATTAAAAATGGGGTTAGTCCATTAACTACTTTCAGCCTTCACAAGTGCAGACAGTTTTTTGGTCGGTATCAGAAAAATGATTTCTGAACCATTCTAAATTCAGCGATTCTCTGCCCCACTTTTGTGAAATCTTTGGGAGAAATTCCCTGTCTCCCTTTCTGTAGGTGTTTTTTCCTCACCAAAGTACACTCTAAATTACTTAAGCCTTATGCTATGAGAGCTATATACACTTTGATGTAAGTACAACTATAATAGTGATGATAACTTTTTTGTTACAAAACCAAAGTTCACGTTCCCCATTTTCTTTGCCAGTAGAAGAAGTCACCAATCTGGCATCCCGTCGACTGTCTGTGAGTCCATCCTGTACCTCCAGCACTTCCCACCGGAATTATTCCTTCCGCCGAGGGTCAGTCTGGTCAGTGCGTTCAGCCGTCAGTGCTGAAGGTGTGTCCTCTTACAAATGTGTCCTTTATTCCTCATGACTTGTGTGTTTTGAAACAATTTTTATTTGATATGATTATCTCACTTCATTACACTGTCTTCATTAACTAACCTGTCTCATGATCTTAAAGTTTAAAAATGTATATTAGATGAGTGGTGTTCTAGAAAAAATTGTTGATTTAACCCAGCAAATGTCCTTGATAAGTTGGTTCTATTTTAATTACATTGCATGTCATCATATTGCTGAGGGTTCAATAAAACATCATTCTAGGCAGTTAACAGTTTTCAACACTGGCTACACATTACAATCAACCAGGGAGCTTTTAAAAATGCCCAGGTCATACCCAAGACCAAATCAGAATCTCTAAGGGTGGGACTCAAGCACCTCTGTTTTTAACATCTTCTCAGGTGATTCCAGTGCATAGCTAAGACTCAGTAGGATGCTTTAGGATGCTGTTCTGGAATAATTTATCAAAGGAAGAACAAAGTTCGTGCCAGTCCTGTAGTGAAATCTGATTCCGGGGGAGAAATGTGATACTCTTCAGTTCTAAGAATTTAAAGACAACACTTCTCTAGTGATAAATAACTGTCTGGGGACTCGCTCCTTCATGATTATACAGGTTTCATCACGATTTATAAAGTCATCAAAAAGTTGTACAGAAACTAGTGGTTCTCAACACTTCACTGCACAACCCTGGAAAACTTCAAAAATGACCAATGCTAATTAATCACAGCAGCCCAAGGCATATCTATATTTTTTCTAACACCTTTATTGAGATATAATTCACATACTCAAATTCACCCTTTTCAAGTACATAATGCAGCGGTTGTTAGTATATTTGTAGAGTGTGCAACCATCAACCTTACTTAATTTTAGGATATTTTCATTATCCCCCAAAGAGACCCTATACCCATTAGTAGTCACGCCTCATCCACCACTCCCCCCAACTCCTGACAAGAAATAATCTACTTTCTATTTCTGTGCATTTGCCTATTCTGCACATCTCATATGAATGGAATCATAGAATATGTGGCCTTTTGTGACTGGATCCTTTCACTCAGCATACTTTCAAGGTCGATCCATACTGCCACATGTATCAGTTCTTCATTCCTTCTTATTACAAGATAATGTTCCATTATATGGGTACACCACATTTTGTTTATCCGTTCACCAGTTAGAGTGGACTTTGGGGTTGTTTCCACCCTTTGGTTATTATAAATTACACTCTTATGAACCGTTATGTATAAGTTTTGTGAGGAAAACTGCCAAGCTATTTTCAAAAGTGTCTGTATCGTTTCACATTCCGACCAAAACGCACAAGGGTTCCAATTGTTCCACACCCTTGCATAGGCCCAGTAATCTTAGAAATGAAGAGCAAAGTTGGAAAACTTACATTTCCCCATTTCAAAACTGACTACGGAGCTGCAGTAACCAAGATTGTGCAGTATGGACTTGAGGGTTGATATACACATCCACGGACTAGATTGGAACCGGAAGTAAACCATTACATGTATGTTGATTTCAAGTTTGAAAAGGGTGCCGTGACACTTCAATGGGGGAAAGTATAGTCTTTCCAACAGATGATGCTGGCACAACTAGATATCTGCACAGAAAAAAAATGTTCCATAAGTAGGTCTGGAACTGAGAAAAGCACGGCCATTCTGTCTCCCTCTTCAGATGAGGAGCACGCCACCGAACACACGCCCAGCCCCCATGTGCCTCAGCCCCCTCAGGCTGTGTTCCCGGCATGCATCTGTGCAGCAGTGCTTCCAATTGTCCATCTGATGGAGGATGGTGAGGTGCGGGAAGATGGAGTAGCAGGTACAGTTTTGTGGTTTTGGTTTTTTTTTTTTTTGCGGTACGCGGGCCTCTCACTGTTGGGGCCTCTCCCGTTGCGGAGCACAGGCTCCGGACGCGCAGGCTCAGCGGCCATGGCTCACGGGCCCAGCCGCTCCGCGGCACGTGGCATCTTCCCGGACCGGGGCACGAACCCGCGTCCCCTGCATCAGCAGGCGGACTCTCAACCACTGCGCCACCAGGGAAGCCCAGATATAGTTTTGACTAGTCAAAACCGTCAGTAACTCTAATAAGTACTGAAAGCGTTCATCTGGTAAAGAGCAGTAGGGTGCCCTCGAAGCCATGAACCACTGGCCACGTGTGGAGTTGTTTTATGGACATACTGTAATGACCGATTTGTAGTACACTGAACTAACACTACCACTTTCTCCACCTTTTCCTCCCACAAACTTTATGACCAAGATATTGCACTTAAAATAGGCAGTTTTTTCCAGGAGCGTTGTTTAGGACTGGGGAACAGACCAACCCTCATTTGGCCTCGGAGAAATCAAATAGTGATTTTGGCCACCTTAGAAATCTTAGCCATTGTCTTGACATCATTACTGCCATCTTTCTCACTTGATTTCCTTTCCAGAGGTAATATGTAAAGAAAATAATTGAAAAATGAAGTGATAAACTAGGGGTAAAGACGAGTTACATTTGTCACAGATAACAGGTTAATATTCTTGATGTTATTTTTTTAAAAAAAAAACCTTTATAACTCAATAATGACATTTTTATACCCCAGTAGAGAAATGGACAAAGAATATAAACACACACTCTAACAGCCAGTTAAATCTGTAAATAACACTGTTGTTTAAAACAACAGTGAAATCTTACATTTCATATAAAAAATTGCAAGGATTATTTCAAAAGAAATTATGCATAGCTGGTAAAGATTCAGTGAAAAGATTATCTTCACACCTTGCTGACAGCAGTAAAAATTTAATGCAAGCATTCTGAAACAGTTTCACAGTATGCACCATAAGCCTTAAAATTGTGTACACCCTTTGACACAGATTTTGGTATCTAGCAATTTCCTAAGGCAGTAATGAGGGGGTGAATTAAGGTTTACAGAGAATGCTGTACCTTGTACAGTTTTAAAATAACAAATATTTGAAAAGAGTTTAAATGTCCAACAATAGGCAATTAGTTAATCATGGTACCTCCATATGACAGCTTTCTCTGCACATTAGAAAAATATTAACAAAAAAGTGTTCAATTTATAATTAAAAATGTTGAGTACCAGAGAGTATTTTCTATATGATATTATTTAAAGATACATGTAAATGTATATATTTCATGTATATGAAAGAATATACTCCAAAATGTTTATAGTTGTTTTGGTGATTGGTAGACTTATCAGCCTTATTCTCCTCTTTGTCTTTTTCTGTATTTCTCATGTTTTAAGCATTAAATTGCCGTCCTTAGCAATTAGAATAAAAATAGTGTTATAAAGATAGTTTTGCAACCAATTTCAACTTAACAAAAACCCACATCTATTTTAATTATTTATAAAGATACATGAAAGCTAAAGCTTATAATTACATATCTCGTTAAATTATTTATTTATATAGCTCAATTTTAATTGGATGGTTAGCTTCTGAAGCAAAAAAAATGGTATAATTTATTTTAAATATAGGCTGAAAAATAAATTTATGCTAAACTCTATATTCCTAGTTTAGAAAACTAAACTAAACCATTTAAACTGAAGATCATCTAATGCTTACCCCCTACTCACTTTTATCCACCTGCTTTCTTAGCCTGGGCACTTCCAGGCAATCTTAGCCTGACCATTTTTCCCAAAGAAGTAGCACTCTCTTTCACATTAGGAATAATTATTTATTCCTTAGACACCCTCATTAGAAGTGGGAACCCTAACTGTTACTGGCTCAACTCTGTCATCTTGCTGTGGGAGTTATTATTTAAAACATTCATGTGAACAATAAAAGGTCATGTCTAATTCATGTGCATTCTAAACAAAGCATATTTTCTAAACCAAATAATTACTTTAGGAATTTCTGCATACAATAAACAATGAAGTGGGACTTTAATAAATACTTACCACTGTTAACATTAGGGTAATTTCCAAAACAAAGATTCATAAATGTATTCTTTTTTTATTAAAATGTAATTCACATATAACATTGTGCTAGTTTTAGGTATACAACATAAATATTTGATATATATATATATGCATTACAAAATGATTACCACAATAAGTTTAGTTAACATCCATCACCATACATAGCTACAATTTTTTTTATGATGGGAACTTTTTTTTTTTTTAATTTTTGCCTGCTTTGGGTCTTCGTGGCTGCACGTGGGCTTTCTCTAGCTGCGGCGAGCGGGGGCTATTCTTCATCGTGGTGCGCGGACATCGAATTGCAGTGGCTTCTCCTATGGAGCACGAGCTCTAGGCACTTGGGCTTCAGTAGTTGTGTCACACGGGCTCAGTAGTTGTGGCGCGTGTGCTCTAGAGTGCAAACTCAGTAGCTGTGGCGCTCGGGCTTAGTTGCTTCGCAGCATGTGGGGTCTTCCCAGAGCAGGGCTCAAACCTTTGTCCCCTGCATTGGCAGGCGGATTCTTAACCACTGTGCCACCAGGGAAGTCCTGATGAGGCCTTTTATTAACTACTGTCTTAACAGCTTTCAAGTATACAATACAGTATTGTTAACGATAGTCACCATGCTGTACATTATATCCCCATGATTTATTTATCTTATAACTGGAAGTTTGTAACCTTTGACCACCTTCCCTCCCCCCAGTACCCACCCCCCTCACCTCTGGTAACCAATCTGTCCTATGTATCTATGACTTTGGGGTTTTCTTAGATTCCACATGTAAGTGAGATCATACATTTTTCTTTCTGTGTCTGACTTCTTTCACTTTGCATAACACCCTCAAAGTCCATCCATATTGTCACAAATGGGAGGATTTCCTTTTTTATGGCTAAATGATACTGCATTGAATATCACAAATGCATTTTTAACAAAAGCAATGCTAATATTTAAAGGGCATCCTATACTCTTGTCACATTTTCCTTATAGGTTAAAATGTTCAGAAACAACAACAAAAAGAACAGATACCTGCCTTTCAATAGACAAAGAGTTCACAGAACTTCTGTAAGGCAGAAATTTGAGAGAGACCTATTAAAGTTTAGTAAATTATTTGAATACTTTATCTAATAGATTTATCTCCATTTAAGATGAATATTCAATTTCCTTTCTCTTCTAAAGTGAGTGCTGTGGCCCAGCAAGTCTTATGGAATTGTCTAATTGAAGATCCATCAACAGTTCTTCGACATTTCCTGGAAAAACTGACCATCAGCAATAGACAAGTAAATTCCTCTTTCTTTATAGTGTAGTTATGTAGCTATGTGTGTGAACATGGTTAAAAACAAGCAGTGGACTTTATAGTGACATGCATGCAACATTGGTGTCCTCTGACACATAGCCGAGAAGTACTTTGGATGATGATAGTGATGAACAAATTAAATGTGGCTGTTTTCTTTTTAATTTCTCCATTAACTGATGTCTCCGTATGTATATGGTACACTGCTAGTAATGACCCTAAGATGCTGAAAGATCCTGTCTTTTAAACAAAGATTAAATTTAGTTTAATGTTTTCAGTGTTCAGTACATTTACTGAATTCTGACTGGTTGGTAGTATGTGGTGCAGGTAGTATTATTAGAGTATGTTGAAACTCTCTATTAATCAAAAAATCTAATTTATCAGGTCACCCTGTGAGAAGATTATGCCAAATAAAAGTCATTTTCTGAGCAATGGCAAAATACACTGATGATTACGAATTACTTCTTTATTCCTGTGTTATGGTCCTGTTCACTGGAAGATTACGTTTCTGAAAGGAAGATTAATTATAAACACCTCAATTTATCCTCTTTTGGCCCAGCTTTATCTCTTCGACTTGAAATGTAGGAAGCAGAACTATGAAGTTCAATAAACTAGTTTGTTTAATGGTTTCTTTTTTAAAAAAAAAATAAATGTATTTATTTATTTTTGACTGTGTTCGGTCTTCGTTTCTGTGCGAGGGCTTTCTCTAGTTGTGGCAAGCGGGGGCCACTCTTCACTGCGGTGTGCAGGCCTCTCACTGTCACGGCCTCTCTTGTTCCGGAGCACAGGTTCCAGATGCACAGGCTCAGTAGTTGTGGCTCACGGGCCCAGTTGCTCCGCGGCATGTGGGATCTTCCCGGACCAGGGCTCAAACCCGTGTTCCCTGCATTGGCAGGCAGATTCTCAACCACTGCGCCACCAGGGAAGCCCCTGTTCAATGGTTTCTTAAGATAGATCCTCCTCACATTTCCATCACACCTGGAAGCCACAGCA
Organism: Kogia breviceps; assembly: GCF_026419965.1. Classification (NCBI taxonomy): domain Eukaryota; kingdom Metazoa; phylum Chordata; class Mammalia; order Artiodactyla; family Physeteridae; genus Kogia; species Kogia breviceps. The sequence goes on from NC_081311.1 coordinate 175,136,675, forward strand.
AATAGAGATGACTAAATGTACAGCTTTCCTGTGATTTGCCTGTGACCTATAGACACAGTCTAAATTTTTATTTAAAAATTTGACTACTGCTTAGTAATTTCATATATTAGCTTCTAGGAGATGGTGTTACAGTTGGCTTAAATGCTATTTAACAAGTATCACACATACTATATTAAAATGCTGAACATAAGGGAAATCAACATGTGGGCAAAAGTAAGAAAAATCCCCCACCTTGCTTTTCAAGAAGTTAATTTTATTTCCTACAGCTTGGCATCTGAATGAGACCTAGAAATTCTGTTGTTCTTTCAGGATGAGTTAATGTACATGCTGCGCAAACTTCTCCTGAATATCGGAGACTTTCCTGCTCAGACCTCTCACATCCTATTCAACTACTTGGTGAGTTTCACCTCCAGTAGGTTATAAATGTTCATTTCCAAGTAGGAAGCAACAATAAGAGAAAAAGATCTTAGGAGATTTTTTTTTTCAATAAATTCCCATTAATTATATGACTGAAGGTGAATCATGGTCAGCTGAATTTACCACTGTTTGTATGGGGAAGCCCCTCCTGGCATAATCCTTGGCATGCGATGAGCACTCAATAAATGTCTTTTTCCTCTGTGTCTCCCTTTGGCATTATAGAACTTTCTCATGTCGGTCCTTAATTTTAGTTTTCTGCTGAAAAAATGTATATGTCATTTTTTAAAAATTCTTTTTTCTTTTAACACCTTTATTGGAGTATAATTGCTTTACAATGGTATGTTAGTTTCTGCTTTATAACAAAGTGAATCAGCTATACATATACGTATATCCTCATATCCCCTCCCTCTTGCATCTCCCTCCCACCCCTCTAGGTGGCCACAAAGCACCAAGCTGATCTCTCTGTGTGATGCAGCTGCTTCCCACTAGCTATCTATTTTACATTTGGTAAAATACATTTTGTAGCGTATCTATGTCAATGCTGCTCTCTCACTTCATCCCAGCTTCCCCTTCCACTTCCCCATGTCCTCAAGTCCATTCTTTATGTCTGCATCTTTATTCCTGTCCTGCCCCTAGGTTCTTCAGAACCATTTTTTTTTTTTAGATACCACATATGTCTGTTAGCATACAGTATTTGTTTTCCTCTTTCTGACTTACTTCACTCTGTATGACAGTCTCTAGGTCCATCCAGCTCACTACAAATAACTCAATTTCATTTCTTTTTATGGCTGAGTAATATTCCATTGTATATATGTGCCACATCTTCTTTATCCATTCATCTGTCGATGGACACTTAGGTAGCTTCCATGTCCTGACTATTGTAAACAGCGCTGCAATGAACATTTTGGTACATGACTCTTTTTAAATTATGGTTTTCTCAGGGTATGCTAACACATATATATGGAATCTAAAAAAACAAATGGTTCTGATGAACCTAGGGGAAGGACAGGAATAAAGACACAGATGTAGAGAATGGACTTGAGGACATGGGGAGGGGGAAGGGTAAGCTGGGATGAAGTGAGAGAGTAGCACTGACATATGTACACTAGCAAATGTAAAATAGATAGCTAGTGGGAAGCAGCTGCATCACACAGAGATCAGCTCGGTGCTTTGTGATGACCTAGAGGGGTAGGATAGGGAGGGTGGGAGAGAGATGCAAGAGGGAGGGGATATGGGGATATACGTAGACATATAGCTGATTCACTTTGTTATACAGCAGAAACTAACACAACGTTGTAAAGCAATTGTACTCCAGTAAAGAGGTTAAAAAAATATAGCAGTAAGTGTTTTAGTGATAACAAAAATATATGGCAACCTGTTCAGGCCAGTTTTCCACTTATCCCTTCTTCTGCTTACTGCCACTGAAAGTGTTAGAGAAGCATTTGAACAGAGAATTCAAAGGCAAAAAAACCAATATTTAATTAAGAAAATGAAAAGCCAAGGAAATGAGAAGGTAAGCTCAGAATTACTATGACTTTGTGACCACTTCCTGTTCTGACTTATAGGTAGGATTAATCATGTACTTTGTGCGGACCCCCTGCGAGTGGGGGATGGATGCCATTTCAGCCACTCTGACTTTCCTGTGGGAGGTGGTCGGTTATGTAGAAGGCCTGTTCTTCAAGGATCTGAAGCAGACCATGAAGAAGGAGCAATGTGAGGTCAAGCTCCTGGTGACCGCTTCAATGCCAGGTACTGCTTTTGGAAGACATAACTTTTTTAGGAGTATAAATAACCCTTTTACAGACCAAGTGTCTCTTTCATTCATGAGAAAATTTTCTGACCCTGGGATTGAGTGCTTCAAAGAATTTTTGTTGAATACAATCTGAAGAAATACAATAGGCCCTTTAAAAGTCAGCAATTGCCAGATGAAAAGGGAGACATCAGAACTGAGATCCGCGTGAATCAGTACTTGAAGGACTGCCAAGGTTAAAGATTTATTTAAGTCTATTGCAGAGGGCCAGCTGAACTGAGAGCCTTTTTGAATGAATTTTTGGCACTGCAAGGAGAATACTATTGTTTGCATGGCAGGGACCCCAGGCTTTTGTAAGCTCACTGAGAGATGGCTTTATGAAAAATTGGAAAAGGGAAAAGCAGGAAGGAAAATTACAAAAAAACATGCAGTGTGATATAAACTCTAGATACAATTCCTTTTCACTTTGGATAGCTTGCCTTTCTTGGAGGTAAAATTTTGCCAAGTCTTTATCCTTGTGCAATGTCTAAGAAAATGTGAGATAATACATGTATTGAAATAAAAAGACAAAATTATATATAAATAAGAATACAGGTTCTGGCAGCAAAGAGGCCTATGTTAAAATCAGAGCACTGCCATTTATCATCTTTATAATTAATATTAGCTATGAAAAAGTACATCACTTTTAAAGCTTTCTTTACTCACACGTACAATGGGAGTATGATTCATACTTCATAATTGTGAGGAATGAGTTTAGGTTTGTAAAATACTAGCTGCCATACCTGACACATGGTAAGCATTCAGTAAGTGGTGATGGTATATTTATGTGTCTCTCAACAAAGAGAATAGCTTTTATTACAGCAAAGAAACATATTGTCAGGCATATACTTAAAAACAACTCATTATAGAGCAAGATATATCATAATATTCACTGTCTCACCAGCCAAGCAGAATACAGAAAATGTAAATTTAAACTACCTTTCAGGTACTTGTTTAGCTTTTGCTAATAACTCTGTTTGTATCTTCTCAACCATTATTACCTCATCATCTCATTTAAAATAAAGGAATAGATTATTTGTTGGAATGCTTAAGGTTTGAATTCTGACCCTTCCACTAAATAAATGTGTTCTTGACAAGTTACTTATAAGTTCTTATTTATAAGAATAAGTTCTCTCTGTTTCTTCATTTGTAGTGTGAAAATAATAATACCCATATCATAGAGTTGCTATGAGATTTAAATATGATTATGCACATAAAACCATTTAAAAGTATGGGGAACTCCATAAACGGTAGCTATGGGGCTTCCCTGGTGGCGCAGTGGTTGAGAGTCCGCCTGCCGATGCAGGGGACACGGGTTCGTGCCCCGGTCCGGGAAGATCCCACATGCCGTGGAGCGGCTGGGCCCGTGAGCCATGGCCGCTGAGCCTGCGCGTCCGGAGCCTGTGCTCCTCAACGGGAGAGGCCACCACAGTGAGAGGCCTGCCTACCGCCAAAAATAAAAAAGCCAAAAGAAACGGTAGCTATGATTTTAAAATAATAAGGAAACATATTTAAAATATATATTTAACTAGAAACAAAGGAGTGCAGTTAGTACAATGCATAGTCGCATTAAACCCTCACGAGTAGTAATCATCATAATAATAAAAACATCAGCTTATTGATAATATTTTAATAATTTGTGCTTTATCTATAAACTTCCTTATAGTAGAAGTCAGTTTATTATGATTTTTACCTTCTGTAGGTACCAAAACCTTGGTAGTTCATGGACAGAATGAGTGTGATATCCCAACCCAGTTACCAGTCCATGAAGATACTCAATTTGAAGCCCTGTTAAAGGTAGGGATGGCTTTTGACAGAAGTGATTTTTTTTTAATGCACAATGGCTATGGCTACTTCACTGATCATCCGGTTTTGCATTAAATGGCCTTGCTCTATCTTCAAATGAATATATGCATTTATTTACCTCTTCTAGAATCTGCCCCACTCTTGTGTACTTCCTCTATTTCCTTGCATAATTTTCCCCACATGGATGTAGGCAGGATCATGCCGGCTCCCTCTCAGCTACAGCAGCCATGTGACACTCCTCTTGAGACGCTGTGAATCCTGCTTAGGAGTATCCTGGCCTCACTTGTGGCAGTTCTGGAGCCGCCCTGGGTTTGCATGCCAAGGGCACTGGGACAGACTCTAGGGGTCAGGTGACAGTCCATGCCAGAGACGCTTTTTGTGGCATCGAGTTGAACAATACACAGTCTTGATTTGCCACTGACAGAAATGATTGGAGAGGCAGAAAATATATACCTTAGAATAAAATAAGTGAATCACGGAAGTATTTTTAATGGTTATGACAATTACTCCCCTTAAGAGATATGCAGTCCATTGTAACCCATGCCTGTAGGGCTGTTAAGGGAAAGTAGTAAGTACACTAGTGCAGTGATTCCCTATTTATCTGGGGCCCAAACTTTTGGCCCAGAAAAGACCTCTGAGAAATTCAGTTTTGCAAGCCTGTGTATTTTATTTCAGTAGAAGGGGTTGTTAAGCCTCCTCCAGGCCTCACTCCTTCATCTCCAGAGTCTCTCAGGCCCAGTGAAGCAAACGTCAACAGCTACTTCATTTTCCTACTCACTTTGGATGGTAGGACAGCGTGAAGGCAGACAGTGAGTTCAAACCCAGGCTCCACCACAACCAGTGTTATCTAAGTAAGTCAAACGACAGGCTCTCTCTAGTCTCAGTTTCCTTTTCAACAGTGCTCGATTATTAGTGCAGGTTATACAAGTTCTCTACATTGAAAGCATTGAGCATAGAATATAGTAGATAATAAGTGCTCCATCACTGTGGTTCCTATTATTCTTAATGTTGCTACTAAACATGCTTTCTTCCTGATATTGAGACCAGTAGATGCCACTGTGCCTTCACAGTTCATCACTCACGTCTACATTGTAATTGTACCTCTTCTAGCTCTATGACAACAGAGCCGATAGTTTGTATTACACTATCAGTCTTTTTTTAAATTGAGATATAGTTGATATATAATATTATACACATTTCAGGTATACAGCATAGTGATTCACAATTTTTAAAGGTCATATTCCATTTATAGTTATTCTAAAATATTGGCTATATTCTGTGTTGTACAATATATCCTTGTAGCTTATTTATTTTATGTATAGTAGTTTGCACGTCTTAATCCCCTACCCCTATCTTGCAGTACCTTACACAATCAGTCTTTATGCTGTCGTATTTTTGTATAGCTGTGTGCATGTAAATGTTCATATATATGTGTGTGTATATAATATATATACACACACATATATATGCACACATATAATATATAAAATGTGTGTAAGATATAAATACATATATATTCCTTATAGAAAGTTACCTTGTTTTATGACATTTTTATCTTTCAGCTTACTGTTTGGCTCATAATATGATCTCAATAAATGTTTATTAAAAATTGCTGTTGTTCTAGGAGTGTCTGGAGTTTTTTAATATCCCAGAATCCCAGTCTACACATTACTTTCTCATGGATAAACGCTGGAACCTGATCCACTACAATAAGGTGAGACTGCTGTGATGACACTCATGGAGAGCTGTGTCAAAAGCTGCCTTTCCCGAGGGCAGCTGCACTCGGGGGGCGTCGCTGTTTAGAGGTGAGGGTATGGCCGCTTGGCTCACGCCACCTCACTGTTGATGTATTAGCTTTGGACTGGCCACTTTACCTTTGTACCCTTCAGTTTCCTCGTCTGGAAAGGGAAGGTGATGATAGTAGCTACTTTAGGGTCGTTGTAATAATTAAAGTAGATAAGTAAGGCACTTTGTCACTCATCATTATTACATCTAGATGGACATTTAAGTTGCCCATATTGTAAGTACACGTGTTTATTTGGAATGTTAGTGTTCTCGTGCTGCTTTCTACTACATTAAGCATGATTGTGGTAACGTGATCTAATGAACCAAGGAAACCTCAGGAACACAACTGACATCACTTTACAGGGCTTTTCTTTTCTTCTTCAGAATGGGTTTTAGTAAATGGCCTCTGGCTCCTTTGCTCCTGACAGGGCATCCTGGACTTTGGAAAGCATACTCAGCCTGGGGAGATTGAAGCTTTCCCGAGGAGGGTGTTTATCTTCCCTAGGATTTTGTAGAATTGGGGAGCGTAAAGTAGTAAGAATCTAAACCATCAGAAAATACATAACATGTTTGTCTGACCTTTGGGGAAAGAGGAAATGAGAGTCAGAATTTAATTATTTGAACTCTTTTTTTGTCTTTGTGTTATCCCACCACAGACCTATGTTCGGGATATTTACCCTTTTAGGAGATCCGTGTCTCCACAGCTGAACCTTGTACATATGCATCCAGAGAAAGGACAGGAGCTCATTCAGAAACAGGTGCCTGACCACCACAGTTTGATTCTGTTTTGTCATGTCATTGGGATAGATGATCTGTAAACGGTTGCCAGCCCTGAGATTCTGTGATTCTGTTATGATCCTCTCTAGAGAGAGAATGATGGGCCCTTGGTCAATAGATAGTTCCCCCAAATAGTGTGTTAACTAAGTTTTATAAATTGGATGAATAATGTAAAGGTATTATGAAACACTCACTTGGAAAATGCTATGAGAAATCAATGAGGTATAAATAGCAGAAATCTTCTGGGCTTCCCTGGTGGCGCAGTGGTTGGGAGTCCGCCTGCCGGTGCAGGGGACACGGGTTCGTGCCCCGGTCCGGGAAGATCCCACATGCCGCGGAGCGGCTGGGCCCGTGAGCCATGGCCGCTGAGCCTGCACTTCCGGAGCCTTCGCTCCGCAACGGGAGAGGCCACAGCAGTGAGAGGCCCGTGTACCGCAAAAAAAAAAAAAAAAAAAAAAAAAAATAGCAGAAATCTTCTAATTTACTTACCTACTAGTTTCTAAGTTTGGATTTTCACTCCACATTTTTGTAAAGCAGGATTGGAAGTACACATAGTGTAGCTATAAGAAGGTTGTCCCAGAAATTTATGCTAGCTGGAAAAAAATAAAAGAGGTCAATGTAGTGTGCCTGAAAAAGGCCCTGCACCAAGGTCCAGAGATCTGGACTCAGTCCCAGCTCTGCCACTGACCAGTGATCTGACCTTGGACATGTTACTAACTTCTCTTAAAATAGGAGGAAATAAAATTAAGCAGCTGTACTTAGATTTAAGATTGAAGAACAGAATAACGTTTACACATCTCATCATTAATCAGACTTTGAGCTTAAGGAAATTCACTATTTTGCAAGCGAAATATAGCTGTAGTACATAATTCTAATAATGATACAATTTTAATTTGGTCTATGTGTTATATTCATTTATTTTTAATAAAATGTTGAAACAAGAAACTATTATTTCAATTTTTCTGCACGTAGCAAGGATGCTATTCAAAAATATCTTCAGGAGATGGCATAGAATCTGACCACTTAAGTAATTAAAAACATAGTTAGGGGCTTCCCTGGTGGCGCAGTGGTTGAGAATCCACCTGCCGATGCAGGGGACACGGGTTCGGGCCCTTGTCCGGGAAGATCCCACATGCCGCGGAGTGGCTGGGCTGCTGTGAGCCATGGCCACTGGACTGGGCCTGCGCGTCTAGAGGCCACAACAGTGAGAGGACTGCATACCGCAAAAAAAAAAAAAAAAAAAAAACATAGTTAGTATTAACTACCTAAATTGCATTTAGAAGAAAGAAAATAGTAAATGTATTACAAAGTGTGAGGTGTTGGGAAAAACTGTAAGACCTTAAATATAAATAATTTCTAAAACAATTCCCCACAAATTATCCCAGCCTCTGATCTTGGCAGCAAAATAATGAAAACCATAATCAATAACTGCACTTCACGAGTGTGTTTTTTTTGTTTGTTTGTTTGTTTTTGCGGTACGCGGGCCTCTCACTGTTGAGGAGCACAGGCTCCGGACGCGCAGGCTCAGCGGCCATGGCTCACGGGCCCAGCCGCTCCACAGCATGTGGGATCTTCCCGGACCGGGGCACGAACCCACGTCCCCTGCATCGGCAGGCGGACTCTCAACCACTGCGCCATCAGGGAAGCCCACGTGTGTGTTTTTAAAATCATGTTTAAGAACACATTTTAAGAGAATAACATAAAACGGGGCCCTTACTCTATTTATACTCCAAGTTGGGATCTTAAGACTTCTTTCTAATTTCCTCAGGGAGATAATAATAGACAGACCTGTGGTTCCGGCTCTGAAGTCTCCTCAACAGCTGCTCACTGCTTATCATCTTTCTAGTCACATCCCGCTGATCAGCAACAGAAAAGGCACTAAGAGAAAGACCAAAAGACCCATGTTCACGTCATCTAAACTAAGGGCTAAAGGACCACCAATCTAGGTCCTATTAGCTTTTGTTCCAAGATAGGTTTTTCCTGGAGCCCATTTCAGTCTTTAAGAGGCAAACCCAGAAACAGCGTAAGGCATCAGTAGAAATGATAGAAGCAATTGGAACTGACTGGCCCCTGTTGGAGAAGGTCTTCTATATTATGACATCCAAACAAATGGGCTGTATGTAATTCTGAACTGTTCTTGACAATGCTTGCCCTGTGCTTCTCCTCTAGCTGGCAAACTCCATAAGCAACACTTCCTTCTGTAGAAGAGACAGATGCAGGAAGTGAGAGTCAATTTAGTATTGTTTGCTCTTTCTATGTGGTAGAGAAAAAATATTTCTCTCTCATTTCACTGTCCCCATCTTTCCATTTTTAATCAGTCCAGTTTGCCATTAAGGTTTGCACTTCAGTTTCTTCACTCTTGGTAATTTCAGAGTTGCCAATTCTACTTTTCATCTGCTCCTGCCTTTGTCTGCCGGTAGGTATTCACTCGGAAGCTGGAGGAAGTGGGGAGGGTTTTGTTTCTCATCTCCCTCACCCAGAAGATCCCCACAGCCCACAAGCAGTCCCACGTCTCCATGCTCCAGGAAGACCTCCTCCGACTGCCCTCATTCCCTCGAAGTGCTATTGATGCGGAGTTTTCACTCTTCAGTGATCCTCAAGGTATCAAGAAAGAACCATTTCCTCTCTTGGGCTTCTTCTCCTGCCCTTCTTTTGTCCTCAGCTAGAGGACATCTCTATCTTAATCGGCAGACAGTCCTCTAAGCTAGTGGCTCTCAGCTCTTGAGTGGGCACCAGAATCACCTGGAGAACTTGATAAACACAGGTTGCTGGGTCCCACCCTCCAACCCCGAGTTTCTGATTCAGTAGCTCTGGAATGGGGCTGGGGAACTTGCATTCCTGACAAGCTCCCAGGTGAGGCTGGCGCTTCTGTTCCAAGGACCAAATCCTGAGACCACTGCTCTAAGCTAATCGTAAGCAATTGAAGGAGGTAGTGTGGTATTGTTAGGAGAGTACTTGATTAAGTGAAGAACAGATATTTATGTGAAATTCAAGAGGAGGTAAAATAAATCCACAGTGACAGAAATCAGAACAGTAGTTACCTCTGGACTGGGGGGAATGGATTTCCCAGAAAGGGGTATGAGAGGACTTTCTCAGGTGATGCAAATGGTCTATATATTGATTGGCGTGTTGGTTACATGAGTGGGTATTTTTGTCAAAATTCATTGAATTCTACATTTATGATCTGTGCCTTTTACTCTGTCTAAATTATACCTTCTGAATTAGAAAGTCTGGAGTCAGGGCCCAGTAATCTGTGTTTTTACAAGACCTCCAGGAGGTTTTGATGCCCTAGGAAGCTTGAGAACCATTATTCAAATTGAGAGAGAGAGAGAGAGAGAGAGAGAGAGAGAGAGAGAGAGAGAGAGACTGAGACAGAGAAATTGAAAGAGACCCATTCTGAAACCATGCTCTGTTACTCAGTTATTAATTTGGGACAGTTTACTTAAATCAGCATCCCTATGCTCTACATCTTCCTCCAGAAGCTCCAGAGAAATAGTAGACAGAGCTCTAGTCTGACCATGAGTTCAAAGACCCATAACAAGTCCCAGCCCTGCCATTTTCTTAACAACGTATTTTTTCTCAAAGCCACAGCTTATGCAGCAGCAACACACTGCACCTGCCTGCCCTGTCTTGCCCACAGAGTTGAATCAAAGAGGTGATGAAGAAAGTACTTGGAGGGCTAGGAGGTATCACAGCAATGGCTGCAGTATTGTTCTGGGAAGCGTATCAGCCGTAGATCTTCATGTCCCTGAGCTGGAAACAGCAGCGCCCTGGGGTTTGATTGCCCTCCACACTGACAGGATTGGCGTGGGGCTAATTCTGTCACTGCTGTTTCATGTTTCACAGCTGGGAAGGAGCTGTTTGGCCTCGACACTCTTCATAAAAGCTTGTGGATCCAGCTCCTGGAGGAGATGTTCCTGGGCATGCCGAGCGAGTTTCCCTGGGGAGATGAAATCATGCTTTTCCTCAACGTTTTTAACGGAGCTCTGATCCTGCACCCAGAAGACAGTGCCCTGCTCAGGCAGTATGCGGCCACCGTCATCAACAGCGCTGTGCACTTCAATCACCTCTTCTCGCTCAGCGGCTACCAGTGGATTCTACCCACCATGTTGCAGGTGCACAGGCTCTCCTCTCCTCCCCATGGAACAGGTCAACAAGATCTGTACCAAAACTTTTAATGATGGAATTATCTTCTTTTATGACCCCGGAAAGCACCAAATGAAACCCCGCTAGAAACTTCCAAGAGGTCATAATATTCCATTCTATTCTGAGATCTCCCAGACCTGAGCTATGCTTGCTTTCCCATTTCTTCTGGGCCAGTGGTTCTCAGAGTGCTGAGAACCACTCCAGTCTCTGGAGCTGCTAGCAGCAGAAGCAGCAGCATCACCTGGGATTTGTTAGAAATGCACATTCTTGGGTTGCATCCCAGTGCTACTTAATCAGAAAGTCTGGGGTCAGGGCCCAGTAATCTGCATTTTTACAAGACCTCCAGGTGGTTTTGATGCCCTAGGAAGCTTGAGAACCATTATTCAAATGTATGGCAAGCATTCAGTTGATGTTTCTTCCAAGAGAGTCTCCAATCTCTACCTGCAAAGAGATTTTCCTTGCCCTTAAATTTGGTATGACAAAGTGGGAGGAGGTGAATGTAGCAGGAACAGTTTTCACTTAGTCATGTCTAGTGTGTGTGCGTGGCTACAGTTAGAAGTACTGAATAAAGTTCGGAAGGGGCCTGGAGGGCTCATCCTAGTTCTCATTTTTATGGAAATTTTAATAAAATTATGGAAGTAATACATGCTTGTGTAAAGTGGCGTTTGCTCAACCTACAGGGGCAAGAAATTGACTTTTAATATCAGGGCGCTCTGTCCTATTTTTAGATAGTTGGAATTTCCTCTATAACTTTTAAAATAATTATCAAAAACAATAAATGCTCATTATAAAATTCAAAAGAGGGACTTCCCTGGTGGCACAGAGGTTAAGAATCTGCCTGCCAAGGTAGGGGACACGGATTCGAGCCCCAGTCCAGGAAGATCCCACATGCCACGGAGCAACTAAGCCCGTGTGCCACAACTACTAAGCCTGCTCACCTAGAGCCCGTGCTCTGCAATAAGAGAAGCCACTGCAGTGAGTAGCCCACGCACCACAACGAAGAGTAGCCCCTGCTCACTGCAACTAGAGAAAGCCCATGTGCAGCAACAAAGACCCAACACAGCCAAAAATGATTAAATAATTTTTTTAAAAAATTCAAAAGATAAAGAAAAGTTTAAAGAAGAAAATAAAGATCACCTATAATCCTCCTCCTAGATAACCATCGTTTACACATCTCGAAAATCTTGGTACTCTCTCCTACTTTTCCTAAAACAGAAGTTGAATCATACCATATATTCGTTTGTTACCTACCTTTTGTAATGTGACACTAAGAATATTGTGGGAATTTTCCCTGTAGTACTATATAGCATCTTTTAAAAAATAACTGATAGTATTGTATTGAATGCATATACATAATACACTTAACCCCAATTTATGAATAATTGAAGTTTCAAATTTTCTATTTTAAGCAACCTTGCAGCAGTCATTATTGTACATATATCTTTGTACATTTGTCTGTTTTCTTAAGATAAATCACTAGTCACAAACTTCCTGAGAAAAAAGTATATTTATATTTTTAGGATTAAATATAAATATACTTATATATGTAAGTATATGAGTATATAAGTATATAAATATATATATAACATATTTATATTTTTAGGATTTTTATGTATATTGCCAGATCTCTCTCAAGAAAGTATATACCATTTTACACTCCCCTCCATCAGTTTATGAAATTAGTCATTTCCGTCCATGCTTCCCATGGCTATGAGTTTTAAAAGCAAACACAACTCTAGTAGGCTGTTAAGGATTTTCTGAATATGGTGACATTTTTCCATAGGTGTACTCTGACTATGAAAGCAATCCCCAGTTGCGTCAAGCCATTGAATTCGCCTGCCATCAGTTCTACATTCTACACCGGAAGCCCTTTGTGCTCCAGCTGTTTGCAAGTGTGGCCCCTCTCCTGGAGTTTCCTGTGAGTAAGCTCTGTGGAAGTAAAGGAAGACCAACCCAATGAGGAAAGCAAAGTCTCTTTATTCGGAGCTTACTACAGCAAGCGATTCCTGGGCTGGTTACTACAGATTGTAGATCAGAGTTCTATATTTATGTATGGCCTGGTCATTGTCCATTTGTATAATCAGTCTCTCAGCTCTCTTTATGCAAGCAATGGAATATAAATACCAAAAATTATTTCTCTTTCAACAAGAAAATCTTCTCTCTTCAACGTTTCTCTTCAACCCTCATTTCGGCCCCTAGGATGTAAATAGATCAACTCTCTGGTTTTTTATACTCAGTTAATGAAAGGATGGAAAATGGAAAATGATAAAAGGAAGAGTTCCTGATTCTCATTTTTTTCTGTCACTCTCTAGCACTTACCCTGCTTTATTTTTATTTTTCTGCAGAGCATTTATACCATATCACATGTCATATATATGTATTTGTTTCACTAATATGTATCTTTACCACACCCCACAATAGAATTTGAGCTCCGTTAAAATGAGACATTTGTCTGGTTTTTGCTTGCCTTTTGCGTGTTTTTAGTTGTTGTTTTGTTTGTTTATTTGTTTTTGTTTTTTGCTATAACTGCAGTGCACAAAATGGTGCCTGGCACATAGTAGGAATTTAATGAGTTTTTTTAAAATTAATTTTTATTGGAGTATAGTTGCTTTACAATGTTGTGTTAGTTTCTGTTGTAGAGCAAAGTGAATCAGCTATATGTATACATATATCCCCTCATTTTTGGATTTCCTTCCCATTTAGGTCACCACAGAGCATTGAGTAGAGTTCCCTGTGCTATATAGTAGATTCTCATTAGTTATCTATTTTGTACGTAGTATAGGCCAATCCCAATCTCCCAATTCATCCTACCACCACCCCTTCCCCCTTAGTATCCATACATTTGTTCTCTACATCTGTGTGTCTATTTCTGCTTTGCAAATAAGATCATCTATACCGTTTTTCTAGATTCCACATATATGCATTAACATATGATATTTGTTTTTCTCTTTCTGACTTACTTCATTTGGTTTGATAATCTCTAGATCCATCCATGTTGCTGCAAATGGCATTATTTCATTCTTTTTATGGCTGAGTAATATTCCATTGTATGTATATACCACATCTTCTTTATTCATTCCTTTGTTGATGGGCATTTAGGTTGCTTCCATGTCCTGGCTATTGTAAATAGTGCTGCAATGAACATTGAGGTGCACATATCTTTTTGAATTAGAGTTTTCTCTGAATATATGCCCAGGAGGATTTGTGGTTTTAATGAATGAATCAAAGTCATTTTACAGAGATTTGAGATGGTAAGTATCTCTATTCTGGAGATAGATTATCAAATAAGACCTGTAAAATTCCCAGGGTTATCAAAAAATTCATCTGTTTCTCAAACATATGTGATGTATTCAACCAATCCATTATGGAAATTTGGCGGGGGGGGATGCTGAGTCCCACTATCATAGACCAGAGAAAACATAGGCATGAACTTTACTGGCAGTTCGCATGTTGCTGTATTTTTATGAGTTTCCAAATATCTCTTTTGTACTAGATTAGCATTTAATAGATCCCTTAAAAGTCAGGTGTTCACTCCATACAGTAGCATGGTTGGATGCAGAATTCTGTAAGCTGAATACTGCCTAGATACTGTTATCAATGGCAGTGTTTATTTTTATTTTATTTATTTATTTATTTATTTTTTTGTGGTATACGGTCCTCTCACTGCTGTGGCCTCTCCCGTTGCGGAGCACAGACTCCGGACACGCAGGCTCAGTGGCCATGGCTCACGAGCCCAGCTGCTCCGCGGCACGTGGGATCTTCCCGGACCGGGGCATGAACCCGTGTCCCCTGCATCGGCAGGCGGACTCTCAACCACTGCGCTACCAGGGAAGCCCAATGGCAGTGTTTATGAAACTTGTATTCCTGATCAAACCATGTTAGTACTGATGTAGGAATGAATAAACGAAAATGGCTTTTCTTTTGTTTTTAATTGAAGTATAGTTGACTTACAATGTGTTAATTTCTGCTGTACAGCAAAATGATTCAGTTATATGTATATGTATACATCTTTTTATATTCTTTTCCATTATGGTTTATCACAGGATATTGAATATAGTTCCCTATGCTATGCAGTAGGACCTTGTTGTTTATCCATTCTATATATAATAGTTTGCATCTGCTAATCCCAAACTCCCAATCCATCCTCCTTCACCCTCCTTGGCAACCACAATTCTGTTCTGTGGCTGTGAGTCTATTTCATAGATAAGTTCATTTGTGTCATATTTTAGATTCCGCATATAAGTGATATCATATGGTATTTATCTTTCTAACTTCACTTAGTATGATAATCTCTAGGTCCAGCCATGTTGCTGCAAATGGCATTATTTCATTATTTTTATGGCTGAGTAGGATTCCATTGTATATATATATACCACATCTTCTTTATCTATTCATCTGTCGATGGACATTTAGGTTGTTTCCATGTTTTGGCTACTGTGAATAGTGATGCTATGAACATATGGGTGCATGTGTCATTTTGAGTTAGAGTTTTCTCTGGGTATATGCCCACGAGTGGGATTGCTGGATCATATGGCAACTCTATTTTTAGTTTTTTTTAGGAACCTCCATTCTGTTTTCCACAGTGGCTGCACCAACTTACATTCCCACCAACAGGGTATGAGGGTTCCCTTTTCTCCACACCCTCTCCAGAATTTGTTATTTGTAGACTTTTTAATGATGGCTAAAATGGCTTTTCTTTGTACAGGATGCTGCCAATACTGGGTCCAGCAAAGGCGTGTCAGCTCAGTGCCTGTTTGACTTGCTGCAGTCGCTGGAGGGGGAGACCACTGACATCCTAGACATCTTAGAGCTGGTCAAAGCTGAGAAGCCTCTTAAGTCATTAGGTAAAAGCAAAACTTGCCTTGACATTCTTTTTCTTTTTGTAATCTTTCTTTTTTTAAACGACCTTATACTGAATATTTTGAACTAAATCAAAACAGCAAAAATAAGTAGAACGGTGGTATAAATTAAATGAGTATATTTTCCTATCTCCTGTTTTTCTTAAATTTTTTGTCAATCTTAAAATGTAAAGGATTCTCTGCCATGAAAATTGTATTAAAAGGGGGGCTCAATAGACCACTGTAGTTTTCAGAAAATTGGGTTTTCCTGGGCAATTCTAAGTGAATAACCCTTTAAGACAGGCTTTTATTATCATGGAATGTGTACAATTAGAGGTAGTCAAAGATGAAGTCTCATGTCTTACCTTAGAGCATCCAAATATCCTTCCATTAGATGAGTGTTTTTAAACTACCAAAAAAAGCACTTTTATTTGTCATCTGATTATTCAAAAATAGAACAGAATTTTTAGTCCCTTTAGATGAGGATATTAAGTGTTCACAGTTTAGGAATAAAGTCTAACAAAGAAATGCCTACAAAATGTAACTGGAAAGAAAGTGTTAAGAGTAATAAATTCTTCTTTATCCCTGGTGGAATCCACTCTGATTGTGTGCCTTGACCTTCTGTCCCTTCAGATTTCTGCTATGGAAACGAAGACCTGACTTTCTCTATAAGTGAAGCCATTAAGCTCTGTGTTACTGTGGTGGCATATGCTCCTGAGTCATTCAGAAGGTAACTGCAGCCTTTTATTCTGTGCCTTGTAATAAGTAAGTATGGCAAAGGAAATAAAATTGAGTGACTACAAAGGTTATGTTTGCTAATATTAGCCTGTAATGTTCTGGTAAGTACGTTTTCAGAAACTAAATTGAGGGAACTTGTCATAGCAGAGGTTATGAAAAATATAATAAATCTTCATCAATTTGAAATCCCCTAATTTGGAAATTGTGAAGTGGCTAAGATGTTTTAGTCTTGTTTAGGGAATATCCTCACAAGTAACAGAAATCAATAGCAAATAAAATTTCAGAAAAGACATTTAAGCTATTTAAGAAAACTCCTTTCAAGGAGCAATAAGAACTTCTGTCACACAAAGAGCAGGAAGAGAAATCTTGCCTGTCATTTTGCCAAGTTCAAGCAATCCAAATAACCATGGAGAGTGTTATTTCCAGTTCTAGGATGTTGGCTCTGACATGATTTTATTTACATATATATATTATATATATATAATATGTGAAATGAAAATCAGTCTCATCTCTCTATTAAAATAGGTATTCTAAAAGGCAGAGACAGTAAGTCAAATGAATTATGGATAGCCCCTTTTTATGTAATGTACATGCTTAAAGATTAGAGCTGTATTCCTTCCAAATGTTCCATAATTCTGGCTTAACCAACCCTATGGCCTTCCCTCCTCTTCCTCAATTCAACATTAGGAGATCTCTCCCTCTTAGTTTCTCAATCTATTTTGATTTTTTCTTGTAATATCTAACCCATAAACAAAGCGTTAGATTGTATTCTACCATATTCTTAGTATATGTGATATATCTTCCAATGCCCAATATAGTGCTGTATTCCATAGATGATATAACAATATACGTTTATCAAATGAATGAATCAGACAACAGCCAACTGTTTCCATGTTCCTATTTCTCTCATTTGTAATTCTTCTTGCATAGGCCTTTGTGGTGAGAAAATAGTTTGAAAATAAAAATATGGATTAGTCATAAGCATATCACAGTTTTTGCCTCAACTTTCTTTTGAGAGAAGGATGGCTAATAAATCATTCCAGGGTATTGCTCCTCTGTTAAGACTGCCTGATCTAGGTAGGTTATCACCTTTCTGATGTAAATTCAAAGAACTGAGACTACAAACTCCTGTCACACAAGGAATAAAATATAAATCTTACCTGAGTGTTATCTCAACTCAAGGATGCTGGCTCTGATCTAACCCAGAGTCACCCGCATTGGTCCTACCTCCTCGGACCAGCTGTTGAGCTCATGTGCTCTGGGTGAGTTGTGACTCTGACTCAGGTTTGAAGTGAAAGGGAAGATGACTCGTCATTCTCCTGGTGAAACAAAATTAGCACTTGTCCATTCATACCAGTCCAGTTCTAACCTAATAGTCAAGCCTATCCTGAAACATCTATAGATCGGGGGATTTATGGAACACTAGATAGAGATGTATAACTGATCTGAAAGTAAAGCATAGTGATCTACTTGGGATATAAAGATTGCTTGGGGCTTAACACATTTCCACATTACTTAAAATTCTTAATTCTCTCTGTTTGATCAAATCTCCTTATCAGTTTCTCATATCCCTCCTTAAATCTACTTCTGGTTTTCAATTAGTGTAGAAAAATATTGACCCAACTATTGCAACTCTACTATTTTAACCCAGTGGATATTTTGACCCCAGGGATATTTTGACTATGATTTTATAAATACAAACATCTTAATCATAATTATACTTATACATTTTCATTAAGGGATTATTTTCTAATTTATCTATGCCAGTTTAATTCCTCAATCAGTCATTTCATGTTGCAAATAAGCCACTTTCAACTTTTCATTTTTATTTTATCAAAGTTCTTTTCATTGAAATTATTTTCTTTCTATGTAAAATTTATAATAAAGTTTACATTCATTGATTAAGTTTTGGGGGAGGACTTATTTTATCTTGGTCTGTATCAAACTTTGCTTATTAGAGTTTCTGTCATTTTGAGCTTTTGTGTTTCAGGTTTTGATCATTACTGCATAGTTTCCCCAAGTCAAATTTCAATGGTGCCCATAAGATGTAGTTTCTTAATGTAGAATAAACATCTGAAGCAAGATGTTCATTAAATAACAAATTCTACTCAGTGGTATTTTAACAATTGTCAGTTTCATTTTATGTCACAAATTCTTTCAGAATAGTTATTATGAATTGGATAAAAGACTGGGAATTTATATATTTAAAGTAATCAATGAAAAAAGCAGCAGACAACTGGTCAGATATTCCCAGACTGCTTTATTATTCAGGATTAATCTTAGAGTGTAATACCATTATTTAATATTCTTCCATCAGTTTGTTCATTATGTACCATCTCCTCACACACTGCTGGGACAGAGAGAGCAAATGGTAGGGTCAGAACATCCTGCTGACAAGCGGGGTGACCTCCGCCCCATCTCCACAGTGCACTTCCCAGTCCCCCCACTGCAAATCATCTCTTCTGCCTCCGGTCCCAGAGCAATTTATTTTGAAGTTTTCCCTTATGAAATCCGTTGCTCAGCCATCTTGAGGCGCTGAGCCAAGTCACCTTACCTCATCCTGCCTCTTACCACCCAAGTCTGTAAACATAAGGAGCCACCTGAAGAAAATGCATCTGGTTTATTCTTACCACAGCCTCTGGTGTAAATCTCTGCTCTCCTTGCCTGAGCTGAATATCACAGCCATCTTGAGGGTCCTCTTTATCCTTTCTCAGAAACTCCTGAAACGGTGTCAGTCATAAGAGTTGAAGTTTCTGGAAGGATTCAGTGAAGAGTGACTTCTTTCTTGCCCATGTTCTAAATAAATGAAGGCAGGCATGGAGGAAGGCAGAAGGGAGGTTGAAATGTCACCTTTACTACTGAGAAAGATGAAGTAGGGGAATCAGGCTTGAAACAGGACGGCCCTGAGAACCCACAGCAGAGGACAGAAGCCCTGTTGGCAGGCTTTTCCAGGAAAAAGAAAAGAGCTGAGCTGATTTTGCCCAGTATGTCTATATCAATTTGCCCCTCAGGTAAGTCTTTGTCTTCTCCAGAACAGAATGAGTAAAAGGGCAAAGAGGAGCCGGGATTGATATTGACTGAACTCTCTCTGCTGGAAGGAAACATGAGGAATGAGTAAAATATGCCACCCCATCCCCAACTTTCCCACCTTATTTTGTCTTAAGCAATGGGGACTAAACACTGTGCCCCTGGTCAACCCTGCCTCAGGAGGGCAAATCTACCCTCTATCAGGACAATCCTCATCCTACTTTCCTTAGGCTCCTCCTACAATATCACAGCTCCATAAAAGGTTCAAAAATGGATCAAAACCTTGCATTAACTTAACTCCAAGTCCACTCGATTCCTAAGTGTCAAAATACCCCCTCTTCTATTTTCCACTCCAAGCATACCCAGTACCATGTTATTAGGGTGTATCAGAGATTCTGCAGTGCGATAAAGTGATAACATGAAGACACTGCAATGATAAAATGTATAAAGATTCTCTAATATTAAAATGCTAACAGCATAGAGAAGCCCTAAATTTGACTAAAAAATCTTCACATTATCAAATTCCCAATGAGATATGAAAGACACTTTCAAGTTAAAATCCAAACACATTGAAATCAAAAGGAATTAGAGTTCACAATCAAATTCTCTTGTCATTGTGAGTTAAAAGCCAGAGTCCAATACTGTTCAGCTAAATTAAAATTTTTTTTAAAAACCTCCCTAATACCTTATTCTGCTGTTTAAGCCAGAGCTGTTCTTAATTCCTGGATGGAGCCAGGATCTCTTAAGTAGTTGTTCCCTAGGATATGTTTCATGGGAGTAAATTCAATTCTTACAAGACTTCAACGTTTTCAATACCAAGTCCCTGTTGTGCTTAAATTTTTTAAAAAATAATGTATTTTATTTAAATATTCATACAAGAAAGGTTTTACGTATTGTAATTTTATAGTTTAATGAATGTATACAAAGTTAACACATCAGTGTAACTACCACTCAAATTGAAAAATCAGATAAAAGAACCACTCTCCTGATTTCCAACATCACAAATCAGCTTTGTCTGTTTCTGAACTCAACTACAATGAAATAATATGGTAGGTATTTTTTAATGTCTGACTTCTGTTATTCAGTATTATTTCATGAGATTCATCCACACAATCGTGTATAACAATAGTTTTTCATTTGTCTATAGTATTCTATTGTATGGCTATGCTGCAATTTGTGTATTTCTTCTTTTGTTGACAGACATTTGTGTTGTGTCCAGTTTGAAGCTGTTAGCAGTAATGCTGCAGTGAACATTTTTGTATATGTCTTTGTGTGCACATATATATGCGTCTCTGTGGGTAGAAATGCTCTGCTAGATCATGGAGTATGTATATGTTTTGCTTTAGTAGATACTACCAAAAAGTTTTCCAGAGTGCTGGTATCAGTTTTCAATCCCACCAGCAGTGTATAAGTGTTCCAGTACTCTACAGCCTCGTCAAAACTTTGTATTGTCAGTCTTTTTTATTTTAGCTGTTTTTGTTGGCTTATAGTGATATCTCATTGTGGTTTTAATTTCCATTTCCCTCCAGCAAATTAAAAGGTTTGGAAGCCTTTCAGATTGTTTACTGGAATTTGGATATCTACTTTTGCAAAGGGCCTATTGAAGTATTCTACCCATTTTAAAATGAGATTATCAATCATTTTTATTTGATATATAGAATTTTTTTTTAAGAATCTGATATAAGTACATTTTAACTTATATAGAGTGGTATGCTGGTAAACATTTAACAACCAACTCTCTGGGGGAAATAGTTTCTGATCTGTAGCATTGCCGGTTTGCCAATATGTAGCAATTGCTGAGTACAAAATACCAGAATGACATCATTGAATGTGGTGTTGGAAAGAGATGCTTACAGTAGGCCTTTTTTTAAAAATTAATTTTTATTGGAGTATAGTTGCTTTACGATGTTGTGTTAGTTTCTGCTGTAAAGCGAAGTGAATCAGCTATACACATACCTCCTCTTTTTTGGATTGCCTTCCCATTTAGGTCACCACAGAGCATTGAGTAGAGTTCCCTGTGCTACAGAGTAGGTCCTCATTAGTTATCTATTTTACACATAATATCAGTAGTGTATATATGTTAATCCCATCCCAATCTCCAAGTTCATCCTATCCCCCCCTTCCCCCTTGGTATCCATACGTTTGTTCTCTATGTCTGTGTCTCTATTTCTGCTTTGCAAATAAGATCATCTATACCATTTTTCTAGATTCCACATATGCATTAATATAAATATTTGTTTTTCTCTATCTCACTTCACTCTGTATGAAGTGAAGTCTTACAGTCTCTAAGTCCGTCCACATCTCTGCAAATGATCCAATTTCATTCCTTTTTATGGCTGAATAATATTCCAATGTATATATGTACCACATCATCTTTATCCATTCCTCTGTTGATGGACAATTAGGTTGCTTCCATGTCCTGACTATTGTAAATAGTTCTGCAGTGAACCTTGTGGTGCATGTATCTTTTTGAATTATGGTTTTCTCTGGGTATATGCCCAGTAGTGGGATTGCTGGGTCATATGGTAGTTTTATTTTTAGTTTTTTAAGGAACCTCCATACTGTTCTCCATAGTGGCTGCATCAGTTTACATTCCCACCAACAGTGTAAGAGAGTTCCCTTTTCTCCACACCCTCTCCAGCATTTGTTGTTTGTGGATATTTTGATGATGGCCATTCTGACAGGTGTCAGGTGATACTGCATTGTAGTTTTGGTTTGCATTTCTCTAATTATTAGTGATGTTGAGCAGCTTTTCATGTGCTTCTTGGCCATCTCTATATCTTCTTTGGAGAAATGTCTGTTTAGGTCTTCCACCCATTTTTTGATTGGGTTGTTTGTTTTTTTGATCTTGAGCTGCATGAGCTGTTTGTGTATTTTGGAGATTAATCCTTTGTCAGTTGCTACAGTTGCAACTATTTTCTCCCATCCTGAGGGTTGTCCAGTAGGCCTTCTTTGACTGGTTATTTAGCCATTCCAGCACACCACTGGCTACTTGTATTTCAAATAACATCTCTTACTCTGTGGCTTATAATTTTACTCCCCTAAGGTTGTCTTTTGATGAACAGAGCTCTTCATTTTCATATAGTCCAAGGTATCACCTTTTTCCTATTTTTTAGTGCTTTCTGTGTCCTCTTATGAAATCTTGGCTAACCCAAGGTTATGAATATATCCCCTTATATGCTAGGTGCTTTTTTGTTTTTATCTTAAAATTTAGATTAACAAGCCATCTGGAATTAATTTTGGTATGGTGTAAAGTAAGGGTCAAAGTTTATTTTTCCCACAGAGGTATCTAATAGGCGATAGACCCAGCACCATTTATAGAAAACACTAGTCTTTCCCCATTGCATTGCAGTGTCATCTTTGTTATAAATCAAGTATCTGTGGATTTGTTTTGGACTCCTTATTCTGTTGCATATATCTATTTGTCTATCCTTGCACCAATATTATACTGTCTTAATTATGATAGTTTTATAAAAAGTCTGATGTCTGATAATATGTCTTTTTACAATTATGAAATTTCCATCTTTAACTTACCTTGAAGTCTGTTTTGTCTGACATAATAGTTACATCAGCATTCTTTTGGTGTTTGCTCTTACTTTCACCTTCAACATTTCTATATACTTATATTTAATGTCTCTTGATAGCAAAAAATAGCTGAATTTTTAAATTATTCACACTAGTAAGCAGCCATTTTCACACCTGCATCACAATGACTGTTTCCAGACCAGAGTCTTGCTGTGAAACTGCTTAAACTTTAAGAAGCCAGCCTCCTAAAGAAGGGTTTTATTTTGTCTCAGATTTGTTGCAAATTACTGAATGGAAGCTTTGTTGCTGATTGTGAAGCTTGTTTCTCTGATTGACTGAATAGCTCTACCTGTTACCATTCTATTGTTCTTTCAACAAATGGTATATATGCCAACTCTCCCAAGCAGATAATATTCTTCCTAAATGCAGAATTTTGTCACCTTTTATCTGGTGCTTAATTAACTAATTAATTAGTGTTGGTAGATATTTCCAGCAGCTTTAATTACTCTTGACTTGGGTGGAGTGGGAAGGGGATTCAGAATTTTCCAACTCTCTAGAGGCTTTTCATTTCTCCATTCTCCAAAATGTCAAGTAGGATGTAAAAACGTGATTTGGTTTTCTGTCTGTTGATTAAAGTCTTCAGATGCTGATGGTCTTGGAAGCTTTGGTGCCATGTTACCTACAAAAGCTAAAGAGGCAGACGTCACAAGTGGAGACAGGACCCGCTGCCCGAGAGGAGATCGCCGCCATGGCTGCTCTTGCGACATCCCTGCAGGCCCTTTTATACAGTGTAGAGGTCCTCACCAGGTAATCCCATCGGCAGAAATAGCCACAGCCATAAACTATATGTGTCCACCAAAAAGATGAAGGTGGTGGCTAAAAATATCTAAAACCCAGGTTTTATTTACAGATAACTTATCCAAACTCAGCTGAAACTGCAAACATTCCCTAAGTTGTTTAGATAAATAGTGCTCAGTACTCTGAATAATAATAATGATGATGACAATAATAATAATAATTGTTAGTATTATTATTCTACCATGATTGCTAAACACACATTTACATGTAGCTTGCCGAGCTCCTGTGGCAGTTTTAACCCAGCAGTAAACAAATCTTTTGTAAAAGGGCTAACTTAGTGAATATGAAAATGTGATCCATGTTTTTATTAGCTCTTATTTTATGAGACTTGAAATGTCTGCAATTTCACCTAAGCATTCTTTTACTATTTTCCTGTTTGTAAAGAGCTGGGTTTATTTTTACTATAATTTCAGAAGCTACATAACAAACAAAAACTACGAAATTTTATTCTAATGCTAGAATTGATAGATTCTCTGTCGGACAGGACTCGAGTGCTGAGAGAGGGGACTGAGGGATTTAGGAATGGAAAGGTCAGTTGACACCAGGGTTCAGCCCTAAACAAAGTTCCAAGAAGTTAGCCCTGTCACCAGATTCTTGGATACAGAAGCAGAGGAATTGAGCTGCCCTGTGTCAGGGAAGGGCTGGGTTGATGAGGCCTGGGCGGGGGTTGGCGGGTGGGGGCATTAGCGGGGCTGGCGGCGGGGGGATGTCTGTGTACCAAGGATAGAACGAGTGGGGATGGTAGATGCAGGACACTATATAGTGATAGGCTTTCCTTTTCCATTGTCATCTAAAATCAACTGGAAGGAGACGTTCCTCCCCACGGGTGGAGGTGGGGAAGCCTTCTTTCTGCGTTGATGTCTTTGCTCCTCCATCCCATTTGGCCATATTGTTAGCCTAAAATTCTATGGTTTACTCCCATCACAGGCACCAACTTCTCCAGCCCCATCTCGCTCAGTTGGTGAGGGGACTCGCTGAAACCCCTCAGTCCAGGGAGGACTTTTCCAGCGTGCACCAGCAAGGGAGAGGGGGAGTGAGATTGTTATTCATTAAGTTCAATCTGTGTTTAGTTCCTAATCTTGCACTACATTGCCAACCGAGGCAAGCAGAACATGGCCCAAAGCCTTGCGCAGACTCTGCTGAAGTGCACGCATGCGTCTAATCTGAGGGGTGGGAAGCAGTGGAACAGGAAGCAGTGACAAACTGCCAATGAGAAGCGGCCCCCAGTGCTTTGATGATGCATTCCTGAAAGTCTGGGGGGTGGGGGGGGGAAGAACATCACAAGGAGAAACACATGACTTACACTCTTTCTTCTGCACCCACTGGTTATGTCACTAGTGCCTTCCTGTGTCTAGAGGAGAGAAGAGCAGTCAGTTTCCTTCAAGAGCCCCTTGATTCTTTCTCTTTACAGTGCACAATGTTGATGCTTTCTATTCCCTTTGATAAGGATAAGTCAATTAACTTCTCCAAAACTGACTTACCAAAAATTCCACAGAGTTATGGATGGAGCTCTGACATTTGAAATTCTGTGGCCTTAGATATTCCAGTGCATTTAATATTCTTTTGATGGAGTGGAAGACTAGCCTTATTGGTTGGCTGTAATCATTCACAACAAAATTGGCTTCATTGTTTTTACAAAAAGCAAATGAGAAGAATACCACTTCACTTCCACAGTCCTCATGTACGTTGCTCAAAAAAAAATTAACCGTTCTGTGGGTAGTAACACAGAAACAAGTATATTACAAGTGTATCAGTATTAGTTTTCCATTGTTGCATAACACATTACCACAAACTGAGAGGCTTAAAACTGAACGCATTTATTATCATCGCATGGTTCTGTAGGCCGGAAATCTGAGCAGGCTCAGCTGATCTGTCCGCTCAGGGTCTTGCAAGGCCAAAATCAAGATGTCAATTGGTCTGGGCTCTTACTGGAACGATCTGGGGAAAAATCCACTTCTCAGCTCATTCAGGGTTTTGGCAGAATCCAGCGCCAGGCAGCTTTAGGTCTGAGGTCCCCTTTCCTTCCTGACCGTCAGCCAGGGGCCACTCTCTGCTGTTGGAAGACACCTCTGTTCCTTCTTACACGGCCCCCCCAGTCGTCCAGCCAGCAGTGATGGCTTGCATCCTTCTCAGACTTCAAATTTGTCTGCCCCTCCCAAGAGAAACTTTCTGCTTTTTAAGGGCCGGTGATGAGATTAGGCCTACCCAGATCATTTCCCTCTTACCATATGATGTAGCCTGATAACGGGAGTAACAGCAGTGGGGCAGTGGGGGGAAGGTCTTGGGGCTAGCTTTAAATTCTGCCCCCTACAGCAAAGGCACCGAAGAGACGGTCTGGGGCGATTTTTAAAGGGTTACTCTCCAGCCACAACCAGCATACAGAAAATGAGCATACCAAAAGCAAGCTTTAAAGAGTTCATGTAAGCAATTGCTTTGAAAAGCCTTATCTTCCTTTCCATGTCACAGATGACACAGAGGCAGTTTACCTATATATGAGCTGATTTGAACCTATTTCTTAGCATCTATAATAAATTACTGACTTAACAATAGATACTAATTTACTCACTTCCCTGGGTAGTCTTAGGTATAATTTTTTTAACATCTTTATTGGAGTATAACTGCTTTACAACGGTGTATTAGTTTCTGCTTTATAACAAAGTGAATCAGCTATGCATATAGATATATCCCAATATCTCCTCCCTCTTGCGTCTCCCTCCCAACCCCCCATCCCACCCCTCTAGGTGGCCACAAAGCACCAAGCTGATCTCCCTGTGCTATGTGGCTGCTTCCTACTAGCTATCTATTTTACATTTGGTAGTGTATATATGTCCATGCCACTCTCTCACTTTGTCCCAGCTTACCCTTCCCCCTCCCCGTGTCCTCAAGTCCATTCTCTACGACAGGAATAAAGACACAGACTTAGGTCTAACTTTGACTAGAAAGATTCTTTCCTTGTTTGATAATTTCTCAGAAAAACAGAGTGGTTGGTTACGGAGCAGGTGGCCTAAATGATAGGTACACCCGTATCTTGTTCTTACTGTCTAGAATGGCTAAGTTCCTGGTACCTGTAGAATTGAAAAAAAATGAATTCTTAACTCTCAGTCAGCACAGACTTAGAAGTCTGATTTCCTGAATGTCTGGTTTGAAGAGTACTTGTTCATTACTCAGGACCAAGAAATGAAAGGCCTTAAAATCATGGTGGGCTTATAGACCCTTGGGAATCAGTGTTCCCTTTAAAGTGTCTTCCAGGACAGACTCAGCAGAGGAGTGTGACTGAAAAGGCCAAAGTCTTTATAAGCTTCTAGCTTCAAGCTTGTGTGAGCTGCAGGAACTTGAGGGCTTCGTAAGTGTCTCCACTTCTGCGGTTTTGTTACTGTTGTTGCAGGCCCATGACGGCTCCCCAGATGAGCAGGTGTGACCAGGGTCATAAAGGGGCCACCACGGCCAACCACACCATGTCGTCTGGGGTGACTACCAGGTAATTCACTGGCTTTATTCTTCTGTGGTCTCTCAATGTCGTACAACCTGAATCGCAGCTGTTGCGAGTGAAAGGAATCCTGAAAATAGTCGATACTGAGCGTGAAAATCTCCAAGGAGAAGAGAAGGTGAGAGTTGAGAGTTACAGGAAAACACCTAGGCTTTTTTTTTTTTGCAATTGTCACCTTTGTAAATGAAGAGAAGTAAGCCACCTTCAGAAACTGGCGTTTATGTCCATTTGTTTGTGTGACCATGCAAGATGCTCTCTGCCTCCTGGGTGGTCTTTGAACTATTCCAGTGTTGTTTCACTTGCCTCCAAGAAAAAGGCAAAGGAAACAATAATCAGTAGGTGGCTTCTCATTCCAGAGCAGTTGTGCAGAGTCACCTTTCTTTCATCTGGACAGATTTTCTACAGACATTTCATCCAAGCTTTGACTTAGTCCCTTAACTGATGCGTTCACAGTTGTTGACTTAATCACCTTCCCTCTTTCGGTGCAGCTCAGACACTGGCTGCACTAGTTAATACTTTACTTCATTCTGCCTGGGTTAACCTCTAAACACTCTGAGACAAAAATAAAAGTTTAACTAGCTTCCTCCTGCAAGGAAGATTTAAGACAGAGCAAACCCAAAATCAGCTAGGGAGAAAGTTCTCTTTTCCCAGTATGGAGTAATTAGCACAGAGATTATAAGGAAAAACTGAATAATTTTCTATTTCCTCTGAAGCACATTTTGAAGTGTATATCATTATTTATGTAAATTCCCTGCTTATCACATATTTATGTTAAGAATGAAATAAGTTCCAAACTATCACATCAGATATAAATTATCTGATGTGATAGTGTTACCTCAATTTCTCACATTACGGGAAAATAATTTATATGGGTTTTGAGTAATGAGTTTAAGTGATATTTAGGGGTTTCTCTAAGCTTACTGAGCTATGTTCCACGCTAGATGAAAGGTGCCCAGAGAAAGAGGGCTTCTAAAGTCTTGTTACCCATCACTCATAAAGCAAGAAGTCTCTAGAACTGAAAGGAAGTCAGCCATATTTCTTCCTAAAATATAGCACATGATGTTAAAACTGCAACTTAGATTCACCTCACCTTTAAAGTTTTCAAAAATTTCCTTCATTTGACCACATTCCATGAGTTTGTGTGTGCCTTTAGAGTATCTGTCTTTCTGCAAATTATCTGGCAATGGAACAGCTTTCATGGCAGCTATAATTGCAGGATATGTGGTAAGCAAATGAAAGATCAAGATTTTATATTTTAGGATTAGTATGTGTGTATTAGGGAGCTTACCAAAATGTGTAACTTCAAGGCTTCTCATAAGAAAAAGTCGTTTAGAGGCCCCACCACAGGGCCCCTGTTCTTACTCTGATAGTTACACAGACTGTTTTTCTGACTCCCAGGTACCAGGAACAAGGCGCCAAACTGCATTTTATCAGGTACAGAAAGACAACCTAATTTTGTACTAATTCTGTCATCTTGTGATAGTTTGCCTTGTGATCTGGGTTATGGTTCCGTCAGCTTTGTTTTCATTCAGGCATGGCATCCTACTTCTGCATAAATCCTCAGGAAGTGGCTAATGTAAAGCCACTACAGTTTGGGAGACAGTATCTTACAGGATAATGAACTTTCTTGATCCTTTCAATAAGGTTCTCCTAGGCCCCTCCCTGCTGCTTCATTAACTTGCATATAATATAAGGCATCATATTTTTCTTCAGTGTGATACCTTCCTCTCATAGTTGCCCCCCATACACCTTCCCAGACCCCCAGTTAAACTTTTATAATTCCCCCAGAGAAAACCTGCACTTACTGGAGGAAGGGCAGGGCCTTCCCAGAGAGGAACTAGATGAACGGATTGCTCGGGAGGAGTTCAGAAGGCCCCGGGAGTCATTGCTGAACATCTGCACCGAGTTCTACAAGCACTGCGGGCCCAGGCTGAAGATCTTGCAAAACCTGGCCGGGGAACCGCGGGTCACTGCCCTGGAGTTGTTGGACGTGAAGTCCCACATGAGGTACTGTCCTCATTTTCTCTGCCTCTGAGTGTGCACTCGGCTTGGGCTGGATGTCTGGAGGGGGTTGGGTGTGTATGTGCAGGGGGTGGGGGATAAATGTGGGGCAGGATAAAAACTTGAAACTGACTGAAATTGATTGGTCTCCTGTAGCTTGGATGCACATCAAACAGGGCCCTCTGGGAAAACAGATGTTAAGTCCGTGGAAAAGGATCTTAGCATGGGCAGGGGGAAATGTCCTTAAAGACAGAAAAGCCCAGTTGATATATTTGCTCCTTAATAAAAGAGAGTGAAAGGGAGATTGCATCAATTGAATTCATAGGGAAATAGATTTCTTCCACATGCTCTTTACTGCCCAAATTCTAATTTTTCACAAGAATCCAATGTCTCCTGTCTCTTATTTTACACACAAAAATGCACAGCTACTTTCTGCTTGAGGACTTGCTCTGCCGCTACGCTGAGGACTCAGTGAGGGGCCTGAAGGGAAGGAGCAGTTTTAACTCGGAGCCACACTTTGGCTGAGTCTGAGATCCCTTTTACACATATTGTGAATGATAGCCTTCCAATGTTTCGAAAAAGTGTCCTGGTAAAAATTCTGCACTAGATGAGGCCAGTCATCTAAAAATTTGTACTCCTGGTATGTCAGGGAGAGCCCCCAGAATTATATCTCTGTGCATGCGTGTTTCCTTCTTCCTTAGGAGATGTCATTTCACTTGTTGCTTCAAACTATAAAGGCTGTGTCTGTATTTTCAGATTCTTAAAAGGAACATAATTCCAGATGATCTTCTATTTAGATTCGTAACAGTTTTTAAAGCATCATAAAAATTCCTTGAAAGGAAAATTCCATTGGTAACAAAATATTCACTTGGAAAGATTAGTATATCTGTAAAACTAAAGGTAGGCTTAAACTCTAGCCTTTCAGAAATAACATTGCAATTTGGCAAAACAGCAATTTCCTGATTATCGACTCTTTTTTTTCTTAAAATGATTCCTCGAAAAATTTAGAAAGTACTAAGTGAGGGAAAGTGAGAAACCAGAAATGTATGGAGGACACAGGCTCTTTATCCTCCAGACTGATTTCACATTCTCTGAGTTGCTGGCACACATCCAGAACTCTAGAGCGTCACATGTGTTCACACTCCCTGCTGTGCTGTGATGGGGAAGAGCTTATTTTGCACTAAGAATTTCAGCTCCTGCACTGGGAAGGGCGAGGAAAGTTTGAAGTGTTAGGCTTCTGTTGCCAAAGTAACGCCTCGCTCCATTCAGGCCATCTCGTCTCCTTTCCTACTGATAATGGCTAGCTGACCTGAGTAATTGTACATCACATTCCTAGAGTCAGAGAATCACTACTATCGACAGACATTTTGTGGGAGAAAGGGGAAAAGATTCCTAAAAGATGGGAGAGCGAGTGAAAAGGGGGGCGGGGAGGGGAGAGATCATGATAATGTGTTAGTAACTGTCCTACGCATATCTGTATCTACACTCAAGGCGTTTGGAGAGAGGGGAGAGCATGCGTTAGAGAGGCCTGGAGCTCCCTCTAGAGGTCAAACCCTATTAAAGGTTAAATGAGCTCTAGGAGTTCAAATGATTAGCTCTGTGCCTGGCACAGATCTAGGGCTCAATATACGCTAACACTAATGAGAAAGATCCACATGCTATCCTAGACACTGGGGATGTAAAATAAAGCCCTAGTCCTCGACATGATTACAGTCAATACGTGAGGCACACATAAGAATACAGAATGTGGTGTTGCAAGGACTATATATCACATGTATTTATGTGTTTATTATTTTACCAAGTACTTCAGGCAACTCAGAAAATTATATGATGCAAAGGGATACAATTTACAAATTAGAGAGTCGAAACAATGTGAAAAATTAGCAGGGAAATAATTTAGTTTGTGATAAGATTAGCATGGGAAATCTACGTGATTTTATCATATTAGATACTACTGATGAACTGTAAATTTGACTTTGGGCTTCTGAGTTATCAAAACAACAGGGAGAAATGGCTGATTATAAAACCATAGTGTCGGGCTTCCCTGGTGGCGCAGTGGTTGCGAGTCCGCCTGCCGATGCAGGGAACACGGGTTCGTGCCCCGGGCCGGGAAGACCCCACATGCCGCGGAGCGGCTGGGCCCGTTAGCCACGGTCGCTGAGCCTGTGCGTCCGCAGCCTGTGCTCCGCAACGGGAGAGGCCACAACAGTGAGAGACCCGCATACCGCAAAAGAAACAAAAAAGTGTCAGTAAGATAAAACACACAACTAGGTTTTTTTTTTTGGTAAAGCAAAATCCCCTTTTAAAAATATGAAGAACACGGAGCTTCCCTGGTGGCACAGTGGTTGAGAGTCTGCCTGCCGATGCAGGGGACGCGGGTTCGTGCCCCGGTCCAGGAAGATCCCACATGCCGCGGAGCGGCTGTGTCCGTGAGCCATGGCCGCTGAGCCTGCGCGTCCAGAGCCTGTGCTCCGCAACGGGAGAGGCCACAGCGGTGAGAGGCCTTCGTACCGAAAAAAAAAAAAAAAAATATGAAGAACAAGAAGTATCTCCTGGTTGAGGCATGTTAAAAGGAAAGAGCAGAGTGACGGCCAGCAGCCTCACCAACGTCCCACCCAGGTAAAGGGCCAGTCTTACCTGACTGGATGCCTGGCAGTACTGAAAGCTGCAAAACATCACAATGCAATTCAGCAAGAGTAACCTGTATGAGCACAGTTATTTCATGGCCTGGATCTATAGGAAGGTAGGCAGAATTTTTTAATGCCAGGGACTATTTAGACGACATCCCCTCTGTTCATGCTATTTCACACCAGCTCTCAATAAAAATGGACCCGTCGTGTTCTCTGGCCAAACAGAGTTTGCTGAGTTCCACATGTTTTGACCCTACACCAGAGCAAAGGGTATAGTTCAGGTTTTCTTTTGTAAATTAAGTACACATTTGGCTGTATGTCAAAGTCAGAGCTAAATATATAAATTTTAGAATTGGGGACCTATAGGTAGTATTTAAAGTCCTAAGAATAGATAGTATCCATCAAGGAGAGAAGGTTGATTTTTTTTTAAAAGAAATGGGACGATATAAAAGAGGAGATAATTGCAAGAGGTTCTTGATTTTAATCAAAGAGCTAAGAAGGAGTGTTGAGGCAATCTCTACCCCTGCATTTGCAGAAGTTATGATTGGCTGCAAGGCTCTCAAGTAAAACATTCTTGATTAGATAGAGTTTCTACCCTAAAGGAATTTATTACCTCATTTTCCCAGACCAAAGCTGCCAAAGCAGCAGAAGCTCTGCAAACTAATTTTTCTCTCTCTCCCCCCTCTCCCACCTCTCTCCAACTCTCCCTCTTTCCTTTCTCCCCCTCCGTCTCTCCCTTGTGTTCTTGAGATTATTCATGTGATAGTACAGCAAAGACTGTATTAAAGGAAATTTTTGTTTTATGCTCGAAGCATATTCATTTTGTAACATGACCAGAGATGAGAGAAATTCAGTTAATAATCCATAAAATGACACAAATCCAACTCTAATTATTGTTTTCAAGCTCAAACTAGATCAGTTATTTCTCTAGCATTTCTTAAGATTACCTACAAAATAACAAGGGAAAAGAAATATGTGTATATACTAGATTTGTTGTGGTGGTCACTTCATGATGTATGTGTCAAATCATTGTGCTGTACACCTTGGACTTATACAGTGCTGTGTGTCAATTATATCTCAATAAAGCTGGGAGGAAAAGAAAAAAACCCATTTAAAAAAGAAATATGTGTATATAGATATACTTTTATCTGTCAATCAAACGACCTGAAAAGTAAAGAATTATTTTCTGCATGGCACATTTGCAAGAAAGAGATAAACAAAAGAGTGTGAAGACTGTTTAAAACGATTTCTTTAAAACACACACACTCACAATTTCCAGAAGGACAATGTGTATGTTCAGTCTGGAGAGAGTATGAGTGGGGATGACGAGACAATGACTGTTGATAGTGAAGGGTTGCCATGGAGAAGATGGATTGAACTCATGCTTCCAGATGAAGCCTCGTAGGAAAAAAATTGAGGGAATTTGGGGACCTAATATGAGGAGAGCTTTTCACAGTGTGCATGTCCAAAGATGGAATGAGCTCCCTTACGCAGTGGTGAATCCTCCCTCCATGGCACTCGTCAGACAGAGCAATTGTAGAACAATCCATGTGTTAGAGGGGCAAGGGCCTAGCTCTGATTCCTATACCAGAGTGCCTGTCAGAATCGCCTGGGGTGCTCTTAAACTGTAGTTCTTTTTAAGCATTTGTCCTGTCTCTCTTGGAGTAATCAAAAGGACTTCTTATTAAAATGCTATAGTTAAAACATGAAAAAAAGGAACGGTACAATATTACCATTGTACTACTTCTAATGAGTTGAGGAATCTGTGCAGTGATCACTAATAGCCACTGACATCATGAAGAGTGACAGCCAGGAATCACATACGTCCTGAGGAAAATACACATCGCCTGTGAAGGACACATACCAGAAAATCAGAACCTCATCTGATCTAGCCCCTGGATCTAACTACCAATTGAATTAAATACAGGAGCAATAGGATAAATTAAATGACACCATGGAGATTCAATCAGCAAAATCCAGCGTGCAGGAAATGCTACAGGACCAACAGCTAATTTCTCCAACAAATAAATTACTAGATGTCAAAACAAGAGCAGAAGAGGGGGAACCTACAAATTGAAGACTTAAGAGATATACCAACCGACTGAAATATATGGGCCTTATTTTGTCCAGATTTGTTTTTTTTTTTTTTTTTTTTTTGCGGTTGTTGTGGCCTTTCCCGTTGCGGAGCACAGGCTCCGGACGCGCAGGCTCAGCGGCCATGGCTCACGGGCCCAGCCGCTCCGCGGTATGTGGGATCCTCCCGGACCGGGGCACGAACCCGTGTCCACTGCATCGGCAGGCGGATTCTCAACCACTGCACCACCAGGGAAGCACCAGATTTGTTTTTTAAAACGTTTATTTACAAGTTATGAGATAATGTGCCAGAATGTTCATAGTTTAGGGAGTCAGTGTGCTGGAAGGAGGGTGATTGGCACGATGCTGTGTGGGAAAATTCTCCTGGTGGCTTTCTAAGCTTTAACAACAAAACAAAACATTTTAGGTTGGCGGAAATTGCACACTCCCTTCTGAAGTTGGCGCCATACGACACCCAGACAATGGAGAGCCGTGGGCTTCGACGCTACATCACGGAGATGCTCCCCATCACCGACTGGACAGCTGAAGCAGTGAGGCCGGCCCTTATCCTCATTTTAAAGAGATTGGATAGGATGTTCAACAAAATTCATAAGATGCCTACCTTGAGGTGAGGAGGCCTCCTAGTCAGCTGTTGGTATTACAAGCTGCAGTCTTCACGTTTGTCATTTTTGAAGGTGGTGGATCAATCCGGAGTTGAATGAATGGCTCAAAAGTGTTTGGTTGGTTATATGTGCAGAGCTAATCAGATATATGAATGCATAAGTAGCAGGGTCTATATTTTGAGGAATTAACATATTCTTCAAAAATAGATATTTGTCTTGAAAAATCGATTCATTTCTTAGCTATCATCACGTTCCTTATCCGACACACATAAGAAATTCAATGTGTATCCTTCAATTCCTTTTAAAGTAAGGCAAGGTATGCCTTATAAATTAAACAACTAAGGAGAGAAGAAAAATTAACTTGATGTTCAGAAATGTGTATTTAACATAGTATTTTAGGTACCAGTCTATAGAAATGCCAAGCTTTACAATAATCAGCGAAGCAGCATCTAAAGAGGTCTCAGGGTTGATAACAGATACCTAATTTTCACCTTTTCACCTAATTCAGGTGGTACTAAATCAATGTTATTGCCACTTGCGCTCCACTCAGTGGCCTGAAAGATCAGCTGGTAGCGTTTCTATGAGCAGATGCCTCCGAACCAGGCTACCTGGAGTTCTGAGCCCAGTTTGGAAACCTGAGCAGATAGATCGATTGATAAATGCTAATAAACCCACTAGTTTGGAAATTTCCAGTTTGGGTTAGTGAGACCATTTTCTGTCCTATTAAAACTAAACCCCAAATCAATGCAACTCTTGCCCAAGAATCTGTAGCACTTATTGTTCAATTTGTCAGAACTTTTCCAGGTTTTATCCTGTGCTCTTCTTCATTTATGCAGCCATCAGAAGCTGCTGAATTTATTTAAAAGAAATTGAAAGATTTTATTCTAATAATTGACAGTTTGATCCTATATTCTTTTCTACCATGATGATGGATGCCTATCTGTTATTTATTTTAGTAGCATAGAAATGAGTATCCTTCAAGCACTCCTGTTTTCTTTAGTGGTCCCAGTGGAACATCCGTGCCTATTGGCAAATGGCCAGTCTTATAAATCTCACAAGGGTGTGTTAAAATAACTTTTCTTCTAAAGATGTTAACATCTCCATAGGCTAACTCATTTGTCATATAACTAAACCCATTGTAAAGAACAGCAGTTTCCTAAAAGTAGACTTCTGGATTAATTCATAGACTTGATTAATTGTAGGCAATATTCTTGGTGTGCATGCTGTGAATTTGGGGTTGCCTTGGATTTAATTTCTTCAGCTGATCTCAGTTCAACAAGAGAAATGTTGACTGAACCTAACCTGTGGGTTACTTGAGCATCAGGAATGTCAACATATCCTCATGTATAAACATTTCCATTTTGTCATTGTAGAGATTTCAATTTGGTAGGCAATATAAGCTTAGAAATTATTTCCAGGAAATAGCGTTGATCTCAGTAAAGCCCAACTTGTTTATTTAGGGGGCCACAGAAATGGCTCTTCAGTACTGAGACAATTACAGACCAGATTGTTTTCTATTACAGGAAATCTCATATTCACCTAATTGGGTTATGTATGCCACCGTTTATACTACCATAGAATGTAGCCCCCAAATATCATTTTTTAGGAGGCAAAGAAAGAACACTTTTTAAATAGACGGTTTTCCTCTAATGCCATCTTTTGGGCAAGAGTTAAGCCATATAAATCTAATTAGTTGCAGTCTGGTATAAAAGCTGATGAGATCAACTGTAGTCTGATAAAAACGTTTCAGAAACACAGCCTATAGTCAAATTAGTTCTACTGGGAGTAATGACTCCTATGATGGGTTTCCTAAAATGGCAGCCTCATACCCTCTCTCATAGTTAAAACCAGGAAACTTGAAATGCCACCCATTCATCATCTCTGTTTTTTCTTCAATAGATTTTGTCTCATTAGTCGAGTGGGGCAGGAGTGCCTCTGCTACGTTTTCAGTATCCTCTTCCCTTCCTAATGTGCTCTGTACCTTTGGAACAACGTGGGTAAACTTCCTCCCCTCTGAAGCATTTTGTTGTCTCAGACACCCATCCTGTCTTAGATGGCGTCAGAATCACTGTCTCATTCACTCGTTTCAGACAGTCTCCAGAAGGGAGCCACGCTGCTAATGGCTCCTATATTGTATTCCAGGCGACAGGTTGAGTGGGAGCCTGCCAGCAATTTGATTGAAGGGGTTTGTTTGACACTTCAGAGGCAGCCAATCATATCCTTCCTGCCTCACCTTAGGTCACTGATCAATGTCTGTGTCAATCTGGTGAGTAGCCAAGTGGCAATCTTATGAAACTTTACAAAATTTAACTCTGCTATTGACTTCTCTGAACTGAAGATTTACAGGTCAACCTACCTACCTACACACCTACCCATGAAAACAGACGGCTCAGGTGACACTGAAAATAGTGAGGTACATTTCAAGGTAGTGTGTGGGGAGATCAAGGGGCCCGTCCCTCTACAGATGGGATTTTGGTGTGCTGCTTCCCACGCGCTACTTTGACAATTTACCTCTTCAAGTTGCGCTGAGAGTTGAGGGCTGCCAGTTGGAGAGTGGGGTGGTGGGAGACTGCACAATTGGCTAGAAGTTGAAGTAGTCTGGGGTGGGGGAGATTAAAATGCAAACAGGATTTTTTTTTTTCTTTTTTAGTGCAAAATCACATTATGGGTTGGCCAGTCTAGGATTTACATGAAAACAAAAAATTTTTTATCAGTTATGTAATATCTAGAGTCTGGTCCTGACAAGGTTTTGTACAATGTGGAAACCGTGGTAGAGCATTTCATTGAATAGAATGTGCTGCTTAGCTAGTTGAGCAATAAATCCGTAGCTGGAATGCCTAGCGCAAGTAGAGCTCTTGCCATCATCATTGTTGTCAGTATTTACTTCATCAAAGAATGTTGACTGCATTCCTTTTGCATTCCTTTGAGTCCCCAAGTAAGTATATCCAGTCTCCTGCTTAGAATAATTTTGGGTTCATCTCTCATTATTTACATAGTTAGTTATAAGCAACATTCTACAAAACCTTGGCTGAATCCAGTGTAATCGTTTGATCTGACTCCAGACATTACATGCCTTCAAAAGAAGGCAACACGAACAGATTAAAAGTAACATGCCCAACCTTCAAATTTTTTATTATCATTATTATTTTTATTATTGACTGAGACTCCCTTACTACAGTTGCATGAAATTGCAGTAGTCAAGGCTGGTCATGTGCTCTGTTTGTATTTCAGGTGATGGGAGTGGTAGGACCCTCCAGTGTTGCTGATGGATTACCCCTTCTTCATCTCAGCCCTTATCTCTCACCACCTCTGCCCTTCAGCACAGCTGTTGTCCGGCTTGTAGCATTGCAGATACAGGTGTGACTGCCTTACCTGTTTGTCACGCTCTTTACGTTGCTGGTTGAGGCACCTGATCATGGTGTTCTCTTTTACTTTTCTGCAAAGGCTGGGCAAAATCTGTGAAACAGAAGTGTAAACATCTCCAGACTTTTACAGTTTTGGAGCTTCAGCCCTGAGCTTGGTCCTAAAGTTGTGCTTCTGTAATTCTTCTTGAGATCTCAAAAATAGCAGAGTCATTGAGTCCTGCCACAACCTCAGGAGCCGCTTCCGTCGTTTAAAACGTGTGTCAGTACCTTAGGAAACTAATGGTTCACAGATAATCAGCTCACAATTGTTGACTAAAAGAGGCAGTGATGTTCAAAGTCTGGTTTTAAGTGATTTGCAGAAAGAATTGCAGTGAAAAAAATTCAAATATTATTACTAGACTTTGAATATCTTAATTTTCTTTAATGGTTGTGGGCTGAATATTGTGGGTGCTTTTTAAAATCATTTTTCTCCCACTTCTCTTATTTCCTAAAATTAAAATAATCATTCCCAAAGCAAAAAAGTATAGAATGCCAATTTCCCCGCCTATTTCTGTGTGTCACCTAACTTTAAAGAGTGATAAATCACCAGAAAGCTCTCTGACCAATGGGAAGTATACAATGGCTGTTAATGGATAACCGACCCATCCATTATCTGACAACCAAGCTTGATGGTCCATCATCCAGAGAATGGTTAGATGATGGAAAAGAGATTAAGCAAGAGCCGTGGCTACCAGGCAGAAGGGAAATAAAGACAACCCTAAGTGATACATTTTGACAACACGTATACAGAGATCATTTATTTCTTTTTATATTGTCTATTGCTTTCTGGCTTGAAGATGGTCTTATACAGGGGAGAGGATTTTTAAATCACTCCCCAATGGAGCAGGTGGCAAGTTCTCCGTTTCTTCCTTTTCTTTGGTTGCTAAAATATTTCTTGGTGGACACATGGGGGAAATGAATGGGGAAATGCGGTTGTTTTTGTACCAGACTATAAGTATCATGATTTTTCATTTGATATTCAAGATGTTGCTGTTTTTTAGGTATATAGCTCTCAGTTATGTCAAACAAATGGTAAAGTATCAGTTTGGGGTGAATCATGTATGCTGCACAGATGACAATTGAACTCCTAGTTTGCAGGTGCAGCCATCAGGGAGTCCCCGTCTCCGCCATGCTGTGTAAAAACAAACGGACTCAATGGGTGAGGGGGTCAATTAATCTTTTTTTCTATTATTGCTGCACAGGCTTTAAAAGAAGATTTTCCTTTAAGCCATGTGATCTCCCCGTTCACCAATCAAGAGCGAAGGGAGGGGATGCTTTTAAATCTGCTCATCCCATTTGTACTCACAGTAGGATCTGGAAGCAAAGGTCTGATTAATTTAACTAAAGGAAATTTATCATTGTTGTTGTGTTTTCTTAAGTGTCAGGCTGTTATTTCCTCCTTTTCCCATGAAGGCCATTATTGAAGTTGATCTGAATGATTCAAACAAGGTTATGTTAGGAAATAGAGTTTTTCTTTCTTTTCAGTTTAGCTGCCCTTGGTCAAGACTATCTCTGCTCCACTTAGAAGACACATCCTGTTTAAAATCATTGCAGTACAGCAAAAATCAGGAGAGCATTGTTTCAATTAAGAAAATGGTATTAACTCAAGTACAGCGTGATGTGCATTGACAGAGAATGGACTGGATAACCTACTGACACTAGGTTTAGTGTAAATCCTGCCACTGTCACTAAATTCCAATATGTTTTCATTACTCTTACTTCTTGGGGGATTTTTTCTTTTAGGAAAAGTTTATCTCAAACATAAAGACAGTGCATTATGAGTATTTGAGCAGAAAAAAAAAAAAAAAAAGAAAGAAAGGAGATTGAAATGGTAAGCGGGAGATTTGGCTAAGAGCAGGGACCCTTGGGTGCTGACTACGGAGGAGACACCCAGTACCAGGAGCACTGCTTCTGTCCATAGGAGAAGCTGTACTTGGTGGGGAAGGCACTTGAATTTCTAGGGTGTTCTAGTTTGGAGGTGGAGAAAGAGCTGAATTTTTCTGTGTCTAATGTGGAAAGTCTACCTTGTGACTTGCTTTTCTTTCCACTTCCTCCTTACAAACTCTGCCCGGCAGATAGCCCATGGCTGGAGCAGCCTGAGGTACAGCTGCTACTGCAGACAGTCATTAATGTGCTCCTGCCTCCACGGATCATCAGCACGTCCAGGAGCAAGAACTTCATGTTGGAGAGCTCCCCCGCCCACTGCTCCACCCCCGGGGATGCCGGCAAAGACTTGCGCAGGGAAGGGCTGGCAGAGTCCACCAGCCAAGCAGCATACTTGGGTGGGTACTTCTCTAGATAGGTAGGTAGGTAGGTAGGTAGGGAGAGAGAGAGGAAGAGGGAGAGGGAGAGGGAGGGAGGGAGGGAGGGAGGGAGGGAGAGAGAGAGAGAGAGAGAGAGAGAGAGAGAGAGAGAGAGAGAGAGAGAGAGAGGGAGAGAGAGGGAGGGAGGGAGGGAGAGAGAGAGAGAGAGAGAGAGAGAGAGTGTGTGTGTGTGTGTGTGTGTGGCGGGGGGGGGGGTGTTTGGACTGCATTACTGAGGAATGTATTTGAAAATGATGTGATTGACAATGAGAATGAAAAAGGAAAAAAAGAAACAAGGCTGAATGTGCATAGGACTTGCCCATGTGGGGCATGGTTGCCAGAGACATGAGGTTGTAGGGTTCAGATAAAATCTAGATTCTGGCACAGAGCCCTGCATGAGGTTTAGGACTGTACAGAGGATGGTGGGAAAAGAGGCCTTAGCATGTAAGACAGGGATAGGAGAAAACACTTAACGGGTAACTATCTTCAGTTCTCTCCACTTTCTGCCCTTTCTTAAAAATTGAAGTATAGTTGATTTACAGTGTTGTGTTAGTTTCAAGTGTGTAGCAAAATTATTCAATCATACATACATACATACATACATAACTTTTTTTTTCAGATTCTTTTCCCTTATAGGTTATTATGAAATATTGAGTATAGTTCCTTGTGCTATAAAGTAGGTCCTTCCTTGTTATCTCTTTTATGTATAGTGATTTGTATAGGTTAATCCCAAACTCCTAATTCATCCCTCCCCCCTCCCCCTCTGGTAACCATAAGTTTGTTTTCTATGGCTTTGGGTCTATCTGTTTTGTATATAAGTTTATTTGTATCATTTTTTTTTAGATTCCACGCATATAAGTGATATCATATATTTGTCTTTCTCTGACTTACTTCACTTAGTATGATAATCTCTAGCTCCATCCATGCTGCTGCAAATGGCATTATTTCATTCTTTTTATGGCTGCGTAATATTCCATTGTATAAATATACCTCATCTTCTTTATCCATTCATCTGTCGATGGACATTTAGGTTGCTTCTATGTCTTGGCTATTGTAAATAGTGCTGCTATGAACATTGGGGTGCATGTGTCTTTTCGATTTATGGTTTTCTCCAGATATATGCCCAGTAGTGGGATTGCAGGATCATATGGTAGCTCTGTTTTTAGTTTTTTAAGGAAACTCTGTACTGTTCTCCATAGTGGCTGTATCAACTAACATTCCCACCAACAATGTAGGAGGGTTCGTTTTTTTCCACACCCTCTCCAGCATTTATTTGTAGACTTGTTGACGATAGCCATTCCAACTGGTGTGAGGTGACACCTCGTAGTTTTGATTTGCATTTCGCTAATTAGTGATGTTGAGCATCTTTTCATGTACCTTTTGGTCATCTGTATGTCTTCTTTGGAGAAATGTCTATGTAGATCTTCTGCCCATTTTTTGATGGGTTTTTTTTTTTTTTTTTTTTTTCTATTTTCTGCTTTTTTAATGAAGGTGAATCCTTTGGTTACTTGGCCAGGCTACTGGACCTCTATTTTAAATTTATTTTTACCTTTATTTTGAGCATTTAATGTGCACTAACGAGTGTTTTCTATATTTTATATTATCATCACTTTGAAACCTCAAAACAACTCCAAGAAGTACATATTCTCACTTTAGGAAGGAAGAGGCTAAGCCCCAGAAAGGTTGAATAACTTACCTAAAGTCACACTGTCAATAAGTGGCAGAGCCAAATTTCAAATCAAATCCATCCAGCACCAGAATCCCTGAGCCCTTTGCTATCCTGTTTGTGTGTTGGGCTGTTGCTGGTGAAGGTGGAAAGCAGAAAGGCAGAAGCCCAAAGAAGGCCAACAGGCACATAACAGGTAGAAATGTCACCAGGATCAGGGTGGGGTTAGAGGAGTGCTGCTTTTTGTTCATATGTTTGTTATGATGAGGGAGAGGAATAGAGGTAAGTAGATGTGGAAGGAAGAGTCTTACATCTCTCTCTGTGTTATATGACCTGGTTTTCCCCTGGAGGTACCCTAAATAGATGGTAAAGGTGTCGGTGACTCTTGAGGGCTTTAGGGAATTGGATTTCTATGTGTCTTCTAGATGCTGAGACGGGCCTTAAGACGTGATGAAGAAGGCCCAGGTTCCCTTGACTGCCCCTGTGGGGAGAGCTGGGTGGTAGGGGAAGCCCTCACCATAATCTCTGACGTTTTTACAATATTCTGGTTTGTCCTGACACACTGTTTGGGAAATCTGCTTCCTGAAAATAAATTTTAAAATGTAGATTGTGACAAGGCTGCCAGAATCTGGAAGGAAAGAGATATTGTTAAAGAGATCCAATACAGTTTAGCAAGAGACATCCTAAGAGGTGGAGGAGGGAGGATAGTGTTTTCTTTTCTGGAAGGAGATACTGGTTACTCTGGGCAACAGTTTAGGGTGGAATCAGGAAGGGAGTAGGAAGGGGAAGGACTACTTTTTTAAACTTTATGCATTTCTGCACAGTTTTGATTTTGCTTTTATTAGCAGGAATATATTATTTTTAAGCTTGAAAGAAAAATATTTTAAAACACCCATGTTTTAGTTTCAGATGTCAGTAATATGCTGGTATTACCATGAAGCCACTATGACAAAACTTCTGGAAAGCAAAATATTAGCCACACATCATGTTTATACCACATTTCCCTTTCAATTCTGTGAACCTCTTCGGTTTGTATTTTCCAAAACAGTGGTTAAAGGCACTTAAGAAAGATATATGTGTTCTCTTAATCAGAATCAAAGCATGTTTACCATAGAAATTTCCGTCTTGATGTCAGAACATTGTCACTTGGGAGTACGCTGAAGTTTTTGGAAACAGAGAGGGAGTTTAGACATTGAGAAATTAGATGTGTAAAAAGGCTGTGGGTGTGGGCAGCTGGATGTGGGCAGGGTTCCCCCGAAGCACAAGTCTGCAGGCTCACTTGTGTCTTTTCCCGGTGTGAAGCGCTGAAGGTGATTCTCGTCTGCTTTGAGAGGCAGCTCGGCAGCCAGTGGTACTGGCTGAGCCTCCAGGTGAAGGAGATGGCCCTGCGGAAGGTCGGCGGCCTGGCCCTGTGGGACTTCCTCGACTTCATCGTGCGGACCCGCATCCCCATCTTCGTGCTCTTGCGCCCTTTCATCCAGTGCAAGGTGTGCTTCTCCTCCAGGAAGTGACAAGCCCCGTGAACGTGCTGCTTTCCAGATTAGGGCAGGATGACAGCAGCAGTCTCGGGGCCTGTGCTATATAGCCAGTCAGGAGGACGTGTTAATACCACGCTTGACGAGAAATCAGCCCAAACAGGTATCCCAGAGGATAAAATTTCACGTTAGAAGTACCTTCACAGTAAGAGCTTGATTAACGTCAGTGCAACTTCGCCCTCTCCCCATTTACCGACCCCCCAAGAAACAAAGATTGACCGGATAGAATGATCTGAAGAATGGTCTCTTGTCTTCAGGGGCATGACGGAGATCTGATTTTAAATAAACATGGGGAAAATGAGATAGTTAAAGCATGCTTTTCCTCTGAGACCCTCAGTATTCATCTCCTCTTATTCTTTTCATGCCTCGATTTCCGGGCGCTGTGATTCAAAACAACATATTGATTAAGCACTTCCTAAGCACTGTTCTAAGAACTTTGTATGCGTTACCTTATTTAATCTTCACCACCAACTGTGAAATAGATGCAATAATTAGCTCATTTTACAGATGAGAAAATTGAGGACCTGAGAATCTATGCCTTCCTTTCAGCTTCTGGCTCAACCAGCAGAGAACCATGAAGAGCTTTCCGTCCGACAACATATCGCTGACCAGCTGGAACGGCGTTTCATTCCACGCCCTCTGTGTAAGAGCTCCCTCATTGCTGAGTTCAACAGTGAACTAAAAATTCTAAAAGAGGCAGTTCACAGTGGATCAGGTAAGTTTGCAAGGGGTATTTTCAACTTGTTTTACTCATGGAACTTACAACCTACAAAGAATGCCTCTTTTTCCAGGTCACTGCTCTTTTTGGAACCAAGTATGCATTAGCCATTTTGGTACAACTGGTAGATTTGACCCTGTGATCCTTGTGAACAACAAAACAAATCAAGGGGGGTATCAGAAGAGTTTAATTTTATTCCTTTTCTGACTATTTTATTTTCAATCTTTATTTCAGTAGGTCAGCTTTTTCTTGAATATTTAGCTGTGGAAAAAAAAAAAAACAACCTATTTAAATTCTTTCCTTCATTTCCGTTTTGAAAAGGAGAAGGGAACTCACATTCATTGAGCATCTGTTGTATGATAGATTATTTCATAGCTGTTATTTCATTTAATCCACACAAATACCTGCAAGACGCATAACTGAAAGTCTGCTTATAGAATGAAGAAACTGAGACTCAATAGAGGTTAAATAACTTACACACAAAGACAGTGACACCAATGAGGGGACTTAAAACTGGGTCTGTCTGATTGATGATAAAATTCACAAATTGGAGGGAGAGAGGGGTGAATAAAAACTGGCAGGCTAGTTTACATTATTCAAAAGATTTTCTTTGGGAATGCATTGTTTACTTTTATAATTATATTAATTGCAGGTCATTAAGGAAGGAAAATAAATCATTATCTGCCATTAGAGGGCAGTCATTACCCATAAGTAGAAGACTGTCATCCATGTGGCTTTTTTTTCTTTCTAAAACTTTTAGTGTTGTTCTCAATGTATTAAAGACAAAAAAACTGCCAAATACAATCTTGGTGAAATCTACTCAGGGCGA
Source organism: Kogia breviceps (assembly GCF_026419965.1). Lineage (NCBI taxonomy): Eukaryota > Metazoa > Chordata > Mammalia > Artiodactyla > Physeteridae > Kogia > Kogia breviceps. The sequence goes on from NC_081311.1 coordinate 175,181,650, forward strand.
TTCAAATGTTCTGCTTTATAATAAAATAATATGACATAGAACCAAGGGGCTGTTTTATAAATTGTAATCTCCAGGAAAAGGGAATAAGAACACAGTTTTAATTACGTATTCTAATTTTGATTATAAGGTTCCTTTCAGACAATGTATTTATTACTTCTGTATGCTTGTGTCAGGTAACGTACATTTCTCAGTGAAAAAATGAATTTGCATTCTGCCAGCCTTGGAAAATAAAACTGAAAAACAATGACAGAGGAAGCAACATCAAAACATTTTATATTGTTAGAGATACTATGCTCCCCCAAGGAAATTATTCAGTTATAAGTACATCAGTGCCCAATTCTCTTTTTTATTTTTTTTTTTCTTCCCACCATTTTCAGTTCCATTTGCTACTTTGTCCTAAAGATCATCTCGCTGGCTCGCTGGGACATACTATTTGAATGACCTTTCCTTAAAAATATATAAGTTGTCTGGGAGGAGTTTGAAGCTAGCAGTTGTTTTCTTTCAAGATCCTCACCATGGATTTTCTTTGGTCTTTCAACCCCGCTAGCCTACCAAGGGAAGACATCCATCAGCACCGTGGGTACCTCCACCTCTGCTTACCGCCTGAGCCTGGCCACCATGTCACGCTCCAACACAGGCACTGGCACGGTCTGGAAGCAGGACAGTGAACTGTCCCAGCAGGCTTCACAGGACACCCTGAGTCGGACTGATGAGGAGGATGAGGAAAGTAGGTCACCCTGCAGAATCCAGGGCAGTGAGAGGTGGGAGGTCATGTGTGACCCAGCTTGGCCGTGTGCATGAGGGCTTGGGAAGGATTTCTACCTTCCTGAACTTTTTCAGTTCTGATCCTCTGGTCGTTTTTACAAAAGGGATTTACAAAGGAATTGTGACTGATCCCATGACTTCTAATGCCTGCTTTGCTATAAATTCCTTGATATCCTTGGTCATTTGGTAGGAGTTCAGGCAAAAAGTATATCTTTAGTGACCCCTAAGTTTTCTTTGAGCTTATGTATTCAACCTTTTCACTAACTCATTTAAATTGTGGTTAACTAACTAAGGGGAGCGTTTATTCCCCTTTCTCCTGGCCATCTTGCTTAGAAGATCACTCAGTACTTACCTGACCCGATTGGGCAAGGAAAAGTGAGCACTGCATATGCTTATGACTCAGAAAAGACCAGCCAGCTATATTATCTAGAACGTACAGCAGCAGACTGTCTCGAGGGCATACAAGCCAAATTGAGTTAAGAGTGTCCCCAGTAACTGAGGCAGCCAGGAGCTTCTAAAGATTTGGTGAAATGAGGGAAAATCCAGTTAAGAACATGCTTCCATATACATAATAGTTTTAAAAAGTAAAAGGTGAAAGTTTTCATAAATACCCCTGTCATTTAATGTTCTTTTAACTGTATTGATTATTTTCCAGTTGTGTTTCAAAGACACTCTGATATAACATTTAGAGCAAAGTGTACTGTCAATGCCTTATGAAAACAAAATCTAGATCTTCACTCAGAGCCCCTCTGTACCAAACAACAACAAAAAGCCACACTCGGGAACTTCCCTGGTGGTGCAGTGGTTAAGAATCCGCCTGCCAATGCAGGGGACACGGGTTCAAGCCCAGGTCGGGGAGAATCCCACATGCCACGGAGCAACTAAGCCCATGTGCCACAACGACTGAGCCTGTGCTCTAGAGCCCGCGAGCCACAACTACTGAGCCCATGTGCTGCAACTACTGAACCCCGTGTGCCTAGAGCTCGTGCTCCACAACAAGAGAAGCCACTGCAAGGAGAAGCCCGCACACAGCAACAAAGAGTAGTCCCCGCTCACCGCAACCAGAGAAAACCTGTGTGCAGCAACGAAGACCCAACACAGCCAAAAATAAATAAATAAATTTTTAAAAACCGCACTCTGAACTGAATTAAATAGAGTTGAGGCTAGAATTTTAATTAAGATGAATGAAAATATTTTAATACCCTACTACAGCTGGATGTGTAGGAGAAGGAAAGAAATAACTGCTTTGTCAAAGCACGCATCAGTGGACTTCCCTGGTGGTGCAGTGGTTAAGAATCCACCTGCCAATGCAGGGCTCCCGGGTTCGAGCCCTGGTCCTGGAAGATCCCACATGCCGCCGAGCAACTAAGCCTGTGTGCCACAACTACTGAGCCTGCGCTCTAGAGCCCACAAGCCACAACTACTGAGCCCGAGTGCCACAACTACTGAAGCCCATGCACCTAGGACTTGTGCCCTGCAACAAGAGAAGCCGCCCAATGAGAAGCCTGCGAATCGCAACAAAGAGTAGCCCCAGCTCGCCGCAACTAGAGAAAAGCTGGAGCGCAGCAACAAAGACCCAGGGCAGCCAAAAATAAAAATAAATTAATTAATTAAAAAAATTTTTTAAAAAGCACACATAAGTAATATTTCCAGATTTAGTTTCAGGGTTAAGTAGATAACAAAGTGATAATCATACTGTTCTTCACCAGACCTACAGACATATTTGTTTTGAAATCATTGCTCATGGAAATAATCCTAAAATTATAATTAGAGAAATCATGAAAGACCTTGACCAAAAAAAAAAAAAAAGAGAGAGATAAGGATCAGCCGTTCGAATATTCAATATAAGTCCTAGTAATCGTCCAGAACTTAAAGTAATATCTATTTTTCTTTAATGGTTGAAGTAGTCTCTCCCAGAAAAATTTTTAAATATGGCAAATGATAACCTCTCTTTAATAGAGTTAAATATATTTTGCAAGTAACCTTATGAATTAGAGGATGACCAAGCCAGTAGGAAGGAAGTAGAGAAGAAAAGTAGAGAAGACATAAACAGAGACAGCAATGTGATACACTTACAAGTATGCAAGTTTTTGCTAGTATCTCTGCTCTCAAACATCACAACCATCCAGTGACAACAGGGTTGCTAACACACAATGTGGTGTGATTGTGATGTGGGTGTGTATTAATTTATAAGGTGGGGTATGAAAGCTAGAGGGTTGACACCTTTGAATTAAAAAATTTTGGGGGGCTTCCCTGGTGGCGCAGTGGTTGAGAATCTGCCTGCTAATGCAGGGGACACGGGTTCGAGCCCTGGTCTGGGAAGATCCCACATGCCGCGGAGCAACTAGGCCCGTGAGCCACAACTACTAAGCCTGGGCGTCTGGAGCCTGTGCTCCGCAACAAGAGAGGCCGTGATAGGGAGGGCTGACGCACCTCAATGAAGAGTGGCCCCCACTTGCCGCAACTAGAGAAAGCCCTTGCACAGAAACAAAGACCCAACACAGCCAAAAAGTAAATAAATTAATTAATGAAAAAAATTTTTTTTTTCTATTGAATCATCAAACCTGTATTAAGACCTAGCAGGAACAAGATGAGGAATAAGAAAGTATGAGAAAGATATATTCTCTGTTCTCTAAAATCTTAGATATAGTCTTGTAGAGGAGATGACAGACATTTTTGATAAAGAACACTTAACAAAAGCGTAAATGAGGGACTTCGCTGGTGGTCCAGTGGTTAAGACTTCGCCTTCCAATGCAGGGGATGTGGGTTCAATCCCTGGTCGGGGAGCTAAGATCCCACATGCCTCAAGGCCAAAAAAACCAAAACATAAAACAGAAGCAATATTGTAACAAATTCAATACAGACTTTAAAAATGATCCACATCAAAAAAGTCTTAAAAATAAAGTAAATGACACAACATTGTAAATCAACTGTACTTCAATAAAATAAATAAATTTTTAAAAAAAGAATGGGGCTTCCCTGGTGGCGCAGTGGTTGAGAGTCCGCCTGCCGATTCAGGGGATGTGGGTTCGTGCCCCGGTCTGGGAAGATCCCACATGCCGCGGAGCGGCTTGGCCCGTGAGCCATGGCCGCTGAGCCTGAGCGTCCGGAGCCTGTGCTCCACAACGGGAGAGGCCACAACAGTGAGAGGCCCGCGTACCGCAAAAAAAAAAAAAAAAAAAAAAAAAGAATGGAAGGCAGCACATGATTAATCACCAAACAAATATTGAAGGAGTGTTAAGTGATATATGAGTTTGGATAAGAGAGAAAAAAGTCAATGGAATTTCAGAAAGGTCTTAGTAGAAATAGCTCAATCTACCCTACCACGTTTTTTAGGGCACATTTGATTATTCTCTTCTCTATGAACACATCTAAAAAGTAAATACCATTCTATAACAAGAATCAACTTCAAGTCAGTTATATAGCAAATTCAAAATTTTAGCACTTTTCGTATTCACCTCTTTGGTTTGAAATAAATTTCACTAGAAATATGACCACTTGGGGTATTTTAAATAAATGATGTCAGACAACCTTACATGGTAGCATAAGTTCACCAAAATTCTATGTCAGTCAAGATGTGTTTTCTGTTCAGTTACAAACAATATTTGCTCATTTAGAATGAGGTCTCCTTGTCACAAATATTGTGCTAAAGTTAGTTTTCATATGGATTTGAATACATTAATTTCAGCTTCTATGGAGAAAGCAAGACTGCTTCAAACTTTAAATTTAGGTTAAAATAAGCACTTGTTTCTGAACTTTATAGGTTTTTAAATATTTTTCCAAAAAATACCTGAAATAGTCTTTCCCTCAACAGTCTAAAAATCATGAAATGTACTGAATGTAGTGTTTGAATGTCAAAAATGCTTGATTTGTTCAATAACAAAGTCCCTTACTGAACTATTTCTGGAATGTTTAAAAATTATAGTCCAGCTTTTCTGAAATCTTTAATTTTCAGATGCCCCTTGATTTTTACAAATATCCTACTTGTAGAAATGGACAAGAAGTTTACATATATTTCATGAAGGCTATTTGAGGGTTGGAGATGTGTAGATGGGAAGAATTATCCTTCATCCCTTTTTGCAGATTATAAACCAAGCCCCCAAAGGTCTTTTTTTTTTCAAGATGGAGATACATTCCTGAAGTTTTACTGAAGCTGTTTCCCTCACCCAAATGAAGTAACCAGTCACTTTAACTCAAAATTCTGTTTGTATTCTCAAAATGACACTGTTCAGTAACCCTGTAGGCTCAGCTGTTAAAGTCTCTGGTTTTATAAAAATAGTGAAGATGTTTCTTAAGGCCCCAAAGGTCTTAGTTTTGAATCTGTACAAAGGAACAAATGATAATTTAGCTTTAGATACTGCCCTAAGTTTGCATACAAGCCAAGGATGGAACCCAAGTACAAAGCTGGTCTGGGTTTTCTGGTCCACATCACAGTTTCCTAACACCCCCTCTCTGGCCCTTTCAGATGACTCTGTCAGCATGCCCAGTGTGGTAAGTGAACAAGAAGCTTACCTCCTGAGTGCCATTGGAAGGAGGCGGTTCTCCAGCCATGTCTCCAGCATGTCTGCACCTCAGGCTGAGGTGGGCATGTTACCCAGCCAAAGGTAAAGAGCCACGGATATGTTATACTCTGCCTTTGGGGGCAAAGGTAGAATTTCTGAAAACTCACTCCTGTTATTCTAAAAAAGGACTAAAGAGAAGCAAACAATCAATGTTGTTAAGTAGACCATTCAAACAACTTTTCAACGAGGGTTGCACAGGCAACAACTTGCAGAGAGTTTTCTAAGCCAGGCCAGTAGAAGGGATCTCAATTTCTAATCCAAACATTGTTTCTCCTTAAAATTTTTCTATAAACAGATATATGGTCTTCTTTCATGGTCTTCTTTCAGATGACATTCTTGTATTTCAGCTATAACATCAGCTAAGCTAACAATGAGTACCTGGCAAGTGTATAGGACTAGCTTGATATATGTGGTAGTTTAGACTTCTGGTGTATCGTCAGTATTTAGTTGGAGGTAGTGATGCTTAACCAAGCAGAAAAAGACCTATGCCACTATGTGTGACGTTGGGCAGGTCAATTAACGGAGCCCACTGTTTACTCCTCTGTGAAATGAGAGGTTAGCTAAAGTTGATCTTTAAGGTAACTTCTCTACCTAGAGAGTTTTATGTTTCCATAGCTAAACTCTTTAAAACATTTTCTTTGGTGTTCTCTGCCCTCTTAGAATATAGATTTAAAACTTTATATATATAGTTTACCATATATATGGTTATATAGGAAATGATCTGACATAAGAAATAAAACATTATCTATTTCAGAGGCAGTATTTTTACTTCAGAAACTGAATTCTTTCAAAGAATCAGTCTTATGTGTTTTTATCTAGTTTGTTGTTTATTCTTATTACCTATAGATTCATTGTGGTAAAACTTATACATGGAGAATAAGAACAATCAGGGCACATTCTAATGCTCAGATAAAATTAGTTTACACGCAGAAATAATTACCCTAGACCTATATCCTTTAGCAAATCATTCCTGAACTGTACGGATGAAGTAAAATTTGTGAAATAAAGCCAAACTTTGGAGAATATTGAAAAAATAGGGGGAAATGATAAGAGATTAATAAGTAAATTGCATACTTAAAAAGAAAGCATTATTTATGTACTATTGAGTTATTACAAAAATTGGTAGTATATAAGGATTACTATCATTGTAAGAGATTGCTTTACCTACCATTTGGTAATTTATCTTTGAAAAGGAAGTCTTATAAATAAAATATATGAACAAAATCAGAGCCAAACTATAAAATATCCAAAAAAAGATGTAAAGTCATACAAGCAGTTAATACTGGTAAGTAGTGATTTATCTTTAATTGCTAGAAATGTGCAAAGTTCTATCAAGAATAAACGAAAACTATCTAGCAGTCTGTTTAAAAGTTTAAATTAGGGAATTTTAAGTAAAGAGTTTTTTTGGTTATTTACCTAAAGTAACTAGGCCATCAATTTCCTTTGTACATAATCCGTTAAGGAGCTATCTCATTTCTGGGGAGAAAATTTGTTCTATTACGGATATACTAGAAATCCAGAAAAATAAGATAGTTAAACCCTCTGGGCTAGGGAAGGTAATGATGTCTCTGTGTGTTAGGGAAAGCCTCTTTCTGGGGATGGTTGCTATTTTTACAGCATGCAATTAGGTGAACAACAATTCTCTAGAGGCAGGCACTCCAGTTTTCTAAATTGTTTAATTCCATCCATTTTAACAACTATTTATTGAGTGCCTCGTGAGTACTTAGCTCAATGCTAGGCACTGAAGGAAAGGGAGAGAAAGTATAACACAGTTTCTGTTCACAAATTCCCAAATCAGTGTGATTCAAATAAATCAATAAACTAATTATTCTTTCACCAACCTGACAGGTTTCTTCTTTTGACATTTACAATTCAGTCACTAGAGGATGGAGTGAGGACATAAATGCGAGTTCCATGTGTATTTTCCAGGGCTATCTTCCTTCCACTTGTTTACTTGCATTGCAAGTAAAATTAGCAGGTGAAGTCAGGTTCTTTCTTTGCTTTTCTTAATGGCATCAGTTCCAAGAGTTGGGTTGTGGCAGTTCATGGTAAGTGGTTTCTGTGTGATCATGTCATAACGCACAAGAAAGAAGCAGGATCCTAATCAATGAAAGATCTGTACATATGACAGGTGAAAAATCATAACCACCCAGCCAGATGGTTACCAATGGAATGATAGTTTTGTCTTCTACAGATTCGTTCTGTAGTGCGTTCCAGAGCTCCCGTGTTCATTTGGAGCTCGTTTTAAGTCCCAACTCTTGACCAATAAATAGATCACTCACTCCTCTGAGAGTTGTATCCACCCAAAGCCCCTCCTCCCCGTTGCCTTGAGTCCTAGGTCTTGACAAACCCAGCACAAGGTGAGATGGTTGACTGTCTCCTTTTTCTTCCTTGTTCTGTTAAATTTATTTATTTATTTTTGGTTCTTGGAATCAGAAAAGTGCATGCTTTTTTTCTTTTTCTTTTATTTGTTTGCATTTTCTTTCCCTAAATGCTTCATCTCCCTACCCCTCCTGCAGTGAACCTAATGTCCTCGATGACTCCCAGGGCCTGGCCGCCGAGGGCAGCCTCTCTAGGTACAGTGTCAACGCTACCTGTGTATTGGTGTCTGTGCTGGGAAATGAGCTGTACCCTGTCTCCTCTGTCTCTCTGTCTCCTCTCGCCCCATCTTGATATCGATTTCCATCCCTTGCCCTTTGTTGCTCATAAACACACAAGCCTGGAAGTCAAAGGTGTAGCCTCCTTTATTTTCAGCTTCAGAGCTCAATCAGAGATGGCCTAAAAAGTTAACTTTAAAAAAAAAAACCTGGAGTTCTCCTAGGGGCTTATCCCATGGACTGTCTCAGGAGTTTGATATGCAAAATGTTAAATTTATCCCACCTAATCATTTTCTCCCATGCTGATATTCCTTAAGAAACATTTTTTTCAGAAGCCTTTTAATACAACTCCCCATCATTAGGAAGCCTCAGTCCAGACAGATCTTTCAGCTAATACCATGGATGATAAGAAAACAGTGATGCTATAATAAGAGTACCAATGTCAGTACGATTTATATAATTCCCTCTCTTTGATGCATGCAGCATGACAGGCTATTATAGTAGCTTGTTCAAACAACACATAAAGAATGTCTGTCCCACCACTAAGATGACCACCAAATTTGCCATGAAATAGCAGACACAAACATTTCTTGGTGAGAGAAGTCTCATGATGCAAACAATATAATGGCTTAGCTATTGGTTTAAAGCTTCAGAAAGGGGGACTGCACCTTTAACACTCAGTTAAACCACGGCAAACATTCCTAATTTTGTGCTGTTGATTCACACCTCTCAACTAATCCTCATTAGGGGTAATGCTTCTTGTTCATGCTAAGAGTGCCTTTGTTCCGTCTCAAGATAAAATATTCCCTTTCAGGTTTGCATTATATAGTGAGTTGCACCTGTGTTTATTGCTTTATCACAAAGACGAGGAAATGTTGAGAGGCCATTCCTGTGAAAGGTGTCCTTTGTTTTCTTTGCATCTTGTTCAGATTTCACATTTTCTTCCACAATTGAAAATGGGAAATTTATTCCATCATCCGGTGTATCTTTTTTTTTTTTAACTGGCCCCATAATTCATGACATTCATTTGTGTTTGCGAGCCCCTGCCTGGACAGGTCAGTCTCTTATTGGTGGTAAATGTGGAAATGCTGCAGAGTGCAGGCGTAATTCCATTACCGAGAGCTTTGGGGATGAGGAAGAATGGAACAGTCCTCAGGGAGGTTTCCCTTCATTGTTCACAGTGTTGGAAGAGCTCTGAACCAAGCCTGGCACCGTGACCACTGGTTTCAAAGCATTCATTTGTTTAATGCTGAATGTTGCATACAAGACAGGAGAACCTAGTTAGGAAGATGATTTCAATGTCCTGTTGAGAGTAGAAAGTATTAAATTAGACTTCCATTTGGCGGACTTTGTCCCGGGCCTTCTCTAATTAGGCCAAATTCTATTCTTGCTGAGTAAAATGCTAGTCTGGGGTTGGTGAGAGAAGGCAGGAGTTTGAGTTGATTTTTATAAATTCTCCCAAGAATTTGGCCCTCTCTGGCAGGCTTAAGGGTTCTGACTGATCTGGAGTTGTCTAAACCAATCCAATCTGCTCTGGGTCCAGTGTTGATAGGAATAAACCCAAAGTTCTTGCTATCTGAGGGTGGTTCAGAGCCAAAGCTCTAGGTTTTATCTACAGTTGAATTAGTCGCTCATGGGAGGACACTGATGACTGTTTTAGGTCAACTGTTGTTGATCTGTTACTCCTGTAACTGGTGTGTTTGAGTTCTGTGTGTCAGTCACCTGGATTCATTTGTGGTCATTAAGAAACCAGAAAATGAGGCACTCACTTTGGATTCTAAATAATTCTGTAAATGCAGAGGCATTCCAACAGCCCGTAGCACGTCCACCTTTGCCATACACTGCAAATCATATCTCTTGAATTCCATCAGGTGACCAAGTTCTCTTTGGAGGAGAGGAACTTTTGGCATTTACTAAGAGGTGGGTTTATAAAATAGGATATATATTTTTTATATTTGGTTTCCAGGCTTTCTTATTTTTGGCATGAAACTTCTTTATGCTGCAGACTCTTAAAATCCTAAAGAAGCAGTAAGACATTAACAATGTAAATTACATATAACACACACCTGAGCAATCAGGACCTAAAAGACACCCAAAGGAATCCTAAGGAAAACCTTACTCCAAAGCTTAAAGAATATCAGCAAGCAAGCATGCCTAACGGAAAGTAATAAATCCTGTTCCTCCTCCCAACCCCACATTTTGATAAACTTTCTGGGGATTTGCTTTTGAAAGAGACTTGTTTTAGGCAAAATAGGCAAGTTCGTCTGAGGGCTAAATGAGGAAGAGACCAGGATAATAGTATAACCTGATGAATAGGTGGAAACCAATAAACGTTTTGCAGACCTTTAGAAAATTTCTTCTAGGATTTTTCTTTAACCTGTGCTAACTGGTTTCTTATAAAGATTCATGGCAAGAAGTATAAGCCTGTTAGAATCACTATGCTGAGAAAAAATTCTGTCTTTTGGAAATTAATAAACTGCAATAATATTTCATGGAAGAATTCTCTTCTTTAAGAGTGTTGCTCTTAGAAGTACAGAAACTTCAGTAGTTCTTCCCTGCCTGTACCAACACCCAAGTACACACACCATGGACCATATTTTCTCTCCAGAAGAATATAGACATACAAAAAGTTATTCAAGCGCTTAAGCCTAGAAGTTTATACTTGAGAGTTAAATTTTGTTTGGACACGTTAGAACATTTTGAAAGGCAGGAAATGACAACCAAATCTAGCTTAAAAAAAAGAGAGAGAGATTACAACACTATTTGATTCTGTAAAGGTAATTTTAATTGCAGTGGAAAATAAGAATGTGGCTCAAGTTTGAACAAGATATACAGTCTGGGTGAAACAAAATAAAAATAACCTATCCATCTCATGATCATCCACATTTTTTTCAAAGTATGCAAACTTGGCAAGTACTCTCAAATTACAAAGAAAAGATTAAAACAAACTTTTTATGTAGCTGAGAATTAATAGCTAAGAAAATGTGTGTTGTGATACCGAGAGAAGTGTACTTTGCCAATGCTAAATCAGTTCTTATAGGATAACTGAGATCCAGATTTTTCCCCCTTTTTATCTGATTCCAGTCTCTAATCTCTAAATTCTGTGGCATTCAAAATACATTTTCTTGGATGTTGTGGAGGCTAAGTAAATTTTAAATGATAATCTTTTACTGGGAAAGGGAAAAGTAGGATTTTGTCCACTGTTTATGTCTCTGTCCTCTATAAATGCTTTATGGCTCCTTCAGCTCTGGCTTTTTGCAGGCCTCTCACTGTTGTGGCCTCTCCCATTGCAGAGCACAGGCTCAGCGGCCATGGCTCACGGGCCCAGCCGCTCCGCGGCATGTGGGATCTTCCCGAACCGGGGCACGAATCCGTGTCCCCTGCATCAGCAGGCAGACTCTCAACCACTGCGCCACCGAGGAAGCCCCAGCTCTGGCTTTATGCATTCCCATCACAAGGCAAGCACTCAGGGAAAATGGCTACACTGTGTGCTTTGTACGCCCCCTACAGATTTCTCTAACCATATTAAAATTGAAACTAAAAGTACAGATAAAAGTAATGAAAATACAAATTCATTTTCTCTATACTAGTCTCACCCAGTACTTCTACTTAAAATTTTTATTTATGAAATCTATTTCTAGATTGAAATACACTTTTTTTGTACTTTGAGATGAGTGATATAAATTTTTGTTGTATTACTGAATGGGCCTTTGTTCCCCTATCCTTTAAGAAATACCATTAGTTATATATTCCATTAGGAGATACATATGTGTTTATACACTCCAATCCAAGTCTTCATGCTGAAAGAGGAGAAAAGAGGTCATTTGTGCCAGAATTGTCTTCTAACATTGTCTAAATTTCCCTAGCTTGTAAATTACTTCCTTGCATTTTGAGTAAGGTGTTTCTGGTTTTTGCAGAAAGTTGAGTCACATCAGTTCTGCCAAGACCCGAGTATATTTACTTCTCTAAAATCCAGATCGTTTGCCATAGTAATGTTGTTTAGTGACTCAAAAATACAAAGGATGGGGGGCTTCCCTGGTGGCGCAGTGGTTGAGAATCTGCCTGCCGATGCAGGGGACACGGGTTCAAGCCCTGGTCTGGGAAGATCCCACATGCCGCGGAGCAACTGGGCCCGTGAGTCACAACTACTGAGCCTGCGTGTCTGGAGCCTGTGCTCCGCAACAAGAGAGGCCGCGATAGTGAGAGGCCTGCGCACCGCGATGAAGAGTGGCCCCCACTTGCCACAACTAGAGAAAGCCCTCGCACAGAAACAAAGACCCAACACAGCAAAAATAAATAAACTCTTACCCCCAACATCTTACAAAAACAAAAAAAATACAAAGGATGATTTTAACTTCCATTTAGAAAGTTTTATTTGCTTTTATACTTATGGTTTTGCCTTTTTATTTGGCAAAACAGTGGAAATCAGCCATTCTCATTCCCAAGATTAAAATTTTTAGGTGGGCTTCCCTGGTGGCGCAGTGGTTGAGAGTCCGCCTGCCGATGCAGGGGACGCAGGTTCGTGCCCCGGTCCGGGAAGATCCCACGTGCCGCGGAGCGGCTGGGCCCGTGAGCCGTGGCCTCTGAGCCTGCGCGGCCGGAGCCTGTGCTCCGCAACTGGAGAGGCCACAACAGTGAGAGGCCCGCGTACCACACACACACACACACACACACACACACACACACACACACAAAATAAAAATTTAAAAAAAAAAAAAAAAAAATTTTTAGGGAATCAGTTTTCCCCAGAGAGATGCTTCAGGCAAACACCATGGTCTTCTGGTTGGTGTTATATTGCACACCTGATGGTCCACACATCACAAATCCTACACATGACGGAAATACTACATGACATGGGGAGAAGGTAAATTGAGACCACTTTTTACATGCAACTCTAATTTGATATAGACCCGAAATTACTTCTGCATAAATAACTTCAGTTATTAATTTCTCTGGCTGTTTATTATTAACATATCCTCTGCATGCAGTTAAGCCAGACTTTGATGTTCCAAATATAAACATGTCAGCATCACATTCTCAGGGAGAATATATATATATATTAACTAAGCTGTATTTCCAAGAACACATCCTATAAATTAATCATTTATATGTGCATTCCATTGATGAAATATTATATCATTTACATAGAACAGCTAATTACTAAAGCTATAAACTTGATCCATTTCTTAGATATAAGCGTCTCTATCCATAGAGAAAATTTTGATGCTTTTGATCCTCCCTTGGAATAATCATGATGAAATTTCCATTGTTTTGACATTTAACACCTCCTGAGCGACTCTTTTCTTGCACCATTTTTTTTCCTCACAATCTCAGATTACTGAATAAAATGAGACAAGCGGACTGCCTCTATTTCATTTTCTCTGCCCAAATATTTTTAAGAAATTTTATTACCTACTTCCTTCTAGTGGTCTAGAGGCAATAAATTCATTACAAGTGTAAAACAAGGAAGCATACTGTGTTACATCACTTTTCATATTCAAATCATTTTACATCAACTAACTTCTCTTCTCTACCTTAATGGGAGGTAGGTGGTAAGTATTAACCTCCCTTTACGGCCAAGGGAACTGAGGTAACATTTAGATGTCAATGAAGAATCCATTCCAGTGAAAGCTTTGCTTGGTACTTGGGAGAAACTTGTTTCTACTTTTGTGCATATGGTAATTGAATACTCTTTCCAATTTAAGACACGTTAAAATGTATAATTAATAAGGAGATGTCATTTCAAACATGCCAGCAGCTTAGTCTGGATTGCTTATCAGAATTTATTGCACTGTTCCTTTGCGGTAATTTTCCATCTTCATAGAAAGATCATCTATGGTACAAGGCCATATATGTATAAAAATAATGTACATTGACCTTTTGAACTTGATATTCAGGAGAACAAGAAAGTTTAAAAATCATCTGTTTTTAAAACTCTTTATGTAATTTTGTATTGTGTATCCCAAATGGTCTAATTACAATATAATTGCATCCTTATTTCAGAAAAACTATGATAAACTCCATTTGGGAATCATTGATTCTCTTTTAGTGGAAATATGAGTAAGACTTTTCAAAAATGACACATGTGACTGTGTCAAACATGTGATGATTAACTAGTTGTTAATACAACAGGGGAAACATCTGATTGTCCATCCTGCCACCTGCAGGGAGACTGTATTTAGGTAGCTCATTTTTTAAAAATAGCAATGAATGCATACAGTCTTTCCTTTTCGTAGACAGTTGCTGACTCTGCATTCCTCTGTGGAATATTTTACTGTCAAAGCTACTTGCAGATGACTCTCCTTTTGCAAATGCAAAGCAGAAATTAATTACCCATTAACCAAATAATCACATTGGCATCATCTACAGGGTTACAGTGTTCTCTGGGGTACATTTCTTTTTTTCACCTCCACTTCCATTATAAATTCCTATTATAGATGCATGAAGAATGAAAAAGGATCATGGGTCCATGACAGTGTTTTCAGCTTCACCCAACACTAAAATAGGGACCACTGCCAGCAGTCATTTTTGCATATGAAAAAGACACATACACAGTAAATTTGGGGGGAGCAGGTTGTTGCTTTTATAAATTGTGTATTACGTTTGGGTGCAGCTATTCGATATTAATTAAACTTCTAAGTTGTAATGACAGCTTAATTACTTTTAAATCAGCCTTTTAAATCTAAAATCATTTTTACAAGACATTTAATTGTCTATCCATGCTGACTATTCGTTTACTCAGTCACAGAGACTTCAGGCTGCAAACATGTGTTGAATGTGACCCTTCACCCAAATGGATTCTGTGTCTGATGTGTTTGATATTTGTTCATCTTATTTTCATTTAAATCGGAAATTTTTAAAAGGTGTTCCCATCCATGTGATAGAGTTGTACATGTTTGTTTGTCACCACCTTTCTCCTTACCCTTGAAAAAAAAAATTGAGATTAGCATATAACATCTTAAGCCTTTTGGTGGCTTCCAAACCAGGGGTGTGATGTTTTGCTGAATGGTGGATCCTGGCATCAGTGATTGAAAACAGAATCTCAATTTTGGCAGCTTGGGGCTACAAGGCCTCTTCCCTCCTAAACCTTTGAAAACTCCCATCCCAGGATTCTTTCCCAACCTTCCTTCAAAGATAACAGTATCTTTGAAGTGACTGTTTCCTGTAAGTGATTTTGACTAACACCCACCAGACAATGGTCTTGTGTGCTTTGCTCCAGGGCACACTAACACTGTGGATACTCTCAACAGGGTGGCAAGTGTGCAGAGTGAACCTGGCCAACAGAACCTCCACACTCAGCAGCCGCTGGGGAGGAAGAGGGGCCTGAGGCAGGTAAGCAGACCCTGGAAGGGCAGGAGAGTCATCCTGTGAAATGGAAGGTCTACACAGTTTTTAATGCCCATGTATATTAAGACTATATTTTACCTTCTTCCCACCTGAAATAAGCAGTGCAGAGCACCTTTAAAACATGGTAAGTGCTTGGGCAAGTGGAGAGTTTGGGGCTTCTATTTTTAGCTCTAAATCTTCTTATTAGCAAAGCTGATTACTTGGTAAAACAAGTGGGCCTGTATTGTTATTTGCTCCCTATGCAGAAACCTTTGCCAGCCAAACTGCTGACAATGGAAGACTCGTTATAAGGTTGATTTAAGGCCTGTTTCTGTAGAGAGGCAGAGACAGTCATCCTTTCTTCCTCGTTTCAAGATTAATAATTCAATTGAAAACTGAAATCGAAGTAAAGATCATCTTTATAAATTTCCCTAGGTGGGGTTCCTTTATGTTACTGTCTAAATAAAAATCTAAATGAGGCTTTGTGCTGTTGCTTTGATGGGGGCATCCCAGCACTGATTCGGAGACCAGACGTTTTCCCCGTACCTGAGGTGTTTTTCATCAACCTCCCCTTGAGAGTTAGCATATGTTCAGCTACAGCTTTCAGATGAGCAAAGGCTGATTGGTAAGCAATCATTGTTAGTTTTGTATCCTTAAATTCACTGAAATTCTCACTGTGACTATTTCAAATTATGTGAATGTTCTTAGGATATATAAAGGAGTAATAACAGTAAGACAGGAGTGGCTAAGGGGATGCCAGAATCAAATACGTACTTGTATTTAAATATGCAGAAAGAAGTTTATTTGATTGGCTATGAATGTTAAGGAACAACCATAAGACCCACAAAGAAGGGAACAAACCACAGTCAGAATCCTCTGAGCTCAGTCTTTCCTCCCAGGCAGTTAGACCCTTCTCGCTAGCTTTCTTCTGCCTGTTCTCTTTAGCTAAGACGTCCTCTACTATCACGTCAGAAGACTCAGACTGAACCCAGAAACCGCCACGGGGCTCGGCTGTCGACCACCCGCAGGAGCATTCAACCGAAAACGAAGCCATCCGGTGAGGCCTCCTGTGTCCCTTCTGACTACACATTGACACACTGCCCTGCCACACAGCCAGGAAGGCCTGCAGAGACTGAGCTCATGCAGATAAGCACACTTTTGGGGAGCCACTAGGAAAAGGGACGAAATTTCCCAGGAAACTTGAGTGCCTTTTTTTCGCTCACCTTTCCCAATTCCATCCCTCCCCTCATGCACCTGGGAAATGGAACAGTCCAAGGTAAACCACAAATGCTATGAAATTTGATGATAGACGGTTGTGTTTCATTTACCCAAGCCAGGAACTGGGTTTGTTATATGTCTTACTGAGGACAAAGGAATGATAAATAATAGGGACTTTTAAATCTTGTTGGCACTTGTTATGAGCAATGACCAAGTTCCCTTAATGACCTATGCCAATTTTTTTAATGTAAAAACTGTTTATGTGAAAAGGCTATTTAAAAAAAATTTTTTTAATAAATTTATTTTTAAATTTATACTATTTATTTTTGGCTGTGTTGGATCTTTGTTGCTGCACGCAGGCTTTCTCTAGTTGAGGCGAGCAGGGGCTACTGTTTGTTGCAGTGCGCGGGCTTCTCCTTGCGGTGGCTTCTTTTGTTGCGTAGCATGGGCCCTAGGCGTGTGGGCTTCAGTAGTTGTGGCGCATGGGCTTAGCTGCTCCGTGGCATGTGGGTTCTTCCCGGACCAGGGCTCAAACCCATGTCCCCTACATTGGCAGGCGGATTCTTGACCGCTGCGCCACCAGGGAAGTCCCTGAAAAGGCTATTTTATGCAAAAATGATTTTTGTACTCAAGTCCTAGTCTTTGTAAGAAGGTGAAATCAATACATATACATAATAGTCTAATATGCTCTCAGTTTACTGATAAAACAGCAATGTCTTTACTAAGAAAAGTCAGGAGACACTTGTTAAAACTAATTATTAAGCACTGGCAACCTACTTTCCTCCTATTCCTATTTACTGCTCTACTTCTGACCTACAGTGGATCAGAAACGATCTGTGACCTTCACCGAGGCTCAGGCAGAGCCAGCCGGTGCCCCAACAGACATGCTTCCTGCCACAGGCCAGCCACAGGGCTGCAGCCAAGCCCCATCCAGGAAACCAGATGGAATGGACAAACCAGTGCTCACGTCTTCCCCGGCCATTGTTGTTGCTGACCTTCACAGCCTGTCTCCCAAGCAGGTGAGGCCACTGGAGAAACAGGCAAGTCTTGCTCCTTGCATACTTCTGTCTGGGAACCATTGGGATATGCAGATGTCATCCATATAACTTAAGCCTGGGTCTGTAATGTTTTGTTAGACAGACACTGGTCCTGTCATCATGAAAAAAAACCAAACTGTAAAGTCTATGGCCAAGAATACATCTCCTTAAGAAGGCATAAGAGAAATCTTCATACTCTTTGTTATGAAAAACCTAAGAAATATTTCATAGTTAAAAGAACCATTGAAAACCAGCATATAATACATGATTGACAGTTGAAGTCAAAAAAATATATAAAGTTACCAATTTAGATGAAACCTTTAAATATAGAACCTTCTGAATCCTGTGAGAGGAAGTTGTTTTGATCTTTTTCGTCGTTGTTTTGAGCTTTTTCGTCGTTTTGATATTTTCTTGTTGTTTTGATTTTTTTTTCCCTGCTTTTCAAAAAAAAATTTATTTATCTTATTTATTTCTTTTTGGTTGTGTTGGGTCTTTGTTGCTGCGCGGGCTTTCTCTAGTTGCGGTGACCCGGGGCTACTCTTCATTGCGGTGTGCGGACTTCTCATTGTGGTGGCTTCTCTTGTGGAGCATGGGCTCTAGGCGTGCGTGGGCTTCAGTAGTTGTGGCACACGGGCTCAGTAGTTGTGGCTCATGGGCTCTACAGAGCAGGCTCAGTAGCTGTGGCACATGGGCTTAGTTGCTCCGCGGCATGTGGGATCTTCCCGTCCAGGGCTCAAACCCATGTCCCCTGCATCGGCAGGCGGATTCTTAACCACTGCGCCACCAGGGAAGTCCCTTTTTCCCTGCTTTTGATTTTTATCATTAAATTCCCATAGGTTCCACTTTCTTCTCATGTGGTGTTTAAAGAAAGCTAAGGGGCAATATACTATATACGTTTGTAAAGTCTTTAATGGTTAAAGAGCATTGTAATACCATTGTCTCATTTTTATCCTCACAGTCTATAGGATAAGTGGGGCAAAATATTATGCTCATGCAACAGATTAGAAAACTGAGGCTTAGAAAGTTGGAAGGGCCTATATGAGGTCTCACATATACCAAAGGCTAAAGCTGGGTTCACCCTTGGGATTCCTTGTCCAGTTACAGCTGTACAACAAACATTCCTTGATCCTTTTCCCTAGTACCCATCCTACCTTTCCATGATGTTGTGATCCTTTTGGTCACAGGGTGAAAGCCTCCCAGCTGAAGAAGGAGAAAAGAAGGAGGACACAGAAACACAAGGTGCTACAGCACATAGTCCCCTCTCTACTCAACTCTCAGACCCTGATGACTTCACAGGCCTTGAGACATCCATCCTCCTACAGCACGGAGACACTGTCCTTCACATCAGTGAGGAAAATGGCATGGAGAACCCCCTCCTGTCTAGTCAGTTCCCTTTTACTCCCACTGAGCTAGGGGAGACTGAGGTAGACCTAGATGAGTCTCATGTTTAATTCTGTACCTTTTAAGAGTTGTAGGTGTAGACAAGATGTGGAAGGGATCACTTTGCTAAAAGTTGAAAACTTGCACTTGGAAAAGATGAAAACATAGCACTTTACACTCAATAGGTAGCACAAATCCAGTGGATTTTGCTGTCGATGTGCATATTGTTTCATAAACATCTTTTAAAAATCAATGGCTAAGATGGTTTGGTTGTGTGAAGACCATAAAATCTAGGGAGGAATAAAGGGAAAAAGCCATTTCACTGCACATTGTTTATGATTCAAGAAGCCTTGAGCAGTTGAAAATGTATACTGTTACAGAGCTGCTTACTTAGGAATATTAACAAATAATGTGTTCTAAAAAGAGAAAGCAATTTTTTGAGGTTACATTATACATCTCATGCAAATGTTTATTTTTCTAATTTCAAAATCATTAAATCAGGTGGCTGTACAAGTAGCAATTTACATAAAAGTAATCAATAAGGAAAATATTAGTTTTGGGAAACTTGATAGCAAAGAAGCCTGCAGTCATTTTTTTTTTTTTTTGATCAACAATACAGCCATTTAGAAGAAGAAAAAATACTATTTTTAGAGCTGTGGATTTTTCAATATTTATTTTTTAACTGTCATTTTCATTGCATATTGTAAATCAAAATGCTAATGCCATAAGATCATTCCATTTCATAACACATTAGAGAATATTCTAGAAATCATCAGACATAATTCTGAACTAAGAAGAACCTAAATAGCCTATACTATAATAAAAATTAAATGTAAATATAATAGCTAAAAAGAGATGGTATTCCTACTTCTAGTCCTGACTACATCAATGCCGAGATTGGGAGATGTTGGGAAATGTGATTACTTTCCCTTACAGTGTCCTGTGCCTGCCCTTGATGGCATATTTTCAGATATTATATTAAGGTTAGTGTTGTTAGAATTGGTTCAATGAAATAACTCTTTCTCAGTGTTAACAATATTCATATCCTTTAGATATTAAGTTTATGAAGAAAAAATATAAAGTGAGCAATTTCTCTATAGACAGAGCTTGTATATTTTACTTTAACTTGAAGTTCAGTTACTTCAAGAAAAGTATAAAACCTGGCTTGTGAGGCTATATCTAGTGTGTTATTGATCCTGTAGCAGGGCTTGGCATCATGTAGTTCAAAATTAAATTTCAAAACTTTAACAGTTTACATTAGAAAACTGTTACATAACTTCTAAGTGTATAAAAACTCATATTATATATATATGTAAATTGGTATGGTGGTGGGGTGTGTGTGTGTGTTTTCTAGTCCTCAAGCTAAAGTTTAGACTGTGATTACATTGCAGTGAATTTGGAACCCATTCTGTACACTTAAATTTTGACTACATTGGCTATGATATGGTATATGTATATATAAAGGAGACCTACTAAACCCACCCAACTCACAAAGGAAACTTATTTTTCTCTTAGAATTGCTTATTAAACAGGCATTGTTTTTAATGTGATATATACTTTCAAATATAATTGGGGTTTTGGTCTTATTCACTAATAGAATGAAAGATATCTGTGAGTTAAAGGACAAAACTAAAAATTGCAAATCTAAAACTTCAGAAAACAGAGGTGGTAAATGGCCTCATCTATGTTTTACAATATTTTCAGGACATTTACACTTAATGCTGAATACTCAAATGCAGAAATATACATATATAAGTGGTTTTATGATTCTTTCTAAGCTGATATGTTTCGCCTGTTAAAAATTATGCTGCTCCCTTAGTGTTAGAGGCCTTATGTTTGGTAATTACAAGTGTCTGTGCTATATGAGTCTATATATGTGCGTGTTTTGTTCCAGTTTCTTGATTCTTGACTCAAATTCTCTATGTATAATCGTATCAAATATTTAAAAAGTAAAAGGGTCAAAGAAGATTATTAAATATCTGACCAGAATCCTATATACCTTTATATATATTTTAAAAGTATTGGGGTGTTTTGAACATGACTATGCTGGCCTGTCTGCCTTTTAACCTGATTCCTTCACTCTAGTGTTATGGAAGTCTACTGGAAACTTTTTCAATAAGCTAAGTAATGTTGTACCTTGCAAAAAAGTCTCCACTCTGACAAACAGGGCCTTATAGAGTGGGAATGTTTTCATACTGGGACTATGGAGATTTTGCAGATGTGCACATCTGTTCCATTTAAGGTGCCCTTAAACGTGTTGAATGTAATGTGTTAAATGTTTATGTGTAATTGATAAAATATCTATATGTATGTGCATAAGATTGTCACAAGATGTATTCTCAGGAATACTGTTACCTGGAGTTTGAAGGAATAATTATTTAAAAAAACAAGAAAAAGTCGGGCAAGATTAGACAAAGTTCAAGATAAGTAACAATATTTTGTAATTCAAAATATTATTGAGTATATGACTAAAAGTTCATTACATATGATAAATATAGTATTGGTAATAGATCATTTATTAAGCTATGATTCTTAATATTTATCTTGTTCAGAGGAAAATTAAAACAGATACCTACTTCCCATGTATAAAAAATTGGACTCAACCAAGAGGTTGCTTCTTCTGAAATTAACTTTTGAGAGACCTTAGAATAAGCATGTATCATCCACGAGAGTGGGTATAGATTTACTCATATTCAATTAAAGCAGTTCAAATTCTGGATACAGCTTTTTATACAGCAAAACATTTTACTTTCATTTTTCAGTGTGTGCTGCTTTCTGTAATTCTATTAGATAAGTTGTTTTTTTCCAAAAAGGAAACTGAGTTATTGAGTGCATTGGGGCAAGGCACTGAGAACTACAGTGTCAACAGGCATAAATGGGCATAGCAATGCTGGAGGAGTTTCGGGGTCTGATTAGGGCCTGTTGAGTAGGCTGGAGGTAACTGATTTGCTATTTCAAGCCTCCAAGAATACCTTAGGCAGGATGATATCTCCTCCTTCTTTAGTTATCTGTCCCTCTAGTCAATGAAAAACATTCTCCAGTCTGCTGTCCAGCTCTGAGAGTATCTGAGATAGGAATAGAGTATATATAGGGACCTACAGGGAAGAAAGGGTCATAAATAGAATGACAGTCCAAAATAGACATTAAATATCCTTCCTCAAGTTATACATGAGACTAATAGTCTCTGGAATTTGCTGCGATCACACCGAGTCATGCTGTTGCCCCATGCTGTTGCCCTGTGACCTCACACTTCCAATTCCACCGCCTGTCTTGGCAGTGAATAGAAAGTCCCACCTCCTCATTTACTTCAGTGGGTCCTAACTGCAGCATTTCAGAAACAAAGTTTGGTTTGACACTCAGGAGAATAAAAACAAGTTTAGGGCAGAATGTATCTGGAAAAACTTAAGACAAATTTTCTTATGTTATTTTTGGATCATTTAGGATTACAGATCAATGTACCTCCATATTTTTCAAAAGTCACTGTGACTGCAGGATGAAAATCCTTTATTAGCCATTTTATAGGTAAAAACAAAAGATTGACTACACAGCCAATGTCCCTCAGATGACTATAAAGTTTGTTATGAATACTGAATGACCAAAGAGCATGGAAAAAATGCATATGAATAAATACTGAAATGTTTATGAAAGATATTTATGAAAGATAAGACTTCTGTGTTTGAATATGCACATATAATAAAATAAATCTAAAAACATTTAAGATGCCTGATTGAGTTTTGGTTCTCATTTTTCAACATAGGGAATAGGTTAACTCATTCAGGAAAGTGTTCATTTTAGATCCCTGCGGTGTGCTTTCATTTTGGATCCCTGGAGCTCACCTTGACATCTCTCCTCAACCCTCATAGTCCGGCCTGAGGTCACTCGTCAACTGGACACCTCCAATTCCTTCCTCCTATTCCAGATGAGCTCCATTCTACTCATGCTTTCCATCCCTAACTTTCAAAATAAAGCAGAATGCGCATATTGGGAGACAAGTTCCCCAGTGTGACTTCTCTGCCCAGGTATGACCGTCCGGAATGACTGGTAGATTTCCTGGGAGGAATGTTAAGGACCAGGTTATGCGCTGAATGTGGCCAGAACCACTGTGGGATACATGTTTACTACCAGTTCTTTTATACAAAGTGCTCTATTCTTACCCTCTTAAGTTATGCTCTTGCTAAATCCTTTTTTTTTTTTTCCCTCCCTTGAATTTGTTACCTGAAAAACTGTGTTCCTCTCTTGGTGCGAGTCGAGCCAAAAGACACAACCAAGCCAAAGAGCAGGAGAAGGACCTACTACTTGCAGCAAGAAAGGAGAACACGAGGGATCTCTCCCAAAGCAGTGTCTTCCCAACAGGAAACTTGGGTAAGTTTTATGCTAAGGGTACATGCGTATTGATGAAGGGGCTTGGGCTGTGGACAGAGTCCAAGATTTAGTGGATTGAAGTCATAAGGGTCAGAAAAAGTCAACATGTCATCTCTTAAATTCCTGTTGATCTGGTGGTTGAGGCTTTAGGCTAATCATCTCCATTGAAAAGAACTGGTTGAATTTACAACTGATACACTATCTTCGCTATTGTTACTTCTCTTGCCTGATAACAGGCATTTGTTTCTGCATTGTTTGTCCCCTTAAGATCAGTAATTACTATACAAAAGAATCTGAAAAAGAATACATATATGTATATATACACCCGAATATAGAACTATATATAACTATATACATATATATATAAAACTGAATCACTTTGCTGTACATCAGGAAGTAACACAACATTGTAAATCAACTATACTTCAATAAAAACAAAATGACCACCTTTAGGACAAAATCACTTTCTTCTTCCTTAACAAAGACATCTCCATAGCTTATACCTTTTCTTACCCCAATACATAGCGTATTTCTATTATTATATCTGGTACCTCTAACCACATATATTACTTAGAATTCTCAATCCTTTGAAATTTTAATTTTTAAATGAAAATGAAGTGAATAATGATCATTGTGAACTGTAAAAAAAAATAATAATAATAATTACTGAGACCTGTTCAAGGGCAAACATTGTGGCCAGGCTTAGATGACAATAGCTTAGGCCAAAAATGCCTTCTCTTACATTAAGAAAGCCATGCCTGGTTTTCTTTCTCCAGAGACCCCTCCTCCCCCACCTCATCTGCTTACAGTTTTACTACGGTTATTTCCCCCACCCAATGATCCTAGACACATTTGGCAAAGAAATAGCCACTCTTACCCTGTTCTGGATTTTGTCTGAACAGTAAATAAATGTATTGCAATTTGTCAATAAGCAGTCTTGTGAGAGAAGGTAAGGATGAGGGCCAGAAGCAGAGGAGAGTAATAATAACCACCACCATTTTAAACTGAGCACCAGGCATCCGGTCCTGGGCACATACTTGATTCACAAATGTTAAACGTTGAGCCCTGTCTTAACAGATGAGAAAATTGGAGGCAGGGAGAAGTGACTTGCCAGGTCACCCATCTAGTATCTGGTAGAACCAGGATTCCGCCCTAAATCAGACTCCCACCGCTCTTGAGAAGGATTCAAAGAGAAATAGAAGAAGGGTGTTTTTTTTTGTTCTTCTACAAGTACAGGGATGGAGAGGAAAGGAACGCATATGCAAACGATGGAGAAACAGAAAAGTGATAAGAGGGCAAGAGCTGAGAGGGAACTGCAGGGGAAGTAAAACTAAAAAAGATTAAGAAACTCCTCAGAGGACTGAGAAACCTGAAAGGCTTGTTTTAAAAGCAAAGGTCAGAGGAAGGAGGAAGGTGCCTCACGCCGAGGCCCCGCCCCTAAGCCCTTAGAGGGGCCCCCCCTCCCGCTAGGGGAGGCGGGACTTCCCCCCTCAAGGCAGCTGCTGCCGGTGGAGTCCGGAAGACTCTACTGGGAAGAGGCGGGGCCAAAACTGTGAGGCCAATCGGGGCGCGACGCCTTCATCTTGCCGGGGATCTCGCTGGATAACTTGCTTTAGAGACCTAGCACCATGGCGTCAGGCTGCAAGATTGGCCCGTCCATCCTCAACAGCGACCTGGCCAGTTTAGGGGCCGAGTGCCTTCGGATGCTGGACTCTGGGGCCGATTATCTGCACCTGGATGTAATGGACGGGTAACTCTCCGCGGGGCTCGGGTCTGGGTTGCCGCGCGGGGCGGGATAGGCGCACCTTTATTGAGTGCCTGTTGGGTGCACGGCGTCCCTGTACCGCGGATCGCCTCACTCTGAACGCGGTACTGAGAAGGGGCCTGCGGTGGGAGCCCTGGAGGCCCTGCTTGGAGGGGACCTGAGTCGGCATCCTGGGCTGCGACCGTGTCCCAAACCTCAGCCATCTCCCCTCCCCCCACGTAACGTGTGGTCTTCTAGCACTTAGTGCCTGGAAGCGACCTTAAATCTCCAGGACCCGTCTCATGTTCAGTTGGAGAAACTGAGGCCCAAGGGGATAGGCATGACTTGCCCAAGCTCATATAGCTAGTTAGTGGCAAAGCTGGGGAGAAAGACTTGTGTAAGGATGACGAGCTTGGCACCTGGAGTGAGAACGCCCGACTTCTGCCACTTGCTGGGTTACTTGGGACAAGCCATTTAACCTCATTGAGCTTCAGTTTCATTATGTGAAAAATGGGAGTAATAACACTACAGCTTCGGCATCTTTGGAAGATGAAATGACCTCATACACGTAGTTTACAGTGCCTGGCATATAGTAAATTCTCTGTAATTGTTAGTTGTTGTATCATTGTTCAAATTATGATTTTCCTGTCTATTTTCTCTTCAGGCACCCTGCTCTTCAGGGAGGTCAGTTTTTTGTAAGTAATTTTTAAGCACTGTAGTTACAGCCCGTAATCAGTATTGTTTGAAATCAGAATGATGCTAGTTTCTTAAGTTGGTTATAAAGTGAGGAAAAATCATAGAGAAAACAGTTAAGACTCTCTCAACGTTACACACATTGTGACAGAGTTGCAGCTTGGATCTTGTGTTTGCCAGGTGGTTCTCTGAGCCCCACTGATAACAGGCCATAAGATCAAAACAGCCATTACCTTGGCTTGGGGTAGAAAAGTAAATTTACTGGAGATAGGTAAAATCTCTGTGTACTCTCATGCAAATCTGCAAATTCATGTTTTTTACGAAAGATGACCAGTCACTTCCTCGTCATTTTAATGTCACTCCTCTTATGACAGCTTTGTCTTCTTTGTTCTGTCTGGTTAAATCTGCTGTTTCTCTTTTGTATTCCACTCAGTTACCTCAACACCGTGCCTAACTGATAATGGCAAAGAAGATTAGTAAATCTTACCTCTTACAAAACCTTGATTTTTAGTTTGGGTAAACACATATATTTCTACTTCTGTATATTTTTTTGATACCTTTGCTTGAAAGCCCTGAACTTTCACAGGTAATATTACTGGAATGTGTACCTCACAGATGGGTAGGTACATTTTTGTACAAACAAAATTTTGTTTCTGAGACACTTGAGGGTCTCAGGATAGAACAGACTACGAGGATATGTGTGTAGTGTGTTTGTCACAGGGAGCAGCTTGGTTGTAAATAAGTCTTGTCCAATGTTTGAGTGAGCAAATGGAGAAAATAGTTTGTTCCAGTTTACCAATCAGAGAATATCAGTGACAACAACAATAGCTAATATTTACAAGCACTTGACTATTTCTGGTCTGATACTTTTTGTGAATCATTTCACACTATGAGCTTGGTGCTGTTATCGGCATCTACAGAAAGAGATTAAAGTCACCTCGTAGCTAAGAAATGGTGGAGCCAGGATTGGAAGCATGCAGCAGCTTGTTTTGTCATTGAAACTGTCTTCTGTGGGTGTTAGGCTTACAGAGAATGATTAAGATATTCTCTGTTTTCAAAGAACAACTATATTTTTTGATATTTATTTCATATCTCTCCTACTGCACCGTAAAAGCTCCCTGAAAGCAGAGACTGTTTCTTTGGCTCACCTCTGTATTCTTTGCAGGAAAAGCACCACAGCAAGCTTAAATTATAATTGGTTGGATGAATGGCTTTATCATAAGGGAGAGGTCTCTAAGGAATCTCTTTTGCCCCTCCCAGCCCTATGGCAGACCCTGAGCTTATTAAGATAAAGTATTTGTTTTTTATTGACTCCTTTCCCCCTTTACCAGGAAACATCTTGGTTTGAAAAAACTAAATTCTGCATACACCATTTTAAAAATGCTTTCTCTGTTAAGTTTCACAACTTTCTGAGCTAAGAGCTATTTTTATTCCCCTTTTGCAAAGGAGGAAACCAGATTGGGGAGGTTCATCCCCTTCCCAAGTGTCCCACCGAAGAGGCAGGGCCTGGCTGAGCTGCAGTACCTCCTGGGCCCAGGGTATGAAAGAGGGGCTGTGGACTCCCTTTCCCAAGGCAGCCAGTCCCAATTTACCTTCCCTCTAGGTATTGCCTCCATGCTTCTTTTCCTGGTCCCCTGAAAAATCTCCACTGTTAACACTGAGCTTGCATGCCCTTGTTTTCTAGTCCCCTCTCTTCTCTTGAAGCCCACACTTCTGATTAAAACTGAACGTCTTCATTTTGAAATTCAGGAACAAGTTCTGGAAACACTGGTGGGTGGAACACTAGTATGGTTGGATATTTGAAGTAAAGGACAAATGGATTTTCTGGAAAAGAAAATTGGAAAGCATGTAAATATAAATGTGTCATGACAGGACAGTGACTGAAAATGTGTTGGTCGTAAGTGTAGGAACTGAGCAGATATTCAGTTTCTAAATTAGGAAGATTTCGAAGCCAGGGAGATTTCACGTTACTACTAGACCTGACTGACTTCAGTACTGGGCCCACAGTGTCACAAGGCCACCATTAGCCGGGCCAGATGTTCTTCATTTTTCCCGTCTCCATCTGCCCTGTGTCACTCCTCCACGTTACCTGCCAGCCTACCCCCGACCATAGGCATAGGTGTGATTCCTTATTCACAGGAAGTGTTGTTTGGTTACAGTCTTGCTGAATTTTATATCAACCTTGATCCTCCTCTTTGCCTTGTTGGGAGATCTGGTAGAGGTTTGGCTTTGTGTGAAAATTATACATGTGATGGGGGATCAAAATAATCGTATCCCTTATTCTGATATTCTAAGCGATTATAGCTTAAACTCATAAGTTCTTTGGGAGAAAAGGACACTTTTTAATTAATTGCATTTTAATTTTGGCAGTCTTTACTCCAAAATGGCATTATAGCTTCTGTTTCCCAGTGAAGTAAAAGTGTATTTGTTTTATTCTCATATTTTCTCAAGATGTGGTTATTGTGTTTATTTTCATGATAAACGAAGCCTAAGGTTGAGACAACAAAAATACTTCTGAGGGCACACAGAAAAAAACAGTGAATGAATTCCAGATCTTTCAATCTCAGATTGTAGTAGTCCTTGCTGCCTGCTTATGTGACTCTTACCTCCAAATTCTAAGTAAATATAATAAGCATCTTATCCATAACCCTGGCAGTTACTGCTCTTAGGCGAATGGTAGAATGATTTCCAAAATACTAGAAATCCAACCTCCAAGGACCAGGGTGCTGGAGAGTAAAAGGGTCTGTACCCATCCACCGTACCCATCCCTCTCAGGTATGTCCTGACCTCTCTGTCTTAAGGCTGTCCTCCTCCCTTGGACTTTCTTCTTCTGTTAGTTATTAGCTGTCAGTGGAGGAGCAGACAGGCCTGGTAGTTAAGAGCCTGAACTTTGGAGCTAGATTGCCTGTGTTTAACTCCTGCCTCCAGCACTTACTGGTTGTGTGAGCTTGGGCCTCTTATTTTCTCATCTGTAAAATACAGGTAACAGTGATACCTGTCTCACTAAATTGTTGAGAGGGTTGGTTGGTTGGTTGGTTTTGGTTTTGTTTTTTTGGCTGCACAGCACGTAGGATCTTAGTTCCCTGACCAGGGATCGAACCCACATCCTTTGCATTGGCAGCACGGAGTCTTAACCACTGGATCGCCCAGAAAGTCCCTGTTGTGAGGTTTTAATGAGTTAATATATTGGAATGGTTCAGAATTGTGCTTGGCCTGTATATGTTTTAATTTTTTATTAACATTCTGCCTGCCTGTCATCTTAAGCTCAAGACTTTGGACATGGTTTATTCTCTCTCTTCGACCTTCCCCCTCCCCCGCATCTTATCACTTAGGAGATCCTATCACCTGCTGTCCTTGTTTCCATTCATACTGTTTCTTGCCATTTAGCAGCACCTCTTGCCTCCCTTCTTCCAATTTACTGCCCAGTCTGTCTGCCTACTGTATTATTTCCATCTTATTTTTCATTTGTGTCTCTCCTTTAAAACCTCACTTGATCAGGATAAAGTCAAAACAGTGAGCCTTGCATTTGATGCACTTCATGTGACACAGTCTGCCTCCTGCCTTTTTTTTTTTTTTTGTGGTACGCGGGCCTCTCACTGTTGTGGCCTTTCCCGTTGCGGAGCACAGGCTCCGGACGCGCAGGCTCAGCGGCCATGGCTCACGGGCCCAGCTGCTCCACGGCATGTGGGATCTACCCGGACCGGGGCACGAACCCGTATCCCCTGCATCGGCAGGCGGATTCTCAACCACTGCGTCACCAGGGAAGCCCATGCCTCCTGCCTTTTTCATACTAGCCAGGGTGGGCAATACCATCTCCCCCTTCTTTGAACTTAACTTAGTTATTCTGCCTTTGCTTCATTTCCTTCCCCATTTTTACAAATTCTGTTTGTTCTGTAAATCTCAAGATCTTACCCCTTTTTAAAAAGTGCTATTCTACTTGCCTCTGGAACTGTTTTACCTTAATATTGCCTACCTGTTACTGTGTAGCTTTTCTTAACAGTCCTCATGCAGGGTAATGCCTACTACTTGAACAGGGAAAGCCCACATTTCAGTGGCTGAATGTTATGAAGTTTCTCATTCATGTGATAGTTTGGTGTGAAATGTGTGTCCGTGCAGAAGTGGGGGAACCTAGTCCCCTTCCATCCCGTGGCGCTGTCATTCCTTAAGGGGCTCTTTACTGGCAGAAGGATAAAGTGAGAGCAGAACGGGGATACCACTCAACCTCCTGGGCTCCGTAGTGGCGCACATCACTTAAACTCAGGGTCCGATGGTGAGAACGAGTTACACGGGCCACTAGATGTAAAGGGAGTTGGGAAGTGTGGTCCTCGGCTGAGCTGGCTTCCTACCGACAAGTGCGCGGTAACAGTCGGTGACGAATTCCGGTGAGTCATTAGTCGTCTGTTAACAGTGAGATTGTAAACTTTTCTGGGGTGAGCGGGAACATTCACATGTTTCTTTATAAAATACAGTACTCTCTGAAGCACTCAGCCTGGGACTTACATATAGGAGGTTTTTTTTTAAATATTGACGTGAGCTCGAGATAGAACAAAAGGACTAATGGAGTAGGATAATGCTTAACTACTCTGTGTCTGATATCAGGAAGCCTTAATTTGAACCCCGCCCAGCAAAATTATTAACTGGATGACTTAAGGAAGTTATGTATCCTGTGCTCTTCAAATGGGGATAATAACAGCATCTACTTCATAGGGCTGTTGTGAAGATGAAATGAATTAAGGTGCGATATCTGGTATGTTGTAAACTCTCAGTAAGTGGTGGTTATTAGTCTGCATTAAGTGTCTTTATTGATAATCTTTAAGAAAGTTTCGCTAAACTGACATTTTGTGCCCCGTGATAGAGGTGGGTTAGAAGTAGCCACAGGCAGCCTGTGATTAGTTGATTTGAGAGACCCATATCAGTCCTGAACTTCCTAACTAGTGTGTGACTTGGGCAAGTCATATAACTTTTGGGGTTTTGGTTTTGTCATCCTTTCATTTCTACTTGCCAGGGATTTTGAATTACAGAGTTAAATAGAGCAAATCATGTGACGTTGTTATGATTTGCTGAAATATCAAGGAGATAACTGCTCTGTGAACTGAAATTATACAGGTATTTTTAGTGTTGTTTAATACTGATGATGTTATTGAAAAATATTTGCAACCACACATAGTCTCTCCTCTACTCCCATCAGAATACATATTGAGAAAAATACAGAAACTGAATCGAGAACATTTTCAGAGCAAGATTTTGTTTGTCTTGTAGGCATTTTGTTCCCAACATCACCTTTGGTCACCCTGTGGTAGAAAGCCTCCGAAAGCAGCTAGGCCAGGACCCTTTCTTTGGTAAGTGGGTATTACACCGTCTGAAGCTGGGTGTGTTGCTCAGGAAAAGGGAAAGTAGCTGGTTGATTTCTCAACCTCCAGTTTCATCTTGTACCCCCTTCCCTCCTCCCTGTGCTGGGGTTTCACTGACTGCCTGTAAGAAGCCAAACTCTTACCCGCTTCAGGGCCTGGGCACTTTGGCTAATCTCTTTGCCTAGAAAGCTGTGTTCTCTTGACCAGTGCTGCCTCATCTTTGCACCTCAGATCCTTTGTTGTTTCTTCAGAGAGCCCTGTCTTAAATTAACCTTTCCCAGTTACATCACCTTGTTGATTTTCTTCTTAGAATTTCTTTCAATCTGAGATTACTTTTATCAGACTCTAAACGCCTTAAGGGCAGGATTTCATCCACTTTGTTTGCTGCAGTTTTCCTAGAGCTTAGCACAGACACAGCTGGGGCTCAATGTAATTGTTAAATGGATTTGTGAATTGATTGACTTATGGTCTATATTTGAAGCCAGTTCATGGAAATTGGAGCTTTCTACAAGTGGGGTCTATGTATGCTCCACTCCCAGCATTGTAGGATAATGTGAGTTAAGGATTTTTAAGATCAGTGACCTAGAAGCTACTTTTTATGGAATATAGATTCAGTCCACATATCCTTATTGCTGCTGCTGTTGTTTTAAACTAAGTTAGCAGTGACTCACTTTCCAGATCTCTGGTAATAAGACATTTGGTGAGTTCTTGTAAATATGTGTTCTTATGTGATCATTACATAAATTTAGTAAAACTTAGATTTTAAAAATTGAAATATTGTGGGCTAGTTTTTTAAATTTTTAAAATAAATTTTATTTTTTTGTCTGCCTTGGGTCTCTGTTGCTGCGTGGACTTCCTCTAGTTGCAGTAAGCGGGGGCTACTCTTCGTTGTGGTGCACAGGCTTTTCTCATTGTGGCTTCTCTTGCTGTGGAGCACGGGCTCTAGGCATGCAGGCTTCAGTAGTTGTGGCACATAGGCTAAGTAGTTGTGGCTCACGGGCTCTAGAGCGTAGGCTTAGTAGGTGTGGCCCATGGGCTTAGTTGCTCCTTGGCATGTGGTATCTTCCCAGACCAGGGATCAAACCCGTGTCCCTGGTTCGATTGGCAGGCGGATTCTTAACCACTGTACCACCAGGGAAGTCCCTGCGGGCCACTTTTATGAAGGTATGGTAGCCACTAGCCACATGTAGCTATTTAAATTAGTTAAAATTTTGGCTTCCCTGGTGGCGCAGTGGTTGAGAATCCGCCTGCCGATGCAGGGGACACGGGTTTGTGCCCCGGTCCGGGAAGATCCCACATACCGCGGAGCGGCTGGGCCCGTGAGCCATGGCCGCTGAGCCTGTGCGTCCGGAGCCTGTGCTCCGCAACGGAAGAGGCCACAACAGTGAGAGGCCCACGTACCACAAAAAAAAAAAAAAAAAAAAAGTTAAAATTAAATAAAATTAAAACTAGTTTCTTAGTGGCATTAATCACATTGCAGGTTCTCAGTAGCCACGTGTGGCTTGTGACTACTGTACCGTCCAGTGCAGTTATGAAACACTGCCAGCATTGCAGGAGGCTGTTAGAGCCTCTGTAAGCTCCATCCACTTTGAATGTACCAAAGGAAATGTACATTATCACCTGATTTATGTGGCATGAGGGAAACAATGGTTCCACCAACATGTTCACTATTTTGAAATTTCCATATGATGGAATATAATCCTCTTGATTATCTGAACTTTTTTTTTTTTAACTACATTTTGGAAAATGAATTTTCCAGGGTAAATTCGTTCTTATGACTGTCAGAGTTGGATGAAATAAGTAGCATTCTTTGTCCCCCCATCTTCCCTGGCTTGTACAGTGGCCACAGAATTCCCCACTGTGGCTTTGTGTGGATTGAAAATATGTATGTATTTTTCCGTTTCTCTCCCTTTTAGTTTGTCTCCAAGTGTTACTTCTCACTGCTGTTTGACTCCCCTCCTATCTCTGTACCTCTTCTCTTACCGACTCAACTGCCACCACCCCACACAATCTGCTTTGCCTTTCTGTTTTTACTTTGTTATTTGCTGTTATTTGCTGATAAACTTGCTAATCAGTCTTTCCAGAGGTGAATCTCAAGGAAAGATGAATGGATTTAATATGCTTTAGTGTTTGGGTTTTGTGACTTTTTTTTTTTTTTTTTTTGCGGTAAGCAGGCCTCTCACTGCTGCGGCCTCTCCCCTTTCCGGGCTCCGGACGCGCAGGCTCAGCGGCCATGGCTCACAGGCCCACACGCTCCGCGGCATGTGGGATCTTCCCAGACCGGAGCACGAGCCCGCGTCCCCTGCATCGGCAGGCGGACTCTCAACCGCTGCGCCACCAGGGAAGCCCGTGACCTTTGTTTTTTGTATTATATGTTTTTGTTTGTTTAATCCTTGGATACTGGTTGTTGGATAATTGATACATGATATATCCTAGGAGTTAGATCTCAAGTTGTATGTATAACTGCTAAGCTTTTAACTCTTCAGTCTCAGTATTGAGTAGAATTTACCGTCTGAGAAGTAAAGTCGTAGGGAAAAGTCGTTTTGTTCTTAGCTAAATCAGTGGTCTTCAAGTATGGTCTGAGGACCCGTGGGAGTCCTTTTCACATGGTCCATGACATCAAAACTATATGTTGTTTGATTTGTAAATTACTTGTACTGATATTACTTGCCATTATTTATGCTGATGGTGCAAAAGCAGTGGTGAATTAGTCTGCTGATGCCTTAGCCTGAGACAAGGCAGTGATACTGAGCTATACAGGTAGTCGCGCTGTTCTTATTTGCCATACATTCATAGTATCCTTTATAACAAGTATCCTTGATGAATTGGTACAAGTGATTGATGTAGTAAATCTTGATCCGTGAGTGCATGTCTCATTAGTATTTTGTGTGACAAAGTGGAAAGTACATATAAAACACTTCTATTAAATCCTGGAGGATGATAGTTTCCTCGAAGAAAACTACTTGTGCCATTGTTTTAAGCTGTGAACTGAAAGTGCTAGTCGTGAATACCATTTTCCCTTGAAAGAACAACTGACAGATGAACTGTGGTGATCAGACTTGGATATTTTACTGACATTTTCTTTAAAATTAACTAAGTGAACCTGTCACTCCAAGGAAGGTGGCTTATCAGTTTTCATTGCCACCGATAGAGTTTGCAAGTGAAAGTTGGAATTTTAGGAAACTTATATCTGCCTCTGAGCTTGACAGCTTCCCAGTACTCACAGCTTTTCTGGCAAGATCTGTAATATCATTAACAAACGCGGGTTTGGATAGTATATAATGAGATGTGTCACTATTTGGAAGATCTGTGTAACTCAGTGAACCAATAGTACTTAAAAGAGCCATTCGAAATGTAGACTAATGGGTTTGAGTGTAACAAAGTACAAAAAGGTCACTGGTGGGGTTTATGGATTCCACGTTGCCACTAACCTTTCTAAAAAAAGTACCACTTGTTGAGTTTTGGGGTAGAAATAGAATATCCACACTTGAGAGAAAAGGCTGTGGATGTAGGTACTCCTTCCTTTTCTATGCACTTTTTTCCCGTCATATAAAACAGCAGATTGCAGGAGATTGAATGCAGAGCAGGTGTGAGAATATAGATGTCTTCTCTTAAGGCAGACATTAGCGACTCGCAAAAATGTAAAATAGTGCCACTCTTACAGTAACGTGTAATGGATTTATTTTTATTATCATTATTATTTTTTAATGAATTAATAAGTAGACACTAAAATTTTTTTAGTTTGCATTTCTAATACTTTAAATATTGATGAATATAACCCACATCAACAATATTTTGGGGGGAGGGCTTCAGTAATTTTTAAGAGTGCAGAGGGAGTCTGATAATAGAATATTTGAGAACTGTATCTTAATTATAGGCAGATTAGCTGAGCCATCAATTCCCCAAATACTAGAGGATGTCCAGTGAGGGTTGCTAGTAGTGACTGCGTGCTAGAGATGAAACAGGGATGATTTAGCAGTCTGCTAACTTAAGAAAGAGTAAACTTGATCTTCTAAACCAGATTGAATTTTTTTTTCTTGTTTATAATATGAAGGGGAAAAAGCACCAAATTGAGTTTATCTTTTTTGTTTTGTTTTGTTTCGTTTTGTTTTTGCGGTATGTGGGCCTCTGTTTTGGCCTCTCCCGTTGCGGAGCACAGGCTCCGGACGCGCAGGCTCAGCGGCCATGGCTCACGGGCCCAGCCGCTCCACGGCACATGGGATCTTCCCGGACCGGGGCACGAACCCGCGTCCCCTGCATCAGCAGGAGGACTCTCAACCACTGCGCCACCAGGGAAGCCCGAGTTTATCTTTTACAAACAAGATTTTGCCTATTAAAATATGTTCTATTTTTTTACTTTTATTAGTTTAAAAATATAAATGGTAGTCTTGGCTTCATTAATCAGGCTGTATACTCTGTTTTCCTGACATTTTTCAAAGCCTTGTTGCCTTTTATAATCTTAGTTACTGAGTTCTGGAATACTAGAATTTTTTTCTTTAATATAGCTTTGCTGTATCAGCAATGTGCTCCCTCTAACAAAACAAAAAGCTCAAAACTCTCCTCACTGCCATCTGTCTGGCGCAGGAGTGTTTACTGTTTTCTTCTTCCCAGCATTATTTCTTGTTTTCACTTCTTTTAAGCTGCCCTCTCCTCATGAAATGCTATTATGTTTTAAGTCAAGATCTTTAAGAAGGCCATGCTCATTTCTTCCCAGACATATACTCATATGATTTGAGCTTTAGAATCAGGACACGGGGCAGGCTTCTCAGGTTAACGTGTTCTTCCCTCTCAGTCTGTTCCTTTTCTTGTAGCTGACTGCCTCTCAGTTGACAGCACTTCTCTTCTAGCTCCTCAGGCCAAATCCTTGCACCATCTGACTCTCCTCTCACTCTGCACTTCTTTTTTTTTTTTTTTTTTAACATCTTTATTGGAAAGTAATTGCTTTACAATGGTGTGTTGGTTTCTGCTGTATAACAAAGTGAATCAGTTATACATATACATATGTTCCCATATCTCCTCCCTCTTGCGTCACCCTCCCACCCCTCTAGGTGGTCACAGAGCACCAAGCTGATCTCCCTGTGCTATGCGGCTGCTTCCCACTAGCTATCCACCCTACGTTTGGTAGTGTATGTATGCCCATGCCACTCTCACTTTGTCCCAGCTTACCCTTCCCCCTCCCCATATCCTCAAGTCCATTCTCTACGTCTGGGTATTTATTCCTGTCCTGCCCCTAGGTTCTTCAGAACCATTTTTGTTTTTTTTTTGTTTTTTTAGATTCCATATATATGTGTTAGCATATGGTATTTGTTTTTCTCTTTCTGATTAACTTCACTCTGTATGACAGCCTCTAGGTCCATCCACCTCACTACAAATAACTCAGTTTCATTTCTTTTTATGGCTAAGTAATATTCCATTGTATATATGTGCCACATCTTCTTTATCCGTTCGTCTGTCGATGGACACTTTCACTCTGCACTTCTGATCCACAGCAGCCCTTGTTGTCCCTGCCCCCCGAACATACCCAGAATCCCTACCGTTGCACCCCATCCTCAGTCGCTGGATTTTTTGCCTTGGCCTTCTAAGTCAGATCTTGTCACATGACTCAAAATCCTGTAGTGTTTGTTCCACGTCATTCAGAATAAAACCTGGTGGGCTGCAGAGCTCTGTACTCGCAGCTGGTGCTTCTCTGACCTCATCTTCTCTCCCCAGTGCGACCCCGGCCCCAGCCACACTGGCCTTATTTACTACCAACCTAGTGTGTGTTGTCTTCACTCCTTCTATTTGTCTCTCCCACTAAGAATGTAATCCCTGTGATTGCAGAGATTTTTGTTTGTTTTTTGCTGTACGCCTGAGGCCTAGAAAAGTTAATGGTGTGGCAAGTGCTCAATAAAATATTGGTGGGGAGAATCACTTAATTTAGCTTTCTTATTTTGTAAATGAGGAAGCCAGTCCACATAGATAACATGACTTCTTTAAGTTTTTTAGAATGGGATATTTCCTGGCCCTGGACCTAGATTTCCTGATATCTAGTTATTATCATAAATAGCGCCATAGGCTTTTTGTGGAAAAATGGGGGGTGTTTTGGTAAATGAGTTTAACCAAAGCCTTATCTTCAGGATGAAGGGAGGTTATCTATACAGAAGTGTAACTTCTGTATATTTTAACAATTATCATGATGCCAGAAGAGTTCATATCTGAAATAGCAAAAACTCCAGGCTGGCTTCAATAATATGAGCCAGCTATTTTCCTTATAGTGATACTTAGGGGATACGTCTTTTCTTTCCAGACATGCACATGATGGTGTCCAGGCCAGAACAGTGGGTAAAACCAATGGCTGTAGCAGGAGCCAATCAATATACTTTTCATCTCGAGGCTACTGAGAACCCGGGGGCTTTGATCAAAGACATTCGGGAGAATGGAATGAAGGTGAGAGCTCAACAGTGATGGTAATGTTTTTTTTTTAAAAATAAATTTATTTATTTATTTTTAGCTGTGTTGGGTCTTCGTTGCTGTGCGTGGGCTTTCTCTACTTGTGGCGAGCAGGGGCTACTCTTCATTGTGGTGCGCGGGCTTCTCATTGCCGTGTCTTCTGTTGTTGCGGAGCACAGGCACGCGGGCTCAGTCATTGTAGCTCGCGGGCTCTAG
Organism: Kogia breviceps; assembly: GCF_026419965.1. Taxonomy (NCBI): domain Eukaryota; kingdom Metazoa; phylum Chordata; class Mammalia; order Artiodactyla; family Physeteridae; genus Kogia; species Kogia breviceps. The sequence continues at coordinate 175,219,330 of NC_081311.1, forward strand.
AGTGCAGGCTCAGTAGTTGTGGCGCACGGGCTTGGTTGCTCCGCGGCATGTGGGATCTTCCCGGACCAGGGCTCAAACCTGTGTGGCAGGTGGATTCTCAACCCCAGCGCCCCCAGGGAAGCCCGATGGTAATGTTTTATACTATTTATTCTCAGAGTTGGGAAGATTTGGTGGAAGACCTGAAATGATAGGTGGAGAAGACTGGACTTAGGCAGCTGTTCATCAGGTTTCAAGATAGAGTTTAAGTATAACTTGTTTCTCAGATAAGATTAATACATTCCACTAATGTTTTCTGAAAGTTTCTACCTTTTAGAAACATTTACTTTTGACAGCCTTGTTGACTTTTTTTAAAAAAGTAATTACAGTCTGAACAGTTTATGTATTCCATTTATGTATGTATTCTATACTTTAAGAATAGACCTGGGCTTCCCTGGTGGCACAGTGGTTAAGAATCCGCCTGGCAATGCAGGGGACACGGGTTCGAGCCCTGGTCCGGGAAGATCCCACATGCCGCGGAGCAACTAAGTCCGTGCGCCACAACTACTGAGCCTGCGCTCTAGAGCCCGCGAGCCACAACTACTGAAGCCTGTGTGCCACAACTACTGAAGCCTGCGTGCCTAGAGCCTGTGCTCCGCAACAAGAGAAGCCACCACAATGAAACGCCTGCGCCCCGCAACTAAGAGTAGCCCCCGCTCACTGCAACTAGAGAAAGCCCGCGTGCAGCAGCGAAGACCCAATGCAGCCAAAAATTAAATAAATGAATAAATTAATTAATTAAAAAAAAAAAAAAAGAATAGACCTTTCTACTGGGCCTGGTATGCAACAGTAATGTAATACGGAAATAATTATTGATGTGATATAGCAAATTTGTCTCTGTTACAGGTTGGCCTTGCTATCAAACCAGGAACTACAGTTGAGTATTTGGCACCATGGGCTAATCAGATAGATATGGCCTTGGTCATGACAGTGGAACCTGGGTTTGGAGGGCAGAAATTCATGGAAGATATGATGCCAAAGGTAAAAGAAGTATTTGGTTCTGGGGTAAGGCTTTTATTCTGTAAGTTCATTCAGTAAGCATTTATTGGACTACTTGTATGTTTAGACCTGTACTGTTCTGAAGGTGGGGAGATGAGGATGCCTATATATCATTGGAATACAGTATGAGAAATGCCCCAAGAGATTTAGGTTTGGAGATCATAAAAGATACTACATCTTAGTCTTGAAAATTTTTTTCAAAACCGTTATCTCTGTAACCTTGAGATCTCTTGGGGAGTTTTCATTGAATATGGAGGATTTTGTCTTTGTCTTGTTTCTGTGAAGTATATTTTCTGCAAAGCCGTGACAAATTGAATGCCATTTGCCAAACAGAACAAAGCTTGCTTTTATAAAACTTAGTTTGTTACAGTACATTAAAAGGTGGTTTTCCCCAGTCATAATTTGTATTGACATATTGTTTGAGACATTTGGAGTCATATTTTAATGGCTAATATCAGCTATGTGATTTTTTTATTTGGTGTTTTTCCCTCTACCTATCCACTTAGTCACTTATTTCCTTGTGTATAACTAGGTTCACTGGTTGAGGACCCAGTTCCCGTCTTTGGACATTGAGGTTGATGGTGGAGTAGGTCCTGACACCATCGTTAAATGCGCAGAGGTGAGACTGCTTGACTGCAACCTAGACCAATTTCCTATCAAATTAATGCCAGGACAGGTCTTGTCTGCCAAAGAGACTTCCTAAATAGTCTTTCGTTCTTAGAAAAGTATTTTTTTGTTTAAATGTAAAACCAGGAAAATAAAGAGCGATAAGTGAGTATTCTGAAACCGCATAATCATTAAATAGTAAGTCCTGGTTATCTCAGTAATGATGGAAAAATTCTTTGGAAAGGAATAAGCTGAATGCCAGCCTGTTGAATATCATTGAAAAGTTCCAGGGCCTTTGAGACAGTTTTCCAAAATAGGGAAGGAAAACATACCTGCTTGTAAAGGGGAAAAAGAATGTTATTCTGTAGAACTTAGGTGTATTAGCTACTGATTTGTCCCTTGCAAGCTACTAAATCTGTCCCTCTGTAGAAGTGGGATGACTTTTTTTTTTCCAAGTGGCTAGCTAGGCTGAGTTAGGCTCCTGAACTTCATAAAAGGATACCAGCCCTCCCTGTAGCATTGCAGGTGTTTAAAGTTTATGTGACCTGCTTTTATTAAACAGCATGGTCTAATCTGCACTTTCAGTGTTTTGTATAAATGCCACACTTTCCTGCTCGATACTTATCAAAAGCTTGACTGTGATCAATATGGAGGAGGCGCTGGCCAGACGATTAGTGAGCTTGTATCCTTTGACCCCTTGTGGAATTCTTTTTTACTGAACTGTGCTTTGTCATTAATGCTGTTCTTGCTTACATTACGAGACATGTTAGGTTGTAACCATATAAAACTAGTATTTTTTCTTTTTTTATGAGGACTGTTGTTAGAGCTGTGGTGTGCTGTATCATAGGGTGAGTGTTTCTAATTGGAGAAGCTTTCCTTAGCATCGGTGGCTCTCCCAATAGTCCTCCCTTCCTTTTAGCACTGAATCACGTAATAGATTGGATTTCCCTCCTTGAGTCAAATCCTAGGAATCTCAGAGATAAATTTGGACTCATCTTACTTGGTTTTACTCTGACTTCTTTGCTTTCATATTGAAAAACATCTTGAAAATCTTTTTTAAGCCACCTCAAAAGCACTCTGGAATGCAGTGAAGCACGTATAAGAAGTTCCATTCCTTCTGGCCTCACAATGAGAAATAATTTAATGTTGCCCTGTTTTATGGATTCTTTCACATTTTAGCAATAATTGTCCTTTTAGACTACCTACCGATTCTTATACATAATTCAGAGATGAAAAGGTTGATTTTTTTTAGGAGCTGTGGGGGAATTGGTATACAGGGGGAAGACCTTAATAGATTTAAGGATTAAAGGTTTATTAGTAAAGATGCAGCGTAGTTTATCTAGAGGGGGTTACCAAAAAGTCAGTGGTTTCTTAGACGCATTTAAAAATAATTTCACTTCCTCATTAAAGCATTTTCTTTTTTCATTGAACTAGCTGCTTAAGTATGTTCATCTTGAAGTGGCTTTTGTACAGTTAAAGTGCTGACTGCCAGCTGCAAGGGCAGAAGAAACTCTAGTCCAGGCATTGTTTTAGGTTTTTCTGCATCTTCCTTTGAGGCATAACCTTAAGTGTTTACTTCTTCCAGGCAGGAGCTAACATGATTGTATCTGGCAGTGCCATTATGAGGAGTGAAGACCCCAGATCTGTGATCAACCTGTTAAGAAATGTTTGCTCAGAAGCTGCCCAGAAGCGTTCTCTCGATCGATGAAACCACAAGGAGTCCAGTGTTTCTGCTTGTGAGATCTCCTTTTTACTGGAAAACAAGAATATTGACTACCAAATCGTACCACAGTTGAGGCAGTGCTGCTTTGCTGAGCAATTATTCATTCCAGTGACTAAAATCCATTTTGCAGAATGTTCCAAGAGGTTAGAAATTGGTGTGTATTACGTTTTCAGTGATGGAATTTAAAGATTAGTGTGGTAAAGTACCATTTTTACTGGGAGACTTGATTTTTATAAACAGTAAAAATATAGCTGTATCAAGGTTATGAACAGAAATGTGTCTTAATGCCTAAGGAAGGCATATTAGCTACTATGAAAATTTTTTTTTTTTCTGAATTTCTAAAAAGTTTTCTTTGCTTCTTGGCTTTTCTGAAAGCAAAGGAAGTCCTGTTTTTCCTGTTTTGTGTCAGTTTTGATTTGTGTATTTGCGTGGTAACTAAGTTTGGATCTGGCTGGGATGGATGGCTCTTCTAGCTTCGAAAACATCTATTTTTTACTTTGCACCTTATATTTGATACATAAGAAAAGTGTATTATGAAGTCCAGGGATTTTCAGGTGGTCTGTTATAAAACGCAAGCACAAGTTTTATCAGGGTGTTTTCTTTGTTAGCTTTGCTATAGCGGCAGGTTATTCAGTGGTTCTTCCCCCACCCCCTACCCACCCTCCACCAAGCCCATTTCCCCTTTTTCTTAATCACACCCGCTATTCTGAAGGACATAAAATGTTTTCCTAGCTCTATGCTAAAAGGAAAGGAAGACCTCTATTTGGAAGTAATATTAAGTTGAATCCTGACTCTCTTCCCCTTTCTATTTGTTTGACCTTAGCAAACCAATCCAACCAACCTCTTTGAGCTGATTATTAACTGATTTATATATTGAATGTAATCATAACAACATTGGGGGTTGTGTTGAGGATTAAGAGATACTATTATATACGTAAAGCTTCCACTACTATTCCTAGAATTGTAGGGTAGTAGAATTTGAGGATGCTCAATACAAAGTAGCTATCATTATATGAATGTATGCTTTGTAGATTATAAAGTATGTTGATGATATAATCTCATTAAACCCACAAATCAGTCCTACGAATGGTAAGACAGGTATGTTTGTCTCCATTTAAAAAATGAAGATACTAAATAAAGCTCAACAGGCTGGTACCATGGAAAGGATCCAGTAAAGAATAGGATTTCTGGTCTGTACTCTTTTTACAGATGGAGCTCTTGGGAGGTGGATTAAGCAAAGGAAGCTTCTTTTACTCAACATTCTCTTATTTCCAGTCTAGCTTTACCCTGTAGCAAAACCAGATGGCTGAGAATATTCTGCAACTATGGATTTTGACTCCAAGGATACGTATTTTATTAATCCAAGAAAGACCAGGTAGGCTAATATATGGCAAGGTACAGAGTTAATCCGTAAACTAAATATTTATGATTGTGTCCCAAATTACACTTTGACAAAAGATACATATTAGCTACTTCGTTCTTGTAAATACTCTTGCTGTGTAATACACATGGCAAGAAATAACAGGACCAGTGTCATTAAATTTTTTTCAGGCTACTATGAGTGAGTTTTGAGAAATGAGTTTTGGAAAATAAGAATGTTAACACTTAAGCATAGAATAGAGCTTGCCTGGTTTCTTCTGTGTTACAAGGTAAAAATTTATTTCTTACTGTTTTTGGCTTAGGAAAGGCTTGTGCCACACAGATAGGTGACATTTAATCAAATCAGACAACACAAGGCATATAGAAATAACTTTAATTAAAAAAACTTACATAGAAGATTATAATATCAGTCATGACAAAAAAAAATCTGAGTTTATTTGCCTGGACAACTTGGGATTGTTCTGGCTTTTGTTTTCTTTTTTAAAATACAAATGTACGGTAAAACTACAAGCAAAAATTTGTCAGCATTAAACTGGAAATTTTTTTCTTCTTCTTTAAAGGGATTAGTACAATTTCTAATCCCTAACAAAAACTTAGTGTCAGATCCCCCAGATTAGGCCAGTTGGCTAGGATTGTCAGTTATATGGGTACTACAACTTGAATAACCTTTTTTACATGAGAAAAAGTGATTCATATAAATTGTCCTCAATTTTTACGTATAAAAAAATGATGTAATAGTGTCAAAAGGAATTTTACCTAATGTACACTCCAGTATCCAATATTGAAACATTAACCTTTTAAGAATTTTCTCACTCTAGGATAGACGCTTATTTGAATAGAGTAAGGAATGGTAGGGAACGACCAAAATAACTAAAAGTACAATAATATACTAACAGGAATTTCCTGTCTGTTCATTTTAAGTTGGGTGTTTTCTCTTCATGAGATACATAAAATAGATAAAACTCAAGCTGAGTTTTAAAAGGTGTGGTAGTTTTAAAATACAACAATATTTAACTACTTTGCTTTTCTTATTCTGTTAGGAGTGAACAGAAAATAACCTGTGTTTAACCCAACAGGATATCAGTGATTTCAAATAAAGGAGTATTGTGTTATCTGGTATAGAACTTTCCATAAATAACTGCTATTGGTTAAACGTGTTTTTTTAAAAAAAATTCCTTCTCCATAGTCAAGGCTTATAGGTGTTCGACACCATTGGAAATCTGTGTTTCTTTATTTATGGTTCAGCTGATATTTCATGGGGTAGTTCATACGTGCATTTTCAAGTGGAGTGGTCACTTGCCAGTGTTTTTTAAAACTATATGTGTGTGTATGTATGCATGTATACTCTATACACATGTATTTTATATTCTTAATATATTTCTGAGGCAATTTAAAGAATAATCACGTGTATAGAAAAAGAAGAGCTGTCATTTGATGCATAGGTATATGTGGGTGTGGGTATAAGTTGTTTAAAAATTATTATTTACCCAGTAATGTGATTTGACGTCAAATTGCAGCAGTTAATTTTCTGGTGCTTGTGATCTGCATCAAACACAAATGACTAGCACTTGTCTGTAGGTGAAAAAAGCTAGTTACTCCTGTGGTTCAGGAAGGAAAATGAGAGGTAACTTGCCTGTTTGATAAACAGCACAAAAGATTAATACATGCACCTGCACTACATGCTGTTACTCTGGAATTGTAACTGTGGAGGGGGTGGGGGAACAGGGCTTATTTTTTCTCCTGTTTTCCCATTCAGTTACATAGTTTTCTTAACCTGTTCCCTGTCACTGATTCTTCTTAACGTGAGTAAGTCCTAGACCAAGGGTTTTGTGTTCCTCCATTCCATCCGCCTGCCTTTGTGGATGGTGGCCGTTCTCTGGTGCACTGGTACAGAAGACTTCACCATGGAAAGGTGGGCTTGATCTTTCAATCTGATCATTTTTTTCATCTTGGCATAATAAGGCTGCTATGTCTTCGTCTTTCAGCGGAAAAGCCCGTCGTTCCCACCCCAAAGACTGAAAGAGAAAACGGTTTCAGTTAAGTTTCAACTAATTTAAGTTCATGTCTCAATCTGTAGATGTCAGTTTTCTAATAACCATTGTTCTGTTCTTTAGCACATAAAAGTACAAATTCTCATTTGGTCCTGAGTATCTAGCAACTCAAAATGGAACGTACTAAGGATTACTTAGGGATCTTTGGGAATTATATTTTTCACTTTGCCTCTTCCACGGAGAGGGACACGCTGCCATTAGGGCACTGGTCTTCATTTTCAGCCTAGGAGCACTTTGGGGAAGGCCCTTTAAAAGTGTTTGGCTCGTCTTCCTCAGTATCTCCATTTTCATCCCATCATTATTCCAGACGCCTATTGACTTTTCTATCTCTGTGCTTTCTATGACTTGCCTATTAATTTCTATTGTCTCCATTCTCTTGATTCTAGATATGGTTCTTCTTTTCCAACACCTGCTGATGAAGAAAAGTACAAGAACTTTATAGATGTAGTGCTAGAAAACACTCCCATTGGGGTTAAAACTGGAGAAATGGGGAGACAAGTAAAAATCTTTTATAAGGGGAAGAGAAATATCTAACATTTACTATGTGCCAGGTGTCATTCTGTTTAATCCGATTTGGTTTGTTAATGAAATTCTGATAGAAGTGAACAGGTGGAATTAGGTACTGACGTGTTACATAAAAAGTCAGGGAAGTATCTGTAGTTAGTGATGGAACTAGAACGCTGGAACACAGAGCCTCTGATTTCTACACCCAGCATTCTGTACTGGACTGTCGTACTGAACTTGTTATGTAATGATGACTCCTTAATTATCAGCAAGCAATTCTATAAACAAGTTTTTAAAAGTCAATTAAAAGGAGGTTTAACTAGTTATGTATAACACTCCTACCTTGGTCTCTTGACTCTGACCTACTGAAGGTGAGGCGTGTGCACTGGGATCCTGGCTCTCGGAAGCGGGCTCGGCGGGACCCTCAGCAGCGCAGTGTTGCCCCCCACTGAAGTCATTAGGGTATTCTTTCAAAAGCAAGTCCTGTCCTTCAGCATTTTTACTGTAAGCTCTAGCAAGAAAATCAAGAAAATATTTGTTGATGTCTTAACATTTTATGAACAACCTAAGGTATTGTTCATAAAGTCAATTGAACTTGGTAGCTTTTCTTTAAACAGCTCTGCCCAAAAGATTTAAAAAAATTCATCTGCTGATCTTCCTGATGTTATTATCCTCACATCTCAAAGACTTGAATAGTATTTTATGAAATCTTTTGCCAAATTATTATAGTGGTTTTGTTTTGTTACAGTTTGGGGGGTTGGTTTGTTTTTTTCCAGAAAACAGGAAAAGACAGTTACTGGACTCTTACAGTCTGAGTTCCCAGAGTATCTATGATTATTGTAATGTCGTCCATGAAGGACTCGATTCACATTTTCCTCTGTACTTCTGGAAAACTGTATCTCTGGAATGTGGAGAAAGTTGAGAACAGAATCTCATGTATGTTAGGATAACTCTTAGAATAAGGCTCTACAACAAATCTGGGTGTCTTGAGACCTAAACAGAGAAATGTGTTTTATAAATAATAAATGAGAGATGCTCCACACTAAAGTGACTATCAGATTTCAGCATGGTCTTGCATTTTGAGTTTTGGCTATATTAAAAAATAGTCCAATTAAATATAAAATACTCAGGATTTTCTCAAATACATGACTACGGATTATGTTGTTAGGATTTATCCCCCCTTCCCTCAAAGTCATGTTCCAAGTATTTTAGGCGATTTGCTTTTTTACCCTGGATAGGTTTCTTGAGGGTTTTTTGGGGTTTGTTTCTTTTTAAGAAAAACATTTCTGAAGTGGCTTTGTTACAGATTACCCAGATTCTAATCCCTAGTGTTAGGTCCACCATTACAGTACACTGAAATGACCTATTGATGGAGAATTTTTCATATTGTTTGCTCAGTTAAATCTATTACTGAGGCTGACAATTAGCATGAGAAGTAGAGTAAAATATAAAACTCCTTTCATCATTATGTAATTAGCCTGAATATATTTTGAATGTAAACTCAGTATAAGCAGTGTTTGTTTCACTTCTAGGGCACAAACAGCAGATGTTATATAGTATGTTCTCTTCATTTTCCGTGGTCTCCCTCGTTATTATGCAGAATTATTGGAGATTTCACATGGATTCCATGGTTTTGGGGTTTAAATTTACAACACCTGCCTGCTGTTTCTTCTATGCCACTTGCTTTGCTCCCATAGTGACCATCTGGCTTGCTCTTTCTCTTCATATTTTTTGTGTCTTAGGGAGAAGACTGCATCAGAGAGGTCTTCTATCTGGAATTAGAAATGAAAAGTTTTGCTTTTTATCAGAAACATTTTGAAATATGAGAACAGGTGTCAGTTCCTCATCAAGAGAACAATAGGAAGAAAACTCTAAAATAAATGCAGTCTAAGTCAGAGAACAAATGTTATGAGAGGAGGTTCAAATTCCTAAAAAGAGGGGGTTTAAAATTTTTTTGCTGTTGGGTCATGTTTGAAGACTTACCTAGAATACTTATAGTACCTTGAGTACATATAGGTTCACAGTGCTTTCCACTTACATAAAATATCCTTAATGCTTTATTCATCCAAAACTTTGTATTGATTGCCCCTTACGGAATATACTGTTCGTGGAACATATTAATATCAAAGAAAGTAAAACTGTCTGAGGTAAATGAGAATTAGTTTAATGAGTTAACTTATCTGGAGTTCTAAGGCTTCGGTTGTGTTTCTGGCTGGGGTCATCCTGAACTAGGGAAGGGTGCATTATAAAAGGGAAGGGCATTAAAAAGTAAATTTTGGTAGTTGAAAAACACCATCAGTTGGCACAGAAAGACTAATGGAAACAATGTCTTTTATATAATATCTGCTTCTTCAGACTATCACTTTGAATTAGTTTGGTTATATAGTATCTTTCCCTTTAATTTTTCTTGTCTTACTATAAGTTTTATCCATACAGGTCCACAGTCCCTTTCCTGTAATTCCAAAAATCTGAAAAAACAAGTTTTCATAATTCATTTGGGGACACAATCTTATCTGAAATGATGTGAGGCTATTCTACTTTCTATTAATATTTCACTATAGAAACATTAATATTTGATTATGAGAACTGTCCTAGACTCTCTACATGTATTACATGATATATGTACATTACTTTCTAAAATCCAAAATTTTCCAAATTCAAAAGCAATTGTTCACAAGATTTTGCATATGGAATTGTAGGCTTGACTATTTAAATATGCAGAAAAATATGACTAATACTGGGAATTGAATATATTCACATAAATTCAGTATTTCAACAACTCATGTAAGGAAATGGTGTGTTTTGTTTTTGCTTTTCTTTATTCTTTATACGTTTTGTCTTTGTAGTCAAATTTGCACAAAACACTTTCCTAGTCAAATTAATATCCTTAAAGGGGAACTTTCTTTTCATAAGTTTTGAAAATTAAAAAAATCAGTGTATGTTCCTCAAATACCAAATTAAGCACGTGGAAAAAAAAAATTAGGCAGGCTTCATAATATATTAAGTGCAGTAAGTGAAAGGCAGCTTACCTCTTCTTCACCCAAATTATATGCATCCAGAGGCTGAAGAACAACCATCCTCCAGCTGTTGAAGATACAAACGAATTTCAAACAGCTTTTGTTAAACTATCTAAATGTAGCAGTTTTATTCTGTAAGCACAGCTATTATAGTAGTGTTTTCTTTCTTTGGGATTTCCATAATTCAAATGGTTGTATCTTAGTACTTTATCTTTTAAAAGAGACAATATGTTTGTATTATGAGAAGAGGACAGGCTTTACTTTTGGCCTTACAATAAACAGTCTCTTCTACATAGTTGCATTTTATACCTAAGAATGTACTAATTTTGAAATAAGTTAGTGGTATGCTGACAAACTGGCTCAGAAAATAAAGAGGAAAAAAAAGCTCTGATTTTTAGCATTTGCCCATTTCTTTGTGTGTAGACTCCCATCGTGGCCTCCTGTGAGTTTAACAGCTGCATCACAGAAGCCCTACTTACTAAACAACCTGGTCAGCCAGCCTGCTCCAGCCTACCAGTGTAAATTGAAAACATTGTTGCTATAGAACATCTAAGCACAAATGTTATTTCTTTACTTAATGTAGAACATGTCGACAGATTCTCTGCAGAAATTCTCATAATACCTCCTAGAGTATTAAGAGTTCTCTCAGTGCCTCAAAGCAATTATGAATAAGAGAATCAAATTAGTTAGAATAGACATAGGTAGGAATTACTATAATTGTCAACCAGCTCTTGTCTCTGTTTCCATCCTTTTCTATTTCTGCTTCTTGGTGCCAGATTAATAATCTTAAACCTCTTTCATCATGGCTAAAAAGTCTGACAGTTTGCTGCCAGCAGGAAACAGATCTGTGTGTGGCATTCAAGGACATCCACAATCTCGTGACAACTTCTTTTGGAGCCTTCATTTCCTTTATCACCCTTTACAAAACCTCAGTCTCTGGCGGGCATAGCCTTGCACTGGTTGTCACAGGTGTTCTCTTACACTGCGAATACTCTATGCAAAGGTAGTTGCTTTCTTTGATCTCTGAAGCCTCGTGCATATCTCTATTTTAAAGAGCAAGGATTATCTGTTACTGTAATTATTTACATCCCTAAAGTACCTTTTAGTACCATATACATAATAGAAAACTAAATATTGAATGAAAAAACACTCTAAAAGTGCTGAAGTATTAGGAATTTCCATTTCTTAATAAAACCTGAGAATTAAAGTTGTACTACTATATGGCACTTTTTTTCAGCATGAGTAATGTAAAAGTTTCTTTCACCATTTTCCCTCCATGTAACCATATAAGTGGGAGGAAGGCAGAAAGGAGCATCTTCCTTTCATTAAATAAAATTTTAACTTCACTGAAAATTTAAGTTTTTTCAAAAAAGAAGGAAAATTAAAGAATGTAAGTATACATACCTTGGAGTAACTATTTCCTTATATTGGAGTTTCTCTAATTTAGCTGGGGCCACTAATGACATGGGAATCACAATGTTATCTATATCATAAGAGCTCTCACTTCGCAATCGTCGTCGTGCAGTATTCTGTAAGATAGGATTGCAGTAGTTTTACAGTAGTATTTGGTTACCTGTAATGATACTCTCCTTTTACGAGTTACATAAAGTAACATGGCAGTGCCTTTAAGTTTTATACATTGTTATGAAGTCTGAGTATAAAATGTTAAGAAAAACAAGAAAGCATATGTATCTTCTATGAACCAGTACATTTGTGTGTGGACACATTCAGACCTATTTTTAAGACCATTAAAAATATGAATGCCTTAAAATACAAAACTTACCAGAAAAGTGTACCATAAAAGACCCTAAATGTCAGTGAAATGATCTTTTAACAAACTCATTTTTTACTAGGAAAGGCTATGAAATGTTTGGTGAGCCATTTAATAAAGATCATTTTTACAATCTTCATTTATGTGTTCCTGGGTCCCTGAGCTTCATGCTGTTTTCTCTAAATCCTCCCACGTTTTAACCTCTACTCCCTACCAGGTAATGAAACAGAACAAAGTAAGAACACAGTGCTGGATTCTTATTAGCAAGATTATACTTAGCATCATGTCAAGAAGTAGGGATGGTTATGATAAAGTTTAAAGTTTTTAACATACGAAAAAAGCCATAACCAAGGATTAATGTACAGTTAGCTCCCTTGTAAAAAAAGTTTAAACAAATTTATTGCTTCTTGGTAAGGTAATTCTGAATATGCTAATTATGTGCTAGCAAATAAGGCTGTTATAGATTAACAAAAATATCTACAACAAGTTCCCCTCCCCTCACCAGATCTGCCAGGTTTAAAGGTCATAAAGCTACTTTAAAGTTCACTGTATAAAAACCTACTTGTGATGATGAATTCTGGGCTCTTGATATAACATTGACATTAGTAACTGCAGTAAAATTGCTCTGGGATCCTGGTTCTGTGCGTTGAATAGCAAACTCTTCAAATCTAGTTCTTTCTTCTGCCATGGAAAGAACCATTGAGAATGTCATACATTAAGTGTAACTGATAAAAAATAATGATAAAAAATAAAACTTAACTGGAAAGATGTGTATTAAATAACAAGTTATCTGTATACTCTATTGGTTCTTATTCATTGTTCCAGTGGAGCTAACACTATATACATTAGACAAGTATGTCCGAGGTATAGTATGTCAATACACCCAATAAGTTAGAAACTATTTACATCCAAGATGTACTTAACTGTAATTATACATGGTGGCTTTAACATATTTATCAGTATGGCCTCTAGGAATCCCACCATAACAGACCAAAGGCACTACCTAATATCACACTACCTGATCAACTAGTGTGGAACAAAATTAAACTCCCACCCACATTCAGAGATATCGTTATACTTTTCTGGTGCCTTAACCTTAAGATAACCAACAGTCATCTAGCTTTTGAAGAACTTTCATACATCTTTGCCAAAATATAGGAAAGCCTGTATCTCTTAATATAAAGGTGCATTATGAAAAAATACACATTACCTAAGATGTAAACTGTTTTACTTGTATTGATCTAACTTTGAGCTAGATGGGAACACAGGAATAGAATGAGTAAAATGCTATACTACAAAGTAGTAACTAGACAGCTCTCTAGACAACAACCATTTTCAATATATGGATACTGATTTGAAGAAACAACTAGCCAGAAAGGACATTTTTAAACAACTGGAATAATATAAATATGAACTGTGTATTAAATTTTATATTACACAGGAAAATATTTTTCAAGATCTGTACTAAAGTAAAATAAACAAGGCCAGTAAGAAAATAAACATACTCACTAATAGACACAAAACAAATGGAGAAAAGGAACGTGGAAGAGACAGAAAATAAAGTTGGAAGTAAACAACCTTGTTACCAATATTCTGAGAGAAAAGAAACTTCATTCCTGAAATAGGATGTTATAATAGAAACATTTTCAGAAATCAGTAGTCAGAAGATCAAGTTAAGGAAATCTCCCCAAAAGTAGAACAAAACGATACGAAAAAATGAGAGAATAGATAAGAAAATTAAGAGGTAAGTCTTAGAAGTTCAACCTCTGAATAAGTTACAGAAAACATGAACAGAGTAAAGGGAGATTAAAGAAAGATATGCTGGATAAAAACTGTCAAGACCCCAGAAAATGGAAATTGTGGCTAAGATTTTTGTAAAATTTCCTTAATTTTTTTCATTTTTGATACATGAATTTAAAAAAATAAAATCTAAACAATCAAGAAACATGTTACCAAACTAGGAAAACAAATTCTAATACCAACCATTGAAACTATCTTGTCCCAAATCCCCATAACAAACCCACCCACCTTGTATTACTAGCAGAGTTCTGGTTTCAGAGATGTCTCTATTCATCTTGGAACTGTATGTTCCTAAGGGGAATTCAGTCTGGCAGTTGAATCTCACCCAGTTTATCAAAATTCTGAGGAAGCTTCAGTGAAATCAACATCTCCACAATAGGTACCAGAAATGGTAATAAATATCTAAAAGGCAACCTTGTACTGACATATTTTGAGTCCAGAACACAATGTTGGAGACTACTGTCCAGGAGGACAGTTAGTAGAAGATAACTAGTTAGGAAACATAGGAAGGAAATCCTTAACTCATAAAGTGGATGGATTCCCAGTCCACAAATAATTCTGAATTGACTACATGAATATGCTGTTTAATGTTCATAGAACCATGGATGTTTTGTGTAATTAGTGACTGTTCTAGATTATAACTCCCATGAGGCAGAGGTTCTTTGGAGATCAGAATTTTTTATTTTCAGTTTTTAGTACTAGTGCTCCTGTCCTCATTTTAACCTACCTAATGCTGTTTCACTCAAGTGTCTTTTCTTTCTTCCCTGTAATAGCTGTGCAGAAGATTCTGACCTCATTTGAGGCTTGCATATAGGAGAATATCCATTTCTCCATTGATTCAGGGAAGTATTATGTACTGAAAAGGAAAGAAAAATGTGAAGTTTTAGTTCTTAACACAAACATAATGAGCATGTTAACCTCTTTTTACTTTGTAACATTGCAGAGTATTAATATACCAGTTCAAAATTATATATAATGAAGTAAATACTTACATACGAAGATGAAATACTCCTAAGCTGAAAATAACCAAGGTAAGATTCATAAAAACATCTTCAGGAAGTGCCCAATTTCCTATAGTTGCTCCATTATTTTAAGAGGATGAAGAGGAAAGGTGATCTGCTCTCACAGTGTTCTAAATTACAGAATTTTACAGAGAAGATTTGTTCAGATCTGTAAATCTTAGCTGAATATGATCTGAATCCTTAAGTTAGTTCCTGCTTACCTTAAATCTGGGAACAGCTCAGGACTAAGTAAGGTTATAGAATACAGCAGACTGGGGTCTCTTGAGAGCAATAAACAGATTTCATCAGTCTCCTGACAGTGCCTAGCACCATTCTTTCACTTTTTTAAAGCAATGAATTTTTAAAAAACTTTAAGTCACTTAATATCTCTGTGCCTCAGTTGCCTTATCTGTAAAATAGGGATAATAGCAGCTATTGTGGGATTGTGAGGATTAAATAAATTCCTGTAATAGTCATTAGAAGGATATCTGGCATAAGTAGGCAATAAATGTTAGTTTCACCATGACTGTTCTGTTTGAACCCCATATTTCCAGTACTGGATTAATAACTAAATTGGCTTCTTCTTTTGAAATGTTTGGAGATGTGGAAAAGATAGGGAAAAAATATGAAGGCCTAAGTGCCAAATTCTCACCAACACTGAGAAAAAGAGTATGGCCTACCAACAGTGACTGGGACTCAGATTTCAAGATGGCAAAGCACCCTAAAAATGATAGACAAAATTTTTATACATAGATGCACAGATCGGCACATTTACATCCACATTAGCATGCAAAAAAAGGAACTTTTAAGTAGAGCGGAATTTGTGAGCAATCTCTGAAAGCCTAATATCTTACAAAATTTGAAAAGCAAACTGCAAAAGCACATGGGAAAGTACTGCCGCAAAAATGTGATCAAAATCAAAGGAGCTCCAGACCTGGAGGAAAGAATTACCTGCAGTAACTAATAGAATGACTACACTTGCCAACCTGCCAACACCTCCATCAGGGTCCTTGAGGCTTCAGTAGAGAAATGGATGGGTGGGTAGATAAGGCAACGCCCAGGTGCCCCACTTTGTTTGAAACATGTCCTGCCCATCCATAACTGCCTCTGAAAACAGTATAGAGTGCAAATTTCTACCTCTTCCATGAGAAGGATCCCATAAAAAGCAGTGGCAGAAGTTGTAACGGTGAATATCAACTTTAAAGGGGAGAACACAAGACTCCAAAAATCTGAATACCAGTAGCGTAAAACAAAGAAAAAGTGCAAACAACAAATGGAAGAACCATCTCAAGAAATAGTTAATGGGTTCACAGAATACAGATTTACAGGTTTTCAAAATAACTAATATTGCCAAGAGAAAGAGGCAAAAGGCCAAAAGACTTCAGAAATGGGAAGTATAATTGTTGAAACTGAGAAACAAAATCATTGCTCACTGCCCTGAATAACAGAATGGTCATATCTAAAAGTCAAGATCATTGGATTGGAAGAGTAATTCCACAACTCAAAGGAATAGAGTGATGGAAATATGAAAAAAAGGACAAACCAAAATAGGTTAACAAAGGATTGAATACAATCAATGGGATGTAATGTTTGAAGAAATGATAGCCACAATTTTTTACACAGTGATATTAACTCATATTTCAGTAACTCACTTGAGCATCAAAGCAAATGAAAAAAAATATAGCACATAAGTATTAAGACATCCTAAAAGTTACCAGAGAAGGGAAAAATTACTGCAAAGGAATGAGAATCCGATTGCCAGAAAGCAAAAGCAGATGCAGGAAAAAACAATGGCAACTTTTTAAAGCCCTCATGAAAAACGGTAAACAATTCTAAGGCAGCCCTCATGATTTCTTGCCACCCAAGAAAAAGAATGCAGAGAAAGATGTTAAATAGTAAAATAAGATGGCAGACAGTTCTAAACTCATTTCTACAAAGGGGTAGCTAGAATTGTTAGGTTTTAAAATGTATACATACCTGGCATGTGTTGGTGTACAATAGTGTCCACTCGTTTTCTAGAGTATTTTAAAGCAAATTCCAGGCAAATTTCAACCCATCTCTTCTAAAAGGAACTCACCACCCCCGTTGCCTTGTAAAAGCACATCAGAAACCTTAACCTTCAATAAAGTGATGCTTTTTATTTAATTTTACTCAAAAGTTTTCTTTACACTTTCTCCCTTTTACTCTTGGTGTCTTGTAAGGTTGTAGTGGACTCTTGATGCATGGCAATTCAGAGTGTAACTCACACCTTCTCTTCACCTGTCCTGATGATAACCCTCCCAGTCTTTCAGTTCTCACTTACCCAGATCTTCTCCTAAATTTCATATTAAGATACATCTTGGCCCAGCATCTCTCCTGTCTCCTGCCTTCCCTTTCATTTATACATTTGATAACTTTATAGAGAGCCAGTTACATGCCAGGCACTGTGTTATAACTTGGGGACACAGTGGTGAGCAAGAACAGGCATGGACCATGGCCCTGATGTAGTTTATAGGCATTCTCAAAAACTGCAAGTAATGTGTGGTAGAAAACAGAAGTACTATTGATGGGAGATACTGAGTATAACTAGTAAGAGAGCTCTAGGAAAGGCTTCCCAGATAAAGTGTTAGATTACAAAATATGAACAGAAACAGCTGATGGATAGTAAGGGCAAGGAAGAGAGAATGGTAGAAGGGCCCAAGGCACCAGGGAACAGGAAAAATTTGGCAAGTGAACAGCAGCCAGGTAGTATAGAGTAAGGAAGCACAGTGAAAACCACGAACAGGTAGGCACCAGCCTATGAAAGTAGGGCTTTAGGGGTACTCTATTAAAGAGTATTCCCTCTGTCAAATATTCTAAAGGATGGGGATGGGGAGCAGGTATGACATAATTAGATTCATGTTTTGAAAATATAAATTGCTGCAGGGATTGAAGGGAAATAAAGTTGATTAGGCTATTTCAGCAGTATAGAGAAAGGATCATTAAGTTAGACTGAAATTGGTAGAAATATAGAGAAGCCAGTTTGAAGCATAAGATCACACTGATAATGGGGTTTAGATACAAGGAAGTGTGGGTGAAGAAGGCTGAGCCTTAGGGTTCTGACTTGCGTGGGTTGTGGTGCTATTCCTCTCTCTGTGCACTCTAAAAAATAAAACTTTATTTTGACATAATTTCAGAAACTCCAAGAAAACTTGGAGTTGTCCCATATATTTTTTACTCAGATCCCCCAGATGTTAACATTTTACCACCCTGGCTTCATCTTTCTGAATGCCAATGAGATACTGACATGATACTTCTCTACTCTAAATGTCAATATGTATTTTTCAAAAACAAGGGCATTCTCTTACATAGCCACACAACTATCAAAACCAAGAAGTTAATAATTAACTATTAGCTAACTATAGACTTCATTCAAATTTCACCAATTAGTCCTATGATGTTCTTTACAGAAAATCCTGATCACTCTCCATTCAGTTGGCAGGTCTCTTTAAAGTCTTCTCATATCTGAAATAGTTCCATTATCTTGTCTTTCATGACTTTGAATATTTTGATGAGTATAGGCCCTTAAGTTGGCTTTGGTATCTCCTCACAATTGGCAACTAATCAATTCTTCAGTTTGTCTTTTCCCTACTTTCTTGTTACCTGAAGTCAGCAGTTCTGTCATAATCGCTAACTCTAAAGGACAGTATAGGATAAATCCAAGCTCTGAGGTAAAGCACAAAAACATCTATTTACTTTCACACAATTTGCCCTACAGGAATACCAGGCTATTTGTATATACTTGAACACATCACATTGTTTCATGGCTCCATGACAAGTTACGTGATTTTTTTTCCATTTTAATATGGGCCAATAGTATTTGAACCACCAGGGATCTTATTACAAATATAGAATCTCAGACCCCATTCCAAACTTTCTGAATCAGAATCTGCATTCTAACTATATCACCAAAGTAATTTGCACATTAAAACTTGAGAAACAATGATTTGGAAAATTGGATTCTTCCTCTTAATTCCAGTTAAGTATTTAAAGCTATACTTGGCGTCCCCATCTTTCTGAAGTTCCTCTTTTTGCCCTTTTCCCATCACCCTTAACTTCTCTTCCTCTTCCTCTACCTTCTGCTAGGCAGAGTTATACACTCCCCTCCCCCCTTTTTAAAGAATATTTTTGTCACGTCTGTACCCTTAACATCATTTAATAGTCATTTGTGTGTCTGCTTCCCCATCATGTTATAATTTCTTTAATTTCCTGTGACTCGCCTTTGATTTTTTAGCACTGAATCGTCTACCTGGCACAGAGTAGATGCTCAATAAATGTTGGACTCTAGTTTTACTTAATTCGGTAGAAAAGAAAAATTAATGGCCAGCTGTTTAAGACGGATATAGGATGAAACCTAATTAATACTTAATTATTTGGATTGGGAGTGGTAGGGAATGAGGAAAATAGGGGAGGAGAGATTGGTATACAAAAAAATACTTCACTGATGTGCCTAATGTTACTGTAGCATTCAATTCAAATGTCTTCCATTTCCTAGCTTTAAATTTTCCATTACTAATATGTCACTACATTATTGATAATTCACTAATAATTTTGCACCTAACATTTACACTCCCCCCCCCCTTTTTTTTGGTTTCACAGCTTGTGGGATCTCAGTTCCCTGACCAAGGATTGAACCCAGGCCACTGCAGTGAAAGACTGGAATCATAACCACTAGCCCACCAGGGAACTCCTGTACACTGCCCCACGTTTTAAAGTCAGATAAATAATAGAGCAACATTAGAAGAAATATAATTACCTTTGTTTTTGCATATTCCCTTTCAGTCATCTACATATATTTCATATTAATATTTCAAATGTAATGATTTTATTTGGATATATGTATAACTATTTTTTTAAATCTGGTAACTCACTCATCATTGTTATGTTTTCAGATGGTCACCTAACATTCCTGATTAGAGACAGTATCATTTAACTATTCCCTAGCTGTTGGAGCTACTTGTTATCATCATGATATTATTTGTATTACGGACAGTCTTAAAATAATCATCTTCATGCACACAATTTTTAAATAAAAAAATTTTAGTCTCAGGATAACTGCCAAGTAGAATTAAACCATGAAAAGTACCTAAACATAACCTATATTTTCCTGTATTTTTTTAGTGTTTTTTCCTAAGCATAGGCAATTTTTTCTTGCCTTAGTGCTTTCATTTTTTTTCTTTCTCTAACTTTTGACTGTGGAAAAATTTCAAGAAACACAAATGGAAAATGGAATAATGAACTCCCCTGTACCTATCATTCAGCATCACAAATGCTGGTGACCAATCTTGTTTTCTCTCTCTCCCACAAGCTTTTTTTTTTCTGTAGTATTTTAAAACACATCCCAGACATCATATCTTATCTACATTATGTGTCAGCTTGAATCTCTAATAAACTAACAGATAAAATGTGTAGTTATGTAACCACATGCATTATTACATCTAACACAATAATTAATATGCAACAGCCAGTCCACGTTCAAATTTCTCTATCTCAAAAATTGTGTGTGTGTGTACGGCCGAGTTGTTCAAATCAGGATCTCCAAGAGGCCAGTACATTGCATTTGGCTGATACAAGTATAAATATTTTTACATGCTTATAATTGTACCATACATAGAAGTAAAACATTTGTCCTTTAATATCACTTATCATTCTTTGATAAATGTTTCCATCCTTAGATGAACTTTTATGATCCTTTAAAAAGCTGTATATTCCACTGTGATAGGCAGTTAACCACATTCCTACTGTTCTGTTCTCTTCGTCTTTAATTTTTCATTACCACAAATAATGTTAAGATAAATATATTTGTGAATAAAGGTGGTTTCATATTTAGGATTAGACTAGGTTCTTGGAAATGGATCTGTTGGATCAGAGTACAGAGTTAACAGTTTAGCAAACATTTATTGTGAACAAGTACACAAGTTTTTTTCTTTTTTTCCGCAATGAGCTTATAAAAAAGTACGTAGTTTAAAGGCCTTGTAATGCATTTCACAGTACTCCCCAAAAGGCCTGTATCAATTAATTGCACCTGAAATATTTTAGGGTCCTGTTTTTACTACACAGTCTTGCCAGAACTGATGATTAAAATGCCTAATATTAATGTAATTGGAAAAAGGAGAAACATTTAGCACAGTGACTGGCACATAAGTGCTCAAGTACATGTTAGCGATTGTTAGCATTTTCATTATTATCATTGACTACACCTAGTTTTTCTCCTAATTCTTTTAAGATACTGTGTGTGTGTGGGGGGGAGGGGTACGCGGGCCTCTCACTGTTGGGGCCTCTCCCGTTGCAGAGCACAGGCTCCGGACACGCAGGCTCAGCGGCCATGGCTCACGGGCCCAGCCGCTCCGCGGCATGTGGGATCCTCCGGGACCGGGGCACGAACCCGTGTCCCCTGCATTGGCAGGTGGACTCTCAACCACTGCGCCACCAGGAGAAGCCCTAAGATACCATTTTTAACATTTACCTCTTTAATCTATCTGGAATGTATTTATGTTCATCCATCTTAAATTTGTTTTAATGTGCTATATGAGGACAGATCTCATTTTATTTTTCCAAAAAGTCATTACTTAATGCCACTGATCACAGGACAAACTTCACTGTTTAAAGCATTCGCTCTGAGAGAGACTACTTGGATTTGAATCCTGCCTCTACTACTCAACTGTGATTTGGGAAAAGCTAGTCAAGGAGAAAATAACCATAATACCTACCTTACAGGCTTGTACAGATTAAAACAATTTACACATACAAAGCCCTTCAACTAGTATGGTACTGGCATATAAGGAATGCTTCATAAGAATTGTTTATTGTTATTTATTGGCTAGGCTATCTTTTCCACACTAATAGGAAATATCACTCTTATCGTATAATGAATCCTTGGGTTTGTCTCTAGGCTTTCAAAATTTAGTTCCCTTGGCTTCCATGGGCATCACAATGTTTTAATGATTATACCTTTATATTTCGATATCTGACACCTCCTTATTGATCTTTTAAAAAATGTTATTGGCTATTCAACATTTTCATTCTGAGATAAACGTTAGAATAACTTTGTTCCAAAAGAAGAATGATTCTGGGATTCTGATTAGAATTACATTATAAGTTCTCCAAAGAATATATACAGATTGCCAACAAACACATGAAAGGATGCTCAACATCATTAATTATTAAATAAATGCAAATCAAAACTACAATGAGGTATCACCTCACACGGGTCAGAATGGCCATCATGAAAAAAATCTACAAACAATAAATGCTGGAGAGGATGTGGAGAAAAGGGAACCCTCTTGCACTGTTGGTGGGAATGTAAATTGGTACAGCCACTATGGAGAACAGTATGGAGGTTCCTTAAAAAAACTAAAAAAAGAACTACCATATGACCCAGCAATCACACTACTGGGCCATAATTCAAAAAGAGACATGTACCACAATGTTCATTGCAGCACTATTTACAATAGCCAGGACATGGAAGCAACCTAAGTGTCTATCGACAGATGAATGGATAAAGAAGACGTGGCACATATATACAATGGAATATCACTCAGCCATAAAAAGAAATGAAATTGAGTTATTTGTAGTGAGGTGGATGGACCTAGAGACTGTCATACAGAGAAGTAAGTCAGAAAGAGAAAAACAAATACCATATGCTAACACATATATATGGAATCTGAAAAAAAAAAAATGGTTCTGAGGAACCTAAGGGCAGGACAGGGATAAAGATGCAGACGTAGAGAATGGACTTGAGGACACGGGGAGGGGGAAGGGTAAGCTGAGACGAACTGAGAGAGTGGCACTGACATATATATACACTACCAGATGTAAAATAGATAGCTAGTGGGAAGCAGCCACATAGCACAGGGAAATCAGCTCAGTGTGTTGTGACCACCTGGAGGGGTGAGATAGGGAGGGTGGGAGGGAGACGCAAGAGGGAGGAGATATGGGGATATATGTATACGTATAGCTGATTCACTCTGTTAAACAGCAGCAACTAATACAATAATGTAAAGCAATAATACTCCAATAAAGATGTTTAAAAAAATTACATTTTAAGTACTGGGCATATACCCTGAGAAAACCACAATTCAAAAAGACACAGGCACCCCAATGTTCATTGCAGCACTATTTACAAAAGCCAGGTCATGGAAGCAACTGAAATGCCCATCGACAGACAAATGGATAAAGAAGATGTGGTACATATATACAATGGAATATTACTCAGCCATAAAAAGGAATGAAATTGGGTTATTTGTTGAGACATGGATGGACCTAGAGACTGTCATACGGAGTGAAGTAAGTCAGAAAGAGAAAAACAAATATCGTATATTAACACATATATGTGGAATCTAGAAAAATGGTACAGATGAACCAGTTTGCAGGGCAGAAATAGAGACAAAGATGTAGAGAACAAATGTATGGACACCAAGGGGGGAAAGCTGGGGGTGGAGGTGGTGTGATGATTGGGAGATTGGGATTGACATTTATACACTAATATGTATAAAATAGATAACTAATAAGAACCTGCTGTATAAAAATAAATAAATAAATAAAATTTAGAAAAAAGAATTACATTATAAGTTAATTTGGAAAAAATGACATCTTAAGCTACCATATTCTGACAGGAACAGGGTATTTCTCTCCATATAAGCATATACTCATGTTCCTCTGTAAACTTTTGAAGTTTTCTTCATGTAATTCCTTGTTGGTTTTAATCCTAGATATTTTATATTTTCATTGTCAATATGTCTAGGATAATTTATTCTTTTACAAATTCTAATAGGTTATTACTGGTATTTATAAAGGCTGCTTATTTTTATAAGTTTATTTAAAAATCTGCTACCTTTCAGAACTCTAATTCTAACAGGCATTCAGTTGATTCTTGAGTTTTTGAGGGAGATGATGATTTCATCTGGAAATAATTTATCTTGTGTGACGTTTTGATGTTGAGATTTTAGCTTTGTAGATAGTGAAAATATGCTGATGTATTTTCTTTTTCTGATTTCTTCCAAGCATAGACAATGTCTCCACCCCCCATTCACAGTTTCATTATAATTTTTCCAGTTTTAGTTTGTAATTTTAGTGTTTTATTTAAAATTCTTGGAACCAAGTAGAATTTATTCTGATACATGATATAAAATGAGTGTATAAACAAACTTTTCCCCCAAAAGACTAACATTACTGCTCATTCTCTACTTTCTTATTGATTTACAGTTCTTCCTTTATATAATAAAGAATAAGCTATGTAGTCTGTTTCATGGATCTACTTTCCTAAATGTAAGCAAAATAGAATCCATGCTAATGATTATAGATTTTTGTCATGTTTCCATATGTGGTTGGGCTAGATTCAATATTTTTTCCAGCAATTCCTTTCACATTTTCCCATTAATTCTTCCCAATGGGCTTTACAATTATTTTATGTTAACCAAATTCTTTTAGAACTTCAAGTTACATTGAACGTTGCATTAAACATAAACCAAAAGGCAGAACTGATATCCTAATTATTCTTACCATCCAGCAGTGCTGTTTCCCCATGTTTATTTAAATTTCCTTTTATATTTATCAATATTTCATAATTCTCATTCAATAAGTATCCTGTTAGGATTACTCCTGTGTATTTTCTATTTGTATGTGTGTGTGTGTGATTTGTGAAACGTGAATATTAAAAATTAAGGATTTACATTCATTCCTTTGATAAATTTTACTTCCTTAGTAAAAGTAATAAGTATATGAAAGATGTAAAAGGTGTATAAAGTACCAAGATTTTTAAATGACATACCAGGTGATGGAGATATGATATAGTCTCCTACAAATTTATTTTCAGAAAGATCTCCTTTTATTTCAGTCTTTTTAAACAATGTTTCAAAGTGAAAACGAAGAGGCACATCTAGAAAAATAAAGCAAAAAAAAAGTATTTTCAGTGAAATCACTCTTTAGAGACTCCAATATTAAGACTTAGAAAAATAAGCCAAAGCTTGAAAAGTCATAACTATTAGAAGTGGCAAACTATTCTTTCCAAGCGTGTTGTTAGCAGTATTTTGGAAATTACTGATTATATGTAAAATAAACACTAACAATGAACAATTTCATAAACTAAAATAGTACATAAGATGAACAAATATAAATATTAAATACTATTTGCAGATGAAACAAATGCTCCCAAAAGGTCTTTAATAAAATATACAGCCAAACCTGCCTGACTCTAAATCCATTCCACCCCACCCCTACAAACTCTGCATTTGAAATAAAGTTTCCAAAAGACATAATTACACGATTTTAATTACTTGAGGGAAAAACCACTATAATTCAGATGCAACCTTTTATGAAAATGCTGTTTCACATTCCCTTAGTTTACTAGTATTATGAATCACAAAATGAAATCTACTTTTACAAAGATCAAAATGTATTGACCAACTAGTTCTCTTCTTTTAAACAGAGACTTAGGAGAGTCATTCAATTCACTATGTTTATATTCCATACTCAAAACCAAAAGAGGAGCTAAATAAATAAAACAGATGTGCTTCACATTTATTAACTAAAGGGTGTTTTCTTCAATCAACAATGCAAAAACAATCATTTTTAAAAGCATTCAACAGAGACACCTAAACTTTTTCCTAAGAAACATAAAGAAATATTTTATAAAGCAGTTGATTTATTCAAAGTTTTGCTACAGAAAGAAGGTATTCATTTTTTTTTTTTAGGTATTCATTTTTAAGAAAACTAATTATGAATGCATAAATCAGGATAGACCCAGGAAGGGTCTCAATTTTAAACAAGCATCTCTCCATCAAAAGATGTATTTTAATGGCAGATCCATACTCAAGTGTGGAAAAATATGCACACAAAAAAATGGGTTCATAAGTATCACTTGGAGACTCTCCCAAGGGTCAGATGTAAGATGGATTTCACGCTATCACTATACTATGACCATAAGAAAACTATATGACAAAATGAAAATAAGAATATAAATTAAATATGCTACTTAAACATTCAGGATTCTGATATTTCCAATTATCAAAACATAAGTTTTTCCAAAGAAATATCACTTAACTTTTATATGGAGTATCGCCTATTCTACCACTGCTCTTCTTGAGTTGTGGGAAAACAAGACATAACTAGGGAAGGCGCTTGGTCTACCCATATACCTTCCTTAGAACCCACACTGTGACCTGTGGGCTTTTTATTAAAATTTCATAACACTTTATTACACTTATTAGTTGATATTTCAGTTGTCAAACTAGAATGCAAGTACCTTGAGGGATTTATTTGTATTTATACTCCTACCACCTACTTAGTACGTAGTATACAGCAGGTATTCTGATTTTTATTAAATGAACACAAGAAGAAATGGATAACCCTAAGTGGTAGGTAAGGAAGTTAATCTTAACTTATTAGACGTGACATAGAAGGATGAAAGATTATTTATGCCAGCTCTTAGATTTTTGTTATCAGAGAAACAAATTTACTAATAAGAAAACAGAAAGGCAGTAAAGCGTATGGTTAGGAGTGTGGCTCTGGAGAATGACCACCTCAGATCAAATCCTGTCTCCATCATTTACTAGCTGTGTACAACGGATGAGTAATTTAACATCTCTAAGCCTCAATGTTCTTATATGTAAGATAAAGAGGACAACAATATCTATCCTCATGGCGTTGCTGCAAGCATCAAACAAGAAAATATAATGTGCTTATAGGACCCAGTGTATGCTAAGACCAAATGTTAGCTGTTATTGTTATATATATTATTTTTTCTTTCTATTATTAAGGCTTCCTCAAGAATGGAGTAAAATAGTTCCCACCAGGAACTTATTTCAAAGTATGGTGTGTAGCTAAGAAACCACTGTAATACTGGTAAAAACCAAACTAAGATTCACAGTAGGAACAGGTACAAGAAATAGTACTTTACAAAGAGGAGCAGTCCCTGGATGATTCGAACCAAAAGCTGAAAAGGAAACAAAAGCCCATTGGAGATATCTTCCCATAAAGAGAGGAACCTGAGATAACCAGTGTGAAGAATGTTTCCTTTTTCACCCTAAATATTTAATTCAGTTCCAATGTAGGTAAGATTGGGAACATCTGAACAGAAGACAAGAACTGGAAAGAAACTTAAAGCCATCTTAGGGATATAGGGATGCAATGCCTCATCTGTTCGGTTGTATATTACAGATATTTTTGAGGTTCAAAAGTTGACTATGTCTAAAGATTGACAATTTTCTTCTCTCAGAGAAATTCACTGCTGATTACAGATGGAGGAATACTACATGGCAGGGTAGAGAAAACTCCATTCAAAACAACACATTAGAAAAAGAACCCTGACTTAACTGAGAAACATTTCAACAGCATAGCCATGTTATCAATAAAATGCTAAAAATTTAACATCAAAAGGAGATCAAAAGCGAAGAATTTCCCAAAGTAAGTCAAAATGGTTTCCAAGGAATTAAAAAACCGACCTAAAGAAAGAACATTAGTTCAGCATGTGACTAGATTAATTTCTCTATGAAAACTGTTTAGCTCTAATATCCAGTGACAACTGATAAAAGTTTATCAGATTCCTTGTATTTACAGGATTAGATTTCACCATAAAAAATTCAGTTACTTAGAAAATTTTTAAAACGAATCTTAGGGCTTCCCTGGTGGTGCAGTGGTTGAGAGTCCGCCTGCCGATGCAGGGGACGTGGGTTCGTGCCCCGGTCCGGGAAGATCCCACGTGCCGCGGAGCGGCTGGGCCCGTGAGCCATGGCCGCTGAGCCTGCACGTCCGGAGCCTGTGCTCCGCAACGGGAGAGGCCACAACAGTGAGAGGCCCGCGTACCGCGAAAACAAAAAAAAACAAAAAAAAAGGAATCTTACCTGATGGCAATGATAGAACGGAATGGAAAGCAGAATCTAACTCTGATACATGTTCTGTTAATATTTGAGACTTTGAATTGTGTTCACAGCTGCTCCAAATTGAAGATGATTGCAGGCAAGGCATTTGTGTAGTATTTAAAAACCTTGTTTCTTTTGAAGGCAAAGTCTGCAAGGAAAAAAAAATAAAGACTTCATTTTTGTTGAAAAGCTAATCAGAGAGAATATAACAGTTATAGTACAGTATCTGAATGACACCAGCAAGAAGTCCTGGATTACTAAATCACCTTGGGGAGAGTGCTTTACAATGACCTAGACTAAGTGATAGAAGCAAAGATATAGAAGGCCATGAGTGTGATGAGATTTGACTAGTCCCTTTTCAGTTCTTCAAAATGAAGAGCAAAGTCTGTGAAAATGGGTCTTTCTCCCATCTTAAGAAATCACAAAAAAGAGAAATGAGTTTGAACAACTTTAGGTCACAAGAAAATGGTTACACTCCAGATTAGTGAAAAATATGACAGTGAGCAGGTACTATGTTATGATTAAGAACTGTGCATACAGTTGACCCTTAAACAGAGGTTTGAACTGTGCAGGTCCACTTATAAGCGGGTTTCTTTCACTAAATAGGTACTATAGTATAGTAACATGATCTGTGGTTGGCTGAATCCTCAGATGCTGAACCATAGATAGGGAGGAAGGCCAACTGACTGTAAAGTTATACATGGATTTTTTACTGAGTAGGGGTTGACACCCCTAACCCTCACCTTGTTCCAGGGTCAACTGTACTGTTTTCCTCCTTCTAATCTGTTATAACCAATGAGTGAAACTAGAGTCTGCATTAAATTATAATGTGAGACAATATCTACACTGCAATAACAGTGAAGTACTATGAAGACATATGTATCACATATTTACATTAAGTAAAATTGAATTTAAAATATTAAAAAAGATATGTATAAAATATGCAATATGTTACATGAGTTTAAGATAAAGATTTCAATCCAGAAATCTCATGAAAACCATGTTGCTAAATCAAAAAATTATGTTGCTACATTTAAAAAATACATATTCTGTTTAAATATTGGATTTTTAAATTATTTTTTTCTGGCTATAAGATTAGTATACAACCAATGTAAAAAATCTATAAAATAGAGAAAATACTTTAAAAGTTAATGGAGTTCACTTGTGTTCCTTCTGGCATTCTTACCTACACCTACAACAATAACATTAGGAGTCATTTTTTTAAATGGAAGTTATATTTAAAATGCTTATAATAACTGAGAATTTTGGATGCTATTTAAAAAAAAATATTTTATAAACTTACATTAAGTTTATCACTTTCTTGAGTTTGAGTTTCCTGGCTAACTGGCATTTTCTGTGTTTCCACAGCACCTTGGGCATAGCCACATCTGCCATAGCATTTAACTAGATTTCCTCTGGACCGTGAGCTCCTTGAAGGTTGGACTATAATTTGTTCCATCCTGTGTTCCTGGAACCTGACACAGTCCCTAACATATGGTTGAAACTTGAATGCTGACCAAATGAATTTTATCTCATTTGCTTTTAACAAATTTAAGTGAATAGAACTTTTCAAATACATGTGTGCCTGAGACTATTTCATTGGGGAAAAAATAGTCCCTGTTAATATATGCTAAAATTTATCATGTAATGACTTCTTTTTATATTCCACTGGCCAAGACTTATGTCAGCTAGTCATACCCAGCTGCAAGGAAGGCTAGGAAATGCAGTCATTATGCCGGATATCAAGTAAATTGATGATTTTATAAGAAGATATAACACGTGGTACATGATTATAAAGATGTGAGTTATTTCCAAGATTTATTCTAATGATGTTATATGTATATATCTATGGGAACAGTTGCTGTTTCTTACCTTTACAAGATGCACTGGTACTTTTGACTCACTCTAGAATTATTTGTTCTTTTGTGATGTAGTTCAAAAAGATATAAGGAACAATTATATAAAATTACAAAGAAAATGTGCTAACCTCTCTTTTTTCATGTATGGCTAGAACATTATGAATAAAAGTTGATAAAATCTGAATATTTACCATATAATTAGTTTTCTCTTGCAATTTTTCCAAATCCAGGAAACCCATTAGCCAATTTGAAACTATCCTAAATAATTATGGAGACAAGTGAGGGGCATCTAGGAAAAGGCCTTTTTTCCCCTGCAGAGAAAGTGAAGCCCAGGAGGCTGAAAAGGAATGGATGGAGAAATAAGAGAAAAACCTGGAGATTCTTGCCAATAAAAATTCAAATGTCTAGAGGGTGTGATCAACAATACCATATGCTGCATAAGATTCAAGCAAAGTAAAGCCTGAAAAGTATCCATTACATGAAACTTTAATAATGAAACATTTCATATATACAAAAGAGTATATAATTTATAAGGAAGGTACAAAATAATGTTTAAAAAGCACCTATACTCACCATCCTACTTTAAGAAACAGAACAATACCAATACCTTTGATGACTTCTCTTGCTATCCAGGCCCCATGAGCCTGTGGCAGAGATTGCTACTTTCCTCCCAATATCTGTGCTCTCCTCCTCCCTGTTCTAAAACTCCTGATTTTCAGCTGTGCACATTTCTCAAGCTTCCTTGCATCTAAAAATTACTAAATTCTAGCCAGAACACCATGAGAAGAAGTCATGTGTACAACATTTAGAAACTGACCTTAAGAAGGTCACTTAGCCCTCAATACTTCCCCCTGTGATGGTGAGCCATCACAATCTTGTGAGTGAGGGTAATGCTCAAAAGATTAAACAAAAAGGCAGCAGGAGCCTGGTTCCTAGATAACCATGTAGACCATGGTTGTCATGCCTAGAATATTTTCAGTCTGTTTCAAAACAAAGAAATAAACTTACATCTTGCTTACATCACTATTTGGGATTTCTGTCAAATGCAGCTAAACTTATACCTTAACTAATACAATGTGCCTCCTCGGTCATATTTTTCTCTCACGTTTCCACGAGTAACTGCTATCCTGAATTTTAATTTTATCATTTCCTTGTTTTTTCTTTATACTTTTTCTACAAAAGGATTTGTAATCCTATATAATTTACTATTTAAATTCATATGCTTTAAAAATGTAAATACACAGAATAATGCTAGATGTGTTTTCCTGCTTTATTACTCAATATTATGTGCATGCAATTAATCATTCTACTGTATATAAATGTCTAGATTGTTTCTAGTGTTTTACCATTATGAACAATGATAATATGGATATTATTATATTTGTCTCCTGGCACATGGGTGTAAGATATTCTCTAGAGTACACTGCTAGAAATGGAATTGCTGGGTTATACAAACGCATGAACACACATACTCAACTTCACTAGATAATATATTGTATTACTAAGTAGTTACAACTAATTTACACTCCAACAGAGCAGGTTTTAGTTCTCACTGCTTCAGATTCATACCAACAAGGGTACTGTCAGAATTCTTATTTTTGCCAATTTTAGACCATACAAATATCTCATGGTTGAAATCTGTATTGCTCTGTTTACTGTTTAAGTTGACCTCATTTTCATACCTATAATTGGCCAGTCAATTTTCCTTCTTTTGGGGAATACATGTTTTGATGATTTTTCTATTGAGATGTCTTTTTCTTATTGATTTTTAAAGTTCTCTTTATACACTCTTGAAAGTTACGAATCCTTTGTAGGTTCTATGTATTGCTCCCTGTCTGAGCTTCTCTTTGCACTTTTTTTGTGTCTTTTGATCCACAGACATTCTTAACTTAAATGTTTCCTTTATATAGTTTGCACTTCTTTGTATCTTGATGAGGAAATCTTTTGAATCTTGATGAGGAAACCCTACCTTTAAGTCATAAAGATATTCTTCCACTTTTTTTTAAAAAGAGTTTTATTGTTTTGCCTTTTGCAATAAGGTCTTTGTTTAAAATTGATTTCTTTGTG
This sequence comes from Kogia breviceps, assembly GCF_026419965.1. Classification (NCBI taxonomy): domain Eukaryota; kingdom Metazoa; phylum Chordata; class Mammalia; order Artiodactyla; family Physeteridae; genus Kogia; species Kogia breviceps. The sequence continues at coordinate 175,251,019 of NC_081311.1, forward strand.
CAAGATGTGAGATAGGCATCCAAACTCTTTTTTTTTTTTTTTCTCTAAATGGATCACAATTGACTTAACGCCTTTTACTGAAAAGTGAGTTCATCCTCTCCCAACCAATCTACAATGCTGCCTGTTATATACCACATTCCATACATGTCTGGGACTGTTTCAGGGATCTCTAACACTCTACCATTTGTGTCTGTGTTAATAACCAATGCCTTAAATACTGCATCTTTTAAATAAATCTTGACATTTGATAGTGTAAGTTTCTCCACCTTGTTCTGCAGGGGTGTCTTGGCTGTTATTCTTGGTTTTCACTCCTCTGTATATTTTTTTTATTGAGGTGTAGTTGATTTATAATATTATATAAGTTTCAGATGTACAACCTAGTGATTCACACAGTTTTTAAAGACTGTACTTCATCTTCTAAATAATTTTTAAAAGCAGCTTAATTTCCATCAAAAATCTGTAGAATTTTCTTTAAAAATACACTTAATTTGTAAATCAATTGGAAGATTTTTTAAAAAACATCTTTATTGGAGTATAATTGCTTTACAATGGTGTGTTAGTTTCTGCTTTACAACAAAGTGAATCAGTTATACATATACATATGTTCCCATATCTCTTCCCTCTTGTGTCTCCCTCCCTCCCACCCTCCCTATCCCACCCCTCTAGGTGGTCACAAACAACCTAGCTGATCTCTCTGTGCCATGCGGCTGCTTCCCACTAGCTATCCACCCTACGTTTGGTAGTGTATATATGTCCATGCCACTCTCTCACTTCATCACAGCTTACCCTTCCCCCTCCCCATATCCTCAAGTCCATGCTCTAGTAGGTCTGTGTTTTATTCCCGTCCTACCCCTAGGCTCTTCATGACATTTTTTTTTCTTAGATTCCATATAAATGTGTTAGCATATGGTATTTGTTTTTCTCCTTCTGACTTACTTCACTCTGTATGACATACTCCAGGTCCATCCACCTCACTAAAAATAACTCAATTTCGTTTCTTTTTATGGCTGAGTAATATTCCATTGTATATATGTGCCACATCTTCTTTATCCATTCATCTGTTGATGGACACTTAGGTTGCTTCCATGTCCTGGCTATTGTAAATAGTGCTGCAATGAACATTGTGGTACATGACTCTTCTTGAATTATGGTTTTCTCAGGGTATATGCCCAGTAGTGGGATTTCTGGGTCGTTTGGTAGTTCTATTTGTAGTTTTATAAGGAACCTCCATACTGTTCTCCATAGTGGCTGTATCAATTTACATTCCCACCAGCAGTGCAAGAGTGTTCCCTTTTCTCCACACCCTCTCCAGCATTTATTGTTTCTAGATTTTTTGATGATGGCCATTCTGACCAGTGTGAGATGATATCTCCAATTGGAAGATTTTTGAGATTTAAAAAATTTTGGTATGATTAAAGGTCATCCATCCATGAATATGGTGTATCTCTTCATTTATTTAGGCCTTTAATTTCTTTCAATAAAACTTTGTAAATTTCTTCTCTAAAAGTCTTCACATATTTTGTTAGATGTATTCCTAGGTACCATAATATTTATTGTTTCAGGTAAAAGGAATTTAAAAATACAATTGGCATATACTGAACATGTCCCACAACTCTGCTAAACTTTCTTATTCAAATAATATTATGTGTTGTTTCTTTTAGTTTTCTATTAACCAAACATATTATCTAAAAGTCATGACAGTTTAGTTTCTCTCATTCAGTCCTAAAACCTTAATTTATTATTATTTATAAGTTTCCAACCATGCTAGATAGGCTCACCAGTTCAATAATGAATAGAAATGACCAAAGGACATATTGTTTTGTCCCTTCTTATAAAGGAAATGCTTTAAATTTTTTATAATTAAGAATAATAAGGGTTAAGAATGATTGTAGTTTTTTTGGTATATTCTTTATCAGGATATATGCCTACTTTGCCAAAAGTATTCTTTTAAGTATGTTGAACTTAATCATACACCTTTTGTGAACCTATTGAAATGATTACTTGGCTTTTCTTCTTTAATCTAATTATGTGGTTATTACATTAACAAATTTTTAAATGTCAAAGCAACCTTCAATTCTTCTTGAGGAAAATGCTAGGGGTTTATCAATTTCTTTGCAAAGAACCAGCAACTAGATTTATTTTCTATATTGTATCAATATATGGAAATTTATTGCATATGTATGTTTCTATGTTTCACTGATTCCTATTGTTTATTAGGATCGATATTTTGTCATATTTTTCCCCTCAGTTAACTTAAACTTATACATTCTTTTCTATTCTTTTAGTGGTTTTCCTAGAAATTACAATGAATCCTTAACTTATGGCTTTTAGAGTATAAAACAAATTATTCCTTTTACCACTTCCCTGAAAACAATGGGACATTAGAAGACTTTAACTCCATTTACTCTCCTCTTTCTTTGTTATGGTTGTAAGGCATATTAATTATTTTCATTGTCAACATTTAAATTACCCATATATTTATTTTTTCCATTGTTCTTAGCTTCTTTCTACAATTCTGTTTCCATCTGGAATCATGTTCCTTCTCCCTTTGCTATTATTATTAGTGTAGATTTGCTGTCAACAAATTCTTTCCATTTTTATTTATCTGAAACCTTTGTATATCATCATTTTGAAGGATATTTTTGTGGATATAGAATTCTAGCATTTTTTTTTCTTTCAGCATTTTAAGAATATTTGCATTTTTATCTGGTTTCCATTGTTTCTATTGAGTAGTTAAGTCTTATGGTTGCCCTCGTTTGAAGGTAATGTGTCTTTTTTACCCTGACTGCTTTTAATATTTTCCGTGTCTTCACTTTTTAGCAGGCTTGCTATAATATGTCTTGATGTAATTTCTATGTATTTGTTATTTTTGAGGTTCACATAACTTCTTGAACCTATGGGTTGATGTCCTGTTTTAGTTTAGGAAATACTCTCTATTATTATCTGTTCAAATGTTATTTCTGTCCTATTCTTTCTTCTAGAGTCTAATAACATATATGGTTAATTTTTTTCACTGATTTACAGTTCTCTAATTCTGTTTCTGTATTTTTAAAATTCCGTTTTATCTCTGTGCTTCTACTTGAGTATTTTATATTAATGTCTTTTAGTTCATTAATCATATCTTATGCTTCATCTAATTTGTAGTTAAACTCATCATCTGGCAAAGTATTAATTTCACATGTTATATTTTGAGTTTGAGAATGTTCATATGACTCTTTTAAAAAATAGATTCCAAATATCTGGTAAAATAATCTGGTTTCTTCCACTTGTCCTCTATTTTTATTTTGTTTATGGCTGTGTTGGGTCTTCGTTTCTGTGCAAGGGCTTTCTCTAGTTGTGGCAAGCGGGGGCCACTCTTCATTATGGTGCATGGGCCTCTCACTGTCACGGCCTCTCCTGTTGTGGAGCACAGGCTCCAGACGTGCAGTCTCAGTAATTGTGGCTCATAGCCCTAGCTGCTCTATGGCATGTGGGATCTTCCCAGACCAGGGCTCGAACCCGTGTCCCCTGAATTGGCAGGCAGATTCTCAACCACTGCGCCACCAGGGAAGCCCCCTGTTCTCTATTTTTTCAACATATTAATCACAGCCATTTAAAATATCTTGGCTATTAAATCCAATTATCAGGGCTTCCCTGGTGGCGCAGTGGTTGAGAATCCGCCTGCCGATGCAGGGGTCACGGGTTCGTGACCTGGTCCGGGAAGATCCCACATGCCGCGGAGCAACTAAGCGCGTGAGCCGTGGTCGCTGCGCCTGCGCGTCCGGAGCCTGTGCTCCGCAACGGGAGAGGCCACAGCAGTGAGAGGCCCGCATACAGAAAAAAAAAAAAAAAAAAAAAAAAAAAATCCAATTATCAGAATCACTTGATGGTTTGTCACTATCGTCTGTTTTTCTCTCTTGAAGGCTGGTCATATGGTCCTGTCTTTTGGGATGCCTAGTAATTTTTGATTGATTGCCAGATCATATTTTTAAAAAAATAATAAAGGCTCCAAATGATATAATCTTTCTCCATAGAGGGTTCTCTTTCCCTACTGCTAAGCAGATAAACTGCAGGTTTCTCTCCTTTCATCTATTCAGGGAGTGCACTCAGTTAAGCTTGGGTTACCACCCTATTGTGGTTTTCTATATCTGATTTGTTCCTGGCCCTTCAAGGTTTTCAGCTAAGTGTTTGGTCTATTTTACAGAATTTCCCCTGATCATTCAGACCTTAAGAAAAAAAAATCTTAAGAGTATACTGAGGAGTGCCACACTGCTTTAAAGGGGTTTTTGTCATTGATGTTTTTCTTAAGCCTCCTATTCTCTGAAGCCCAGGTATTTAGCAAATGTTATGACGAAAACATTGGTCAAAAATGCTCTGAAGTGAAAAATGACCATGTGCTTCAGGTCTCCCAAAACACAGCCAACAATATCCCCCATACCTATCATCTATTAGCATCTGAACCAAATTTGAAAATTTCTGCCAAAGCTCCAGGGCAAAAGTGGTTGCAGAAGCCAGCTATTCTAGGTGTTTCCCTCTCTGAAGACATATGCGACATCTTATCCTCTAACCTTTATATTTATTCATTTCTCTTCATATCGTCCAATTCTTTTTTCTCTCTGTATTTCATTTTGCATAATTTCATTCAGATCTATTTTCTAACTGCCAATTCTATTTAGTTTTATCTACCTATTTCTTAATCATATTACTAATTTTCTGATTTATTTTCCTTAAACATATAAACTTACTTAATTTTGCATTCTGTATATGATAACTGCAGTAGCTGAAGTTATTTTTGTAAGGATGTGTGTGTGTGGGGGTGGGAGTTTGTTTTTGCTGACTTTCCTGATGTTGCTTTGTTGCTGTGTTTATTTATTTATTTTTTTGCAGTACGTGGGCCTCTCACTGTTGTGGCCTCTCCCATTGCGGAGCACAGGCTCCGGACGCACAGGCTCAGTGGCCATGGCTTGCGGGCCCAGCCACTCCGCGGCATGTGGGATCTTCCTGGTTTTGGGGCACAAACCCGTGTCCCCCTGCATCAGCAGGCGGACTCTCAACCACTGCGCCACCAGGGAAGCCCCCCTGTGTCTGTTTTCATATTTTTTTAAAATTAGGAATTCACATTTATTGAAATTTTATTCAGGGGAATCCTGGAAAGTTTCTATTGAGAGTTCATTCCCCTAGAAAGGATATACATTTATTTCTGCCAGCCATCTGGAACACCAGCTAACCATTTAAAAATGCAATTCTTGTCTTTTTAAAAAAAATTAATTACTTAATTTGTTTGTTTATTTCTGGCTGTGTTGGGTCTTCATTGCTGTGCATGGGCTTTCTCTAGTTGCTGCAAGCAGGGCCTACTCTTTGTTGCGGTGCATGGGCTTCTCATTTTCGTGGCCTCTCCTGTTGTGGAGCACGGGCTCCAGGAGCGTGGGCTTCAGTAGTTGTGGCATGTGGGCTCAGTAGTTGTGGCTCGCAGGCTCTAAAGGGCAGGCTCAGTAGCCGTGGCACACAGGTTCAGCCACTCTGCAGCATGTGGGCATCTTCCTGGGCCAGGGCTCAAACCCGTGGTCCCCGCATTGGCAGCCAGATTCTTAACCACTGCACCACCAGGGAAGCCTGCAATTCTTGCCTTTTTAAGTAAAACTCTTAGGTAGAATGATTTCAGACTTTCAATATGTAAAAGGCCTGACTTGTCATTACAAATTCTATGCAGAAAATCTATTTTCCATTTTTCAGCCAGAGTCGAAGGCAAAGAAAGGCAAGTTCTTTGCATCACTGTTCAGCAGGTCTGAGTTCTAGTTCATGCACTCACAAAGTGAGTAGCATTGAAGGCTCTTGGTTATGCAGGATTTCTTAATATGTCTCCTCACATCTCCCAGATTCTAGGCTTTGTCTCCAGTCTCTATCAAGACTATTAAACAAAAATTTCTACTCCTCTTTCTCTTTTCTTTCCTTCCTTTTTAATTCTGAGGATTTCCATTTTTTGAGCCAGGTTAGGCATCCACTGTAAAAAATATTCTTATGACATAATCACCTCTGCCTCCTTCACAGCCCTTAACAGAGTACCTTTACACACAGTAGACATTCAGAAATTATTTGTTGAAAGAAGGAGGGAATAATAAGCAAACTTAATTCAAAAGACCAACTTAATTGTGAATTTAATTTCACTAAGCTTAGCAAAAAGTTTAAAGCAATTTCCTCAAATGCAATTTCTCAATGGAAAAAGATAGTTTTTAAAATAAACTTTTAGATTCTCTAAAAGCCCAGCAAAAGTGAGGTAACCCTTTTTCTATAGTTTTATAGCAGTAATGAATTTTTCCATTAAAATTGGTTAAAGGAGTAGTCATAATATACATTGTATCATTTACAACAAAGAAAAGAAATTTGTGTAGCATTTTTTCAACTCATGATGTAGTCGATACCTTTCATTAAATTGTTCACTTTTTCATAAGCAATATATTTTTACTTTATATGAAAATGTCTTGCATACTTTAACAAATGATAATAAAGTTATTTAAAATTCAAAAAAAATTCTTTATACTTTACATTTAATACTTTGTATCCAGAAGCTTTCCTAAGATATTTATCCCACCACATTACTGGAATCAAAAGTTCAGCATTGGATCTGGCTAAGTGACCTAATTAAAAAGTCACTTTGACCTTTAAAAACTGTTTTAATAAAATGCTTTTGTTGGACACCATACTACAGCAGGGTGAAGAGTAAAATAACATTATGACATTGCAGTGCTTCTCAGGGAACCCAACATGTAACAGAGATAAATACAGGCACTTTCAATTTTGTTGTGGAGGAGAGATTAAGCAATAGCTAAATGGGATATGTTATTAAGAAATCAGTTTTGAAAGTAGAAAAAGCAATTCCATTTCTGTCCATGAAGTAATAAACAAATGGGACCTAATTAAACTTAAAAGCTTTTGCACAGCAAAGGAAACCACTGACAAAATGAAAAGACAACCTACCAGTGAATAGGAGAAAATATTTGCAAATGATATGACTGATAAGGGGTTAATATCCAAAATTTATAAACCACTCATACAATGCAACAGCAAAAAAATAAACAACCCAATCAAACAATGGGCAGAAGACCTAAATAGACATTTTTCCAAAGAAGACATACAGATGGCTATAGGCACATGAAAAAATGCTCATCACTAATCATCAGAGAAATACAAATCAAAACCACAATGAGATATCCCCTCACACCTGTCAGAAAGGCCACAGAGTCTACAAATAACAAATGTTGGTGAGGATGTGGAGGAAATGGAACACTTGCACACTGTTGGTGGGACTGTAAACTGGTACAGGCACTATGGAAAACGGTATGGTGTTTCTTAAAAAAACTAAAGATACAACTACCATATGATCCAGCAATTCCACTAGTGGTTACCAGTGGGGAGAGGGAAGGAAGTAGGGGTGAGATAGGGGTATGGGATTAAGAGACAAACTACTGTGTATAGAATAAATAAGCAATAACGATACAATGTACAGTACAGGGAAATATAGCCATTATCTTGTAATAATTTTGAATGGAGTATAATCTATAAAAATATTGAATAACTATCTCATACACCAGAAACTAATATAATATTGCAAATCAACTATACTTCAATTAAAAAAGAGAAGTACACCTATGGGACTTATATCAAACAACTGTTTTCAGCACTTGGACAACAGGTAGCATATGACTTATCCCTGAGAGAAGAAAAACAAATGAGATGATCTGATAAATCTACCAGCTTTTTGCACAAGGATGGGGGTCCAAGTAGAGTGTGGCAGTCTAGAAGACTTTAAGACACAGATGTTAAACTTTGGGGAGAAAAAGATGGCTACAACTTATAGAGGAGACTGCCATTAAAAAAAGGAAGCTTTTCAGAGAAAGGGCTCCAGAAATTCCATAGGGCACATTTCATTCTTTTGTCAAATAACAATCTACACATGCATAGAATGAAACAACAAAGGCCAGTCTAAGGTCATTTAATTTCAAGGGAAAGAAAAAAGGCAGGAAAAAAAAACCAAATAATATATGAGAGAAATAAAAAAACAAAATCAAAATGATAGATTTAAACCTAACTATAGGGGATTAGCTCAAAATGGCAGAGTAGAAGGATGTGTGTTCACCCCTTTTTACAAGAACACTGGTATCACACCTAACTGCTGAACAACCATTAACAAAAACCTCTCAAACATACCAAAAAAGATACCCTACATCCAAAGACAAAGGAGAAGCCACAAAGAGAGGGTAGGAGGGATGCAATTGCAATAAAATCAAATCTCATACCTGCCAGGTGGGCAACCCACAAACTGGAAAACAATTATACCACAGAAGCTCCCCCACTGGAGTGAAAGTTCTGAACCCCACATCAGGCTTCTGAACCTGGGGATCCAGCAATGGGAAAAGGAGACCACAGAGAATCTGGCTTTGAAGTCAAGTGGAATTAGATTGCAGGACTTCCACAGGTCTGGGAGAAACAGAAACTCCACTCTTGGAGGCAACACACAAAGTCTTGTGTTTACCAGGACCCAGGGGAAAAAAGCAGTGACCCCATAAGAGACTGGGCCAGACCTACCTGCTGGTATGGGAGGGTCCCCTGCAGAGGTGGGGGGTGGCTGTGGCTCACTGTGGGGACAAAGACACTGGCAGCAGCAGTTCTGGGAAGTACCAATTAGTGTAAGCCCTTCCAGCAGCCACCATTAGCCCCACCAAACAGGCTGTAGGCTCCAGTGCTGTAGGCTCAGGGCAAACAACCAACAGGGAGAGAACACAGCTCCATCCATCAGCAGAGAAGACAAGTGGATTAAAGTTTTACTGAGCATGGCCCTGCCTACCAGAGGGACAAGACCTACCTCTACCTACTACCAGTCCCTCCCATCAGGAAGCTTGCACAAGCCTCTTAAATAGTCTCATCCAGGAGAGGGCTGACAGCAGATGCAAGAAGAACTACAATCCTACAGCCTGTGGAATGAAAACCACAATCACAGAAAGTTAGACAAGATGAAATGGCAGAGGATTATGTCCCAGATGAAGGAACAACATAAAACCCCAGAAAAACAACTAAGTGAAGTGGAGATAGGAAACCTTCTGGAAAACAATTCAGAAAAATGATAGTGAAGATAATCCAGGATCTCAGAAAAAGAATGGAGGCAAGAATCAAGAAGGTGCAAGAAATGTTTAACAAAGACCTAGAAGAACTAAAGGCCAAACAAACAGAGATGAACAACACAATAACTTACATGAAAAATACACTAGAAGGTAACAACAGCAGAATAACTGAAGCAGAAGAATGGATAAGTGATCTGGAAAACAGAATGGTGGAAATTGCTGCTGCAGAACAGAATAAAGAAAAAAGAACGGAAATAAATGAAGACAGTCTAAGAGACCACTGGGACAACATTAAATGCACCAACGTTCACATTATAGAGGCCCCAGAAGGAGAAGAGAGAGAGAAAGGACCTGAGAAAATAATTGAAGAGATAATAGCTGAAAACTTGCCTAACATGGGAAAGGAAAGAGTCACCCAAGTCCAGGAAGCACAGAGTGCCAGGTAGGTTGAGCCAAGGAGAAACATGCCAAGACACAGAGTAACCAAATTGACAAAAATTAAAGACAAAAAAATATTAAAATATTTGCAAATGAATCAACGGACAAAGGATTAATCTCCAAAATATATAAACAGCTTATGCAGCTCAATATTAAAAAAACAAACAAGCCAATCCAAAAATGGGCAGAAGACCTAAACAGACATTTCTCCAAAGAAGACATACAGATGGACAAGAAGCACATGAAAAGCTGCTCAACATCACTAATTATTAGAGTAATGCAAATCAAAACTACAATGAGGTATCACCTCACATCCATTAGAATGGGCATCATCAGAAAATCTACAAACAACAAATGCTGGAGAGTATGTGGAGAAAAGGGAACCCTCTTCCACTGTTGGTGGGAATGTAAATTGATACAGCCACTATGGAGAACAGTATGGAGGTTCCTTAAAAAAACTAAAAATAGAATTACCATATGATCCAGCAATCCCACTACTGGGCATATACCAGAGAAAACCATAATTCAAAAAGACACATGAACCCCAATGTTCATTGCAGCACTATTTACAATAGACAGGTTATGGAAGGAACCTAAATGCCCATTGACAGATGAATGGATAAAGAAGTTGTGGTACAGGTCCTTGTGGGGGTGGGGCCTCTCATGGCGGTCTCTAGAGTCAATTATAGGAACCCTGAGTCTGATACTCCCAAATCATGACGGAATTGCAAGCATAGGTTGGCTGGTGATGCAAGAGTTCAGCAAAAATCAACAAAAGCATTAGATATATCATGTTCTTGGATTGGAAGAATCAACATTGTGAAAATGACTCTACTACCCAAAGCAATCTACAGATTCAATTCAATCCCTATCAAACTACCACTGGCATTTTTCACAGAACTAGAACAAAAAAATCTCACAATTTGTATGGAAACACAAAAGATCCCGAATAGCCAAAGCAATACTGAGAAAGAAAAATGGAGCTGGAGGAATCGGGCTCCCTGACTTCAGACTATACTACAAAGGTACAGTAATGAAGACAGTATGGTACTGGCAAAAAAACAGAAATATAGCTCAATGGATCAGGATAGAAAGCTCAGAGATAAACCCACGCACATATGGTCACCTTATCTTTGATAAAGGAGGAAAGAATATACAGTGGAGAAAAGACAGCCTCTTCAATAAGTGGTGCTGGGAAAACTGGACAGCTACATGTAAAAGAATGAAATTAGAACATTCCCTAACACCATACACGAAAATAAACTAAAAATCGATTAAAGACCTAAATGTAAGGCCAGAAACTCTTAGAGAAAAACGTAGGCAGAACACTCCATGACATAAAACACAGCAAGATCCTTTTTGACCCACCTCCTAGGGAAATGGAAATAAAAACAACATCATTAATCATTAGAGAAATGCAAATCAAAACTACAATGAGATATCATCTCACAACGGTCAGAAGGGCCATCATCAAAAAATCTACAAACAATAAATGTTGGAGAGGGTGTGGAGAAAAGGGAACCCTCTTGCACTGTTGTTGGGAATGTAAATTGATACAGCCACTATGGAGAACAGTATGGAGGTTCCTTAAAAAACTACAAATAGAACTACCATATGATGCAGCAATCCCACTACTGGGCATATACCCTGAGAAAACCAGAATTCAAAAAGATTCATGTACCACAATGTTCACTGCAGCTGTATTTACAATAGCCAGAACATGGAAGCAACCTAAGTGTCCATCAACAGAAGAATGGATAAAGAAGATGTGGCACACATATATACAATGGAATATTACTCAGCCATAAAAAGAAACAAGGGCTTCCCTGGTGGCGCAGTGGTTGAGAATCCACCTGCTGATGAAGGGGACATGGGTTTGTACCCTGGTCCAGGAAGATCCCACATGCTGCAGAGCGGCTGGGCCCGTGAGCCACGGCCGCTGAGCCTGCGCGTCCAGAGCCTGTGCTCCGCAATGGGAGAGGCCACAACAGTGAGAGGCCCGTGCACCACAAAAAAAAAAAAAAAAAAAGAAAGAAACGAAATTGAGTTATTTGTAGAGAGGTGGATGGACCTAGAGTCTGTCATACAGTGAAGTAAGTCAGAAAGGGAAAAACAAACACTGTATGCTAACACATATATATGGAATCTATTAAAAAAAATGGTCAAGAAGAACCTAGGTGCAAGACAGGAATAAAGACACAGATCTATTAGAGAATGGACTTCAGGATATGGGGAGGGGGAAGGGTAAGCTGGGACAAAGTGAGAGAATGGCATGGACATATATGCACTACCATATGTAAAATAGATAGCTAGTGGGAAGCAGCTGCATAGCACAGGGAGATCAGCTCAGTGCTTTGTGACCACCTAGGGGGTGGGATAGGGAGGGTGGGAAGGAGGGAGACACAAGAGGGAAGAGATATGGGGACATATGTATATGTATATGTATAACTGATTCACTTTGTTATAAAGAGAAACTAACACACGATTGTAAAGAATTTTACTCCATAAATATGTTTAAAAAAAAAAGTAGTTGTGGTATATATATACAATGGAATATTACTCAGCCATAAAAAGGAACAAAATTGGGTCATTTGTTGAGATGTGGATGGATCTAGAGACTGTCATACAGAGTGAAGTTAAGTCAGAAAGAGAATAACAAATATCGTATATTAATGCATATATGTGGAACCTAGAAAAATGGTACAGATGAACTGGTTTTCAGGGCAGAAATTGAGACACAGATGTAGAGAACAAACATACGAACACCAAGGGGGGAAAGGGGCCGGGGGTGGTGGTGGTGGTGTGATGAATTGGGCTATTGGGATTGACATGTATACACTGATGTGTATAAAAATGATGACTAATAAGAACCTACTGTACAAAAAAGTAAATAAAAATTTTTTAAAAAAGCAACAAGGGAAAAATGACAAATAATATATAAGGGAATTCCCATAATGTTATCAGCTGATTTCTCAGCAGAAACTCTGCCTGCATGAAGGGAGTGGCACGATATATTTAAAGTGATGAAAGGGAGGAACCTACAACCAAGAATACTCTACCCAGCAAGGCTCTCATTCAGATTTGACAGAAAAATCAAAATCTTTACAGACAAACAAAAGCTAAGAGAATTCAGCACCACCAGACCAGCTTTGCATCAAATTTTACAGGAACTCTTGTAGGTGGGAAAGCGACCAGCAACTTAAAACAACCTTGTACGTATACAGACTGCTATATCAAAATCTCATGGGAACAGCAAACCTCAAAACTACAATAGATACACACACAAAAAAAGAAAAAGCAACCCAAACAGAACACTAAAGGTGGTCATCAAACCACAAGAGAAGAGAACAAAAGAGGAAGGGAGGAAAAAAGACCTACAAAAACAAACCCAAAGCAATTAAGAAAATGGAAGTAGGAACATACAAATCGATAATTACCTTAAATGTAAATGGATTAAATGCTCCAACCAAAAGACATAGACTAGCTGAATGGATACAAAAACAAGACTTGTATATATGCTATCTACAAGAGACCCACTTCAGACCCAGGGACACATACCGACTGAAAGTGAGGGGATAGATGAAGGTATTCCATGCAAATGGAAATCAAAAGAAAGCTGCAGCAGCAATACTCATCAGACGAAATAGACTTTAAAATAAAGGCTACTACAAGAGACAAAGAAGGACACTACATAACGATCAACGGATCAATCCAAGAAGAAGACATAACAATTGTAAATATTTATGCACCCAACAGAGGACCACCTCAATGTATAAGGTAAATACTTACAGGCTTAAAGTGAGAAGTCGACAGTAACACTATAATAGTGGGGGACTTTAACACCCCATTTTCTTCAGTGGACAAATCATACAGACAGAAAATCAGTAAGGAAACATAGGCTTTAAATGACACATTAGACCAGAAGGACTTAATTGATATTTATAGAGCATTCCATCCAAAAGCAGCAGAATTCACACTCTTCTCAAGTGCACAGGGAACATTCTCCAGGATTGACCACATGCTGGGACACAAAGGAAGCATCAATAAACTTAAGAAAACTGAAATAATATCAAGCATCTGTTCCGACCACAACACTATGAGATTAGAAATAAACTACAAGAAAAAAACTGTAAAAAACACAAACACGTGGAGGCTAAATACTATGCTACTAAACAACCAATGGATCACTGAAGAAATCAAAGAGGAAATAAAAAAAATACCTAGAGGCAAATGCAAATGATACCAGAAAACTACCAGAGCTCATCAACGAATTCAGTAAAGTTGCACGATACAAAATTAATATATAGAAATCTGTTTCATTTCTATACACTAACAATGAACTATCAGAAAGAGAAATTCAAGAAACAATCCCATTTACCATCACATCAAAAAGAATAAAATACCTAGGAATAAACCTAAGGAGGCAAAAGACCTGTACTCCAAAAACTATAAGATGCTGATGAAAGAAATCAAAGATGACACATACAGATGGAAAGATATACTATGTTTTTGTATTAGAAGAATCAATATTGTCAAAATGACTATACTACCCAAGGCAATCTACAGATTCAATGCAATCCCTATCAAATTATCAATGGCATTTTTCACAGAACTAGAACAAAAACATCTTAACATTTGTATGAAGACACAAAAGACCCTGAATAGTCAAAGCAATCTTAAGAAAGAAAAATGGAGCTGGAGGAATCAGGCTCCCTGACGTCACACTATACTACAAAGCTATAATAATCAATACAGTATGGTACTTGCACAAAAACAGAAATATAGATCAATGGAACAGGACAGAAAGTCCAGAGATAAACCCATGCACAGAGGGTCACCTTATCTTTGATAAAGGAGGCAAGAATATACAATGGAGAAAAGACAGCCTCTTCAGTAAGTGGTGCTGGGGAAACTGGACAGCTACATGTAAAAGAATGAAATTGGAACACTACATAACACCATACAAAAAAACAAACTCAAAATGTATTAAAGACCTAAATGTGAGACCAAACACTATAAAATTATTAGAGGAAAACATAGGAAAAACACTCTCTGACATAAATCGCAGCAATATCTTTTTATGACCCATCTCTCAGAGTAATGGAAATAAAAACAAAAATAAACAAATGCAACCTAATTAAACTCAAAAGCTGTTGCATAGCAAAGGAAACCATAAACAAAATGAAAAGACAACCCACAGATTGGGAGGAAATATTTGCGATGATGTGACTGACAAGGGATTAATCTCTAAAATTTACAAACAGCTCATGCAGCTTAATATCATCAAAACAAACAATCCAATGAAAAAATGGGCAGAAGACCTAAATATACATTTCTCCAAAGAAGACATACAGATGGCCAAGAGGCCCATGAAAAGATGTTCAACATTGTTAATTATTAGATAAATGCAAATCAAAACTGCAATGAAATATCATCTCACACCAGTCAAAATGGCTATCATCAAAAAAATCCACAAAATAAATGTTGGAGAGGGTGTGGAGAGAAGGGAACCCTTCTATGCTGTTGGTGGGAATGTAAATTGGCACAGCCACTATGGAGAACATAGGGGGGGTTCTTAAAAAACTAAAAACAGAGCTACCATATGATCCTGCAATCCCACTCCTGAGCTTATATCTGGAGAAAAACATGGTCTGAAAGGACACATGCACCCCAATGTTCATTGCAGCACTATTTACAATAGCCAAGACACAGAAGCAATGTCAATGTTCATCAACAGAGAAATGGATAAAGAAGATGTGGTACATATATACAATGGAATATTACTCAGCCATTAAAAAGAATGAAATAACGCCATTTGCAGCAACATGGATGGACCTAGAGATTGTCATACTGAGTGAAGTAAGTCAGACAAAGAGAAATATCATATAGTATAGCTTATATGCGGAATCTAAAAAGAAATGATACAAACGAACTTATTTACAAAACAGAAACAGACTCACAGACTTAGAGAGCGAACTTATGGTTACTGGGTGGGAGGATGGGGGGAAGGGATAGTTAGGGAGTTTGGGATTGACATGTACACACTGCTATATTTTAAATGGATAACCAACAAGGAACTACTGTATAGCACAGGGAACTACTCAATATTATGTAACAACCTAAATGGGAAAAGAATTTGAAAAAGAATAGATACATGTATATGTATAAATGAATCATTTTGCTGTACACCTGAAACTATCACCTAAACATTGTTAATCAACTATACTATAATATAAAATAAAAAGTTTAAAAAAACAGAAAATAACAAGTGTTGGAGAGGATAAGGAGAAATTAGAAACATTGTACATTACTGGTAGGAATGTACAATGGTGCAGCCACTGTATAAAACAGTATGATGGTTCCTCAAAAAATTAAACATAGAATTACTATGTGATCCAGCAATTCCACTTCTATGTTTATGCCCCAAAAGAACTGAGAACAGAGACACAAACAGATATTCGTATACTAAATAAGCATTACTCACAATAGCCAAAAGGTTATAAAAACCCATGTCCATCAACAATGGAATGGATAAATAAACTGTGACATATAAAAACAATGTGTTATTATTCAGCATTAAAAAGGAATGAAATTCTGATACATGCTACAAGACTATGAACCTTGAAGACATTATGGTAAGTGAAATAAACTAGACAAAAAGTGAAAAAAAACCCTAATTATATCATAATTACATTAAATATAAATGGGCTAAATACTCCAATTAAAAGTCAGAAACTTTCAGACTGAATAAAAAAGACCTAAATATATAATGTCTACAAGTAAACCACATTAAATATAAAATCATAGATAAGATACAAATAAAAGTATGAAAGTGGATATGCCACCTTAGCACTAATCATTAAATTGCTGGAGTAGATATATTAGCATCAGTGAAAGCAGATTTCAGGGATAGGAACCAACATATTATAATGATAAAAGGGTCAAGTCATAAACATATAAAAAGAAAACTAAACATCTATGCAGGTACTAACCAAACTTCAAATTACATGAAGCAAAAACTGAAACACATATAAAGAGAAATGGAAAAATCCACACTTATAGAGATTTTAACACAAGATGGAAATCAATAAGTATATAAAAGTCTTGATCAGTATTATCAACCAAATGAAACTAAAAAACACTTAAAGAAAACCCCATCAAAAAAACAGGAAAATATACACTCTTTTCAAGTATGCATCTAGATAGACTATATGATGGGCCATAAAACAAATCTCAATAAAAGGACTAAAATCATACAAAGTATGTTTAATAATCACAATGGAATTAAATTAGAAATTAGAGTGATATTTGGAATATCCCCATATATTTGGAAATTAAACATAATTCTAAACTACCCAGGGTCAAAGAAGAAATCATATGACAAGTCAAAAAATATTCTCAACTGAAAACACAATATGTTAAAATTTGTGGGATGTTAAACAGTGCTGAAAAGGAAAATTATAGCTTCTATGGTTATATTAGAAGAGTGAAAATTGATTTTTAAAATTTCTACCTTAAGAAGTTAAAAAAAGAGAGGGAGGCAAATTAAATCCAAAGTAGGCATCATTTACTTAGGATACCACCACACACTCAGTGGAATAGCTAAAATTAAAAGGACTGATAATATTGTTATAGCAAAAACAGGGAACAACTGGAATTCTCATACATTGCTGGTAGTAATGTAAAATGATACTATCCCAAAACAATGACACAAAAGTTGTGTGTTTACAGCAGCTTTATTAATAGTAGCTAAAAACAGAAATAGCCCAAGTGTCTAAGAGCTGATGAATGGATAAAAAATTGTGATACAGACACACAAGGAAATACTATTATGTTTTATATTCCCTTTTAATACTCATTCCCCACTGTTATTTCCTCTCATCTCCATTCTAATGTATTTGATCTGGATTTTTTTTTTTGTATGCATTACTATAGAACACACTGTAATTATAATTTTAACATTTAAGTGTACATAAATAGTATTGTGCTAGAGATCTTACTCTGGATCCATCTGTCTATAGTTGTGCCAGCCCATATACTGTATTACTGTAAATCAGTACCTAATAGTCCTACCAACTCTCTACCCCCCACCCTCTTTTTTTGAATTATACTTATCTATTTATGGATATACATTTTTGAAAAAGTTATTACCTCTCAAAAATGCAGCTAAAATTGATTGCAATCACCTTTAATTCAAGAAACTTGAAAGTCTTTACTAAGATATTTCATATCCTGTAATAGCTTTAAACCTATTGTTACAGCATTTTTATGTCATATTCTGTGTTAATTCTTAGATAATTGACAGTCTGCTTGTGGGAATGTATCTTGTTTTTTATTGTATTTTTAATTGGTTATTATTTAAGTGCAGAAATGGTATTCATTCTAATAATTTATTGATTCTATTGGATTTTCTATGTAATTATTCAATCTGAAAATGACAGTTTTATCTCATCTCTAGGCTCAAAATAATCTTCCTTTGGAACTTTGGAGACACTTCCATTGTACTCTAGCATCTAGAATTGCTAATGAGAATTTCAATAGCAGTTCCGTTCTTATCCATTAAGATTATGTGTTGCTTTTGTTGTTAGTTTTGTTTTCCCTTCAAAAGCTTTCAGATCTTGTGCTCTAGATATTCAGAAATTTCAAAGAATATGTTTAGGTGTGGGCTATTTATTTTAATTTTTAATGCTCAACAGTATCTTAAACTGAAAACACCATGTCTTTTTTTAAACTATGGGAAATGTTCATGTATAATTTTTCTCTGTGTTATGGGAGATTTCTTCACTTTATCTCCTAATTCTTATATGAAATTTTAATTCCAGCAATTTATTTATAATTTATAAAGGCAGCTTTTTGTTCTACAATTGCTTCTTTATTACAACAGGCTATTCTTGAAGTTATTTTCTGTCCTTTGAATTATCTATTTTCACCAATGTTAGCTACTCTTTTGGCCTTTCTCATTGCTGTCTTTTCCTCCTATGTTTAATGATCTGGATATACTACAGTGCTTCACCTCTAGATCTTTGTATGGGTCTGCTCCCTCCTTACTTCAATCAAGTCTTTATTCAAATAGACCCCAATAGGAAATGATTTTTTAGGCTTAGAAATTTGCTAACTTCCAGATTTATCTATAATTACATAAAGCATAATTTCTCAATGAAATGTTATATATACTATAAATTTGTCTCTACTAGTCAACCCATAAAAGTCCCTGCAGTACAGAATTGTTGCAGCAAAGTGAGAAAACCCTCAACCAAGATACTTCCACTCTCTAGAGCAGATTCTCCAACTGGTGGAGCTGAAGTCAGTGTGGCATGGAAAAGAGAGTTGGCTTCCCAGTAGAATAAGAATACATACAGGCTCTTAAGTCATTTCCCCTTCTCCATTTAATCAGACACCTCCTATACCATGGAATTAACCTATTTTCTATTTCAGAGTCATTATTTGCTAGCTCAATTCAGATATTTCTTCTCCTAGACCTCAGTGTAGAAAAGAATATTATCTGGGACTGCCAATATTTATCGCTTGTGTTGCAATTAAATTTGCACATGTTTCTGCCTTGTTTCCCCAAGAGGAATTTAAATTTCTGTAAGGCCATGCATGTCGTTATTTTTCTTAAAAATTTTTAAATTATTTGCTCACAAAAGTAGCATGCATGCACATAAAGTGTACAAATCTAATCATTTTACATTTGAAAAAGTAAGTGAAAACCTTAAAATGGAATTTTTAAATATATAACTTAACTTCCATAACTGGATTATTTTATTAAACCAACCAGCTTTATGATTTAATAATCTATGAAATAACAATGATGAGATTGACTACTGAACACAAAAAAACACTACTTTTGCAAATTTGTCTTGGGAAATATAAAAACAACACAGAAGAACAGAGTTTAAAACAGGAATAAGTCTACCTTATTTTATAAGGGTTATAATATTTATTCTCAGTTGTAAATTTTAATTTAAAATATGTGATATAACAACTGTTAAAAATATACATGAAATGGCTCTTGGATTACATGCTAAAACTTATGAATGAAAAAATTCTCCTGCTCAAAATAGTTTCCTACCCAGTATTCCATAGTGAATAGTCTAATGTGACTATTTTAATTTAATTTACTACTTCTGTAGGACTTTACAAAATGCAAATAGCATTCTTCAGAGTGACAGTATCATTGGTAAATAGTTTAACAGAGATCAGCAGGGTCTCCTAGAGACAACACAGGTTGTTATGTTTACATAAAAGCAAGGAGAGGAAAAGAAAAAAAATAAGTTAGGGAATTTAAAGAATACTATGGGAAAGCAGAAAGCTTGCATAAAAACACTAGATAGCGGGCTTCCCTGGTGGCGCAGTGGTTGAGAATCCGCCTGCCGATGCAGGAGACACGGGTTCGTGCCCCGGTCCGGGAAGATCCCACATGCCGCGGAGCAACTAAGCCCGTGAGCCATGGCCGCTAGGCCTGCGCGTCCGGAGCCTGTGCTCCGCAACGGGAGAGGCCACAACAGTGAGAGGCCCGCATACCGCAAAAAAAAAAAAAAAAAAAAAAAACACTAGATAGCAGAGAGGATGTGAGACATCATGAGGAAAAAGGATAATAAAAGACAAGTAAGGGTCCTGCAAATAAAGTTTCATTTATTTAAAAATTTTGCCTGGGTTAATTCTTGATATTTATAGTACAGGTGATTTAAAACTTATATTCAGGGGCTACAAGTATTAATAGGGAAGAAATAGACACCATGATGGCCACCCCCCCCAGTATGGAGGAAGGTGGTGGGGAGCATGACCAAATGAGACTCTGGGCTTTTTCCCACTTCCTTTCCCCACTCATAGCCAAACCATCTATACTTTTATCAATTTCATATAAAATATTAAATATTCTGATCTCTGGTCTTACTCACTGAATACATTTCTGGGCTTATTCTTGCTCAAACACTTATGTTAATTAACTAAAAATCTTAAAATAAAATCACTACTCTAACTTAAAATATAATTATTGTGTGCTTCCCTGGTGGCGCAGTGGTTGAGAATCCGCCTGCCGATGCAGGGGACACGGGTTCGTGCCCCGGTCTGGGAAGATCCCACATGCCGCGGAGCGGCTGGGCCCGTGAGCCATGGCCGCTGAGCCTGCGCATCCGGAGCCTATACTCCGCGATGGGAGAGGCCACAACAGTGAGAGGCCCGCGTACCACAAAAAAAATAAAAAAATAAAAATTATTGTTATGATTAGCATCCTAACTGGGCATGCCCAATTACCCACAATGTGTTTCTCTAGAAAACTGTATCCAGAATTGTATCCTTGGATGCCAGAAGCCTCTGTCCTCTTGTTCCAGTGGGACAGAGAACTCCCTCTGCCAGTAGGCAGTCAGGGTGGTGGCTCCTGTTGTCTAAGCTGAGACATGAACAGGGTAGGGCCTAAGATTGCACAGTGGTTTATACTCCTATCAAGCAAGAGCTGAAGAAGTATATTATGGCCAAATAGAAACTTTTGCTTTAATTCTTAATTGCAAATGAAATTGTGCTTTAAAAAAAGGTATTAGCCAGAATTACATTTTAATACATATAGTAGAATACTATTCTGGAAAACATATTCATATCTCATCTATGTCTGCCAATGTGTTTTCCTGATTCTAAAGAGAACTCTATATTTCAGTAGATTAAGCAATATTGTACCAAGCATAAAAAAGGCATAGACTGTCCATGAATAAACTAAAGTATTTTAATAATGAATAAGTAAGTAATGTATGTATGAACAGTAATGAATAAGACAGCAAAATATATAATTCAGCTAGAAGATAAGAAAGCCAAAAAATTAAAATAGCTTTAGAAATTACCTGGAGTTTTAACAATTGTTGATATGGGCTGAAATTTCATAGGGAGAAACAGTCTGAAACAATTCACACAACATTCAATTCAGATGTTTTACACAAGCTCATCAAAGAAGTAGTGTTATGACTCAGCATTAACACTTAAAACTACAAACTCGTACTTACTTACATTTATGTAAAGAGTGTATCTTTTCATCCCACTTTATGCTTCAGTTTCCCATATAAAATGGGGAATGAATATTAAATAAGAAATACATATAGGGGCTTCCCTGGTGGCGCAGTGGTTGAGAATCTGCCTGCCGATGCAGGGGACACGGGTTCGTGCCCCGGTCTGGGAAGATCCCACATGCCGCGGAGCGGCTGGGCCCGTGAGCCATGGCCGCTGAGCCTGCGCGTCCGGAGCCTATGCTCCGCGATGGGAGAGGCCACAACAGTGAGAGGCCCGCGTACCAAAGAAATACATATAAAGTATTCATAAGTTGAAACAGTCTCTAGTACATAATTGCTTAATAAATATTAGCAAATATTATTTGACATTCTTGTTAGAGATTAGTATTGTAAAAAGGGCAAAATCAAGTAAAAGTGCATACTAATTTATGCTTTTTATTAATTTTGCCCAGCAAAGGGATTATAACCTCTGCAAATGATGATTCTAAATAATTATTCTAATCCTTTTACCTCTATTTCTTTTATCTTATTGCTCGGAAGGAACCACTAGTGTAACAATTGCCTGTAGAAATGTGGAAGATAAAAAAGGTACATAATGAATTCATAGATCTGGCTAAGGAGGTTTCTAGGCAGAATTTTTAAAGTGCCAATTGTTCACTTAATTGCCTATGATAAAGTATGGATGGAGTAGTGAGCTTCAGAAGAAGGTAATAAGTTTTCAAGCAGAATTTAGAGGAAATACGGAACCAAGGCTTGCTGGGTTGAAAAATAAGACTTTCTCATTTCCAGCCACTCCAGACAGCAAAAGGTTCACACAGTAAGAAATGACATTAGTACAAAGATCAAATCCAGGGAACTGCCAGTAAAATTGTGGCCTCAGTGTCAAGATCTCAGGGGTGAGACTGGAAAACCCTTTATTAAGACCTTAGAAAGATTTGAGACATGTTGGTAGATCCTCACATCTAGACAAGACGGCTTCTAAAAATCTTAAAGATGTGTTCTGATCTTCTCTGCTACACAAAAAATGCCATTAAGTATCTTCAGGGTATTGTCCCACAGCAGCCTCACACAAAGTCCAAAATCAAGAATGGTCTGTGTTGAAGAGATGCGCAGATATGACTTTTGTCTAACAGAGTTTATTTCAATGTGATACACAGGAAGTCCACAAAGATTTAAAGACTTGAACTTGGACTAAGACAGAAATAGCTCAAAATGACAAGACCTATGGGCCTTCGGCCTTTTACAGTCAGAAAGCATGCTGAGAAAACTAAGGACTATTTAAAAAGGTGCTTTTTTTATGGAAAAGGAAAGGTGACAGAGAATGCAGTCAAGAGTCCACCGGGCAGAGCTAACAGCTACAAAGAACCGTTTCCAGAGGAACAGGCCCACATTAACAAATGTGCAACATGTGTCTGATTGTGTATTTCAGAACTGCTATATTTTCCCATTTCCCCCATCTGAGCGGTGTTTATTCTGATTATCCTTGTCTCACTATTATATGTTGGGTATGTCTAGAGCAAATGACTAATAACATTAGTTCACAAATCTTTCCATCCAGGGAAATCATACTTGAGGAGCTAAACCTAAGGATTCTTGCCCTTGAATTGAAGAATCCTTCAAGGATTCTTGCCCTTGAATTGTCCCTCCTGCACTAAATCCTACGCTGATTCACTTTAACCAATTGATTCACTTTAACCAATAAATTCAATGGAAAGGCATGGCACTAATTCTACAACTATGTCTTAAGAAGCACTGGAGTTTTCATGTTTACATTTTTGAGAATCTGGGTCACCATGTAAAACTACCCTGCTAAAGAAACCCTGTGGAGAAGCTCCATAGAAAACCTCTGAGACTACATGGAGAGAGAATGAAACCCAAGTATTCTAAACCATTCAAGACCCCAGATGACTCCAGCCCCAGTTACCATCTTATTGTAACTTTATGAGAGATCTTAGGCAAGACTGGAAGAACCACTCAGGTAATTCACAGAATCATGAAAGATAATAATAAATTGTTTTTAAACCACTAAATTTTGGGATGGTTCATTATGTAAAAATAGATGACCAAAATAAGAAGGATGGGCTAACTCTGACTGTGTAGCATGTACCAATACCGACTTCTATAGCAAAGAAGATATATATATATATATGATGAATCTTTGCATATGTATACACGTAGTATCCACCACCATGACCAACATACAAAACAGTTCCAACCACCCAGAAACCCTGGTTGTACCCTTTCCTGGTCAACTCCCACCCCTTGCATTGAAGTAACCACAATTCTAACTTTTGACACTTCCAACTTTTACCTATATTTATTATAGAATATGTACTCTTTTCTTTAAGTCAACATAACTCTGGGAAATATATCTAAGTTATTGTATCAGTAGTCTATCCTTTTTACTGCTGTATTATATACCACAATTCTCCTGCTGATAGACATTTAGATTGCTTTATGTTTCCAACTTTAACAAATAAAGCTATTATAATAATTCTTACACAAGTCTTTTTGTGTACAGATGTATTCATTTCTCCTGGGAAAGTTCCTAACAGTGGAACTGCTGAATCATAAGGATAGATGAATGCAGTATATTTTATTGTAGTTTTAATTGCATTTCCTTGATGAGTAATAATTTTAAACACATTTTCATCTACTTATTGTCCATTTGGATAACCTCCTTTATGAAAGATCTGTTCACATCTTATTTCTATTTTTTTATTTAAAAGAAGTTCTTGGGACTTCCCTGGTGTCCAGTGGGTAAGACTCCACACTCTCAACACAGGGGGCCCAGGTTCAATCCCTGGTTGGGGAACTAGATCATGCATGCATGCCACAACTAAGAGTTTGCATGCTGCAACTAGGAGTCCACATGCCACAACTAAGAAGCCCACATGCTGCAGCTAAGAAGTCCACATGCCACAATTAAAAGATCACGCATGCTGCAACAAAGATCCCGTATGCCACAACTAAGACCTGGTGCAGCCAAAACAAACAAACAAACAAATAAATAAAAATAAAGGGTGCAACTCTGTGTTATGCCTCTTTTTTTTTTTTTAATGCCTCTTTTTAATTGGATTGTTTGCTATTTTCTTGTTTTTCTTAGGGATATATATATATATATACACAGGTAGGAATATATATATATATATATATATATATATATATATACAGGATACATCTTTTTTGGATATATATGTATATATACATACAAATATATACATATAGCAAATGTCTTGACTCAGTGTATATACTTTATTGACATTCTTAATGCCGTCTTTAATGGAAATAGGTTCATAATTTTAACAAAGCCCAGATTAACAATTTTTATTTTATGATTAGTATTGTTTATGTTCTGTTTAAGAAGCTGACTACCCCCAAAGACATGAAGGTATTCTCCTATGTTTTCATCTAGCTTTATTGTTTTCCTTTCACATTTAGGTCTATGATTCACCTTCCTTTTTCTTGAAGGTTAGTACATGTTTGTAGCTGAGTAGCTCTATCAGTGCATTGCCTGCCTGTAAAATTTTTTTTTTTTTTTTTTTTGCGGTACACGGACCTCTCACTGTTGTGGTCTCTCCCATTGCAGAGCACAGGCTCTGGACGCACAGGCTCAATGGCCATGGCTCATGGGCCCAGCTGCTCTGCAGCATGCAGGATCCTCCCGGACCGGGGCACGAACTCATGTGCCCTGCACCGGCAGGTGGACCCTCAACCACTGCACCACCAGGGAAGCCCCTGCCTGTAAAATTTTGAGGGTCAATCAACTTTCCTTCATTTTGTGCAGTTCTGCCCCTTTCAGTCTAAGCTGGTAGTGTTTCTATTGATAAAACACTCTCAAAAACCTGGTGGGTCTCCCCTGTATGTCAAGAGGATCCATGTCATTAGACAAGAAGGTTCTCCCTAGATCTTTTCTGGATAACCCCATCTCTATTTCCTGGCTCCAGCTAAGATGGTTGATTGAATCCCTGAGTCACATACTTAATCTCTACAGCAAAAATTTGTCCAGCCACACCCTTGGTTTCTCTCCAGAGCATGCTATATAATTTTTAGCAGTAGGATGAAAATTTCCCAAATTATCAAGTTCTGGTTCCTTTTTGCTTAATAATTTCTTCCTCAAGTTATCTATATCCTCCCATATTTTATTATAAACAGTAAAGAGAGGAGAGAGACCTTTAAGATGGCAGAAGAGTAAGACGTGGAAATCACCTTCCTCCCCACAAATACATCAGAAATACATATACATGTGGAACAACTCCTACAGAACAACTACTGAATGCTGGCAGAAGATACCAGACTTCCCAAAAGGCAAGAAACTCCCCACCTACCTGGGTAGGGCAAAAGAAAAAACAGAGACAAAAGAATAGGGACGGGACCTGCACCACTGGGAGGGAGCTGTGAAGGAGGAAAAGTTTCCACACACTAGGAAGGCTCTTCACTGGCGGAGACGGGGGATGGTGGGGGGTAAGCTTCGGGGCCATGGAGGAGAGCACAGCAACAGGGGTGCAGAGGGCAGAGTGGAGAGATTCCTGCACAGAGGATGGGTGCCGACCAGCACTCAACAGCCTGAGAGGCTTGTCTGCTCACCATCTGGGGCAGGTGTGGGCTGGGAGCTGAGGCTCGGGCTTTGGAGGTCAGATCTCAGGAATAAGACTGAGATTGGCTGTGTGAACACAGTCTGAAGGGGGCTAGTGTGCCACAGCTAGCCGGAAAGGAGTCCAGGAAAAAGTCTGGACCTAAGAGGTAAGAGACCATTATTTCAGGGTGAGTGAGGAGAGGAGATTCAGAGCACCACCTAAACGAGCTCCAGAGATGGGAGCAAGCCGTGGCTATCAGCGCGAACCACAGAGATGGGCATGAAATGCTAAGCCTGCTGCTGCAGCCACTAAGATGCCTGTGTGCAAGCCCAGGTCGCTAGCCACACGACCCCTCCCAGGAGCCTGTGCAGCCCGCCACTGCCAGGGTCCCGTGATCCAAGGACAACTTCCCCGGGAGAACAGAGCGCACCTCAGGCTGCTGCAACGTCATGTTGGCCTCTGCTGCTGCAGGCTCTCCCCTCATTCCGTACCCCTCCCTCCCCATGGCCTGAGTGAGCCAGAGCCCCCTAATCAGCTGCTACTTTAACCCCATCCTCTCTGAGCAATGAACAGATGCCCTCAGGTGACCTACATGCAGAGGTGGGGCCAAATCCGAAGCTGAACCCCAGGAGCTGTGAGAACAAAGAAGAGAAAGGGAAATGTCTCCCAGCAGCCTCAGGAGCAGAGGATTAAATCTCCACAATCAACATGATGTACCCTGCATCTGTGGAATACCTGAATAGACAATGAATCATCCTGAAACTGAGGCAGTGGACTTTGGGAGAAATTATATATAAATATATATTTTTTTCCTTTTTCTCTTTTTGTGAATGTGTATGTGTATGCTTCTTTGAGTGAGTTTGTCTGTATAGTTTTGCTTTCACCACTTGTCCTAGAGTTCTGCCTGTTTTTTTTTTCTTTTTCTCTCTTTCTTTCCTTTCCTTCCTTCCTTCTTTTTTCTTTCTTTCTTTCCTTCCTTTTTTCTTTCTTTCTTTCTTTCTTTCCTTTCCTTCCTTCTTTCTTTTTCTTTCTTTCTTTTCTCTCTCTCTTTCTCCCTCCCTCCCTCTCCCTCTCCCTCTCGCTCTTGCTTTCCCTCTCCCTTTCCTTCTCCCTTTTCTTCTGAGCCATCTGGCTAACACAGTCTTGGTGCTCCGGCCAGGTATCAGGCCAGTGCCACTGAGGTGGGAGAGCTGAGTTCAGGTCATTGGTCCACCAGAGACCTCCAGACTCCATGTAATATCAGCAAAAGCTCCCCCAGAGATCTCCATCTCAATGCTAAGACCCAGCACCACTCAATGACGAGCAAGCTACAGTGCTGGACACCCTATGCCAAACAACTAGCAAGACAAGAACAAACCCCACTCATTAGGAGACAGGCTGCCTACAATCATAAGGTCACAGACGACCCAACACACATCACTGTATGCAGTCCTGCCCACCACAAAGACAAGATCCAGACTCATCCACCAGAACAAAGGCACTAGTCCCCTCCACCAGGAAGCCTACACGACCCACTGAACCAACCTTAGCCACTGGGGGCAGGCACCGAAAACAACGGGAAGTACAAACCGGCAAACTGTGAAAAGGAGACCCCAAACACAGTAAGTTAAGAAAAATGAGAAGACAGAGAAACACACAGATGAAGAAGCAAGGTAAAAACCCAGCAGGCCAAACAAATGAAGAGGAAATAGACAGTCTACCTGAAAAAGAATTCAGAGTAATGATAGTAAAGATGATCCAGAATCTTGGAAACAGAATGAAGAAAATACAAGAAACGTTTAGCAATGACCTAGAAGAACTAAAGAGCAAACAATGATGAACAACACAACAAATGAAATTAAAAATTCTCTAGAAGGAATCAATAGCAGAATAACTGAGGCAGAAGAATGGATAAGTGACCTGGAAGATAAAACAGTGGAAATATTCTACTGTTTTCATTTTAAATATTTTAATTTTAAATATTCCACTTTATTCTGCAGAGCAGAATAAAGAAAAAAGAATGAAAAGAATTGAGGACAGTCTCAGAGACCTCTGAGACAACATTAAATGCACTAACATCTGAATGATAGGGATTCCTAAAGAAGAAGAGAAGAAAAAAGGGGCTGAGAAAATATTTGAAGATGTTATAGTCGAAAACTTCCCTAATATGGGAAGGGGCATAGTTAATCAAGTGCAGGAAGCACAGATAGTCCCAGACAGGATAAATCCAAAGAGAAACAAATCAAGACACATTTTAATCAAATTATCAAAAATTACATACAGAGAAAAAATATTAAAAACAGCAAGGGGAAAACCAACAAATAACATACAAGGGAATCCCCATAAGGTTAACAGCTGATCTTTCAGCAGAAACTCTGCAAGCCAGAAGGGAGTGGCAGGACATATTTAAAGTGATGAAAGGGAAAAACCTACAACTAAGATGACTCTACCCAGCAAGAATCTCATTCAGATTCAACAAAGAAATTAAAACCTTTACAGACAAGCAAAAGCTAAGAGAATTTAGCAACACCAAACCAGCTTTACAACAAATGATAAAGGAACTTCTCTAGGTAGGAAACACAAGAGAAGGAAAAGACCTACAATAACAAACCCAAGACAATTAAGAAAATGGTAGTAGGAACATACATATTGATAATTACCTTAAATGTAAATGGATTAAATGCTCCAACTAAAACACATAGACTGGATGAATGGATACAAAAACAAGACTGTATGTATGCTGTCTACAAGAGACCCACTTCAGACCTAGGGACACATACAGACTGAAAGTGAGGGGATAGAAAAAGATATTTCATGTAAATGGAAATCAAAAGAAAGCTAGAGTAGCAATTCTCAAATCAGAAAAAATAGACTTTAAAATAAAGACTACTGGGCTTCCCTGGTGGCACAGTGGTTGAGAGTCTGCCTGCTGATGCACGGGACACGGGTTCGTGTTCCGGTCCGGGAAGATCCCACATGCCGCGGACTGGCTAGGCCCGTGAGCCATGGCCATTGAGCCTGCGTGTCTGGAGCCTGTGCTCCGCAACGGGAGTGGCCACAACAGTGAGAGGCCTGCGTACCACAAAAAAATAAAAATAAAATAAAAAATAAATAAAGACTACTACAAGAGACATAGAAGGACACTACATAATGATCAAGGGATCCATAAAGAAGAAGATATAACAATTGTAAATATTTATGCACCCAACATAGGAACACCTCAATAAATGAGGCAAATGCTAACAGCTATAAAAGAGGAAATCGACAGTAACACAATCACAGTAGGGGACTTCAACACCCCACTTTCACCAGTGGATAGATCAACCAAAATGAAAATAAATAAGGAAACACAAGCTTTAAATGATACATTAAACAAGATAGACTTAATCGATATGTATAGGACATTCCATCCAAAAACAACAGAATACACATTTTTCTCAACTGCTCATGGAACATTCTCCAGGAGAGATCATATCTTGGGTCACAAATCAAGCCTCAGTAAATTTAAGACTTTGAAATAGTATCTTTTCTGATCACAATGCTGTGAGATTAGATATGAATTAGAGGAAAAAATCTGTAAAAAATACGAACACATGGAGGCTAAACAATACACAACTTAATAATGAAGAGGTCACTGAAGAAATCAAAGAGGAAATAAAAAATAACATAGAAACAAAAGACAATGAAAAATGGTGACCTAAAACCTATGGGATGCAGCAAAAGCAATTCTAAGAGGGAAGTTTATAGCAATACAAAACTACATCAAGAAACAAGAAACATCTCAAATAAACAACCTAAACTTACACCTAAAGCAATTAGAGAAAGAGAACAAAAAAGCCCCAAAGTTAGCAGAAGGAAAGAAATCATAAAGATCAGATCAGAAATAAATGAAAAAGAAATGAAGGAAACAATAGCAAAGATCAAGAAAACTAAAAGCTGGTTCTTTGAGAACATAAACAAAATTGGTAAACCATAAGTCAGATTCATCAAGAAAAAAAGGGAGAAGACTCAAATCAGTAGAATTACAAATGTAAAAACGAGAAGTAACAACCGAGACTGCAGAAATATAAGGGATCATGAGAGATTACTACAAGCAATTATACGCCAATAAAATGGACAACCTGGGAGAAATGGACAAATTTTTAGAAAAGCACAACCTTCTGAGATTGAACCAGGAAGAAATAGAAAATATAAACAGACCAATCACGAACACTGAAAATTGAGACTGTGATTAAAAATCTTCCAACAAACAAAAACCCAGGACCAGATGGCTTGTCAGGTGAATTCTATCAAACATTTACAGAAGAGCTAACACCCATCCTTCTCAAACTGTTCCAAAATACAGCAGAGGGAGGAACACTCCCAAACTCATTCTATGAGGTCACCATCACCCTGATACCAAAACCAGACAAAGATGTTACAAAGAAAGAAAACTACAGGCCAATATCACTGATGAACATAGATGCAAAAATCCTCAACAAAATACCAGCAAATAGAATCCAACAGCACATTAAAAGGATCATACACCATGATCAAGTGGGGTTTATTCCAGGAATGCAAGGATTCTTCAATATATGCAAATCAATCAACATGATACACCATATTAACAAATTGAAGGATAAAAACCATATGATCATCTCAATAGATGCAGAAAAAGCTTTCAACAAAATTCAACACCCATTTATGAAAAAACCCTCCAGAAAGCAGGCACAGATGAAACTTACCTCAACATAATAAAGGGCATATATTACAAACCCAGAGCCAACATCGTTCTCAATGGTGAAAAACTGAAACCATTTCCTCTAAGACCAGGAACAAGACAAGGTTGTCCACTCTCACCACTATTATTCAACATACTTTTGGAAGTTTTAGCCACAGCAATCAGAGAAGAAAAAGAAATAAAAGGAATCCAAATCGGGAAAGAAGAAGTAAAGCTGTCACTGTCTGCAGATGACAAGATACTATACACAGAGAATCCTAAAGACTATACCAGAAAACTGCTAGAGTTAATCAATGAACTTGGTAAAGTTGCAGGATACAAAATTAATGCACAGCAATCTCTGGCATTCCTATACACTTATGATGAAAAATCTGAAAGAGAAATTAAGGAAACACTCCCATTAACCACTGCAACAAAAAGAATAAAATACCTAGGAATAAACCTACCTAAGGAGACAAAAGACCTGTATGCAGAAAACTATAAGACACTGATGGCAGAAATTAAAGATGATACAAACAGATGGAGAGCTATACCATGTTCCTGGATTGGAAGAATCAACATTGTGAAAATGACTATACTACCGAAAGCAATCTACAGATTCAATGCAATCCCTATCAAACTACCAATGGCATTTTTCACAGAACTAGGGCAAAAATTTTCACAATTTATATGGAAACACAAAAGACCCCGAATAGCCCATGCAATCTTGAGAAAGAAAAACGGAGCTGGAGGAATCAGGCTTCCTGACTTCAGACTACACTACAAAGCTACAGTAATCAAGACAGTATGGTATTGGCACAAAAACAGAAATATAGATCAATGGAACAGTATAGAAAGCCCAGAGATAAACCCATGCACATATGTTTATCTTATTTTTGATAAATGATGCAAGAATATACAATGGAGAAAAGACAGGCACTTCAATAAGTGTGCTGGTAAAACTGGACAGCTACATGTAAAAGAATGAAATTAGAACATTCCCTAACACCATACACAAAAATAAACTTAAAATGGATTAAAGACCTAAATGTAAGGCCAGACACTATAAAATTCTTAGAGGAAAACATAGGCAGAACACTCTATGACATAAATCACAGCAAGACCCTTTTTGACCCACCTCCTAGAGAAATGGAAATAAAAACAAAAATAAACAACTGGGACCTAATGAAATGTAAAAGCTTTTGAATAGCAAAGGAAACCATAAGGAAGACGAAAAAACAACCCTCAGAATGGAAGAAAGTTTTTGAAAATGAAGCAGCTGACATTGGATTAATCCCCCAAATTTATAAGCAGCTCATGCAGCTCAATATCAAAAAAACAAAGAACCCAATCCAAAAATGGGTAGAAGACCTAAATAGACACTTCTCCAAAGAAGATATACAGATTGCCAACACACACATGAAAGGATGCTCAACATCACTAATCATTAGAGAAATGCAAATCAAAATTACAATGAGGTATCACCTCACACCAGTGAGAATGGCCATCGCCAAACAATCTATAAACAATAAATGCTGGAGACGGTGTGGAGAAAAGGGAACACTCTTGCACTGTTGGTGGGAATGTAAACTGATACAGCCACTGTGGAGAACAGTAGGGAGGTTCCTTAAAAAACTAAAAATAGAACTACTATATGACCCAGCAAAATCCCACTACTGGGCATGTACCCTGAGAAAACCATAATTCAAAAAGAGTCATGTACCACAATGTTCACTGCAGCTCTATTTACAATAGCCAGGACATGGAAGCAACCTAAGTGTCCATCAACAGATGAATGGATAAAGAAGATGTGGCACATATACACAATGGAATATTACTCAGCCTTAAAAAGAAACAAAATTGAGTTATTTGTAGTCAGGTGGACGGACCCAGAGTCTGTCATAGAGAGTGAAGTAAGTCAGAAAGAGAAAAACAAAAACCGTATGCTAACACATATGTATGGAATCTAAAAAAAATATTAATAATAATGGTTCTGGAAAACCTAAGGGCAGGACAGGAATAAAGATGCAGATGTAGAGAATGGACATGGGGAGGGGCAAGTGTATGCTGGGACGAAGTGAGAGAGTGGCATGGACATATATACACTACCAAATGTAAAATAGATAGCTAGTGGGAAGCAGCCACATAGCACAGGGAGATCTGCTCGGTGCTTTGTGACCACCTGGAGGGGTGGGATAGGGATGGTGGGAGGGAGATACGAGAGGGAAGAGATATGGGGATATATGTATACGTATAGCTGATTCACTTTGTTATAAAGCAAAAACTAACACACCATTGTAAAACAATTATACTCCAATAAAGATGTTTTAAAAAAATAAAATAATATACAGTAAGGAGAAACCAGATCGAAATTCCACACTTTGCTTGTTAATCTTGTTAATCTGCTCAGTTACATATCCAAGAGTTCAATGCTTACAAGTTCTATTTTCCACTCAGCAGTAGAATATTATTCAGCCAACTTCTACCACTTTATAATAAAGATCACTTTTCTTCCAGTTTTTTTTTTTTTTTTTTTTTTTTTTTTTTTGTGATATATATGCGGGCCTCTCACTGTTGTGGCCTCTCCCGTTGCGAAGCACAGGCTCCGGACGCGCAGGCTCAGCGGCCATGGCTCACGGGCCCACCCGCTCCGCGGCATGTGGGATCTTCCCGGACCAGGGCACGAACCCGTGTCTCCTGCATCGGCAGGCGGATTCTCAACCACTGCGCCACCAGGGAAGCCCTTCTTCCAGTTTTTAACATTTCCTTCTGAAATCTTACCAGAATTCACCTTAGACGTTCATATTTCTTTCTAGTAACATCCTGTTCTTGAAATATATCTATTCTCTAAGATGATAGCACCTTTGTCTTCTATGCTCCTCACTTCCTTCTTAGCTTTCATTGGAATTTAGGCTTTTTTTTAAAATCACACACCTCAA
The DNA here is from genome assembly GCF_026419965.1 of Kogia breviceps. NCBI lineage: Eukaryota > Metazoa > Chordata > Mammalia > Artiodactyla > Physeteridae > Kogia > Kogia breviceps. The sequence continues at coordinate 175,284,742 of NC_081311.1, forward strand.
AATTCTTCCAGACTGTACCCAATTACCTAACTCCAAATGACTTCTACAATTTTAAGTATCTATTAAAACAGTATCCTACTTCCTGGTACCAAAGTCTGTATTAGTTTTCTAGGGCTGCCATAACAATCTGCCATAAATTAGGTGGCTTAAAATCACAGAAATTAATTTTCTCATAGTTCTGGAGGCCCAAAGTCCAAAACTGAGGTGTTAGTAGGGCTAAGCTTCCTCTGAAGGCTCTAGGGGAGAACCGTTCCTTGCATCTTTCCACTTTTGATGGCTCCTGATGTTCCCCGGCTTGTAGTAGCATAACTGTACTCTCTGTTTCTGTCTTTACAAAGCCTTCTTTGATGTATCTCTGTGTCTCAGATCTTTCTCTCCCTTCTCCTATAAGCAGACCAGTCACAGGATTTAGTGCCTATCCTAACCCCCAAATCATCTTATCTCCAGATCCTCAACTTAATTATATCTACAAAGACTATTTCCAAATAAGGTCACTGTATTAGTTTGCTAGTTCTATAACAACTAAGTACCACAACTGAGGGTTTTAACAACAGAAGTTCACTCTTTCATCGTTTTGGAGGCTAGAGGTCAGATCAATGTTTCAGCAAGATTGGTTTCTTTTAAAGACTGTGAGGAAGAACCTATTCCATCCCTCTCTCCAGCTTCTGTTTTTGCTGCCAATCTTTGGTGTTCCTTGGTCTGTAAAAGTATAAGTCTGATCTCAATCTTCATTTTCACATGGCATTCACTCTGTATGTATGCATGTGTTCAAATTTCCCTTTTTATAAGGACACCTGCCATATTGGGTTAGGGTCTACCCTAATCACCTCATTTTAACTAATTACATCTGCATCAAACTTATAGCCAAATAAGCTCACAGTCTAAGGTACTAGGGGTTAGGACTTCAATATATGAGTTCTTGGGAACACAATTCAACTCAGAACAGTCACATTCATAAGTACCAGGAGTTAGACTGTGGACATAACCTTTTTTCGGGGGCTGGTATAAATATTTTGCCCAGTATAGTTGTTTGCTTTTTTTTTCTTTCAACACTTTGAATATTTCATTCCACTCTTTTTGCCTGCATGGTTTCTGAGAAGTTAGCTGTAATTCTTATCCTTGTTCTTCTATAGCAGTTTTTCTCTGCTATTTTTTAAGATTTTCTGTATCTTTGGTCTTCTGCATTTTGAATATTATGCCTAAGTATTTATTTTTTGGTATTTATCCTGCTTGATGTTCTCCTGCTTCAGTTTCGTGAATGTGTGGTTTGGTGCTGTCATTAACTTTGGAAAATTCTCATGTATTGTTACTTCAAATATTTTTTTTTTTTGCTCTGTTCTCTTTCTCTTCTTGGTATTCCAATCACTTATCTGAAACATCACCTGAAATTGCCCCCAAATTCCTGGATGTGCTGTTCTGTGTTATTCATTCCCTTTTCTTTTTGCATTTCAGTTTGTGAAGTTTCTATTGACCTATATAAGCTTGCTGATTGTTTCCTCAGCCATGTTCAATCTACTGATGAGCCCATGAAAAGCATGCTTCATTTAGGTTACAGGTTTTTTTTGTTTCTAGCATTTACTTTTGATTCTTCTTAAGAGTTTCCATCTCTCTGCTTACATTACCTATCTGTTCTTGCATGTTTTCTACTTTACCCATTAAAGACTTTAACATATTAGTTATTTAAGAGAATTCCAATACCTTTGTCATATTTGAGCCTGGTTCTGATGAATTCTTTGTCTTTTCAGAGTTTTTTTTCTTTTCCCTAACATGCCCTGTAAGTTTTTGTTGAAAGCTGAACATAATGTCATAGGATCTGAGGTAAACAGGCCTTTATTGTGAGATGTTATGTTAATCTAAGAGTCTGAGTGGGACTGTGTTTAATACCAGTTATAGTTGTAGGTGCCAGAGGCCTCGAATTCCTCCAGTGTCCTTGTTTTTGTCTCCCCTGTTAAATAGTTCTCCTCAGAGAGACTATATATTTTGCAGCTGTAACCCACTGTTATTATACTGGAGTTCTGTTGGTGCTGTGGTAAAGAATGGGGGAGAGAAAGGATATCTACTATAGTAGCATAACCTACTATAATCTTACAATTAAATCTCAGTCTTTTGGTGGGTCTGTGTCTTTAACAAGTGTTTCTTATTTTCCATCCCCATTCTCTCTTAGGTGAGACAGAAAGGCTACAGAGGGCAGGAGTGGGAAAAATGATCTTCTCTCAGGTGGAATAAGGCTCTGGTAAAGTTTTTTTTCCCTGAAGAGTAAACCTTGTAATAGATAATGCTCTAGGCTTATTTCATAAAGATTACTCTTCCCCTTCCATTCCAGAGCCACTAGGGATCCTTTTAGGCTCTTCATTCTGGGAACTTAGTTGGGTGCCTAGAGGTAAAGCCCATGGAAGTGTGAGGTGTGGGGTTCCCTTAGGCTGTAGTCCCCAGGAGTTTTTCACTCTCAGACTAGTCCACACTCAGCCTCAAGCAATTCATCAAAATTACCATTTAAGTGTTCCTACCAGTTAGTTTATGATTGCTACGGTTTCTGCTCCAGGTAAGCAGATCTTGGCTGTGACTCTTTGGATTTGCCTGTCTCTCCACATTTCGGGTTGGCGGTTTGCTCTGCAACCTCAATTATCTGATGGGTTCATGAAAAGGCACTGATTTTCAGTTTGTTCACCTTTTTCTCACTGTAAGGACAGTAGTGACAACTTCCAAGCTCTTTACATTTGGAGCTGAAACCAGAATCTCCCTAATGTCTTTAATAGTATGATGATTTTTTTTTTTGGTAACTTATACATGTAGTTATTGCAGTGAGAATATTGATCGGCCAACTATCTACTATATGCTACCTAGTAGCGGAAGACTGCCACCTCTCTCCATTGCCCTTATATAAGCTGTTCTCAACCAGTACCCTAGAGAGTTAAACTATAGAAAATGATTTAAATAATTATTTTCTAAATTCTGCCAAGGATGTTACATAGCTAGTACCATTCCAGATGCATAGCAGTTAGTTTACTACATAAAATGGATGCCTTAGCCATTTTACCCCTTAATATTTCAATGTGTATTTCCTAGAATAAGTATATTTTCTTACATAACTGCAAAATATCACACTCAGGAAATTCAACATTGATACAATATTTTAATATAATCTAGCATCAATAGTCCAGTTTTGTCAATTGTCCCCATATTTTCCCTCCAAAAGAACTATGATCTGGATCATATATTCATTCAGTTGTCATATATCTAAGTCTCTCTTTCAATCTGAAGCAGTTCCTCAGGCTTTCTTGGCTTTTATTACATTGGCTTTTTTTTGTTTAAAGTATACAGGCCAGTTTTCATTTCTTAATAGCATGTTTCTGATTTTGGCTTTGTCTGATGTTTCCTCATGATTAAATTCAGGTTATGTATGTCTGGTCAGAATACTACATAGTGATATTGTATCCTTCTAATAGGCTACATTAGTTGTTTTTTTTTTTAAGTTTTCTTATTGTTCAAGTTTTTAAACATATGCAAAAGCAGGGAGAATAATACAGTGACCCCTTGTGTACCTACCTCTCCAAATCAACCTTTTACTGCTCTCACTTCATCCATCCTCTTCTCCCTCTCCTTCCTTCACTTCATTGCTTTGCTCTGATATTTCCAAGTAAATTCTTAACACTGTCATGTTACCCATTTCACTACTGAATGTATCTCTTAAAAATAAGGCCTTTTCCTCACATAACCACAATATCATTATCACACCAACAAAATTATCAATTATTCCTGAACATCATCTAATCATCAGCTGCAGTCAATTTTTCCCAATGATCTCAAAAATGTCTTTTCAGGGTTCTTGTTGAAATCAAGACCCAAATGAAGTCCACACACTGTCTTTGGTTGCTGTGTTTCTCACATCAGTGTCATTCAGGGCCTTGGTGGGTCTCAGGAGTGCTGGCTCCTCCCCCATCCTGCCGCTGCTTCAGCACAGCCTGTTTGGTGCTGACCTCTACTACCTCACGCTGAGTCCAGGGCAAACTCACACAACTAGGGCCCTCTCCTCTAGCCCCTGCACAGCATAGCCTGTGCCACAGGGACCCTGGGACCCAGAGGTCACTGTTCTCTGAACAGACATAGGCTACGTTAGTTTTGATCACTCAGGCATGACTATTGTCTGGTTCTCTACCATATAATTAAGACAATATCAATATCCTGCTCCTCATCAAACTTTTCCTCAATCCTGACCCCAGAATTTTCATGCATTGATGATTCTTACCCAGTCAATCTTTACTATGATTCTTGCAATGATTCTCTAATTTGACTGCGCACTTAATCAGTATCCTACTCTATGCAAAAGTCTTCCCTTTCCCCTTTTAATCTCTCTCTCTCTATAGTCAGGATACATTCACGGCTACCTATCTTTTCACTGGGTTCATTACTGTCCTTAGCTATTTCAATGCTCAAAGAGCCTCAGATTTGGCAAGTGGAAGCCTCTTCAAACAAGCTCTTGGGTATTTTTATTTTTGACATGCCCCCATCATTTTTTTAAACACTTCCTGGCCTTCTGGTAACAATAAGACATTCCAGGCCCATTTTATAGCCCCTCTTCCCCAACCCTGGAGGTCAGACACTTCTCCAAAGATCTATATTTCTTTTCAGTAAGGAATAGTATTAGAAAACAAGAATGAGTGCCACGTGTTCTCACTGCTATCATGGTAAGTTTGAGTCTAGACTTGTCATATCCAATTTGGTAGCCATTATCCAAATGTGGCCATTTAAGTCAAAATTAATAAAAATAAAAATTCAGTTCCTCAGCTGCACTAGTCACATTTCATGTGGTCAATAGTTACATGTATTTAGTAGCTACCATATTGGACAGCAATTTATAGAGCATTTTTGTCATTACATAAAGTTCTATTGCACATTACTGTTCTAGACCCTTTCACAAAGCAAATCAAGGAAACACACACACACACACACACACACACACATTCTCACTCTCCATTGCCTTTTAAATATCTTTCTACATTCCACTACAATCATTCTTTCACATATTAATTATTTACTGAGCATATACTATTGGACAGTTACTGTTCAAGGCCCTGTAGGTTCAGAAATATATAGTTCCTGTTCTCAAAAAACTTACAATGTAATGAGAAGACAGAAAAATAAGTGGGACATTATTATAAAATAATGGATTATTATTATAACACAGGGTGCTACATCATTATATACCCCATAGTGGGAATATCAAGGAAGGCTTCCTGAGAGAAATGACATTTATTAAATTTAGAAAGGTAAATAATTATTACCTTGGAAATTTGGGGGATAAGTTGGGGGTGGGGCCATTTGCTGTTCTCCATCATTTTTTCCACCTCTGTTACAATGACTAAAGTGCTTTTTTTATCTCCCCCAAACCCTTTCAATATTCTGTTTATCTTTCAAAACCCAACTTTTATGGTGCATTTCTAAATGCCTCTAACCAGATAAAGCCCCTTCGCCAATTCCCAAATATAGTCTTTACTGATTTCAAGCACATAAAATATTTGGTTTAGCCACTGTGGAAAACAGTATGGACATTCCTCAGAAAACTAAAAATTGAATTACCATATGATCCAGCAATCCCACTCATGGGCATATATCCAGACAAAACTATAATTCAAAAAGATACATGGGGCTTCCCTGGTGGCGCAGTGGTTGAGAGTCCGCCTGACGATGCAGGGAACACGGGTTCGTGCCCCGGTCCGGGAAGATCCCACATGCCATGGAGTGGCTAGGCCCGTGAGCCATGGCTGCTGAGCCTGGGCATCCGGAGCCTGTGCTCCGCAACGGAAGAGGCCACAACAGTGAGAGGCCTGCGTACCACCAAAAAAAAAAAAAGAAAAACAAAGATACATGCACCCTTGTGTTCACAGCAGCGCTATTCACAATAGCCAAGACATGGAAACAACCTAAATATCTGTCAACAGATGAATGGATAAAGAAGATGTGGTACATATATACAAGGGAATACTACTCATACATAAAAGAGAATGAAATAATGCCATTTGCAGCAACATGGATGCAACTAGAGATAATCATACCAAGTGAAGTAAGTCAGAAAGAGAAAGACAAATACCATGATATCACTTACATGTGGAATCTAAAATATGACACAGATGAACCTCTCTATGAAAACAGAAATGGAATCATGGACATAGAGAACAGACTGGTGGTTGCCAAGGGGGAGGGGGTTGGGGTAGGTATGGAGTGGGAGGTTGGGGTTAGTAGATGTAAGCTTTTATATAGAGAACGGATAAACAACAAAGGTCCTAGTATATAGCACAGAGAACTATATTTAATATCCTATGACAACCATAATGGAAAAGAATATTTTAAAAAAGAGTTTGTATATATATATATATATATATATGTATATATATATATAAAACTGAATCACTTTGCTGTACAGTGGAAATTAACACAATACTGTAGATCAACTTCAATAAAAATATTGATTTAAAAAAATTTGGTTTATTTTTGTTGTTATCAATGTACTAATGGATAAGAACATGGCTTTGGAATCAGACTTATTGTTTACTAGCTGTATGACCTTGGGAAAGTTACTTAATCTCCCTAAACTTCAATTTCTGCATCTAAAGGTGAGATTGATAATGCCTCATAGCTTTATGTTTGAGGAATAAATAAAATAATGTACTGAAAATGCTTAGAATTATGACTGGAATATGGTAAATTATATGGTCTATTAGTAACAATGTTAGACTTGTTTCTTCCTTTGTTTGCTGAAAGTTTTAAATTTGTTCACACTTTTCCAGGCCAATCTTTATATTATCAAGGCATATGCAGTACTTTAGTAATATTGAGCAAATCCCCTAAATTATTCAGATAGATTCCTTCCAGTCAGAATATTAAGGCATATTCATATGTGAAATATTTTTGATAGACAATTCTATTTATAACTATGAAATTATGAAATCATTTTCAAATATATTATTTCTCTATTGCTTGTAGTAACTTTAAGTAAAAATTATTAAATAAAATATAATTTCTTATATAAAAACTTTAAATAAAATATTTTCCTATTAGGTTAATTAAATATGTAAATTTTCTTAAAATTCTCAATAAAACTTTCTTAAAAATTTCAAGTTGGGAAAGCATACTAATACCTGAACTACTAAATGGCAAAAATCAATCTATTAATAAAAATTAATTTCTCAAAATTCACTTTCCTATTTATAAAAGGATCCTATAAAACCAAATTTGAAATTGGTTCCTAATGAAACAAAGCATTTTGATTTTTTATAGAAATATATTTTAAAATAGTTAATGTAGTAATAATCAAAAACAATATTAAATCAAGGATAATTTCTTTCCTTTGACATATTATTTAAAATAGATAACTAGTGGGAAGTAGCCGCATAGCACAGGGAGATCAGCTAGGTGGTTTGTGACCACCTATAGGGGTGGGATAGGGAGGGTGGAAGACGCAAGAGGGAAGAGATATGGGAACATATGTATATATATAACTGATTCACTTTGCTATAAAGCAGAAACTAACACACCATTGTAAAGCAATTATACTCCAATAAAGATGTTAAAAAAATATATATATAGTAAAATAAGGCAAAAATAAATAAATAAATAAAAACTTGATCAAACATTTCCCAGATTTTCCCAAATCATCACCATTATTATTCATTCCCACAATAAATATTTAATATTGGCATATAAAAAAATAAAAGAAAAAAAGCACGTTATACCATAAGAACTAGAGATAACTTATTTTGCCCTCCATCACAGCTTATTTAGAAATGCACTGAAAGATATAAACCTAACATGTTGTTAACAAATGAAAAATATGCTTTTCAAAATGAACGCTTTTAATGAAGCATATTTTATTTGCAAAAAGGGTAAGCATGGTCATCTAAAACTTCATTGCTTATATGAAAAAGGAGTGCTCACCAGGTTTAACAAATACCAAACATAAAAGGGAGAGCAATGTCACTTCCTCCAAAATAACTGACAGCCCTGCAGACTGTTACTTTTTTCTTTATTAAGCAAAAGGCAAATATATAATACACTTGTGTTTTCCTTGTTACCCTTACCAGTAAAATTTTAAAATCAACTTGATATGTACATTTCTTTCAAACTAGTTTAAGCATAATAGTGATTTTAAAAAATGGAAATGTGAGAAGTTTCAGAATACACTGCTATGTTTAAAAATTATTAAATCCCACTTATTCTAAACAACTGTACAGTTCATATCCTCTAACTTGTGAAATATATTGACAGTAAAATCTTTCTTCATGTTTTCCCAAAGGCGACCTTACCTGCGGAGTCCAATAAAAAGTGGGGCTCAATCTGTAGAGTTTTCGTTTGTGGAAACTCTGAAGTGGCCTTGTTCGAGCTGCTGTACTCATGACAGTCAAGGATGGAGATTTCAATCTTGTCCTGTCTTTTCTCCTTTTCTTACTGTGCTTCTGGTTAAGTAACCAGCTACTGGAGGAAGAGAGCCCATCTAAATTCTCTGAAGCACTGATATGCCATGAAATAAATGGGAGTGGAGGGAATAAAACAAAACAAACAAAAAAGACAAAGAAAACTAAATGTAAATCACCTTGATCTATTATGACAGAAGAGTATTAATTTTAGCCAATTTTGTGGTAACAATCGATGAAAGAATATTAATGGGAAATTACATTTCAAGTTGTGAATATAGAATTTCTATTTTCTCCTGCAAAACAAATATCCCATAGGTTAGAGATGCTTACATGAGTTCACTAGTACAATGTAAATGTTCACTGTAAATCAATAATTCATGAATATTACACAGTGTTGAAACTATTTACATCAAATTCTTTTTGAATAAGGGTAAAATTATACAGTATTACAGGTTTTAAAAGGGCAAAAATCTCATCAATACAGCATTAGCTGCTCTTACCTAAGCATTACATATCATTTCAGTGAATTTCGAAACAAAGATGCAATCCGACTACATTTTAAGAATCTTTTTAAACTTCTGATGACACAGAAGCCACAAACTATAAAATATTAAAACAGATCATACAAACTACACATGAAATAAGCATAATTTTATAATCATTCTTCATATTAATTTTTAAACATTTATTTAAATATTTTAAAACATCAGAACATCAGGAGGAAGTTAATGCTTGTCACCACATAAATTTAAATTCATTTATACCAGTATATTATATATAAAATACTCAGCTTTTGGGGCACTATAATATACAAGTTTCAACCTTATTTATATAAGACGAAAGTTAGTCAACTTAGCATTCTAAGATCAACAAGTGGAACTGCTGTACATGATACTGCTAATCAACATATGAATTCTAAATGTGCTATTTGGTTCAAGTAGAATCAGTGTTTAATGGTAAACATAAGATATGGTTTTTCTATAGCAGTATCACTGGTTTTGAATATTACGGCTGCTATATTTTATTATCTTGTAGATAAAGCAAGTAATTCAAGAACACTTTACATAGTAATAAGAAACCAGAAATAAAGGTACCTAAATGGCTTATGTTGGTGAAACCAAAATAAAATATGGAATTTGGTGACTACATATAAATAAAGTTGAGTATGTACTTACTGGCCAGACCAGTATAGGGAAATTGGTCTGGCCCCTGCCGCTGGCTCTCCTGCTGTATCGTGCATCACACTCCGTTTGGTTCCCTGTGTTCCAGCTGCACTGCCTCCTTTCATTTCAAATAACTCGCACTCACTACTCATTATTATATATAATTTCTGCTTCCTGGAATTTTCTCACATCCTCCTTCACTTACATAATTTCCAATAATCATCTGGCTCTCAGTTCAAAAGTCATTTCCTCAGTAAGTCTTTGAGCCCTTGCATAGCCCCTCCAAAGACTAAGTCAAACTCCCTTATGAGATCTGACAGTACCATTCACCTTTTCTTCATAGTATTTTTCATAGTGATAAGTTTACATTTATTTGTATTATATCTGATTAATGTCTTTCTCCTTTTCTAAGACTGTAAGTAGTACAAAGACTGTGTCTGTTTTGTTTAACTTTGTATCAGAAGTTCCTGATATTGTACCTTGCATACAGCAAATACTCAATAAATATTTACTGAATGGAGAAATATAAACATATATATTTGAAGATTTACCCACTCCAGCTCAGTGCTTTGCACAGTGCATGTATAACACCACATACTACACCTAAATAGTTTAGTGAATGAGTAAACATGGAACATTCTAGTTTAAGACCCAAAAGAAGCTCTACACAGAAGGCTACAAGAGACCTTTTAGAAAAATAAGTTACATATTTACACTGCCTTGAGCTCCATTCTAAATCTCTAACTTTGGTTTACAAAAGTTAGTTTCTGATAGTAAGATATGATGTACCTTATTTTACCTCATAATCATATATGCCCATTATAAATTTACAAGAATAATAAGCAGATGAAAGCTACAAGATGTTTTGATTTGTAAAAGAGAAGGCATGGATAAAGTTTAAAATTTTTCTTTTAATTTAAAAAGTGCAAAATGACCGAGAGCATTATCTAAGAAAATAAGCCAAAAGTCATAAATTCATGTTGTATTAACATAGTTAAATTTCTCTAACAGTTACTTAATAACTTTCTGATATAACTGGTTTTCTATTACGATCTTAGAAAATCTTAGCAGTTAAGATATTTATGGATAACAATAGGCATTCAATTTGCTTTTACAGAGTATAAATGGAAAACTTCAAGTGAATTTTTTAAATAAAAATTTTACTATACTCTGATTACTACAGAAACCAAAGGCCCAGAAATGAGGCAATTAATCTTTTAACTGATATTTTATTATAAATCCCTACAAAAATCAATTTCTGCAAACATTATGTACTTGTATCAAAATTAATAAAACAATCTAAAAATATGGGTTTATGGGGACATATATTAGCTAACTTCTTGGTGTCATCTTGCGGGTGGTGATAATGGTGGATGAATATGGAAGAACAGTCTAATTTCAATCTATTTTTTCATAAACTCAGTGAAAGATATCTAGAATTTTTAGTAAATTATTCAAGTATTTCATAACCTTTTGCCTAAGCCAAATTATTTTCTTACAAGGACTGGAATAATTATTATAATGCTCTGCTCAAATGCTTTTAGTAAATAAGAAACTTTGGGTCCTGGTTATAAATTCAGGATGCTAAAACCATAAAAAAATAGACAAGACTTCATGAAATTGTTTTTATCTTTTAATCTCAAGGAACAGCAACAGAGAATAATTATTCAACACAGAATTTTAAATTACTGTTTTAGTACTGTTTTCAACATTTCCTCCACATTCATGTATTCTTATACTAAACACACTTAAGAAAAAGCAGAAATTAACAATGGAGAAGAGAATTAGAATGTGTATTATCTAAGAACTTATGATAGACCCCAGTTCCCAATCTACTCATATACACAAATACCCACACCTGCTATACTGGGCTGAACAGAGTCCTCACAATATTTACATCCACCAGGAACCTCAGATTGTGACCTTACTTGGAAATATAGTCTTTGCAGATGTAATTAGGTAAAATGAGGTCATACTGGATTAGGGTGGGTCCTATATCCAATCACTGATGTCCTTATAAGAAGAGACACAGAATTAAGGAAGAGATCCACCCAGGGAATAATGCCATGTGAAGACAGAGGAGAGAAGCCAAAAACACCAAGGACTGCCGGGAACTGCCAGAAAGCAGGAAAAGGCAAGGATGGATTCTTCCCAGAAACCTTCAGAGAGAGCATGGCCCTGCCTGACACCTTGATTTTAAGAACATCTAGCCTCCAGAATTGTGAAAGAATAAATATCTGTTATATTAAGCCACACACTTAGTGGTGATTTGTTATAACACCCCTACAAAATGGATATATTCATAAAAGTACACACCTAAGAATCACTATTTTTGCATAACTTATGTCTATTTCAAGTCTCCTTTGATCTTTTGGAGTTCTTTGATGACTTCAACCTATATCAGCTAAGGTAGGTGCAACCTTTTCCAAACTTTCCCTGATGCCCAAAGTCCTGCCAATAGTTGAATTTAATACCTTTCTTTCCCTTGATAATGTTTGGAGAAATTAATGCATCATATACTCAGATATATTCAATGATATTTTAAAGAAATTATATAAAACTGGACTTTATATAAACTTACTAAAATGGCCCACTAGGGGCATTACTTGTCCTCCACATGGCAAAAACAAATATCTCTCTCAAACGGCCAATGGACCAAGATCCAGGCATTACCTGCTACATATAGAGAAAACAGTGCATTGACCAGCCCATTTCACCTACTCTAGGAATTAAGTAGGACAATTAGACCCCTTACTCAAAAATACGAGTCTCTTCAACTGTAGCAACAAGAAAATGTGTTGGAGTACACTGTAAAATGGCATTCTAAATTAGATATGGCCCCTAAAAAAATTTAAGGTACTTACCTGTTCTAAAAAATTAAGGTACATCTTAATGCAGCCATGAAAATGGAAAAAAATATTTTAAGTATAGGAAGCTTCAGATATACTTTGAAATAAGATATAAAACTGCTTCCAATAGATCTCAACTATGAAAATAATGTAAAAAATGATAGGAAGGAAATATACTCTGAGCAATATAAGTGATTTCCACTTTCTTCTTAGTATTTTATGAATTTTTAACTTTTCATACAATGAACTTATATAATTTTATAAGAAGAAAACAAAAATGTCATCCAAAATTGCAGTCTTTTTTTTTTGGCATTAGGAATTTCTAATATTTACATTTTAAAATGTAACATAACAACCAAATGTAATATGGATTTTGTTTGGGTTCTGATTCTAACAAATTATCCTAACAAAATTGTAACAAACAAATTTGTTAGAATAACAAATTATTCTAACAAAATTATAAAAAGATGATTTTGAGACAACTGGGAAAATATGAATATAGAGAATTTCATGATAGTGATAAATTATGACTAATATAAGAATTAAAAAGCAGATGATAACATGGTGGGTATATTGAAAAAAGCTTATCAGAGAAATATACAGAAGTATTTACAGTTAAAATAACAATCAATAGAATTTATTTTTTAAAAGCATAGGAAAAAAAATGTGTCAGGAAGGGAAATAGCTGAAATGAGTAGTAAAATCTTGACAACTGTTAAAGCTGGGAATAAGGTGATTCACTTTGCTATGATTTCTATATGTTAAAGCTTTTCATAATAAAGGTTGAGAGGAAAAGAGACCGACTATTGCAGTGTTATTTGCCATTCTTATCTCTGGCTCTTAACTTCAAGTGGGACTAAAAATTATAAAGTATAAAGGCAAAGGGACTAGGAAGCCAATATGATAGCTATATTTTTCTGAGTATTGTAACATAAAATTTGCCAAACATTTCTAGCTAATCTATAGTTTGGGAGTACAGTTCAGATTCTTCAATATAATCTGTGAGCTGTTTTTCTGACATAGAAGATACAGTTTGAAATTGAGACTTTCTATTTTACTAATATTATTTTTCATTTTAAAGGAAAATTTGCAAATAGAAGTTGAAAAAAATAAAAGCTAAAATATTTTTCAAAATCTCATCATCTAAACACAAATATAGCTTTAATAAAAAATTTAATATTTATCTTCCAAATCTTTTTTTTTCCTATGAAATCATACTGTACAATGATTTTGGCATCCTGATTTTTCCACCTAACATTCCAAAGGAAGTATGTTCCTATATGACTACATCCCTTCTATACACATAATTTTTTAATAGTTAAATGATATGCCTTCCAGTGGTTGTATCACAATTTATTTAAACATTTCCTATAACATTAAGTTTTAGACTTATATTAATAGAGGTTAAAAGAGAAAAGTAAAGTTTTTACAAAAGAAAATAATTCCTACTGGTATTATTTTAAAAACACAGCAGGAGAAGTTTTAGTACCTTATTGATGTTGTACATCTAGCTAATACAATAGTTAATGACACTCATAGAAACCCAAAATTATGTTGAAAACTTCAGCCTGGAATTTGCTGCTGAAAATGTTTTCTCATAACTGAGAAGTGACTATTGAAAATATTATGAGGGTAAAAGAATTACTTTATATGTTATTAGTTTACCAGTTTAGTGACAGTTTTTCAATTGTGATGTCCAATTAGAAAGAATCGTTGCATTTTGTGAGATAATTATCATTAGTGGAATTAAATAGCATGACAATGATTAATTGGAATTTAATTTCATATCATATTCTGGGATTCATTAAAGCAAAAACAAACAACAACAAAAATCTAGCCATTATTTCAAGTAGAAATTCACTTTCCCAGAGATAATACCCCATGGGGTAAATAAGGATGCATTTACAACATTTTATCTTCATTTTAGAGTATGAGATCTAAAAACCAATAGCTGTCTCTATGGTGGTAAAATGTAATGCTTCATTTGTTTGAAGACTCAATCTTTTCAGCTGCTCAGTTCCTGGTGACTCATCTTAAACCCTGCTGCCAAGATTAATAAAGCTAAGAAAACAATTCTGAGTTCTGGGAGATACTGCCATTAAATAAGAGATTGGGGTTGGGAATCAATGAATAAAAAGTGGACAAAACAGCTGCCCTGAAAAATAATTAACCAAGTGAATTTACTTTAGACATTGAAAGAAAAAGATCATTAGGATATTATAAAAATTACCTTAAATATTTTTTAAAAATTATATCAAGCATTAAGTTCTACATGGTCCACTAAAAATTAATACATAGAATAGGTAACCAAATTTTAAAAATTCAAAATTTAAATTTCTTCCAACCTAACTATATACAAAACTTATGATATAATGTGATATAAAGCTAGAATGAGAATGCTTTATTAGAAGCATTTATGAGTTTACTTATCTGGTTAAGTCCAAATATACAGAATACAGCTGAAATTGCAAAACCCTTTTAAATAACCAAAGAAGATCTTAGTAAGTCCATGTATGAAAGCTCACTCCTGTTACTGTTAAGAGAGAGGCCTTCTCTCTAACTACAGAATGTCTCTTATTATAGTACAGGTACTTCTACCACTCTAACTTTGGTTATCTGATTTTCTAGTCCAGAGTTAAATCTGATGAGAGGAAGCAGAATTTCAGGAGACAGCCATGAGACCAACAACGGAAATACCAATCTGACTATGGCAGAGAAAAAGAAAATAAGTACAAAATTTTTTTTTTGGAATGCTGATTACCTGAAAGAAATCTTAAAAGTCATTCCATTCATTCAAAAAATATTTATTCGTGTCCATGTTATGACTCACTGATCTAGATGCTAGGAATATAGCAGTTAATAAGACAGACCAAAAAAATTCCTACTCTCATGGAGTTTACATTCTCATCCAGGAGGAGACAGATAATAAACAAGTAAAAAAAAAAAATAACAAAATTGTATCACACTTGTCATCTCATTTGATCCTCACAACAACCCCGGAAGCAAACTATTCTCATTTCAACTGTGATTTAGAAAGTTGCCTAAAATCACAATGCTACCAAGTTTCAGAGTTAGGACTGATCTCAGACCCATCTGATTCCAAAACGATCTTAACAATGCAGTGAGTTTTCTTCATAGCATTTGATCAGGATTTTTAATTTCATATTTATTTATGTGATTATTCGGTTGATGTCATTTTTACCCAATTAGACTCTATACCATAAGGTCAGAGATCACACCTGGTTTTGTTCAACATCATATTCCAATCCAATCCAAAGCCTGGCACACTGCCATCACTCAGTAGGTATTTGTTGACTATTAAGTGAATTCTTTTATAGATAAACAATTATTAATCTCAATAGCCTCTGAGGATGTGATCATAGTGATGAGCTTCAGCTATCAAAGAAAAACTGAATTAAGTTCAGTATCATCCAAGAAAGGCAATGTGTAATAAATTTTACTTAAACAATTCTTCCCAAATGGCTTATGTGAAAGTTTTTAACATATGAATAGAATTATCATTTCTCCTATTGTCTTGGGTACTTCTTTCTATAATAACTTCTAGATTATCCTTTAAAGTTACTAAGGTATGTTGAGTATAGTAATTTCGCTTTATTCACTAAATCTCTAGATTTAAGCTAACATAAAACATCAAAAGCAAAGCACAATAGTGATGTTACAAAAAGTCTACATTTTAGGCTGTATTGAGACCTTTTTGTTTTTATTTTTAATTTGTTTGAAAAAATGGAATTCCTTACAAATAAGCATTTAATTGAAGAATTCAATTAAAGTTAGGATAAAAAAACTGAGATGTAAAGAGATGAACTGACTTGCCCAAGGTCACAAAATGTCAAAACAGAAAGTATATGTAAAAAGTGTATACTTCCAAAATCTCAAGTAACCCACAAACCACTAAATTAAAAACCACTATAGCCAAAAAAAAAAAAAAACCAAACAAACCAACAAACCACTACAATTAAGAATTAACAAAAGTTAAAACCTTCTGGTGGGGAAAAAGGAGGTTAAATGTCCCAAGATGGTCTTTTGAGAAGGTATGTTTAGTGTAATGAGAATAAAATCCAACAGTGTGTTTACCTGGGTTTAAGAGTACTTGGTTTAATTACGGAGTCCCAAACAAATTAGGTAGACCAAAAACAAGTCAGCAACTTTTTATCTTCCCAAGAGATATAACGGAAAAATAGAACCTCAGTGACTCCTAGTACCTATGTGACAGGTGTCTTCAGTAATAGCTGGCCTATAAGCCTTTACATATGCCCTCAAATACTTATCGTAACTCAGGCCACTTTGAAGTACTTCTTTAAAAGAGTAAGAATAGTTCTAAATCAATGACCAGTACGCTGCTAAGGATTTGAAAGAAATATATCCACAATTTTAATATATATTATATACTGTCTCCCAGTAGCTGGTATGTTTACTGCAAGACATACTTAAAACTCTTAGTTGATGACATGTTGAGTGATATACTACATTTTAGTAGATAAAACGTGCCATTTAAGATGATAGAATTGTAGAAACTGGGTTAGAGTATAGACTTAATGACTGTCAAATGTTGGTTAAGACTTTACAAAATTTTTAGAAGCAAGAGAATATCAATATTTAGATACCATAATGAAACCAATAACTGGATCAGTCTCTACCAGCAAATTTTAAGGTAACATTGAAGTGAGATTTAATTATCTTTGTTTCACTTTCAACAAATTAAATATCACATTCCTACTTCTACCTTAAAATTTTGGTATTTTATGGTTATAATTTTAATAACGTGGGACTAAAAATTGTATTTTCTATTTATCCTTTTTGAAATGTACAATTTTTATCTTATTTTAACTTTTTTATTGTAAGATATGAGATACCTATAGTTAAGTACATAAAACATTTATCTTTTGAGAAGGTATGTATAACTTGTAAATATGAAGCAATACCTCACCTACTCCTCCACTGTCCCATAATTACCACTCAGGTCAAGAAAAGGAACATTATCAGCACCTAAGAAACCCCTGCCACATGTGGACCTCTCCATCATACTTAATGTAGAAACATCACAAGTTAAATCAGTACAGATCTTTCTCAAATTATGATGGGGTTACATCCTGATAAACCCATTGTAAATTGAAAATATTTTAAGTCAAAAATGCATATAATCCCAAACATCATAGCTTAGCCTAGACTACCTTAAACATGCTCAGGATACTGATATTAGCCTACAGTGAGGTAAAATCACCTAACACAAAGCCTATTTTATAATAAAATGTTGAATACCTCATGTAATTTATTGAATACTGTACTGAAAGTGAAAAATGGAATAGTTGCATGGGTGCAGAAAGTAAGTATATTGGCTGTTTACCCTCATGATTCTGTGGCTGCCTGGGAGCTGCAGCTTGTTGCCACTACCCAGCATTACAAGAGATTATCATGCCACATATTACTAGACCAGGAAAAGATCCAAATTCAAAATTTGACATACAGTTTCTACTGAATGCATATCACTTTCGCACCATCATAAAGTTGAAAAACTGTAAGTCTGACCATTGTAAGTCAAGGAACTTCGGTACCTTTACCAGCCTCCTGAGAACAATTTAAACCCACCTACCTTCCTCCTGACCTATATGCTGTTGTTGCCATGGAATTTTTTTAACCCTACTAGACATATTTTCTACTGTTTGTTCACATATAACCATATAGTTATTATCATTTTATTTGTTCTTCATCCCTTCTCGCATCTCTCAAAAGGATCATCACTTTCCACTGCCTGAAACACTCCCTTTATGGTAATCATTAATTAAAGTCTACTGGTGAGAAACTCTCAGTTTTGCTTTGTCTGAAAACATTTGTGTTTCAAGGTCAGACTTGAAAGATGTTTTCTCTGGGTATAGAATTTCTAGATAGATAGTTATTTTCTTTCAACACAATGAAAATATCATTTCACTGTACTCTGGCTCCTATTACTACTCTTGAGAAGTCAGCTGTCAGCTGAACTCTGGCTTAAATTAAGGTAATGTCTTCCTCCTTTGCTGCCCCGACTGTTGCTTTTAGATATTCCATTTGTTTCTGCTTTTGCTTTTTTTCCCCACATTTCCTCTCTATTTCTAGGGGTATACTTCTTTTTATTTGTCCTGCTCAGAAACCTGTGTTTGACTTCCTGAATTTGATGTCTTTCATCAGATCAGGTAACTTTTCATCCAATACCTCCTCAACTATTGCTTCTGCTCTAGTCTCTACCTCATCTTCCAGGTCTCTAAGTCTCATATTAGACCTGCTCAATATATTCTCCACATTTTGGGTTTTTTTTGGCTGCACCTGGTAGCATGTGGGATCTTAGTTCCCCGACCAGGAATTGAACTCATGCCCCCTGCAGTGGAAACAGGGAGTCTTAACCACGGGACCACAAGGGAAGTCCATGTTCTCCACATTTTTAAATGACTCTTTTATTTTCCATTGTTTTGTCTCTTTTCCTACATTCTGGAACTTTTCTTCTAATCTATCTTTTACATTACGAATTCTGTCTCCAAGTGTGTCCACAGTGCTGCCAAACTCACTTGGTTTTTAATTTCAGCATTTTTCAGAAGTTTTGGACCTTTTCAAATGTGCTAGTCTCTTTTATAGATTCTTCTCTGCAGGTATATTTAAGCCTCTTTTATTTCTAAAATCAGAGTAAGCACTGTTTTTTAAATAATCAGCTTTTGATAATTCGGATATCTGAAAACTTTATGATCTGTTTTTGCTGTTATTTTCTCCTAATTCTTACTGTCATTGCCCTGTATCCTCATGTTTGATTATATTTGATTGTGTGCTGATCACTGCTCTTGAAAAATTATTCATGAGGATTTCCTGGGCCTAAGAAAGAAGGTGCCTTCCTCTAGAGAGAATGTGCATTTGCCTCTGCCATCTATCTTATAGTGTCATCCATTCTAGAACCATTTTAAACTAGGCATTCCTTGGATGACTCATTGATACAAATTTGGACTGAAAATCCATGTCAAAGTTCCCACCATGGTCACACTATCTCAAAGTAGGTTTGCTTTTAAAATTTTATATTCTGCTATGCTCAGCACCAATGCAACTCTCCCCATGGTGCCCCAGGAATGAGAAAAGGGAAACAGTTTTTTTTTTAATTGAAGTATAGTTGATTTACAAGGTTGTTAGTTTCTGGTGTACAGCAAAGGATATGAAAAAGAATATGAATATATATTCTTTTCCATATTCTTTTCTCTTATGGTTTATTACAGGATATTGAATATAGTTCCCTGGGCTATACAGTAGGATCTTGTTGTTTATCTATTTTATATATAGTAGTTTGTATCTACTAATCCCAAACTCCTAATTTAGCTCTTTCCCACCCCTTTCCCCTTTGGTAACCATAAGTTTGCCTTCTGTGTTTGTGAGTCTGTTTCTGTTTTGTAAATAAGTTAATTTGTATCATATTTTAGATCCCACATAAAAATGATGACATATGGTATTTGTCTTTCTGTCTGACTTACTTCACTTAGTATAATAATCTCTAGGTCCATCCTTGTTGCCATAAATAGCATTATTTCATTCTTTAATGGCTGAGTAGCATTCCACTGTGTATATATACATATACACACACATATATATATACATATATACACACATACTACATCTTCTTTACCCATTAGTCTATTTTTTTTAACATCTCTATTGGAGTATAATTGCTTTACAATGGTGTGTTAGTTTCTGATTTATAACAAAGTGAATCACTTATACATATACATATGTCCCCAGATCTCTTCCCTTTTGTGTCTCCCTCCCTCCCACCCTCCCTATCACACCCCCTAGATGGTCACAAAGAACTGAGCTGATCTCCCTGTGCTATGTGGCTGCTTCCCTCTAGCTATCTATTTTACGTTTGGTAGTGTATATATGTCCATGCCACTCTCTCACTTTGTCCCAGCTTACCCTTCCCCCTCCCTGTATCCCAAGTCCATTCTCTAGTAGGTCTGTATCTTTATTCCAGTCTTGTCCCTAGGTTCTTCATGACCATTAAAAAAAAAAATTCCATATATATGTGTTAGTATATGGTATTTGTTTTTCTCTATCTGACTTACTTCACTCTGTATGACAGACTCTAGGTTCATCCACCTCACCACAAATAACTCAATTTCATTTCTTTTAATGGCTGAGTAATATTTCATTGTATACACATGCCAAATCTTCTTTATCCATTATCTGTTGGTGGACACTTAGGTTGCTTCCATGTCCTGGATATTGTAAACATATCCATTCATCTACTGATGGGAATTTAAGTTGCTTCCATGTTTTGGCTTGTATTTGTATTACGTGTATTGTAAATAGTGCTGCTATGAATGCTGAGGTGCATGAATCTTTTCAGAATAGTTTTTCTCTGGATATATGCCCAGGAGTGGGATTGCTGGGTTATATGGCAACTCTATTTTTAGTTTTTTAAGGAAACTCCATACTGTTTTCCATAGTGGCTGCACCAATTTATATTCCCACCAACAGTGTAGGAGGGTTCGGGAAAGGGAATCAGTTTTCTTTCTTGTTTACCTCTACTGTGAAGGTGTAGCTCCTGGAGAAAGGTGATCTCAGCTAAATATAGGCAGGATTTCATTTTATCGCCCTACTATAGGCAAGGCCATGGGCTTTGATTTATCATCCTCTAACCCCATAAGCTATTAAAATTTCACTTGATCTTCCTGGATTTGGCTTTGATTTTTCTCTTTCCCCAGAAAGCTATCAAAACCTCAACTTAATTTTGACAGAATTTGGCCTCAGACAAAGTAGATTGCTGTGCTTTGTTTACTTTTCTGGGTTCTTGCTTTTTTTTAGCTTTTGGCTTAGAAATATCATTAATGACATTCAATAATTTCTCATTTTCTAAGTAAACAATTTAAAAAACTCTTATTCAATCCCCCAATTCCCCTTCTGGGTACATACCCCCCCCAAAAAAAGCTGGAACTCCAACAAATATTTGTATACCCATGTTCATAGAAGCATTATTCACACTAGCCAAAAGGTGGAGGAAGCAACCCAAATGTTCATACAAGGATCAATGGATAAACAAAATTGGTCCCAATAAAATAGCAACTCAGGGCCTGGGTGCTGTGGGGGAATCTGTTCTTAGGGATTGGATGCCTCTGCCTGAGTCTAGTGCTAACTTTCCCCCTCCCTCCCTAACAGGTTCTGAGTAGTGCCTGAGACCTGCTCCACAGGGCTTAGGCATGGGACTGGGGATGCAGAAGTGGTTTGCCCTTTTCTGTTTTCACTGAACAGCTTGTTCTAAGGGAGAAGGAAGTGGGAGAGATCTAGATTGGGTGAGGGAGATGGGGGGGTCAGAGAGGCAAGTGTGTTGTGTTACTATGTCAATAAACTGATTTAAAGTTTAAAAAAAAGGTCTATACATAAAACAGAATTTTATTCCTTTAAAAAGGGAATGTTGACACAAGCTACAATACGGATGAAACTTGACAACTTTATGCTAAGTGAAATAAGGCAGTCACAGAAGGATAAATACTGTATGATTTCACTTATATGAGGTACCTGGAGTAGTCGAATTCATAGAGATATAAAGTAAAATGGTGGTTGCTAAAAACTGGGAAGAAGGAAGAATGTGGAGGTATTATGTAATGGATATAGAGTTTCAATTCAGGAAGATGAAAAAAGTTCTGGAGATGGATGATGGCAACTATTGACAAAAATGTGAATTATTTAATGCCACTAAACTTAAAAATGGTTAAAATGATAAATTTTATGGTATGTACATTTTACCAGAATTTTTAAAATTCTTACTCAAATGATGAATTTTCTTACCTTCACATTTACTTAAATACATAAAATGAATACTATTTATATGCTTAATAGGATATCTTCAGAAAGTGCTTTGTGGTTAAGTGTCAAGCTTGAATAACATTAATTAGACTAAGCCCTTACTCCTGAAAAGCTTTAAGTTTGAAAGATGTTTCGTTCATATAAAACTATATGTAAAGAAAAAAAAATAACAATAATATTGGAAAAACAGAAGGAGACAAGAAATAAAACTAGGCCTCATTTGCCATTTTACTCCCAGAGTCAGAAGGTTCATAAATAAATAAATTTCACACTGCTTCAATACAGATACCTCTAAGTCAAAACTTTTTCATATATTACTATAATGTGAAATTATATATCCTATTAATTTTCAAAATCTATAGTAACATTCTTAAATATGAGTAATGTAAAATAATCTGTTAAATTTATAGAACTTCACTACTATGCATTTATTTTATTAAAAATTCAATTAAATAATACTTTAATAGTTTTACAAATACACATACTTTTCACAATATAGTTAAGATACTAAAAAAAAAAAAAAACCAAAAAACCCCTTAGAAACCACATACCATCCTTCTTCAGGGGTAGGCTTCTCTGCTACTGAATAAGTAAGGGAATAGAGGAAAACACAGGGAAGGGGCTATGTTTTACTTGTCAATGTCTATAGGAAACTTTACCAAACTCCTTCAGCCCCCTTTCCTACTTTTAATTTAGCTATAGTCACTTTATAAACAACTGCATCTGTATCCATTTTAATCTCTTTCACTCTACTTTCAAGGAACAAGTAGGTTTCTCCTGTCATAAGGTCCCTCCATATTTTGTGGTATGTATCTCTACATTTCCCATCTCTAGCTCTTTCCCTTCTCTTTATTTTAATAAAGATGCTTACATTTCTTCCATCTTAAAAGCAAAAAATACCTTCCTTGACTTTGTACGTACATTTTATTACAGCCTTTACAGTCAGCAGCCTTAAAAATATAATCTTGACTCCTCTCTATTTCATCTCCCATTCCCTTAACCCACTCTCATCTCTGTCATGCAGCTACACATTCTTGCTAAGGTCTCAACTTATAACTGACAAAACCAAGAGATATTTTTTAGTACCTCTCTTTGACATCAGACACAACGACCACATATCTTCAAAAATTTCTACTTTTCCTTCAGTGTTATTACTCTCTTATCTGTAATATATTCCAGTTTCTAGGTTCCTGGTTAAATATATTTGTATATTATGTTATATATTATCATAAATACAATTTTTTACAAAAATTTTAATGAGACCTGGAATAGCCACCAAATCTTTTGTTACACATAACAGCTTGGTTATTATCTGGTACCAAGACTTATTAAACTTAAAGATCAATTATACACTAAAAAAACTCTAACACTCTACATTTTCTCACCTCTCCAAGTTGATGAATGGTAGCTGTATTACATTTTCTAGCAAATGTTAGAAAATAAATACAATCTTTCCTTCGAGGGAAATATTATATTTTGATAGCAAATGTGAAAATAAGTGCTTTTTGAAAAAAATTCATGTTATGTACAAAGGATTTGTAAAAAATGTTGACTGTTGTCAAAAATAAATACATTAGTGAAATAAATAAAATTAATTAAAACACATAGGTCAGCACATTTCAAAAAACTGGAGGATGAATTATTATCTGTGCTTAACTCTATCAAAGAATTTTAGTAGGTTTTGAACCTGTTATAAACTTCCAAATTAGTTTGTACGAACAACTACTTAACATCAGGAAAGATGGCAGTTACTAGCTGATTTCAACAAGAACCTTTGACTATTAGTAGATAGGACTGAAAAAGTATAATAATTTAGTAAATACAGCCAATGGTACATTTCTTTCATTTGGATTCTTTTGTTTTTAATTTTTAAGTTTAATTTTATTTTTTTTTATACAGCAGGTTCTTATTAGTCATCAATTTTATACACATCAGTGTATACATGTCAACACCAATAGCCCAATTCATCACACCGCCATCCCCATCGCCCCACGGCTTTTTCGCCTTGCTGTCCATACGTTTGTTTTCTACATCTGTGTCTAAACTTCTGCCCTGCAAACCAGTTCATCTGTACCATTCCTGTAGGTTCCATTACATGTGTTAATATATGATATTTGTTTATCTCTTTCTGACTTACTTCACTCTGTATGACAGTCTCCAGATCCATCCACATCTCAACAAATGACCCAATTTTGTTCCCTTTTATGGCTGAGTAATATTCCATTGTATATATGAACCACATATTTACCTATTCATCTGTCTTTATCCATTCATCTGATGGGCATTTAGGTTGATTGCATGACCTGGCTATTGTAAATAGTGCTGCAATGAACACTGGGGTGCATGTGTCTTTCTGAATTATAGTTTCCTCTGGGTATAGGCCCAGTAGTGGCACTGCTGGATCATATGGTAATTCTATTTTTGGTTTTTTAAGGAACCTCCATACTGTTCTCCATAGTGGCTGTATCAATTTACATTCCTACCAACAGTGCAAGAAGGTTCCCGTTTCTCCACACCCTCTCCAGCATTTGTTGTTTGTAGATTTTCTGATGATGCCCATTCTAACTGGGGGGAGGTGATACCTCATTGAAGCTTTGATTTGTATTGCTCTAATAATTAGTGATGTTGAGCAGCTTTTCATGTACTTCTGTTCCATCTGTATTTCTTCTTTGAAGAAATGTCTATTTAGGTCTTCTGCCCATTTTTGGATTGGGTTGTTTGCTTCTTTAATATTGAGCTGCATGAGCTGTTTATATATTTTGGAGATTAATCCTTTGTCCATTGATTCATTTGCAAATATTTTCTCCCATTCTGAGGTTGTCTTTCTGTCTTGTTTATGGTTTCCTTTGCTGTGCAAAAGCTTTGAAGTTTCATTAGGTCCCATTTGTTTATTTTTGTTTTTATTTCCATAACTCTAGGAGGTGGATCAAAGAATATCTTGCTGTGATTTATGTCAAAGAGTGTTCTTCCTACGTTTTCCTCTAAGAGTTTTATAGTGTTCAGTCTTACATTTAGGTCTCAAATCCATTTTGAGTTTATTTTTGTGTATGGTGTTAGGGAGTGTTCTTTTTTGTTTTTTTTGTTTTTTTTGTTTTTTTTTTTTGGTACGCGGGCCTCTCACTGTTGTGGCCTCTCCCGTTGCGGAGCACAGGCTCCAGATGCACAAGCTCAGTGGCCACGGCTCATGGGCCCAGCCGCTCTGCGGCATGTGGGATCTTCCCGGACCGGGGCACGAACCCGTGTCCCCTGCATCGGCAGGCGGATTCTCAACCACTGCGCCACCAGGGAAGCCCCGGGAGTGTTCTAATTTCATTCTTTTACATGTAGCTGTCCAGTTTTCCCAGCACCACTTACTGAAGTGCCTGTCTTTTCCCCATTGTATATCCTTGCCTCCTTTGTCATAGATTAGTTAACCATAGATGTGTGGGTTTATCTTTGGGCTTTCTATCTTGTTCCATTTATCTATGTTTCTGTTTTTGCACCAGTACCCTACTGTCTTGATTACTGTAGCTTTGTAGTATAGTCTGAAGTCAGGGAGTCTGATTTCTCCAGCTCCATTTTTTTCCCTCAAGATTGCTTTGGCTGTTCGTAGTCTTTTGTGTCTCCATACAAATTTTAAGATTTTTTTGTACTAGATCCGTAAAAAATTTCATTGGTAATTTGATAGGGATTGCATTGAATCTGTAGATTGCATTGGGTAGTATAGTCATTTTCACAATATTGATTCTTCCACTCCAAGAACACGGTAAATCTCTCCATCTGTTGGTATCATCTTTAATTTCTTTCATCAGTGTCTTATAGTTTTCTGCATATAGGTCTTTTGTCTCCCTAGGTAGGTTTATTCCTAGGTATTTTATTCTTTTTGTTGCAATGGTAAATGGGAGTGTTTCCTTAATTTATCTTTCAGATTTTTCATCATTAGTGTAAAGGAATGCAAGAGATTTCTGTGCATTAATTTTGTATCCTGCAACTTTACCAAATTCATTGATCAGCTCTAGTAGTTTTCTGGTGGCATTTTTTGGAACCTCTATGTATAGTATCATGGCATCTGCAAACAGTGACACTTTTACTTCTTCTTTTCCAATTTCTATTCATTTTATTTCTTTTTCTTCTCTGATTGCCGTGGCTAGGACTTCCAAAACTATGCTGAATAATAGTGGTGAGAGTGGACATCCTTGTCTTGTTCCTGATCTTAGAGGAAATGCTTTCAGTTTTTCACCATTGAGAATGATGTTTGTTGTGGGTTTGTCATATATGGCCTTTATTATGTTGAAGTAGGTTCCCACTATGCCCACTTTCTAGAGAGTTTTTATCATAAATGAGTGTTGAATTTTGTCAAAAGCTTTTCCTGCATCTATTGAGATGATCATATGGTTCATTCTTCAATTTGTTAATATGGTGTATCACATTGATTGATTTGCATATATTGAAGAATCCTTGCATCCCTGGGATAAACCCCACTTGATCATGGTGTATGATCCTTTTAATGTGCTGTTGGATTCTGTTTGCTAGTATTTTGCTGAGGATTTTTGCATCTATATTCATCAGTGATATTGGTGTGTAATTTTCTTTTTTTGTTGTATCTTTGTCTGGTTTTGGTATCAGTGTGATGGTGGCCTCATAGAATGAGTTTGGGAGTTTTCCTTCTTCTGCAATTTTATGGAAGAGTTTGAGAAGGATGTGTGTTAGCTCTTCTCTAAATGTTTGATAGAATTCACCTGTGAAGCCATCTGGTCCTGGACTTTTGTTTGTTGGAAGATTTTTAATCACAGTTTCAGTTTCATTACTTTTGATTGGTCTGTTCATATTTTCTATTTCTTCCTGATTCAGTATTGGAAAGTTATACCTTTCTAAGAATTTGTCCATTTCTTCCCGGTTGTCCATTTTATTGCCACAGAGTTCTTTTAGTAGTCTCTTAGGATGCTTTGTATTTCTGTGGTGTCCGTTGTAACTTCTCCATTTTCTTTTTCTTTTTTTTTTTTTTTTTTTTTTTTTGTGGTACGCAGGCCTCCCTCTGTTGTGGCCTCTCCCATTGTGGAGCACAGGCTCCGGATGCACAGGCTCAGTGGCCATGGCTCACAGGCCTGGCCGCTCTGCGGCATGTGGGATCTTCCTGGACCGGAGCACGAACCCATGTCCCCTGCATCAGCAGGCGGACTCTCAACCACAGCGCCACCAGTGAAGCCCTTCATTTCTAATTTTATTGATTTGAGTCCTCTCCCTCTTTTTCTTGATGAGTCTGGCTAATAGTTTATCAATTTTGTTTATCTTCTCAAAGAACCAAGTTTTAGTTTTGTTGATCTTTGTTATTGTTTTCTTTGCTCTATTTCATTTATTTCTGCTCTGATCTTTGTGATTTCTTTCCTTCTGCTAACTGTGGGTTTACGTTTGTTCTTCTTTCTCTAGTTACTTTAGGTCTAATGTTAGATTGTTTGAGATTTTTCTTGTTTCTTGAGGTAGGCTTGTATAGCTAAAAACTTCCCTCTTAGAACTGCTTTTGCTGCATCCCATAGGTTTTGGATCGTCGTGTTTTCATTGTCATTTGTCTCTAAGTATTTTTTGATTTCCTCTTTGATTTCTTCAGTGATCTCTTGGTTATTTAGTAACGTATTGTTTAGCCTCCATGTGTTTGTTTTTTTTAAGTTTTTTTCTCTGTAATTGATTTCTAATCTCATAGTATTTTGGTCAGAAAAGATGCTTGATATGATTCCAATTTTCTTAAATTTACTGAGGCTTGATTTGTGACCCAAGATGTGATCTATCCTGGAGAATGTTCTGTGCGCACTTGAGAATAAAGTGTAATCCTGTTGTTTTTGGATGGAACGTGCTACAAATATCAATTAAATCTATCTGGTCTATTGTGTCATTTAAAGCTTCTGTTTCCTTATTTTCATTCTGGATGATCTGTCCATTGGTGTAAGTGAGGTGTTAGGGTCCCCAACTATTATTGGGTTACTGTCAATTTTCTCTTTTAGAGCTGTTAGTAGTTGCCTTATTTATCGAGGTGCTCCTATGTTGGGTGCATATATATTTATAATTGTTATATCATCTTCTTGGATTGATCCCTTGATCATTATGTAGTGTCCTTCCTTGTCTCTTATAATATTCTTTATTTTAAAGTCTATTTTACCAAATAGGAGAATTGCTACTCCAGCTTTCTTTTGATTTCCATTTGCATGGAATATAATTTTCCATCCCCTCACTTTCAGTCTGTATGTGTCCCTAGGTCTGAAGTGGGTCTCTTGTAGACAGCATATATATGGGTCTTGTTTTTGTATCCATTCAGGAAGCCTGTGGCTTTTGGTTGGAGCATTTAATCCATTCACGTTTAAGGTAATTATCGATAAGTATATTCCTAAGACCATTTTCTTAATTGTTTTGGGTTTGTTTTTGTAGGTCTTTTTCTTCTCTTGTGTTTCCCCACTTAGAAAAGTTCCTTTAGCATTTGTTGTAGAGCTGGTTTGGTCGTGCTGAATTCTCTTAGCTTTTGCTTGTCTGTAAAGCTTTTGATTTCTCCATCAAATCTGAATGAGATCCTTGCTGGGTAGAGTCATCTGGGTTGTAGCTTCTTCCCTTTCATCACTTTAAGTATATCATGGCACTCCCTTCTGGCTTGTAAAGTTTCTGCTGAGAAATCAGCTGTTAACCTTGTGGGTGTTCCCTTGTATATTATTTGTTGTTTTTACCTTGCTGCTTTCAATAATGTTCCTTTGTCTTTAATTTTTGCCAGTTTGATTACTGTGTCTCAGCATGTTTCTCCTTGGGTTTATCCTGTATGGGACTCACTGTGCTTCCTCGACTTGGGTGGCTATTTCCTTTCCCATGTTAGGGATGTTTTCAACTATAATCTCTTCAAATATTTTCTTGGGTCCTTTCTCTCTCTCTTCTCATTCTGGGACCCCTGTAATGTGAATGTTGTTGCATTTAATGTTGTCCCAGAGGTCTCTTAGGCTGTCTTCATTTCTTTTCATTCTTTTTTCTTTATTCTGTTCCATAGCAGTGAATTCCACCATTCTGTCTTCCAGGTCACTTATCCGTTCTTCTGCCTCAGTTATTCTGCTATTCTTTCCTTATAGTGTAGTTTTCATTTCAGTTATTGTATTGTTCATCTCTGTTTGTTTGTTGTTTAATTCTTCTAGGTCTTTGTTAAACATTTCTTGCATCTTCTCGATCTTTGCATCTATTCTTTTTCCGAGGTCCTGGATCAATTCACTATCATTATTCTGAATTCTTTTTCTGGAATGTTGCCTATCTCCACTACATTTAGTTGTTTTTCTGGGGTTTTAGCTTGTTCCTTCACCTGGTACATAGCTCTCTGCCTTTTCATCTTGTCTATCTTTCTGTGAATGTGGTTTTTGATCCACAGGGTGCAGGATTGTAGTTCTTCTTGCATCTGTTGTCTGCCCTCTGGTGGATGAGGCTATCTAAGAGGCTTGTGTAGGTTTCCTAATGGGAGGGGCTGGTGGTGGGTAGAGCTGGGTGTTGCTCTGGTGGGCAGAGCTCAGTAAAACTTTAATCCGCTTGAGTGCTGATGGGTGGTGCTGGATTCTCTCCTTGTTGGTTGTTTGGCCTGAGGCAACTCAACACTGGAGCCTACCTGGGCTCTTTGGTGGGGCTAATGACAGACTCTGGGAGGGCTCACGCCAAGGAGTACTTCCCAGAACTTCTGCTGCCAGTTTCCTTGTCCCCATGGTGAGCCACAGCCACCCCCCACCTCTGCAAGAGACCCTCCAACACTAGCAGGTAGGTCTTGTTCAGTCTCCCCTGGGGTCACTGCTCCTTCCTCTGGGTCCCGATGCACACACTACTTTGTGTGTGCCCTCCAAGAGTGGAGTCTCTGCTTCCCTCAGTCCTGTCGAAGTCCTGCAATCAATTCCCACTAGGCTTCAAAGTCTGATTCTCTAGGAATTACTCGTCTCGTTGCCAGATCCCCAGGTTGGGAAGCCTGACGTGGGGCTCAGAACCTGCACTCCAGTGTGTGGACTTCTGTGGTATAAGTGTTCGCCGTTCTGTGAGTCACCCACCCACCAGTTATGGGATTTGATTTTATTGTGATTGTGCCCCTCCTGCCGTCTCATTGTAGTTTCTCCTTTGTCTTTGGATGTGGGGTATCTTTTTTGGTGAGTTCCAGTGTGTTCCTGTCCAGCAGCTAGTTGTGATTCTGGTGTTCTCGCAAGAGGGAGTGAGAGCACGTCCTTCTACTCCGCCATCTTGGTTCTGGCCTCTCATTTGGATTTATATATCTTTATGAGGTATGTTTTTCAATTATGACAGTTATTTAAACCAAACATTCAAACAACTGTACACAATTCCATCATTATTATATGTTAGTTTAAACAATGACATGTTTCATCGACTAGACTGTAAGCTATTTAAAAGTGGAGATTTTCTCTTCATCATTGTATTCCTAGGACTCTGACTATATGGCATACAGCAAACAGTTATGCAATAAATACTTTGTGAATAAATGACCAAAAATATAGGTAAGTACATTAAAATGAAAATTAGTACACACACACACACACACACACACACACACACACACACACACACGTATATGTATAATAGTGTAATGCCTAGTCAGGTAAACAAAATATTACCTAAAATTGATTTAGCCCCAAATCACAATCTGATGGTGTTTAATGGCTCAACTTGTAACTATGACTTTCTTAATGAGGAAATGTTCTCATTAATGAAGATATTATAGTTATCCTATATAACATATGAGAATCTTTCCTTTCAAAGTGAATCATCAGTGTTATAAGGAATGAATATAAAGTTAACAAAAATAAAGCAAAACCAGTAGAATAACTGTTTCCATAATAGAACAATGTAAACATGACCCAGCACAAACAAAACTGTAAAAGTATTAAAAATTAGACTTTCAAAATAATAAATTCGAAATAAAAATAAAATAACAGCAGTTTTATTTTAAGACTTAGTTTATATCCACTAGTCTCATTAAGAAGGTGATAGCTACTTCGCATAATTTTCACCATGGTATGAATCTTTCTTTCTTGTTTTATTTTTTAATTTAATAATAAATCATATAATTATTAATATAAATATTTCTGATACTAAATTACACTTAGTCGTTTTATGGTACTTAAAGCAAAGAAGCCCTCACTGCAATTTTATTTGAAAAAAAAATTAGATGCACACACAAAATAATATTCTAATAGCTTTTAAATTCTAACTGCATCTTTTAAAAGGAAGATTCAAAGAGAAATGTAAGCAAAATGAAGAAAACAAATGCTATTCCCAAAAGAGGATTTGTAATATCTATATTTTTTGCTAACATGATATAATAAATTGCTAAGGATTATAGGAATTATTATATTAATTACATTTAGTAAAAACTTTACCTTATAAAAGCTGAGATACAAAATGACTCATTTAGGGGAACTTCCCTAGCGGTCCAGTGGGTGAGACTCCCTGCTCCCACTGTAGGGGGCGCAGGTTTGATCCCTGGTCAGGGAACTAAGATTCCAGATGCCATGCAGTGCGGCCAAAAAAAAAAAAAAAAAAACCACCAAAATGACTCATTTACAACATGAGTAAAAGTTAAGCTGAATTTTATGGATGATATCTACCAATCAATCTTCCATGCCCAAACTATATGTAGGGTCTTTCACTCTTAAAATGTATTGCAAGGGCAGTATGGAGCTGAAGACTATAAAATGTATAAAATGGAAGGTATATTAAATATGGCAGTACTTCTATAGCAAATGGTATCACTGTTTTTCATTTTTAGAAACATTATAAAACTTCCTGGAAAGCTTTTTCCCTCATTCTCAGGTTTATAGTTCCCTTAGTTATAAAAGTTCGATGTTATCTAAAAATGTATCCATGATTTATTGATTATACTCTAATAATGCTTAAGAAGAAAAAAGAAGCTATAATACTTAAAAGATCAAAACAAAATAAAAACAAAATAAGCAAAGCCAAATTTAGAAGCAAAACTATCCCACTGACACCTACCTCCTGGAAATGCCATTAGCCAGACATTTATGGCTACAGGATTTAGAGGAGAGGGGTGATGACGTTGGAGAGAAGTTGAGAGGGGCAATCAAACTGCTGATGATCTCAGTCAACTGTGCGCTCTGCAAGAAAACAGTAAATCTTTTACTACTGCTAAGTAAGGAATATGGTTAAATCTCAGAACTTTAGTGCCTATTAAAGTTTAACTTCTCATGAAACAAGTAAATGTTTATGTTTTAGTAAATATTTTACTCTACAAAGACAATTTACACCATTACTGATTTTTCCATTATTATAAATAAATCTACATTTTAAAGTACTCCTTTTTTTTCCATATCGTTTTTTGCTTCAGTTCTTTTGTCTACTCATCCTATCCTCTAAAACATTTGGGCTTCCCTGGTGGTGCAGTGGTTGAGAGTCTGCCTGCCAATGCAGGGGACACAGGTTCGTGCCCTGGTCTGGGAGGATCCCACATGCCGCAGAGCGGCTAGGCCCGTGAGCCATGGCCGCTGAGCCTGAGCGTCTGGAGACTGTGCTCCGCAACGGGAGAGGCCACAACAGTGAGAGGCCCACGTACCGCAAAAAAAAAAAAAAAAATTAGAGTAAAACATTTAATCTCAGCTGATAGAATCTACATAAATATTTTCTTTGAGGCAGCCAAATTAATAATAACAAACTCATAGCTATAATTTATTAAGTGCTCACTATGTGCCAGGCACTATACTAAGCACTAAGCATAGAATATTTCTAATCTTTACAACCTGCAAAGTAGATAATATTAGTACTACTGATACTACTGTTATTAAAATCAATTACAGATGAGGAAGCTGAAGCAAAGACAGATTAAGCAGCTTGATCATGGATTATAAAATTGGTAAGAAATGGAGCTAGAATTCAAACTTAGGCTTGAATCCTATACCATACTGCTTCTCAATATTTTTCCTAATTCGAATATACCAGTTTTTTCAGGTACCCCAAACTTTCATTGACCCTTATCCCAAACTTATATGTAAGATATTTGTAATATACAATAAATATTATATTATTCTCAAAACAGTCACATACAACAATTATAATAAGCATAAGCCACATCAATGGAAAACAGTACACTTCTACAAAAGAATGACAACACTTTTCATTACACATGCAATCCATCGTAGTTCATTGTAGGAAAAAGGGAAAGTATGAAGGGGTTTCAAAAATGAAAAGTAAATAACCTGTAATCATATTTCACAGAGAAAACCATTGCTAATATCTTGGTATAGATCCATACCCCAAGAAAAAACTTGTTATTTTGAATTCATGCGAGCATGAGTGTATGTACAACATGCACACATGCACACACACATCCGTTTAAGTAAATTATGCTGCATCAATTTTTTAAAATCTGGTTTTCTTACTTAATATAGTGTGACTACATTTTTAAAATATATAGACATATTTCACTGTTTTATTAACTGAAAGATATTCTATTCTAAAATACAAGGGCGTATGGAATAATTATTTTGAAACTATTTGTATGAAACAAATAACATGCTATTAGAAATGAGACTAAAGAATATGATAGAGCTAAATATAATATTTGAACTCTTCAAAGTCTTCCATGAAAAAGACCCTGAAATGATTTCACCACTTATTTTCTTGAAAAATAATACATATCTAATGACTTTATTTTAAAATTATTACACATTTTTAGATTAAACTTAGTTTTCAAAATCACCAATACATTCTTTATCCATCTATCAAGTATTCATTAATTTGGTCATACAAAGAAATTTATAGAGTACACTCTTCTCATTGTTCCACCTCCAAAAATATCTAAAAATCTTCTTAGCCATTGGAGGTCACTCATCAGTACGTGTGAATAATTGGTCCAGAGTGCCAGCATCACAACCAACCTCCAGCTTTACCCTAACAACCACCCCACCCCTGCCCAATAAAACCTCATATACTTGAGTCCATATTTGGGATAGAAAATTCACGGTAAAAATGAATATAAAAGTAAAATTAGGAGAGGCATAATTTGAACTCTGAAAAAAAATCAATTTTAAAAGTCAAAACACTTACTAGCTATTTATAATGAGGTTTCTAATGTAAATATACCAGTGTGAAATTTATTTTAAATTATCTGAAGTTCTAAAATAATGTCACCTTTCAATTTATGAACAAAATATATTATCTAATAATGGAAGTATGCATTAATACTATGAGTCAATGTTATTTTTTAAAACACATATCAGTCTACAACCCAATAGTGCCTTTATATCTTAACTGCCAACTCTTTACTTGTTTTTGAGGAACATAAATAAGTTTGGTAAGCAAAACATTCCTCTAACAGTAAATTTAATCAAGTCAAAGGATTACCTGATCTATCTACAAGTTCCACTGTGGCAGGCAAACAGTTATATACCAATAGATTATATTTTAAAAAACATGTGTAATACCACGCTTGCCACTCTTTCTTCCATTTACTCACCCCTAGACTATCTTCTTCTTCTTTTTTTTTTTTTTTTTGGTACGTGGGCCTCTCACTGTTGTGGCCTCTACTGCTGCGGTGCACAGGCTCTGGACGCGCAGGCCCAGCGGCCATGACTCACGGGGTGGGATCCTCCCGGACCGGGGCACGAACCCACGTCCCCTGCATTGGCAGGGGGCCTCTCAACCAGTGCGCCACCAGGGAAGCCCTAGACTGTCTTCTTCAATGAGTATTTGAAAACAACTTAATTTTTAATTGACCTACAAAACCATTATTAGCATATATTTCAAGAGCACATTACCTGTTCACAGGTAATTTATAAATGACCTCTATAAGTGATTGGTGCTGCCCCTTTCTGCATCCTTTTCCTCTCCATGTCTAGAGCCATTAGTATTCTCACAACTCCTGGTTCCTTTCCCTCCCAAAGCCTCTGACACTCCTGTCAGCAATGGGACTTAAAATGAACATGATACCCAAGGCCACCTTCATAGGTGAGCAACTTGTGCAGTAACATGGGGCTGCACTCAGAAGGATCCTATGTTTGGTTAATGCTCTGCTGTCACTGGCTTAAAACTTAAAACTGTTTTTAACAAAGGGCTGTGTGATTTCATTTTGCCCTGGGCCCAGCAAACTAGCCAGTTCTGATGTGAACCCAGGTCCAACCAAACAAACTGGTGCTACCAAGGAGAAAGAAAAAATACAAGAGGGACTTCCCTGGTGGTTCAAGTGGTAAAGAATCCTACTCACAATGCAGGGGAAGTGGGTTCAATCCCTGGTGGGGGAACTAAGATCCCACATGTTGGGGAGTAACTAAGCCTGCGCACCACAACTACTGAGCTCACATACCTCAACGAGAGAGCCCACCTGCCACAAGCTACAGAGCCCATGCACTCTGGAGCCCATGGGCCACAACTACAGAGCTCATGCACCCTGGAGCCCATGCCCTGCAACTACAGAAAAAAAAAAAACCTGCACGCCACAACTAGAGAGAAGCAAGCGCCGCAAGGAAGAAACTGCGTGCCACATCGAAAGATCCTGCGTGCCTCAACGAAGACCCCGCGAGCCGCAACTAAGACCTGACACAGCCAAAAAAATAAATACCTAAATAAAACAAATAAATATTAAACAAAAAGAAAGAAAAAATACAAGAAACCTCTTTCCAAAGGATAAGTAGAGACCTACAGGTAAAAAGAGTCAAAGGTCTGACTGATCAAGTGCTCACGTTATTCTGTGTGAAATAACTAGGATCAAACTGAAAAGGTACTGATCCTAAGGGATGAGGGGAGGGAAAAAAAAGGAAGGAAGAGGAATATAACCAGTATTGATTTAAAACACCACTTCTATGGTAAAGTGCATTCCAGTTTAACACCAGATAATTACAAAATAACTTTCTGAATTATAAAATATTCATAATAGTATTTTGACAATGCATTGGAAATTGGAAAATTAAGAAAAACTCTAGGCAATTGCAAACTTAACAAATATGGGGTGGGAGAAGTTACCCCACATTCTGACTTACCAGGATCAAGACAGTAGTAATCTGGTACTAAATTACTTCACAATGTATGTCAGAAAAACAACAACAACAGAAAAATTAAATGTGGGCAGGGATGAGAATACATATTACCCACTGGAATAATGTAATCATGCAGCTGTGGTCCCAACTGAGTATATTCTGGCAGATTCAATCTGGTTGCAAGTTAACAAACTCTTAGAAAGCCAGGTTTGTTTAAGAGCCAACGAAGTCTAAATTAAAATAAATGGCTTATATTTTTTCTATTTCCTTAGTTTTTCGATTACTCTGCTTACCAAATAAAATATTTGATTTATATTACATTCAGTATTTTAAATGTATCTAAGTTTTTGCACATTTAATATTTTGTAGATATTATTATCAACATAATCAGCTTTCAAAAAAGTCTTACTGCTATTTTTTATTAAGTTCACATTGGGCTAATAAATTTACTGTGATTTTCAGTGATGTGTTTTCCTATTCAAGTACAAGTTATGACTCAATTATTCTTATTTTATGTAATGCAGTTGATATTTATTTTTTAATAAAATACCTTCAATATTTCATGTCTATTTCTATACATTTGATATTTTGGCTATTATATATGTAACCTCTTCTTCATTTAAATTTTATAAATAATATGAAATAAATTTTAAATATTAATCTTGCAAAAAACTGTTTTGATTTCAAAGGATAAATATAGGACAGAATAATTAAACTTCTGGAGTCATCCATAAGAGGATTTAAATACCAGGAAAAGCTTTGGAATCAAAGTAGTTTATTAGGAGTTTATTAGACTCTCTATTTCCACAATCATTTTTTAATGAAAGAATCCATATTCTAAAGTTATCTTTCACTAAAACTTTCTATCAATAAACTAATCAAACACCCCATTCAGATCGATTAAGT
This sequence comes from Kogia breviceps, assembly GCF_026419965.1. Taxonomy (NCBI): domain Eukaryota; kingdom Metazoa; phylum Chordata; class Mammalia; order Artiodactyla; family Physeteridae; genus Kogia; species Kogia breviceps. Next base: position 175,321,872 of record NC_081311.1, read on the forward strand.
GGTACCACTGTTCTTTCCCCATGAGAAAAGTCCAATGATGAGCTATTTTGTTAGAAAACAAGATTTTCCAACCCTAGTATAAATGAGTTATCACCCTATAGCTATGTACCAACACTTTACATATTATATTTATTTATTTATTTTAATATTTTTAAAATGTATTTATTATTTGGTTGTGTAGGGTCTTAGCTGCTGCTGGCAGGCTCCTTAGTTGTGGCACGTGGGCTCCTCAGTTGTGGCATGCATGTGGGATCTAGTTCCCTGACCAGGGATCAAACCCAGGCCCCCACATTGGGAGCGTGGAGTCTCAACCACTGCATCATTGGGGAAGTCCCACATATTATATCTAAATAACCTTAATTATATCAATATTATAATAGAGACTATGTATACTAAATATTTTAATTGTATTTAACGTCAAACAGCCAACTTTAATAACCAATATCTTAAACAGAGACACGTTTATTTGAAGAGTTTATAAAATCAATTAAAAGTCATTTTGATGCCACTCACACTTTACTCTTACTTCACATTACCTGTTTTTCTATATTGCGAAGAAGTAGTGTAGGGCTACTTGGTGACATTTCAAAATCTTGCTCTGGTAAAGGATCTTGACACTCCTGAGGAATCTGGGGACTCCCTGTAGTGTTCAATGAAGCAGCTTGGTCTGTGAATTGGATCTGCTTTTTCAAAATGTCTTTTGGAAGTCGACATTCTTCTAGGATCACTATCCCCTAGATAAATAGCAATTAAAGAGTTGCAATGAAAACAAATTGACTGTTAGATGAACTTTAACATTACAATGTTCTCGAACCGTGCTTTTTATTATTCCTTGGAAATCAGAAAATAGACATTTGGAAGTACAGTTTAACTCTGTAAAAAAGTCACTGATTTAAAACATGTGCAGATAAAATAATGTATATTTGATGGGTTAGGCTTGCAAAATAGTCATAAATTACATATAAGAAGTTATTTTTCTTATTGGTTTTAGTTATTAGCATTAAAAGCATGATACATTTAGAATAAAGTAAAAGGCTTATATGCAGAATATGAACATTTCTGACTAAAATTTAGAACATTATCAGATATAACCTTCTGATATTTTGGTCACTAGCATTCCCACTTGAGTTCTGTATTTAAGCACTCCTAATTTCATAAATCAAAATATCAGTTACAAACATCCAAACAGTAATCTAACTTTATATTAACTTCTTTCAGAGCACTCTAAAGAAGCCCAACCCTGTTGCTGCCAGCCAGGGTTGGCAGGACTGCACCACTGAGAAAAAGTACTCTCTAGGCCAAAGTTCTCATTGCTTACAGAGTAGATGAGTTATTAATAAAGACACAGGTTTTCAACTTTGATGGAGTATTTTCTGAAATGTAAATAACTGGAGAAATGAATAGGGATCTAGCTGCCTCTGTACTCCCTGCCTACCATTCACACATATACATTCCTCAACTGGCTTGCTGAACTTTCCCCACATTCCCTAGCTTCTTCACTCCAACTGTCCTCACCCTTAAGTCCCTCAGAGGTAATGTAAACAGGAGAGAAAGGGGAAAAAGGATTGCACAGATATGATCTTAATGGTTTCACAGTTCTCATCATAAAATTTCTTCCCTTCCTACCCCTTTTACTACACTTCCCCTGCAAAGAATAATACATATTAGTATTAAATATATGTGTGTGTGTGTGTATATATACATATATATATATATGTATATACACACACACACACACACACACACACACACACACATACCTACATACTTTTTTGGGGGTAAAATGTCAGTAAGTTCCTATAGGCTAGTTGGAAAGGTATTAAATGCCTAATGTGGCTAAAAAAATTATATTCTTGAATGAAAAATAGACTGAAACATTAATATAAACAGAGTATTTCAAGATGGGACAAATTATATAATTGCTGTGGGCTAGTTTGCATCATGTATAAGTACTATACATAGGATGGAAACCACCTATAGATTATATGTTATATATAAGCAGTCTTAGTTTACTCTATAATTTAGAGAATATATCACTTTAGAATTAACATATTCAGATATTGTATTAAACATACATTTTATTATTTTATAGTAATATATTACAAATGATGCTTGAAGAAAAAGTAACATTTTCTTTTTTACCTATACTTGTAACAGCACTACTAACTTTTACAAAGATATAAGGACCCAACTGTTGATCCCATGTAAATGACTATGTTCATAGAATGCACAAATACGGCTGTCAAGAAATCTGAAGAAATACATTTAAAAGAAGTTTCTGTTTCACTTGATATTTTAAAAATTAAATTAGACTTGAAAGACAGTATCATCAATCCAAAAGCTCTTGAAAGTATCTGAAATATCTACCCAAAATTTGTACAAGTCTCTAGTAGGTTTTTCACAAGTATCTATATACAAAAGAATATAAGTTTTTATTATATTAATTATAAATTCTATTTGGCTTGATTACAGTTTATATTATGTGCCAGGCTTCTGTGAATTACCCTGATTTCATAATCCCTACTTATAATATTGTTTCTATGAAAAAATTGATTCTGAATTTCAAAAAGATAGTATAAGAATACTTTTTATAAGTAGGAGGCCTGCTATAGTTAATTCATTGAAGAATAATATTTTAAAGATTCAACAGGGGAGACACTCATAGTCAACTTCATAACCTATTTTGTTCTTTTAAACTGTTACCCTGGACAAAACTCTCACAATGTAAGAATGGCCCATGATTTTTCTTTGCCATAATTGAGAATAGAGGAGAAAGGGAAGAAGATTAAATCCTCTGGAGACACTGCAGAAATAATTCCTCTTCTTAAAAATCAGGAAAAGAAAACAAGACCAAAAGACAACCGTCAGAACAGGAGAAAATATTTGCAAATGAAGCAACTGACAAAGGATTAATCTCCAAAATTTATAAGCAACTCATGCAGCTCAATAACAAAAAAACAAACAACCCAATCCAAAAATGGGCAGAAGACCTAAATAGACATTTCTCCAAAGAAGATATACAGATTGCCAACAAACACATGAAAGAATGCTCAACATCATTAATCATTAGAGAAATGCAAATCAAAACTACAATAAGACATCATCTCACACCGGTCAGAATGGCCATCATCAAAAAATCTACAAACAATAAATGTTGGAGAGGGTGTGGAGAAAAGGGAACACTCTTGCACTGCTGGTGGGAATGTAAATTGATACAGCCACTATGGAGAACAGTATGGAGGTTCATTAAAAAACTACAAATAGAACTACCATACGACCCTGCAATCACACTACTGGGCATATACCCTGAGAAAACCATGATTCAAAAAGAGTCATGTACCAAAATGTTCATTGCAGCTCTATTTACAATAGCCAGGACATGGAAGCAACCTAAGTGTCCATCAAGAGATGAATGGATAAAGAAGATGTGGCACATATATACAATGGAATATTACTCAGCCATAAAAAGAAAAGAAACTGAGTTATTTGTAATGAGGTGGATAGACCTGGAGTCTGTCATACAGAGTGAAGTAAGTCAGAAGGAGAAAAACAAATACCGTATGCTAACACATATATATGGAATCTAAGAAAAAAAAATGTCATGAAGAGACTAGTGGTAAGATGGGAATAAAACACAGACCTACTAGAGCATGGACTTGAGGATATGGGGAGGGGGAAGGGTAAGCTGTGACGAAGTGAGAGAGTGGCAATGGACATATATACACTACCAAATGTAAAATAGATAGTTAGTGGGAAGCAGCTGCATAGCACAGGGAGATCAGCTCGGTGCTTTGTGACCACATTGAGGGGTGGGATAGGGAGGGTGAGAGGAAGGGAGACGCAAGAGGGAAGAGATATGGGAACATATGTATATGTATAACTGATTCACTTTGTCGTAAAGCAGAAACGAACACACCATTGTAAAGCAATTATACTCCAATAAAGATGTTAAAAAGATAAATAAAAAATCAGGAAAAGAATATACATGTGTTGGGTCACCATGATGTATATTATACAGTTTTGTTAATTATAACTAAATTAATCTGAATTCTTTAAAAGATCAGGAAAGTAGTCTAATGATAGATAAAATAAAGTAAATAACAAAGACATAAAATTTTTTTAGAAGGATGAGTTATGTTAACTGAAACAAGTGAAAACCTTAGCATAGATGAAGATGAAAACAAATCAGCTGCTCAGAGAAGACAACTATTCCCAATAATAACACTAGAGAGATCCCCACCTCCACTCCCAGGGTCCTCATAGAGATGACATAGTGTGAAAAAATAAACAATTGCCTCAGTGAAACAGGAGATAAGGGGGAAGGGCACAACCTTCAGGAAAATGACATAGCTGGGCTTCCCTGGTGGCGCAGTGGTTGAGAGTCCGCCTGCTGATGCAGGGGACATGGGTTCGTGACCTGGTCCGGGAAGATCCCACATGCTGCAGAGAGGCTAGGCCCGTGGGCCATGGCCGCTGAGCCTGCGCCTCTGGAGCCTGTGCTCCACAACAGGAGAGGTCATAACAGTGAGAGGCCCGCATACCACAAAAATAAATAAATAAATAAATAAATAAATAAGAATGACATAGCCATAGGACATGACAAAAACTGGTTAGAACCAGCTAGGTCCAAGATGGTAGAATATTCGACCTCCGGTGGACCTTGAGCCTCATCATAGCTCTTTTCAATACATTAGCATGCTAAATGACACACCCACTAGTGTCATGACAGTTTTGAGGCCAACCATAACAGGTCAAAAAGTGGACAGTGGCCCTATTCCTGGAAATCTTCGCCCCTTCTCTGAAATAGTTGGAATAACCCACCCACATTAGCCTATGAAATTACCCAGCCCATAAAAACTAACCATGCTGCATTTCGGGGACTCTCACCTTCTGAGATGGCCCACACTCTGTCTGTGGAGTGTGTTTCTCTCTAAATAAATCCACTTCTTATCTATCACTTTGTCTCTCACTGAATTCTTTCTGCAATGAGACGAGAACCTGAGGTTAACTAAGTCCTGAGACCAAGTGTGCTCTCAATTAAAAGACCATGGGTTCTAGTCCCAATCTGGGTTCTGGCCAGGTTTGAGTCCTAGCCCATGGGTTCAAGTCCTAATCTGGGTTCTGGCTGGGTTCGGGTCCCAGCCCGTGGGTTCAAGTCCCAGTCTGGGTTCTGGCTGGGTTCGAGTCCCAGCATGTGAGTGCAAGTCCCAATCTGGGTTCTGCCTGGGTTCAAGTCCCGGCCAATGGGTTCAAGTCCCATCTGAGATGCATGGTTTCATCAGCAACATATTTATTATTTATATAAAGTCATCAAAACTAATTTTAAGCAAAAACTTAAATGAAAACTTTAAAACAAACAAAATGTACAATTTAAGATGTGGAAGACCCTATTATAGGATAACAAAAGAAATCTAAAGGGGAAATCATTTAATATAGGATAGCCAGCCTCTCCAACTAAGAAAAACTATTTTAAATTTTCTTCTGAAAGTGAGAAGAAGCTGTTGTCTCAGTAAAAGCTGGAGCAGAGAAAAAGAGAAATATGGCAGTTGTAGCGTGTTGACAAAGCTGCTGCAAGAACAAGGAAGGGATGTTGCTAATACCTGCTTTCTTCTAAGAATTTAAGCAAAATTTAGACCACCTGGAGTGTGTCAAAGAAGGGGCAAATGACACACTTTAGGTCATTTGTCCCTTAGTTTACACTACTAAAACACTGTGTGTTTCCCGACCAGAGACACAAAAGTAGCACTTATTTTAAAAGGCTATTTATAAAAGAGCATCTCAATTTCTTTCCCCTTTCCTTATCTCTAATTTAACTGAGAGGAAAAGTTTCTTTTTTCATTTCAAGATACATTAAATAAAAAGTTCTGTCTCACTTAAAATGCATTAAACCACTCTTCTCAATTTTTAAATTACAATAATTCAAGAAGGTATTAGAGAAAAAAGTGTTGTTTTCCCTATTCAATACAATAACTCAACTAAACTGCACATAAATAAGCAATTAAACATCTGGATTAATTTCTAAGAAAGGTAAGCAGAAGCTATAAAAGTAAAGAAATATTATATTTTGCTAGCATAATTATAATGATATCTTCCATAAAATAAACATAATATGACTCTTAAGGGAACAAAGGGCCAGAATCACATCTAGCCTGAACCAAGAAAAAATGTAAGGCTACATAAATAATTGCTGGAAAGATTTATTTCCTTAAAATAATTTATTACAAATAGATATTATATAAAGATATAATCAAACTTCAAAAAATGTTTAAACAACAAGTATAAAGCATTGCTTAGAACACAGAGACTATTAAAACACCCTTTCTCAAGTCAAAGCAAAATGAACCAGACTGCCTAGATTCAAATATAAAACTTAGTTATCAATTCAACTAGGAACCCACTTTCTTGGAAATTTCCAAATTGCTTTAAACTTGATTTGTTCTTAGAACTCTACTGGCTATAAAAACTACTTGTGACATCTTTCAAACAAAATCACCAAATAAAACTATCTGGTTATCTTGAGAAGATTGGGAGATCACTACAACTTAAGGCCCAGGTGAAGACAGTTAAAAAGGAGAAAGAGTAACTGAATAGGAAACTTCCACCAGGAAACTATTCCTGAACATAGTTGCCTCAAATCCAACAGACAGAATGGGTAAGCCTAAGGTTCTATGTCTATGTTTCTATCCACCTTCCTACAGACATCACAACCAAATTTTACAAAGCATTAAACAATATTCATGACTTCCTAGCTTCTTCTCCCATCCCTGCACAGCTCCAAGTTTCTGCTCCTCTGAATACATACTAATACGTCATTCCTAAAACAGATCATGTTGTATGCCTTCAAAATTTAAGGAATCCCTTTTCCAGTTTCATAGGTTCATTAAGCAAACTACTATTTATCCTCCAAAGTCATACTGAGGCACCACCTCTTTACTGATGTATTCTCTGATCTGCAAACCCCTAATGACAGAGTGAAACATTCTCTCTATGCCACACATCTATATCTTATTAAAAACACATATCATTCCACATATTGCATTATATTGTAATCAATGATATTTACATGCTCTATCTCCCCTACCAGAATATAAACTCATGATAGACAGAATTTAAAATTCACTAATCTTTATGGATATGCAGACCCTAGGTGGGGTTAGGCTAACTACATGGGTTGAGGACTCTAATTCCTTCCCTTCTCAGTTATTTCATTTCAGACCAGTCACCATCAACCTTATAATATTATCTCCATTATGTCCACGGTTTCACCATGTAGAATACAGTTTCTCACAAAAACAAAGGTAGAAATTTTTTTGTTTTTATATTCCACATATAAGTGATATCATATGATATTTGGCTTACTTCACTTAGTATGAGAATCTCTAGGTCCATCCATGTTGCTGCAAATGGCATTTTTTCATTATCATTCATCAAAATGATACAAATGAACTTATATACAAAACAGAAACAGACCCACAGACATAGAAAACCAACTTATGGTTACCAAAGGGGAAAGAGAGAGAAGGATACATTAAGAGTTTAGGATTAACATATATACACTACTATATATAAAATAGATAACCAACAAGGACCTACTGTATAGCACGGGGAACTATACTGAATATTTTGTAATAACCTATAAGGAAAAAGAATCTGAAAACACTAGATATACATGTATGTATAACTGAATCACTTTGCTGTACATCTGAAACTCACACATTATAAATCAACTATACTTGAATAAAATATATATCTGTGTGTATAAATACACACACACACACACAGCTCATAAAGCTCAATATCAAACAAATAATCCAATCAAAAAATTGGCAGAAGACTTGAATAGACATTTTCCCAAAGAAGACATAAAGATTGCTAACAGGCACATGAAAAGATGCTCAACATCACTAATTATTAGAGAAATGAAAATCAAAACCACAATGAAATATGACCTCACACCTGTCAGAAAGGTTACCATCAAAAAGTCTATAAATAACAAATAAGTGTTGGAGAGAATGTGGAAAAAAGGGAGCCCTGGTACACTGTTGGTGGGAATCTAAATTGGTGCAGCCACTGTGGAAAACAGCATGGAGGTTCCTTAAAAGACTAAAAATAGAGTTACCATATGATCCAACAATCACACTCCTGGGTATATATCCATAAAAAGCAAACCAACTAATTTTAAAAGATACATGCACACCAATGTTCATAGAAGCATTATTTACAATAGCCAAGACATGGAAGCAACCCAAGAGCCCATCAACAAACGACTGAATAAAGAAGATGCAGTGTATATATACATATGTATATATGTATATATACACAATGGAATACTACTCAGCCATAAAAAAGAATGAAATATTGCCATTTGCAAAAACATAGATGAATCTAGAGAATATTATGCTTAGTGAAGTCAGACAAAGACAAATATATATGATATCCCTTTTATGTAAAATCTAAAAAGTAATACAAATGAATGTATATACAAAACAGAAACAGACTCACAGACATAGAAAACAAACCTATGGTTACCACAGGGAAGAGGGTGTGGGGAGGGACAGATTCGAGGTATAGGATTAGTAGATACAAACTACTATACATAAAATAGATAAGCAACAAGGATTTACTATATAACACAGGGAATTATACCCAATCTCTTGTAATAACCTGTAATGGAATATAATCTGCAGAAATACTAAATCACTATGCTGCACACCTGAAACTAACACAATACTAAAATCAACTATACTTCAATAAAAAATTGCATTAACTTTCAAAAAAAGATAGAAAGAGATATTTAGCAATATTTAGACTAAATAGGACTTATGGGATTGCATAAGAACTCTTTATATTGTTACTTCTATGGGAAAATATACTTCAAGTTCCAAGTAAACAGCCTATAATTTGGGGGAAACAATATATGCTTAAGCTAGGGAAATTTCGTGTTAAATTTCCCCTGATGGGAAATAAAACAGTATTTATTTCTGTAATCATCTGCTCAATTTTTCCCCCATAAGACTAAACCCTAAAAATATAAGAATTCTGTTGATCTATTCATCACTGTATACCCTAAGCACATATTAGGCACCTAATAACTGTGTGTGAAAGGAAAGAAGGGAAAGAAGGAAGGAAAGGAGGAGGAAAGATAGAAAACAAGGAAGGAAAGAGAGATGAAAAAATTTTATTTTAAAAACTGCTATAATAGCATAGCTTTAATTGCCATTTCTACATCTACATCTTCTTATAAACCTGCCTTCTCCAAATCTCATATTTCTAACTCTATCAGGACATCTCAACATGAACATCTGACAGAACTTGCAAATCAATGTGTGAGAAAGTTAGCTTATTTTTGTCAAATTCCCTATAAAATAAGCACTTTTTGTCCTTTCCTGGAAACAGCAGTTCAATTATTAAGAGAGTAGATCATGGTGATGTTTACACAACTATATATTTGTCAAATTCAGCAAATTGTACAGTTAAAAAGATATACTCTGAAAACAAGATAAAGAAAGATAAATCCATAATTAAACACCTGTTAGTTTAAAAAATGTAGAAAATCAAATAAACAAGAAAAATTTTAAGTTACCAGCTAGAAAGGACAGACTACTTACATAGGAAAAACAATTACACTGAGAGTAAACTGCTCATCATTATAAAGAAAACAATGAAATACTATCTTTAAATGCCTAAGGGAAAATAACTATCAAATCAGAATTTTCTATCAACCTAAAATATCATTGAAGAGTGAGGGTAGTATAAAAGTATTTTGAGACATACAAATACAAAGAGAGTTTAAATGTTCAGAGATTAATATCAAAAAATACTAAAGAATTTACTTCAGCAAGAAGCAAACCAAGAGAGAAAAGATAAAGTACCAGATATTGCATACTCTTCCCAGTACCCATTTTCCCCCTCTTTTCAAGACCCCATCCCTACCAGAGTTGTAGCTACGCATACAACTTCTCAGTGAAAGACAGTATTATTCAGCTTTCACTCCTGCACATGGAGTGTACTCATGCTGTACTCATGTGGCTAAGTTTGGGCTAATGGAGTGTGAAACAAAGTAGTGCAACTTCCAAGTCACATCCAACTTAAAGACAAACTACACCACACTTCTCTTTGCACTTCCCGAGAGCACAAATGAGAAGACTACAACCCTGTTCAAAAGTGCAGTCAACACACCTGAGAGTATGTCAAAGAAGCAAGACAGAAGGAACCTGAGTCCCTGAATGACCCTGTTCAACCAAGTTGCTCTACCAGCATGTGCTCACTCTTTATTTTTGAAGCATTATGTATCTTTATAAAGCCATTATATTTGTGAGTTACTTTGTTAAAGAAACTTACTCTGTAACCTAATTTTATAGACAGAATACAAAAAAAATAGTAAGCATATTTTTAATGAAATCTGTTAGAAATGTAATTACTAACTGTAAAATAAGTAACTAGATTGAAGCAGATATATATAATGCATAGTTAAATAGCATTAAGATCCATAACATAAGAAAAAAAATATATAAAAATACTGAGTACTTTTAGTCATTGTTAGAATTATTTGCTCTTAAGAAAGTATGTTACAAACTAGGAGTAATGACAAAGAATAAGACTATAATGTATAGCCTTCAGAAGAGCAGAGAGAGAAGAAATGAGTAAAGCAAGTTCCATCAATCCAAAGAAAGACAAGTGAAAAACAAAACACAAAGAGAGGAAAATAAAAGAAAATGAAAATTAAAACTACTCGGAGTGGATTTAAAAAACCTAGCTAAATGTACCTTATAAAACAAACACCTGGAAGAAAAAAAAATTGTATCTACCAAATAGCATTAGTATTTCAAAGTGTAAGAAGCAAAAACAGAATTACTAGGAGAAACTGAAAAATTCAAAATGATGACAAATATTAAAAAATATATATCAAATATATATATTAGAATTGAAAGATCTAGAAATATGAAGATATAGCAGATGTATACAACAAAGTCAACAAGTTTAATAGAGAATTCTATAATCAACAAATAAAGCATATACATTATTTCTACTATACATTGAGCATTTGCAAAATTTGATTAGTAGTTGGTCATGAAGAATGAAATCCATAAAGATAATCAGTTCACAGATTACAATGCACTTAAATGACAAAATATCAAAAAAACAAACAAAAAAAGGATTCATGAGTTCAGGAACATAAAGATGTTTTATTAAATAATTCAGGTTAAAAAGGTAATCACAGAAGGGGCGAGAGAAAATGGCAGAAGAGTAAGATGTAGAGATCAACTTCCTCCCCACAGATACATTAGAAATACATCTACACACAGAACTGCTCCTACAGAACACCCACTGAACACTGGCAGAAGACCTCAGACCTCCCAAAAGGCAAGAAACTCCCCACATACCTGGGTAGGGCAAAAGAAAAAAGAATAAACACAGACAAAAGAATAGGGACGGGACCTGCACCAATGGGAGGGAGCTGTGAAGGAGGAAAGGTTCCCACACACTAGAAGTCCCTTCATGGGCGGAGACTGAGGTTGGTGGAGGGGGAAGCTTCAGAGACATGGAAGAGAGTGCAGTAACAGGGTGCAGAGGGCAAAGCGGGGAGATTCCTGCACAGAGGATCGGTGCCAACCAGCACTCACCAGCCCGAGAGGCTTGTCTGCTCACCCAACAGGACAGACAGGGGCTGGGAGCTGACGCTCGGGCTTCAGAGGTCAGATCCCAGGGAGAGGACTGGGGTTGGCAGCGTGAACACAGCCTGAAGGGGTTAGTGCACCACGGCTAGCCGGGAGGGAGTCCAGGAGAAGTGTGGAGCTGCTGAAGAGGCAAGAGACCTTTTCTTCCCTCTTTGCTTCCTGGGGTGCGAGGAGAGGGGATTAAGCGCGCTGCTTAAAGGAGCTCCAGAGACGGGCGTGAGCCGTGGCTATCAGCGCGGACCCCAGAGATGGGCATGAGACACTAAGGCTGCTGCTGCTGCCACCAAGAAGCCCGTGTGCGAGCACAGGTCACTCTCCACACCTCCCACCACTGCCAGGGTCCCGGGATCCAAGGACAACTTTCCTGGGAAAACGCACGGCACCCCACAGGCTGGTGCAACGTCTTGCTGGCCTCTGCCGCCGCAGGCTCGCCCCGCATCCTTACCCCTCCCGTCCCCCAGCCTGAGCCAGAGCCCCCGAATCAGCTGCTCTTTTAACCCCATCCTGTCTGAACAAAGAGCAGACGCCTTCGGGCGACCTACGTGCAGAGGCAAGGCCAAGTCCAAAGCTGAATCCCAGGAGCCAGTGCAAACAAAGAGGAGAGGAGGAGGTCTCTCCTAGCAGCATCAGAAGCAGCAGATTAAAGCTCCACAATCAACTTGAAGTGCCCTGCGTCTGTGGAATACCGGAATAGACAGCAAATCATCCCAAGTTGAGGAGGTGGACTTTGGGAGCAAGATATATTATTATTTTCCGCATTTTCTCTTTTTGTGAGTGTGAATGTGTGTGCTGCTGTGTGAGATTTTGTCTGCATAGCTTTGCTTTCACCATTTCTCCTAGGGTTCTGACTGTCCCGCTTTTTTTTTTTGCTTAAAAAAATTTTTCTTCTTAATAATTATTTTTTAATTTAATAACTTTATTTCATCCTACCTTATTTTATCTTCTTTCTTCCTCTCTCCCTTCCTCTCTCCCTTCCTCCCTCCCTTCCTCCCTCCCTCCCTTCCTTTCTTCCTTCCTTCCTTTCTTTCCTTTCTATTTTTTATCCCTTTTATTCTGAGCCGTGTGGATTAAAGGCTCTGGGTGCTCCAGCCAGGCGTCAGGGCTGTGTCTCTGAGGTGGGAGAGCCAAGTTCAGGACACTGGTCCACAAGAGACCTCCCAGCTCCACGTAATACCAAATGGCGAAAATCCCCCAGAGATCTCCATCTCAACACCAAGACATAACTTCACTCAATGACCAGCAAGCTACAGTGCAGGACACCCTATGCACAACAACTAGCAAGACAGGACTACAGCCCCATCCATTAGCAGAGAGGCTGCCTAAAATCATAATAAGGCTACAGACACCACAAAACACACCACCAGACATGGACCTGCCCACCAGAAAGACAAGATCCAGCCTCATCCACCAGAACACAGGCACTAGTGCCCTCAACCAGGAAACCTACTCAACCCACTGAACCAACCTTAACCACTGGGGACAGACACCAAAAACAATGGTAACTATGAACCTGCAGCCTGCAAAAAGGAGACCCCAAACACACTAAGATAAGCAAAATGAAAAGACAGCACACAGAATGAAAAGACACACAGCAGATGAAGAAGCAAGGTAAAAACCCACCAAACCTAACAAATGAAGAGGAAACAGGAAGTCTACGTGAAAAAGAATTGAGAATAATGATAGTAAAGATGATCCGAAGTCTTGAAAATAGAATAGAAAAAATGCAAGAAACATTTAACAAGGACCTAGAAGAAATAAAGAGGAAGCAAGCAATGATGAGCAACACAATAAATGAAATTAAAAACACTCTAGATGGGATCAACAGCAGAATAACTGAGGCAAAAGAACGGATAAGTGATTTGGAAGACAAAATAGTGGAAATAACTACTGCAGAGCAGAATAAAGAAAAAATAATGAAAAGAATTGAGGACAGTCTCAGAGACCTCTGGGACAACATTAAATGCATCAACATTCGAATTATAGGGGTCCCAGAAGAAGAAGAGAAAAAGAAAGGGACTGAGAAAATATTTGAAGAGATTATAGTTGAAAACTTCCCTAATATAGGAAAGGAAATAGTCAATCAATTCCAGGAAGCACAGAGAGTCCCACACAGGATAAACCCAAGGATAAACATGCCAAGACACATAATAATCAAACTGTCAAAAATTAAATACAAAGAAAACATATTAAAAGCAGCAAGGGAAAAACAACAAATAACACACAAGGGAATCCCCATAAGGTTAACAGCTGATCTTTCAGCAGAAACTCTGCAAGCCAGAAGGGAGTGGCAGGACATATTTAAAGTGATGAAGGAGAAAAACCTATAACCAAGATTACTCTACCCAGCAAGGATCCCATTCAGATTTGATGGAGAAATTAAAACCTTTAGAGACAAGCAAAAGCTGACAGAGTTCAGCACCACCAAACCAGCTCTACAACAAATGCTAAAGGAACTTCTCTAGGCAAGAAACACAAGAGAAGGAAAAGACCTACAATAACAAATTTGAAACAATTAAGTAAATGGTAAATAGGAATATACATATCAATAATTACCTTAAATGTAATTGGATTAAATGCTCCCACCCAAAGACACAGACTGGCTGAATGGATACAAAAACAAGACCCATATATATGCTGTCTACAAGAGACCCACTTCAGACCTAAGGACACACACAGACTGAAAGTGAGGGGATGGAAAAAGATATTCCATGCAAATGTAAATCAGAAGAAAGCTGGAGTAGCAATTCTCATATCAGACAAAATAGACTTTAAAATAAAGACTATTACAAAAGACAAAGAAGGACACTACATAATGATCAAGGGATCAATCCATGAAGAAGATATAACAATTGTAAATATTTATGCACCCAACATAGAAGCACCTCAATACATAAGGCAAATACTAACAGCCTTAAAAGGGGAAATCGACAGTAACACAATCATAGTAGGGGACTTTAACACCCCATTTTCACCAATGGACAGAACATCCAAAATGAAAATAAATAAGGAAACACAAGCTTTAAATGATACATTTCATTACACAAGATGGACTTAATTGATATTTATAGGACATTCCATCCAAAAACAACAGAATACACATTTTTCTCAAGGGCTCATGAAACATTCTCCAGGATAGATCATATCTTGGTTCACAAATCTAGCCTTGGCAAATTTAAGAAAATTGAAATCGTATCAAGTATCTTTTCTGACCACAACGCTATGAGACTAGATATCTATTACAGGAAAAGATCTCTAAAAAATACAAACACATGGAGGCTAAACAATACACTACTTAATAACGAAGTGATCACTGAAGAAATCAAAGAGGAAATCAAAAAATACTTAGAAACAAATGACAATGGAGACATGACAACCCAAAACCTATGGGATACAGCAAAAGCAGTTCTAAGAGGGAAGTTTATAGCAATACAATCATATCTTAAGAAACAGGAAACATCTCAAATAAACAACCTAACTTTGCACTTAAAGCAATTAGAGAAAGAACAACGAAAACCCCTCAAATTTAGCAGAAGGAAAGAAATCATAAGATCAGATCAGAAATAAATGAAAAAGAAATGAAGGAAATGATAGCAAAGATCAATAAAACTAAAAGCTGGTTATTTCAGAAGATAAATAAAATTGATAAACCATTAGCCAGACTCATCAAGAAAAAAAGGGAGAAGACTCAAATCAATAGAATTAGAAATGAAAAAGGAGAAGTAACAACTGACACTGCAGAAATACAAAAGATTATTAGAGATTACTAAATGCAACTGTATGCCAATAAAATGGACAGCCTGGAAGAAATGGACAAATTCTTAGAAATGCACAACCTGCCGAGACTGAACAGGAAGAAATAGAAAATATGAACAGATCAATCACAAGCACTGAAATTGAAACTGTGATTAAAAATCCTCCAACAAACAAAAGCCCAGGACCAGATGGCTTCACAGGCGAATTCTATCAAACATTTAGAGAAGAGCTAACATCTATCCTTCTCAAACTGTTCCAAAAGATAGCAGAGGGAGGAACACTCCCAAACTCATTCTACGAGGCCACTATAACCCTGATACCAAAACCAGACAAAGACGTCACAAAGAGAGAAAACTACAGGCCAATATCACTGATGAACATAGATGCAAAAATCCTCAACAAAATACGAGCAAACAGAATCCAACAACACATTAAAAGGATCATAAACCATGATCAAGTGGGGTTTATTCCAGGCATGCAAGGATTCTTCATATATGCAAATCAATCAACATGATACACCATATCAAAAAACTGAAGGAGAAAAAACATTAGATCATCTCAACAGATGCAGAGCAAGCTTTTGACAAAATTTAATACCCATTTATGATAAAAACCCTGCAGAAAGTAGGCATAGAGGGAACTTTCCTCAACATAATAAAGGCCATATATGAAAAACCCACAGCCAACATTGTCATCAATGGTGAAAAACTGAAACCATTTCCACTAAGATCAGGAAAAAGACAAGGTGGCCCACTCTCACTACTCTTATTCAACATAGTTTTGGAAGTTCTAGCCACAGCAATCAGAGAAGAAAAAGAAATAAAAGGAATCCAAATAGGAAAAGAAAAAGTAAAGCTGTCACTGTTTGCAGATGACATGATACTATACATAGAGAATCCTAAGGATGCTACCAGAAAACTACTAGAGCTAATCAATGAGTTTGGTAAAGTACCAGGATACAAAATTAATGCACAGAAATCTCTGGCATTCTTATACACTAATGATGAAAAATTTGAGAGTGAAATGAAGAAAACACTCCCATTTACCACTGCAACAAAAAGAATAAAATATCTAGGAATAAACCCACCTAAGGAGACAAAAGTCATGTATGCAGAAAATTATAAGACACTGATGAAAGAAATTAAAGATGATACAAATAGATGGAGAGATATACCATGTTCTTGGATTGGAAGAATCAACATTGTGAAAATGACTCTACTACCGAAAGCAATCTACAGATTCAATGCAATCCCTATCAAACTACCACTGGCAGTTTTTACAGAACTAGAACAAAAAATTTCACAATCTGTATGGAAACACAGATGACCCCAAATAGCCAAAGCAATCTTGAGAACGAAAGATGGAGCAGGAGGAATCAGGCTCCCTGACTTCAGACTATACTACAAAGCTATAGTAATCAAGACAGTATGGTACTGGCACAAAAACAGAAATAGAGATCAATGGAACAGGATAGAAAGCCCACAGATAAACCTACACACATATGGTCACCTTATCTTTGATAAAGGAGGCAAGAATATACAGTGGAGAAAAGATAGCCTCTTCAGTAAGTGGTGCTGGGAAAACTGGACAGGTACATGTAAAAGTATGAAATTAGAACACTCCCTAACACCATACACAAAAATAAAGTCAAAATGGGTTAAAGACCTACATGTAAGGCCAGACACTATCAAACTCTTAGAGGAAAACATAAGCAGAACACTCTGTGATATAAATCACAGCAAGATCCTTTATGACCCACCTCGTGGAGTAATGGAAATAAAACCAAAAATAAACAAATGGGACCTAATGAAACTTCAAAGCTTTTGCACAGCAAAGGATACCATAAACAAGACCAAAAGACAACCCTCAGAATGGGAGAAGATAGTTGCAAATGAAACAACTAACAAAGGATTCATCTCCAAAATTTAAAAGCAGCTCATGCAGCTCAATATCAAAAAAACAAACAACCCAATCCAAAAATGGGCAGAAGACCTAAATAGACATTTCTCCAAAGAAGATATACAGATTGCCAACACACACGAAAGGATGCTCAACATCACTAATCATTAGAGAAATGCAAATCAAAACTACAATGAGATATCATCTCACACCAGTCAGAATGGCCATCATCAAAAAATCTAGACACAGTAAATGCTGGAGAGGGTGTGGAGAAAA
Source organism: Kogia breviceps (assembly GCF_026419965.1). Taxonomy (NCBI): domain Eukaryota; kingdom Metazoa; phylum Chordata; class Mammalia; order Artiodactyla; family Physeteridae; genus Kogia; species Kogia breviceps. The sequence goes on from NC_081311.1 coordinate 175,339,478, forward strand.
GGGAACACTCTTGCACTGCTGGTGGGAATGTAAATTGATACAACCACTATGGAGAACAGTATGGAGGTTCATTAAAAAACTACAAATAGAACTACCATACGACCCAGCAATCCCACTACTGGGGATATATGCTGAGAAAACCATAATTCAAAAAGAGTCATGTACCAAAATGTTCATTGCAGCTCTATTTACAATAGCCAGGACATGGAAGCAACCTAAATGCCCATCAACAGACAAATGGATAAAGAAGATGTGGCACATATATACAATGGAATATTACTCAGCCATAAAAAGAAAAGAAACTGAGTTATTTGTAATGAGGTGGATAGACCTGGAGTCTGTCATACAGAGTGAAGTAAGTCAGAAGGAGAAAAACAAATACCGTATGCTAACACATATATATGGAATCTAAGAAAAAAAAATGTCATGAAGAGACTAGTGGTAAGATGGGAATAAAACACAGACCTACTAGAGCATGGACTTGAGGATATGGGGAGGGGGAAGGGTAAGCTGTGACAAAGTGAGAGAGTGGCATGGACATATATACACTACCAAACGTATGGTGGATAGCTAGTTTGAAGCGGCGGCATGGCACAGGGAGATCAGCTAGGTGGTTTGTGATCACCTAGAGGCGTGGGATAGGGAAGGTGGGAGGGAGGGAGATGTAAGAGGGAGGAGATATGGGAACATATGTATATGTATAACTGATTCATTTTGTTGTAAAGCAGAAACAAACACACCATTGTAAAGCAATTATACTCCAATAAACATGTTTTTAAAAGTGCTAAAAATTTTTTTAAAAAATAAAATAAAAAATAATAGATCATGGAAAAAAGGTAATCACATTGGAAATTAAACCATATTAAGAACAGAACAATGAGAGAATTAAATACATGCTATGCACTCAAAGTAATATTTAAACATGAGCTGACAACAGAGTTATAAGGCGAGTTAAAAGACACAGAGTGACTGAATGGATACAAAAAAAGACCTGTATATATGCTGTCTAAAAGACACTCACTTCAGATCTAAACATACACACATACTGAAAGTGAGGGGATAGAAAAACGTATTCTATACAACTGGACATCAAAAAAAGCTGGGGTAGGGATACTTATATCAGACAAAATAGACTTTAAAATAAAGACTGTTACAGGAGACAAAGAAGGATATTACATAATGATCAAGGGATCAATCCAAGAAGAAGATATAACAATTGTAAATATATATGCACCCAAAATAGTAGCACCTAAATACATAAAGCAAATACTAACAAACATAAAGGGAGGCCTCAACAGTAACACAGTAATAGTAGACACTTTAACATCCCACTCATATAAATGGATGAATCATCAAGACAGAAAATCAATAAGGAAACACTAACCTTAAATGACATATTAGACCAGAGACTTAATATACATAGATAGATAGATAGATAGAACATTCCATCCAAAATCAACAGAGTACACATGATTTTGAAGTGTACATGGAACATTCTCCAGGATAGATAACATGCTAGGCCACAAAACAAGCCGTGGTAAATTTAAGAACATTGAAATCATATGAAGCATCTTTCCCGACCACAATGCAATAAGACTAGGAATTAATTACAAGAAAAAAACCCCACAAACACATGGAAGCTAAACAACAGGATACTAAACAACCACTGGATCACTGAATAAATCAAAGAGGAAATCAAAAAAATACCTGGAGACAAATGAAAACAAAAATACAATGATCCAAAATCTAAGGGATGCAGCAAAAGCAGTTCTAAGAGACAAGTTCATAGCTATACAAGTTTACCTAATGAAACAAGAAAAATTTCCAGGGGCTTCCCTGGTGGCGCACTGGTTGAGAATCCGCCTGCCGATGCAGGAGACACGGGTTCGTGCCCTGGTCCGGGAAGATCCCACATGCCGCGGAGCAACAAAGCCCGTGAGCCATGGCCGCTAGGCCTGCGCGTCCGGAGCCTGTGCTCCGCAACGGGAGAGGCCACAACAGTGAGAGGCCCGCATACCGCAAAAAAAAAAAAAAAAAAAGAATCTGCACTCCCACTGCAGGGGACATGGGTTCAATCCCTGGTCGGGGAACTAAGATCCTGCATGCCATGCAGTGCAGCAAAAAAAAAGAAAGAAAAAAAAGAAAAGAAAACAAGAAGAAGAAGAATTAATATTGTTAAAATGACCATACTATCCAGGACAATCTACAGATTCAATGCAATCCCTATCAAAATACAATACCAAGGGCATTTTCCACAGTACTAGAATGAAAACTTTTAAAATTTGTATGGAAATAAAAAAGACCCCAAATAGCCAAAACAATCTTAAAAAAGAGTAACAGAGCTAGAGGAATGACACTCCCTGACTTCAGACTATACTACAAAGCTACAATAATCAAAGCAGTATGGTACTGGCACAAAACAGACACATAGATCAATGGAATAGACTAGAGAGCCCAGAAATAAATACATGCAGTTATAGTCAATTAATCTATAAAAAAGGAGGCAAAAATATACAATGGAGAAAAGACAGGCTCTTTATTAAGTGGTACTGGGAAAACTAGACAGCTACATGTAAAAGAATGATATTAGAAAATTCTCCAACATCATATACAAAAATAAACTAAAAATGGATTAAAGACTTAAATGTAAGACTGGAAACCATAAAACTCCTAGAAGAAAACATAGGCAAAACACCCTTTGAAATAAATTGTAACATATTTTTTTGGATCTGTCTCCAAAAGCAAAGGAAATAAAAGCAAAAATAAAAAAATAGGACCTAATTACACTTACAGTCTCTTGTACAGCAAAGGAAACCATCAACAAAATGAAAAGACAACTGAGTGAATGGGAGAAAATATTTGCAAATGATATGACCAGTAAGGGGTTAATATCCAAAATTTATAAACAGCTCATACAACTCAACAGCAAAAAAACCTAAACAACCCAATCAAAAAAACGGGCAAAAGACCTAAACAGAAAATTTTCCAAAGAAGATATACATGTGGCCAATAGGCACATGAAGAAATGTTCAACACTGTTAATCGTCAGAGAATGTAAATTAAAACCACAATGAGATATCACCTCACACCTGTCTGAATGGCCATCATTAAAAAGAACACAAATAATAAATGTTGCCAAGGATGTGGAGAAAAGGGAACCCTCATACATTTTTGATGGGAATGTATATGTACATATTTTTGGTGCAGCCATTGTGGAAAACAGTATGAATGTTTCTCAAAAAACTAAAAATAGAACTACCATATGACCCAGGAATTCCACTCCTGGGTATATATCTGAAAAAAAATTTAATTCAAAAAGATACATACACCCCAATGTTCATAGCAGCATTGTTTACAATTGCCAAGACATGGAAGCAAACTAAGTGTCCATCAACAGATGAATGGATAAAGAAGATGTGAGATACACACACACACATACATACACAAGCACACAATGAAATACGACTTATTCATAAAACAGAATAAAATTTTTCCACTTGCAACAACATGGATGGACTTGGAGGATGTTAGACTAAGTGAAATAAGTCACACAGAGAAAGACAAATATTGTTTGATATCACTTATATGTGGAATCTAAAAAATAAAACAACAAAATTTGATGGTTAATTAAACTGAGGCCCAATCTCATTATATTTGGGAACAATTAAATTAAAACAGTAATAATATTTCACTCTTATTATACCGCAAAAATTAAGACACAAAAAAATTCAAAAAGTTCACAAGGATGTGGAAAACCAGGAGCTCTCATGCACTGCCAGTGGGAATATTGATAACCCAATCACATAAGTGGCATAGGAAAGCATATAAAGCCATGACTAAGATCAAGCATTTCCACTTTTAGGCATATACCCAAGAAAAGCTCTCCATAGGTTCACCAAAAAACACATAAAAGACAGTCACTGATGTATTGTTTTTACTGGCATAAGTACTGAAACAATGTGCATGTCTATTAATAGAAAATAGGAGAAGAGATAAACATCCACTGTATTTATAAAATTCCATTCCATTCATACAATTAAATGTCATACAGGAAGTATAAATATGTATAAAAATTATGCTGAGCAAAAACAAGCAAGTTGCAAAAGAGTTTGTAGTATAAATATCACTTATATAGACTTTAAAAGCATGAAAAACAAATTTTATTTATAGATACAGATAAATACCTATGGGCCAATAAATATTCATAAAAATAGCACCTATCAATACATGTTGGAGTCAGGGAGGAGGAGCAGAGAAGATGGCGGAGTAGAAGGATCTGAGCTCACCCCTTCTTATGGAAACACCAAAATCACAGTTAACTACTGAACAACCACTGACAAAAAAATGCTGGAACCTATCAAAAAAGATACCCTACATCCAAAGACAAAGAAGAAGACACAAGGAGACAATAGGAGGGGAGCAATCATGATCAAATCAAATCCCATACACACCAGGTGGGCTACACACAAACAGGAAAATAATTATACCACAGAAGTTCTCCCACAGGAGTGACAGTTCTGAGCCCCACATCTAGCTCCCCAGCCTGGCAGTCTGGCAATGGGAGGAGGATCCCCCAGAGAATCTGGCTTTGAATGCCAGCAGGGTTTGATCATAGAAATGCCAAAGGACTGGGGGAAACAGAAACTCTACTCTTGGGAGGGTGCACACAGGGCCTAGAGCACACTAGGACCCAGGGGAAAAAGTGGTGACTTCATAAGAGACTGGGCCAGACTTACCTGCTAGTATTGGAGGGTCTCCTGCAGAGGTGGGGGGCAGCTGTGGCTCACTGCAGTGATAAGGATGCTGGCGGCAGCAGTTTTGGGGAGTACTCGTTGGCATGATCCCTTTTGGAGGCCACAATTTTCTCATCAAGACCTGGACCCACCCAACAGCCTGGAGTCTCCAGTTCTGGGATGCCTCAGGCCAAACAACCAACAGGATGGGAACACAGCTCCACCCATCAGCAGACAGGCTGCTTAAAGTCTTTCTGAGTAAAGAGCTGCCCAATAAACACACGCCCTGACACAGCCCTGCCCACCAGAGGGACAAGACCCAGTTCCACCCACCAGTGGGCAGCTACCAGTCTCTCCCATCAGGAAGCCTGCACAAGCTTCTTAGACAGCCTCATCCACCAGGAGGCAGACAGCAGAAGCAAGAACTACAAACCTGTAGCCTGAAAAACGGAAACCATAATCACAGAAAGTTACACAAAATGAGACGGCAGAGGATTATGTCTCAGATGAAGGAACAACATAAAACCCCAGAAAAAACAACTGAGTGAAGTGGAGATAAGCAACCTTCTGGGAAAAAAAAGTTCAGAATGATGATAATGAAGACAATCCAGGATCTTGGAAAAAGGATGGAGGCAAAGATCAAGAAGATACAAGAAATGTTTAATAAAGACCTAGAAGAACTAAAGAACAAACAGAGATGAACAATACAATAAATGACATGAAAAATACACTAGAAGGAATCAATAGCAGAATAACTGAGGTGGAAGAATGGATAAGGGGCCTGGAAGACAGAATGGTGGAAATCACTGCTGCAGAACAGAATAAAGAAAAAACGGATGAAAAGAAAAGAGGACATCTCTAAGGAAAGGAAAGCATCACCCAAGTCCAGGAAGCACAGAGAGTCCCAAGGAGGAAAATGCTGAGACACATAGTAATCAAATTGACAAAAATTAAAGACAAAGAAAAAATATTAAAAGCAACAAGGGAAAAGCAATAAATAACTTACAAGGAAACTCCCATAAGGTTATCAGCTGATTTCTCAGCAGAAACTCTGCAGGCCAGAAGGGAGTGCAATGATATATTTAAAGTGATGAAGGGAAGAACACCTACAACCAAGAATACTCTATGCAGCAAGGCTCTCATTCAGATTCAATGGAGAAATCAAAAGCTCTACAGATAAGCAAAAGCTAAGAGAATTCAGCACCACCAGATCAGCTTTGCAACAAATGCTAAAGGAATGTCTCTAAGTGGAAAAGAAAAGGCTGCAACTAGCAACAAGAAAATTATGAATGGAAAAGCTCACCAATAAAGGCAAACATACAGTAAAGGTAGGAAATTACCTGCACACAAATCAAAACCAGCAACTGTAAGAGGAGAGCACAAATGTAGGGTATTGGAAATGCATTTGAAATTAAAAGACCAGCAACTTAAAACAATCTTGTTTATATATAGACTGCTATATCAAAATCTCATGGGAATCACAAACTGAAAATCTACAATAGATACACACAGAAAATAGAAAAACGAATCCAAACACAATACTATAGTTAGTCATTAAATCACAAGAGAAGAGAAAAAAAGATGAAGGGAAGAAAAAACACCTACACAAACAAATCCAAAACAAAATGGCAATAAGAACAAACATAAACTTCATGGAACAGCATGGATGTTCCTTTAAAAACAGAACTACCATATGATCCAGCAATCACACTCCTGGGCATATATCTGGAGAAAACCATAATCCAAAAGTACACATGCACCCCAGTGTTCATTGCAGCACTGTTTACAATGGCTAAGACATGGAAGCAACCAAAATGTCCACCAACAGAGGAATGGATAAAGAAGATGTGGAACATATATATGATGGAATATTACTCAGCCATTAAAAAGAATGAAATAATGCCATTTGCAGCAACATGGATGGACTTGGAGATTACCATACTAAGTGAAGTAAATCAGACAGAGAAAGACAAATATCCTATGATATCATTTATATGAGGAATCTAAAAAAATGATACAAATAAACCTATTTACAAAACAGAAACAGACTCACAGACTTAGAGAACAAACTTATGGTTACCGGTGGAAGGGGGAGGGTGAGGAATAGATTGGGAGTTTTGGAATGACATGTACACACTGCTATGTTTAAAATAATATAACCAACAAGGACCTACTGTATAGCACAAGGAACCCTACTTAATACTCTGTAATAACCTAAATGGGAAAAGAATTTGAAAAAGAATAGATACATGTATATATATAACTGAATCACTTTGTTATACACCTGAAACTAACACAGCATTGTTAATCAACTATACACCAATGTAAAATAAAAATCTTTTAAAATATGTTGGAATCAGTGGCATAGGGAAAGGGAACGGGATCAAGAAGGATTATACAAGTACTTCAATTGTAAGGTAATGCTTTATTATTCTAAAAACAAAACCCAAACTAGTAAAAATTTAATATTTGATAAATTTGGGGGTGGGTACACAGGTATTCATTATATTGCTTTCTAGAACATTTTTATGTGTTTACAATTTTTCTTAAAACAAACAAAAAACTCTAAAGAGATTCCAATAAGATACACTCAGAATTTCTCACATATGTTCAAATAAATGCCAACAAAATAGAGGTTTATAAAAAATATTTATCATTTCTATTAACTGGAATCCAATAAAGAAATTCTTAACTGCTCAATATGATAAAATGTTTGTGATAAGTTACAAAAATAGTTTCAACTTACAGAATTAATATATCAAAATCTTAACATTAACTACATTTTTATAAAGCCTAATAACAATTATTTTGTGTGGAGAGATGAGAAGAAACTAAAACTAATAATATTTTTTTAAATAGAAGAGCACACACAATACCTTGGAGGCACGAATCTGCCTGTGAACATCTGTTAGTTGTTGGATTTTGTATTCTAGCTCTGAAATCTGGGCTTGAAGCCACGTCCAACGGCTGCCAACTCTTGCTCTGTCTACAAGCCACTTCCATTCAGTACTACAGTTACTGTGAACAAGACAAACACAGTTAGTCAAAGCACAAACACAATCAAGTTCTCACAGAGATTGCTTAATAGCTTCCTTGACTCTTGTCATACAATCCCAAATTACTTTATAAAACATCTAATTATATGAAAGAAGAAAGGTATATCAACTTCTCAAAGATTTGATTTCCTTATCTTTCTATCCCACAAACACCTGTTTTTATTCAATATTGTGTACCCAGTAGTAGGATAATCTCCTTGCTATTTAATACTTTATTAATGGTTAAGGGCTGAAACAGAAGTAGGCCAGCAAAGGAAAAGAAACAAGAATGACAATACTAACACCATGTAAAAACTGTTACATGAGCCTTTCATATGTAAGTAGATGTCAAGTATAGGACAAGTCATTTGAACTGTGCTAGATCTAAATCCATGTAACAAACCATAGAGCACTCAATTTTACTAAATGTAATTTTCATTTGCTAGAACAGGAATCAATTTTTTAATGTCAAAAATTATCAAAAATATGAATGCTCTGCTACATTTCAATAAACATATCAAATATATAAATCCTGAGATGTTTATTAAGATAAAGTTTGTTAAAAACTTTATTCCTAGGATTCACAGCTCAGAGATGAGAAAGAATTTATATACAGCCTTTCTTTCATGCATATTTGAAAATAGGGGTTGAACCTTAATTAGTTCCTCTATCTTTTGGCAAGGGCACTGCTCTAATCCACAGTTTGTGAGATTAAAAATTAATTACCTGAAGAAAATATTTCAACCACTCCAACTAGAAAACAATCACTTAGAGTGAGGTGGGGAGGAGAGGGAGAGAGAGACAGACACAGAAAGAGAGAGAGAGTATTTGTGTGTGTGTGGTGTTTGGGATAATTAATTAGGAGCTTCATACTGCTAAGAAAGAAATTGAAGAAGGCATAACAGAAGAAATTGAAAGTACAACTGAAGGGAAGTAACTACTTACTTGCAAAACACAAACTTCATGAAAAACTTGTCTAAAAATTGCATTTATTGTCAAAACCCATAGAATGCACAACGCTGAAAGTGAACCCTACCTAATGTAAACTATGGACTTTGAGTGATAATGATGTATCAATGTAGGTTCATAGATCATTTACAAATTCACTACCTTTGTGCAGTATGTTGATAGTGGGGGAAGTCATATCTGTGTAGGGACAGGGGATATATAGGAACTCTGTAATTTCCACTCAATTTTGTTGTAAACCTAAAACTGCTCTAAAAAATAAACTTTATTAATTTTTACACATTTAACCATAATGAAATATCTTTCATATAAACTTTAGCCAAAGAAAACATGTATGCTAAGAGAACATTTGTTGTCAGAGAAACAATTATTGTAACTCTAATACACAGAATTTATTCTTATAACAGATTTTATGTCAATGTTCTCAAAAGGCTTTTTTTTTCAGATTCTAATTACATACAATGTGACTGCAGAGACTGAAATTAGGACTTCTCTTGGTATTATTATTCAGTTTATAGTTATTATTGTAATTTTGTAAACGTGACACTATTTTAAATCACATTTTCATAACTATGGACAAAATAAAAAATGCCTATTCAAAATACACTATTCACAGATAACAATACTAACTGCCAATCATGAAATTAGTGAAGAAGGCAAGGACCATATCATGCAGTAGTTGCACAGATAAGGGCAAAGTGTTGGATTTTATGCAAAAAGGAAGTTATTGGCGAGATAGTATCAATTTTTTTTTTTCCAAGCAATCTAGCTAGTAGGTAGAGAAAGCACTGTAGTGGAACGTGAGAGTAAATAAGGAAATCAATTAGGATGCATCTATAATAATCTAAATGTGCTACAGATAACTGTGATGTCTAAATATTTCATGTGCTGTCCTACATTTCCCAGCCTTCACTTCACTTAAGTTGGAGCCATGTGACTAGCTCTGGCCAACAGGCTGTGAGCAAAAGTGATAAAGTCATTTCTAGTCCACCTGACCAACTTCAAAGCCACTGTGCAGATATTATAGCTACAAGATGGAAGAGGATCACAGCTCAAACCACACTGGACTTTATGTAAGCCACAGTAAACCTTTGCTGTGCAAAATTACTGAGATTAGAAGGTTAATGTGTTACTCTAGAGCTTACTGTGACTAAAACAATGAATAAAAGATGAAAATGGCCTGGACTGGAAATAGGGTGGGAGATAAAGAAGAGATAAAGAGGATGGACTCAAGGTTGACTTTAAAGTAGATAGGACTGGGCTTCCCTGGTGGCGCAGTGGTTGAGAGTCCGCCTGCCGATGCAGGGGACACGAGTTCGTGCCCTGGTCCGGGAAGATCCCACATGCCGCGGAGCAACAAAGCCCGTGAGCCATGGCCGCTAGGCCTGCGCGTCCGGAGCCTGTGCTCCGCAGCGGGAGAGGCCACAGCAGTGAGAGGCCCGCATACCGCTAAAAAAAAAAAAAAAAAAAAAAAAAAAAAAAGTAGATAGGACTTGAAGAAGTATGATGTGGAAGTAAGCATGCAGAAATCAAAGATGACCTTAAACATTGTTTCATTAAATTTTGCTCCAGTCAGAAAATTTCCCTATAACATGCAACTTTGCTGGGTTGTCAAACTGATTATCAGCTCATGGAAATAGAGAAAAATAAAAGTTTATGGAGGTTAATGTTATTGTACTTCTAGTAAAAATACTGATACTGAAACTAAGCTTACAAAATCATTTTTATGTTCATATGTGACATTAAATTATCCGAATATAGAAAAAGTAGTAATATCAGATTTAAGTAAACTAAATAATACTGGGGCTTTGTAATAAATGAAATGAATTTTCTGTAAAGGATACCTTATTCTACATTTTAACAGGAGTAAAATCTGTTCACTATGCTTAAAAATGGTAACCAATCTTTTCCATCAAAAATGTTCTCTTGGGCTTCCCTGGTGGCGCAGTGGTTGAGAGTCCGCCTGCCGATGCAGGGGTCACGGGTTCGTGCCCTGGTCCGGGAAGGTCCCACATGCTGCGGAGCAACTAAGCCCGTGAGCCATGGCCACTGGGCCTGCGCGTCCGGAGCCTGTGCCCCGCAACGGGAGAGGCAACAGCAGTGAGAGGCCCGCATACAGCAAAAAAAAAAAAAAAAAAAAAAATGTTCTCTTGCTTGAAAAAATGTCTTTCTAAAAAATACCTATGGTTGTAAACATGTTACAGATAAGTATATGGCTCATTCAAAGGAGACTGACACCTGTTGTACCCCAAACACAAAACGTTTTATGTAAACAATTTATATAACCAATGATGTAATGGCTTATATCTTAGAGTGTAACCAATCAGAACACAGCTGATGCAACAACAAACTAATAAGAATCTGAGGCAAACCCAGAGTGTCTAGACTCCTCAGTTAGCATATAAGCCTGGCCTGCCAGGCCACTAAGAAGATTTACTCCCTACATCTCTCTGGAGTGTGTTGAACTGATCAAAGACCAACACATTCCCTGATCTTCACTGGAAACAGGAGCCCCTACTTCTAGTGAAGATCAGGGAAAATACATCTATGAGTGGAGAGCACCTGGGCAGTGAGACTAGTCAGTCCTCAGAAAGGCAGCACATGCCTTCGATCCTCATCCTTACTTGTTTGGAGTCACCACTTAACTTACTGATGGAAATAAGTACAAGCTGTTTAAACCAAGTGGTTTTCAGTACAATTTCCCTTGGTACTAACTTCTGGTCAACATCATGAATCTACATCACTGTTTTGTTGTTGTTGTTGTTTTGTTTGTTTTGTTCTCTCTCTACATCACTGTTTTAACCTTGAAGTGTAGTTTGTTCCTCAGAATAAGACAGAGCTTTCTAATGTACACCTTAAGTTACCAAGACTTAAAGAAAAACATATAATTTTGCCTTTAATAGAGTTTGTTAGCTTAGTAATAAAAATGAATTAACTATGATTTAAAAAATAAAAAATAAGATCCAACTGTAAAAAATTATAATTCCAAGAAAAATAAGTTTTATCCTGGGGAAAACTACATTAAATTAGGCCAAACTTCTCCACTGGTGTTTGCTCACATAGTACGAGCTTAGCCTTCCCTGGAATTTGATTCCTTTAGACCAGGGGATAGCAAATTTTTCTGTAAGGAGGCAGACAGGAAATATTTGTTTTGTGGCCACAGGGTCTCTTTAATAACTACTCAACTCTCCTGTTATAGCATGAGAGCAGTCATAAATGAATGGGTGTAATTATGTTTCAATAAAACTTTGTCTACAAAAACAGACAATAGGCCAGATTTGGTCCATGGGCCATAGTTTTCCAATTCCTGATGTGGGACATGTTTTCATATGCTTCCTATGCTTCTCAAGGGATTATGACTTCCTTTAATGAAGTGTCTTTTTAAATCTTTTGCTCATATTTAATTGGCTACCTTCTTGTTCATATAAGACTGTCAGACTGTATGTATTGGAAATACTTATAGCTCCCAATCTGTAGCTGGCCTTTCATTTTCCTAAAGGTGTCTTTTGAGCAGTAAAAGATTCTAATTTTGATGAAGCCCAATTTTTCAAACCTCCCTTTTATAGATAGTTCTTTTTATGTCCTAAGAAATATTTGCTTAACATGAAGTCATAAAGATTTATTCATGTTTCTAAAATATGAAAAAGTTTTAGAGTTTTTACTTTTAGATCTATAATCCAATTCAAGCCAAGCTCTGTGTATTGGTCCAGGTAAGGGTCCAGATTCATTATTTTCTATAGGATATCTAGTCCCTGAACCATTTGTTGAAAAGATTCTATAATCCTTTAATAGAAAAAAAAAACTATCCATGAATAGATAAAAGACTATACAAATACTACATGTTGTATATACACTTACATACACACAGAGAGCACTTAGGATATCTATCATCTATCTACCTACTGATGTCAACACCATGACCCAATATGACACTATTATTGTAGTTTAGAGTAATTCTTAAAATCCAGTAAATTCTTCAACTTTGTTATTTCTCAATATTGTTTTGACAATTCTAAATTTGAGAATCAGCTTGTCAATCTCTTAAAAAAAAAGAGCATTTTGATAAGGATTTCATTGCATCCATGGATCTATTGGTGGATAATTAACACAACACTGAATCTCCTAATCAACATATAAGGTATTATTTCTCTGTGTATTTATGTACTGGTAATTTCTCTCAGCTATGTTTTGTAGAGTTCTGAAAATTTATCTCTATGTATTTCATGTTTATGGAAGCTAGTATATAGCATTCATAAATTGTTTGGATGATAGTATATAAAAATACAGTTGATTTTTATGTGGTGGCCTTATATACTTTGACCTTGTTAAATTCACTTAGGAGTTTTAGTAGCTTCCTCATAACAAAGTCCTTAGGATTTTCTATGTATATTATCATGTCAACTGCAAATAAAGACAGTTTGATTTATTTTTAATCTGGATTCTTTTTATTATTTTTATCTTACTGCACTGGCTATGAATTCCAGTATAACATTAATTATAAGCTATGTGAATGGACATCCTTACCTTCTTCCTAATCTTACAGAGAAAGCATTCAGTCTTTCATCATTAAATGTAATGTTAGCTGTATACTTTTTATAAATGTCCTTTATCAGATTGAAGAAGTTTCTGTCTATTCTGGGTTTGTTGTGAATTTTTACCATGAGTAGGTTCGAATTTTGTCAAAACATTTTTTGGTATCTCTGGAAATTATCATATGCTGTTTCTCCTTTTTTCTCCGATTGGTTTTAAATGTTAAAATCAACATTGCTTCCTGGCATAAACCCCTTTGGTCATGATGCATTTTGTAATATGTTTTGCTAGAGTCTGTATGCTATTTCATTAGGGATATTTTGCATCTACAGTCAAAAGAGATATTGATCTATCTTCCTGTAATGTCTTTATCTGATTTTAAAATCAAGCTAATGCTGACCTCATAAAATGAGTCAAGAAGTGTTCCCTCCTCTATTTTTTGAAGGAGTTTGTATAAGATTGTAATTGTTTACTCCTTAAGTTTCAATAAAATTAATCAGTGAAGCCATCTTGGCTTGGAGTTTCCTATATGGAAAGTTTTTAATTATTAATTTATCTAATTGACATAAGGTTTTTCAAGTTTTCTATTTCTTCTTCTGTCAGTTTTGGTAATTTGTGTCTTTCAAGCACTTAGTCCATCTAAGTTATTGAACTTACTGGTAGGAAATTGTTCATACTATTCCCCAGTTATTCTATTAATGCCTATAATATCTACAGTGATGCTTTTCTTTCCTGCTATTGGTAATTTTTTTCCTGGTTGATCTAGCTGGATATTTATCAACTTAATCTTTTAAAAGAACCAGCTTTGGTTTCACTGATTTTTCTCTGTTGCTTTTGTGTTTTATATTCATTGATTTCACTTATCAGTTTTTCCTTCTTGCTTTGGATTCAAGTTGCTCATTTTTTGCAGCTTCTTAAGAGGGAGGCTTATGCCATAAACTTTACACCTTCCTTCTTTGCTAATATAAGCATTTATAACCATAAATTTTCATGTAAGCATTGCATCGCACAAAATTTGATATGCTGTATTTTCATTATCATTCCATTAAGAACACTTTATAGATTCTCTTGTGATTTTTTCTTTGATCTAAGCATTACTTGGAAATGTAGAGTTTAATTTCCATATATTTTTAGACATAAATATTTGCCATTTCCTACTACTTCTTTTTTCCATTGTGTAGAACTGAGTTTTCTCACTCAGTATTATTTTCTTTCACCCTGAAGATCATTTTAAGATTTCTTATAATATAGGTATACTGACAGGAAATTTTCTCACTTTGCTTATTTGGAAATATTATTTTGCTTTTGTTTTTTAAAATAATTTTAGGTTGATTTTTTTTTTTTCCTTTCAGCCCTTTAAATATATCATTCCACTGTTTTCTAGCTTGCTTACCTTCTGATGAGAAGTCAGCAGTCATTTTTTTTTTCTTTGCTTCCCTATATAAAATGGTTTTTTTCCTCCTCTTAATGCTTTTAAGATTGTTTTCTATATCACTAGAACTTGGTGATTTGACTACAATACACGGTGGTGTGGTTTTGTTTGTAATCCTGCTTGTGATTTATTGGAATTCTTAGATCTGTAATTTTATGATTTTTCCTTTTAAGTCCTTGAGCATACTTACCATATTTGAGATATTTTAAAGTCTTTGCCAACTAATCTCATCTCTGTCATTCCTGTCTGTTTCTATTGATGATTATTCTCCTCCTTTGTATGTCTAGTAGTTCGTGTGTATTTATACATATGTGTATGTATGTATGTAAATACACACACATTTATTATGGACACTATGAATACGATATTGTTGAATTTCTGGATTTTATGGCCTTCCTTTAAAGAGTGATAAATTTTGTTTCAACAGGTTATTAAATTACTTAATGTTCAACTTCATTCTTTTCAGCTTCCTTCTAAGATTTGTTAGAGCACGTACAGAGTAGCCATTAGTCATCAGGTCAGACTCAGCCTTACTCTTTGAGGTGTGCCCAATCTGGGGTCTCTACTGAATGCTCCAGATGTTCAACAAAGTCTCTCCACTCTGCTTATTCAGAACTCAAACATCTCTTAACCTTGTATGAGCATTGGAAGTTGTTCAGATTACATTTCCTAATAACTTTTTGTGTGCTCTTATGGAGTTTCACCTACACACACACAGCTTTAACGAAGGTTTCAAGGCGACCACATGAAGATTTATGATGCTCTTTCTTTGCATACATAGGTCCCTTTTTTAGTATTCTGATCTAACGATTCCAGCTATATCATCCTCCCCAAATCTAATCTTTATTTCAATCAAGCAGGACCATTGTGCTCTACTTGGCTTTCCTCTCCCTGCACCAGATATCTGAAAGTGCCTCCAGGCAGAAAACCAGGGCAATCACAGGGCTCACCTCATCTGTTTCTCTTTTCTCAGGAATCACTGAACCTCTGACCTTTGCTGCCATTTTCTGAAAATAATGACTGTTTCATATATTTCTGTCTAGATATTTACAGCCAAAGAGAAAGAACAGCACCAGTGATTCCACTCCATTATGGTTAGAAATCAAAGAACTTTTATATGTGTTTGTATGTATGATCTCTCAAAAATGTTTCTATTTTCTTTCAAATATTTCACATTCAAAATTTCACTGCCTTTTAAAAAAAAACTACAGTTGCAGTTTAAGACCAGAATCTTAACAACAACAACAACAACAATTGAAAGTGCTTCATGGATTCCTTTTTTGGGTGTTCCTGGACTATTTCATGAAAGCAGAGATGTTTATCCATCTTATATCACACATCTATCCACCTTTCAACTGTTCTATAAGAAAAACAGTTAATTTATGTTTGAGCCACTATAGTTTTAAGTCTCTTTTTTACAACTTAGCCTTTATGCTAAATGTTATAGAAATTCTTAGGACCAATAGAGTGGGTTATAAGATAAATCCAAAGCATTTCTATTAACTTAGGGGTAAGACAGAAAGCAGATAGGAAAGAGACATAGGTTGGTGATCCTTTCTAAACTATACTATACTATATACATTATACTAGCAAAATATGACCAGTTAAAAGAGAAACCAAGTGCCTACCAAGACTATAGTTCTAGCAGAAGCAGCTAGAAAAAGTCATAATATTGTAATGAATTGACTATTACTTGTTGTTTTAGGCCTGATAAATGAATGAATTTAGGCAAGAATTAGTTCATTTACAGGCAGAGAAAAAAAGAATACAACTCTGCTTAGGAAGGCTCTCTCTGACTACAGCCTACTTCTAACTTAATGGATAATCCAATAATACAGGATACCTTGAAGGAATAGAAAAGCCAGTTGCTTCTCTACAGCTAACAACAAAAAAACTGTATTCCAACAATCTCTCTTAAGAGTTCTAAGCTACATAACGAGAGCCTGCCTAGGAGCAAAAGTCAGATTAACCCCTACCCAAATGTACTGTTTCAAGTGGCCACAAGGTATGTTATTAAGTTAAGGGAGAGTTGGATGGTCTGAGGAAAATAACTAGTAAAGTTACTAGTTTGTAGGCTTAACAATTATGACCAAGTGAGATCTTTGGTACTGGTATTTTCACATATAGCTGACTGGAGGCAAACAGAATTGAAACCTACATTTTTTTTTTTTTTTTTTTTTTTTTTGTGGTAGGCGGGCCTCTCACTGTTGTGGCCTCTCCCTTTGCGGAGCACAGGCTCCGGACGCGCAGGCTCAGCAGCCGTGGCTCACGGGCCCAGCCGCTCCGCGGCATGTGGGATCTTCCCAGACTGGGGCACGAACCCGTGTCCCCTGCATCGGCAGGCGGATTCTCAACCACTGCGCCACCAGGGAAGCCCGAAACCTACATTTTTGAGGCAACTCTATTAGCAAAAAATACCACAAGCCTAGCATGCTTTACCCAGGGAGCCCAAGTTTGCACTGACAGGACACAGGGTGAGAATCCAGTGCATCCTCACATAAGGGTATGTTCTCCAACACCCATTTCCAATATAGACACAAAGGATGATAGATAAGGAATAATTCCCAAAAAAGCAAAGTCAGGGACTATGGAAAACAAAGGACAATGGAACTTCTCTCAGAAAGCAGAATTAGGATCCTATCAAGACCTTACTCCACTTCCAAAGCAAGAAGTCTTATTAATTATTGTAAGGACCAGGAACTTTCATGTGTATCCCATCCTTTTCTCTTCCCAGTAGGAGTTTTATAGTAGCTTTCCTGTCCCTACTTCAACATACATACAAGAAACAAGGCAAGAACATTAGAAAAGTTGTCTGTGGGTTTATAGGTTACCATATATAAGGAACCACATCTGGAACCGAAAGAGAGGACTTTACACCACCTGTTGAATGTGGCTTTGAGTCACAATCTTAATATATTGTGCAATACTGCCTAGAAATCTGGCAAAACCCAGTTTGTCATCTATCTAAACTGAAATTTTCAGTATTAGTTTAAAGAATTCATACATTAGATTGGCATATATGGTCTTGCTCTCCTACCATCTATCACTCCCTCCCCTTCAAAGAAAGGAAGAGAGAAAGAAAAAATGGAGAGGTTGGGGAATACTTATACATTCTATCAATACCGACCCCCGTTTCTCTTGTATGAAAAGAATTTTGAAAGTTAATAGTCTGTTAAATTGTCTTACCTGTATTTTAAAAATCCTCACATAACATCAAAATTAACAATTAGGGACATACAAATAAAGGAAATAAATGATTTCCAAACTAATCAAAATATATTTGCTAAAAGAACAGTCTGAAGTCATGCACATCATCAGTTCAACAAGCACTGTGTGTGTGTGTGTGTGTGTGTGTGTGTGTGTGTGTGTACATGCGTTTATATGTGTGCATGACTCTTTTGTTCAGGAAGCCAGGACATGGTATAGTGCTTCCAAACTATACACTGAATACGGGCGTGGCTGAAAGGGCAAGCAGGAATTCAGCAAGAGTTTTGTACTCCAAGCTCTGCAATTACAAATCTAAATCTACTCAGAGGAAGGATCACTTTTTTCTACTGCACACAAAAGGGCTTGGGATAGCCCTGCCAGCCACTATAATAAGCACTGAAAATAAATGAGATAAAAGAGGATTAGACTACCCTTGTTACTCAAAAAGATGGCTACCACTAACTCAGAATTGAGTGCAGGCATTTATGCTATAACAGCATATATGCATTCCTGAATAACTCCATGTTCTGTAAAATAAAAAGAGCTAAACCTATGGAAAAAGTAGAATTGGAGTGAGAGGACTCAAAATCTATGGAATTAAGGACTATGGAGTCCTAACAAAACAATAACAAGCCATATAAAAATATGAGTACAGTTGAGTTTCTACTGGCATTTGTATTAAGAGTAAGTCAATCCATCCTTTAAAGCTTCATTTCCTGGAGCTCGTTTTTTCCTTTGATGTGGGTCCTTGAAGACATTCACTTCTAATAGAGACCAGTTTAATAAAAATTAAAAATATCATCTGGAGATAGTTCCTTTGTATTAAAAAGAAATTGATTGATAAGGCTATCTTTACAACTTCTTCAACGAAACTTGTAACTTCCTCAGATCTTTTAACATAGTAGAATATACAGCAATTTTTTGTTAAAATTGTTAAGGTGCCAATAAACCAGCACCTTATTGTATTATAAAAGGTTACTTTTACAGAATATTCAGCATTTTTCTTATACTACTAACGCTTTCTCTTTAGTTGTGAAAAAGCTTGCCCCTGATATTTCCTAAACAATAACAGGTTCGAACTTGTTTGAGGGAAAAAAATCCAAGCTGAATTCCACATATTATTGACATCATTCCCCTGTATGCCAAATGTTAAAAGAAAACGATTTTCCTTCTCTGAAAAATTAAGTCAGAAACTTAGATATACATAAAGAGAAGAAGTACACTGGAGAATAACTAAGGGTAAAATAAGTTATTTTTCTTATTCTTAATGGATCTAACAGATAATGGATTTATTTGTTCAAAATAACAAGCAACAATGTAACCAATTAGGTATGCACATGTGTGTGTGCTTATAAATGCCTACATATGCTTATAAGTATAAATGAAATGAATGAAAGGAGTGATACAAGGGACAAAGACAACAGGATTTTTTGTTATTATAAGGTACTTGCAGTAACTGGGAAGAGTTATAGTATTATTTGAAAGTAAAGGTGGATTAGCTATAAAAATACATTGCAAACTTTAGGGTAACAACTAAAAAAATAAATAAGAAGTATAACTGATATGATAAGATAGGAAAGAAAGTAGAATTATATAAAATGTTCAATTAAAATTGTAAAAGGCAAAAAACTACAAAAGCCAGAAAATATATTGAAGACAAAAATAGGAGAAAACATGAGCAACAAATAGAAAACAGTGACAAATATGGTAGATATTAAGCTACTACATCAATAATCATTTTAAACATCAATGGTCTAAATACACTCATTAAAAGACAAAGATTGTCAGAGTGGATCAAAACACAAGACCTAACTAAATGTTGTCTACAAGAAACCCACTTTAAATATAAAGACACATATAGGTTAAAAGTAAGAGGGCAAAGTAGAAGGACCCTAAGCTCCTTTGGTGAGAACACCAAAATCACAACAATCTGCAGAACAACCACCCTCTACAACTAAAGACATAAAGACGGAAACACAACAAGACTTGTAGGAGGGGCAGACTCGTGATATCATCAAATCCCATACCACTGGTGGGTGACCCACAAACTGGAGAATAACTATATTACAGAGTTCTCCCACAGGGGAGTTCTGAGCCCCATGTGAGTCCCCCCTATCTAGGGGCCTGGCACCAGGAAGAGGAGCCCCCAGAGCATTTAGTTTTGAAGGTCAGTGGGGCTTGATTGCAGGAGTTCCACAGGCTTGGGGGAAATAAAGACTTCACTCTTAAAGGGCACACACAAAATCTCACACACACCAAGACTAAGGGCAAAAGCAGTAATTTGATGGGAGCCTGGGCCAGACCTACCTGTTGGTTTTGGATGGTCTCCTGGGGAGGTAGGGGGTGGCTGTGGCCCACTCCAGGGTCATAGACACTGGTGGTGGATATATCACGGAGCATTCATCAGCAAGTGAGCTCTCTAGGAGGCTGGCATTGTGGCACCAAGACCTGACCCCACCCAACAGCCTGCAGGCTCCAGAGCTGGGATGCCTCAGACCAAACAACAAACTGGGCGGGAACACAGCCCCACCAATCAGCAGCCAGGCTACCTAAAGACTTCCTAAGCTCACAGCCACATCTAGATATGTCCCTAAATATAGCCCTGTACACCAGAGGACCAAAACCCAGCTCCACCCAAATGCAGGCCAGACATTAGCCTGGGACCAGCTGGCTCCTGGACCTTGGCTGTCTACAGGGAAGTGCACTCCTGGGATGAATAGAATGTTTCCTATAGAGGGCTTCTTCTCCACAATCAAGAAATGTAACCAACCTACCACATACATAAAAATACAAATAGCAATTTACACAAAATTACACGACAGAGTAATATGCTTCAGCCAAAGGAATAAGATTAAACCACAAAAGAAGAACAAAGTGACATGGAGAGAGGCAGTCTCCCTGAGAAAGAGTTGACAGTAATGATCATAAATATGATCAAAGAACTTGGGAGGAGAATGGATGCATAGAGCAAGAAATTAGAAGTTTTTAATGAAGAGTTAGAAAATATAAAGAATGAAACAGAATTGTAAAATACGGGACTTCCCTGGTGGTCCAGTGGTTAAGACTGTGTGCTACCAATGCAGAGGGCACGGGTTCAACCCCTGGTCAGGGAACGAAGATTCCCACATGCTGCACAGTGTGGCCAAAAAAAAAAAAAAAAATTGAAGAATAACTGAAATGAAAAATACACTAGAATGAATCAAGAGTAGACTAAATGAGGCAGAAGGACAGATCAGTGAGATGGAAGACAGAGTAGTGGAAATCACTGCCGCTAAATAGAAATAAAAAAGAATGGAAAGAAATGAGGACAGTTTAAGAGACCTCTGAGACAACACGAAGCATGCTAATATTCGCATTATAGGGATCCTAGAAGGAGAAGAGAAAGAGAACGGGCCTCAGAAACTATTTGAAGAGATAATAGCTGTAAACTTCCCTATCCTGGGGTTGGAAACAATCACCCAAGTCTAGGAAGTGCAGCATCCCATGCAGAATTAACCCACAGAGGAATACACCACAACACATTGTAATCAAAATGACAAAAATTAAAGATAAAGAGAGGATATTAAAAGCAACAAGGGAAAAGCAACAAATAACATACAAGGGAACTCCAATAAGGCTATCAGCTGATTTTTCAGCAGAAACTCTGCAGGCCAGAAGGGAGTGACATGATATACTTAAAGTGATGAAAGAGAAAAACCTACAACCAAGAATACTCTACCCAACAAGACTCTCATTCAGATTTGATGGAGAAATCAAAAGGTTTACAAACAATCAAAAGCTAAAAGAATTCAGGACCACCAAACCAACTTTATAGCAAATGCTAAAGGAACTCCTCTAGGCAAAAAAGAAATGGTCACAACTAGAAACAAGAAAATTAGAAACTGGAAAAGCTCACTGGTAAAGACCAACATAGAATAAAGGTAGGAAATAATCCATGCACAAAGCTAGTAGGGAAGTTAAAAGACAAAAGTAGTAAAATTATTTGTATCCACAATAAGCAGTTAAGGGATATACAAAAACATTAGATATAAAATATATCAAAAACAATAATCATAAAGGGAGAACAGTTCAAATGCAGGGTATCTAAAATGAGTTTGAAATTAAGAGATCAGCAACTTAAAATAGCACATAAAAATATACACTGCTATACAAAAACCTCATGATAACCACAAAACGAAATCTATAGTAGCTATACTCACAAAAAAGAAAAAGGAATCCAAACATAACACAAAAGACAATCATCAAATCACAAGAAAAGAGAGTAAAAGAAGAAAGGGGGGAAAAAGACCTACAAATCCAAAATAATTAACAAAATGAGAATAGGAACATACATATTATTAATTACCTTAAATGTAAATGGACTAAATGATCCAGCCAAAAGACACAGAGTGGCTAAATGGATACAAAAACAAGGCCCATATATTTGCTGCCTACAAGAGACTCACTTCAGATCTAGAGACACATACAGAATGAAAGTGAGAGCATGGAAAAAGGTATTCCACGCAAATGGAAATCAAAGGAAAGCCAGAGTAGCAATACTTATATCATAAAAAGTTGACTTTAAAATAAAGACTGTCACAAGACAAAGAAGGACACTACATAATGATCAAAGGATCAATCCAAGAAGAAGATATAACAATTGGAAATCTATATATGTACCCAACATAACAGCACCTCAATAGATAAGGTAAATGTTAACAGACATAAAAGGAGAAATTGATAGTAACACAATAATAGTGGCGTGATAGTAACACCTCACTTACATCAATGGACAGATCATCCACACAGAAACTTAATAAGGAAAGGCAAGCCTTAAATGACCCATTAGACCAGATGGACTTAATTGATATTTAGAGAGCATTCCATCTGAAAGCAGCAGAATACACATTTTCTTTCAAGTGCACATGGAACATTCTCCAGGATAGATAACACCCTGGGCCACAAAGCAAGCCTTGGTAAATTTAAGAAAACTGAAATCACATCAAACATCTTTTTGGACCACAACACTATGAGGCTAGTAATCAACTACAAGAAAAAAACCCACAAATACATGGAGGCTAAACAATATGTTTAACTAAACAACCAATGGATCATTGAAGAAATCAAAGAGGAAATCAAAAAATACTTAGAGACAAATGAAAATGAAAACATGACAATCTAAAACCTATGGTATGCAGCAAAAGCAGCTCTAAGAGGGTAGTTTTTAGCAATACAACCGTACCTCGGGAAACAAGAAAAATCTCAAATAAACAACCTAATCTTACACCTAAAGAAACCAGAGAAAGAAGAACAAAACCCAAAGCTAGTAGAAGAAATCATAAAGATCAGACCAGAGAGAAATGAAATAGATACTAAAATAAAAAACAGAAAAGATCAATGAACCTAAAAGCTGGTTCTTTGAAAAGGTAAACAAAATTGATAAACTGTTAACCAGACTCATCAGGGAAAAAAGACAGAGGGTCCAAATTAATAAAATCAGAAATGAAAAAAGAGGAAATTACAACTGACACCACAGAAATAGAGTGGATCATAAGATACTACAATAAACAACTATACATCAATAAAATGGACAACCTAGAAGAAATGGATAAATTCTTAGAAAGGTACAATCTCCCAAAACTGAACCAGAAAGACACAGAAAATATGAACAGACCAATTACCAGTTACAAAATTGAATCAGTAATTAAAAACTCCCACCAAGCAAAAGTCAGGAACAGATGGCTTCACAGGTGAATTCTACCAAATATTTAGAGAAGAGTTAACATCTATCATTCTCAAACTATTCCTGAAACTGCAAAGGAAAGAACACTTCCAAACTCACTCTATGAGGCCACTATCATCCTGACACCAAACCTAGACAAAGATATCACAAAAAAAGAAAATTATAGGCCAATATCACTGATAAAAATAGATGAAAAATCCTCAGCAAAATACTAGCAAACCAAACCCAACAATACATTAAAAGGATCATACACCATGATCCAGTGGGATTTATCCCAGTGATGCAAGGATTTTTCAATATCTGCAAATAACTGAATCTGACACACCACATTAAAAAATTGAAGCATAAGAACCACATGATCATTTCAATAGATGCAGAAAAAGTTTTTGACAAAATTCAACATTCATTTATGATAAACACTCTTCAGTAACCAGGCAGAGGCAACTGACTTCAACATAATAAAGGCCATATATGACAAACCCACAGCTAACATCATACTCAATGATGAAAAACTGAAAGCATTTCCGCTAAGATCGGGAACAAGACTAGACTGCCCACTCTCACCACTCTTATTTAACAAAGTTTTGGAAGTCCTAGTCACAGCAATCAGAGAAGAAAAAGAAATGAAAGGAATCCAAATTGGAAAGTAAGAAATAAAACTGTCGCTGTTTGCAGATGACACAATGCTATACACAGAAAATTCTAAAGACACTACCAGAAAACTACTAGAGCTCATCAATGAATCTGGTAAAGCTGCAGGATACAAAATTAATATACAGAAATATGTTGCATTTTTATACTCTAAAAGAGAAAGTAAGGAAACAACCATAATATTCTGATGAAAGAAATTGAAGATGACACAAACAGATGGAAAGATATACCATGTTCTTGGATTGGAAGAATCAATACTGTTAAAATGACCATACTACCCAAGACAATCTACAGATTCAATGCAATCCTTAGCAAATTAACAATGGCACTTTTCACAGAACTAGAGCAAAAAAACTTTGAAATTTGTATGGAAACACAAAGACCCCAAATAGCCAAAACTATCTTGAGAAAGAAGAATGGAGCTGAAGGAATCAGGCGCCCTGACTTCAGACTAAACTACAAAGCTACAGTAATCAAAATACTATAGTACTGGCACAAAAACAGACACATAGATCAATGGAACAGGAGAGAAAGCACAGAAATGAACCCACACACTTATGGTCAATTAATTGACAACAAAGGAGGCAAAAATATAAAATGGGGAAAAGACAGTCCCTTCAATAAGTGATGCTGGGAAAACTGGACAGCTACACGTAAAAGAATGAAATCAGAAAATTGTCTAACACCATATACAAAAATAAACTCAAAATGGATTAAAGACCTAAATGTAAGACCAGATACTATAAAACTCTTAGAGGAAAATATAGGCAAAACACGCTTTGACATAAATTGCAGCAATATCTTTTTCAATCTGTCTCCTAGAGTAATGGAAATAAAAACAAAATAAACAAATGGGACCTAATGAAACTTAAAAGCTTTTGCATACCAAAGGAAACCATAAACAAAACAAAAAGACAACCTACAGACTGGGAGAAAATATTTGCAAACGATGCTACCAACAAGGGATTAATTTCCAAAATACATGAACACCTCATACAGCTTAATGCCAGTAAAACAAACGACCCAACTGGAAAATAGGCAGAAGACCTAAATAGACATTTCTCCAAAGAAGACATACAGATGGCTAACAGGAACATGAAAAGATGCTCAACATCACTAATTATTAGATCAATGCAAACCAAAACTACAATGAAGTATCACCTCACATCAGTCAGAGCCATCATTAAAAACTCTACAAACAATAAATCTTGGAGAGGGTGTGGAGAAACAGGAGCTCTCCTATAGTGTTGGTGGGAAAGTAAATTGGTGCAGTCACTATGGAGAACAGTATGTAAGTTCCTTAAAAAACTAAAAATAGAGTTACCATATGATCCTGCAATCCCACTCCTGGGCATATATCCAGAGAAAACTTTAATTTGAAAAGATATATGCACCCAGTGTTCATAGCAGCACTATTTACAATAGCCAAGACATGGAAGCAACATCAACAGATGAATGGATAAAGAAGATATGGTATATATATACACAATGGAATATCACCCAGCCATAAAAAAAGAATAAAATAATGCCATTTGCAGCAACATGAATGGACCTAGAGATTATCATATTAAGTGAAGTAAGTCAGACAGAGTTAAGACAAATATCATATGATGTCACTTATATGTGGAATCTTAAAATATGATACAAATGAACTTACTTACAGAAAAGAAACAGACTCACAGACACAGAAAACAATTTTATGGTTACCAAAAGGGAGGGGGAGAGATAAACTAGGAGTTTGGGATTAACATATACACACTACTATATACAAAATAGGTAAACAACAAGGACCTACTGTATAGCACAGGGAACTATACTTAATATCTTGTAATAACCTATAATGGAAAATAACCTAATATATACATAAATATATATATGACTCAATCACTTTGCTGTACACTTGAAGGTAACACAACATTGTAAATTAACTATACTTCAATTAAAAAAAATAATAATTTTTTAATGTACAAGGCTAACAGGTCCAGAGGGAGAACTGTAACCATTAATCTCACTAATAAATAACTACTATACTTAAAAAAAAAGAAAAAAAAACTAAACTGAAGAGACAGAGAAAGTTAGGCCATGCTAACACTAATCAAAAGAAAGTGGGTGTAGGTATGTTAATTTCAGGCAGAGCAAACTTCACAGCAAGAAAAGTTATCATGGATAAAGAGGGGTATTACATAATAATGAAAGGGTCAACACTTCAAGAAGATAACAATCCTTAATGTGTATGCATCTAACAAAGAGCATCAAACTATGTAAGGCAAAACTGATTGATGACTGCAAGAAGAAATAGATGAATCCACTATTATACTGGAGACTTTAACATTCCCTCTGTCAGAAATGTGCAGATCCAACAGGCAGAAAATCAGTAAAGACAGAGATGAACTCAACAGCACCAGTAATCAGCTGGATATATTTGACACCTATAGCCTACTTCACCCAACAACAGCAGATTACACATTTTTCTCAAGCTAACATTAAACATTCACCAAAAGAGACCATATTCTGGGCCATAAAACACACTTCAACAAGTTTTAAAAAACAGAAATTATATAATGTCTGCTCTCAGGCCACAATGGAATTAAATTAGAAATCATTAACAGAGAGGTTAACCGGAAAATCCCAAAATACTTGGGAGATTAAACAACACACTTTTAATTAATACATGGGGTGAAGAAGAAATCTCAGGAGAAATTTTAAAATACTATGAATGAAAGGAAAATGCAAATACAAGTCTCAAAATTTGTGGGATACAGTGGAAACTGTGCTTACAGGGAAAAGCATAAGAGAAAGAACAGAATTTACAGCATTGAATTCATACATTAGAAAATAAGAGATCTAAAAATCAACCATCTAAGCTCCACTTTAGGAAACTAGAAAAAGAAGTGCAAGTTAAATCCAAAGTAAGTAGAAGAAAATAAAAATCTGAGCAGAAATCAATGAGACTGAAAACATGAAATCAACTGAGAATAATCAACAAAACCAAAAAATGGTTCTTTGAAAAGATCGGTGAAGTCAATAAACCTTTGTCCAGGATAACTAGAATTAAAGAGAGATGACAGAAATTACTGATATCAGAAATGGAAGAGGAGACTTCACCACAGATCCTATGAACCCTAAACAGATAAAAAAGGAGTATCATGAACAACTGTAAGTTCACTAATTTGATAATGTAGAGGAAATGGGCCAATTCCTTGAAAGGTAAAATCTGCGAAATCTCAAACAAGAAGAAATAAACAATCTGAATAGGCCTGTATCTGTTAAAGAAATTAAATCAATAATTAGTAACCTTCCAAAACAGAAAGCAGCAGGCCCAAATGGGTTCACTGATAAATTCTACCAAAAATTTAAAGAAGAAATTTTACAAATTCTCTAGAATCTCTTTCAGAAGAGAGAAGGAGAGTGACTACTTCCTAACTCATCTATGAGGTCACATTACCCTAATATCAAAACCAGATAAAGCTATTACAAGAAAAATACAATCTTATGAAGATAGACACAAAGAACCACAAAATGTTAGCAAATTGAATTTTAAAATGTATAAAAAGACTTACATACCATAACCAAGTGGGATTTATCCTAGGTATGCAAAGCTGGTTCAACATTCAAAATCAATTAATGTGATCCATCATATCAACAGGCATCATATTATCATATCAATATCACATCATTACATTATATCACATCAAAGAGAAAACAATCACATGACCATACCAGTAGGTGCACAAAGACCATTTCACAAAGTACAACACACACTCACAATAAAAACTCTTAGGGGCCTTCCCTGGTGGTGCAGTGGTTGAGAGTCCGCCTGCCGATACAGGGGACACGGGTTTGTACCCCAGTCCGGGAAGATCCCACATGCCGCGGAGTGGCTGGGCCTGTGAGCCATGGCCGCTGAGCCTGCACGTCCGGAGCCTGTGCTCCACAACGGGAGAGGTCACAACAGTGAGAGGCCTGCATACCGAAAAAAAAAAAAAAAAATAGAGTCTAAAAAAAAAAAGTAAACTAGAAAAAGAGGGAATTTCCTCAACCTGATAAAGATTATCTACCAAAAACTTACAGCTACATCATACTTAATTGTAAGAGAGTAGAACCTTTCCCACTAAGATCAGGAACAAGACAAGATATCCCCTCATCTCTCCTTTTCAACATTGTACTGGAAATCGTAGCTAAAGCAATAAGACAAGAAAAGGAAATAAAAGATATACAAGTTTGTAAGGAAGAAATAAAACTGTTCACAGATGACATGATTATCTATGGGAAGAATCCAAAAGAATCATTTTTTAAAAGCCTACAATTAATAAGCAATTATAGCAAGGTTGCAGGATACAAAGTTGATACACAAAAGTCAACTGCTTTCCCATATACCAGCAGTTAAAAAGCAGAATTTGAATTAAAAGCACATTACCACCCCCAAAAATGAAATAGATATCAAAGAAGAACTAAAACATTAAAGATATCAAAGAATTAAAAAATTAGAGAGATATTCCATATTCATGGATAGAAGATTCAGTATTGTCTGTACACCAGTTTTTCCCAACTGCATCTATAGATTCAATGCAATGCCAATCAAAATGCCAGCAAGCTGTTTTGTGGAAATAAACAAAATGATTCTAAAGTTTATATGGAGAGGCAAAAGACCCATGATAGCCAATACAATACTGAAGGAGAACAGCAAAGTCAGAGGATTGACACTATCCATATTCAAGACTTAGTATAAAGCTACAGCAATCAAGACAATGTGGTATTCACAAAAGAACAGACACATATAAACCCCCCAAATAAAAGATATAAAGCCCCCAAATAAATTCACAAAAATATGGTCAACTGGTTTTTGACAAAGATGTGAAAGCAATACAGTGGAGAAAGGGCAGTCTTTTCAACATATAGTGTTGGAAAAACTAGACATCTACACGTAAAAAAAAAAAAAAAGTATCTAGACATAGACCTCACACTCTTCCCAAGAATTAACTCAAAAATGATCATAGAACTAAATGTAAAAACACAAAACTATAAAATTCCAAAAAAGATAACATAGGAGAAAATCTAGGTGACCTTGCATATGGTGATGACACTTTAGACAAAACAAAGGCATGATCCATGAAAGAAATAATTGACAAGCTAGACTTCATTAAAATTAAAAACTTCTCCTCTGTAAAGGACACTTGAAAGAGAATGAGAAGGCAAGCCACAGACTGGGAGAAAACACTTGCAAAAGATATATATAATAAAGGACTATTATCTGAAATCTACAAAGAACTCTTAAAACTCAATCCAATTAAAAAACAGGCAAAAGACTTGAACAGACACATCACCAAAGAAGATATATATATATATATATATATATATATATATATGGCAAGTAAGCATATGAAAAGATGTTCAACATCATATGTCATTTGGGAATTGCAAATTAAAACAACAATAAGATACCACTACACATCTGTTATAATAGCCAAAATCCAAAACACTGACAACACCAAATGCTGGCAAAGATGTGGAGCAACAGGAATTGTCATTCATTGTTGGCTGGAATGCAAAATAGTATAGCTACTTTGGAAGACAGTTTGGCAGTTCCTTACAAAACTAAACATACTCTTACCATATAATCCAGCAATTGGACTCCTTGGCATCTACCCAAATGAATTGAAAATGTATGTCCACACAAAAACTAGCATGCAGATATTTATAGCAACTTTATTCATAATTTCCAAAACCTAGAAGCAACCAAGACACCTTTCAACAAGTGACTGGATAAACTGTGGTTACAGGCAGACAATGGAATATTATTCAGTGCTAGAAAGTAATGAGCTATCAAGCCAGGAAAAAGACAAGGGAAAAACTTAAATGCATAGTACTAAGTAAAGAAGCCAATCTAAAAAGGCTACATACTGTATGATTCCAACTATATGACTTTCTGTAAAAGATAAAACTAAGGAGATAGTAAGATTAGTGGTTGTCAGGGGTTATGAGGGAGGAAAGGATGAACAGGCAGAACACAGAGGACTTACAGGGCAGTGAAACTATTCTGTGTGATACTACAATGGTAGGTACATGTTATTGTACATTTGTCCAAACCCATAGAATGTACAATACCAAGAGTAAACCCTAATGTAAACTATGGACTTTGGGTAATAATGATGTGTCTATGGAGGTTCACTGATTGAAACAAATAGTACCACTATGGTGGGGGATGTTGATAGTGGGAGGAGTTTGTATGAGTTGAGGGGGAAAGGGTTATATGGGAACTATCTGTACTTTCTGCTTAATATTGCTGTGAACCTAAAACTGCTCTAAAATAAATTTTACTAGTTAAAAAAAAATAAAACAATGAGCTTATTTTAATTGAAGTATTACTTTCCTCAGCAATGTACCTATGCCACAATATATTTCTTTACTATTTTGTAGCTATTAATCTGTTTCACAATAACATTTTTGAATTTCTGCTCTTCACTTCCCTTTCGTCACAAATTGTCACTCAACTATCATTGCAATTTCTCAAGGACTGTTTTCCATTCTACTTTTTCTGTTTCCCAACAAGTAAAATAAAACAAATAAAATAAGACTTCCCCCATCTAGTTATGAAGTGTAGAGAATTTAAAAGGTGATAAATACAAAACAATTGGTCAACTTGATATTACACAGGTATAAAAGTACTCTTATTTGCAATTTATTAATATAATGTTATTTGTCTCTTTACTCTCTGAATGTCACACTGAGCTCATACTCCTATTTATCAAATTTCTCAAAGGGAAATTCATCACCTGTTTTTTTTCTTTCTACTGGCAAAACAGGAAGTGTTTATATAGAAAACTGAGTATTCATTTCTGCAGCTCTGCAAGAAACTATTTACTTAGCTCTTTCCCGTCTTTCAATCCAGAGTCACCTCACAGCTTATAATTAAACAACTCTCCCTTCTTTCTTAGTAAATATCTGATTTTGTTTAAAAGAATTTCCTTATCAAGACAGCCAATTTACACACTGAAGTAAAAACTAAAAAGAAAATTTGAATACATGGAAACTAATTTGGAAAAAAGAACAGATTTTTCTCCAAACATCCAAGATGGTTGAGTGATCTGGAAGATACTGGCAGATTTCCTCAAATAAGACAAGAAGCCACGTTTCTTCCTTTTTCTTACAACATTGAAGGATCAGAACATGCCTTTGTTAAAATCTATGAGTTTTCCCACATGCATCCTGGAAGAAAGTAACTAATCATCATTTCCCAGAAGAGAAGAAAAAACAAATAAATAAAAGCTAGAACTCTAAGGCCTTACCACCAGATGAGAGGTAACATAATTGTAGCACAGTATGTCGAACCCACCCACATCCCTTCACACATACCAGTTCAGCAGATACAGACCTGACTTCCAACTGCCAGAACATGCATTTCTTTGAGGGCTTTTTGGTGTTGGTGCTTAAGCATTCTTTGTCACTCAAGTGGCAGGACAGAACTGCCAGGGAATTAATAAAACCAGGGACAGGAGTAGTCTTCACCCAGTAACTGATGGGATTTGATGTACAAATACTCCAGCTTCTTCACCTCTCAAATGATTAACTCAGGCATGTATTTTACACTGGTTCCCCAAGTTTTCCATGGGATATTAAGCTCCAGTCTTCTACAACCACAAACTGCTTAATAAGGCACTCTTTATTGGCTATCAAATCAGTGCCTTATTAGGCATAGGTACTTTATATTTATTATTTCATCTAATCATCTCCAGAACTCTTTAAGGTAGACCAAAAAAGAGGAATCTGATTCAGTGGGTTAAGAATAACCTAACCATTGCTCAGAGTCACAGAGCAAGCCACAACTGTAACACAAGTATGTCCAGAACTTGTGCTCCTTCAACAAAGGGACAGAACATGGAGGGGGGAGATTCCATTCATATTATAAGGATTATATCTCAAACCTACAAAAAATATAAAGTCCTCCTGTTTTGCTTTGCAAAGTAAATTGACTTTTTTTAAAAGTGTCTAATGCACACTAGTCTTTCAGCCAAAAGTTATGTTTAAAGTGTATCAGTAATGTCATTATAAATTAATCTACTGTCTACACATAAATATATATTTTAAATAACTAGTAATGGCTAATGTGAGTACTTTCCAATTTCTTAAAACCATCATATTCCTTCACAGGTAAATTTCCTGATGAGAGTGATGGAGTGAAGGAATTTGTTTTTCTTATATGAGCTATAAACTAAAAAAAAAAGAGAGACATTAGTTATCATATAATCTAAGATTTTTAAGATAAACATAATACACATATCAATTTTGCTTATCAAAATTAAAATTTTAAATATTAGAATAAAAGAATGACTTTCAAATGTCCATATTTTGGCATATTTTATTCATTCATTCATCCAACACACACTCATGCATGTTCTAAGATGTATAAGATACATCCTGTGACCAGTTTCTTACTAGAGACCAAGGAAGAAAGGAGGGAAAAATCAAGTAAAGATATACTGCAGAATGGAAGAAGAAAAAATAAAACATATAGAAAGAGAAAATTTTACAGACTGCCAACCTCAATATTTGTACCTTTACAGCTACATACACAAAAACAGAAAAATTCATTCATTTACTCAACAAACACCAAACAACCACTAAAAAGCAGACAGTGCTAGGAACTGGGTATACAATGACAGAAAAAGTAGTACTTGCCTTTAAGTTGCTTAAAATTAAGTTGAATAGCAAAGGAAGCTATCAAAAAATCAAAAGGCTGAATACTAAATGGAAAAATATATTTGCAAATGATACATCTGATAAAGGGTTAATATCCAAAATATACAAAGAACTAATACAACTCAACATCAAAACAAACAACCTGATTAAAAACTGAGCAGAGGACCTGAATAGACATTTTTCCAAAGAAGACATACAGATAGCCAATAGGCACATGAAAAAGTGCTCAGCATCACTAATCATCAGAGAACTGCAAATCAAAATCACAATGAGCTATCACTTCACACCATTAGAATAGTTATTATCAAAAAGACAAGAAATGACGTGTTGATGAGGATGCAGAGAAAAAGGACCCTTGTGCTCTGTTGTTAGGAATGTAAATTTGTGCAGCCACTATGGAAAACAGTATGGAGGTTCCTCAAAAAATTAATGATAGAACTACCTTATGATCCAGCAATCCATTCCCTGGTATTTATCCAAAGAAAATGAAAACACTAACTCGAAAAGATATGTGCACTCCCATTTTCATTGCAGCATTATTTACAAGAGCCAAGACATGGAAGCAACCTAAGTGTCCATCCATAGGTGAATGGAGAAGTTTTTTTAAAATATATATACATATATACATACAATGGAATATTATTCAGCCATAAAAAATGAAATCTTGCTATTTGCAACAATATGGATGACTCTAGAGGTTATTATACTAAGTGAAATAATCAGATGAATATCATATGATCTCATATATGGAATCTAAAAAACAAGACAAGCAGGACAAAACAAAAACAGACTAATAAATACAGAGAATAAAAAGGTGGTTGCCAGAGGGGGAGGGTGTGGGGTGGTGGGGGAAAGAAGTGAAGGGGATTAAAAAGGTATATACCTCCATTTATAAAATAAATAAAGCACGGAGATGTAATATACAGCATAAGGAATATGGTTGATAATATTGTAATAACTTTGTATGGGGACAGATGGTTACTAAACTTACTGTGGTGATTACTTCAAAATGCATGTAAATGTCAAATCACTACACAGCATACCCAAAACTAACATAATATTGTACATCAATTATATTTCAATAATAAAAAACCCTGCCCATTAGCTCTTCTCAACAACAAAATGTAAATAACTTACAGCATTTACCTACTAAATGTTATTAAATTGAATTACTTCAAAAACATTATAAATAGAAAACCTGATAAATTTCTGGACTTCTTATAGAACACATTTGCTTAATAATGTATAAGAATCATTGATATAATGTTGACAAAGTTGGATGGTCCAACAGAAAGTGCATAGGTTTAAAGTTTCACATACATGGGCAAGAAGCCTAGTTCCACCACTTATCTGGCTTTTTCACCACAGGAAAGTCACTTAGCCATGCTGAGCCTTTTTCTTATTAAGCGAAATAAAGATAACAACAATTACCTCCCATGGTTGTTGAAAGGATTAAATAATATATCAAATGTAAAGTAAATAGCACAATGCCAGTTAGAAAAGTATGTCCTCAATAACTATTAGCTCTCGTTCAAATCCATTTCAAATATAGTGATAACAGAACACCAAAAGCCTGGAATGCTCAATTTGTTTTATATTTTACTCCTCACTATAAAAATTAATATACTGACCTTCTATTTATTAGTAAAAATTAATGTATTCCACTTCTAATTCTATAATGATTCTCACTTATCTTTGAGAATTTGATAAAAATGATGAACTTCTTCCTCCCCAAATACCACATATATACACAGTATTTTGCATCAATTTAGGGACATTAACAGATTCTCTGATAGATTAGAAACTATATTCTAGCTGGCTGTTTAAAATAAAATTAATTCAAATTAAATAAAATTAAAAATTCAGTTCTGGGCTTCCCTGGTGGCACAGTGGTTAAGAATCCGCCTGCCAATGCAGGGGACATGGGTTCAGGCCCTGGTCTGGGAGGATCCCACATGCCGCAGAGCAACTGAGCCCATGTGCCACAACTATTGAGCCTGCGCTCTAGAGTCTGTGAGCCACAACTACTGAGCCCATGTGCCACAACTACTGAAGCCCACGTGCCTAGAGCCTGTGCTCTCCAACAAGAGAAGCCACCACAATGAGAAGCCTGTGCACCGCAATGAAAGAGTAGCCCCCGCTCGCCGCAACTAGAGAAAGACTGTGTGCAGCAATGAAAACCCAATGCAGCCAAAGATAAATAAATAATTAATAAATTTAAAAAAAATTCAGTTCTTCAATTGTACTGGCCACATTGCAAGTGCTCAATAGCCACATGAGGCTAGTGCCTACTGGATAACACAGATATAGAACATTTCCATCATCCCAGAAACTTCTATCAGAGCTGTTCTGGAGTATTAAAATGGTATGATAAGTAAAACTATTTTTCTCTGTGCTTCTGTTTTGTTTTGTTTTATAAAATATCTAGGTATCTCTCTTTGAAGCAGATTCCCAAGAGGATAGAGGATGTGAATATTTTGCCTATCACTGAATCTCTAGGGTCCAGCACATAATAAGCATTCAATAGGTATCTAAGAGCTGACATTATAATTTTGTTTTGGTTACATTAATCTAGCAAAAATTGTCTAAATTGGTAAAGACCAGAGCTGAAAGCTGTGAATATGAGCATATAAATAGTTAAAAAAAATTTTTTTAAGTAGCAGGTCAATATATATGTACTGCCAACTGATAAACTCCAGTGAGGGCTACCTACACAGACTTTAAATTTTTCTAGCTATACATTTTGGCTAGATAACTTAAGCAAAATTCTAAGCCCTGTCCACAGCCTATTCTATTCAAGAACAGGAAAAATATATATTTATAGCTAATTATTTTTCATTATTCCTATCTGGGTTTTTTTTCCTAGATAGAGCAGTTGGATAACTTATTTTTAAATAGTATGTATATATTCACAGACCGTCATTTTTAACAAAAGAAACATTTTAAAAATTCACCAAAGTTTTATAACTTAAAGATTATGGCATTAAGATTTTAGAAAATCTATTTCTTTTCAACATATATTGAAAGCAAGACAAAATTGCTGCTATATACATAACAGTAAAAGGTCTAATAATAATTTGGCACTTACACTGACACATTTTTTCTAATGGTATATTCATCCAAATCGTCATCAGAGCTGCTATCAGTTGCATCAGAATCCAGACCCTCTTCAACATGAGACAACAGCCCTGTAGCAGACAGTGCAAATCTTTGGATTTCTGCAGCTGTACACCGTGCAAAGCCATTTTTTGTATCATTCCACAATTTATTCTCTGCAGTCAATAAGTTGATGTCTGGTTTAATTTCAGTGCATTTAGGTAAACTGTTATCCAAAATTGTGGTAGGTTCATGAAAAGTCTTCATTTTGGGGAGTTGATGTTCCATAGAAAATTTCATTTGCTGACCACAGTGCTTAACAACATGCTTTGCCAGGAGCATCTGCAAATGTTTCTGAGTTCTTCTAGCCTGGCTAAGTAAAATTTTCTGTTTGCTTACACAATGAAGTAAACGAGCATTCACTTCCTCCTCTTTTCCAGCAGTTGAGGAACTAATAGGCACGTTTGAGTGGTCAGGCCCAATTTTGTTTTGAGCACAGTGCAATAAACCCTTTTTAATCTCAGCGTCACTATCTTTACCCAAAAGTGCATTCTTTTGGTACCACTTACAGTTTTTCAGTTGTCCTTTATCTACATTAGTGTCTTTGGTTATATCTGAATCCAAAATAGTTTGTACATCTGTCATGCACTGACTTGTGGTATCTGACAGAGGTTCCTTTTTGATGAACTCTTCAGAAGGAGAATGACAGATTTTACTGAGCTGAATGTTGCTACCATTACACACTATGTTTTTCAGCTTATTGCAGTGGGGTTCCCCTAATTTCTTTTGTTTATAATTCTCACTGTATTTATTTAATGTAGCATTAGAACTCATTAAAAGAACAGTCTGGTAATGTTTTGAAGACTGAGGGGAGCCAAAATGTTTTAAATTCACAAAATTAGTGCTAAGAGTAGGTTCAGGAGTTGGAAATCCCAGCATCTGAGAGAAAGTGTCTCCTTTTAGCTTTTCATCTACAGTTCTTGGACCTTCCATGCATAGCATCTTGTCCGACTCCATGGTACTTGGTAAAGATGAAAAGCAGATACCCTTTGTTGCTGCCTCCCTCAGAGCTGGGGTCATGGCGAATCCTGCAGATAATTACTGCAAACCTAAAATAATGTAAAAATAAATGATCAAATATCAAGAAAAAAGTTTTATGCTTATACTT
Organism: Kogia breviceps; assembly: GCF_026419965.1. Lineage (NCBI taxonomy): Eukaryota > Metazoa > Chordata > Mammalia > Artiodactyla > Physeteridae > Kogia > Kogia breviceps. Next base: position 175,376,715 of record NC_081311.1, read on the forward strand.
TCCCCAAGGGCAACACTTTCAATGTCTCTGATTAAAAAGTGAATGGAACTAAATTCCTCCTCTATTCCCCAACTCCTAACATTATCTCTGCTCTTTGCTAGCACATAAGGAATTCAATAAGGACTATTCTTCATTCTGACTGTGGGCCTAATACCCAAAACTCCAGTGAAAGTTGCACAGTGCCTAGTATTTAAGAGTTAGACAAATATTTGTGAATGCAATTCCATCTCAGGATTCCATTTTTTGGACAATGTTTGGTGAGACTTAAAAGAAAAATCCAAACTGGGATTCATACTTGAAAATGTGACTCAATCCCACACTTTCAGCCAAAAGTATTATTTTTATAAAATATAATAAATTGCTCAAAACCTTCATTTCTCAATTTAAACTTCACAATCTGAACAGTATTAATAATAATAACTAAAATGTAGGAAATACGGTAATAAGATATAAATGAACTGAACTACAAAAAAAGTATATAATTGGGAACTCCCTGGTGGTCCAGTGGTTAGGACTCTGCACTTTCATTGTCAGGGTAAGGGTTCAATCCCTGGTCGGGGAACTAAGATCCCACAAGCCTCACAGCACAGAAAAAAAAAAAAAAGTATATAATTTCACAGGTGCTAAAAATAATGTGGTAGTAAAAACTAGCCTAATCTGCAGTGTGCAAAATTTTTTTTCTGAAAGAGCATCTGCAATCATTATTTTCCTTTTCACAAATGGATAGTCACCAATTATCATTATAGAAGCTCTTACTCCTGCCTGAAAAAATAGGGGGGAATGTAACAGATGACACTAAAGATTAATCCCATAATTAAACAATATTTATTGTATTTTATCAAAAGAAAAAGTATAAAACCATATATTCTGACTCATAAAAATGTTAATCTAGTACTATTAAAAATTATGATCGAAGAGTTAGTGAAAAACATTTTCTTCATTAACAATTACAAGTTTTTGAAGATACTGTGGAACTATGATACTCCATAATTTTTGTTTCAATGCACATGACAGTTAATAGCCATTTAAATGGCCACACTCCCATACTGTATGTCCCCAGGAGGTAGCTGTAACTCTAGACCCTTCATTCTTGTTTAAAAACACACAACCAAAAACTGATTCTTTGCAAAGACTAATAAGAATGATCAAAAGGAACAAAAGGCACAAAAACTTCTATGCAATTAAAATAAAAATCTACACACAGGGTTAAGAGCAAGTGATAGACTAGAAGATAACTACATCATATATCATTAGACAAAGGATTAGTATCCAGAATATATTAAGAACTCCTAGAAACAGGCAAAGGTTACAACAGTCGGACACTTCAAGGATGATGACCTCCAAATGGTCATTAAACATATACTCAACTTTACCAGTAATAAATGAAATGCAGATTAATAATGCAAGAGACAAGTTTTCTAATCACCAAATTGAAAAGAGGGTTTTAAGTCTGAAAATATCACTTACCATGGGAACATGGGTAAATAAGATTTCTCACATCTATTTGAACTATGAATTGATTCTATAATTTGACAATAATGTGGAAAATGTGTTTGTCACAGGTACACAAGAGACCAGTGTTTGTATGAGCAAAACGCTCTTCCAAAGCAACCTAGATATCTAACAGTGAGAGAATGGATATTAAAACATGATGGAATACTAGAATAGCAGTTAAAAAAAAATGACCTAGATCTGTATGTATCAATATGGAAAAACCTCAAAAACAGAATAAAGTTTAAAAAAAAAAGAAATGATGCAGAATATATATAGTATGGTACCATATAAATAAAACACAAACAGAAAAACATACCATATTTATGTACATATACATGTGTATGTTTATGTGTTTACAAGAATAAAAAACAAACCAGAAAAATACCCACCAAAGTTGTAACAGTAGTTGCATCAGGTAAGTTCCATGAAACAGAACTAAGAATGGTGTTTTAAGAGGAGCTGAATTTTAACTACGATATTTTATTACTTGGGGGAAAAAGATTAAATGAAATATACCGTTGTTAATTCTGTGATAAAAATAAATGTTTGCTTTTTTTTTTACTGTATAATGTCTCCAAAAAATGTAGATTTCTGTGTAATTTTCTATCTCAAAATTTATACACTTTTATATAGTGCCTCAAAAATAATAAATCTTATATGTAACAGATTTTCATTTATTCTAAGTCCAAAACAAATAGGAAAACAAAAATAACCATAATATTGGGTTTTCTTTTAAAAAATATATTTTGCACTCTACTTTTATGAGAAATAGAAAAATAATTATAAAACAAGCTAGCGTTGGGAAATTTTTTTTTCAAGATGCAGTCTGTCACTTGATCAACTCAATGACCTATAACTTCTAATTTATAAACATTTACAATAGTATTTAAATAACTACATTGGCTCTTTGAGGGAAACTGCCCTAATCACAGTTCTCTCTGAGGTAATCATATTCAAAAGATACTATACTCTATCCCCTCCTTACTCACCTTCTCTCTTTCAAAAATTTGAACAGGGTGCTAAGGATATAATCAAAGTGGCTAGCAGCAGGGGCAGAAGGTGAAATAAGAAGAAGCAGTGGAGTTCATCTTAGGCCCTGGATAAACTAAAGATAAGGGGAAACTAAAAATAAGAAGCCGAAAAAAGATACTAGATTAATAGATAAGAAATGGAGTTGGTAGAAAAAAGAGAAGGGAAAGAAATGTAGACATTGAGAGTGGCTAAGGAACCTTTATGGTAGAGAACTAGAATAAAACATACACATAAAAACTCTGGTAAGATCTCTAGGGCTTACTTGGTATGATAGGCAGCTTCTAAAGTGATCTTAATAATCCCCATCTCCTGGTATTCATGCCTTCGTGTAATCCTCTCCTCTCAAGTGTGGACTGGATTTAGTGATTTGCTTCTAGCAAACAGAATACAGCAGAGATAATGGGATGCCACTTTTAACATTAGGTTACAAAGATACTGTGGCTTCCATCTTGTCACCCCTCTCATTCAGGAGCACCAGCTGCCATGATGTCAGCTGGGAAGACCATTAGGGCAAAGAACTATTGTCTTCAGCCAACAGACAGCAATGACCTAAAGCCTGCCAACCAGCCATGTGAGTGATCTGAGAAGCAGATCCTTCTTCAGTCAAGCCTTCAGATGCCTGCAGCTCCAACCAACACTTTGATTGCAGCCTTGTGAGAAACCTTGAGCCAGAGGCACCCAGCTAAGCCATGTCTAGATTCCTGACCCCCAGAAGCTGTGAAATAAATGTTTTAAGCCATTAACTTTTGGAGTAATGTGTTACATAGCAATAAATAATTAAAACACTTGGATATAAAGATTTGGGGATTCTGGACTCTGGAAGGCCCAGCCATATCACAGTTCCTATTCTAGGATTTCCATGAAGTTCTTCTGTACTCTATTCCCGACTCTATCCTTAATAAAAAACCCTAGCCTGAAAGTCTCTCTACTTTGCAACCAAAAGAAACTCACAAAAATAACTGTCTCCTATTATTAAAAAAGGTTAAATTATGTTCATATAGTTTTAGCATAAACCTCAAGTCCATTTATTCCAATTTTTTAAAATACCTAAATATGTAATCACTGTGTATAAACAATGCTTACTGATCATTCTAAACTCTACCACTTCTGACTACCTCCATATTAACATAAACAACTACACTTATTACTAATATTTTTAAGATCTACAACTGCTTGGATTTTTCACTATTTTGTTAACTACTATGTTGTCAAGATGCAAAAGTATCTAACATATAGCAGATACTGAATTAATACTTGGTGAAAAATAAGTGGTTGCCATTATACTTAAAATCCAAAGTTTTTCTTACCATGGCCTACAAAGTTCTACACTATCAAGCCCCTGACTACTTAGCCTCCTGTAACTATCTCTATGGGTTACTGCACTCCATAAACACTAGCCTCTGTGTTATTCTTGAAACACACCAAACAAGTCCTTACTTCCGGACTTCTTATTTGCTGGAACAATTTTCCACAAATAAGATAGCTAGCTCCCTCACTTCATTCATGTTTCTGCTCTACAGCCATCTCCTCAGAGAGTCCTGCCTTGACTAATTATTTATAATAGCTTTAGCCCCTCACTTCATGATTCTCCATTCCCCTACGCTGTTTTATTGTTCCTTGGGGTGCTAATGTCAGAACCTGACTTTATATTACATTCTAGAAAGTAATATAGTCTAAGGGCAGAACTCAATTTTGTTCAATGTTCTAATCTTCAGCACTTAAAACAATGTCTAGCACACAACTGTCAGATATTTGTTGGCTGAATTAATAAACAAACAGACAAGAGTCATGATTTTTAAAGGTATTCCAGAACTTAAGTAGTAAAAGTAGTAACAACACCTATTTCAGTTACTATTTTTAAAATAAATGTTACAAACACAGCAATGTATAAAAAGAATAATAAGTCACAACCAAGTATGGCTTATTCCATGAATGTAAGACTGGTTCAACATTTAAAAAAATTTAATCATTGAAATTCACCATATCAAAAGACTAAAGAAAAAAAAACAAATAAAAAGCATCTAACAAAATCCAGTATCTGTTCATAATTAGAAAAAAAAAAAAAAAGAACTCAGTAAATTAGGAAAAGGAGGGAAATTGCTTAACCTGAAAAAGAGTATCTACACAAAAGTCTAGAGACCGCTTCATGGTTAATGATGAAAGACTGAATGCTTTTACTATAAGATTGGGAATGAGGCAAGGTGTCTGTTCTCATCACTCCTATTCATCATCACATTAGAGGTCCTAGCCAGTGGAACAGAAGAAGAGAAACAAAATGCATAGAAATCTGGAAAATAAAAAGTAAAACTGTGTCTATTCATTGATGACATGATTTTCTACACAGAAAATCCCAAGGGATCTATAAAAAAAAGCTCCTAGATCTAATGAGTTTACTAGGGTAGCAGACATAAGGTCAAGATACAAATATCATTTATATTTCTAGATACTGGAAATGAAAAAAACAAGAAATAGAAATTTTTAAAATAGTATTAATTCCAATAGCTTAAAAATATGAAATACTTAGGTATAAATCTAACAAAAAATGTGCAGGATCTACACACTGAAAAAAACCACCACCAATGAAAAACAATCAAGTAAGATCTAAATAAATGGACTGACACATTGTGTTCATGGATTAATTATTCAATATTGTTACAATGTTAATTCTCCTTAAACGGATCTATAGATTTAACACAATCCCAATCAAAATCTTGGCAGAATTTTTGCTAATATCAACAAGTTGATTCATAAATTTGTATGGAAAGGGAAAGCAAATCGAATAGCCAAAACAAGAAAAAGAACAAAGCTGAAGGACTCATACTACCTATCTATTTACAGTAGTCAAAATGAACATGGATTGGCAAAAGAATGGACAGATAGATCAATGGAAAAAATAGAGAGCTCTGAAATAGACCCACACGTATATGGTCAATTGATTTTTGGCAAAGATGTAATGGCAATTCAGTGCAGAAAGACTTAGTTATTTTTAAACAAATGATTCTGGAACAGTAAGGCATCCATATGCAAAATCCTGAGCCTTAATCCACACCTCATACCTTATACAAAAACAGTCATATCCATCAGAATGGATCATAGACCTAAATGTAAAACTTAAAACCATAAAATGGGACTTCCCTGGTGGCGCAGTGGTTGAGAGTCCGCCTGCCGATGCAGGGGACACGGGTTTGTGCCCCGCTCTGGGAAGATCCCACATGCCGCGGAGCAGCTAGGCCCATGAGCCATGGCCGCTGAGCCTGCGCGTCCGAGCCTGTGCTCCGCAACGGGAGAGGCCACAACAGTGAGAGGCCAGCGTACCGAAAAAAAGAAAAAAAAACCATAAAATGTCTATTAAAAAATAGGAGATCTTTGTGATATTGGGTTGGGCAAATATATTTTTTAGCTATGACACAAAAAACATTATTCATACGAGAAAAAAATTGGTTAACTTGCACTTCCTCAAAATTAAAATAAACAATAAATTAAACATTTAACAACTATTTAAAACATAACAATTGAGGAGCCTTTGACATACACATACAGAAGATAATATGTCTAGGAATTAGTGGAAATCAGACGTGCAAAACTCCTGAAAGTCACTGAATTTACCATTCAGGTTAACTCTGAATAATGGTTTTGACCATTATACAGTTTTAAATTGCAATTATTTTCAATGGTATTTCATTTTTACACATAATAGACAACTGGTTAGAGGCAGAATGCATAAGGAATACTGATCTGAGAGCATAAAATAATAATTCTGCAAATTCACCTGACGATATCTCCATTAGTTCCATAACTAATGATCAAAATTATTTTATAGCATCTAAAAGGTATCTCCAGTATTTCAGAGGCCAATTTAAGACAGTGAGAATAACTAACCACAAGACTGACCATCTGGTTTTCATTTGGGTATAAATCCATCTATACCACAACAAGTTATTTATAGAGAAGTGCTTGTGAATGACAGCTGTAAACCTATTTCATCTTTTAAAAACAAAACAAATAAAAATTTTCCAAAAATATGGAAATTAACCAGTTGACTTTTCAAAAGCAGAAAATGAAGAAACGGCCAACATTAAGACATAAATGTAGTTTTGTCTATTTTTGGTAGAAGCTGGATTTTAAACTCCATTTAACATATATTTGATCTAAGATCAAACATTCAACAGTTCAGTTAACACATATTTATTGAGAAGTATGTAAGAGACACTACCCTAGGTACTAGAAAGATTGTAGAGAGCATGACAAATAAGGTTTCTATTCTCACAGAGCCTACATTCTATCTAGCAAATGGTAGATAGAGAATATACAAACAAGAAAACAAAAAGATCAGAAGTAAATAGCGGTCTCATAGTGTTTTTATAAAAATTATACAAAGTAGAGTAATAGAGCATAACTACACTGCAGTAGGAGCTAATTTAGATTTGTAGATGAAGGAAGACTTCTGTGTTGGTGACATCTGCTCTGAGACTTTAAATGACAATAACAAGCTAACCAAGGTTTGGGGTAAGAGCTTTCCAAGGAAAAAAGACAATTAATAGAAAGCTGCAAAGCAGGAATAAATTCGGTGTGTTTGTGGAACAAAAATTACAAACTTTTCTAGACATAATGAGCCAGAGAGAGAAAGGAGTTTAGGATCAAGCCAGGGGGTTCACTCACATTTATCTGAACAAAGGAAGAGGTGTTGTTACAAAGGAGGAAAGGCCTAAGAGGAGACTTAGAAAGTCCAGTTAGTGGGACTTCCCTGGCAGTCAGTGGTTAAGACTCTGAGGTCCCAATGCAGGGGGCACAGGTTTGATCCCGGGTCAGGGAACTAAGATCCTGCATGCTGCACGGTGTGGCCAAAAAATAAATAATATTTTTTTTTTTTTTTTTTTTTTTTTTTTTGCTGTACACAGGCCTCTCACTGTTGTGGCCTCTCCCGTTGCGGAGCACAAGCTCCGGACGCGCAGGCTCAGCAGCCATGGCTCACGGGCCCAGCCGCTCCGCGGCATGTGGGATCTTCCTGGACCGGGGCACGAACCCGCGTCCCCTGCATCGGCAGGCGGACTCTCAACCACTGCGCCACCAGGGAAGCCTAATAATATTTTTAAATGCACACTTCCATTCATTAAAACATTAAAAAACCCCAAAAACCAAAAAAAAAAAAAAGAAAAAAGAAAGTACAGTTAGTGAGAGAAAAGGGAGTGTATGTAATTGAGATTCCAAAGTGTTCAAAAGTATGTTAAAAAGACATGGGCAGCTCTATCAAATGCCATAGTGAGGTCAAATAATATGAAGATAAAGAAGTGATAGATGATATATTACTTTCTAAGAAATCTGTTGAAGAGTCTTGCTTTTTCTTAAAAGTAAATTAAAGACATACCCCACTCCAGCTTTTACTAGCCTTCCATGTGGGGGAAGGGAAATACCTAACCCCAGGCCCATCTAGCCATCCTATGCCACCTAAGAGGTGGAAAAATCTGTGAAGCATTTGTGAAGTTGGGGCACAGCCTCCCTAAAAGACAGACTTAATCATCAGACTATAGAATGCTTCCTCTATACCTCACATCTTACAAAAACCTATTTACTAAAGTTCTTTTTACTAGGTATATCATGTCCCCTCTTTCAACAGGAAATTACAAGGCATACTAAAATACAAAAAACACAGTTTGAAGAGATAGAGCAAGCATCAGAACCAGATTCAGATATGAGAGGAATGTTGGAATTATCAGACTGTGGCTTTAAAAGAACTTAAACAACAAATTATGATTTTCTAAGGGCTCTAATGGAAAAAGTAAACAACATGCAATAACAGATGCATAATGTAAGCAAAGATATGGAAATTCTAAGAAAGAATCAAGAAGAAATGCTGTAGACCAATAACACCATAACTGAAATGAGAATGCCTTTGATAGGTTCATTAGTAGATTGGACATGGCTGAGAAAAGAATCTCTGAGCTTGAGGGTATGTCAATAGAAACTTCCAAAATGAAAAGCGAAGAGGAAAAAGACTGAAAAAAAAGGAACAGAATATCCAAGAATTGTGGGTCAACTACAAACAGTGTTAACATACATGTAATGTGAATACTGAAGGTGAAGAGAGAAGAAATATTTGAAGAAATAATGACTGAGAATTCCTCCAAATTAATGTCAGACATCAAGTCACAGATCCAGGAAATGGAGAGAACACAAAGCAAGATAAATGTCAAATTAAATAGCATATGTCATTCAATAAATGAAGTACTGTATTAAAATTATATTACATGAAATTATATATAATAGCCAATAGTATGCTTATAACAAATAATAGTTCATTAAATTATTTTTTACTAAAAATTATTTATCATACATTTTTCCCATTAGAATGAAAGCTGCATGGAGGCAGGATCTGAATATTTTCATTCACTGCTGTATCCTAAAATATTTTTGGGTACATAGTAGGCCCTTAATAAATATTTCCTCAATAAATACCATCCAAAATAATAAAATCATTAAAAAATTTCAAGGAAAAGTACTCATAAGATATTTTATTGTGAAAGGGGTCTTAAGGCTAGGAAATATTAGTATAGAACATTGCTGTCCAATAGAAATATGATGTGAGCTAAATATGTAATTTTAAATTTGCTACTAGACATATTTTAAAAAGTAAAAAGAAACATATGAAATTTGAATTTCATTGTACCCATTATATAGAAAATATAAAATATGACTCCAACCTGTAATCAGGATAAAAATATCTTTGAGATATTTTTTTTATGTGTGCTAAAGTCTCAAAATACAGTGTTTAGTCTACATTTAGCACAAGTCAATTTGGACTAGTTGCATTTCAAGTGCTCAATAGTCATATGTGGTTAAGGATTACTGTACTGGACAGTATAAAGTATACTGTACCCCTAAAGTAAACAGGAATCAACCATTAACTAAAATATTTCAGTCCCAAAGTTCTCAGCCAAATATACCATTTAGTATTTTTAGACACCTATGCTTAGGTTATACAAAAAGAATGTGAAAAAAGCAAATCCTCAAACAGTTTTCTAAGCATCTTGTTCTTCTTATGAATATTGTTTCCAGTTATTCTGGTTTCTAATTATTTGGTTTCTAATTATGCACATATTGGGTCGAAAAAAAGTATTTGGATCTTCCCTAAATCTAAGAAATTTCTTTCTAGCTGCTAAAACACTGTATTCTATTTACTCTCGGCACCACTATCATATTTGATGATTATTTATTTTATATACACCCAAGATACTCAACGAAAATAGGTCCCTTCTCTAAAAAGAATTTAGTCAGTCCATGATATAGGACTTTAAAGAAACTGGAAAGAATAAAACTGAGAAAAAAACAACTAAACTTCCTTAACCACAACACACAGAAACGAAAATAGTAAGCTAACAACAGGATTTAAGAAGCAAAACTGCAAGAAATCATATCACCCTTTCAAAGAAAGCAACCAGATAGATTATTCTGATTATCTGTTAAGAGGCAATAGTTCTAGATAATCCAAAAATCAATTATATTTCCTGGGCATGAACTTCACTTTCATGTTGTACAACAGAGTTTTCAACCTGCATTCCAATTTAAGTAAAAATAAATAAATAATAATAATTCCTTAGCACATCCACAGCCCAGAAATTTTAGAGGTGGCCAACCCCCCCCAAAAAAAAACCCCACCCAAAACCAATCCATTATAAAACTATTACAGGTAATCCACCAAGTAAACAACCCTATAGCAAAAAGTCCAGATTTCAACATATATACATTTTCTTAGAAGTATCTTAAAAAACTACCAACCAGAGAGAAAATTTCAGTAACACAAGCCAAAGTTTATTCATTTAAATTACAAGCATTTAAAAACTACAAAGAATCAAAACAGTTTTTTTCTTTTTGGCTATATTAAATTTCATTATTATAAATAAAAATCAAATTCAGAAAAATGGGGGAATTGTAAAGTCAAGTCTATACTACAAATTCTAATTTGGGGTCTACAATTTAATCCAAAGAACATTCACTGTGAATTAAGGAAGAAATTAGTTATTCTGATATTACATTACTAAAAATAAGGAGCCTTGCCCTGTTGTCTCCAAAATGCTTCCACTATTGACTTAATCTTTAAGATTTAGAAATCATATGTATTTATGAATTTAGCATTAATTAACTGTAATCTGGTCCCTTGGACATCATGAGATATAGTAAATACCATCATGTCATCCCTCGCTGCATTTACAGTGAGATCATTATGATAACAATAATTATTGAATTGATCCCAACACTAGTAACCAGGTCTTTACAATTACTGTGCAGGTCACATATACCAAATAATTTTTGGCATACGGTCTGAAGAAAATCAAAAGTTAGCTAATCTAGTCTATCCTCAGAGCTGAAACTAAGAATCTAGACAATTATAAATAAGAACCACCCTTCCTCCTGAGAATGAACATTAAAAATTAAAAACCAAATCTGATTTTCCATCCCCTAAAATACTACTTCAGATTTGATTATGACTTACATTCTAGTATGCACATGTATATTCCATATAGTCCATGGGGAATATCAAATCAATACCTACCCTCTGAACATTAAATTAACTCTTTCAATTGAAATCTGGATAATCCCAATTCTCTTCAATGCAGTAACAAATCAGGAATAAAAGTATCATAAAAAAGGCAGATTCATCCTTAAGTTAAAAGAAAGTGAAAAGACTACCAGCAGCATTTTGAGAGAGGGGAGAACCCTGAGGCAGAGACAAATATTAAATTATTTCTGCACTTACAATTTCAATGTGTTTCAGATAGCTGATCCATCATAATAAAAGAGAAGGAGCAGGAAAAAAATTCTTTTAGCAAAATTTGAGCAGCTCTTTCAAACATTACTGAAATATAAGGGAACTAAAAGTTTCTAATTTGTAACTCATAAAGTTAAATTAAGTCAATTAAACCAATTAAGTCAATGAAAGTAATGAGAAACAGTTTACATTCGTATAATTTTATTCCCCAAAAATATAGGAATTACTGGAAGATACTAAATACACTGTTGTGTTTTCAAGATCTCTTTATGCCACAAATGGGCATTGTCAATTTACAGCAGAAAACACTGTAGTAATTGGCATGACCAATTACTAGTTAGCTCAGTACTTTCTATTCAATAATGTTTATAGCTAAAACTCCTTCCACTTTGAAAACTATGCCTAAAAAGGAATTCTCTTTGAAGACTAAAGGAATTTAATTAAAGATAAAGCCACTTGGGTGGCCACATAACACATCAAACAGATCATACTTCAAACTTCAAGCAGAATTATTACTATTCAGTTATAAATGCATGACTCATAGGAATATGAGTCATTTTTTTTCTGTGTACATCAACTTAGATCCAGAAATTTACGTTTAGATTTCACACTATCATATTTGCTCATTATATACATTTTGGCTCCAACTTAATTTCACGTGGTTAAACACTGATTAATGATCTACTACCAAGTAAAAAAAAAAAATTTTAAATTACTTTAAACAACATGCTTGAAGATTCTTGATCTTATAGGATTAGAAATAAACAATTAAAAATTCATTAGAGATATTAACAAAGCCTTAATATTACAAATGATAGCATTTTCTCCCAATTCTGCAAGAGAACCGTCACATCCATATAGAAATAAAGTGTTCCTGAAAACCTAAAAATATTACCAACTTTTAAAAACTTTCATTATGAATCGTTTTCAGATTTTCATTACAGACTGTCTACAAGCAAGTGCAATATTCCATTTTTATTAACACTTGCTGGTTTATTTATCCCACACAGAGTAACAAGCACAGTTCAGTGCAATCTCTTCAGAACATTTAAAAGGGAAAAAAAAAGTAAATTTTTTGGAAATGAATACACCTTCCTTGCCTTTCTAAATCAAACATACTGAAAGTAATGTAGGATTGTATTGATGACTGAGGGTCATCATTATGTACAGTATTCCATTATAGTCCTGTGATATAGTAAGGACTTTAACGATAGAGGTATAATAGACGGTATGCTTTAAAGTCAGTAAACGGGTTGCTAATTTCCTATTAGCAGACACTTCAGGTGCAAGCAGTCTCATTCTTTGCTGTTTATAACTTGAGGAACCCAATCAGTAAACAATCTTCTAAACCTGAAAGAGACAGCTTTCGGCCTCCTTCAACTACTAATACAGCACAGACAAATGTAAAAGGACAGGAAGAGTGATAAATAACTGAACAAGTAAAAATTACATATGACAAGTAAGGTTAAAGGCAGTAAAAGATGTTAAAGGTAATTAATAGTTGTGCTATCAAGAACAATCTGAATAATGAAACAAAGTAACTTTAGACAGTAGGCTTTTTTTCCTTCAAACACAGAAAAGGCTACAAGTGAATATGGAGCAATTAAAGTGAAATTTGTAAGTGAACTCTACACAAGATAGACTATTTCCTTTATTCATTCATCCAAGTTATTATGATAAATGGCATCAAAACTGGATGGAGTTATTGGATAATGCAGCAGTTGGACAATGGGAAGTCACTAGAAGACAACTGTGGTAAGGTCAGTGAGGCCCCACCTGAATGGAGAAGTACTCAAAGTAATGAATCGAACAATATTAGTATACTGCCAACAATGTACTCCTAAACTGAGTAAGACAAAAAAGCAAGATATAATTTCCTGACCTTTCAGAGGTCAAAAAGATAAATATTAATGGTCAAGTTTGCAAGTATTTATTGAGCACCCACTATGTGATTTGCAGCACATCAAATAAATATATTCATCTTCCTCAAGCAGCTTCTAAGACAATAAAACACATGTATCACAGACACACGTGAAAAAAAAAATTTATGCTAACGAAAGCAAGGTTTTTTTTGTTTTACTGCTAATCCCAGATGATGAATAAAGATGTAATGTGAGGCACGCTCATACATTAGATGAGTATTAAACAATATAATACTCGAAGGTAATTTGGCGATGTTGCAAAAGCCTTAAAACACACACACACACACACACACACACACACACACACACACACACACCCCACCCCCCCAGTAATTCCTCTTTTACAAATCTAGGGGAAAATTTTCCAAAGATTTATGTAAAAGGCTATTCTCTGTAGTGAAATTTACATCAGCAAAACATTAGAAACATCCCAAACATCTGCCAACAGGAAAAATTTTAAATATGAAAGTTACATTATATAACATCGAGCTGCCAAAAATAATTTTTTCAATGACTAAGGACATGGGACTGTTTATGAGGTAAAGTTAAAATGATACTTTTAGAAAAAATACACAAATATGCATAGGAAAATAGTTAAAAATACAAATTATTTGTTTTTCTTATTTGCACCCGTCTTCATTTTCCAAATTATAAGATTATTTAAAAATAAGCAATTGTTATTTGAAAAGGCATATATCACACACACACATGGTAAATGTAAAAAACAAAAAAAAAATCAGTGTGACAAAATCGGCCTGGATTAAGAAAAATTTCATGTAAAAAATTAACCCAGAAGGGCTGGGTAAGAGAAGTAATGATAATCTATCTAGTTTAAAACTATGAGGAAATGGCAGCAAGCTTGACATTGATCTGATTAAGAAAGTTGAAAATAACAGAGAATCAAAGATAACAGTTACAACAGATTTTGAAGATATTCAAATATATCCTATTTCATGATCCATTTATCGTTTATATTCTTCCAGCATGCTGGCTTAAAAAAACAACGGACTTTTGTTATAAAACCGTATTGTCAATTTCTGTATTTGTAGTACTGGTAAAGATTATAAATCACTTTTACTAACACAAAACATGTGATTCTCATAACAACCTCTTAAGGCAAGGACAGCATTATGAAACTATTTACAAGAGGAAACAGATTGAGATCCGAGAGGTTGTAACCTGACCAAGAGAACAGCCAGTAAGAATTGGAAACAGCCGAGACCACTCACTGCTAAGCCTTTCTCAAACAATCCGCATTCCAGAACACCAGGTTTTTCGCTAATGTTTAATTAGTTTTTGAGCCACTTTTTCCTAGTCTAAAACACTGTCGGTTTTGCATGCAGTACTGGTAAATATCTCACTTAGCTTTTATTGCTGATAAACCTGCCCCATCCGGTCGGAATTTAAAATAACATCCTACTGACCCAAACTCAGCACGAAGTTAAGCAAACTGGTTAAGGAAAGACGAAGAAAGTAATCCTCTTAAATCTCGCCAGTTGACTAAAGTTTGGGTTAATCAAAAAGTAACGTGCTCCCCACAGTTTAAAAAGAAAAAAAAAAAAAAAATCAATCCCCGCAGACCGCTGATCCGAGGGTAAGGGGACAAGTGGGTCCTGCCCGGAGCAGAGCGGGCAGCGAACGAACCAAATACTAATTCTCTCGGAGTAAGAAAACATCGCAAGATCCAGCCAGTGCCTTCCCTCTCGGCTGTAAAGCTAGCCTCTTCCTTTCCAGTAGTTTCTTTAATAACCAGAACATAGTCTTGTATTTCTTGCTACCAACCACCACGTATCCTCAAATTTTCCGGCAACATCAATCCCTTCAGCACGCAGAGAAACGGTACAAACGAGGCAACACCATTCCTCAACAATTCTCTAGATTCTCCTCCATCCCACGTAATTCTAAAGGCCAAATCAACGTTTGCCTGAAATAAAGTGAAGATAAATAAGTAAAACAAAGGTCCCATCTAACGCAAACAACTCGGCCTCAGAGACTCCCCCAAAGAACCGACACCACAACCACGGCCAGCAAGGCGCGGCCAGCGAGGCAAGGGGCGGGCCCAGAAAAACCACGTGTCCTGCCCTCTGCGCACGCGCCAGCCAAAACAAAAGGGAGACTTGCCAAGCCCCGCCCCTGACCCACGTGACAGCGCTTAGATCCGCCCCCACCCTTCCCTCCACCCCTTCCCTCCCCTCAGCTTCTGCCAAAGCTGTTAGGTTTAGCCGTTTAAATTTGGCTGCGGTCCGACCCCTGCCGTAGAGCGCGATCCGGTGCTGGGACGTAGAATCCAACAGCTCAGAGGATTCGGGTGGGGGGCGAAAGGGCTGCCGATCGGTCGCCTGGCCCGCAAATCCACCCAGCGGTCTCCTCCGCTCTTCCCTCCCGCGCTGCCGCAGTCCCCGGCTGAGCAGACCCACCCCGCTCAGCCCGCCGCTAAAACGCCGGCCACTCGCCTGTTGGGGCGCCCTGGCTCCCCTCCGCCGCCGCACCTTCGGTCCGGCTGTGGTGGGGGCTGCTGAGGTGATCTCTAGCTGCCCGCCCGCCTCCCCCAACCCGGGGCGCCGCTGACTGGTATCCAGAGCGCGTCCCGCTCCCGCCCCGGCCGCCGCCGCCGCCGCCGCGGTTTAACAGTCCGCCAGCTGCCCGCAGCTCCGGGCGGCTCGGGGACGGAACCCTGCCGTGATGGAGGGGCAGTGGGCGGGGCGCGGCGCTGGCCAATAGCAGCGGGGGAGGGGCAGCCCCATGCAAATGAGCTCGGGTGGCGGGGAAACCCCGGCAGGGGGCGGGGCCCGCAGAAGCGGCACTGAGCGTTCTGGAAGCGGCTGGAGGTCTGCGCCCAAACGCTGCTGCATAGGGGGCGGGCGGGTTCCGCGCTGCTCCTGCTTCCTCCTTCTGCGGTCCCCGTGCCAGCGGGGAAAAACACACACACACCCGGGCGACTTCCCGCCCCTGCTTTGCTATTTCTGTACCACCCTGACAGCAAAAACAAAGCGAGAGGAAAGTCAGGTTGCCTTACGCCCTGCCGCCCGCGCCGACTCCTTGGCGGCCAGACCATCCCGCCCCGCCGCTGGAGGGGCAAGTTTTAACAAAGCTTTGTCACTGTTGCCAAGTCTCTACGTGTCCGTGCGTTTGCATTTCTTTGGGCTCTGCGCTCAAATCCAAAGTCGTAATTCCGTACCACCCCCGAGGGGCCCTGAAAGAGGATGGCAAATCTGTCTTGGATCTAGCTGGGTCGTTTTATAGTAAAAAAAATCAGTAAGGGTCAGCTCAAACATTTAAAAAATCTGTACAAAGCTGGCTTGAGTGGCGTTGGAGTTAACTCCGTTCTGCAGTAGCGCAGTCAAATAAATTGATGGAGTTTTACGCGGAGATAGTTGGCCAGGGACACAGAAAAACATCGCTGGGAGTTTTGCACCTGGCCCAGCGCTCCGCTCACCACGAAACTACACCCAGGCATTTACCCAGCCACGCACTCAATTTGTGTGTGTGTGTTTAAATAACTGAGCACTAAATATAGCTCCTTAGGCTGTAGACGGATTACAGGCTTTCCTAAGCAACTAATTTACACATGGAATCATTTAGGGAATGAAGCGCACTAAAATTTTAGATCCGCAAAGACAATTGCCCTTATTAATAGGATAAGATCTGGGGGAGGGGGCGTGGAAAACAAGGAACTGGAGTTTTAGCAAAACATAAGACATGACGCAAATTACTGGAATTGAAAAATAACCGGCTTGTTTTTGGTCTTTTTAGTAGACTGTGACATAACTGCAATGATTTTTATGACAAGCTGCATTTATAGGAGAGAATACTTTTTTAAAATTGCTCAGAACAATAATCGCACCTTCATATGGGATAAGGGAAGTGTTTCAGAAATCGATTTACCATCATTGGAATAAAAATCGTAAGTGAATGATGTGTTGTGAAAATAATTAAATCAACAAATATTTATTGGATATTCAAAGGAAAGGCTGTCGTATCCCTGCGGTCAGAAATACAAAAATGAATAAGGCATTAAAAAAATTTTTTAATGAACAATCTGAGAAGTCAAGCAAGTGTTATGATAGTTCAAAGAAAGATTTTATGTGGTCTGGGTAATTTAAAGGACTTTAGGCAGTGAAAGAAGGAAGGCATCAATAGTTCAGAAGATAGTATCTTTGAGTTTGAGTAGAGGTGTAAGAAATGACACTGCATACCCTATTTTTTTTTACCCCATTTAACCACATATTAAGGACATTGTCCCTTGACACTGAATATTATTCTAAAGCATGACTTCAATATTTATAGCAGATGCATGCCAGTTTTCCAGAGACTGTAGAATACCAAAGCTCCTTAATAGAAAAATTGACATACTGAACTTTGTCAAATTGTTTTCTATATTATTCATTCAGCAAAAGTCTGAAAAATGCATGTAGTTAATTTTTAAACATCAAGGATATATTGTTATTCAGAAGGTACATTCAAAGCATCTGATTTCCAAGAAAAAATATAACACTGGCTAGGAGACTTCCAGAACCAGCAAGAACAAGGAGAAGGGAAGGGCACCATTCTTGCTGACAGAATTATTACCTATCTGGAAGCATTTAAAAGTGTCCATGTAAGCAGTATTATAGTGATTTCATGAGATAATCTCTCCTCAACACTGGTTTTTATTCAGTCACTCCTTTCACTCAGGAAACGCGTGCAGCACTTAATATACAGCTGACATTATGATAAATGCTAGTGATACAGAAGAAAGATCATACCTAGTCTTAAGTAGCTCACAGCCAAGAAGAGGTTACAAGTACAGCCTTTTCTATCCCCCTTCTCTGCTCTGTTTTTCTCTATGGGATTTATGACCATCTAATGTAACACAGATTTTGATTCTTTCGTTTGTGTTGTCTTGCCTTTCTAATCAGAATGTAAGCTCCATGAGGTCAGGCACTTTTGCTGTTTTGCTTACTGCTATATCCCCAGAGCCCAGAACAGGACCTGACAGATGTAGGTTTTCAACACATATTTGTTAAATGAATATGTGCATTTAATTCTCACATTCTGCAAAGTGAGTGTTATATTCATTTTCCAGGTGGAAAAAAAAAAAAAACTCAATGAGGTTAGATAATATATCGATTCTCACACTAAAAAATGGCCAAATTTAGGATTTGAAAAACAGACCTGCCTGGCTCCAAAGCCAGAGTTCTTTCCCCACTACCTCTCATAGAATAGAAAGCTAGTTTGGAAGCCTGAATTATTATTCCTCTATATTTCCGTACCCAGGGCAACTGTCCTCCCCTGTCATATTCTAGTATATTTAATTCTTTCTTTTTATAATCATGTTTAAAAAGTGGAATAGGAAAAGTAGCAGGGCTAAAGGTGATAATTCCTATTCAGGACAGATTTAGCTTTAACTAGCCAGGATCAACAGACAAGCAGACAAAAGGTAGGGATACACAGTAAGAGCTATAGGATTCTTAGAACAAGGGAAGGATACAAGAGTAGTCAGAACAAGCCCATGACTTTAGAGGGGCCAAAAAATGACTCCCTGTGTATACAAATATACATAGCACCTTTATTCACAATAACCCCAAACTGGAAACAACCCAAGATCCATTAAATGGTGAAAAACCAATTGTGGTACATCCATATAATGGAATGCTACTCAGCAATAAAAAGAAACAAACTGTTGGTACATAGGACAACGTAGTTGAGTCTCAAACAGTATGCTGAGTGAAAGAAGTCAGACACAAAAGAAATATTTTATGATTCCATTTATATAAAACTCTAAAAAAGACAAATCTAACCCATAATGACAGAAAGGAGAGCAGCAGTTGCTTAGGCTTGGAGTATGGGGAATTGAGGGGGAAGGGTATATGGGGTAATGGAAATACTCTCTACCTTGATCAAGGTGGAAGTCAAATGGGTACATGCATTTGCCAAAACTCATCAAAATGTATACTTAAAACAGCTACATGTTATTGTATGAGAATTATACTTCAATGAAGTTGATGTTTAAAACAAGGGCTCCCTGATGAAGGTTGTGACTCAGAAATCTCAAGGAGTTTTAAGTCCAAAATGAAGACAGGCAGAAAAATTAAAAACTAGTCTGCATCAGTTACGATGCACATAGTCTGTGTGAAATGCATTTGAAAGCCCCAAATAATGATGGCTTAAAACACAGGGGTTAATACTCTCTGCTATAACATATTTTATTGATTCTAAGACACATTTTTTCACAGTTTAACAGTTCTGAAATCAGAGTGACCTCAGTGTGGATGCAATAAAAAAGCATTGTATCAGTTTGATTGGCAGTGGTTTTTTTTCTTCTTAATAATATATAGATAATGGTGCATCTTAAGAGTTAATGAAATGTGGTTTAAAAAAAAAAATTGAGAGACAGCCCAGAGCTGATATATCAGCTCCACAAGGTAACCAGGAATGCAGGCTCCTTCCTATTATTCTCTTCTGCCATTCTCAGCCCTGGCTTCCATTCTCAAAGTGACTTCATGTTGCCAGAGGGCTAATGGAACCCCAGCCATCATATCCACTTCCCAAGCAGCAGTCAAGAAAGGGATTCTAGGCAAACAGGGCCTTTTAAAGTACCTCTCCTGATGTCCCTCTCAACAAGTCTACAGCTTGATTATGTGTATACATCTAGTTGCAAGGGAGACTAGGAAATACAGCTAACTTGAACACCTTGTCACCTCTGCTATATTGGAATTATTATTATTGGGGAGGGGAAAATAGATGTTAGTCAATGGTCTTCAGTTTCCAAAGCAAAACGTCTAAAATCAGAGTCAGCTAAAAGTAGCACACTGGTTGGGGTGGGGAGCCCAGTGTCGGGGAAGAGTGTCAAACGAAAAGACCCAGAAAAGAGATTCCTGAACTACATTCCCCTTTTCAGGCTCTGTGGCTGTGCCCACGGATGTTACGATTGCTGAACACACGGATGCAATTAAAAAGAATAATGGTACGCAGTCTACAAAGGTAGATTAGGACCAAAATATGGAAGTTTAAGTAAGGAATGTAAAGTTTATTCTGTAGGTAATAGTGGAACCATTGAAGAGTTTTGCATTAAGGAAGTAAAATGATAAAAGTGTTGTTTTCAGACACTACTCCTATAGGTCTTTACCCTAAACAGGCATATCCAGAAATACTGGTCAGAAAACTGTCCCAATATTCTGATTCATTTCATCCGAAGTATGCATATCAGGGCAATTTCTTGGGGTCGCTGAAGGCGTTACATATGTATTGTAACACCGGTTCTATTTCCTCAATTACTTACCATGTATAAGAACGTATGGAAGTTTTATCAGTCATGATGGATCAAGTTATGATTCAGTAACAAACAACCCCCCAAATTACAGTGAATTAACACGCAAAAAACTTTCTTTCTCACACAAAGTCTGTTGCAGGTCCAGGTAACTTTCCAGAGTGCTTGTCTTCCATAAGTTGAATCTACATTCTATACTTTGATCATATGTTACCCCCAAAACACCTCTACAATTCCTGCCACAGGGTTCAACACTTCCACCCACAATCCATTGGCAAGGACTAGTCACACAATTACAAGGGAACCAGGAAATATAAACTTCTCACGTGCCCAGAAAGGAGATCTGTGCATGGGCTAATATTAAAACTCTACGACAAAAGTCATGTTGAAAGATGTGACAGTCTTCAGGCACAGATCCTAACAACCAGGTCTAGTTTGTAGTTGTTATAGTAGGTATTGTTAGTTGCCTAATTCAGTTTCTATTCCACAATTTCCCTTTCCTAACATTTTTCCTGTTTTTCATGCTGTTATGCAGCTCTTCACCCAGCTCATGTGCTTTGAGTGAATGTAATACTATCTCCATGTCCCAAAGTGGACCCCAGTTGCCTTAAGCCAATTAAGGCATTCCATTTCCTGTCACACAATCATTGGTTCAGAGATGGGCATGGGACTAACTAACGAACCCCATGAGAGTGAATTTCAGCTCTTATGCCCAAAAGACTGGTCAGGAGTACATTCTGTCACTCTAGATATGAATAAGAAAGTCCATCCCATCACCATTAGAGAAGCCAGTTTTAAAATTAGCCCTACACTCTAAATGACAGAACACAAAGATGAAAATAAACTGGTAAAGTGGGTCTTTAGTGAAAAGCTAAGCTGTGCAGTCAACCACCTTTGAGCCTGCCCTATCTCTGAGCTTTCTAGTTTTGTGAGCCCTTCCATCAATTTTTAAAGCCAAATTTGATTTAGGTTTTCTGTTTCTTACACCAGAAAACATTCTATCTATACACTTTTCTACTGTAAAATGGAACATAACTTCTCTTGGGATATAGTAAGATAAACTTCTGGTGAGTTTAAATTTAAGAAAAAGACTGAATAAGAAATACAGTTTTTAGTAATCAAAATAATTTCAAGAGGAATTTCATGAAACAGAATGTAAAATAAACAAATAAATTTAGTAATAGCTTGAAACTAGAAAAACCCAACTAAAATAAACTAGGGATCTTTGGGAAAATGGCTGATTTCAACTCTAGGGCAGAAATTGTATACAATGGGTATGGAAATTTTTGTTGTGCCAGAGAGCAAGGACACTATCATTTAAAAAAAGGTGTCATGTTGAAATGATTCAGGATTACATGACGTCTGGCATTTGTTTTACAATAATCCATGAGAGTAGAGGGTATATAGGGATATAGATGACTAAAGATTAGTCATGAATTGATTATTGTCAAAGCTAGGTGATGTATATACATTGCGGTTCATTATACAATTCTCTGTACTTTTGTGTATGTTGACATTGTCCATAATAAAAAGGAAAAAAATATAAAAACTTGAAGAGGTTCTTATTGACCTAAGATGAAACTATCTATGTACCCAAAAGAATAATGACTGTAGTAATTAAAATGTATCAACATCTCCAAAATCCATGAGTTCTTATTTATACTAAAAAAATCACTACCATCAGAAGTTCTTAGGGCACCTATGCATTACTCTTAAAATTGATAAAAGGAAAAAAAAATCTAGAATTTATTCTTCCTTTTATTTATAAATTCTATGTCAGCATGTGGCAGCCATGTAGGTGCAACACCCAGATCTCCCTTCAAGAAACAACTTGCCTCCAGCTGTTAGTACCTTTAGAATTCACATTAGCTTTTGAGCCAAGGCCACCCCCTCCCCAGGCAGTCCTTGGACAATGACTGAGCAGCGCAGAACCAGGGACTAACCATTTCTGCCAAATGTGGGACTCCTTTAATGGGCAGCCTTTACTCCAGAGCTCCTCCCTGGATTGGACAAGATTTTGTCAGATCTGCTTCATGGACTAAGACTCCATTATTTATCTCTGCCCAATATGACTTCCTTCCCTGTCCATCTTTGATAGATGTTACCTCTCAACAAACCTCCTGCACTTCTGTGTCTTCTGATTCCCAGAGTACCCAGCTATTCAAAAAGTTGATTGTTCTTTTTCATGAAAGTTGATAAATGCAAAAAGGAGTTAGAAAATTAGAAAGTCATCCTTTACAACTCCTAATTAAATAATAGATCTTGTAAATAACTATCAATGGATGTTAAAACCATTAGGTAAAACGTTTTTAGGGAATTTTACAAAGATATAAGACTAATACTGTCTGAATCTACTGATCAATCTCAGTGTGTCTAAAAGTGAGACAACTAGATATTATGTCTCATGGTGTGATGCAATAGAATATTCACAGCACTGCATATTAAGTTTCCAGGGCAGAAAATATTGAGCCTGAGTGTAATCAAGCCTCTAGCATTAACTATCAGTTTATAGGAAACACAGGGAATAGAGGATTAAATTAGAAATCACCATGAGAAATCAGTCAGATCAATAATGGTGGACATTCTATAAAATAAATGACCAGGTTTTTTCCAACAAATCAATGGCATGGAGGAAAAAGAAAATAATAATCCCCAACTCATTTTATGAGGTCAGCATTATCAGGATAACAAAACCAGGCAGAGACAGTGCAAGAAAAGAAAATTATAGGCAAATATCTCTTATGACGACAGATGCAAAAATTCCCAATAAACCATATCAAATAGAACCAAGTAATATGTAAAAATTAGGACACATGATGACCAGGTGGGGTTTATCCCAGGAATGCAAGGTTGGATCAATATTCAAAATGCAATCAATGTAATTCACTAAATTAATAATCCAAAGAAAAAAAACCACATGATCATATCAATTGATGTAGTAAATATTTGACAGAATTCAATATCCATTAATGATAAAAACTCATCAAATTAGGAACAGAATGGAATCTCTTCAATCTAATCTAATCTTCTACTAAAAATCTACTTTAAAGAAATCATTTTTAATGTGAAAGCCTGAATGTTTTCCTTCTAAGATCAGAAACAAACAAGCATGTCCATTCTAAAGAAAGAAAGAAAGAAAGAAAGAAAGAAAGAAAGAAAGAAAGAAAGAAAGAAAGAAAGAAAGAAAGAAAGAAAGAAAGAAAGAGAAAGAAAGGAAAAAAAGAAAGGAAGAAAGAAAGAGAAAGAGGAAGAGAGAGAAGGAGGGAGGGAGGAAGGAAGGAAGGAAGGAAAGAAAGAAAAAAGAAATGAAGGGTATAGGGCTTCCCTGGTGGCGCAGTGGTTGAGAGTCCGCCTGCCGATGCAGGGCACGTGGGTTTGTGCCCCGGTCCGGGAAGATCCCACATGCTGTGGAGCGGCTGGGCCCGTGAGCCATGGCTGCTGAGCCTGCGCGTCCGGAGCCTGTGCTCCGCAATGGGAGAGGCCCGCGTACCGCAAAAAAAAAAAAAAGACG
This sequence comes from Kogia breviceps, assembly GCF_026419965.1. Classification (NCBI taxonomy): domain Eukaryota; kingdom Metazoa; phylum Chordata; class Mammalia; order Artiodactyla; family Physeteridae; genus Kogia; species Kogia breviceps. The sequence goes on from NC_081311.1 coordinate 175,400,687, forward strand.
GGTATACAGATTAAAAAGAAATAAAACTGTCCCTATTCATGGATGACATTATTGTCTATGTAGAAAATCCCAAGGAATCTACAAAAAAACTCCTAGAATTTATAAGTGAGTTTAGTAGGCAATAGGACTCAAGGTCAACAAAGAACAGTAAATTATATTGACAATAAACAATTGTAAACCAGAATTAAGCATTAATACAATTTACAGTAGCTGCCCCCCCAAAATGAAATACTTAATTATAAATATAACAAAACACATATAGGATCTCTATGTTGAAGTCTACAAAATACTGAAGAAATAAACCAAAGATCTAAATAAACAGACATTCCCATTCCAGGATTGGAAGATTCGGCATAGCAAAAATGGCAATTCTCTTGGGCCTCCCTGGTGGCGCAGTGGTTGGGAGTCCGCTTGCCGGTGCAGGGGACACGGGTTCGCGCCCCGGTCTGGGAAGATCCCACATGCCGCGGAGAGGCTGGGCCCATGAGCCATGGCCGCTGAAACTGCGCGTCCGGAGCCTGTGCTCCGCAACGGGAGAAGCCACAACAGTGAGAGGCCCGTGTACCGCAAAAAAATAAAATAAAGGCAATTCTCTCCAAATTTATAGACTTGCTGCAATTCCAATCAAAACCCAGCAGGATTTTTTTTTTTGTAGATATAGATAAGTTGATTTTAAAACTTGCTTGGAAAGCTAAAGAAATCAGAATTGCCAAAACAATTTTGAAAAAGAATAAAGTTAGAGGAATCCCATTATCTGATTTTAAAACTTTCTATAAAGCTACTGTAACTAAGATAAAGAGGAAGATACACAATGAAACAGAACTGAGTACAGAAGTAGATCCACACAATATGGTCAATTGATTTTTGACAAAAGTACAAAGGCAATTCAATGAAAAAAAGATACTCTTTTCAACAAGTGCTATAAGAAGAATTAGATATCTATACATCTATATGCAAAAAAAAAAATGCACCTTGACATAAATCTCACCCCTAAAGAAATTACTAAATGGAACATAGATCTAAGTGAACAACACAAAATATAAGATTCCTAAAAGAAAACAGGAGAAAAACTTTATGATTTGAGTTTGAGCCAAGAGTTTTTAGACATACCAAATATGTACTCCATAAAAGAAAAAATTGATAAATCAAAATTCATCAAAATTAAAAACTTTTGCTCTATGAAACCCACTGTTACAAGAATGAAGGAACTAGCTACAGATAGAGAGAAAATACTTACAAATCACATATCGGAGAAAGGACTTGTATCTCTAGGGGAACAGCCAGAGCCTGACGACCTTGCATGTTTCCACACAGGCCACATAGGCAAGGCTTGGACGGCGGCTGAATCTTGACAGAATGACAGAATGCCTTGTGACCCTCCTGGGACAGGAGAGCATGGGAGACCCGCGAGGTGCTGCTACAATGCTATTTCTCACTCGCTTCCCTATCTACCCACAGGGCTGTCATTAGGCAGTTTCTCATTGTTTTCAGGTTCTGGTGGGGTATGAGGCTTTCTGCCTCACCATCCTTAAGGCAAATCTGCAGCTATAAAACTGATTAGCAGTATCATGGAATGAAATCCTCAGCAGGATTATCCCATAATTCTCGTTGCAGTCATCTGGCCTCTTTTGTTTGTGTCATCCTGTGCAAGGGCCACAGAGGGCTGGCACCTTTGGCTACTCATCTTTGCACTCCCTATGTAAGCAAAAAACTGAGTCTATAAAGGGCTCGTTGTTTCTTTACTGGCTGAATCTGTCAGCCTGAATATGCCTTGTGCTCGACAGTTTAAAATATGTAAAAAACTCTCAAAACTCGATATTAAGAAAACAAGCAACCCAACTAAAAATAGGTAAAAGATCTGGACAGATAATTCACCAAAGATGATATGTGAAGGGCAAATAATCACACGAGAAGCTGTTCAATATCATTAGGCATTAGGGAAATGCAAATTAAAACTGCAATGAGATACCACTACATATCTATTAGAATGACTAAAATAAAAAAAATACAAGTGCTAGAGAAGATGCAGAACAGTTGGAACTCATATTGCTGGTGGGAAGGCAAAATGGCACAGGAATTCTGGAAAAACAGCTTGACAGTTTCTTATAAAGTTAAACATACATTTACCTTTATGACCCCAAAATTCCTTGCCTGGGTATTTAATCTCAGCAATCAAAATATCCTTAAGAAGGTGAATGAATAAACTGTGGTACACCCCTACACTGGACTCTATTTAGCACTGAAAAAGGAACGAGCTATTAATTCACACAACATGAATGAATCTTAAATGCATTTTGCTAAGAGAAAGCTGTTCTTAAAAGGTTACATACTATATGATTCCATTTTAATGAGCTCCAAAATGACAAAAATATAATAACAGAGAACATATCAGTAGTTGCCAGTGGTTAGAGAAGCAGAAATGATGTGACTATAAAGGGCATGAGGTAGTTTTTGTGGTTAATGAAACTGTTCTGTATCCTGATTGTGGTGGTTGCACTAATCTATATATGTGCTAAAATTCAGAGTACCAAAAAAGGTAATTTTATCATATGTATATATACCCAAAACAAGCAAATTTGCTGTATGTTCATTTAAAAAGTAAAATTTAAAAGAAAGGGAGAAGGAAAAAGAGAGAAGGGAAGACTGTTATAAAATATATAGAAGACAATACCAAAAAATGCAATTTGTGGACCCTGCTTGGATCCTGATTTGAACAAACCAACTACAAAAGGCATTCTTGACGCAACTGAGAAAACTTTACTGTTAATTTGGAACTATATTTTAAATTTAAGTTTTAAAATTATGATAATGACCTTGTGGTTACAAAAATAACCTTCATCAGTTAGATATATCAGTTAGATACATATTCTGAAATATATATGTGTATGAAATAGGATCATGTTTGGGATTTGCTTCAAAATTATTGAGAAAAAAACATGAGGGAGATCACTGGCAAATGTTGAAGCTAGAGGCTCATTACACTATCTTCACTATTTTTGAGTGTGTTTGAATTTTTCTGTAATTTTTTAAAAAGTTTCTCATGATAATGAGATTTTTAAAATAGTGTAAAACTCCTTTTCAACATTTATTATAAAGCAGTAGACATGATAGGCCTACAGTTGGCTTCCATCTCAATGTCAAATCTTTCCAATGACTCCAAATAAATAAATGCTGTGTGTGCCAAAAATAATACTGACATATGAAAAAAAACCAGTCTCCTAGAAATTTTATACCTTGAGCAATAAACTACTAAAATTACTAGATTGCTGTAAAGATTTGCAGTTAGATTTTTAAAACAGCAAATCAAAACAGCTTCTTCTATATATTGTCATTTTCAATGACAACATCAAAGAACTAAAGGGCAAAAATAATTTTAAGGCAATAATTATGATTCTAAAAATCTCAGCCAAAACCCAAAATTACTCGGGCTTTTTGATTCTTATTAATTATTTACCCAGTGTGGCTTTCTTGCTGTGTTGGCCCAGTCTGTTCCTTTGAGCATTATTATTATTTATCATTTCTTGAGCACTTAGCACTGCATGAGATACAGATGATAAATTCCTTCCCTAGGGGACAACTATCAAAGCCATACAAGCAAAACACGAAGATTAGCTATTTAAGAAATGAAAACTAAATAGAAGGTTAAGGAACACATTCTGAGCTCCCTGTTTTGCTTTTTGCTGTAAGCTCATGCTACAACACTTGCTTCTTTTGAGGATGCAAAGAAGACTGAATTTGCAAGATAAACGACTAGCTTATATATATATATATATATATATATATATATATATATATATATATATATATATATATATATATATATATATATATATATATTTTTTTTTTTTTTCCCCCCCCGGTACGCAGGCCTCTCACTGTTGTGGTCTCTCCCATTGCGGAGCACAGGCTCCGGACGCGCAGGCTCAGCGGCCATGGCTCACGGGCTTAGGTGCTCCGCGGCATGTGGGATCTTCCCGGACCAGGGCACGAACCCGTGTCCCCTGCATCAGCAGGCGGACTCTCAACCACTGCGCCACCAGGGAAACCCAAACGACTAGCTTAGAAGAGACAGAAAAGAGATCTCAGGGATCATTCCAAGAAAATATCCTACCTTAGAAATCCTTTCACTTTCTGATATATAAAAATTACAGGAACCTATAATAATAACTTTGTAATAACTTTGTGCGTGTGTGTGAGCGTGATTAAGGGCTGCCCAGCAGACCTTCTGTTCCCTTTCTTTTGATAATACCACTCTCTGCTTCAGGAACTGCTTCCCCCAGTCTGTGTGCTCCTGATGAGATTGTCAATTATAGTGCACCTTTCCCCACCTTATAATGATATTGTGCTGAAGGATGTAGGCCTGGAGCAGCCCAAGGTCATTTTTACAGGCCCTGTGATGAAATTTCTCTGCAGTGTGCATTAGGCCAATTTGCAAAGAAAAGTAGAAATAAACGGATATAGTGTAAGTGCTGACAGTCCTGAACCTCAATCAGGCCCTTGAGACACGAGCTCCTACAGTTCTTTAGATTGTATGAGGTACTCCACAATTCATTTTAGCTAGCACACAAGTTTTTGCCTAGGATGGTCTGAATTGGGTTTCTTTGTCATTTGTACCTGAAAGAATCCTGAGAAGTTAAATAATTTGCCCAAGGTCCAATGGCTGCTAAATGGTAGAGTCATCATTCAAACCTAGGTTTGTCCACCTCTACGTAGCAGGCATTTCCTACTATGTTACTTTACTGTTTATCCTACAGATGTTTAATTCCTAAAATCTAGTTTCCTTTAAACCTGGGAAAGGGGCTGGGGCTGGGCAGTTGGTCTAATTCTCTATTGTTTCCTGGTAGTAGAAGTGAGGTGAAAGTGGCAAATACAGTAATATCTAATAAGAATTTATTTTAACCAATTTTGCATGGTATTTACTGAGCAAGGACTCAAGTTGGCAATCATACAAACTTCAACTCAAGAGCAAATTGAAGGTATATAAGACTAGGATAGAATGGTATCAAAGTATTTTCTCTACTCTCTGCTCTACCCAGTTGTAAAGACTGCATTAAAAAACAATGCTTAATACCCACAACACCAAATAAAAGGTTTAGGTTCTCTAAGTTAAACAAGAATACACCTATTTATTTCCATTTAGAAACGACTTTATTCACTGTCTCAGCAATATATGCAAAGAAAAACAAGTACTAAAATGATGCTATCAGTTTACAAATCAATGGCTTATTTTTTGATAATAGTCTCAAACCAAACGTCGTTTCCTCACTTTCCTACTTTAAATGCTTACTTTATTTCCTTTACTGCCTTTATCATTATTTGAAATTATTTTGTTTATTTACTTGCTTCTTACCTTATTTATTACAACTTATTTCTTCACTCATTAGCAGGGATCTTGCCAATTTTTAAAATCATATTTCTCATCATATTTTTAACAGCCTAGTTTATAGATGACACAAAGTATAAGTCTGTTAAATTAATTAAAAAATTACACTGCTCCAAAATAAAAGTCACTGTTTTGATACCTATAAATACATCAATATCTTGAAACTAAAGGATGATGGATTATTCTGTGTTCTCCTAGAAATTAAACTGGGATGGACATCTGTTGAAAGCCCAGGGGTCAGTGGTCGAGGCAACCACTGGCATTCTCTAGTGGGGATTTGCTTAGCTGAGTCTAGTGATTCTAAGGCCATAAGTTAGGAAGGCTTCCTGCTTCAACCAGAGCAGTTCTTCACACAACAGGATTTCACAAGGACTTGGCATAAGCTTTGGCTTGAAGAAAGTGTTTCATTACTTAAAAACAGAGGTTTAGGATAGGGTGGTAGAAACCACTGTTCCGGGGAATTTGGACTAAGAGATAGCTAAACGTATTTTGCATTATAAATTATATTTATTTTTCCTTTTTAAAGTCAATGTGCTGTGCATATTAATCCCATTTTTATAGTATAATAACAAAATTATTTCTGCCTCAATTTTAAAGATCTAAGTGACTACGCTCTTTCAGAATTTTAAGGATACATGAAACATTAAGGCTTCTAGAATCAGAAAATCTTTGCCTTTTAGCTATATAAAAAATTAAAAGTTAAACCTTTTAATTGGAAAGGTTTAGGATCCTACCAACCTTTACATTGGAAAACTTTAGGATGTTTGGATTCAAAGATTTCTCCTCCCACTGTGTTAATCTTGTATTTGTATTTGATTTCTTTCTCTGTAGAGAGAGCATATAAAAACATGTTTAGTGTTCCCTCCCTTTCCAGGTTGTATTTTATCTTGAGTAGATTTAAAACCAGATTAGTTGTAATAGGATTCCAGGATGTGGGCAGATGTCTACTTGTCACTGACGATCTCTCTTGCAATTAGCTCCTTCATTATTTCATTGGTACCACCATAGATTGGCTGAACTCGGGCATCCACATAAGCTCTGGATAAATAAGAAGATGATTGAATGAACAAACAAAAGATATTAGAAATTATAAATTTTGTCTCACCAGGTAACTATTAATTACTTTAAAGTGTTCATTTAATGAAATCCAAACAAGAGAAGTTCTTCGTAAATTATTTTATTTTTCCATATGGCATCCACCCTAGATTGGCATAATTATAAAATTCTATTAAGATATTGATCATTTGAATAGTTTTGTTTTAGCCTGCCTGAAGAGATTACAAATTCAAAATAACATTTCTAAGTATGTTTCTTTTGACTTAATTTTGTAAAATTCAGCACATATAATAACATTCCAAAAAGGGCAGTTGTAAATTTAGAAATGGATGGAATGTCTTAATATCTTGTTACCTTTAATGTTTCCCCCCAAAAGCTGAAATCTACTGGTTTTATAAAAAACAAAAGAGAAAAGAAAGTACATATTTTCTAACATCCTTTAGATTCCCATCACTACTGCTGCCATCAGCAGTATAAACTGATGCTTCAGAAAATATTACTTCACAAAGTTAACAAGTAACTTATTTTTTGGAAATGATTAACAGTCACTCCAGTAATGTATGAGGTTGAAATACTGAGTGGCTGAGTATACTGACATACAAAAACAGGAAGGAATTCACTTTTGGTAGTGATGACAGCAACCATAACACTATATAGCTGGTTTTACCTTTTCTCATCTCATTTTATCCTCTCAGCTCTGGAATTAGGGAGGATAAATATTATTATTGTTTTGCAGGTAAAGGAACTGAGATGCTGAAAAGTTAATACATATACTAATTAACGGTTGCTATTTAATGGTCACATAACAGATCATTGGCAGCCTGGAATGAAAAGGTAGGTATCCTGCCACTCTGGCAAGTATCTTTTTTATTACATCTCAACATTTTCATTGGCCCAGAAATGTTAAGATTAGTTACTGAGCTTTGGACTTTTCTAGTAGACAAATTCAAAGGCATTTTTTTCAAGCATTAAAATTTTTTTTTAATTTAATTTGAGACAAATTAAATGTGCAAGCTCTCTAGAAACATGACCGATTCTGAACTTTTCCTTGTCCACGTTCACCATGGTACTTTACAAACTGTTGAGCGCTCAGTAAATATTTATTGATTTGATTTCCTATATTACAAAGGAATTTTAGAATCTCAATAGCTACTTTCTTATGACACTTGAAATCTAGAGACATATGTGTTTTCAAATATATTTTTTCTTTTGAACAGATCCCACTGTTGCCCACAAAATCTAGCACTTTCGTTTAGAGGACTTACCTGGCACTTCAGCCTACTTCAGCCATCTCAGTGCTTTTAGACATTTTTGGATCAGGTTGGGCATATTTTTTTTCACATTAATGAAGTTCCAGAGGAGTAGGTAACTGACAGAGATCAGTAGCCCTTTTATAGGTTACTAATTAAATTCAGTCATCAACTAAAATTAACAGAGAATGGCAGCAGAAGGAATGCTTAACCCCACAGTGATGAAGCGCTCTGTCTCAGGCTGCTCTTCCTAGCACTGCAGACAGTTCTTGAAATGGCAAAACTGAAGCCTCACTTGTCATAGGCCCAAGCCTAAAGAGTAAGACTGAAGTAAACTCCCATGCTTAAGGCTGGTTATTTTTAAACAAACAGAAAACAAATAAATGAAACAAAACCAAAAAGCAAAAAGCACCTCTTTGATCTGTGAAACCAAGACTCAGCAACACACACACACACACACACACACAAATAATATAGCTTAATCTTAGGATATAAAAACACAATTAGAATGATTTTTTTTTTCTATCTCATCAAAGTCTGTACACTTCAGCCACATACTGCCTAATGTATCTAATTAGCTTTTTTGATATTATCCTACTACTCTCTCTCGTTATCTTATGAAAAGTTCCTTCCCTATGTCTTTGGGGAGAGAAATAGCAGTCTAGTTTAAAAGTTCCTACAGTCTTTAAACCAACCAGCTGGCCAAGAAGGGGATGATTATTCCTGAAAGGAAATGTAAGTCTCTCAGATTGAAACTAGGGATTTCAAATAAGCCATCAAGTTAAAATGTCTGCTTGCTATTGACCTCATGGAATTGCCTCTGAGAAAACAGAGACCAAGACTTCTGCTACGCTCTAATCTTGGACCATGTAGATGGTTGACTCCTCTTCACCTAATATGCCTTTCTTAGGAACCGAACCAAACTAGACAAGCACTGAGCCATGACATGTCTACACACCCTGCAGCAGTTATAATAGCACAGTTAAGTCGAAAAATATAAACACCCATTATTATTTTACTTCCTTAGCATTTTGAATATTGTCAATAAGGTGGATTAATATTATGACTAAAACATGAAAACACACAGGAAAAATTCCAGAGGTGATTTAATTTGTGCTAGCATAACTCAGTGTTTACTTTGATTTCATGACTATACAAAGATTAAAAAAAATAAATCTGCTCTTGATTAAGTCCTGTTTGAAGTAGTTCTGGAAGGATATACCAATAATCCAAGTCCAAGGATTGATAAAGTAAAGGAAATCATTTAGCTACTTCATGCCTACATTCTGAAGGAAGGAAAAACCCTACTTGTTGCTGAGTTTTTATAAAAGGTTATAAATTATATACACCCTGTGATTAAAGCTTTCTGAGCTGCCCAGTGGCTACAGAAAATTAGTAAATTATACCTAACAGAAACTCTATGCTGGAGCTTCTGTTTTTAATGTAACTTGAATAAAATGTTTATTTTCCTCATTAAGGACTATAAGCAAATCAAATGTTTTCAATTATGCTTGCCAAAATGATAAATTTGAAAGTAAGTTTGAATACTAGTTTGATAATTTTTCTCTTTTAGATACTCTGTATTTAGATTAAAATTATAAGAAGTTTTTGGAAGCTCATAGCATTCTCATTCTCAGATTCAAAACTAAATTGGACTTCTCTCTATATAGAAAAAACTTCCCTGAGAAAATTTATAAACTGAAAATATTGCCAAATAAGAGGAAAAATATATCTTCTGCTATGAGGAGGAGAAATGCCATGGAGAGATTACTGAGGCAAAAGACTATAGGAAGAGGGAAAGAAGAAATTATGGAGATGGAGGAAGAAATATGGAAGAGGATGCTGCCTACTGACAAACTGGTACTGCTTCGAAATGGTAACAAGAATATTCATATGTAATACAATAAAAAGGCTATATTTAATTTATTTTAAAGTTGAAGGAAGTACAAATTCTACTTAGAAAAAAATAATACTTTTGATTTATTTTTAGAGCAAAATAGACAATAAAAAATTTAAAACACGACAACTTAGATCCTTTTTATATGCAGATTAATTTTTCTATAATGTCTATTTTTTTTTTTTAGTTTTAAAAAAGTGATATTTTGAAAGAAGACATACAAACGACCAAAAGGTATATGAAAAAATGCTCAATGTCACTAATCACCAGGGAAATGAAAATCAAAACCACAATGAAATATCATCTAACACCTGTCAGGATGGCTATTAACAAAAAAGCCTAAAGACAAGTGTTGTCGAGGATATGGAGAAACTGCAATACTGGCACACTGGTAGAGGGAATGCAAAGTGGTGCATCTCAGCTGCTATGAAAAATAGTATGGAAATTCATCCAAAAATTCAATAAAACTACCATATGATCCAGAAATCCCACTTCTAGGTATTTATTCGAAAGAATTGAAATCAAGAGCTCCAAGTGATGCTAGCGCTCACATGTTCAATGCAGTATTACTCACAACAGCCGAGATGTGGAAACAACCTGTATGTCCACGGACAGATGAATGGATAAAGAAACTGTAGTATAACATATAATGGAATACTATTCAACCTTAAACAGAAGGAAATTCTGCAATATGTCACCACCTGGATGAACCTTGAGGACATTCTTCTAAGTGAAATAAGCCAGTCACAGAAAGACAAATACTACATGATCCCACCTATATTAGGTATCTAAAATGGTCATATTCATAGACTCAAAGAGGAATGGTGGCTGCCAGGGGCTAAGGGGAGGGGGAAATGGGGAGTTACTAATCAATGGGCCTAAAGTTTCAGTTAAGCAAGATGAATAAATTCTAGAGACCTGCTGTACAGCACTGTGCCTACAGTTAGCAATACTGTATGGAACACTTAACATTTTGTGAAGAGGGTAGATCTCATGTTAAGTGCTCTTACTACAGTAAAATAAAATAAAATAAAATAAAACAAAATAAAATAATTAATAGTCAATGCAAATTAAAGGAAGAATAATAACCTATTTTTTACCCATTAGATTCACTTAAAATTTAAAGGGCAATAACATTCATAGCTTAGGAGGAGAAGTCATCCTTGGACTTTGTTCATTTGAGTATGAGTTGCTTCAAACTGGAGGAAATGATCTGGAAATGCATTAAAATTTAAAATATACATACTTTTGAACTAGCAGTACTACTTTTGGGACTTTGTCCTGTTGTAATCAAACACACACGTATCTAAGATAAATGTATGAAGGCGCTTATTGCGGCATTGTCACAGTAGAAAACTAGAAAAAACCTGAATGATTAACTATAATCACTTATAATAAAATATTATTCAACAATAAAATAGGGATATTAATCCCTCTGTATAATGATTCAAATAAAGCTTTAGTATATTACATATTTATATTTATTTACATTTATATGTAGTATATTGTATAATGCACTACATCTTCACTTTTAAAAAATATGACAAAATCCTAGTGGTGATTTGATAGCATGAAGCTGTTTCTATCTACTTGAACACACTCCATAGTCAGTTGGAAAATACAAAGATTTTGCACCTCCTTTCCCTTTGTACTCAATGGACAAAGGACAGTTAAAGAAATTTTCCTTTCTCTTCACGTTACCCAGAAGAGTGTAACACAACAGGCATACTCACTTTGCAATTGGGTACTCCCACATGTATCCCCAACCTCCATGCAGCTGCACGCAGTCATAAGCTACACTGTTCTGTAACTCAGATGCCCTAGATGACCAAAATAAAAAACAGAAAAGGAACATTTGAAATGAATTTTCATGAGATGCTTTACAACCAGGAAACAAATTATTTATGATTGTTTAAATGCTTACATTTATCAAACAATTAAAATTAGGCATATTAGCCAACCAGAGAAGATTGATATAAATTCCACGTGATATATATCTCAAGAGAATTTTCATATAACAAATACTTTCTTCATCAATTATACTTCTGGCTGGGTTTTTGTTAAGTCTAGAAACAAAATGTAGAAAGCTTAGACTATTTATTAGGTGTTGGCTACCTTAAGCCTGAAAAGAATATAGTAAAAACTTGAATTTGGTCTAATTTATGCAGATTCTCTATGTGATAGAAGTTAACTGAATAATTATACAGTCATCTATTTTCTTCTGCCTTGTGTAATATGTGTTTTTTTTTCTTCAAATGTGTCAATTCCTACCTAAAGGTTGCAATTCTGAATTTTAGTAACTGACAAAAAATTGTTTTCAGAAATAAACTGAAAGTAAAAGTGAAAACCTAAGAGGGCAGACCTCTATTAAAGTACCTACTATCATATAGGAAATTTATTAAAGATTATTTTGGAATTATTATTCCTGAAGTATATGTATATTAACATGAGGTGCTTGAGAAATACCCTTTTCTGATCTTATCACAACCATTTTAACTATTGTTAAAATCCATGAGATGACTGGTAGGAACGTTATTCATCTTAACATAAAATACAAGTTAGTTCAAAATCTTTTCTGCTTACTTTCAACAGTGGGAAATATAAAGAAAAGGTAAGCATAGACACATTTTCCTATAAAAAATAATTTTTAACTCAAGTCATAGGACAGGTCAGGATGTTCCTGAGAAATACAGTAACAATATAATGATTAACAGACAAGATTCAGGGGGCAGTGATATTTGGAATTCTATACATTTTTGTATTGGCGAGTATTTTAGTAAAATATTTGCTGGGTTGAAACTACTTGTTCCCTCTGCTGCAAAATGAAATACAAGTATGTCTATAAACCTGGTGTTTTCAAAAACCAATAAGGCCAACAGCTATCCAAATATCTCTTTTTCCAAAAATATCTAAAATATTTTTACTCTTTTTCCCACTAGTCAAAAAACTTGCTATAAATGTAAAGGTAAAATGTCTCCCCCAAAAGTGCAAGTTTCTAGTAATTCCACATGACTTTTCAACCTGGCAACTTTATTATTTTGGAATCATTACATAAACCACTATTCTGCATATTTCCCCATTCTACTGCTGACTGAACTGAACACAAGTTAATGAATAATGACAGGAATTTTTTCCAGGTTATTTTTGGGCTAATGAGATGTGAGAATGTTTGTTTTTCAAAGAGGAAACAAAACCCATTTCCAGAATTTGATTTAAACTATGTTCTTAAACCTTAAAATACACAAAAGCCTTATAGGGGTCTTTTTTCATTAACACATCTTTAATACCATTGCTAATCATCTTTAATACAAATGAAAGTCATTCTATAGGACATTTTTTTTCCTTTTGCTTAATAGAGCATGTACAACTTTTGATTGGACAGTCAAATATTCAGAAATTCTTCTTAGATCTAGAAAACATCTTAAATAGAAAAATCCTGCCCAATCTACTCATTTCACAGATATCAAAATGTTGGCCCCCAAATCATTTAATTTAATTGCAGTTATTTAATGAAAGAATTGGGACTCTGTCTCGGGACTCTAAGTATTACTGTAATTTTGTGATCTCACTATACTGCCACTCTTCAGATAATTTGAGATTAAACTACTACTTGAATGAACTAATCAGTCATCCTATTTTAGTCTCTTAATATTTTACTTTCAGTGGCAAGCTAAAAGTTAAAAACCAACTTGAGTAAGTTTTAGCACATTATAAATTTATATGTTTAATGGGGCCCTTCAGCATTTTTTAAAAAGGTGGTTCTTATTGCTAGTTTTCATTTACTTAGCCTTCTTCCTTTATGACCCTCAAGGTTGAGTTTCAAGTTGGAAGATTTCCATAACAATCTGTGCAAGCACCACATTTTAATTACCGTAGCATGCATACCAATATTTCGCCATGGAAGCAGTGGCAGAGTCCAGACGTTTCATTTCATGCAGCTGGAGACAGCTGTCCACAAAAGCTCTGGTTACACAAACGTGTGTTTTTAATTCTGCTAGCTTATGCTGCACTGTCTTGAGTTTAAAGGAAATGAAAGGAAAAGATGAGCATAGGAGAAGAGCATATTTTGAGTCACTTAGCATATCAAAAATTATACAGTAAAATATCTTTAGCGCAAAACAAAAGTGGAATTACTGTTTTTTTCTCCAAAAAAGAGGCATATTTTAACTAAACAGCTCAAATTAAAAACCCACTATATTTCATTGCTAAGAAAACTTGTACTAAAAGATAAGATGCAAAAGTAGATAAATAGATAAATAACATTTCATGTTTTAGGTTAAAAAATTTAGACCATCTAGGGAACTTTTTTTTTTTTTTTTTTTTTTTTTTTTGGTGGTATGTGGGCCTCACTGTTGTGGCCTCTCCCATTGCGGAGAACAGGCTCCGGACGCTCAGGCTCAGCGGCCATGGCTCACGGGCCCAGCCGCTCCGCGGCATGTGGGATCTTCCCAGACCGGGGCACGAACCCGTGTCCCCTGCATCGGCAGGCGGATTCTCAACCACTGCGCCACCAGGGAAGCCCCTAGGGAACTTTTCGAAAAACAGCATGACTTTAATGGGTGAACACCATCTTGAGGTACAGTCCTTTAGGTACAGCTGTTGAAAACACTTATTTTTGTCCAGAATCTAAATCCATGAAGAATTTTTCTCTATTAATGAAATTAAGTATACACATTTTCTGCTTTTTTGTTTTGGAGTAAAGTAATAAAATAACAAGCTGGAGGGACATCAAAAATATTTATTAGACATTATTATTTTATATTGCAAAGTATTTAATCTAGATCTGTAGAATGCAATGGGAGAATAACAGAATCAGAACACTCAAGACATCAAAGTCCAGTACCCTCCAACCTCTTCCACCTTTCCCCGCCCTCCCTCTTATCTCTCTCAATAGCTTGCACAGTCTCTAACTTGAAGTGAATGGTCTGGAATTGTCAACGATAACATACCTATATACCTCCTCCTGCTGGCCACAGACAACCAATAGTATTCTTGGAAATCATTCTATCTAGACCATCCTCAATTGTTCTTGATTGCTCTAACTTCAGTCAAATTTTCTTGCATTCCTGACTCTTGGCTCTCACACCTTGAACTCTTGAGTTTTCATGTGGTCTCTTTGGCACCAACTCTTGAACCACCTTCAGGAAACTGGCTTGAATTTGAAATACTACTGGCTTTCCACTTTGGATAACCTCCAGAAATACACCCCGTTCTAGTTGATCTCAAGTTCAAGGCTTAGCTATGGTCAGCTGGCTCTATCTTCCTTGTGGAAATTCAGATAGGAACAGAGTTTTGATCATTCTGCTTGAAATTTATGAGTGAGACCTTCACTGTGGCTAATAAAAGGCATGGAAGTTAATGACAATGGCACTAACTTGGTGGCACAGTGAATCTCAAACTAGAAATTATGAATGCACCCAACGTACGCAATGGCAAGTCCAAAGCCATGATTTCATTCTCAAAAGAAGGCTTCCTGGACCAGATATTCAGAGGATGTTTGACCTGCCTTTGCTACTTGTTACAGCAATCTCAAACCACAAAACCAAAACCTTAAAAGCATCATTGTAGTGGAGACAGTTTGGGTTCTTACCATTTCTGGAAAAGAGTAGAAAAGGAGTATAATAAGACCCAGGACAGGCAAGACCAGGGTGTTGTCAGCTGGAGAAGGAGCTCTGAGGGACAGATTCCTCATATGTGTACCAACATAACTACTACGCTGATGGAAAACCCAAACTGACTGCCTTTCCCTTGGGCTTACTCCATCCTGTTCTAGAAATAGACAATGTGACTGGCATCTAATGATTCTAAAGCCAAGCAGTGGGGAGGCTGGCACCACACTTTTCCACCTCTTGCATCCTGGCCTCTAATTTAGAACATGCCAGGTTTACCAAAACTTTCTTCCTCTCTCATACTTTCTCCTACTTTTTCTACCTCCCTTTCTATCCATTTCTATTTAATAAGGCCAAATCTCTAAACTTTAATCATCACAAAGTTTCCCACCCCCACCCCACACATCCAAGTGTACTCACAGAAGAATTTGAAGATGCAACAGGAAACGAAAAAGCAGGGGAATACCCTTCCATATATTGAACATAGATGACTATATATTCCATGAAAATCCCTGAAACTGAGGTCTTAGCTTACTCTTGGTGTAGGTCAATGACACTGCCCATGACACTTCATTTGGAACATAAGAGGGAGTCTGACAAGTCTCAAGATATTATTACACACCACCTCCCCACCCTGCAATGGCACATTTGAGAACTTATTCACTATTTACAATATGAGAGAATCAAGATCTCTAAGCCCAATTATCTCATAAGAGAGCTGTTTCTATGGAAATGCTAGGAGCTTCTAGAAGCTGAAGTTAAATTTCAGACCAGAATGGGCTCATTTAGAAAATTCTTGCTTCAGTGCATTCAGGTCCACAGGTTTGACAGAATTAATGCCACCAAGAGTGCATAAGTTACTCTCTTGGGGATAAGAGATAAAATATTTACATACTCTTGGCATTGAGTTGGGTGTTACCAATAACAGATTTAGTCTTTGCTCTTCACTGCAAACACTGCATCATGCTTTCAGAAATTGTTCTCTAATGAATGGTAGGTAATAATTGTACCACACATTATTAGCAGGTGCTTTTGGTGAATGATCAGCATGCTCACAGCAATATTTTTTAACATTTATTAAGTCCCTCATAGATAACAGTGTAGCTAGCATTTCATTAAAAAAAATTTCCCTAAAGTTGCAAAGTGGATCAGATAGCATCTCTTTCAGAGTTCTGAATAACACAGTTCTTAGAATCATAGAATTATGGAAATGGAAGACCCCTTGGAGAAGTTATTGAGCCCAGGATTCCATTTAAACATCACCATTAGATGTACTCTAATATATTACGACTCAAGTATAAACTACAAAACTTAGGTTTGCTACCTGATTTTGTAGTTAATTAACCCCACACTCAAGGTCTAAGAACTAAATATTCCCTTTTCGGAGAAATGTAAAGAAGAAGTGTTATTTGTTACCTCTCCTATTTTTTTCCTAATACCTTGTCCCCTTAAAATCAAGAGCACATACCACACAAGAAATAACTAAAGCTTGTGTTAGAAAAGAACACTGAATTTTCACTTCATTGTCCATGGGTGAAAGAGGTGAGAAAAGAAAAAGTCTATCTACCTTAGATTTCTGGGTAGTAAAAATTGTGAATGGGTTAAGAGTGTAGGTTCCAGGACTTCCCTGGTGGCGCAGTGGTCGGGAGTCCGCCTGCCGATGCAGGGGACTCGGGTTCGTGCCCCGGGCCGGGAAGATCCCACGTGCCGCGGAGCGGCTGGGCCCGTGAGCCACGGCCGCTGAGCCTGCGCGTCCGGAGCCTGTGCCCCGCAACGGGAGAGGCCGCAACAGTGAGAGGCCCGCGTAGGTTCCAGAGTTCAAATACTTTTAAAATCTTGGGCATGTTATTTAACCTCTCCATGCCTCAATATCCTTATCTGTAAAATAAGGATAAATATAATATTTATTATATGAAGTTGCGAAGAAAAAAAAGACAATCCATTTGGCACAGTTCCTGGCATATAGGGAACATCAATCAATGACAGACATTATCATTATGTAATATCTGAATTTTACTATTGTATTGTCCATTCCATAGAAAATCATGAGACTTCACAGCAGCTATAGAGAGTATGGATGAGACAACATGAAAATCCTATAACTATCGCAACTTAAGTATGGTAGGTCTCCATTCTAAAAAGAAAGTAAATTTTAGGGACTTCCCTGGTGGCGCAGTGGTTAAGAATCTGCCTCCCAATACAGGGGACACAGGTTTGGTCCCCAGTCTGGGAAGACTCCACATGCTGCGGAGCAACTAAGCCCGTGACCCACAACTACTGAGCCTGCGCTCTAGAGCCCACGCACCACAACTACTGAGCCTGCGCTGTAGAGCCCACTAGCCACAACTACTGAAGCCCGCGTGCCTAGAGTCCGTGCTCCGCAATAAGAGAAGCCACGGCAACAAGAAGCCCACGCACCACAAAGAAGAGTAGCCTCCGCTCGCTACAACTAGAGAAAGCCCACGCACAGCAATGAAGACCCAAAGCAGCCACAAATAAATAAACAGCATCACAATTAAGTTAAAAACTCAAGATCTACTAAAAAACATTTTTAAAAAAGAAAATAAATTTTGTGAAATGCATCCAAGTGGTCAGAAGTCTCAAAATTCAAGAATATCAAAGAAAAAGGAAACTGAATCATTATATGGTCATAAAAATGAGATTTGGCCAAATATAATATAACATTTAAAGGTCTCCTATTTCAATTTAATACTGGAACCATTGTATATCCAGCTCTGTGACAGGAGGTATAAGCACTTATTGGTTATTCATCTTCTCTGAATACGTATCTAGATTGAATATGAAAGTATTATTCAAAGATACTTATTTATATAAACAAGAAGATTAGAAGAAATATCTCAGAAATCTCAGAACCACATGTTTACTTGGAAAACAATACGGCTCCCACCAATGCTATAGATACGTGTGGAAGCAGAATCCTACTGCCACCTAGTGAAATTTTAGTAAACTACCTTTGAAAGAAGGCAGCAATAAAATGGCACTTACTTTGAAAAGGATTAAGAATATTTCTTTTCTTTTTGCTATCAAAATACATATATACACATATATATTATTAAATTTAAAAAAATAAATATTTTGGAAGAAACTTTTTCTCCTATGGGTAAATATTATACCGATTTTCTAGTTTTTTCATGGTTAAATGTCAAATAACATTTAATGATCTGAGCTATACAGGCAATCTCGGTAATATTATAGTCATTTTTGCTGTAATTTTATATGAAGTTCATAAATGCAGGAAGTGTAGATTACCAAGGGGATGGAAAAATATGTCTGTCTGGTTCACTTTTTATAGTATCCAGAATAGGGCTAAAGGCATGAGTATTTTAATAAACATTTTGAGAAGCAAATGACATTAATTCCACTTCGGATACAGCTGGGAAAGTCAGAGTGATACCGAGTAGTATCACTTTCTTTGTGTTGCTAGGAGGTTATAATGTGTATTTCCAGAGTCATGCCTATCAAATTACATTTGAACACACAACCTTCAGAAGGCAATCAATACATACTTGCTCAGTGAAACAAATCATGTATATCAACATTTCTCAAAATGAAAAGATTACATGAAAAAGAAATGTAATTTATTTATCGGTAAAAAGATTCGTGCATCGATAACAAAGAAACAGCAATATGATTGCTTTATGGTAGCCTACTGTAATCAGTGGTTCTGCGTATGATTTATAAGTGTTTGTGTGCATAAGTTTTGATAAATTTAACTTTTCACAATAAATTTCTGTATATTTTATGGTAGTAAATGATAAAATTGACTAGTATCTACACATATTTTATGCATTCGTGCCATACTTTTATTCTTAATTTTTTTTTGATATTTCTAGGCTATACATTTCGTCTGCCTATTTTAAGTTGCCACAAATCTCCAAAAGTTTTTCCAATGTATTTATTGAAAAAAATCCACATGTAAATGGACCTGTGCAGTTCAAACCTGTGTTGTTTAAGGGTCAACTGTAATAGCTAACTTTAATGAAAGCGCGCTTTACCAGGCAATATTCTAAGCACTTTATTAGAAGCGTATTATCTCACCTAATCTTCATAACAACTCTATGAGGTAGCTACTCATATTACTCACATCTTAACAATAAGAAAGTACTTCTGAGAGAGATAATAAAACTTGCATAGACCACAGAGACTTAAGTAGCTGCACTAGGATTTAAACCACACCTGAACTTAACTTCTATAATGCTGTCCTAAAATATTACCAAAGTATTTCATCTTTCCCTTTCCCTTCACAACACCTTTCAGCCAAGATAGTCCAGTTAGAAATTTTCAATTAGACTTCCAACTCCAGTTTTTTTGATGACTGCATTACTTGAAAGCTGTTCCTTCATTTTAAGGAGAGACTAGAGGGTCTAAAATTTGATTGATATTTTAGTGACAACAGCTACCATATACTGAGTTCTTTTGCAAATAACTTAAACTTCTTGGCGAAACCCAGGAAGTTTAAACACAATCATCCACCTTTCTCTGTGTTTGAACATGGGGAGCAAAACCCTTTTAGTAAAGCTAATACACAAAAAAGCAGAAGGTTCCACTATAAGTGCATGACCACTAACCTGATTTGGGTCCTCAATACTGCCAGGAAGCTTACTGTAAGTGTCTCTAGTTAGTTCAGTCTCTCACTCTGAAGAAGGTATTTCAAACCTTCCTTACCTCCACGCCCCATTCACTCACATCTCTTTCTTCCCTATTGATAAGGAAAGGTACGGAAGTCTCTGGAAGAGAGCTTTTGCAATTTTCTACCAACGGAGCTGAACCCTTGCTCATCCTTTCCTCTTTCCTTCCTGTTTCAGTGGAGGAAACTCCTCTCCTGTCAGGATGGGAAGACCTATCTTTCCATGTATTGAAACTTTGGCATCCACACCTTCAACACTGTCTCAAAGAAAGATCATATGCAGTTAATTTTGCTCTCCATACGTACAATCTTTCCCTCTTTACTAAATCCTTTGTCTAGGTGTTAAAATATGCTCTAGCATTCTCATCCTAATAATAATAACAAAAATTAATAACCTCCAAATATTTCACTTGATCTCCAAATATTTCCCTCACTCCCTCCCCACCCTCCTCTTCCTGCCTTCTAGTTACCATCCTTTCTCTCAGCTACTTCACAGCCAAACTCAGGAAAGAGTTCCAGTCATCAGTATCTTGACTTCCTCATTTCCATTCACTGCTCTACTCACTGGGGTCTGGCACCACACCAGTCCATTAATGGCTCTTATGAAATAACCTCCATATCATCACGTCCAATGGGCACTCTTTGACCTTCATCTCATTTTCCCTCTAAGTAGCTTCCATCTACTTGAAATCCTCTTTTCTCTTGGCTTCTACAACAATACTTGCCTGATTTGCTTTCTCCTTTCTAGCTGTCTCAGTTTTCTTTGTACGCTCTTAATTTCCTGTTCTACCTTTAAATCTTGTAATTTTTTTCTCAGGACTCTGTCCTAGGATCTCTTTTGTCTTAGTCTCTACTCTCTCCCTAAGTGATCTCATCCTCTCTACTCTCTCCCTAAGTGATCTCATCCACTTCCATGGATTCTAACGTCACCGTGGATGAAAAATGTTGCCTGCCACATAGATAAACAATGGATGTTTCAGCCGTCAAGCCAGCAGCCACTGCAGCGGCCCCCAAATGTGCACCCTGAGGGGAGTCAGGATGGAGAAAAGCAGGATACTGGCCCTAGATAGTTAAGGTGCATATCACAGGAGTAATTTCAATGAGCCCAGACTCCTGGATCTTCCCATACATAGATAAGCGATACATTCATTACTTTGAGAAGCCTGGTTTTCTTTAATTAACAGTGATCTTTTGATGTTCCGACTACCTGGTTTCTGTTGCAAGACTCCTATATACCCTGGCTCCTCCCTTACCTCTTTGGAGCAGTCCCTCAGAGCTATCTGAGAGGCTGTATTTCGTGCTTGCATGCTTACTGTGTACCAAATAAAACATAATTCTCAACTTTTAAGTTGTGCATATTTTTTCAGTCGATACCACCTGTATGAAAATTACTCCATATTCATGTTTAGCCTAGACCCATTTCAGATGAGTAAATTGATACTATCTAATACTAATAACAAGCTTACCTGTATATGTGCAACTGTTTTCCCAAAAGCTTTTCTTTGTCTAACGTAGTTCCTGGTTTCTTCAAACATGAATTCACTGGCTGAAACTGCCAAGTCAGCAATCAGTAGCCTTTCCTATAACCCCAAAATTAGGTCTTGAACATTATTCTAATTACACAAGTGACTTTCACATGATTTCAATGAAAATAAATTGCATAATCTTTATAAAACTCCTAAAGATTATTTCTTAACTCTTTATAAGAAAAGACTTCCACTGAGATTTCTAAGACTATCTTGACACATATGTCTCTTAAAAAATCTTTTATTTTTATGAATGACTGTCTTTATATAGGTATATAAGTAATTTATTTTCCTCTTCTCTTTACTCATTTATGGGAAAAGAAATTCCAGTTGTCGATTTTTATTTATTGATCTCTGCATACCACACATGTAATATACCTGAGGAAGTCAACATTTTAAAGGGCATAGGGTGAATTAGTGCAAAGTATCCATAGTCAGTTTAATTCCATCTTGTTGGTGAGTTTCATATTCTATCCTGTGCCAGGGTTCCTAGTCCCTGTCCCATTTCATGTTTAGTGCATGCTGTGGTTGTCACCAGACAGATGAATCCTCTTATGCTGACATCTGAGGCTCAATAATCACTCACACCAGAAAACACAGAAGTGAGGGCTGACCCTATGTGGCTAAAACTTTTTAGTCTGAACTTAACAGCTTTCTTTGATTCCCAGGTATTATTAAAAAAGAAAACAAAAAAACCCTGGTAAATATTTTGGCTGATATTTCGTTACAAAGAGCTAAAAATTCTTGATTTGTAGTTAAGACACTAAAATCATTCCAAGAAAGAATCATAGAACTGAAAATCTTATTTTCCTGACTCACTTATAAGCTTTGACTGGATATCCCTGAGTTCAGTTATTCACATGTCCAGCCTACAAAAGTCGTGTATATTTTTTTACAACTTCAAGTTGTACTCAAATGACTGGCTATTTCACAAGTTTTGTATGCATGGATTTATATAGTTCTATATTATTCTATTCCAGTCCATTATCTAATCAAAAGACGGACTCTTTAATACTTCTGACCTGTGGAAGCTCTTGCATGAGGTAATAGAAGCCTTTATTCTCTTCTCCAAGTAGGGCACGCGCTGGCAAACGTACATCTTCAAAGAATAATTCTGCAGTATCCTAAGAGAGCATACAACTGAGTACAGAATTATCTCACTGAAATCTCCCAATAACCTGATGAGGTGATTATTATTTCCATTGAAAAAACAAAACCAAAACAAACTGGAAGCCAAGTTGGAGTGGTCTGTGATCACAATTGGTAAGTGGTAAACCAGGGATTCAAACCCAGGTCTATCTGATTCCAAAAGCGGCTTTCCGACTACAATACACTGTCATTCTAGCTCTAATACTGTCCAGTTCTGCAGGTATTGAGGACTAAGGATTTCTAATGCATATCAAGTAAAACATGTTTTTCTTTTTGGTAATGAAAAATTACCAAATAATTACCAAATAGTAGAAAAAATATTTTCTGTTCTTATTTCATAATTTTCTTCAATTTCAAAAGTAGAGGGTATTGTCATGCAGTTAATTTGCTAAAGCAGATTTTCAAACTACCCTGATTCACTTCCATTGCTGACCATAGTTGCATAAACAGTGGAATAAATTTCCATAATCACTTCTGAAAAGCATATTTTAAGAATCCAGCATAGGAAGGAAGGTATGATTGTGCTATATGTAGTTCTATATATAAAGCATAATTGAGTAAACTCAATTATTTATAAATAATAAATATGAATTATATTTATAAATGATTTATATTATGAAAACAAATTTACATTACGACTTACCTGGGCTTTTAGTCCCATTTTATGTAGCTTTCGTCCCTTGACAAATCCTTTCATTCCATTTTCCACCAGAAAAAGGCTAATGCCATGGGCAGGAGAGCGAGCGTCACGATTTGTGACTGCCACTACGATCACAACGTCACTTAGCCACCCATTAGTGATGAATACCTGAAAAACCCCAAGTATACTGTGATGCTCCACAATAACTCAGGTCCGTGTGTAAGTCATGATCGGGGGAAAGTATACTCAAGAAGACTAAACCAGACAAAACATGCTTCATACCTCTCTCTGTACTCTCTCTGAATATCTGCAGTGTTGATTATTCATACATGAGGTTATTAAAGAGTAGGGGGAAATTATCCAATGCTTCAAAGAATGAACTCTATTCATTTTCTTCCCAGTAATAGTATTGTAAATATTAATAATAATTAACATTATTATGTTATTTTCCAATTAAAACAAAATTGTCTATAAAAATGATAAACCATATTTTAGAAAGAAGTTTCAGGTGAGAAAACGGAATCTCCTTTGAATGGCATGATACTATTAAAGTATTTGTACTTTCAGATTTATCAGTTTTTGAAAAGGCATAGTTTCGATTTCATGATGATGGCCTACCTCTTTCCAAATGGCCTAAATAAGGAAGATGCTGATTGAGAAGGGATAAAATAACAGAGATATTAGTTTATCAGATAGTATTTATTCAGAGAACAAATATACACAGAGCAAATATGAATAATTATCTTTTCACTCTGTATCTTTCCTGGGTCCTCTCAGCCACTTTCCATGGCTTTAGTTGCTATTCATATGCTGATGACTCGAAATCTTTATCTAAGCCATATTTCTTGCTAGGTTCCAGACCTGTATACACACCTGCTTCTGGATAGTTCCACCTGATGACTCAAGGAATACATACCTTCTCACCCCTACTCCTATTTAATCTTGAGTATTAATCTATTTTCCCTGTGTCAGTGAATGGTGTCAGTAAATCACATTATTATCCTGCTTCATATTCAATTTGACATCTAGTTCTCTCTAACCCATTTCAACACTTTTTAAAAATCCATTCACTTCCTTTCACTTCTATTGCCACTACCTTACTTTGGGCCTCATCATTTCCTGGTTAAGTTCCTAAAACTGATCTCTGTGCAACTCTATTATCTATCATGATGTCAGAGGAATCTTTCAAAAATGCAATCTAGGGCTTCCCTGGTGGCGCAGTGGTTGAGAGTCCGCCTACCGATGCAGGGCACACGGGTTCGTGCCCCGGTCCGGGAAGATCCCACATGCCGCGGAGCGGCTGGGCCCGTGAGCTATGGCCGCTGAGCCTGCGTGTCCGGAGCCTGTGCTCCGCAACGGGAGAGGCCACAACTGTGAGAGGCCCACGTACTGCAAAAAAAAAAAAAAAAAAAAAGCAATCTAATCATACCACTTTCACATCTGAAAATTTTTGAATACCTCCTCATAGCTTCAGGATAAATTCTAAATCTTAGCAGGGCATATAAAACTCATCACAAATTGGCACTAGCTTACATTCCTGCCTTATCTCTTATCCAATTTTCCCCTCACTTCTTTTCTGTAGGTTAAGCTCTACTGCATTACTTGCTGTCCCCCATATTCTAAGGTCTTCCTCATCTATGGGTCTTTGGAAATCTTGTTTCCTCTACCTGGGGGGCTCTTTCCCAACTCTGCTACAATGAATCCTACTCATCCTGGACAAAGTTCAGACATCACCTCTTCCAAAAAGTCTTTCCAGGGAATTCCCTGGCGGTCCAGTGGTTAGGACTCCACGCTTTCACTGCCGGGGGCAAAGGTTAATCCCTGGTCAGGGAACTAAGATCCTGCAAGCCACTCGGCGTGGCTGAAAAAAACAAAAAGTCTTTCCAAATTCCCCAAGCTGGGTTAAGTGCCCCCATAGCACCCTGAATTTACCATCATATTAGCATTTTCCAAGCTATATTCAAATGATCTAATTTTGTCTCTGTCCCTTTGAAATAGTACAGGTATAAAATGGTGTTGCTTACTCTCATCACCTACCATCCAAGTCCTTTATAATAAGATTTATGCTCTAAAATCCAGAGCACTGATTCTTACAAATAATGGGAAGCAGGCTAATGATGTTAGTGTCATCTACATGACAGCAAATAAAGGCAGTGATGATGGTATGGTTGTAAGTGACACAATAATAAAAGACCCTCAACATCTCTCTGTACTAGGAGCTCCTTGAGGGCGGGGACTATTTCCTATTCATGTATCTATCCCCAGTGCTTAGTGTAGTATTTGGCATATAGGAGGCCTTCAAGGATGTTTGGTGAATAAATGAGAAAAATATATTCCTCAAAAATAATTCTAGGGAATTCCCTGGAGGTCCAGTGGTTAGGGCTCTGCACTTCCACTTCAGGGGCACAGGTTTTATCCATGATCAGGGAACTAAGAACCCACATGCCACACAGCAGGCCAAAAAAAAAAAAAAAAAATCATGGTAAAAATTTTTTCTACAGTGTTTTTCCATTACACCACTCCCTTCCTCAAAAACCATTCAGGTCTCCCCATTTCCTAACTGTCTAAGATAATAATGATCATTTGTGTAGTTGCCACAGTTGAATTGCTGAAATAGTGCTTTTTTGTTTGTTTTTAATCACAGAGCACCCAGGAATTAGTACCTTTATGTTACTAATATCTAATGTGAGTATTTCTACCATGACTGATCCTCTTTTCTAATAAAATTATAAGAGAATTCTCTTTGTAAGAAAGGGCTTTCTTGATTTCTTTCCTAATTACGACAGTCAAAACTTTTAATAGGGCTGAGATTAACCCTAGTGAGGTCATTATTTTTTTAATTTTTATTTTATTTTTTGGTATTGAATGCCTATGCCATACGCTCTTTGTAGATGTTGTGTAGATAGTACATAAAGAAAAAGTGTTATAAAGAAAAAGGAAAAAAAAATCTTCCATGAGTCTATCATATAAATATCATTGTGAACTTCCTTTCTGGTCTTTTTTTCTTTTAATATAGTTGAAATTATTCTATATTTACATTTTATATGCATACTTCACTTAACTGTTAGCATAATCTTTTCACTTAATATAATTATTTTCCTATACCACTAAAAATTTTGTGTTGATGCTTTAATGGGTGCATATTAGATCATCTTATTGATGTAGTATATTTACTTACTCATTCTTTTACTTTTGCTTCCTCTAAAGTTTTTGTTTTTCCTAATAGAATTTTTGAAAATCAGAGGTACTTTCCTGGGTGGTTCCCACTGAAGAGTCTAATTGAGCAGACTGGGCCTGCTTAGAAAGCTGGAGTCATAGAAGAGTGTGGTTCCCATTTCACTTTTGACCAAATACCCTATTCTTCTGTCAAAACAAGCCTTCTGTGTGCAAAGAGTTAATTGACTATATATCACAGTTAGTGCTTTATTATAATCCTTAGTATGAATAATGTAGATGAATATTTCATAAAGTATATTTGAAAAACAACAGTAACTCAAGATAGTCTATAAAAAGAATTTCCTAGGGCAAAAGACATACTATATCCAACTCTTAGAAGTTCATGATGCATATCAGCCTCTCAGAAAGTGAGAAGTAGAGCATGTTTTCCAAATTTATTTGACACCACAGACATTGTTTTTCTGTATAATAACTATGAAACTAGATAATGGAATGGTCTTTAGAACTGGGCTACTCAAAACATATTCATCAGACTGATGAACAGTTTGTCAGTCCACAAACTGTTATTAGTCTTTAACAATGTAAGTACAGAAAGTGTTTAGAAAATTTCATAGCAATTTAAGTGTCACAACATTCAAGCTTGTGATTTTGCAAATGGAAAGGTATTAGTCTAAAACTAATAAGAAATTTTTTTAAACGTTGAAGGATAAAAAACAAAAATTAGTTCTTCACCAGGCTTTGAAACATTTTTAGCAAGATTTCCTTAGTGTAGACAATGAATATCTTTTCTTCACTTAATAATTCAGTCAACCACAAATAGTTACTGAGTGTATACTAGACACAGTTTTAGGTAAACGAAAACCTCTGCCATCAGTGATATTAGATTCTGAAGGATATAATTACTTCTGAGCCTGTCTGTAACCTTAATCAGAGGTGCTCTCCAATCTTATCAGTGGGTTGATGTGAGGCTCAGAAAGGTTGAAGGGCTCTCAAATTCCATCAGAAATATCTTTCCTAAAATCCTTTGAAACTCTTCTTGATATTTATTTATAAGTCTTTTCCTCCACTTCTTATCAACATCAAATTCATTAACTATTAACTATTGTTTGTCCCCTATTTGGACAACGTGAACCTCACCTTTTCCTTTTCTGGTTTGATAAGGGCTGTTTGGAAGCTAAAACGTTTTTCATATTATTGAGGGGGCATGCGAAAGGAACGTAGAAGAGGAATAGATCTCACGTAATATAAATGTTGTACAATTCTTACTGTCTCCAAAACAAAGCAGTTCAATTCCTGTGCCAACTCAAGTGAACTCAATTCCTGTGTGAGTCCCTAGATCTGAGAGACTCAATGATGAGTAGTCTTTGAGGCTTTGTTACCCACAGCATGACTCCGGGGAGGAGGGCTATGGAAGCCCATCTTTACACACCTTGCTTCCATTGAGAATCCAGTCACTTCCATCTTTTTTGGCATTTGTTTTCACTCCTTGCAAATCACTATAATTGAGACGATAAAAAATTCATTAATTGGTAATAAATGAACTATGCAAATGTTGTTATGTAAGTATGTATCTATTGTGATAATTCAAACTGGTTACACCACTATAAAAATTGACATTTAACTAATATTAGGAACGTTCACACAAATGCACTGAAAAGTCATGTCTGATATATGCTAAACTATTTATACAAATGAATATTTGATTGAGATTACAGAGACTAACCAGATTTTATAGAGCATAACAAGGCCCAGCTAGCATCCAAGACCCTCAGACTGGACTAAGAAGACATTTCAATGCCTACTATATACCTCAGATTGTTTGCCCATGTACCTTGCCTGCCTCTGTTTACTTTGGTTCCTTTCCCTATCTCTACTGTTCAAAAGCTTAGCTATTTAAAAGACTATGTCGGAAATTCCCTGCTGGTCCAGTGGTTAGGACTTAATGCTTCCACTGCTGAGGGCCCAGGTTCAATCCCTAGTCAGGGGAACTAAGATCCCACAAGCCAGGCAGCATGGCCAAAAAGAGAAAAAATATGTCTCAAATGCCATGTCCTCTAACAAGCCTGATCTACAAGTAGAATAGGTTATTTTTCTAGTTGTAAACTAAACAAATATTCATAATTTAAATATGAAAAATACAGGCAATATTCAAGACAAAGAAGAAAAATGAAAAAATTAAAAAAACAATTTTACCTTCTGTAATAAACATTTTAAAAATACAACCTTCCAGTATTTTTCTATGGAAACAGATACACACATATATGTATTTTTATAAAATTGGAACCATACATATGATCCTGATCTTTTAATAATGTCTAATGTTTTTCTATAAGAAAACTTTTATTGGTAGTATAGAATTTCATCATATGAATTACTGTTATTATATATATATATATATATATATATATATATATATATATATTTTTTTTTTTAACGCAAGCCTCCCACTGTTGTGGCCTCTCCCGTTGCGAAGCACAGGCTCCGGACGCGCAGGCTCAGCGGCCATGGTTCACGGGCCCAGCCGCTCCACGGCATGTGGGATCTTCCCGGACCGGGGCATGAACCCGCGTCCCCTGCATCGGCAGGCGGACTCTCAACCACTGCGCCACCAGGGAAGCCCTATGATATATATTTTTAAACACACAAGAACATTCTTTATTTCCACAAACAAGTATTCCGTCTCACTTTTTGGAAACATTGACAGCCTTCTTCATTTATCTTTTAAGAGAGATTTCTTTACAGTAGGAAATCCAGCAGGTAGGATTCAGTAATAGATGGTTTCAGGGAGACAACTGGAAGTGGCGGTGCATCTAAAAGACTGGAGAACTCATATCCCATCTAAAGGGCTATGTCCCAGCCAATAGGAATAAGGAATCAGAAATAAGAAAAACATAGTATTGTCAGATGTTCCAAATTTTCAAGAAAAGCCAGGAATATGGATGTTTATGTGCATTTTTCTGGCTTTTAAAGTTGATCCAAGGTTTGTTTTTAAATTAAATAGATTAACCAAATTAAACACGTTCCAGGGCTTCCATAGGTCCCATGAACTGCCCCATTTGTGACTACTGCCTCATGCCTTTCTAGACCTCATGCCATGGTGATACAACCACTTAGAACTCAAGGGGGTAGATATCTGATATCCTTCTCTTATACACTGTAAAGTAATAAAGTATGATTTCTAAAACTAGAAATTAAGGGGGACACTGACAAACTCAATCATGACCAAAGATCAGGGAAGGGACCTGAAACCAAATGCACTGGATTCATCATGAATCTTTTACAGCAATCTGCTATTGTTGAAGACTTAGGTAGTTTCCACTTCCAATTTTCAAAGATATCCTACAATGAACAGCATCATATATTAAACAGTCCACATCAGTTATTTTGTGAACATTTTCTGATTCTCCTTTTTGTACATGGACTTTGTATTATATATCCCATGGCACTTTATCACTCTCTGTATCATGCTAAATAATGACCTTTAGAGATAGCAGGTCCTAACCTCTGGAACCTGTTAAGTGTTACCTTATATGGAAAAAGGGTCTTGCAGATGTGATTAATTTAGGACTTTGAGATGGGAAGATCATTCCGGATTATCTAGATGGGTCCTAAATGCAATCACAAGTGTCCTTGTGAGACAGAGGCAGAGGGAGATGACACAGACTAAAGAGGGACATTACAACATGGCCACAGAGGCAGAGATTGGAGTCATGAGGCCACAAAGCAAGGAATGTCAGCAGCCCCCAGGTGATGGGAGAATCAAGGAATGGATTCTCCCCTAGAACCTCTGGAGGGACTGTGGCCTTGCTGATACCTTGATTTGGGACCACTGATACCAAGTTTGGACTTCCGGCCTTCAGAACTGTGAGAGAATAAAGTTCTGTTGTTTTAAGCCACCCATTTGTGTAATTTGTTACAGAAGCACAGAGAATTTTCAAGAAAACACAAATCAAGCAAGCCTTTGTGGGTAGGTGTTTAAGTTGGGGATAAATCAAGATCTCTCACTGATGCTTTTGCTTCTAGGTGAGAGCCGACATACAGTGGGTGGGAACTAAAACATACTGATCGTGAGCTAATGAGATGCAATCAGAATATTGGGCATTAGGCCAGTTATCTTAGAGAGTGATCTTAAAAGCAAAGGAAGAAGATTAAATTCCTACTTCTTTTAGGTCACAATTCTAGGCAAAAAAGTAAACACAACTTTTTTTTTTTTTGGCCTCACCGTGCAGCTTGTGGGATCTTAGTTCCCTGACCAGGGATTGAACCCAGGCCGCTGGCAGTGAGAGCTCCAAGTCCTAACCACTGGGAATTGCCAACAAAACCTTTTTATCTTGGCAAAATTAAATTTCTATATTGGCCTTTAATTCTAGATTTATATTTGGGAAAGATAAGTACAATTTAAGCAAATTGCCAAGTAACACTATGGCATACTAAGACATTTAAAAATAAGCAGCACTGGGACTTCCCTGGCAGTCCAGTGATTAAGACTCTGCACTTCCGCTGCAGGGGGTGCAGGTTTGATTCCTGGTCAGGGAACTGAGATCCTGCGTGCCACACCGCAGCCATATAAATAAATAAATAAACAGCACTGACAAAATATTTAAAATATCAGGGCCTGATCTTGCAGGAACAAGTCTTGAATTTTCAATTGCTGCTTCTGCCACATTTTTAAGTTCTTCCTCTGCACTGCCTGTTTCCCATTGGCCTGTTAGTCACTGCTCTCTTCAACATAAGCCATTTCCCTGACCATGCTGGCTTGTCAAATTACTGTCCCCTCTCTATACTTTCTTTCGCCATATAACACACAACTCTGAAAAAAATCAGTCCTTCTTTTCTGCCTCTGTTTTCTCAATACCCGTCTCACTCCCTTCGAAAGTAACTTCTGCCTCTCCACTCTCCTGAAATCACAATCAAAAGATCACCACTGGCTGCCATGACTCTTTCTCAATTCTCAACAACTCTGTGGCCTTGACATTACTAACTTCTCACTCCTCTCCTACTGCCTTTTCAAACTCACTTCCCCTCGAGCTCATGAAATAGCAGTTGTCTAGATTTCCTTCAAACTCAATCCTTCTGTCTCTGTCGCTACATCTTTTGTACAGTTAGTTCCAAATGGAATGCAATGCCTCAGGTTTTCTTCTTGGTCTCCTTTTCATCCGTTCACTTTACCCCTTGAGGATCAGGTCCCACCACATGGCTGTTTGTGCAAATTTCTCAATTGTCAGATCTCAGTTTAAATATAACCACTTTTAATAGGCCTTCCCTAGCAGTCATATCTAAATATGAGTTTTTCCCTTCCCCACCAAACACAAATGCACCCTGAGTCTCTAACACAGCACCTTGTTTCCTTCACAGTACTTATTCATGATTTAAATATATTTGTTTACGTGTTTCTTGTCTTTCTCCTCAATAAGCCCAGAGACCACATCTGGTTTGATTACCACTGTATACCTGGCACATGGAAGGTACTTATTAAGTAACCATCAGATGACTAAATGATTTATTCATTTCCCTTGCTTCAATTCTTTCTTGTCTATGAATGGTTTTAAAGCCTATTGCCACCCCCAGCCTGTATCCAGACTTCCAAATCCATATTTTTAATAGCCTGATGGACATTTCCATGTGAAATGTCACACCACATCTAAAATTCAACATGCCCCAAATTCAACATTCAATATGCCCCATATTCTAACATTTTATTTACATCACACTATGTTGATATCTCAAATACAACATAAAATACAATCTGCTGTGTTGTTATTTGTATACGATAAGGCCTTAGTTTCCTACTGGAATTTGAAGTTACCTCAGGTTGGAAATGACAATGTGTTCATCTTTGTATCTGTCTTAACATATCACTGAGAGTGCTGTATAAAGCAGGTACTGAGAAAACATTTGCTGTTAAGGCATTGCTTCCAGCATTTCAAAACCAACCAAATGTTGATTTACCTTCCAGCCCCAGGCTCTGTCATTGCTATGGCACCAATACATTTCCCTGCAGTCATCTGGGGGATGAAGTGCTTAATCTGTTTTTCTGAGCCATAGTTTGCAATATAGGGCATGACAATATCCGAATGAAGACTAAAACCTGGGCCTGTGCAATTCGAATATGCTCTTAGAAAGAAAAAAGAGAAGATAGTTTAAGGCACAACATAGTTATTTTGTTCTTTTTAGCTCTTTGATTTCTCAATTAGAAAACAACAAAGTACGAAAGGTCCTATCACATTATGTGGTAATAGATTGTCTCCCCGCAAACCTATGAAGTTTCTGAAGGTTTTCTCTTTTTTTTTTTTTTTAACTAACCTTTTAATTTCTGGCTCTAACATAGTAACAGTGCTCTAGCAGAGCTCAATGATCACTTATGTAATGAAATAAAAGACAAAATGTTTTAAAAAATTTACCACCTATCACTGTATTACCCTAACACAGTAACCATTTTCATTTTAGCAAATGATCTTTGCCATAAGGATATACGTATTCTAATATAACTGCAGTCATGGTATAAATTTTGTACTTACAAAATTTATCACAATAAGTAGCTGCAAAATATTACAAACTGCTTATGTACTACAATATACTTTTTCATTGTCCTACTGCTGGACATTTAGATTGCTGCCAAACTTGGGGGATTATGATCTAACATGGCAATGATGTTTGTACATAGACATTATTTTTTATATTGGGTTGGCAAAAGGTTCCTTTGGTTTTTAAGTAAAAATAAAAGATAAAATTTTCATTTTCACCATGAACTCTGTTGAACAACCTATTCACCCTTTTGTTCCATTACCTTCTGCCATTTTTCAGGCAACTTTATAATCCCATCTTCCCAAAACTTTTTATCTTTTTGAGCAAAGAACTGTTCCAGGTGCTTTTACAGTCTTCCAAGGAATTGACATTTTTTTCCATTAAGAGAATTTTGTAAAGACCTAAATAAATGGAAATCGAAGGTGCAATGTCTGGTGAATACAGCGGAGGAATCAGAACTTCCCAGCCAATCAGTAAAAGTTTCTGCCTGGTCATCAAAGAAACACGCGGTCTTGTGTTATCCTGATGGAAGATTATGCATTTTCTGTTGACTAATTCCGGACACTTTTTGTCAAGTGCTGCTTTCAGTTGGTCTAATTGGGAGGAATTAATCGTTCCGTTTTCCGGGAGGAGCTCATAACAGATGACTCCCTTCCAATCCCACCATATACACAACATCACCTTCCTTGGATGAAGACTGGCCTTTGGTGTGGTTCGTGGTGGTTCATTTCGCTTGCCCCATGATCATTCGGTTCCACATTATTGTACAGTGTCCACTGTTCATCACCCGTCACAATTTGTTTTGGAAATGGAATGTTTTCATTACGTTTCAGTAGAGAATCACATGCAGAAATATGATCAAGAAGGATTTTTTCGCTTAACTTATGTGGAACCCAAACATCAAAGTGATTAACATAAGCAAGCTGGTGCAAATGATTTTTTTTTCTAGGAATTTTCTTTACATTTCCACTTGACTTTTATGTATTTTTTTTCTTATTAGTCATCCATTTATACACATTAGTGTATACATATCAATCCCAATCGCCCAATTCATCCCACCACCCCAGTAGTGGGATTGCTGGGTCATATGGTAGTTCTATTTTTAGTTCTTTAAGGACCCTCCATACTGTTCTCCATAGTGGCTGTATCAATTTACATTCCCACCAACAGTGCAGGAGGGTTCCCTTTTCTCCACACCCTCTCCAGCATCTGTTGTTTGTAGATTTTCTGATGATGGCCGTTCTGACTGGTGTGAGGTGATACCTCATTGTAGTTTTGATTTGCATTGTTCTAATAATTAGTGATGTTGAGCAGCTTTTCATGTGCGTCTTGGCCATCTGTATGTCTTCTTTGGAGAAATGTCTATTTAGGTCTTCTACCCATTTTTGGATTGGGTTATTTGTTTTTTTAATATTGAGCTGTATGAGCTGTTTATATATTTTAGAAATGAATCCTTTGTCCGATGATTCATTTGCAAATATTTTCTCCCATTCTGAGGGTTGTCTTTTCATCTTGTTTATGGTTTCCTTTGCTATGCAAAACATTTTAAGTTTCATTAGGTCCCATTTGTTTATTTTTTTTAAAATTTCCATTACTCTAGGAGGTGGATCAAAAAGGATCTTGCTATGATTTATATCAAAGAGTGTTCTTCCTATGTTTTCCTCTAAGAGTTTGATAGTGCCCAGTCTTACATGTAGGTCTCTAATCCATTTTGAGTTTATTTTTGTGTATGGTGTTCTAATTTCATTCTTTTACATGTAGCTGTCCAGTTTTCCTGGCACCACTTATTGAAGAGACTGTCTTTTCTCCATTTTATATCCTTGCCTCCTTTGTCATAGATTAGTGGACCATAGGTGCAGGGGTTTATCTCTGGGCTTTCTATCTTGTTCCATTGATCTATGTTTCTGTTTTTGTGGCAGTATCATATTGTCTTAATTACTGTAGCTTTCTAGTATAGTCTGAAGTCAGGGAGTCTGATTGCTACAGCTCCGTTTTTTTTCCCTCAAGATTGCTGTGGCTATTCGGGGTCTTTTGTGTCTCCATACAAATTTTAAGATTTTTTGTTCTACTTCTGTAAAAAATGCCATTGGTAATTTGATAGGGATTGCATTGAATCTGTAGATTGCTTTGGGTAGTATAGTCATTTTCACAATATTGATTCTTCCAATCCAAGAACATGGTATATCTCTCCATCTGTTGGTATCATCTTTAATTTCTTTCATCAGTGTCTTATAGTTTTCTGCATACAAGTCTTTTGTCTGCCCAGGTAGGTTTATACCTAGGTATTTTATTCTTCTTGTTGCAATGGTATATGGGAGTGTTTCCTTAATTTGTCTTTCAGATGTTTCATCATTAGTGTATAGGAATGCAAGAGATTTCTGTGCATTAATTTTGTATCCTGCTACTTTACCAAATTCATTGATTAGCTCTAGTAGTTTTCTGGTGGTCTCTTTTGGATTCTCTATGTATAGTATCATGACATCTGCAAACAGTGACAGTTGTACTTCTTCTTTTCCAATTTGTATTCCTTTTATTTCTTTTTCTTCTCTGATTGCCATGGCTAGGACTTCCAAAACTATGTTGAATAATAGTGGTGAGTGTGGACATCCTTGTCTTGTTCCTGATCTTAGAGCAAATGTCTTAAGTTTTCACCACTGAGAATGATGTTGGCTGTGGGTTTGTCCTATATGGCCTTTATTATGTCGAGGCAAGTTCCCTCTATGCCCACTTTCTGGAGAGTTTTTATCATAAATGGGTGTTGAACTATGTCAAAAGCTTTTTCTGCATCTATTGAGATGATCTCATGGTTTTTCTTCTTCAAATTGTTAATATGGTGTACGACATTGATTGATTTGCATATATTGAAGAATACTTGTATCCCTGGGATAAATCCCACTTGATCATGGTGTATGATCCTTTTAATGTATTGTTGGATTCTGTTTGCTAGTATTTTGTTGAGGATTTCTGCATAATATTCATCAGAGATATTGGTCTGTAATTTTCTTTTTTTGTAGTATCTTTGTCTGGTTTTGGTATCAGAGTGATGGTGGCCTCATAGAATGAGTTTGGGAGTGTTCCTTCCTCTACAATTTTTTGGAGGAGTTTGAGAAGGATGTGTGTTAGCTCTTCTCTAAATGTTTGATAGAATTCACCTGTGAAGCCATCTGCTCCTGGACTTTTGTTTGCTGGAAGATTTTTAATCACAGTTTCAATTTCATTACTTGTGATTAGTCTGTTCATATTTTCTATTTCTTCCTGGTTCAGTCTTGGAAGGTTATACCTTTCTAAGAATTTGCCCATTTCTTCCAGGTTGTCCATTTTATTGGCACAGAGTTGCTTGTAGTAGTCTCTTAGGATGC
This sequence comes from Kogia breviceps, assembly GCF_026419965.1. Classification (NCBI taxonomy): domain Eukaryota; kingdom Metazoa; phylum Chordata; class Mammalia; order Artiodactyla; family Physeteridae; genus Kogia; species Kogia breviceps. Next base: position 175,436,906 of record NC_081311.1, read on the forward strand.
TTTGTATTTCTGCGGTGTCCGTTGTAACTTCTCCTTTTTCATTTCTAATTTTATTGATTTGAGTCCTCTCCCTCTTTTTCTTGATGAGTCTGGCTAATGGTTTATCAATTTTGTTTGTTTTCTCAAAGAACTAGCTTTTAGTTTTATTGATCTTTGCTATTGTTTTCTTTGTTTCTATTTCATTTATTTCTGCTCTGATCTTTATGATTTCTTTCCTTCTGCTAACTTTGGGTTTTGTTTGTTCTTCTCTAGTTCCTTTAGGTGGAAGGTTAGATTGTTTATTTGAGGTTTTTCTTATTTCTTGAGGTAGGCTTTTATAGCTACAAACTTCTCTCTTAGAACTGCTTTTGCTGCATCCCATAGGTTTTGGATCATCGTGTTTTCATTGTCATTTGTCTCTAGGTATTTTTTGATTTCCTCTTTGATTTCTTCAGTGATCTCTTGGCTATTTAGTAATATATTGTTTAGCCTCCATGTCTTTGTGCTTTGTAGGTTTTTTTCCCTGTAATTCATTTCTAATCTCATAGCATTATGGTCAGAAAAGATGCTTGATATGATTTCAATTTTCTTAAATATACTGAGGCTTGATTTGTGAACTAAGAGGTGATCTATCCTGGAGAATGTTCTGTGTGCACTTGACAAGAAAGTGTAATCCTGCTGTTTTTGGATGGAATATCCTATAAATATCAATTAAATCTATCTCATCTATTGTGTCATTTAAAGCTTCTGTTTCCTTATTTATTTTCTGTTTGGATGGTTAGTCTATTGGTGTAAGTGAGGTGTTAAAGTCCCCCACTATTATTGTGTTACTGTCGATTTTCTCTTTTAGAGCTCTTAGAAGTTGCCTTATGTATTGAGGTGCTCCTATGTTGGGTGCATAAATATTTACAATTGTTATATCTTCTTCTTGGATTGATGCCTTGATCATTATGTAGTGTCTTTCTTTGTCCCTTGTAATAGTCTTTATTTTAAAGTCCATTTTATCTGATATGAGTATTGATACTCCAGCTTTCTTTTGATTTCCATTTGCATGGCATGTCTTTTTCCATCCCCTCTCTTTCAGTCTGTATGTGTCCCTAGGTCTGAAGTGGGTCTCTTGTAGACAGCATATATATGGGTCTTGTTTTTGTATCCATTCAGAGAGCCTGTGTCTTTTGGTTGGAGCATTTAATCCATTCACGTTTAAGGTAATTATCAATATGTATGTTCCTATTACCATTTTCTTAGTTGTTTGGGGTTTGTTTTTGTAGGTCCTTTTCCTCTCTTATGTTTCCCACTTAGAGAAGTTCCTTTAGCATTTGTTGTAAAGCTGGTTTGGTGGTGCTGAATTCTCTTAGCTTTTGCTTGTCTATAAAGCCTTTGATTTCTCCATCAAATCTGAATGAGATCCTTGCCAGGTAGAGTAATCTTGGTTGTAGCTTCTTCCCTTTCATCACTTTAAGTATATCATGCCACTCCCTTCTGGCTTCTAGTTTCTGCTGAGAAATCAGCTGTTAACCTTATGGGAGTTCCCTTGTATGTTATTTGTCATTTTTCCCTTGCTGCTTTCAATGATTTTTCTTTGTCTTTAATTTTTGCCGATTTGATTACTATGTGTCTCAGCATGTTTCTCCTTGGGTTTATCCTGTGTGGGACTCTCTGTGCTTCCTGGACTTGGGTGGCTATTTCTTTTCCCATGTTAGGGAAGTTTTCAACTGTAATCTCTTCAAATATTTTCTCGGGTCCTTTCTCTCTCTCTTCTCCTTCTCTGACCCCTATAATGCAAATGTTGTAGTGTTTAATGTTGTCCCAGAGGTCTCTTAGGCTCTCTTCATTTTTTTTCATTCTTTTTTCTTTATTCTGTTCTGCAGCAGTGAATTCCACTATTTTTTCTTCCAGGGCACTTTTCCATCCTTCTGCCTCAGTTATTCTGCTATTGATTCCTTCTAGTGTATTTTTCATTTCATTTATTGTATTGTTCATCTCTGTTTGTTTGTTCTTTAATTCTTCTAAGTCTTTGTTAAGCATTTCTTGCATCTTCTCTATCTTTGCCTCCATTGGTTTTCCGAGGTCCTGGATCATCTTCACTATCATTATTCTGAATTCTTCTTCTGGAAGGTTGCCTATTTCCACTTCATTTAGTTGTTTTTCTGGGGTTTCATCTTGTTCCTTCATCTGGTACATAGCCCTCTGCCTTTTCATCTTGTCTATCTTTCTGTGAATGTGGTTTTTGATCCACAGGCTGCAGGATTGTAGTTCTTCTGCTGTCTGCCCTCTGGTGGATGAGGCTATCTGGTGCAAATGACTTTCAACCTTTTATGTGGATGTTTTGAGTATGTCGGCTATCTCCCAGGTGGTATAACATTGATTGTTCTCAACTAATGTCTCAATTTGATCGCTATCAACTTCAACTGCTCTATCCAACAGCAGAGCATCGTCCAGCAAGAAATCTCCAGTATGAAACTTTGCAAACCACTTTTGACACATTCGATCAGTCACAACACCTTCTCCATACACTGCAGAAATCTTTTTTTCTTGCGCTTCAGTTGCATTTCTACCTTTCATGAAATAATAAAGCATAATATGCTAAAAATGTTGCTTCTTTTCTTCCACCTTCAATATTAAAATGGCTACACAAAAATTCACCAATTGTAATGTCTTTTTTTAAATGCGTGCTAATATGACAGCTGTCACAATATAATCTAACAAAATTGTTTTGAATGAAGCTGAAGGCAACTAAGTGCTACAAGAGCCATCTTATGGAAAAAACCAAACAAACTTTTTGGCCAACCCAATATTTAAGAGCAGAAATACTTTCATTTTTTATGTATCCATGCTTTTAATGTCCAAGGCATTTATTGTTCCAATATATAATGTCACCAAGAGTATATGAATTTGTCACTTTCACTGCAACCTTGTCAACACTGGTTATTATGATTTTTCATTTTCACTAACTTTTGTACTCAAATGATACCTCCAGATTAATTTAATCTGCATCTGATTAGTAGTAAGGATAAACTTTTTTCATCTAAAAAACCTATTTTCATTTCTTTTTTGATGAATTGCTGGTTCAAATCTTTTGCCCATTTATCAACTGAAATCTTCATTTGTTCTTATGTATGAAACAGACACATGGGTCAATTAGAAATGAAGCACCTATTTTAACAACTTAAAAGAGGATTTTCAATCTTATAAGAAGATTAGAAAACATTTTAAAATCATCACTCAGAAAAGTGAACTGACAAAACAAGACTCAACTTCAAATGTCTCCATACTTACTGCTCCTCCCAAACAACAGCTGACGAGTACAAGTCCCCCCCAATGCCACCATGACGCTCTGCAATATTGACACCAAGCAGTCCTTGTTTTCCAGCTTTTTCCCAAAGCTCCCTACTCACTTCTCCAGCTTTCTCCCATCTGCAAATAACAAGCATTTTAAAATCAGAAAAATGTTTTTCATATTATTTAAATGGCCATATTTTGAATGTATGAATGATTTTGTTCAGGTATGGTCCCTTAATTTAAGGTAATTAAAAAGGGGCTGCTCTGACACCCTGTGACAATAGCAGGGTCCAACAAGAAAAAGAAATATTCCTCTTTCCCAGCAAAGACTCAGTCATTGAAAAGCCTTGGACTCCTTGTTTACTCTAGCCCTCCCAACTTCTTTTTCCTATGAAAATGCTCTCCTTCCCTTTCTGAGCAGCAACTTGCACATAGATCACCATGGTTGTGGACCATAAACCCATTTTTTGAGGGAGAAAACCTGGCAGTCGATTAGGTCAACATACTTTTTAACTGTATATTTTAAAACTCATTTAAGAAGCTTTGAACTAGTTTAAGAATCCCGTAATCTTACAGTATTATACTGAAGAGTGGTAAAATGTTAATAAAGCTCTGAACACAGTACTTTTTCTAGAGAACAATGAAAAGCATTCTAGGAAATGGTCCTTCTTGGACTTCTAACGTGCATTACTTTCAAAGAAAATGTGCAACTTACTCTGCATGATGAGGAATCACTTCTTCTTGAAAAAACTTCCTTACACTTTCCCGGAAAATGTCATGTTCTGAAGAGAAGATTCTTCTAATTCCTATATCTGTTAATTTTTTAGCAGAAGGAGTTTCTAGACGTTCCTCCCCTCCAGAATGAGAACATCTTAAAAATATACATACATTAAGAAAATTAAGTGAATTGTTACTCTTCACATCCAAATTAAAGTCACTGAACAACATGAAAGGAAGAGTCTGAAATTTGACAAACTGGTTCAAATTTGAGCAGCAGCACTTTAGGTTCTATCGCGACTGAATGAGACTAAGAAGTAGTTTACCCTTATTCAACTCAGTCTTCACTTCCAAATCCCTACAGAGGATGTCATGCCTAGAACTAATCACATGTTTGAGCTGAAGTAGAATAGTAATGTATGGTGATGCTGATTAAATAATGTAAAATTCAAATAGTACAACAGAATAATACTGATAAGTTTTCATGTAATGTACAATTTTTAAAATAATGAACCCCCTCCCATTAATAGTTTATCCAGAATCATACAATTTCAAATGGCAGGTGTATAGGATGCAAAGTGTGTTGACTTTTATTGCCACTTTACAATCTGGGTGTAAAGCAAAATCAAAGTGCCCACCAGTCTCTGTAGGGATTAGTCCAGAATTATTCAAAATCTTTGGAAACTGACCTTTCCTCTCCCCGCACCCCCCCAACCCCCCATATTAAGCTTAAAAAGAGACTGCTCTGTAGTTCCTTTTGTTCAATGTTCTTCAGATCGCCCCCTGCCCCGGCCGGGGGTATGCCTGAAAAGAGTTTGAAACTCTGTGTACCACTTTGTATATTTTTAAGCTCACATCTAAAAAAACTTTATATCATATATATAAATATCGCCAAAAGATGTTTTTCTGTTTTGCATCATATTGTTTTGGGTTTCTCTCTTCCTTAGTTGGACCCCGACCTGATCTGATCCTATCCTGTCCTTTCCTTCCCTTTTCTTTCTCTTCCTCTTCTTCTTCTTAGTCCAGAAAAGACCCAGTTTTATTTATTGGCAATTAGGCTATTTCAACCTTTTTTCCCCTGAAATGGATTATTTTTTTCCAGTTTATATACCTTTCCTTAATGCAATGGACTGAATTGTGCCCGCCCCCTCCTCCAACCCAATTCATGTTGAAGCTCAAACTCCCAATGTAATGGTATTTGGAAATATGGCTTTGAGGAGGTAATTACAGTTAAATGAGGTCATAAGTGTGAAGTCCTAAACCAAGAGGCATGGCTTACATTATAAGAAGGGGAAGAGAAAGATATAGCTCTGTGTGCACACAACAAGGAAAGGCCTAGTGAGGACATAGGGAGAAGGGGGCCATCTACAAGCCAGGAAGAGAGCTCTCACCAGCAAATGAACTGGCCAGCACCTTGATCTTGGACTATCCAGCCACTAGAATTATGAGGAATAGATTTCTGTTGTTAAACCATCCAGTCTATAGTATTTGGGTATGGAAGCCTGAGCTGATTAATACACTTAATGTGTATTTTGTGTCATTTTGCTTTAGGCTTATCTTTTATATACAACTTTTAGTTGAGTTTTATTTGTTAATACAATCTGAAATGCCTTTTAAGTGGTAACCTTTAGCTGAGAACTTTTAATATTACATTTTATACCTGGTCTGCCTTTTATCTTCACATTTTTCTGGTTTGCTACTCTGTCAGCCAAATTATCATTTTTAATAGCTTATTTATTCATTTAGCCAACAAATACTTTCTGAGTGCCTAATATATACTAGGAACCGTTTGGGTAACTTGGGATACAACAATGAGCAAGGGCCTTGCACACCACTGTAATGTTACAGTAAAAGAGACTAAAATCTACTTCATCCTATATTGAAATGACTCTTCCCAATTTTTTCAAAATGCACACATTGGTCCATACTTGGGATTTTTCCTCAAGGAAAAAAATGTGCTGACTAGGGAACTGGAGCTCTAAGACACTGAATCATTTGTCAACATAATTAGTAAATAATAGAGTGGAACTTATATCCAAGTCTGCCTGGATCTTAAAATTTTATATCCCATGTAACATTAAAGAAATCTTTGGAACATTTCTAAGTAAAACACACCAAGACACAGGAAAGTGAAAGAAGTGCCAGAAAGAACAGAGATTTTCAGATCAGTCAAAAGTCTTCAAGAGGGAACATGTAGAGGGAAGAAAAATCAAAACACTTGGCAGTAGGTTTGTTGGAATATCTATTTTTTGCCAAGACTAAGGAACCCATACAAAATAAATCGGCCTTTTTCTCCCCATAAAAACCAGGAAATCTGTACTGAGTAAATTGTCCATTGTTTTCCTAAAGCATTAAACTGCTACTCATCTAACAGGCTAGGCTCTAATTATTATTATTATCATTATTTTTAAAGCCTCATTTACATTATAAAAGGGAGACAGTCTCTGCCAGCACCTTCAGGTAGGGAGCTGGTTATAAATACACAATTTCGGGCCTCATTCCAGGCCAAATGAATCAGTCTGTACATTTGACCCTTGAAACACACAGGGGTTAGGTACGCCCAACCTCCATGAAGTTGAAAATCCATGTATAACCCACCATCAGCCCTCCATATTTGTGCTTCCTCCAGAGCACGGAATCTGCATCCTCAGATTCAACCAACCATGGATTGTATAGTACTGTAGTATTTACGATGGAAAAAAATTCCCATGTAAGTGGACCCTCATCATTCAAATACATGCTGTTCAAGGGTCGACTGTATTTTAATAACATTCCTAAGTGATTCATATGCACATTACAGTTTAAGAAGCCTGTTATAATAAAACTAGAGTCTCTGACCTATTCAGAGGGTCCCTCAGGTCCTCCTTTTTCCAATATACTTCCTATACTTCAACCAAAATAACTTATCACAATTGACAATGCAGAAGCAGGTATGAAAATCAGACTGTCTTCTATTAAGCCAGACATTAAGGGATCTACAAAAATGTAAAACAATGTCACTCATCTCACTTTTTGGGGGGAAAGTTATTTTTCATAAAGATGTTATTTATGTTAATATGTCATGAGTTACTTTTACGTAAACTAAATATTTGTAAAATTTCCCAGTTTTGTGGATATCTATTGACATCAATGTCCATAAATAAAACTCACGTAAACAAAAGATCTTGGAGGTCGTCTAATTTTAACAGCACAAAGGAGTCCTGATACCAAAAAAATTGAGCATCACTGTCTTACGGAGTTCGGGGAAGAGCTTAGAAAAGCATGTGTATCCGAATGTAAAGTCACTCCTCGGTGAAGCCTTCCCAGCCCTCCTCAGGAGCAGCAGTTTTGTTTCCCGCTCCCATAGCATCTTAGAGTTACCATAAGTCCGCCATGAGCTAATTTATCCATCCTGTCACTCTCATTAAACAGGTAATCCTCGGTGCTTCCAGATTGTTTATCCAATGACTGTATTTGAGGTGTCAGACGGTACAGGAAGCTTTTGATCTTATAAACACTACCTTAATAGTCACTGAGCCACTTAGAAACTCTCTCCATTAATTCCTCTGCATTTACTTAATTAAAGGATTTGTTAAATATCAAGTTAATTTCATTGTCTAACGGGCCATCGCCAGGTCTTTCCTGTCCCAGGATGTCTTCTCCATGGCACTTCTCTAGGTCAGCGTCGCTGCAAGTGCTTTTCTCAAGATCTGGTTGGCGGTGGGAGTCCAGCTCCCAAGTTCACTATGGGGCGGTGCCTTTTTGCCACAGATCTAACTGGGCCAAAGGTCGTAGCTCGAACTCGTGCAACTGTGGCCAAGGGGTGACTCCCCGCCCTCGCCTCGCAGGAACTCTTCGAAATGCAGACTCACGGTGCCGACCGCAGGCCTCGGAACCAGACGGGTTGGATTGGGGCCAGAGAGGGAGAATTCAGGGAAGCCCCCCCACCCTTCGGCTGTCCCCGCGTTGAAGCTGCTAGTCCGGTGCCCCTGCGCTCGCCCCAGTGGGTCCGATCCAGGTTCTGAGAGCCAAGGGGCGAGGCCCAGCCCCTTCTCCCACCCTCTCTCGCCCCAACAGCTCAGCCCAAGCCCCGGGGGCCGATGCAGCCGGCCCCTCGAGCGCGCGCCGCCTGGTTCCCAGCCCCCAGGAGCGGTGTGCGTGTCGCGGCCCGGCCCTGCAGCCTCCCGGCCGGCGCAGCTAGAGCGGGGCGGGCACTCACCTCGAGGCCGGCGGCACGCTCGGCGCACAGCGGCCGCCCCACAAGCGTAGGGCCCCGCGGAGGAGGCGTGTGGCCATGGCTGGGACAACGAGGGGCTGCAGGGTGGACGGACTCGTCTTCTCGGTGACTCTGAGCGCGCAAGGCGAGGCGCCGGGCCAGCAGACTGTCCCCAGGACCTTCCTCCGTGCAGTACCGCCGGAAAAACGTCGCGCAGCCGCCCTGGTAAATGCGCCCTGGGCGCCCTTCCGGAGCCCGGAGCCGCGATCCCCTGTGGTCCGGCGGGTGGAGTGTCGCCGAGCGTGGGGACACGCCCCTCTCTAGAATCTTACCAATGGAAAGATTCTAAACGCAAAATGGTTCAACTTTTCCCTGCGGCGTTTTTGTATATCTAAGCTGTTCTTTTTTTTTTTTTTTTTTTTTGTGAGGAAGATAGAGTTTAGTAAAGAGAAGGGTCGCTGCAAGAACACCTGGCCGACTTACTGGTAGCCAGGGAAAGCCGACCCTGAGAGTGGGTTGCTTGTCTGGCTTGTTTGTTTGTTTTAACATCTTTATTGGAGTATAACTGCTTTACAATGGTGTGTTAGTTTCTGCTGTATAACAAAGTGAATCAGCTATACATATACATATATCCCCATATCCCCCCCCCTTCCGTCTCTGTCCCTCCCACTCTCCCTATCCCACCCCTCTAGGTGGTCACAAAGCAGCGAGCTAATCCGAGCCAGCAATCCCACTACTGGGCATATACCCTGCTTGTCTGTTTTTATAGCCAGAGAACAAGGGACTTCTGTCACCCGCTGATTGGGTAGGATCTGCATGTTTCCAGTGGGATGCATACCTTTCTGTATATGGTATGGAAAAGGAGCAAGGCATGCTGCTTGGGAAAGCTCAGAGATGTTGCAATGGTTGCTGCATGACAGAGTGTAAGAGTCTGGTAACTGCTCTTTTCAGAATTCTGAACCGCTTTGAGGAACGAGTTTAAGCTATGGAGCCTCAAAAATGAAGCCAAACACAAACGCACAAACTTACATGAAGTTTCTTTTATTTTTTTTGGGGGGGTGGAGTTCTTTATTTTTTTTAAATTGAAGTATAGTTGATTTACAATATTAGCTGCAGGTGAAAAACATACCAATTCAAAAGTTGTATAGCTTATACTCCAATAAAAAGAAATTGTATTGGAGTATAGTTGATTTACAATGTTGTGTGAGTTTCTGCTGTATAGCAAAGTGAATCAGTTATACATATATATGTCCACTCTTTTTTTAGATTCATTTCCCATATAGGTAATTACAGAGTATTGAGTAGAGTTCCCTGTGCTATACAGCAGATTCTCTTTAGTTATCTATTTTATATATAGTAGTGTGTATATGTCAATCCCAATCTCCCAATTTATCCTTCCTCTCCCCTTTCCCCCCGGTAAGTTTGTTTTCTACATCTGTGACTCTATTTCTGTTTTGTAAATAAGTTCATTTGTACCATTTTTTTAGATTCCACATATATGTGATGATATTTGTCTTTGATTTCACTTAGTATGATAATCTCTAGGTCCATCCATATTGCTGCAAATAGCATTATTTCTTTCTTTTTTATGGCTGAGTAATATTCCATTGTATATATGTACTTCATCATCTTTATCCATTCTTCTGTCGATGGACATTTAGGTTGCTTCCATGTCTTGGCTATCGTAAACAGTGCTGCAATGAACATTGAGGTGCACGAATCTCTTCTAATTATGATTTTCTCCGGGTATATGCCTAGGAATGGGATTGCTGGATCATATGGCAGTTCTACTTTTAGTTTTTAAAGGAACCTCCATACTCTTCCATGAAAATTTATTTTCTAACACTGGAGATTGATTTACTTCATATATGCAAATACTATTTTCAAAGAAGTGTGGCGTTATCATTTTTTTCTTGCAAAAATTAGTAGCCATTTCCTGGAAAAAATTAAAATATATTCAGTATGCAAATGAAAAACTTTAGTTCAGTTCTCCAATAGTATTTTATTTGAATTCATGTCTTACCATTTCCTTTTACCTCAAGTCATCAAATACTGTTTAATAATCTACATTTCAATTTAATGAAATCTGAGCTTTTGAAATTTATGGATTTGGTTTTTTGGTAATAGGAAATCTGTGAAAGTTTTTGAACTCTAAAGAGTTTGCAGAGTGGATTTCTAAGGAGGTAAAGCAAAATATTAAGGCCATTCTAATAGTCGAGGCCAGTTATCAAGGGACTGAAATGGTACAAGTGAAAGAGACATCTGTGTTAGAAATCAAGAACTAACTATCTGAATGCAGCATAAAGAAGTTTTAAAAAAAGAAAGTTTTAATTCCATACAGAAGCATGTGAATATTATTAGTTGGCCGGGGAAGCACAGGACTCCATGTAGACTTGCTAGAATTCTGGACTTGCCAGCCTTCTTAAGCCACCTCAACCATTAGCAGTCTGTGCCAGGGTATTTACTTGCTTCATGGGACCAAACTTGTTTTTTCAAGATGGTAATTAGCTGATCAAGTAACCTGCTAGTATGGAGCCATGAGACCCTTTTCTGCATGATCTTGCTGAGCCTCTGAAAAGTGAGGATAATAATACAACACTACTTCGGTGTGCCTCAGTGTGGTCTGAGTATCACTACAGCAGCACCACTTGTTGAATCAGAATATCTGATGACGAGGTCCAGGGTTCTGTATTCTTAACATGTCTCACCAGTGACTTTTTAATTAGGCTTAATTAATTCAGTTTACTTTTCTCACATAAAAATACTCTGTGGTGGCCACAGCTGGAGCCTGGGTCTTCTGGGTCCTCTGCACTTTGCTAGAACATCAGTGAATTCCTGATAGGGAGACTTGGTGAACAGGATCTCTTTCTAGAGGTGGTGAGGTGAGATAACTGTAGATCTTGGAGATGGCATCAAAGCTGGCCTTGGTGAAGTTGCCTAGGATTTCAGTGCAGCCTCTGGCCTATGTGGCAGTAGTCCATAGCAGTCATCCTCAGCAGCTTCTGGGGCCCAGGGCTTGAGATAATGCCAGTGACTCTGCAGGCAGGAATGGTGAAACCGAGCAGGACAATAAACCTTTCTCTGCTCCAAACTCCGATGTTTTAGGTTTGTTTGGCTGCACTGTGCGTGGGGCACACAAACTTACATTCCGTAACAACCATATGAGATGCCTTATAGTAACACACCCCATCTTGGTTGGAATGCTCCTGGTTCGAGAACTGTCTTTTTGGTATGTGCACAATAAACTTTTACTAATTACTGCTTTGGTGATTAACTGGTTTTACTTTGGCTGTTTATGAACTTTTGACAAATCCAGTCTAGGATTTTTGTTCCCATGTCTCTCTAGTATACTTTTTTTTTTTTTTTTTTTTTTTTTTTTTTTTTTTTTTTTTTTTGTGCGGTACGCGGGCCTCTCACTGTGTGGCCTCTCCCGTTGCGGAGCACAGGCTCCGGACGCGCAGACCTAGCGGCCATGGCTCACGGGCTTAGTTGCTCCGCGGCATGTGGGATCTTCCCGGACCAGGGCACGAACCCGTGTCTCCTGCATTGGCAGGCGGATTCTCAACCACTGCGCCACCAGGGAAGCCCTCTCTAGTATACTTTAACCTGTCACAGTTCCTTCTGACTTTATCATTCGTAGCGTTGACATTGTTTGGAGTAAAAGCCAGGTATTTTGTAGGAATAACTTAGTTTGGGTTTTTTGAGGTTTCCTCACAGGAGAATTGGTACTTCAGTAACATGATGTCCCTCTCAGTACATCGCATCAGACTGTCCTTCATGCTAGATTATCCCGCTCTTGGGGAGGTTAATTTGAACCACCTTCGTTTTAACTTCTTAATTTCATTAAGATGGTGTCCACCAGATTTGTCTGTTGTAAAGTTACTATGTTTCCTTTTGTGAAGTAAGAACAAATATGCTTCTGAATGTAGAATGATGTGGGCTAAAATGACATGAAAGGTTAAATAAACTACCGAGATAATTCAGGCAAATTACCCAGAATTTCACAAATTCTTTGAGCCATTTATATCTCCCTGGCAGGAATAAGTCACATCTTTTAACTGAGAGTTCTACAAGGCATGCTATTATTAACTGAAAGGTCAGTTAGGGCCAGAATAGTCAGGGCCCTGTCTAGTTGATGCATATATCTTGAACTTGGATCTAGAAGAACATAAAACAAAATTAGGAACTATTCAGTTATTATTGGCCAGTATTTTTATTATTATTAAATATCACACCAGGGAGGGAATTCCCTGGCGGTCCAGTGGTTAGGACTCCATGCTTTCACTGCCGAGGCCCAGGGTTCAGTCCCTGGTCAGGGAACTAAGATCCCACAAGCCACACAGAGTGGCAAAAAAAAAAAAAAAAAAATTACACCAGGGAATTTAGATTTGATATGGTAAGAGATAAAAGTACTCTTAGTTCTTAAAGCCTAGGAGAGTGAAATTTATTCATTCATTCATTCATTCATTCTCTTATCTCTTAAATACCTATTGAGTTCCTCCTAAAATTGAGGATACAATGTCATACAAGATAAAATCTCTCCTTTCAAAGGGACTGAAATATAGTTATGAAAATGAGACTTGTATGAGGTGATTTAAATACAAGACAGAGTATGATAAACATAGGAGCAGCTCCAGGGAGGGAAGTGACACTTCGGGTGACCAACTTGATTTACTTCTTTTTCCCACTTTATTTTTAGGGAATAGTGGAAAAAACATGGGCTATAGAATTCCACAGACCAAGACCAAGGTTGGAAACCTCTCTCTTGAGTTACTGAATCTCTCCACATCTCTGTTCCCTTATTTGTAAAATGGAGATATTAACAGGATCTACCTCACAGGGTTATTGTGAGGCTAAAACAAGGCAAAATATGTAAAGCATCCAGTCTGGCAGCAACAGGAGCCCAGTATATAGTAACATCATTACTACTATTCAATATTTTTCCTTACCTTAATTCTTAGGAGAGGCCATATGTTTCCTGAATTGCCAGGGAAACAAATAAAACCCATAGAACCTGACGCATCCTACAGATTTAGTTAGCTGTCATTGATTCAAAAAAGGATTTGCAGCAGTTGCTCATTCTAGGTCCCAATATTTATGCCAATATCTTTATTGGACACTTTATATCATCCTTGCGTTGTGGTTTTCCCCCAGGGTGAGGAAGGGTTACCAGTGTCAGCTTTAACTCTCTTCTTTGTTCATTTCTTTCAATAGTGTGTTCTTCCCATTTTAAAGAAAGCAAAGACACTTGATTAATATCTTTTAAGAAAATGTTGTCCTTGCTTGTCCTTCATTCCAAGGAGTTTGTAATCAACACTAGGGATTTTTTAAACTAATACCAATATAAGCTAAGGTGCAAAAGAGTTTATTTGTCCAGATTCTAAAATTAAGTATTAATTCTGGCTAAATGTTCTGGTCTAGTATAAGCAATCTCTGCGAATGTTAGACTTTAAGCTTTCTTTACCTCTGTGAGGGCAGAGCACTCATTCTTCAAAGGAGAGCACATGATTCCAGACCATGAAGGAACAGAGTTGTCCAGATCTTTGGAAGCTTTAACATTCATCTAGCTATGATGATGAACAGGGCAGTGTCACAGGGTCACATGTCAGACAACAGGAAAGTTAAGGAAAACAAAGAAAAGGGAAGGTGAGGCAAGGGCGGGGCTCAGCTGGAATCTGCCAAATGTTGGGAAACTACTCTGGCTGTCTGAATATTCTGAAGGTCCCTTTGTACACAACAGACTGATTGGAACAGGCCAACTACTAGGAGGTACAGACTTCATAGCTACAACATAAACTCTCTGAACCTCCATTTATTCACCTGTAAATGAAGAAGTTTCATATCATGGCGTTGTTGTGAGGAGTTTTTCAGATAATGGGGGTCAAATGGTTAGAACAATGACAAAATTATAAGCACTCAATAAATAGTAATTATTATTGCTATCATTGAGAAATATCCCCCACACACACACCTTTTTTTTTTTTGGCCACGCCGTGCACTTGCAGGATCTTAGTTCCCCAACCAGTGATTGAACCTGCGCCCTTGGCAGTGAAAGTACAGAGTTCTAACCACTGGACCACCAGGGAATTCCCAGAAATATCCCTATTTTGGAGTACAAAAAAGGAAGAGCAACTTTTAAAAACACATTTTAAAAAAACCTTCAAGTTCAAAGAAGAAGATAAATTATCCCTAGTTCCCCAACTGAAATATAAGTATCCTTGGAGTAACACATTGGAGTATGTGAAGGAAAAAACAGCTTCTAACCATATTTCGCACTCCCTCTCTGACTCTGATAGTACTTATTTTATATTATACAAAGATACACTACCTTGTGTGTTTAACAGCTGTTGTCTTTGTGTGCCATGCCTCTTAATTAGAGGGTAAATGTTTGAAGATAGGGGCTGCTTATGCTTCTCTTCTGACACCTGTTAATAAATGTTATTTACTGATGAAAATGCCAGCTTCTCTAACTGTAGTCACTACGTATTTGTTTATAAATGTGCAAAAACTGAGTGATTGGGAACTGTTATTTTATTATTTGCTATTTGATTTGAAGAATATCTTGATGACACATTAAGAAAACTTAATCTGGAATTTGTTTTTCTAAACTTGTCTGAATTTTTTTTCCTTACAGAGGACAATAGTTTCAAAACTAGTTGATGTTTTATGTTTCATAATATTTTTCTTAAAAAAAAAGCAATTTAAGTATTAGAAAATCTAATTGTCAGGATTAAAAATTGATTTGTTCTTTTTTTTTTTTGGTGGTACGCGGGCCTCTCACCGCTGTGGCCTCTCCCGCTGCGGAGCACAGGCTCCGGACGCGCAGGCTCAGCGGCCGTGGCTCACGGGCCCAACCGCTCCGCGGCACGTGGGATCATCCCAGACCGGGGCACGAACCCGTGTCCCCCGCATCAGCAGGCGGACTCTCAACCACTGCGCCACCAGGGAGGCCCAAAAATTGATTTGTTTAAACCTTGCTTTGAACCCTGACCTACTTCTAACTTGCTTTCCTCTAGGCCATACTCATAATAAAAATATTAGTTGTACACATTTTTAAACAATAAATCATCACTTAAATGTAAAGAGGATTATAAAACTTATATTCTAGGGTTGCTGTGTTTTTTATATCTATTTTGTACACAGCTCATTAAAAGTGTATATGTCCTCTTGTAACCAAAAATGGGGTCTAGCTGTTTACTGCTCAAAAGCCAATAAAGAGGCAAGGTTGGTGGTAAGGAAAATTTGCTTTATTTTGGATGCTGGCAACTGGCAGACACACATCAGAACTGATCTCGGAGAGACAGCAGTGAGTGGTCCTGAAGAGAGATCTTAGTTCCCTACCCAGGAATTGAACTTGGGTAGCCTGAAGAAAGCCAGGAATCCTAGCCACTAGACCACCAGGGGCTAGAGGCTAGAAGCAAAGCGGCCCTGACTCTTTCCCCCATTTGAAAGCAAGAATGTTTCAAGGAGGCAAACACTGTAAAAAAAATACAGGCACAACATATGGGAGAGCACACAGAGAAACAGTTTGTTTATTTAAGACAGAAGCAAGGCAGAAATACACACCCAGAGAGAAGGGGTATGGGCATCCCCCCTAATGAGGAGGAGTGCAGTAAAGAGATGATTTAAATTCCTTATATAGGATAGTCCCTCCAGCTTTTTGTTTACCTTTGGCCATTATCTTGTTTCTGTTTTCACACCTGATGGGTCCTAGGACCCTCCCCAACACGCGTGTGTAATTTTTGCTAAGATGGACCCCACGGCCCAGGCCTGTGGGTGTATGTCCGCACTGATTATGGGGTTGCACCCCCTCCCTCTTTGGCCCCAAGGAGCCTTCCTACGCATGTGCAGACAGGGAAGTTTTCCTTGACCTCAGGAGAGGGTATCTTATCTCTTTACTTCAGTAGAGCTAAGCTTCTGCCACTAGCTTTGCCCTTGGAGTGAGAACAAAGCTTCAATTTTACTCCACTTGACAAACACCAGCTGTCCTGCCCAGGGGCCCATCTATCTCCTACCTCAGAACCAATTGGCTAAATGCCCAAATAGCACTTCATGCTCAAAAGAGAGGTTTGCCCAGTGCACACTGTTGGACTTACTCCGTCTTGGAGCTCGTCAGCCTGTCCAGATGCTTGTTTCCGTTCATTTTTTTATATATAAATCTTTGATCTCTCTGAAACTTATTTTGGTATAGTGATACATCTTTTTTTCCAGATGACTAACCATTTTTCCCAGCAACATTTTATTGAATAATCCATTTGTTCTACTGATTTAAAATGCCACTTCTATCATTTGCATTCCCCTATGTATTACTGGATTGGCCAAAACGTGCCTTCTGTTTTTAAGTAAAAATAAATTACACATTTTTCATTTTCACCAGGAACATTATTGAACAATGTATTCACTCTTTTGTTCCACTACCTTCTGCTATTTTTCAGGCAACTTCATAATTCCATCTTCCCAAAACTTTTTATCTTTTTGAGCAAATAACTGTCCCAGGTGCCTTTTACAGTCTTCCAGGGAATTGAAATTTTTTCCATTAAGAGAATTTTGTAAAGACCTAAATAAATGGAAATCCAAAGGTGCAATGTCTGGTGAATACAGCGGATGAATCAGAACTTCCCAGCCAAGCTGTGGCAGTTTTTGCCTGGTCATCAAAGAAACACGTGGTCTTGTGTTATCCTGATGGAAGATTATGTATTTTTTGTTGACTAATTCCGGATGCTTTTCGTCGAATGCTGCTTTCAGTTGGTCTAATTAGGAGCAGTACTTGTTGGAATTAATTGTTTGTTTTTCTGGGAGGAGCTCATTATAGATGACTCCTTTCCAATCCCACCATATACACAACCTCACCTTCTTTGGATGAAGACCAGCCTTGGTGTGGTTGGTGGTGGTTCATTTCACTGGCCCCACAATCCAATGTTCTATATTATTGTACAGTATAATACAATAAATGAATGGCATAATACATTTTCATTGCCCGTCATAATTTGTTTTAAAAATGGAATGTTTTCATTATGTTTCAGTGGAGAATCACAAGCAGAAATATGATCAAGAAGGTTTTTTTCATTTAACTTATGTGGAACCCAAACATCAGAGCAATTACCATAAGCAAGCTGGTGCAAATGATTTTCAACGCTTGATTTGGATGTTTTGAGTATTTTGGCTATCTCCCACGTGGCATAACATTGATTATTCTCAATTAATGTCCCCATTTGATCGTTATCAACTTCAACTGGTCTACCCAACCATGGAGCATAGTCCAGTGAGAAATCTCCAGCACGAAACTTCGCAAACCACTTTTGACATGTTCGATCAGTCACAGCACCTTCTCCATACACTGCACAGATCTTTTGTTTTTGCGTTTCAGTTGTGTTTTTACCTTTCATGAAATAATAAAGCATAATATGCCGAAAATGTTGATTTTTTTCTTCCGTCTTCAATATTAAAATGGCTGCAAAAAATTCACCAATTTTGACGTCTTTTTTTAAATGCACACTGATATGAAATCTGTCACAGTCTAACAAAATTGTTTCGAATAAAGTTAAAGACAACTAAATGCCACTAGAGCCATCTCATGGAAAAAACTGAACAAGGCTTTCGGCCAACCCAATATATCTAGACCTATTTCTAGACTTTCTGTTCCATTCATCTGCTTATCCATTCATTCATTTATTCAGCAGATATTTGGGGGAAGCCTTATACTTGCCTACATGCCAGACACTTTTCCAGGTGCTGTAGACAAAAGTGAACAAATTGTGTTTTTTGACCCCGTGGAGCTTGTCTGTGGAAGCAGACAATAGATAAATAAACACAAGTCAGGTGCTGATAGTGCAATGAACATAAGTCATGTGTCTGTTCATGAGCGAATTATCCACTGTTCCAATTATTTTGAATTTTGATCTTGAAAAGAAGATGAGCAGGGGTAGGGAGGGGAAGACAGAGGGAGGAACTTGCGGAGAAAGAGACAGAGAGTATGTTAAATAAAGAGCTACTATAGAAGAGTGAATGGGCTCTATCTACTCTACCAAATACTATTTGTACAACCCCGGGCAAGTTGCTTATCTCAGATTTCATATTTCTCTACTGTGAAATAGGGATGCTGCAGAGGACTGTTGTGAAGCTAAATGTAATGTTTGTAAACCCCTTGGCTCATGTTATCCTTAAAACATTTTCTTCTAGTATATGATCTCAAGAAAAGTAATTATTGGTAGGAAGTAGAGATGAATAGGTGGAGCACAGAGGATTTTTAGGACAGTGAAAATATTCTGCATGATACTGTAATGATGAACATGTCATTATACATTTGTCCAAACCCATGGAATGTTTAACATCAAGAGCAAACCCTAGGGACTTCCCTGGTGGTCCAGAAGTTAAGAGTCCATGCTCCCAATGCAGGGGGCCCAGGTTCGATTCCTGGTCAGGGAATTAGATCCCATTTGCCACAACTATGATTCCACTTGCTGCAACTAAAGATCCCGCATGCTGCAACTAAAAAAAAAAGACCCTGCATGCCACAGCAAAGATCCTGCATGAAGCAATGAAGATCCTGCATACCGCAACTATGACCCAGTGCAGCCAAGTAAACAAATAAATTTTTAAAATATTTTATTTATTTATTTTTTAAAAGAGTGAACCCTAGCCAAAGCAATCCTGAGAAAGAAAAACGGAGCTGGCGAAACTAGACTCCTTGACTTCAGACTATACTACAAAGCTACAGTAATCAAAACAGTATGGTACTTGCACAAAACCAGAAATATAGATCAATGGAACAGGACAGAAAGCCCAGAAATAAACCCATGCACCTATGGTCAATTAATCTATGACAAAGGAGGCAATAATACACAATGGAGAAACGACAGTCTCTTCAATAAGTGGTGCTGGGAAAGCTGGACAGCTACATGTAAAAGAGTGAAATTAGAACATTCTCCCACACCATACACAAAAATAAACTCAAAATGGATCAAATACGTAAATGTAAGGCTGGACACTGTAAAACTCAGAAAGAAACATAGGCAGAACACTCTTTGACATAAACTGCAGCAATATCTTTTTAAATCCACCTCCTAGAGTAATGAAAATAAAAACAAAAATAAACAAATGGGACCTAATTAAACTGAAAATCTTCTGCATAGGAAAGGAAACGATAAACAAAACGAAAAGACAAGCCACAGAATGGGAGAAAATATTTGCAAACAAAGTGACTGACAAGAGATTAATCTCCAAAATATACAAACAGGTCATGCAGCTCTATGTCAGAAAAACAAACAAACAACGCAATCAAAATATGGGCAGAAGATCTAAATAGACATTTTTCCAAAGAACACATACAGATGGCCAAAAAGTACATGAAAAGATGCTCAACATCACTAATTACTAGCGAAATGAAAATCAAAACTACAATGAGGTATCACCTCACACCAGTCTGAATGGTCATCATCAAAAAATCTACAAACAGTAAATGCTGGAGAGGGTGTGGAGAAAAGGGAACCCTCCAACACTGTTGGTGAGAGTGTAAAGTGGTATAACCACTATGGAGAAGAGTATGGAGGTTCCTTAAAAAACTAAAAATAAACTACCATATGATCCAGCAATCCCCTCCTAGGCATACATCTGGAGAAAACCATAATTTGAAAAGATACATGCACCCCAATGTTCATTGCAGCACTATTTACAATAGCCAAGACATGGAAGCAACCTAAATGCCTATCAACAGAGGAATGGATAAAGAAGATGTAGTACATATATACATAATCAATGGACTATTACTCAGCCATAAAAAAGAATGAAATAATGCCATTTGCAGCAACATGGATGGACCTAGAGATTATCATACTAAGTGAAGTAAGTCAGACAGAGAAAGACAAATATTATATGATATCACTCATATGTGGAATCTAATTTTTAAAAAATGATACAAATGAACTTATTTACAAAGCAGAAACAGACTTACAGATATCAAAAACAACCTTATGGTTACCAAAGGGGTAACGTGGGGGGGGGGGCAATAAATCAGGAGCTTGGGATTAACATACACACACTACTATACATATGACAGATAACTAACAAGGACCTACTGTATAGCACAGGGAACTCTACTCAGTATTCTATGATAACCTATATGAGAAAAGAATCTGAAAAAGAATGAATATATGTATATGTATAACTGAATCACTTTGCTGTACACCTGAAACTAATGCAACATTGTAAATCAACTGTAATCCAATAAAAAAAAAAAAAGAGTGAACCCTAATATAAACTATGGACTTTGGGTAATTATGTGTCAATGTATGTTTGTCAAATGTACTGCTTTGGTGCAGGTTCTTGATAATGCAGGAGGGTATGCATGTGCGGGGGCAGTGGGTATATGTACTTTTCTTTGTACCTTTCTCTCAGTTTTGTGTGAGCCTAAAAACTGCTCTAAAGAATTGTTTTCGTTTTCATTTTTCAAAAAGGTGTCTTTACAGTAAGTTCCCTACATACAAACGAGCTCCATTCTGAGAGCACGTTTGTAAGTCCAATTTGTAAGTCCAACAAAGTTAGCCTAGGTACCCAACTAACACAACTGGCTATATAGTACTGTACTGTAATAGGTTTATAATACTTTTCACACAAATAATACATAAAAACAAACACAAAAAATATAGAAAACATTTTAAATCTCACAATAGAGTACCTTGAGAAGTACAGCAGTACAGTACAACAGCTGGCATACAGGGGCTGGCATCGAGGAAACAGGCAAGAAGAGTTACTGACTGGAGGAGGGGGAGGAGGTGGCAGATGGTAGAGCTGAAGGATCCTCAGCAGTAGGAGACGGAGGGCAAGCTGCAATTTCACTCACACCTCACGTTGATGACACAGGTTCTGGTTACTTGCTGGATTCAATTCTATCTACCCTCTTTAAAAAATGATCCAGTGACGTCTGGGTAGTAGCCCTTTTTTTTCTCATCATAGATGACACAGTAGCACTGGATTGCATTCTGAACAGCTGCTGCAAACTTCGTGTACCGTTCTACGTTTGGGTCCTGTGCCTCAAAAACTAACAGTGCCTCCTCAAATAAAGAAAATCCCCTTGCCATTTCCCGCGTCGTGAATCTCTTTTGTTCTTCAGTTATTTCTTCCTCCTCTTGTCTCTCTTTGTCCTTTCTCTGAGCCTCCAATTCCATCAGGTCTTCATTAGTAAGCTCTTTGTGTTGCACAGCAAAGAGTTCAATGAAGTCGTCCTCTTTTGGATCTGGCTCCAGCTTCTCGGGGAGTTGCTGAAGACCTCTTTGGACTCCTCAACCACCTTCTCAAATCCACGAAAATCATGAACAAACTGTGGGCAAAGGTTCTTCCAAACCCCATTCGTGGTGACGGCCATAGCCTCACGGCAAGCAAAGTCAATGTTTCTTATGGTCTTGTAGATGTTATAGCCCTTCCAAAATTGCCACAAGGTTGTTCCTGATTCGTCACTCGCCTTTACTGCCTGATGAAAAGTGTGACGTAAATAATATTTCTTGAGAGTGGCTATAACTCCCTGGTCCATTGGTTGGATGAGCGACGTAGTATTCAGTGGCAGATGCACTACTTTGACATTGGGATGAAAGTCATCCATGAATGGGGGTGGCCCGGGGCATTGTCGACCAACAAAAGAAAGTTGAATGAGATGTCCTTCTCTGAGCAGTATTTCTCTACCTATGGGATAATGTGGTGGAAAAACCAGTCCTGGAAAATGGCCTGTGTAACTCAGGGTTACTCTTCCACACAACAAGAAGAGAGTACTTGGCTATGTTTTTAAGGGCTCTTGGCTTCTCTGAATGATAAACTAAGAGAGGCTTCAGCTTCAATTCACCAGAAGCATTGCCACGAAACAACAGTTAGCCTATCCTTTGCTGCTTTATAGCCTGGCATCAACATCCTTACATCCTTCCTGATGTAACTTTGGTCTGGCATCCTCTTCCAATACAGTCCTGTCTCATCCACATTAAAAACCTGCTTGGGTAAATATGCGCCTTCATCAATAATTTCTCAATGACTTTCAGGAAATTCCCAGGCAGCTACCATATCTGCTGCCTCACCACTTACTTTTATGTTGTGAAGGTCGGCTCTAGCCTTGAAATGATGAAACCAGCCATGGCTGGCATTAAAAGATGTGCCCTCTGGGGCTTCCCTGGTGGCGCAGTGGTTGGGAGTCCGCCTGCCGATGCAGGGGACGCGGGTTCGTGCCCCGGTCTGGGAGGATCCCACATGCTGCGGAGCGGCTGGGCCCGTGGGCCATGGCCGCTGAGCCTGTGCGTCCGGAGCCTGCGCTCCGCAAGGGGAGGGGCCACAACAGTGAGAGGCCCGTGTACCACAAAAAAAAAAAAAAAAAAAAAAAAAGATGTGCCCTCTGATTCTTCACCGTGGTTCTTCTTCAAGTCTTCATAAAGGCTTTTAGCTTTCTCTTGCATCAGCATTAAGCTGAGCGGGACTCGATGCTGATGCTGATCCTGCATCCACACACTGAGAAGTTTCTCCATCTCCTCCATCACTTTTCCATGCTTCTTTGATATTATTATCACAATCATCAGCACAGCAGACTTCACACGTTCCATGATCTTGTCCTTGTTCTTTAGAATTGTGCCAGTGGTTGAACGATTCATGTTACAAGAATGAGTGATGTCTACCATCTTTTTGCCTCGCTCCACCCTCTCAATTATTTTCACTTTTGTTTCCACTGTTATCGCTTGGCACTTCTTAGCAGTACCAGCTACATCACCACTGCTTTTACACTTGCTTCCGGACATCCTGGGCTTGAAATAAAGTTACTGTATTACTGTATGCTAAACAGTAGTGTACAGTAAAGTACACAAAAGCACAACCACTTGTAGAGGATGCATGCATGTGACAATGTATGCCAGACACGTGAACTAACATGTGATTGGACATGCGAACACATGTTTGCATCTTTGAAAGTTTGCAGCTTGAACGTTCATATGTAGGGGGCTTACTGTATAAGAAAAGGAGAAGACATACAGAGGAGAAAACCATGAGACGACGGAAACATACATTGGAGTTCTGCAGTCCCAGGCCAAGAAATGCCAGGAACCACCAGAAACTGGAATAGGCAAAGAATGGATTCTCCCCAGAGCCTTTGAAGAGAGCATTGCCCGGCTGACACCTTGATTTCAGACTTCTGGCCTTTAAAACTGTAAAAGAATAAATTTCTGTTGTTTGAAGCCAACCAGTTTATAGTAATTTGTTACAGTAGCCCTATGAAACTAATATCGCATCTATTTTCAGACACTGTTTTCCACTGTAATGTGTCTGTTAGAAGTAGCCATCTGTTGACTTTGCCAACCAGAATCTATTCATCACTTTTTCCATTAATAGGATGTATGTTTTCTTTAAAGAAACATTCCTCTCCCACTCTGCCCATGGAGTTCTGATGGGTGTGGTAGATTGTTTGCATCAAATGGTCCCATTTCTTCATCCCTCTCTGCATCACACGCTTTAGTATGTACCTTTGGGGTTTCTCTTTTAAAGTTGGAATTTATTTCCCTGACTGATGTGATGTCTTTGGCCAATAGAATTGTGTGAAAGTGAATCAAGGCCTCAAGAAGCTTTCCTCTTTTGCATTCCTGCTATCCATGGAAAGCCATGAGAGGGACTAGAGACTTCCTAGCCAACTCCCTACAGACCCCAGGCCTGTGAGCAATAAATGCTTATCATTATATGACCTTGAAGCTCTGTGGTTGTTTGTTACAGAAACGGGTAATGAATACAACAGGTTTACTATTCTCTTGCATCCAAGACCATGTGACCTGGACCTGAGCAGAGTGATTATTTCAGAGCTGCACATGTTAATCATGTCCTATGAAAATAAGCTCAATTCTGAGAGTTGGGAAAGAATCTCTTTCTGCTGGGCTTGATGCTAATGGAAAGCAAGATCAGAGTTGCTTGGGATCACCATGGCTTGATAACAAAACCATTACAGGGGAAAGCTGAGTAACTGAGAGAGCGACTGAGTCCTGAGTCCTGAGTTGAACCTCTGGATTCAACTATGCCTGACTTTTTAGTTACATGAGTCAGTGATAAAAAAATCTTTTTTTAATAACCTAACTTAGGTTGGGATTTCATCCCATTAAAAGAACTTAAATTTTTATCCAGATCACATTTCTGCCAAGCTATACTTCCTAATATACTAAAATTAAATTCCTAAAATATTCAAAAATATTTTGATTGTGTCACTTTTAGAAAATTATTGCTCTTCATTTTCCTTCAGATTACTTCATCAATAAAGGCTTTCCTGGCATCTGGCTCTCAGTTTTTCATCAGGGTTGATTTCTGATTCTTGTCTCACTTAGGTTTTCCATCCATTCAATGTGTTTTCCTGACTTTCTACTTTTGTTCATGTGGCCCTCTGCCTGGAAAGCCATCGTCTTCTGTATTAGCCAGGGCATAAGTGCTGTAAAAAACAACCTCAACATTTTAGGGACTTCATACAATAAAAGTTCATTGTTTGCTTTTATCACACTTCTTGCAATGGGTAGGGGAGAGGGGGTTAACTACATGCAGATTTTTAGGTAGCCAGACCTTTTCTATTTTATAACACTAATATCCTTGACTTGTGGCCTCTCGGGTTGTCAAAAAAGAAGAAAAGATAGGAAAGTCTAAAGACTGTAGGGGAAAGTCTAAAGGGAGACTGACTTTAGGGGCCAGGGCTGGAAGTAGCCAACATTCTTTTGACCCACGTTCCATGGGTCATAACTAGTCACATGATCCCAGGTGGCCTTACTTGGCTAGATTGAGGAGACTGGAAAATATGTTTTTCCTTTGTGCTCCGGAGGAAAAAGAAATAATTGGTGATCATATTGCACTGACTCTGCCATATCTTCCATCTCCATCTGGTAAAACCCTCCCCAAAGAATGCGATTTTCCATATTCTCATTTTAAAAATTTGATTTGTAGAGTGAATTTTCTCTGTGTTTACTTTATTCTCCTTTAAGTGTAAATACACATTTATTGAACTCCACAGACACAAAGGTGAACATGACCTGCTCACTGCTTACAAGAACTCACTGTTGTGTGAGAGACATAGACATAAACAACCAAAATCTTATGTAAAAGGCACAGCTATAAAGGTACTTACAAATTGCTAATAAAGTAGAGGAAATAGTTTTTTGATGGTGGGGACTATAACTTATTTGTCTGTGTGTCTCCACAAGTACAAGAAATGTATAGGGGAGTCTTGCACATGCTAAACACTTAATTCTATTTGATGAGTGAATACCAATAAGTAAGTGAGCTAAAAGGGAAAAGATGAATACATTTGAGATATATAGAGGTAGAGTGTAGAGGGACCTATACAGAAAGGGTTTTTGTTTTCATAATTAAATATCAATTTATAATTGATATTTAATTAAATAAATATTTATAATTAAATATCAATAATTAAATTATTAAATATTTAATTATTAAATATTTAAATATATTTAAATTAAATATCATAATTAAATATCATAAATTAAATATAATTTAATTATATTAAATTAATTAAATTAAATATCATAATTAAATATCAATCAAATAATTAATATCAATAATTAAATATCATAATTAAATATCAATCAAAAAATATACAAAAAGTTTAAATGATGGTTTTAGGCATGTACGAAGGTAAATTGCTGAAAAGTCTTAAAGAACATTGGCAAAGTGATTCCATCTGTAATTTATGAAGGGGGTAAATATTTGAAGAGATAAAATGCTCTTCACAAAATTGTACTTTTATGAGTACAATTTCTGTGAGTACAAGATTATACTTTTTATGATTCTGACCTCATACACAACATATTTAGTTACAATACTCAACTTCAAAGGGCAGAGGTATTTAGCAACTTAAAAAAATTATAACTAATCACCATGATGCAATGAAATGTAGATTTGCCTGGAAGTTCTGCCTCCTGTGTGAAATTTTAAGAGAGAGAGTTCTGGTCTCTCATTTATCTACCAAAAGCTTTCATCCAACTGTAAGTTGACTATTACTACTAGATACTCTTGAGGAACATTAAAAAAAATAGCCTGCTCCCATATCAGATTTCATAAATCACTCACTGGAAGGTAGAGCCCTAATTGAGAGCCAGTGGTTTACTGCACCCACCTTCTGAAAATGCTGTCTTTCTATGTTAGCTTCTTACTGCTGGTATAAGAAATTGCCACAAATTTAGTGGCTTAGAACAACACAAATTTATTACCTTACAGTTCTGGAGATTAGGAGTCTGAAATAAGTTTCATTGGGCTAAAGTCAAAGGTGTTGGAAGGCCTGTGTTCCTTCTAGAGCCTCTAGGGAAGGATCTGTTTCCTTGCCTTTTTAAAAAAATTTTTAAATTTTTATTGGAGTGTAGTTGCTTTACAATGTTGTGTTAGTTTCCACTGTACAACAAAATGAATCTGCTATATGTATTGATATAGCCCCTCTTTTTTGGATTTCCTTCCCATTTAGGTCACCACAGAGCACTGAGTAGAGTTCCCTGTGCTATACAGTAGGTTCTCATTAGATATTTATTTTATACATAGTATCAATAGTGTATATATGTCAATCCCAATCTCCCAATTCACCCCACCCCCACCTTTCCCCCTTGGCATACATACGTTTGTTCTCTATGTCTGTGTCTCTATTTCTGCTTTGGAAATAAGATCATCTATACCAATTTGTTCAGATTCCTCAGATATGCGTTAATATATGATATTTGTTTTTCTGTTTCTGACTTATTTCACTCTGTATGACAGTCTCTAGGTCCATCCACGTCTCTACAAATGACCTAATTTCATTCCTTTTTATGGCTGATTAATATTCCATTGTATATATGTACCACATCTTCTTTATCCATTCCTCTGCTGGTGGACATTTAGGTTGTTTCCATATCCTGGCTATTGTAAATAGTGCTGCAATGAACATTGCGGTGCATGTGTCTTTTTGAATTATGGTTTTCTCTGGGTATATGCCCAGTAGTGGGATTGCTGGGTCACATGGTAGTTTTATTTTTACTTTTTTAAGGAACCTCCATACTGTTCTCACAATGGCTGTATCAATTTACATTCCCACCAACAGTGCAAGAGGGTTCCCTTTTCTCCACACCCTCTCCAGCATTAATTGTTTGTAGATTTTGTGATGATGGCCATTCTGACCAGTGTGAGGTGGTATCTCATTGTAGGTTTGATTTGCATTTCTCCAATAATTAGTGATGTTGAGCATTTTTTTCATGTGTTTGTTGGCCATGTGTATGTCTTCTTTGGAGAAATGTCTATTTAGGTCTTCGGCACATTTTTTGATTGGGTTGTTTTTTTGATCTTGAGCTGCACAAGCTGTTTGTATATTTTGGAGATTAATCCTTTGTTAGTTGCTTCGTTTATAAATATTTTCTCCCATTCTGAGAGTTGTCTTTTCATCTTGTTATGATTTCCTTTGCTGTGCAAAAGCTTTTAAGTTTCATTAGGTCCCATTTGTTTATTTTTGTTTTTATTATCATTACTCTAGGAGGTGGGTCAAAAAAGGTCTTGCTGTGATTTATGGCAGAGTGTTCTGCCTGTGTTTTCCTATAAGAGTTTTATAGTGTCTGGCCTTATACTTAGGCCTTTAATCCATTTTGAGTTTATTTTTCCGTGTGGTGTTAGGAAGTGTTCTAATTTCATTATTTTACATGTAGCTGTCCAGTTTTCCCAGCACCACTTATTGAAGAGGCTGTCTTTTCTCCATTGTATATTCTTGCCTCCTTTGTCATAGATTAGTTGACCATAGGTGCATGGGTTTATCCCTGGTCTTTCTATTTTGTTCCATTGATCTATATTTCTCTGTTTTTGCAAGTACAATACTGTCTTGATTACTGCAGCCCTGTAGTGAAGTCTAAAGTCAGGGAGTCTGATTCCTCCAGGTCCATTTTTTTTTTTTTTTCTCAACATTGCTTTTGTGATTTGAGTTCTTTTGTGTTTCCACACAAATTGTATCATTTTTTGTTCTAGTTCTGTGAAAAATGCCATTGGTAAATTGATAGGGATTGCACTGAAACTGTAGATTGCTTTGGGTATTAGAGTCATTTTCACAATATTGATTCTTCCAATCCAAGAATATGGTATATCTCTTCATCTATTTGTGTCATCTTTGATTTCTTTAATCAGTATCTTATAGTTTTCGGAGTACAGGTCTTTTGCCTCTTTAGGTAGGTTTATTCCTAGATATTTTATTCATTTTGTTGCAGTGCTAAATGGGATTGTTTTCTTAATTTCTCATTCTGATCTTTTGTTGTTAGTGTATAGGAATGCAAAAGATTTCTGTGCATTAATTTTGTATCCTGTGACTTTACTATATTAATTGATTAACTCTAGTAGTTTTCTGGTGGCATCTTTAGGATTCTCTATGTACAGTATCATGTCATCTGCAAACAGTGACAGTTTTACTTCTTTTATGATTTGGATTCCTTTTATTTATTTTTTCTTCTCTGATTGCCATAGCTAGGACTTCCTATACTATGTTGAGTAATAGCGGCAAGAGTGGGCACCCTTGTCTTATTCCTGATTTTAGAGGAAATGTTTTCAGTTTTTTACAATTGAGAATAATGTTTGCTGTGGGCCTGTCATGTATGACCATTATTATGTTGAGGTAGGTTCCCTCTGTGAGCACTTCCTGGAGAGTTTTTATAATAAATGGATGTTGAATTTTGTCAAAAGCTTTTACTGCATCAGTTGAGATGATCATATGGTTTTTATTCTTCAGTTTGTTAATATGGTGTATCACATTGATTGATTTATGGATATTGAGAATCCTTGCATCCCTGGGATAAATTCCACTTGATCATGGTGTATGATCCTTTGAATATGCTCTTGGATTCTGTTTGCTAGTATTTTGTTTAGGATTTTTACATCTATGTTTATCAGTGATATTGGCCTATAATTTTCTTTTTTTCTGATACCTTTTTCTGGTTTTGGTATCAGGGTGATGGTCTTGTAGAATGAGTTTGGGAGTGTTCCTCCCTCTGCAATTTTTTGGAAGAGTTTGAGAAGGGTAGGTGTTAGCTCCTCTCTAAATATTTGATAGAATTTGCCTGTGAAGCCATCTGGTCTTGGACTTGTGTTTGCTGGAAGATTTTTAATCACAGTTGCAATTTCATTGCTTGTATTTGGTCTGCTCATATTTTCTATTTCTTCCTGGTTCAGTTTTGGAATGTTGTATGTTTCTAAGAATTGGTGCATTTCTTCCAGGTTGTCCATTTCATTGGCATATAGTTGCTTGTAGTGGTCTATTAGGATCCTTTGTATTTTTGAGTTGTCAATTGTAACTTCTCCTTTTTCACTTCTAATTTTATTGATTTGAGTCCTCTCCATTTTTTTCTTGATGAGTCTGGCTAAAGGTTTATCAATTTTGTTTATCTTCTCAAAGAACCAGCTTTCAGCCTTATTGATCTTTTCTATTGTTTTTGTTTGTTTGTTTGTTTCTATTTCATTTATTTCTGCTCTGATCTTTATGAGTTCTTTCCTTCTACCAACTTTGGGTTTTGTTTGTTCTTTCTCTAGTTGCTTTAGGTGTAAAGTTAGGTTATTTTAGATTTTTCTTGTTTCTTGAGGTAGGATTGTATTGCTATAAACTTCCCTCTTAGAACTGCTTTTGCTGCATTCCATAGGTTTTTGTTGTCATTTGTTTTTAGGTATTTTTTCATTCCTCCTTTGATTTCTTCAGTGATCTCTTGGTTATTTAGTAGCATACTGTTTAGCCTCCATGTGTTTGTGTTTTGTACAGTTTTTTTTTCCTGTAATTGATTTCTAATCTCATATCGTTGTGGTCAGAAAAGATACTTGATATGATTTGAATTTTCTTAAATTTTCCAAGGCTTGATTTGTGACCCAAGATGTGATCTATCCTGGCGAATGTTCCACGAGCACTTGAGAAGAACGTGTATTCTGTTGTTTTTGGATGGAATGTCCTATAAATATCAATTAAGTCTATCTGGTCTAATGTGTCATTTGAGGCTTGTGTTTCCTAATTAATTTTCTGTCTGGATGACCTATCCTTTGGTGTAAGTGGAGTGTTAAAGTCCCCCAACATTATTGTGTTACTGTTGTTTTCCCCTTTTATGGCTGTTAGCATTTGCCTTATGTGTTGTGGTGCTCCTATGTTGGGTGCATAAATATTTACAATTGTTATATCTTCTTCTTGGATTGATCTCTTGATCTTATGCAGTGTCCTTCCTTGTCTCTTGTGCCAGTATTTATTCTAAACTCTGCTACTTTTAGAATTGCTACTCCAGCTTTCTTTTGATCTCCATTTGTATGGAGATATCTTTTTCCATCCCCTCACTTTCAGTCTGTATGTGTCCCTAGGTCTGAAGTAGTTTTCTTGTAGACAACATATATACAGGTCTTGTTTTTGTATCCATTCAGCCAGTCTGTGTCTTTTGGTTGGAGCATTTAATCCACTTACATTTAAGGTAATTATCAATATGTATGTTCCTACTGCCATTTTATTAATTGTTTGGGGTTTGTTTATGTAGGTCTTTTTCTTCTCTGTGTTTCCTGCATAGAGATGTTCTTTTAGCATTTGTTGCAAAGCTGGTCTGGTGGTGCTGAATTGTCTTAGCTTTTGCTTGTCTGTAAAAGATTTTGATTTCTCCTTCAAATCTGAATGAGATCCTTGCTGGGTAATCTTGGTTGTAGGTTTTTCCCTTTTATCACTTTTAATATATCCTGTCACTCCCTTCTGGCCTGTAGAGTTTCTGCTGAAAGATCAGCTGCTAACCTTATGGGGATTCCCTTGTACATTATTTGTTGTTTTTCCCTTGCTGCTTTTAATATTTTTTCTTTGTATTTAATTTTTGATAGTTTGATTAATGTGTCCTGGAGTGCTTCTCCTTGGATTTATCCTGTATGGGACTCTCTGCACTTCCTGGAGTTGATTATTTCTTTTCCCATATTAAGGAAGTTTTAAACTATAGTCTCTTCAAATATTTTCTCAGTCCCTTTCTTTGTCTCCTCTTCTTCTGGGACCCCTATAATTTGAATGTTGGTGCATTTAATGTTGTCCTAGAAGTCTCTGAGACTGTCCTCAATTCTTTTCATTCTTTTCTCTTTATTCTGTTCTGCAGTAGTTATTTCCACTATTTTATCTTCCAGGTCACTTATCTGTTCTGCCTCAGTTATTGTACTATTGATTCCTTCTAGAGAAGTTTTAATTTCATTTATTGGGTTGTTCATCATTGTTTGTTTGCTTGTTAGTTCTTCTAGGTCCTGTTAAACGTTTCTTGTATTTTCTCCATTCTATTTCCGAGATTTTGGATCACCTTTAGTATCATTATTCTGAATTCTTTTTCAGGTAGACTGCCTATTTCCTCTTCATTTGTTTGGTCTGGTGGGTTTTTACCTTGCTCCTTCATCTGCTGTTTCTGTCTTCTCATTTTACTTAACTTACTGTGTTTGGGGTCTCCTTTTGCAGGCTGCAGATTCATAGTTCCAGTTGTTTTTGGTGTCTGCCCCCAGTGGGTAAGGTTGGTTCAGTGTGCTGTGTAGGCTTCCTGGTGGAAGGGACTGGTGCCTGCACTCTTGTGGGTGGAGCTGGATCTTTTCCCTCTGATGGGCAGGGCTGCATCCAGTGGAGTGTTTTGGGGTGTCTGTGGGCTTAGTATGATTTTAGGCAGCCTGTCTCCTGATATGTGGATTTGTGTTCCTGTTTTGCTTGCTGTTTGGCATGGGACGTTTCGCACAGGAGCCTGCAGGTAGTTGGGTGGAGCCAGGTCTTGGAGTTGAGATGGAGACCTCTGGGAGAGCTGTCACCCAATTATTATTCCCTGGGTCGAGGAATTCTCTGGTGTTCCAGGTTCTGGACTCAGCAGTCCCACCCCAGAGCCTCAGGTCTGATCCCCGGCCTAGGAACCAAGACCCTGCAAGCCACACAGCTCAGCAGAAAAGGGGGGAGAAAAAGAAAAGAAAAGGGCAGGAAGAAAACAAATGAAAACAGACATACAAAATCCAAGAGAAATAGCAAAGACAAAAGCAAGCAGACAGCAACAGCAACAATTAAAAACAAGCAAACAAATGAACAAAAGCCCAGACAAATGCTAAAAGCAAAACCAAACAAATAAAACCGAAAAAAACAACACACACACATACAAAATAATAAACAAAAACAAAAACAGAGAAAACAAAAAACAAGAGAACCAAACAAAAGAATCCTAAAATGAAATCAAACAATTAAAAAACAACACTAACAAAAACAAAAAATAAAACAAAGCAGAATGCAAACTGAAGGAAAAAGCAAAGAAAACAAAACAAAGCCACCAAAATGATTTTAAAAGATAAAAAAGAACAACTAGAAGAAAGCAAGATAAAAACAAAATAGAACAAAGAAAAAACAGAAAAAGTAATGTAGAAATAGAAATATAAAATAATTAAAAATGTATTAAAAAATGAAAAAACTAAATAAAAAAACAAATGATAATAAAATAACGGAACAAAACATTAAAAAATAGTAATGATTACATTTTCCCAGAGTCTCAGCTGTCAGTGTCCTTGCCCCCACCACGAGTCACAGCCAACCTCTGCCTCCCCAGGAGGCCTCCAAAACCTCTAGGTAGGTCTCTGGTCCCTCTGTGGGGGCAGCTCAGACTCTGACCTGGCCCAACTCCTGCGTGTACTAGTCCCCAACGTCCACAGTTGCTAGAGCTAGAGCAGTTTCAGTTTTGGGAACACTTGGTGTCCATTCAGATATTCCATAAATGCAGGACTTACCAAGCTGATCATGGGAATTTAATCTGTCATTTGTGCAGCTGCATGGAAAGATTTTTGTTCATCTTCCTTAGTCACCTTCCACTGCAGCTCAGCTGTGGTTTTAGCCCCACCTCTGAGTGTGGGCCACCCACAGGAGTCTGCTCCTGATGCTGCCCTGGAGCACTCGGGTGTGCCCCCAAGAGGACAGGGCGCAGAAGTGGCACAACTGCTTGGGTCATGGTGGGCCTGGTGGTGACAGGTGCACGGGAAAGCTGGTGGCCACAGGTGCAAGAGATCCAGCCCTAATGTGAGCTTTTCCTAGCGCCTGGAGGTGGGTGTGAGAAGATCAGCCTTGGTGGGGGCTTTTTTTAGCACCTGGTGGCAGGTGCGTGAAAGCCAGCATTGTTGTAGGGTTCTCCTAGTGCCTGGTGAGACAAGGGCCGGTGCATGGTGGGAGAGAGGCTGCAATGGTGGCTCCACCCCCTGCACATCACTCAACAGTGGTGCCTGGCTTCTGTGGCAGTATGGTTTCCTCCACAAGCATTCCTGGTTGCAGATTTCCTCCCTCCCATCCCCTCAGGCTGTCTCCTTGCAGCCAACAGAAGTCCTCCCCCCAGGTTTGCTCTCCAATCCCCACATTCCAGCTCTCAGCCCCCGTGTGCACTGGCACACACGTCCCAGTCTGGGGTGTGCAGGGCTGTGGCATGGACCGTCTGTGTAGGTCTGACTCTGTCCTGTCTGATACAGACTGGCTGTTTCACCCTCCTCCGACAGCCTCAGATATTCCCCTTCTGTCTCAAGTGATTTCCCCGTCATCTATCCCTGCCCACAACCAATTATTCAGAGGAAACTGGAATAAGCTATCTGATCAGGATTCACCCAGACTGGGCATATGCTCAGATTTCCCTTAAATTGGATTGATTAACCTGACTGAGGCTCATGAAACAGACTGTTGTCCACCAGAAAATGCCTGTGGTACTGCACACAGTTCCTTTTCTCCAAGTTCCAATAGCTCACTGTCAGAAGATTTCTGGCACAGCATCAAAACCAAATTGCCCTGCTCAACTTTGAATGCTTGGGAGATGAAGCATTCCTCAGAGTCCCCAGCAGAGCAGCAACCTCCAAAGTACTGGTGTGATGAGTTATTGGCTCCTGTGACTCCAACTCCAAAAGCCTGTCAAGGGGCAGAAAAGCCCCCCAGAAGGGCACATCTCCATACCAGCGTGCAGAACCCCTGAGACCCTTCCTTGCCTTTTTCATCTTCTAAAGGTGGCCTGCATTTCTTGACTGATGGCCCCTCTTCAATCACTCCAACCTCTGCTTCTGTCTTCACATCTGTTAATGACTCTGATCTGCCTACCTCTCTCTTATAAGGATCTTTATGATTATGTTCACCCACCTGGAATCCAGAATCCACAATCCTTAATTTAATCATGTCATCAAGTTCCCTCATAAATCATATAAATCAACATATTCACAGGTTCTCTGAATTAGGACACAGACATATTTGGAAAGCTATTATTTAGCCTATCACATTTTCCTCATGTATAACTTTTAAAATATGAAGTTTAATTTCGATTTTGGGGAATAAATGATAAATGCATGTGAATAAAACATTTAGCATAGGCTCTGACACAATCAGTAGCAAAGGAATGCTAGCTATTGCACTTTTACTATATGCTTTTTAATAGAATTTTGATGAGTGCAGCATCCTCTTGTCTTATTCACTGCCACGTTTGTCTTGCATATGGTAAGTGTTCAATGAATAGTTATTACATGAGTGAATGAATATGGATTATCTACAGTGGGTGCATATTAACTTTTCCTTATAATCCATTGTTTCCTTATATTCTATAAACGTATGAGCCATCTATATCATATATATTTATATATATTCATACATACATATATGTATTTTTCTGTTTCTCTGGAGAATCCTAATATATATTGAAAATTTAGAATTCTGTTGGAATCCTGGTGGTACTTTCTTCATTTATGGTCAGTTGGAACTTAACTAATGAGCTGGGCAGGCTAAGATTATGCCCTCTTATTTCATATGCCCCACTTGTATGGTCTTTCTTTTGACTTCAATCAAGAGTAAAGCAGCTATCTACAAAACAGACTCAAAGACACAGAGAACAGACTTGTGGTTGTCAAGGGGGAGAGGGGTGGGGGAGGGATGGATTGGGAGTTAGGAATTAGCAGATGCATACTATTATATGTAGAATGGATAAACAAGGTCCTACTGTATAGCATAGGGAACTATATTCAATATCCTGTGATAAACCATAATGGAAAAGAATATGAACAATAATGTATATATATGTGTAATGGAATCACTTTGCTGTACAGCAGAAATTAACACAACATTGTAAATCCACTATACTTGACAAAAATAAATTAAACAAAATGGAGTAAAGCAACAGTTAGGACTGTAGAAAGCAAATAACATAAATTTTGTTTCTGAATACGAACCTAGAGAATTCCTGTTTTGAAAGCTGTCAGGCTTATAAAGATTAAGTAGTTCAATTCCCTGAAACATATTTTTAGGGAGGGTGGATGATTTTGAAAAACCCATTCATGTGTAATTCAGTTTTCCTGTTCCATCTAGAATCATTACAATTATATCAATGGTCTATTTGTGTGTGTGTGTGTGTGTGTGCGGCCATGCTGCGCAGTATGTGGGATCTTAGTTCCCTAACCAGGGATCGAACCCGTGCCCCCTGCAGTGGAAGCTTGGAGTCTTAAACACTAGACCTCCAGAGAAGTCCCATCAATGGTCTAATTATTGATATTAACAGGAAAGTGGCATTAAATATGACAGCTCTAAATGTCTAAATTTGTAAATGAGGAAGCACAGTCATGTATTGGTTAGTACTTTAGTTCAGAGAGAACTTCCTTGTTGTTTATGGCTCTTAATTCTCTCACAAGTGGGGAAATTAGGAGGCTAGAGGAGTGGAGGCTTATTAACTTTTTCCTCATACCCCCCAGCCAATGCTAAATATATCCTCATTAGGATTCTGTGATATAGTACTGTCTCTATTATTTCCCCCCATTTTTCTTTCTTACCTACCCCATTAGTTTTGAGTGAATTCTTAATGTATATACTATTTCTTGGCTAAAGTAAAAAGATGTATGAGACCTTAAAATGGAATAGCAGATGTTTTCTTGTTTTGTGGATCATCTCTATCTTTCAGGTAGAGAGAAGAGCAGGTGCAAAGCCTGGAAGGAAGTCCTGGAAGGAGAACAGGTTGAAAGTTTGACATGTTTGCAGTGTACTGTAGTGAGTGTGAGAGTGGCCTGAGACATGGGGATGGGGAGGAGGCATGCATGTGGGGCCAGGCCATGCAGGGTGCGGGAGCCCAGGATAAAGATTTGTGATTTCATTTTAGCACTGAAAAGAAGCCACGAAGGGGTTGTAAGCAGTGGAGGGGGATGATTATTTTTCGTTTGTGGAGAAGAGATTGGTGAGTGGTTCTATGGAGCCCACTTAGGAGGTTACTGTGCTTTCTAGGTGAGAGATGTGGTCCCTGGAAATAGATGTGGTAGTGGAGATGGAAGGAAGTGAATATATTCTCAATACATATACATTTTGAGATAGAATAGATAGGGCTTCCCAACTGTCTTAGTCCATTCATGTTGCTATAACAAAATACCATAGACTGAGTAGCTTATACACAGCAGAAATTTATTTCTCACAGTTCTGGAGGTTGGAAATCCAAGATCAGGTTGCCAGCATGGCCAGGTGAGGTCTTTCTTCCAGGTTGTAGACTTCTCATTGTATCCTCACATGGTGGAAGGGATGAGTGATCTTTCTGGAGCCTCTATTATGAAGGCAGTAAGCCCATTCATGAGGGTTCCACCCTCTTGACCAAAGCACCTCCCAAAGGCCCCACCTCCTAATACCATCACATTAGGCATTAGGATTTCAACATATGAATTGTGGAGGGGGGACACGAACATTTAGACAATAGCATCAACAGATTGGATGTGGGAGTAACAATTTCACCTGAATATTGATAGAAGATATGGCTCATTAGCAGGTTGGAAATATGGTCACTTCAGAGTAATGAAGTAGTATATGGAAAAGTCTGTCATTTTTGAGACTGGTTCAATGAATCATTCTACTCTTTTAAATAACATGTGACATTATTTAAACAACAGCTACTGGGATTAGTAGTAGTATCCTTCATATGGGAAGGATACCATTCTCTTGTGTTATAAACTCTCCAGGGATTTAATGCAGGGATGGTAGATATAAAGGATAGAGTAAGGAGGGAGGGAATCTGGGGAGAGACTGCATGAGCCAGTGGGTCAGTCCAGAAGTCCAGATTTTTCATTAAGTCATACAGGCACCCAGTATAGTAAAGTGATTGCTGACGATGAACCTAGGGCTAATGGGTGGGGTGACGGTCTCATTACAGAAAAACATATATCTTTTTAAAATATTGCCTAAGTGTAAGCAATTTAGAGAACAATTTCAGATGGAGGTATTTAGGATCTTCTAGAGATTAGATCATCTGAAGACTTTAATTTTGGGACAGAGAATTGTGTGAAGGAAGTTTATGGGGGAACGCCCTTGGGATTCATACTCCAGGAGTATTTAGTGCAATTCTCCATTGGGGCTTGCCATGAACTCCACATGGCATCTTTTCTCAAAACTGAAACTTCTAATAACATTCGATCTGCTAAGTCATAGAGCCTAAGTGGCAGAACTGCTTGCACCACAGCCTGGACCTACTGCAGAGCCTTTTTCTCTAGCCTCTCTCAAAGTTGGCAGCTATTTTGGTCACTGGTATATGAGTCAGAACAGTATTGCTGGAATGCAATGTCTCTTTGGAGAGTTTTATCTCTCACCCTCTGGGACATATGTGTTTTACTTGCCATTTCTTGCTCATCTGACTGATTAACATTCTGTCATTTTTATAGAGTAAAGCGCAGTGTGGAATATCCAGATTGTCTAAGTCCCTTCAGACTCTCTTATGATAGAGAAGAGAGACTTAACATAGCCTTGAGGTAAGACCAAAAATGTGTATTATTCTGTTCCAAGAGAAAGAAAACTGTTGATTATTGTCCTGGATAGGAATGAAAAACTGGCCAGATCACTGGCTGTGTACAATACAGCTGAGGCTACTACAATGTGCCAGGTTTTTGGTAGTTCACTGTCATTCTCTATCTTTCTTCTGAATTTTGTAGGGGCCAAACTGGCAAATTAAATGGAGATATGCCTGGGACTGTCACCGGCAAAGACCATTAACAATTAAATAAAAGCTGGACAATAAAATAAAGTCTAACCTTTTTTCTTTTCTTTGGTGCTTAGTCTAGTTTCACTTGCTCATAGGGGGATACATGCAGAGGCCTTGCAGCCAGCACTTCAGCCCAGAGATCCTTGTGTGAAATGGCTACACCGATGACACCTAAGCTGGGCAGGCCACTGGGCTTGACAATGCAATTTAAAATGAAGACGGGGCTTCCCTGGTGGTGCAGTGGTTAAGAATCCACCTGTCAATGCAGGGGACATGGGTTCAGGCCCTGGTCCGGGAGGATCCCACATGCCGCAGAGCAACTGAGCCCATGCGCCACAACTACTGAGCCTGCGCTCTAGAGCCCACGAGCCACAACTACTGAGCCCACGTGCCACAACAACTGAGCTCGCGTGCCTAGAGCCTGTGCTCTGCAACAAGAGAAGCCACCGCAATGAGAAGCCTGTGTACTGCAACGAAGAGTAGCCCCCTCTTGCTGCAACTAGAGAAAGCTTGCGTGTAGCAACAAAGACCCAATGCAGCCAAAAATAAATAAAATAAGTAAATTTATGAAAACAAAATAAAATAAAATAAAATGAAGACAGCAGGCTGTGTGCAGAGACACTGTCCCTGGCACTTCGATCTGGAGCATGAGCAGTGCAGCCCCGCCCACCGCCCCCTCCCTGCTGACGATATCCCTGTAAAGCAGCCCTGTTGAGGGCCTTTTGGGGGAGAGTGAGTCCTCTAGAACAGCAGTCCCCAACCTTTTTGGCACCAGGGACCAGATTCATGGAAGACAATTTTTCCACGGATGGGGGGTTGGGGGGTGAGGGGCGATGGTTCAGGCAGTAACGTGGTGATGGGGAGCGATGGGGAGCAGCAGATGAAGCTTCGCTCGCTCGCCCGCCACTCACCTCCTGCTGTGTGGCCCAGTTCCTAACAGGCTGAGGGCCGGTACCGGTCCACAGCCCAGGAGTTGGGGACCCCTGCTCTAGAGAGCATGAGCACACTCCTGTCCATTCTCTGATCAAAGAATGAGGGTTTCCTTTGCTTCTGAACCAAACTCGGTCTCATTCTATTGGCTCAAATGACACTGGGAGGACGCTTGCTTGGGCCAGACTCGAAAGGGTCAGTAACAGGACCACTACTCTCACTCCCTTTAGGTCTTTAAAGGTGGCATGTCATTGTTCTGGGATGTATACTGTTTTTTTTTTTTTTTTTTTTTTGCGGTATGCGGGCCTCTCACTGTTGTGGCCTCTCCCGTTGTGGAGCACAGGCTCCGGACGCACAGGCTCACGGGCTTACTTGCTCCGCGGCATGTGGGATCTTCCCGGACCAGGGCACGAACCCGTGTCTCCTGCATCGGCAGGCGGATTCTCAACCACTGCGCCACCAGGGAAGCCCTGTATACTGTTTTTGATTTACTATCTTGGCTGGAGCATGATGGGGCAATTTCAGAGGCTTCTGCTTGGTAACCCCACTACTGTAGGGTGAATTGTGTTCCTCTTCCCTCCAAAATCCATATTCGAAGTCTTAACCTCTAGTACTTCAGAATGTTACCTTATTTGTAAATAGGGTCAATAGGGTCCTTGCTGATGTAATTAGTTAAGAATAGAGTGGGTCCCAAATTCACTAAGACTGGTGTCCTTTTAAGAAGGGGAAATTTGGATGCAAAAACACTTCACACCATGTGAAGATGAAAGCAGACTTCAAGGTGCTGCTTCTACAAGCCAGGGGACACCAAAGATTGCTAGCAAACCACCAGAAGTTAGACAGAGGTGTGGGACAAGTCTTCTCTCACAGCCCTCAGAAGGAACCAATCCTGGTGATACCTTGATCTTGGACTTCTAGCCTCCAGAACTGAGATGGAAAATTTCTCGTTTGTGGTACTTTGTTAAAGTAGCCCTAGCAAATGAATACATCCCCCTAAACCATCTAAGTCTATAGGCTTAATATTTACTACTTCCCATGAATTCCACAAATGCCTCAGATTTTGTCCTTTGCAGTATACTCCCTTTAATCAATATTCCATCCTCGTTCACCACTCATGACATTTTAAACAATTGCACTGGTACAGCATGCCAGGGGATATTCATTCTTCTCCTCCCTCCAGTGATGGGATCCTCATTGCCACTTGGGTGGCATGGGATCCAGCTTCAAAATCTCATTTTACTTTGTTTTTAGAGTCTATACCTGGAACCAAAGGTCTTAGGTTGAATATCTTAGAAAAGATTTTGAGATGGAGATTAGCATGTAGAAGGTTTTTGGGGTGCTTCTAGGATTAATACCTGTGAAGAATGAAGAAAATAAGATTGGGCAGAGGTAGGAGTTAAACTGTAATGCAGTTGCAACGAAGGCCTTAGCCAATCCCATGCGGAAATCTGCAGTGGAGACAACCTTTCAAAGTTGTTCTGAATTGAGACTAGGATGCCAGGTCTTTATAGAGCCGCATCGACCTGGTGTTGGATGTGGGCTGCCACTGAAAGTGGGGCAGAAAGGTGTCAGATCTATACACTCTCAAAAGCTGGAGAATGACAGCCTCCATCTTAAAGGGGGGATCTTGCCAGTACACAGCATGCATTACTCTTTCTATAAAGCATGTAGAAATACCAGATAAAGTATTGAAAATATCCTTAGCATTCACAGTAAGATACTTGGTACGTACCTGGCTACAT
Source organism: Kogia breviceps (assembly GCF_026419965.1). NCBI lineage: Eukaryota > Metazoa > Chordata > Mammalia > Artiodactyla > Physeteridae > Kogia > Kogia breviceps. Next base: position 175,477,705 of record NC_081311.1, read on the forward strand.
AAGTCAGTTTCTCTCTCTTTCCCCTCATGAAAATCATGCAAAAACACAAAGAGAACAACTACCCACAAACTTATTTCATAAATTAGGAGACGGGGATATTTTACAGACTTTAACATATATATATATTTTTGGCTGTGCCACGTGGCATGTGGGATCTTAGTTCCTCTACCAGAGATCAAACCCGTGCCTCCTGCAGTGGAAGCACGGAGTCTTAACCACTGGACCGCCAGGGAAGTCCCCAAAACTTCTATAAAGCATCTGTGATCTGATAGAAACCTCAAAAAAAGAAGTGGAAAAAGTACGTAGCGTGGTGAGAGGGCTCAGTAGTGATGGCTCTAAGTAGCTGCTTACAGAAGTATATTTCTAAATGGGAACCAACCAAGTGCAGGATGCAATTGGGCAAAACCCATACAGGTATGCTTCCTGAAAGTAAGGAACTCCCTCTTGAGTGTAAAAGCTCTCTCCTCTGTTTGCAAAAATAGAGTGGGAAATGGTGTGAGTAAGGTTGAAATCAAGTGGAAGCTTATGGGCAATAGTGGAAAAAAGCACAGAAGATAGAGTACCCAGTGACAGATTTCAGAAAGTCCCAGGAAAAATACACTTCCTAAGGTGAGGGATTCACTCTGAATTACAAAGGCAATATTCCTTGCTTGCAAAAATGGATTGGCAGCTGGGCTGTTGGCAGAAGGCCTGAATGAAATATTTAATCAATCAATCAATTTATTTATTTGCATTAAAAATGGACTTCATTTTTTAGAGCAGTTTTACGTTTATAGAAAAATTGAGCAAGCAGTACACAGAGTCCCCACTTATGTCCTACTCCCACACACAGCCTCCCCTACTATCAGCATCCTGCAACAGAATGGCGTATTTTTTACAACTGATCAATCTACTTTAATACATCATTATCACCCAAAGTTCAGAGTGTACCTTAGGATTCACTCTTGATGTACATTCTGTGGATTTTGACAAATGTACAATGACACATATCCATCATTACAGTATCATACAGAGTATTTTCACCACTCTAAAAATCTCTGTGCTCTGCCTATTCATTCCTCTCTACGTCCTGACCCCTGGCAACCATTCCTTTTCCAGAATGTCATATTGGAATCTTACCATATAGGGCCTTTGCAGATTAGCTCCTTTTACTTAGTAATATACATATAGGGTTCTTCCATGTCTTTCACGTTCATTGTAATTGACTTTTGTACATTAATCTTGTATCTTGCTGTAATTGCTTATTGTTCAAGGACTTTGTTGATTCTTTTGGATATTATATATAGATGACCAAGGTGTCTGTGAACAAGACAGTTTTATTTCTTCCTTCTCAATCTCTATACCTTTTATTTCCTTTTCCTATAGCTAGGATTTCCAGTATAATGTTGAAAAGGACTGTTAAGAGGGGACACCCTTGCCCAGTTCTTGATCTTAGTGGGAACGCTTTGAGTTTCTCAATGTTAAGCATGATGTTAGTTGTAGATTTTTGGTAGATGTTCTTTATCTGGTTGAGAAAATTCACCTACATTCTTAGTTTATGGAGAGTTTTTGTAATGAATGGTTGTTGTGCCATATAAAATCTTGATTGGAGAATCATATTTAATAGTACAAAGGAAAACAATTAGAAATATAAAATTATTGACCAAAATTGAGTGGTGAAAGAAGGAGGTTAGGGGACAAGTGGAGAAAACAGGCTAATTTTTTCATTGTAAGAGACTTACTAGAGGATTAATGGTTTTATTTTTATTTTATTCTATTCTATTCTATTCTATTTTATTTCATTCATTTTATGCCACATTGTGTGGCTTATGGGATTTTAGCTCCCCAACTAGGGATTGAACCTGGGCCCTCAGCAGTGAGAGCACGGAGTCCTAACCACTGGACTGCCAGGGAATTCCCTACACAGTAGTGTAATTATAATGATAGTTACTAGAACAAAAAATAAAACTTTCTAGGTAACAAAGTAAGTGTATAGAAAAATCACTTTTACACAGTAAAGAACTTAGAAAAAAAAAATAAATTGATCCATATATTTAAATCGGCTTACCTCATCTACTAATTAGAAAAAACATTTTCAGAATACTTTACAAAGCAAAATTAAATCTTGTACTATGGTGCATATATTCTTTGAGTGTCCATGAAACACTGATGAAATTTATTAATACATAAGCTTGTAAGAATGCTTAATATCATATATTAAAATTTTTTCTTATTTTCTCTGTATGTACTAATAACTTTTTGACAAAATGCAACAAACGTTGATAAATAAAAAAATTCTCAGTAACATGGGAATTGATGACTACTTCCTCAAAATCATAAAATATTCTATTTCAGCTCCCAAATCAGTATCATGATTATTAGGAAAGACTAGAGGCATTTCATGTTAAAAATAAGACAAGAAAGTTTTCAAGTAAGATGTGTAAGGGCAATACCCTTCCTACATCTCTAATGAGAAAACCTGGATAAACAAACAAACAAACAAACAAGTAAACAATACTATTTATCTTTAGAGCTTTTGAAGAGCTGTAGACACAAAGAAGAACAAGTAAACTGAACTTCAGAGAGGGATGAACCTGATAGGAGATCTGGGTGGCACGTCAGTGTGAACTGCAGCCATTTCTACCCTCAGGGGAAGTTGAGCAGAGCAACAGGTGGGGCAGGCAGCTGAGGAGCAACCATAGGCAGAGGAAACCTACAGAACTAGCAGTAGGAGAAACCAGTTGAACTTTTAATGGTTGTACATAAACTGGTAAGGAGCACTGAAATCTGTAGGAGCCCAAACTCAGAGCTAATTATTCCTGTTAATTTTCTACCATGGACTTCTGCTAAGTAAGCAGAAGTACCACTAAGCAGATTATACATTGTTGGTGGGAAGTGCAAATTGTTACAACCTCTAAGGAATAAAATTTAGTAATAACTATCAAAATCACAAGTGCCTATACCTTTTGACCCAGTAATGCAATTTTGGGGAATTTACCCTATAGCTATACTTGCATACCTGGTAAGTGATCTATATATAAATTATTCTTTGCAACATAGTTTGTAGTAGAAGAAAATATAAATATTACAAATATAGGGAATTGATTAGCTAAGCTATGTACAGTCATACAATTTAATACGACATGGCTGTATAAAAATGAGAATACACTCTATGTATGTATGGAAAGATCTCTAAGATATATTGTTATGTGAAAAAGAAAAGCAAGGTACAGGATAATGTGTGTGGTACGCTACCTTTTGAGTAACAAGGGGGGAGATAATTAGAATATATTTTATATTTGATTGAAGGTATGAAGAAAATATGGCAAGATATACAAGAAGCAATAGTTGTTACCTGTGGGTTTTTCTGGGGAGAGGGTAGTGTTGGAAACTGTGTGGATGATGGACTGGGGTAAGAGAAAATTTTCATTTTTTACTTAAATTTTATTATGCTACAGCAATGTATTACATTTTCGAAGTTAAGTTAAAATTCATAAGTGAGTTTACAAAACAGTCAGTGAAAGGCCAGCTGTCAAAAATGAAGGGGAAACAAACAATAAGTAGGACTTGGAAATTTCATTGCCTTTGGAAGCAGGAAGGGAGCATCCCTGATCTTGGTAATTTAGGGCTTGAGTTTAAGTGGTTATCCAAAAGGTGGGGAGCAGAAACTAAGATCCTGCATTAAATTGGAACCCTTAAGGGGCTACATGTTAAGTGAAAAGGCAAAGAAAAAGCCTGCTGTTGTTAAGAGAATAGATCTTAGAACTTATCACAAGAAAAACGAACTTGTAACTGTGTGGTGATGGATGTTAACTAGGCTTATTGTGGTGATCATTTTGCAATATATACACACAACAAATCATTATGTTGTACACCTGAAACTAATACAATGTTATATGGTAATTACATCTCAATAAAAAAAGAAAAGGATAAAAGTTTGCCCACAAGCACAAGCAGGTAGGTGATCAGGAAGCTTATATATCTCAGCCTTGGCTCTGGGTACAGGAAAAATACTCTCCTAAGGATTCATAAGAATTGGCCTGACCTCACTTGGGTTAGGTTTCAAATACGCACCCAGAAGAATGACAATAATTTAAAAGAATAAGGCCAGTCTGTCCATTATCGCCACATTATTTAACATTTTACTGGAGTCAAGAGAAAAATAAATATAAACTGTACATAAAAGTTGAAAAGAAAGAGAAAAATAATTGCAGATAATGTTATTCTATATCTAAAAACCTGTAGAAAGCCAATGTAGCTATATCAAGATCAGACAAAGTAGATTAATGGAAAAAATGAAAAAGAATAAAAAGCTCATTTGATAGAATCCAATTCCAATCATGATAAAAAAACTTTTAGTAACCCAGAAGTAGAAGAGGAAATCTTAAACCCAATGAAGGGTATATACAATATAATCTGCACCAAATACTACAATAAATGTCAAAACCTCACAAGTATTTCCTTTAATTTCCTTTCTAATATCACTTCTATCTAAAATTAAATTCCAGTTATTAGAATGATAAAATTGGGAAAAGAAATAAAAGTTATAAAGACTTAATAGGAAGTACAAAAGTTGTTTTACTAGCAGATAAAGATTGCCTATATGGAAAAATTCAAAAGAATACTGGGGCAAATTATTAGACATAAGATCTCATAAAGTTTACTGTATATGAGATCAATATTAAAAACTCAATTGCTTTCTTATACATCAACAACAGTGAGAAAATGTGAATGTGGAAGAGGTGACTGTGTACAAGACCAAGCCCTGGTCTTCACTGTCAAGACATTGTTATGTAACCTGCAACTGATGAGTAATCAGTGTTGATGAGATGCAGTTTCACTGAAGAATAGGCGCTAGTCACATAACCCTGAGGCTTCCAGAGCAAGTGAAACCTGAAGGACTCCAGTGCTGATGACTTGACTGACCTGAACTGTTCTTGCATACTCCGTTTTGCCTTTCATGACCACTTGGCTCCCATATGGTGATTTTTGGAAAGTAGGAAGCCAGACCTGGCAGTCACCAAACTTCTCTATGCTGTTGTCATGTATGCTGCATTGTTGGTTGTTGTATATTCTTTCTTCAGTTAACTAAATTTGGTGCTAGATTAAGGCAATTATTTCTTCTGAATTTAATTGCCAGTCCATACCTAAGACTACTGCTGCTGGTTGAGAAGAGAAAATGTTTCTTTTTCCAAGATTATTTTGTAAATTTAATAAAATTCCCATCAAACCAAAAATTCTGTAATACATACGATGTAGCAAAGGACCAAGAAAACCAGGACAGTTCTGAAGAAGGACAAGATGTAGAGGGGGGCTTAAAAAATCATATTAATTAAGAAAGTGGGAGGCGCTTCAAGATAGCAGAAGAGTAAGAGGTGGAGATCACCTTCCTCCCCAGAGATACATCAGAAATACATCGACATGTGGAACAACTCCTACAGAACACCTACTGAACGCTGGCAGAAGACCTCAGACCTCCCAAAAGGCAAGAAACTCCCCATGTACCTGGGTAGAGCAAAAGAAAAAAGAAAAAACAGAGACAAAGAATAGGGACGGGACCTGCACCAGTGGGAGGGAGCTGTGAAGGAGGAAAGGTTTCCACACACCAGGAAGGCCCTTCGCGGGCGAAGACTGTGGGTGGCGGAGGGGGGAAGTTTCGGAGCTGTGGAGGAGAGAGCGGTAACAGGGTGTGGAGGGCAAAGCAGAGAGATTCCCGCACAGAGGATTGGTGCCGACCAGCACTCACCAGCCAGGGAGGCTTGTCTGCTCACCCGACGGGATGGGCGGGGGCTGGGAGCTGAAGCTCGTGCTTCGGTCGGATGCCGGGAGAGGACTGGGGTTGGCGGCGTGAACACAGCCTGAAGGGGCTAGTGCACCACCGCTAGCAGGGAGGGAGTCCGGGAAAATGTCCGGACCTGCCTAATAGACAAGAGACTTCTTGCCTCTTTGTTTCCTGGTGTGCGAGGAGAGGGGATTAAGAGCACTGCTGAAAGGAGCTCCAGAGACGGGCGCGAGCCGTGGCCATCAGCATGGATCCCAGAGACGGGCATGAGACACTAAGGCTGCTGCTGCTGCCACTAAGAAGTCTCTGAGCAAGCACATGTCACTCTCCACACCGCCCCCTCCCCGGGAGCCTGTACAGGCCGCCGCTGCCAGGGTCAACTTCCCCGGGAGAACTCACTGCGCGCATCAGGGTGCTGCAAAGTCACACCGGCCTCTGCCACCGCAGGCTCTCCCCGCACTACATACCCCTCCCTCCCCCCAGCCTGAGTGAGCCAGAGCCCCGGAATCAGCGGCTCCTTCAATCCCATCCTGTCTGAGTGAAGAACAGACGTCCTCAGGTGACCTACACGCAGAGGTGGGTCCAAATCCAAAGCTGAACCCCAGGAGCTGTGCGAACAAAGAAGAGAAAGGAAAATCTCTCCCAGCACTCTCAGGAGCAGCGGATTAAATCTCCATAATGAACTTGATGTACCCTGAATCTGTGGAATACTTGAAGAGACAACGAATCATCCCAAATTGAGGAGGCAGACATTGGGAGCAACGATATATATATATATATATATTTCCCTTTTTCTCTTTTTGTGAGTGTGTATGTGTATGCTTCTGTGTGTGATTTTGTCTGTACAGCTTTGCTTTCACCATTTGTCCTAGGGTTCTGTCTGTCCGTTTTTTTTTTTTTTTTTTTTTTTTTAGTATAGTTTTTAGTGCTTGTTATCATTGGTGGATTTGTTTTTTGGTTTGGTTGCTCTCTTTCTTTTTTTTTATTACTTAAAAATGTTTTTTTAATAATTATATTTTATTTTAATAACTTTATTTTATTTTATTTTACTTTATCTTCTTCTTCCTTTCTTTGTTTTTTTTCCCCCTCTTATTCTGAGCCATGTGGATGCCAGGCTCTTGGTACTCCAGCCAGGCATCAGGGCTGTGCCTCTGAGCTGGGAGAGCCAGGTTCAGGACATTGGTCCACAAGATACCTCCCAGTTCCATGTAATATCAAACAGCAAAAATCTCCCAGAGTTCTCCATCTCAATGCCAAGACCCAGCTCCACTCAATGACCAGCAAGCTCCAGTGCTAGACACCCTATGCCAAACAACTAGCAAGACAGGAACACAACCCCACCCATTAGCAGAGAGGCTGCCTAAAATCATAATAAGGCCACAAACATCTCAAAACACACTACCAGATGGTGACCTCCCCACCAGAAAGACAAGATTCAGCCTCATCCACCAGAACACAGGCACTAGTCCCCTCCACCAGAACACAGGCACTAGTCCCCTCCACCAGGAAGCCTACTCAACCCACTAAAACAACCTTAGCCACTGGGGACAGACACCAAAAACAACGGGAACTACAAACCTGCAGCCTGTGAAAAGGAGACACCAAACACAGTAAGTTAAGCAAAATGAGAAGACAGAGGAACAAGGTAAAAACCCACCAGACCTAACAAATGAAGGGGAACTAGGCAGTCTACCTGAAAAACAATTCAGAATAATGATACAAAAGATGATCCAAACTATTGGAACTGGAATGGAGAAAGTATAAGAAATGTTTAACAAGGTCCTAGAAGAACTAAAGAACAAACAAAAAAGTGATGAATAACACAATAAATGAAATTAAAAATTCTCTAGAAGGAATCAATAGCAGAATAACTAAGGCAGAAGAATGGATAAGTGACCTGGAAGATTAAAATAGTGGAGATAACTACTGCAGAGCAGAATAAAGAAAAAAAAAATGAAAAGAATTCAGGACAGTCTCAGAGACTTCTGGGAGAACATTAAATGCACCAATATTCGAATTATAGGGGTCCCAGAAGAAGAAGAGAAAAAGAAAGGGACTGAGAAAATATTTGAAGAGATTATAGTTGAAAAATTTCCTAATATGGGAAAGGAAATAGTTAATCAAGTCCAGGAAGCACAGAAAGTCCCATACAGGATAAATCCAAAGAGAAAAACGCCAGGACATATTAATCAAATTATCAAAAATTAAATACAGAGAAAAAATATTAAAAGCAGCAAGGGAAAAACAACAAATAATGTACAAGGGAATCCCCACAAGGTTAGCAACTGAACTTTCAGTAGAAACTCTCCAAGCCAGAAGGGAGTGGCAGGACATATTTAAAGTGATGAAGGGAAAAACGTACAAAAAAGATTACGCAGCAAGGATCTCATTCAGATTTGACGGAGAAATCACAAGCTTTACAGACAAGCAAAAGCTAAGAGAATTCAGAACCACCAAACCAGCTCTACAACAAATGCTAAAGGAACTTCTCTAAGTGGGAAACACAAGAGAAGAAAAGGACCTACAAAAACAAACCCAAAACAATTAAGAAAATGGTAATAGGAACATACATATCGATAATTACCTTAAATGTAAATGGATTAAATGCTCCAACCAAAACACATAGACTGGCTGAATGGATACAAAAACAAGACCCGTATATATATTGCCTACAAGAGAACCACTTCAGACCTAGGGACACATACCGACTGAAAGTGAGGGGATGGAAAAAGATATTCCATGCAAATGGAAATCAAAAGAAAGCAATTCTCCTATCAGAGAAAATACACTTTAAAATAAAGACTGTTACAAGAGACAAAGAAGGGCACTACATAATGTTCAAGGGATCAATCCAAGAAGATACAACAATTGTAAATATTTATGCACCCAACATAGGAGCACCTCAATACATAAGGCAAATACTGACAGCCATAAAAGGGGAACTCAACAGTAACACAATCATAGTAGGGGACTTTAACACCCCACTTTCACCAATGGACAGATCACCCAAAATGAAAATAAATAAGGAAACACAAGCTTTAAATGAGACATTAAACAAGATGGACCTAATTCATATTTAAGCGACATTCCATCTAAAAACCACAGAATACATTTCCTTCTCGAGTGCTCATGGAACATTCTCCAGAATAGATCATATCTTGGATCACAAATCAAGCCTTGGTAAATTTAAGAAAACTGAAATCATATCAAGTATCTTTTCTGACCACAACGCTATGAGACTAGATATCTATTACAGGAAAAAAACTGTAAAAAATACAAACACATGGAGGCTAAACAATACACTACTAATAACCAAGAGATACTAATAACCCAGAGATCACTGAAGAAATCAAAGAGGAAATCAGAAAATACCTTGAAAAAAATGACAATGAAATCACTAAGACCCAAAACTTATGGAATGCAGCAAAAGGAGTTCTAAGAGGGAAGTTTATAGCAATACAATCCTACCTTAAGAAACAATAAACATCTCAAATAAACAACCTTACCTTACACCTAAAGCAAGTTGAGAAAGATGAACAAAAAACCACCAAATAGCAGAAGGAAAGAAATCATAAAGATCAGATCAAAAATAAATGAAAAATAAATGAAGGAAATGATAGAAAAATCGATAAAACTAAAAGCTGGTTCTTTGAGAAGATAAAGGAAATTGATAAACCATTAGGCAGACTTATCAAGAAAAAAAGGGAGAAGACTCAAATCAATAGAATTAGAAATGAAAAAGGAGAAGAAACAACTGACACTGCAGAAATACAAAAGATCATGACAGATTACTACAAGCAACACTCTATGACATAAATCACAGCAAGATCCTTTTTCACCCACCTCCTAGAGAAATGGAAATAAAAACAAAAATAAACAAACGGGACCTCATGAAACTTAAAAGCTTTTGCACAGCAAAGGAAACTATAAACAAGATGAAAAGACAACCCTCAGAATGGAAGAAAATAGTTGCAAATGAAGCAACTGACAAAGGATTCATCTCCAAAATTTACAAGCAGCTCATGCAGCTCAATATCAAAAAAACAAACAACCCAATCCAAAAATGGGCAGAAGACCTAAATAGACATTTCTCCAAAGAAGATATACAGATTGCCAACAAACACATGAAAGAATGCTCAACATCACTAATCATTAGAGAAATGCAAATCATTACTACAATGAGATATCATCTCTCACCAGTCAGAATGACCATCAAAAAATCTACAAACAGTAAATGCTGGAGAGGGTGTGGAGAAAAGGGAACCCTCTTGCACTGTTGGTGGGAATGTAAATTGATACAGCCACTATGGAGGTTCCTTAAAAAACTAAAATTAGGACTACCATACGACCCAGCAATCCCACTACTGGGTATATACCCTGAGAAAAGCATAATTCAAAAATAGTCATGTACCACAATGTTCATTGCAGCTCTATTTACAATAGCCAGGACATGGAAGCAACCTAAGTGTCCATCAAGAGATGAATGGATAAAGAAGATGTGGCACATATATACAATGGAATATTACTCAGCCATAAAAATAAAAGAAATTGAGTTATTTGTAATAAGGTGGATTGAGTCTGTCATACATAGTGAAGTAAGTCAGAAAGAGAAAAACAAATACCATGTGCTAACACATATATATGGAATCTAAGAAAAAAATGGTCATAAAGAACCTGAGGGCAACCAGGAATAAAGACGCAGCCCTACTAGAGAATGGACTTGAGGATATGGGGAGGTGGTAGGGTAAGCTGGGGCAAAGTGAGAGAGAGTGGCATGGACATATATACACTACCAAATGTAAAACAGATAACTAGTGGGAAGCAGCCACATAGCACAGGGAGAGCAGCTCTGTTTCGTGACCACCTAGAGGGGTAGGATAGGGAGGGTGGGAGAACGGTAGATGCAAGAGGGAAGAGATATGGGGATATATGTGTATGTATAACTGATTCATTTTGGTATAAAGCAGAGACACACCACTGTAAAGCAATTATACTGCAATAAAGATGTTAAAAATAAATAAATAAAAATAAAATAAAATAAATTTGTATTTTTAAATAAAAATTTGAATAAAAATGTTTTAAAAAATTAAGAAAGTGAATTATTAATGAAGAGATCAATCAATTGGCCAATAGAACAACTTATAGAGATTCAAAACATACCTCTATTAATGGAAACTTAATATATGACAGACATGGCATTAAAAAGTAGTGTGAAAATGGCTGAATTGTTCTTTAAGTGGTGTTGGGACAATTCCTTATCTATATGGAAAAATAAATTCTTAGCTCATACCATTCCCAAATCAATTTCAGGTGTACATAAAAGTTATAAAACATTTAGAAGAGATGACAAGAATACCATTATGGCCTCAAAGTAGATTCTCTTAAAACATTTTAAAAAACACTTAAAGGAAAGGATTGATAAGTTTTATTAAGTTAAAATTGAAATATTCTATGTAATAAAAGACATTTGAATTATTATCCAAAATATTAAAAATACTCCCCCAAATCACTAATAAAATGTCAAACAACCCTCCCCAAAATAGACAATGGTATGAATAGGAAATTTATAGGGGAGAGAAAACCAAATGACCAATAAATACCTTAAAAAATGGTCAAACTCTTCGGTAATGAGAAAATTACTAATTAAAACTGTAATGTGATAATATTTAAAACCCTACAAATTGGCAAATATTATAAATAGGACATTTCCAAATCCCGAACAAAGATAATTTTCAAAAATTGATAGTGAGATTTCAATTGTTACACTCTCATTGGAAGTGCAAAGTGGCAATACTTAAGTTTAAAATACATTTATCTTGGCTACAATCCTGCAGCTTGTGGAACAGAAACCACATTCACAGAAAGATAGACAAGATGAAAAGGCAGAGGGCTTTGTACCAGATGAAGGAACAAGTTAAAACCCCAGAAAAACAAATAAATGAAGTGGAGATAGGCAACCTTCCAGAATGCAGAATAATGATAGTGAAAATGATCCATGACCTTGGCAAAAGAATGGAGGCTAAGATCGAGAAGATGCAAGAAATGTTTAACAAAGACCCAGAAGAATTAAAGAACAAAAACCTAGAAGAATTAAAGAACAAACAAACAGAGATGAATAATACAATAAATTAAATGAAAAATACACAAGAAGGAATCAATAGCAGAATAACTGAGCAGAATGGATAAGTGACCTGGAAGACAGGATGGTGGAATTCACTGCTGTGGAACAGAATAAAGAAAGAAGAATGAAAAGAAATGAAGACAGCCTAAGAGATCTCTGGGACAACATTAAATGCAACAACATTCACATTATAGGGGTCCCAGAAGGAGAAGAGAGAGAGAAAGGACCCGAGAAAATATTTGAAGACACTATAGTCGAAAATTTCCCTAACATGGAAAAAGAAATAGCCACCCAAGTCCAGGAAGCACAGAGAGTTCCAGGCAGGATAAACCCAAGATGAAACACGCCAAGACACATAGTAATCAAATTGGCAAAAATTAAAGACAAAGAAAAATTATTGAAAGCAGCAAGGGAATAATGACAAATAACGTACAAGGGAACTGCCATAAGGTTAACAGCTGATTTCTCAGCAGAAACTCTACAAGCCAGAAGGGAGTGGCATGATATAATTAAAATGATGAAAGGGAAGAAACTACAACCCAGATTACTCTACCCAGCAAGGCTCTCATTCAGTTTCGATGGAGAAATCAAAAGCTTTACAGACAAGCATAAGCTAAGAAAATTCAGCACCAACAAACCAGCTCTACAACAAATGCTAAAGAAATTTCTCTAAGTGTGAAACACAAGAGAAGAAAAGGACTTACAAAAACAAACCCCAAACAACTAAGAGAATGGTAATAGGAACATACATATTAATAATTACCTTAAACATGAATGGATTAAATGCTCTCACCAAAAGACACAGGCTCGCTGAATGGATACAAAAACAAGACCCATATACATGCTGTCTACAAGAGACCCACTTCAGACCTAGGGACACATACAGACTGAAAGAGAGGGGATGGAAAAAGACATTCCATGCAAATGGAAATCAAAAGAAAGCTGGAGTGTCAATACTCATATCAGATAAAATAGACTTTAAAATAAAGAATGTTACAAGAGACAAGGAAGAACACTACATAATTATCAAGGGATCGATCCAAGTAGAAGATATAACGATTATAAATATATGTGCACCCAACATAGGAGTACCTCAATACATAAGGCAACTGCTAACAGCTATAAAAGAGGAAATAGATAGTAACAATAATAGTGGGGGACTTTAACACCTCACTTACACCAATGCACAGATCATCCAAACAGAAAATTAATAAGGAAACACAAGCTTTAAAAGACACAATAGACCAGATAGATTTAGTTGATATTTATAGGACATTCCATCCAAAAACAACAGACTACACTTTCTTCTCAAGTACACACGGAACATTCTCCAGGATAGATCATATCTTGGGTCACAAATCAAGCCTTGGTAAATTTAAGAAAACTGAAATCGTATCAAGTATCTGTTCTGACTACAACGCTATGAGACTAGATATCTATTACAGGAAAAAAACTGTAAAAATACAAACACATGGGGCTTCCCTGGTGGCGCAGTGGTTGAGAGTCTGCCTGCCGATGCAGGGGACGCGGGTTCGTGCCCCGGTCCAGGAGGATCCCACATGCCACGGGGCGGCTGGGCCCGTGGGCCATGGCCACTGGGCCTGCGCGTCTGGAGCCTGTGCTCTGCAGCTGGAGAGGCCACAGCAGTGAGAGGACTGTGTACTGCAAAAAGAAAAACAAACACATGGAGGCTAAACAATACACTACTTAATAACCAAGAGATCACTGAAGAAATCAAAGAGGAAATCAAAAAATACCTAGAAAAAAATGACAATGAAATCACTAAGACCCAAAACTTATGGAATGCAGCAAAAGCACTTGTAAGAGGGAAGTCTATAGCAATACACTCCTACCCTAAGAAACAAGAAACATCTCAAATAACCATACCTTACACCTAAAGAAACTAGAGAAAGAAGAACAAATTAAACCCAAAGTTAGTAGAAGGAATGAAATCACAAAGACCAGAGCAGAAATAAATGAAATAGAAACAAAGAAATCCATAGCAAAGATCAATAAAACTAAAAGCTGGTTCTTTGAGAAGATAAACAAAATTGATAAACCATTAGGCGGACTCATCAAGAAAAGGAGGGAGAAGACTCAAATTAATAAATTTAGAAATGAAAAAGGAGAAGTTACAACAGACACCGCAGAAGTACAAAGTATCCTAAGAGACTACTATGCCAATAAAGTAACTCTATGCCAATAAAATGGACAACCTGGAAGAAATGGACAAATTCTTAGAAAGGTATAACTTTCTAAGCCTGAAACAGGAAGAAATAGAAAATATGAACACACCAATCACAGGTAATGAAATTGAAACTGTGATTAACAATCTTCCAACAAATAAAAGTCCAGGACCAGATGGCTTCACAGGTGAATTCTATCAAACATTTAGAGAAGAGCTAACACCCATCCTTCTCAAACTCTTCTAAAAAATTGCACAGGAAGGAACATGCCCAAACTCATTCTATGAGGCCACCATCACTCTGATACCAAAACCAGACAAAGATACTTCAAAAAAAAAAATTACAGACCAGTATCACTGATGAATATAGATGCAAAACTCCTCAACAAAATACTACCAAACAGAATCCAACAACACATTAAAAGGATCATACACCATGATCAAGTAGGATTTATCCCAGGGATGCAAGGATTCTTCAATATATGCAAATCAATCAATGTGATATACCATATCAAGAAACTGAAGAATAAAAACCATATGATCATCTCAATAGATGCAGGAAAAGCTTTTGACAAAATTCAACACCCATTTATGATAAATACTCTGTAGGAAGTGGGCATAGTGGGAACTTACCTCAACATAATAAAGGTCATATATGACAAACCCACAGCAAACATCATTCTCAATGGTGAAAAATTGAAAGCATTTCCTGTAAGATCAGGGACAAGACAAGGATGTCCACTCTCACCACTATTATTCAACATAGTTTTGGAAGTACTAGCCACGGCAATCAGAGAAGAGAAAGAAATAAAACGAATACAAATTGGAAAAGCAGAAGTAAAACTGTCACTGTTTGCAGATGACATGATACTATACATAGAGAATCCTAAAGATGTCACCAGAAAACTACTATTGCTAATCAATGAATTTGGTAAAGTAGTAGGATAGAAAATTAATGCACAGAAATCTCTTGCATTCCTATACACTAATGATGAAAATCTGAAAGAGAAATTAAGGAAATACTCCCATATACCATTGCAACAAAAAGAATAAAATACCTAGGAATAAACCTAACTAGGCAGACAAAAGACCTGTATGCAGAAAACTATAAGACACTGATGAGGGCTTCCCTGGTGGAGCAGTGTTTGAGAGTCTGCCTGCCGATGCAGGGGACATGGGTTCATGCCCTAGTCTGGGAAGATCCCACATGCCGCGAAGCAGCTAGGTCCGTGAGCCATGGCCCCTGAGCCTGCGCATCCGGATCCTGTGCTCCGCAATGGGAGAGACCACAACAATGAGAGGCCTGCATACTGTACACACACACACACACAAAAAAAGACACTGATGAAAGAAATTAAAGATGATACCAACAGATGGAGAGATATACCATGTTCTTGGGTTGGAAAAATCAATATTGTGAAAATGACTATACAACCCAAAGCAAACTACAGATTCAATTGCAATCCTTATCAAATTGCCAATGGCATTTTTTAAAGAAGTAGAACAAAAAATCTTAAAATTTGTATGGAGACACAAAAGACCCCAAATAGCCAAAGCGGTCTTGAAGGAAAAAAACGGAGCTGTAGCAATCAGGCTCCCTGACTTCAGACTATATTACAAAGTTACAGTAATCAAGACAATGTGGTACTGGCACAGAAACAGAAATATAGATCAGTGATACAGGGTAGAAAGCCCATAGATAAACCCCCGCACCTATGGTCAACTACTTTGTGACAAAGGAGGCAAGGATATACAATAGAGAAAAGGCAGTCTCTTCAATAAGTGGTGGTGGCAAAAGTGGACAGCTACATGGAAAGGAATGAAATTGGAACACTTCCTAACACCATAAACAAAAATAAACTCAAAATCGATTAGAGGCCTAAATGTAAGACAGAACACTATAAAACTCTTAAGAGGAAAACATAGGAAGAACACTGTTTGACATAAATCACAGCAAGATCTTTTTTTGTCCATCTCCTAGAATAATGGAAATAAAAACAAAAAAACAACCAAATGGGACCTAATGAAACTTCAAAGCTTTTGCACAGGAAAGGAAACTACAAATGATGAAAAGACAACCCTCAGAATGGGAGAAAATATTCGCAAACGAATCAATGGACAAAGGATTAATTTCCAAAATATATAAACAGCTCATGCAGCTCAGTATTAAAAAGCAATCAACCCGGGCTTCCCTGGTGGCGCAGTGGTTGAGAGTCCACCTGCCAATGCAGGGGATACGGGTTTGTGCCCCGGTCTGGGAGGGTCCCACATGCCACAGAGTGGCTGGGCCCCACGAGCCATGGCCGCTGAGCCTGCGTGTCTGGAGCCTGTGCTCTGCAACGGGAGAGGCCACAGCAGTAAGAGGCCCGCATACCGCAAAAAAACCCAAAACAGTCAACCCAATCCAAAAATGGGCAGAAGACCTAAACAGAAATTTCTCCAAAGAAGACATACAGATGGCCAAGAAGCATATGAAAAGCTGCTGAACATCACTAATTATTAGAGAAATGCAAATCAAAACTACAATGAGGTATCACCTCACACCAGTTAGAATGGGCATCATCAGAAAATCTACAAACAACAAATGCTGGAGAGGGTGCGGAGAAAAGGGAACCCTCCTGCACTGTTGGTGGGAATGTAAATTGATACAGTCAGTATGGAGAACAGTATGGAGGTTCCTTAAAAAACTAAAAATAGAATTACCATATGATCCAGAAATGCCACTACTGGGCATATACCCAGAGAAAACTATAATTCAAAAAGACACATGCACCCCAATGTTCATTGCCACACTATTTACAATAGCCAGGACATGGAGCAAGCTAAATGCCCATCGACAGATGAATGCATAAAGAAGATGTGGTCCATATATATATTCCATAATAATGGAATATTACTCAGCCATAAAAAGGAACAAAATTGGGTCATTTGTAGAGACGTGTATGGATCTAGAGACTGTCATGCAGAATGAAGTAAGTCTGAAAGAGAAAAACAAATATCGTACATTAACACATGTATGTGGAACCTAGAAAAATGGTACAGATGAACCGGTTTGCAGGGCAGAAGTTGAGACATGGATGTAGAGAACAAACGTATGGACTCCAAGGGGGAAAGTGGTGGTGGTGGGAAGAATTGGGCGATTGGGATTGACATGTACACACTAATATGCGTAAAATAGATAACTAGTAAGAAAAATAAATAAAATACATTTATCTTGAAGCAATTCCACTCCTTAGTATAGATTGTAAAGGAGAGGTGCTCAAAGTGACCAGCAGCTTCAGTGTAACTGTAGGAACTGTTAGAAATGAAAATTATTGGTCCCATCTCTTAGGAGAAACCCTGGGGTGGGCCCCATCAACATTTTTTTAACCAGCCCTCCATGTAATTCTGATGCACACTAACGTTGGAGATCACTACCCTAGAGAAAAATCACTTATGTCTGTAAAGAGACTTCTACAAGAATGTTTATTGCAGAATTCTGTATAATAGTAGAAAAATTAGAAGTATCCTAAATGTTCATTAGTATAAAATAATGAATAAATAATGTAATATTTTAAAGGATAAATAATGTAAGAGTATATAAATACTCTGTCATAGTCCTACAATAGAATACAATGTTAGAGTTAAAAGGATGAACTAGAATTATATATATTTGTATGTCTTAATATTATATTGAAGAGAGAATAATTTTACATATAAAATGTATTATGTGGGGAGATATGGTAGCAACTGAGGCAAACTGGGAATCCATTCCCATCCAAATGGGACAGCCTCTACTCAAGCCTAGCTCCTCGTTACCATGCAGTAACATACACACCACTGCAGATCTTCCAATTTTTCAAACATTGTTAAAAATTAGAATTTTATATGAAATGCCCTAAATATTTGAATATTTGTAAGTAATTGAAAAGAAACCCGCTCTGCATATCTAACAAAGTAGGACTGTAGTTAGCGGGTTACCAATTTACTTCTTCTTCTATAGTATACATACGCTAACTCTAAGGCATTAAAAGTTTTGATTTTAGATTTGCCTTGTTACCCTATATATACATTCAAGTATATTGGATGGCATTATAGCTATAGTTTTCAGTATGTTTTAA
Organism: Kogia breviceps; assembly: GCF_026419965.1. Taxonomy (NCBI): domain Eukaryota; kingdom Metazoa; phylum Chordata; class Mammalia; order Artiodactyla; family Physeteridae; genus Kogia; species Kogia breviceps. Next base: position 175,495,872 of record NC_081311.1, read on the forward strand.
GTATGATAATGGACAGTGTTCTCCAGCTTTGTGTGCAGCTATGTTGTTTCAGTAGTGCTGGGCATTAAGTTCAAAGGGAAGAATGGTGGGCTATAAGAGTGGAAGGGTGTAGACAAGGGCAAGATGGTGTTTTCATGTATTGCTTTTATATGACTATTCAAAGAGTACTGAAGTGCTTCACATAACATGTATACATTTACCTATGTGAAGTTAAACTCTGGCTACCATATGTCTGTGGAACATCTGGGTGACTTGGAATACGTCTTTTACTTTCCTTAAGGCTCTAGTTTTTCCTGACGGAATGAACCATATCTTGGCCATCCCTATCACAGAGTCCGAGATTCGTTAATATTTCTTTAATTCATAAATGCATTAACAAATAAGTAAACTAGTAAATAAAAATGAAGAGCTTAGTCTAAAGTTATGCTGTCTGTTGCAACCTTCAGAATTCACATTCTGTGATACATAACGCTATAAAAATATTTCTCACCTATCTGCACAACCAGATTAACATTTATGAAATGCATTTTAGAACAAAACCAGAAGATGGCAATAGAGTAACATAAATCTAAACACTAGAGGCACTTTATGTAGTTTTATGTAACATTTGTCCTTCAATATACTTGTGTTGACTACTTCTTTAACCTTTTGTCTCGTAATTCCTACAAATAGCTTTTTATGCAAGTGGGCTGAAATGCATACTTAAAAAAAAATTTTAAAAAGCCAACAACAACAAAACCCCACATATTATCAGCATTCTCTTGCTCTGTACAAAATATCCAGAACTCTTTCTCAGCAAGACTGTCCAGAGAAAGAACCACACCCTAGAATAATCTAGAGACTTGCCCTTAGGAATTGCTTTCAGCCTTAATTTCTGAAAGCATCATGGGTAAGTACTTGGGCTTGCTGAAAGATTTGCGTTCAACCCTGATTTTATCATTTACAGGCTCTGTGATCATGGGCAAGTTTTTCTTTCCTGAAAGTTAATTTCCTCTTCTGTAAAATAGGAGTAATAATAGCTGTTATCTTGTGATATTATAAGGATTAGATGAAATTATACATTTAGCTCAGTGTCTGACATGTAATAGGAAGCTAAAAATTATTCTTCCCACTAAATGTGGATGAAAGAAATTTGCTTTGTGTCAATAATTAGTTTTCAAAGAATACTAATAATTGGATTGTATCAGATTTTTTTTTATTGCTTGTGAAATATGCAACTGAAACAAAATAAAAGAGAAATAAAAATTTCCTTAAACATGTTATAAATTTCTATTTATAGTGAACTAACTTCTGCCATTATGACAGAGCTAAGTAGAGACTGGTGTTTTATTTACAGTGTTTCCCTTTTTTTTTAGGCCACAGATACATTATCCTTAACACTACATTGTCTCCTCTAATCAGTAAATACAGGCTCATTTCCATTCACTGACGATGTGAATTAGAGTTTTATGGAGCAGGACTATGTGAAGTGATCTTATTTGTGCTGCTGATGATAGTAAAAATATAATAATAAACCAAGCTCTTTCCATTGTTCTCTCTGAGCTATCTGGTACTCAACAGGAACATATGATGTTTTGCATTTTAAGTTGCATAAAATAACAAACTGCATTCAGGCTAGCAGAGGGGCTCCAACCTCTCTCAAGGAGAGAGAGAGACAGAAAGATGCTGTTAAGATACCACTTTACAAAGTGAAGTGAGCCTGTAGAGAAAAACAAGCACCATAATTGATAATTTCTTTCAAAGTAGTTAGAGCAGAGATGAGAGTCAGTGAACTGTAATATATAGAATTATCCCATTCACTGTCTTTATAGACATGATGTTACCTGTCTACTGTCGTTTTTCCCCTCTTTGAAATCCAGACAGCACCAATAATTGACTCTAAGCACTCTCTGTTTAAATACCAAAGTCAGAAGTTCTTATTTCACATTAGCAATACATGGGTATTTTAAAAATGACAAAGCCAGGGTCTAATTCCCGATCTCTTAAATCAAAATTTCTGTAAGCAAGAACATAAATTATTTTTAAATTTTTATTTATTTATTTTTTGGCTGTGCCGTGTGGTATGCGGGATCTTAGTTCCCCGGCCAGGGATCGAACTCGTGCCCTCTGCATTGGCAGCACAGTCTTAACCACTGGACTGCCAGGGAAGTCCCCCATAAATTATTTTCTAAAAAATGTTTCCCAGTTGATTCTAATATGCATCCAGGGTTGGGAACAACTGAGCTAAGTATTATGAAGTTAGCACTTCTAGCTTGGCTCTGAACAATTCCCTATCCCATTTTTCTCTAACTCTCTTGCAAATGTCCTGCACTGACCTTCTTCTTAACCAGATCTACTACATCTGACAGGATTTCCTCGGCTTTCCATCTCTCTACACCCCAATGTGCCTCTACTTCACAGGTCCAGTTTTCATCCCTTGCCTCAAAGGCAGAAGTGTCTTCATGCTTTGTTTTCAAAGCTTTCTCCTCCACCTTAAACTAGCCTACTTCCTTCAGGACCATGCTCCTTCAATTATCTTCTATGGTCTTGAACTTTCACTTCAAGCTCTACAAACTCTTGAATGTCTCCTATGTGTCAGGTGCTAGGTCTTCAAAGGAGAAAGAGACACTCAAGAGGTTCAGTCAAGAAGGGGAGACAGAAAATAGACCTAATTATACTGTGGTGTGATTTGGACAATGGGGAAATATGTAAAGAACATGGAAGTAGCAAAAAAGAAGGTGATTGTCAATTTTTCTGTACCCAGTTCCTCCTATGCCAAAAAAAAGTCAGTTTTATATATCCTAAATGGCAATGGATTTTCCTTTGTTCTTTTTTTTTTTTTTTTTTTGCGGTATGCGGGCCTCTCACTGCTGTGGCCTCTCCCGCCGCGGAGCACAGGCTCCGGACGCGCAGGCCCAGCGGCCATGGCTCACGGGCTTAGTTGCTCCGCGGCATGTGGGATCCTCCCGGACCAGGGCACGAACCCGCGCCCCCTGCATCGGCAGGCGGACCCCCAACCACTGCGCCACCAGGGAAGCCCTCCTTTGTTCTTAATTGCCCTTTTCTTCTGTCTTTTCTTACAGTGCCAACTTTCTTCAAAGGGTAATTGACATTCATGCCACTAGTTCCCGATGCATTTCTTAACCTTTTTCCATTGTAGCATCTGTTTTTACCGCTAACATTTTCTGGCTCACCAATAACCTGCTTTTCAATAACCTGATTTCTCAACACTATCACATGCACCGATACCTTCACTTCTGCTGGCTTTTGTGACATTACATCCCCTCCATTCTCCCCTGACCTCTCTGAGAAGTCTTTGTCTATCTCTTGTTTAGCTATTCTTCCTCTCACTCATTAATTAGGTGCTCTTAAATAATCCAATATCAAACTTCTGGCTTTTTTCTGTGCACTCCCTTCCTTGAAGATCTAATCAAATGATCACTTCCAGCTAGAAAAACAATCTAAAAATGAATTTCCAGTCTAATAAACCATTAGCACCTCGAGGGTAGGAACAGTATCTTACTATTCTTTTTTAAAAATCTTGAGTGTTAGTATATTTAAAAAGATCCAATAAGTGTTATATCAATTGAAAACAATCTCACAGATTGATTCTCACAATCAATTTGACAATCCCCCAAGGTTCAGTTCTTTCTTTCTTATTGTCCACTGGTTATCTCAACACATTCTCAACAATCTAATTTGTCCTGAACTGATCTTTTAATTCATTATCTGAATCTATTCATTTTTTCAACAAATATGTACTGAATGACCACCAGGTACCATACTAGCCACTAGGGATACATACATGGGTGAACAAAGATGCTGTGGTTCACTTTCTTATCAGATTTCCCTCTAAGGAAGTTCCTAATTACAATATTGTTACCATTTTTTCAATATCTAGGCCCAAAAGGTTAAAATAATAAATCACTTCTCATTCATTGAATAAGTTCTTAATAGTTTACCTTCCCAATGGCTCTAGTACAACTGGATCTCTGTGATATTCTCCCAAGAATTTTTCAATTTCTCTTGTTTTAAACATATTCCTAGAGTCCCACTCTAAGCACTGTAAATTTCTGCTGACATATCTTCAGTGTTTTCCATTTCATTTCTCTGCTGGAACACTTTCAGTCTGTTCAGAACCCATAAGCCAATATGCAGGGTCCTTCCCCATCAGGTCCCAGCCACCTCTCTTGCCACCATTCTCTTGCGCTGCTCTCTTTCATATACGTTCCCACTCCAACAAGACTGGTTTTCTTGCTGCTCCCTGAGCACACATTTCCCTTTCTTACCTCTGGGGCTTTGCCCTTGCCCTGTGTTCTGGGGAGGTATTCCCTCCTTTTCTTTTCTTATTCATTGGAAGCCAAGCTACCCTTAACACTTAGCTCAAATACCTCTTCCTTTCTGAGCCCTTTTATCTCTACTCAGCATAATCTCTTCTACTTGGGAATTGCTATAAGGACTTGTTATCACTGAAATTTTTTTCCTAGAGCTTTGTGATCATCTCCTGTTATACTTGTTACATATTATCTGCACGTATGTTTTTCTGGTAGCAATATTAATGCATAAGACAAACAGCTCCAATTCAAGTTACTTTTTCTATACAACATATCTTTTTTATTGCCCAAGCTCACCTAGTTATTTTATACTATTAGGTTTTTCTATACACTCTTCTGAGAGGAATGATATAAAGAATACAGGTTGCTCATCAAGTAAGTGAGTCAGAACTCAGTATATAAAGTCTTTTAAATAATATTAATTATTCATAAAGCCAGAAAGAATTGCATGTGGGCTTATAATGTTCCATGTTAGTCAGCTTATGGTTTTTAAAGTTTACTTATTATTTCTATTTGAAATTGGAAGATATTAAGAAGCCAGTATGTACAGAGCAATGTATGCCAGTGTTCAGGAATAAAGGAGCATGATGTCTGCAACTTATTGCTTTGTGTGTGTGCATGAGAGAGAATGATAAAGTAAATACAGAAAACGTTAATGGTTATGAGCATAGTGAAGGATAGATGGGAGTTATTTGCACTATTCTTGCAACTTTTCTGTAAGAGTTTAATTGCTTAATGATAATTTTTTTTTTAAAAAAATCACCTTTAATTCCCACGTGTGACAACCACTCAGCCAAAGGTTTGTCTACAAGGGGCTTCGTTCTTTTGTTTGTTTGTTTGTTTGTGGTACGCGGGCCTCTCACTGTTGTGGCCTCTCCTGTTGCGGAGCACAGGCTCCGGACGCGCAGGCTCAGTGGCCATGGCTCACGGGCCCAGCTGCTCCGCGGCATGTGGGATCTTCCCAGACCGGGGTATGAACCCGTGTCCACTGCATCAGCAGGCAGACTCTAAACCACTGCGCCACCAGGGAAGCCCCGATAAAATTTTTTAAAATTAAAAATCTTTCCTTCAACTCTTTGTGTTGAAAATAATGCCTAGGGAATTCCCTGGTTGTCCAGTGGTTAGGACTCTGTGCTCTCACTGCTGAGGGTCCTGGTTCAATCCCTGGTTGGGCAACTAAGATGCCACAAGCCGCTTGGTGTGGCAAAAAAAAAAAAAAAGAACAATAAAAATATTTATTCATCTTTAAAAATTACTTGGATAGCCAACTCTTCTATTTTTGTATCTGAAATAAATATTTTCCAACAAATGCTGAGAACCTATTTTGTGCTAGGCACTGTTCAAGGTGCTGAACATAGCTCCTGCCCTTATGGAGCTTATAAGCTGTGAGGGAAGGAAAGTGCTGAGAATAGACAAGCAAACGATGGCATACCTGAAGATGATAAGGTCTAACGGGACACATGAAGCAAAAATGACAGGTGGTTAGGGTTGGTGATAGGGTTCATCTGAGGAGAGAATCAGGGAAAGTAAAGGAGTGAGCAAAGAATGTAGTCACGGGCTTCCCTGGTGGCGCAGTGGTTGGGAGTCCGCCTGCCGATGCAGGGGATGCGGGTTCGTGCCCCGGTCCGGGAGGATCCCACGTGCCGCGGAGCGGCTGGGCCCGTGAGCCATGGCCGCTGGGCCTGCGCGTCCGGAGCCTGCGCTCCGCGGCGGGAGAGGCCCGCGTACCACAAAAAAAAAAAAAAAAAAAAAAAAGAATGTAGTTAGTGGAAGAGTTGTCTAGGTGGGGGAATAACAGGTGTAAAGGCCTTATGTGCTTATCATGTTTAGGAAGCAGAAAGGGGACTGGAATAGCTAGAAGAGAATGTGAAAGAGGGAGAATGATTAAGGGATAAAGTGAAAGACGTAGTGGATGCCAGATAACATGAGACCTTATAGGACTTCGTAAGCTTGTTGGCTTTTACTCCAAGTGACCTAGAAATGGAGGGTTTTGATCAGGGAGTGAGATCATCTCATTTATGAGGATAATTGTGGCTATGCTGTAGAAAACAGATTGTAAGATGGATAAGGCTGAGACCTGGTAGGTGAATTCTGAGGCTATTGCGATAATCTAGTTGAGTCGCTTGAAAACCAGGTTGCTAGCTGTACAAGTGGAATGAGGAGTAGTTAGAATGTGAGACTCTGCTGAAGACAGAGAAGACAGGATGTGTTAATAGACTGGATGTTGGGAGTGTGAAGAAGTGGCAAATCAAGGAAGATTCCAAGGTTTTTCACTGAGATGGGGAATACTGTGTGAGGAAGAGGCTTTGGAAAGCGAAATAAGAATTTCATTTTTGGATATGTTATGTTTGAGCTAACTATGAGACATACAAAAGAATAGGTTCACCAGGAACTTAGATATGTGAGCTTGGCGTTCAGGGGAGAGAACTCTGCTAGAGAATAGATCTGAGAGTTATCAGTATATAGATGGTATTTAAAGTAATGAGACTGGATGGGATCCTCTAGGAAGTGAATGAAGAGAAAAACAGATATCTAAGGTTTGGAAAATAAAAGAACTTTCAGGAGATAAAGAAACAACAACAGGAGAAAGTAGAGTTCTGAAGAAAGTGTTTGAGAAGAGAGTGATCAATTTTGTCAAATGCAACTGATAGGTCAGTTAATTTAAGGACTGAGAATTTAATTGTGAAATGGGGGTGAATTGTTGCTTGATCAGAGGAGTTTTGGTGGAGTGATGAAAGGGAAAGGCCAGTGGGCTCAAGAAGAAGAATTAGAGGAGAGGAATTGAAGCTGGTGAGTGGAAACAATGCTTGCAAAGAGTTTCTCTGAGAAGAGGGGCAGAGGATGGGGGAAGAGCTAGAGAGGGCAGTGAGGTCGAGTGTTTTTTTTTTTTTTTTTTTTTTAATACCCAGGAGAAATTACAGGTGTGTATATTGATGGAAAGGAACAAGTAGAGAGGGAAAATTAACAGTGCTGGGGGGTGGAGGAATTGTAGAAGCTATGTCCTTGAGGAGGCAAGGGGGAATGGAATCCACGCACAAGTGAGCAAAGTGGCTACAACCAGCTTTTCCATAATAACTGGAGGGAAGGTGGACTATATGAGCAGAGAGGCATGTAAGCCAGTAGAGATGAGGGGAGCACTTATGAAAGCTGTCTTCTAATTTCTTCTATTCTTTCAGTGAAATAGAAAGCAAGGACATCCTCTGAAAGTGAGATGAGGCAGGAAGTGTTGGAGATCTGAGAGAAGAAGAGAAAGTGTGAAATAATCATCCACTAGAGTGAAAAAGTAAATGTCTGAGGGAAATGTAATAGTTGTACTAGATTAAGGGTGTGTAAGGTCATACATTTAAATTGAGCTCAGTCACTGTTTTCTCAGCCACTGTCAGCTGGGCAGGTGTCACGCAATAGACTGAACAATGAATTTCACCAAAATTGAGGTTGGCGTGGGAATACTACAGATGATAAAAGGGGAAAGGTATGTAGAGGTGTGATTATCATTATGGACTATGGAAGCTAAGCCAGATAAACTGTGAAGTAAGGACATGTAAGGGCAGTGGGGAATCAAATGGAACTGGGATCAGAGGTTTGCAGAGATGTCGGATCAAGCTGCTAAAGAGGGTGAGGTAGAAAGTGAGGAAATGCTATGATGTCTGAATTTGAGATTTTGGAGGGTGTGCAGTTACTGAGAACGGCAATGTCCAGGAGCATGTCTGCATGAGTAGGTGGCTGAGGTAAGATTAGAGGACATGATCATTGGAGTAGAAAAGGCCATGGTACTGTGAGGTCAGGATGTTGGAAGATCATCTGCATGTATATTTGAATCCTCGGTACTTGTGAGGGTGAGTGATCTGGGGACCCGTAGATGATTACAGCAAGGAGAGACAGCAGTTGACATGGCTTGATGGCAGGAACTTCAAAGCTGGAGCGTTCTAGGGCAGAGAAGAATGTTCTGGAAGTGACTCAACTCATCTCCAGACCTTGTATATAGGAGGTGCAGAAAGTAAACAGGTCCCACTTGCAGGAGGAGCAGAGTTTGCAGGGAAAGGCCAAATTTTGGTTTGAGTAAGATGAAGGGAACTTGAAGAGATTGAGGATATATACTTTCTCTGTCTCTCTGTTCAGTGCATTTTCCTTTAAGAGATTAAGAAGTGTTCCTTCTACCACAAGCTGTCTGTCTTAAGAATGTTGCTGCCCATCATTGCTATATTAACTGGAGATGAAATGTTTATGAAGTAATCTATATTTTCCTTATGAAGCATCGATTTTTGGTAATAGAAATTGAAGTTGAATGATCTAATGAACTGTAATGTAAGACATGATCTAATTAACCTAGAAGGCTGATATAAGAACAAGATTTTTTTGGTAGCTAGTCAAATGTTTTCAGCATAATTATCTGAACAGATAAGGAACAGTATTACTTAAGATAAGACAGGAATAGTAGGATGACTCTGGATAAATAGTTGCCTCACCTAAAAGTAAATCAGTTATTTTTCTTCCAAATGAGGTCAAGCACTTGTAACTACACGGACTGACTTTCAAATAAGACTTCTGAAGAATGATGACTTCATTTAGATTTTAAAAACTCAATTTCATACACAACAACTTGGAGGGATCTCAAGGGAATTATTTTGAGTGAAAAACTATTTTGAGTGAAAAATTTCATTTTTATGACATTCTTCAAATAACACAATTACAGAGATGGAGAACAGATTAAGAGTTAGGGGTTTGGGGGAAAGGGTGAGTATGGCTATAAAGGGTAGCAAGAGGGAAACTTGTGGTTATGAAATAGTTCTATGTTTGATTGTGGTGGTAGTTACATGAAGCTATACATGTGATAAAATTGCACAGAACCATGCATACACACACACACCCACACGAGTGCATGTATAACTGGTGACATCTGAATAAGCTCTGTGGATTGCACTGATGTCAACTTCCTTGTTTTGTTATTGTACAGTAGTTATGCAAAATGTCAGTATTAGGTGAGGAAGAATGAAGGATTCATGGCACTTCCCTGTATATTTATGTGCAACCTCATGTGCAAATACAGAAATTAAAAGTTTACAAAAGTCCTGCTAGCTCTCCCAAAAACACAAAAAACAAACGAAAATACTGCAGGAATCAATGGACACATAATTTAGAAATAAAATAGTGGGTTGTGGGGGAAGAATGGTATGAAATTTAAAAGTAATACTTAAAGAAGACTTCCTGTTTTCATGCCTTGTGTAACACAAACAATTGACAGGTATTCCAATTGACTCTCCGATATTTAACAGGCTAGGAAATTACTTTTAAAACTTTCCACAAGTTGTCTTATCAACCCATCATTATCTAGCCTTTTTTCTATGCTTGTGACATGATTTTCCATAAAATATATGTTTCTATGCAGAAGAATTGCTAATGCTTCTTTTAGCAGATGATGATAGTGATGCACTCCATTGCTTCTGTTTTGGCCTTGACTCTTTGGAAGTTCAGAGTTAATACATAAGATACACAAAAAGGTTTATGTGCAGGAGCAAAAGGAATTACTTTCATACATAAGTAAGGTACAGATTTTGAAATGTCATTAGAGGTAAATGAGGAGTACTCTGTCACTTACCCTGACTTTGGGTCTTCTGTGGCCCTCTTGGTTTAGGTTTTTCAGTAATTAACTTTATCTTTTTACCACCTCTCATGCGCATTTGACTTGAGTCAGCTTATTTCTTGTTTCCAGAGCAGGCTGCCTCTGCTCAACTCTCTTCAACTCAGAGTATCTCTTTCACAGAATAATTTCTGTCTCTATAGTTTCATTAATCACCTAAAGGAGAAATGGGGAAAGGTATCTACAGCAGGTCCTAAGAAAGAGCCCAGCTTTTCTTAAGGCAATGCATTGTTAATATGTTCACAAGACTATGTGCTAGTGTTTGGGTGAATTTATTTATTTAAATTCTCACAATCATAGGATTCAGAAGGAAAGATTTGAAGAGACAGACTCTGCTCAAATTCGTGCAGCTGGTCAGGAATGGATCCAGGCAGCCAAACTCCTCCTTTAGTGCTTTTTTCAACTATTTCATGAGGTTGGGAGATGAATTGCTCATATACATACACACTGTCAACACTAGCAAGTGGTGTAATAATTTTTTAATGAAAGGAATAATTATCCTTTGAAATTTAATTGTAGTAAAAGTACTTCTTGAAAATATGCTGCAATAATGGAGAGATTATATGTAAATCTAAATCTATGTTATCAATATCTATTTTTTTCTATTTGTATACTTTAACATATCCCATTTAATTAAGCATCACTATATGAAGAATCTTTCATTATAAAATATTTTCTATGTCCTTGTGGATAGAAGAGGATAACAATAATTTACATGTATCTAGTGCTTTTATAGTTTCTCAAATATTTTCATTCAATGTTCACAAAAGCCAACTGAAATAAGAAGAATTGGTTTGGCCATAATTTTGTGACTTAAAACACTGGCCATGACCAGAACCAGTGGCAATTAGAACCCAAGTTTTCTGATGTTGAATTTAGTGCTCCTCTGACTAAATCAAAGTGCTTTTTAAGTCAGAAAATGTTGCTTAACTACCTGTAAAGGAACAGGTTGTAGCTCCATGCTTTTTGCCACCCCTGAATCAGGACTGGCACATCTTAGGGGTAGGAGAATACAACCCAAGATGAATGTGGACCCTGGAAGTATAGTTCATATCTGGCCATATTTATTATTTACTCTTACTTCAATTATGGAGAAAGGTGTTATTCAAAATATAAATTATTATTTCAGAAAGGATTTTATGAAAAATTACATCAAAACATTCAGATACTGCACAGGACTATTAAATCACATCTTTAAGTTAGGTGAGAGGGCTCACCAGAAGCTTCTTTGCATGAAGACCTAGAAGCTTCTGGGGTAACTCATTGAGAAAAAATGGAGTTGTGCACCATCCATTTGGCTAAGTAAGAAAGCCTTGGTTTTTGGTTCAGGGGATGGAGATAAGGATGGTTCTGTATCCTGCATGGTGCCTGTCATTTGATTTGGTTCCTCACTCTAGCCCCACTAAGTGAATGCACGTGCCCTAGGGTGCTGTCCACCCTTGTGGCACTGTTATGTTACCTAGTACAACTAGGAAAATCACCTCCTTTGGGAAGATGCAGTCCCAGGAGCACAGGGCTTGGTTGCTCAGCAAGATGATGTAGCCTTTGTGGGAAGAAAAAAGGCTCTTCCTCCTCCAAGGAGATGAAGTACCTCACCAGTGGGCTGGCCCACAGTGCATAGGCTAACAACTACTCACCTCTTCATTTGGGCACAAATTTTACAGTCAGGAAGTGCCTCATGTGTGCCCTGTTCTGGGGCTGGTATAAAATCATACCTTAACAAAACTTGGTTTCATTTAAACTGTAAAGTATTGACCATATCAGTAGCAGTGTGTAGGGACTCTTCAATAGCACTTAATATAAGGGAAGAATGACACCGACTCCTTTTAAAAAGAAAAACGTGTTTCTTTGACAACTTAAGAGACTTCAATGACTCAATAGGGGCAGGAGGTGATGGTGCCCAGCTGACATGGCCAAATGCAGCAGAGGCACAGTGACGAACTGTGAGTGTCCACCAGACATGCTGGTGCCCGATGGGTACTTGTGGAAAGTGGCAAGTGCACAGCAGATTTGGTAGCATCCAGCAGGTGCCACCAAGCTGAAGTGTGGCGCAGTTTGTACTGGGTGCTCGGTAAGGCCGTTGTGAAGCTTGGCAGGAAGAACGTGCATGTGCATCTGCAAAACAACCCTGAGGACCCCCAGAACACTTGCTGAGGGGAGTATCCTATGTAGGAGCCTGGAGGTTTTATCTTATGGTGGTGGTAGTGAAACATTAGTGAGATCTGGCTTTTTGCTGTTACTGTCTGCCCATCTGTTCCCACAATCTGGTAGGAAGCCTGGAGTAACTCAGATTACACACATAAAACATTAGAGATACACAACCTAATGAAGCCCATCCTTAATATTTGGCTAGAGATTAAAACAATTTTAGAAAAAAATGTGACCTGGTGTTATTCCTATAGGAATGTTTTAACTTTTTTTCTGCGAAAGAAAATTTGATAGGCTTTTGTACTTTTGTACAAGCCACATCCAAATAATCCTACAATAAATTCTGAATATAAGAAGAAATGATCCTCCACACTCCATAAATAACTTTAATAAAAGCATGCTAGCTGAACAGGTGAAAATGACAAGGCAGTGATGGGGGAGGGGTCATTGACTAAGTGATGCACAAACAGATTTTAGAAATTAACTGGCTGGTCAGTTTCAATGAAGAAGAAAATGACTATTGAGGAGGTGAGACAACCCCTTAGAAAAGTTTTTTTGGTATTTGATTTACTGATTACTTTTGCAGAAAGGTAACATGCCACAATATAGAGGCAGTGGTATAGCTGCATAGGCATCATTATCTTTTTATATCATGGAGGCAGGATAACAAGGAATTATAGTCCAAAAATAACTGTGTTTTAAGTGGGCTGGCATTGATTGGATGCAAGCAGGAAACAGCTTGATTCAGTCTCACCACTCTCCTTTGGAGAGGCTCTCTGTTGAATATCTTCCTTCCTGGGTCAAATCTTCCATCATTTACAGAGAGTTTTCCAGTCACTCTTACGTAGTAAAAACATTCTTGTTACTTTTAGTCAGACTATTAAAGCATTCCTTAAAAGTACATACAACGTTCTTCCCCAGAAAAGTTCTACTCAATATAGTTTTCTCCATCTCATTACATAAAACATGAGTGGTAGAGTTAAATGGACAAGGAGATTGGAAGTTGTGAAAAATGAGCCTTTCATCTGTTAACTTTGTCCCCTGTCTGATGGAATATGCATTGGATTAGAGGAGTCTTCCTGACAGAGAACATCTACAGTTCTTAAGTGATTTAATGGCTGTCACTTTCCAAAACAGCACTTGTTAAAGGGAAACACCAATGCCTTTGCTTTAGATAATTGGAGCTTTCAAGGTGAGATTGTAAGTGTCAGTAATTACGTAAATTGGGGCTTTTTCCTTGGAGAAGCGCTTTCATCCTACTTTTGGAAACAGTTAATGCCACTTCCCCTCTCCTCCTCTTCAAAGGCTTGGCTCACTGCAATGACCTTCTCCGCGAGTTGCCTGCTGCTTCCTGCACATCAGTTCTGCTCTCTTTCCACAGGGAGTCACTAGAGACCAACTCGAATTTCTCCTTGGAGGCAGGCCATTTTCATGACTTTCTAGGTATTTGTTAAGAGGCCAATTCTTATATTTTCTTTTCCAGAATCATTTTAGCCCTGTCAATATAGTGACACGCATATTTAGGATGACAGACAACCAAATAAAAGCCAGGGTCAAAGCTATGATAGTTCATTCCCTCGTATCTTTTGTATTAGATTCTGAAAGCATCTTTTAGAAAGAACTCACCACAAATATTTAAAGAAAAGTTAACTGAAGAAATCAGAGATATTTGCTGTGATACATATAGATATACATATAGATATATACACACACATCATAGAAGCTTATATTAACTACTGACAATTATTTGATGTATAATTACTGACACTTATTATATATTTCATACATCTATATCTGTATATACGTCTCTCTATCTATCTCTATATACACAGAGAATAACTACTAAATATGGCAAATGCAGGCAAGGCCACCTAGGGTGCAGGCTGTCTAATCCCCACCATACCTGGGAAGGTGTTTCTATCCCCGTTTTTATAGAAAAAGAAAAAGAAATTCAGCAAGATTAAGTGGCTTGCCTATAATCTCATATCTAAATCTTCCTGGCTTTTTAGCTCATAACCTTCTATCAAAACACTCTGCTCAAAGAGCAAAACAAATGCAAATTACTTTCCTCAGCACTTTATAAAATGGTAAGCAAGCCATCATTTATTCAATAAATATTTAATTTATAATTGTATATTCCATCTCATTCCAAAAAGGATGCGGAAGCTTATCAAAGCAAATAGAGTAAACTCAATAGGCTATAAAAAAGAAAACTTGGTACAGGAAAAATGAAAGCAAAATAGGTGAATCAAGAGAGATAATACTTTATAGTAATAAAGTATGTAGAAAAGCTGCATTGCAAGTGTGGACCTAAAGACTTACATAATAAGGGGAATCCTCCTCACCTTTTAGTCACAGTATTTAATTATACATTCCCAGTATTTCATAAAACTTCTTTAATTTTGTTCTTTTACTTCATAATTAAATAGCTAGTCAAACAACATGTGAGTAAATAATTGAGGCTGATTTGCTGCTTTGGTGTACATAATAGTTTTCATCCTTGTTGATTTGCTTTGAATTTATGGAAACTATGCTTCTTATCAATATCATAAACACTTTCAGTTTTCAGTTTTGAACTCATTTTTATAGAATATGTACAAAATGCAATAAATATTCAAATAATTTCAGAAAGACAGGTGCAATCCATTGCACAAACCCAGATAGTATTGCTGGACAAAGGGGAACTGTTAGTTGGTATGTAACAGCACAAAAAGTGTTGGAAGCAGCAATCTGACTGGAGACCAAAAAAGAATAAAAGTTAGTATATAAGAATTGGTTAAAGAACGTCACCAAATAGTGTCCAAAAAAATAAGATGTACAAAAGTCAAACCTCAAAGACTCATACATAGACACGCGTGTCATAGAATCCTTCCTACACAGATGCTAGAGGTGCGTTGCAAATGTGTCCAAAAGATCACAGCAAAGAGAAAAAAAACATTAGTTACAGATTTTACAATAAGTTGGAAAAAAATATCCATAGTCCAAGATAACTTCTCCTGGTTTGGAGAGAGCCTTTTTTCAAAGAGAAAACCTGGGCTTCCCTGGTGGCGCAGTGGTTGAGAGTCCACATGCCGATGCAGGGGGCACGGATTCGTGCCCCGGTCGGGGAAGATCCCACATGCCGCGCAGCGGCTGGGCCCGTGAGCCATGGCTGCTGAGCCTGCGTGTCCGGAGCCTGCGCTCCGGGAGAGGCCACAGCAGCGAGAGGCCCGCGTACCGCAAAAAAAAAAAAAAAAAAAAAAAAAAAAAGAGAAAACCTATGTGATATGAATACTTAATTTCCCTTCCTTTAGGAATCAAGAGTTTGCCGTTTGGAAAAATGTCTTCAATGTGTGTAACTGATCTTTGTTCTCCACAACCTCTCTAATAAAGTACAGAAATTCATCAAATGACAAGATTGACCTCTAAGCCTCTCTGGAAACAAGTTTATGTTAGGTACAATTATGTTAGGTTATATTCAAGTTTAGAGAAGTTCAAGAGAAAAATAACATACGTGAGGAAGTGATGGTGCCACAATCAAGGAAAGAAGTGTCATAGGATTTTAATTTCAATTTCGGTTACTTACAGGTTATTATAAAGGAACTTTCAAATGTCAGTTTTTTCTCTGAAGGAAGGAAACTCACAATTAGAGGTCCATTTTATCATCATTACTCCCTTGAGGTTCTTCATATTTTCTATTATATTATTATGACACTTCTCACTTTTGATTTTTTTTTTCAGTTGGAACAGAAAAAAATGAGAATTTTGACTGTTTAGAAAAGTTTAACTAATTCTCTTTTTATCTGGGTTTAGCAAACTCAGCAAATAATGAGTTAAACTGTTAGTCTGAAACCATGTGAATTTCAAGGGAAATTAAATCTTTCTGATTTAGTTATATGTTACTCATTCAAATATTATTTGGTAGAAAATTCTTGATGTCTGGAAACCTTATGAATGATTTTATCATCTTTTTAAAATTTGATTCAGGAAGTTGATTTTCATAGGTAGTAAATAAAGTTTATATCTGGAAAGATGAAACCACAAAGTCTATCAATATGGTTATTATAGTTTATATCACCAATTTTTCCAAACAGATTTGATATGGCTTACAATAAAAGCATTTTCAATAGGGCAGTTAAAAATAAAGGTAAAAATTGAGGTAAAAAGATGTAAAGAAAAAAATAATTATATGGGGAGAATTGTAAAATATATTAAATTTGTTCTGAGCTTTCCAACCACCAAAGCAAAAGGCAAATCAAATCATTTTACTTGGAAGAAATCTGACAGTTGGCTCTATCTTCATCTTGGATAGCACAAACACCATGAGAGCAAAAGCTAAGCAAAGAAACCAACAAACCAGGACCGCCTTGTTTAGCAATAGTTTCCAAAATAAATGAAAACTTGAGCCTTCTTATAAAGTACTTCTTAACAGAAATAGTTTAAATTCTGTTGTTTGAAATCATGGGAGAATTTTTTTTTTACCATAAACAAACTGAATGAAAACTGGGTTATTTGGTAATGGTATGAAAGTTTTCATTCAGTATCTATTTAATTTTTATTTGGGTACACATTTGTTTTAAAACCTAGACTTCTTTGCAAACTTCTTTTTTTTGCAAGCAAAACATCGGTCTTTAAAAAAATTTTTTTTTTTTTTTTTACTGCGTCTTCCTTTAGTTGTACTACTATTATGTGATTTAAAAATCAAAAGAAACTTTAATTTTGTTTCTAGTTGCTAATTACAAAAGCAATACAACCCCAATTATGCAAAGTCAAGAATGCCTACATAAAGAAAACATGCAAACAGAGGAAAATCTCATAATTATACCTGTCTATACATAACCATTAATGACATTTTGGTATCTTTCTCAACCCTTTGAGTATGTGTGCACATTTTATAGCATAAAGTTTTATTGTGTTTTATTTGTTAAAACGAATGGAACTTGAATTTGGAATACTGATACAAAAATCAACTGCAGGGCTTCCCTGGTGGTGCAGTGGTTGAGAATCCGCCTGCCGATGCAGGGGACACGGGTTCGTGCCCCGGTCTGGGAAGATCCCACATACCACGGAGCGGCTGGGCCCGTGAGCCATGGCCGCTGAGCCTGCACATCTGGAGCCTGCGCTCCGCAAAGGGAGAGGCCACAACAGTGAGAGGCCCGCATACAGAAAAAAAAAAAAAAAAAAAAATCAACTGCAGAAATGCACTAATTTTACTGGATTAATACTGGTAGATTTTATTTGCCATGTACTGTTCAGGGACTACAGCTTAAGGAATTTGACAGATAAACTTTGAACTCATATATTAGTAAGGGGAAATAAAGGAATCATTTAGATTACTTAGCTATAGAGAAGAAACTGTTTTTGGAATTAAAAGACATGCAATCACAGGGTTAAATTATTCTGAGTTTTTTTCTCAACTTTCTCTGGCTTTCCCTGGTTTTCCTGCCCCAAGCCCTCCTCTTCCCTTTGGGATCCCTATTCCATCTTCCTTAATTTATATTTCTTTCTAGCATCATCACTTTCTAACTTCCTATGCTACTTACTTATATATTTGGTTACTTATTTTTTCCCTATCAACAGAATGTAAATCCATGAGGACCGCTGGTTTTTTAAAATATTTTGTTCACTGATGTGTCTAGATAGAACAGAGCCCAAATGAATAATTTAAAAAGTGATCAGTTCAATATTGTCTTTATAATATTTAACATTACTGAAATAGACTCATTTGATGAAGAAAACCCCCTACACCCTCAGGAGCAGCAAGTTCATGGCATGCACGCTACTGCTGCCCCATCCTACCTTATGGCAGACTTCATAACATTCACAAAAATTCTTTCAATTCTAATCACGCACAACATTCTTTCCTATTAAATTTGGGCATAACTACATAATGCTGGCAAAAAACGTGTTTTAGACAAACACTACCAATTGAAAAGAGTTTGTACCCATTTGCCATCTAGTTCTAGAAGGAAGATACATACTTCAGGGTTATCTTACCTATAATTGTGGGAGTTTTCATTTATTAATACATTCCTATGTTCATTAATTTATGAATACATTTGCAAAACTTTTATTGGGTATTTACTGGTTATATTACTCACTTAAACATTTAGGATACAAGTGTTAATATTTATTTAGTGCCAACCATGTGTCAGGCACTGTTCTAGGTTCTGGGGACATGGCTATGTTGTGATGTAAACAAATAATTATGCTATATTATAAATATAATAATAGGTACAAGGTGCTATAGGCACACATTGGTGGGTGTTTGTGAGTAGATGAAGTGAGGAAATGTCAGTGGAAGAAATGATACTTGAGCAAAGTCTTGGAAGAGGTAAAATAATTTTTCCGAATAGGCATTTTCATAACAATTTCAGGAGGTGATAAAATAAAAGCCATGATTTCATTTATTTAGTCCTTACAATAAACAACCCTTACATAGGCACTTTATCTGTGTTGTCTCATTTAATTCTTACATCAGGGCTTCCTAAGTATTCTATTTTATATATAGTATAATCAGTTACCCATCTAGGATGTGACAGAACAGACTGAAACCCAAGTCTGCTCTTACCCACTGTACCATTCAGCAGAAGAGTAATTAAGAAGAAAGAGCGGGATAAAAAACTGAAAAATTTCCTAAAAGGCCTTATATGTCTTGATAATCTTTGAACTTTATCCCCTAGGCAGTGGGGAGTTATTAAAGATTTAATCCAATACTTCATTAAAAACCCAGAGGAGAGTAGTAAAGAAACCGAGAAGAAAAATATTTGAGTGCTTGCTACATGCCAAATAATTCACATTCTTAGTTTATTTTAATTCACAAAACAGCCCTTGTAAATGACGTTTTATAGAAGATAAACTTGAGACTTGCAAAGATCAAATAATTGCCCCATGGTCACACAGCTCAGAAGTGGTAGTAGTAGGATTCAAACCTAAGCCTGACTTTAAAGCACCTGCTCCTTAAGGTATGCTCTGATTCTTCCTAAGAAAGTCTAACTGATGAAGGTGGAAAAGTAAGCAAGAGTGAGTATGTGTTTGCCGTTTGGCCATTTCTGCTGAATTATAGTTCCAATTAAACTTTCCCAGTTGGTATTAAATAAATGATTGCCACTATGTATGCTTTTATAGATGAGTTGTCATTAATATACTTTTTAAAAGTATAAAAATATTTTCCCAAATATATTTTTACTTATTGCTTTTAAATTGATTTGTAAAATTGTACCACCTAAAAATTATTATCTACTATTATTCTTATAGCAGTACATTTTTCTCACCCTATATAATGACTATTACAAGATGAGTTGATTTTCTCCTTCACAGGTTGGAGAAATAAAACTGGAAAGGAGGGCTTCCCTGGTGGCGCAGTGGTTGAGAATCCGCCTGCCGATGCAGGAGATACGGGTTCGTGCCCTAGTCCGGGAAGATCCCACGTGCCGCGGAGCAACTAAGCCCGTGAGCCATGGCCGCTAGGCCTGCGCGTCCGGAGCCTGTGCTCCGCAACGGGAGAGGCCACAACAGTGAGAGGCCCGCATACCAAAAAAAAAAAAAAAAAATGGAAAAGAAAAACCTCTTTTGTCTTTTCAAGGATAGAAAGAAAAGCCTAACCTATTTGCTACTTTAATTCTTCTTTGTCACCGATGTGATTATTGACAAAGGAATTTGTTATTATTTCTTTACTGAAACATAGTTGACATAACAATATTATGTAGCTTCAGATGCACTACATAGTGACTTGACATTTACATCCATTATGAACTAATCACCACCATAAATCTAGTAATCATCTGTCCCCATAAAAAGTTATTACAATATTATTATTATTATTATTTTTTCGCGGTACGCGGGCCTCTCACTGTCGTGGCCTCTTCCGTTGCGGAGCACAGGCTCTGGACGCGCAGGCTCAGCAGCCATGGCTCACGGGCCCAGCCGCTCCGCGGCATGTGGGATCTTCCCGGACCCGGGCACGAACCCGTGTCCCCTGTATCGGCAGGCGGACTCTCAACCACTGCGCCACGAGGGAAGCCCTATTACAATATTATTGACCATATTCCTTATGCTGTATATTACATCGCTGTAATTTATTTATTTTGTAATTGGAGGTTTGTACCTCTTAAGTCCTTTTACCTATTAAGCACCCTTCCCGCCCCGACACACACACCCCTCTGGCAACCAACTGTTTGTTCTGTGTATCTGAGTCTGTTTGTTACCGAACTTTCAGTCAGGCCCCAGCAAGGGTCATCCTACCTGGTGTCGCTCGTGCCAATAGATGGAGACCAAGTTCAGCTCAGAAGCAAAGAAAAACTTTGTTCTTCGATCAGAAAATGGAGAGGTGTGAGGTCACGCTCTAGACCACTTACTCTCCCCAACAGGCCATGGGCAGGGCTGCTTTATACGAATCTTGGGGCCGGGGGTCGGGAGGTGGGAGGGGGCGGGGTTCTTGCAGGGCGGGCACAGCTGTGCTGCTCACCTAGACGGCAGCGCCGAGCACCACGCCTCTGCACGCAGCCCGCGGCCGCCATCTTGAATTGCAGTAGCCGTGCAGGCTCGCTAAGCGGAGGCGTCAGGCGCAGCGGCTTTGTGCTGGGAACTCTAATTCAACGTGTGAGGTGCAAGGCCTCTGCGCAGGCAAGTGAAAACAGTCTATGCACAAAAGAAGAGGTTAGACCTTATCTTATCACCTAGATTTTGTCTTATGTTTCCTGGGAATTGTTAATGGGCTTTGTTGGTGACAAATCCCTCCTCTGCCTTTTGTCCTGCTCCTTATTCTTTTTTTTTTTTTGGTTTTTTGTTTGTTTGTTTGTTTTGCGGTATGCGGGCCTCTCACTGTTGTGGCCTCTCCCGTTGCGGAGCACAGGCTCCGGACGCGCAGGCTCAGAGGCCATGGCTTACGGGCCCAGCCACTCCGCGGCATGTGGGATCCTGCATCGGCAGGCGGACTCTCAACCACTGCGCCACCAGGGAAGCCCTGTTACTGTTTTTTAAAAGTTCAAGGGATTTCTGGTGTTTGTTGGAGTATTTATGGGCAACTTAAGGATCTGTCCCTGAAAAGTCTTAGTTCTATCCTTTCTCAGCAGGTCTTCCCCTATGTTTGCAGGCCTGGGGCAAGAGTTCAAATTGAGGTCCACTAATCATCAGTTTAAGTACTTAAAAGTTATCAAACTAATAAACTGTTACATAATATATACTCTGGAACTTCCTTGACAAATATAGCTTCATAATAGTTTGGAAGGCCAGGTTGTAATTCTTGGACTCCTTGGTGATATTGTGGCCTGCCCTCCTTCAGTTCCCACCTCCAGTTCCATCCTGCACTGCAGGGACCTGTGGTTAATTCTATCCTTAGTTTAAACAAAACAAAACAAAAATGGCTGGCTTTGGCCATCTGTTGGTCTTTGGTGTGTCGTCTTCCTTTAGGAGGATAGACCTAGGAAGAATGCCACCCACGTGCTTGAGGTCATTTGGGCAAGGAAAGCTGGAGTTCTGGGTATCCAGAGTGTGTAGGAGTGGGGACATGGGTTCTGGAAGGGGCATACTCTATTTTTGGGTAGATTCCTTGGATCTGGAGGAGAACCAGAGTGAGAGGTCTACAGTGTGAGGTCCAGGTCATGGGCCACATCTGCCCTGGCCAAAGAGTGGTTCTGCCTCTCAGTTTTTCATGGCCATGGTAGAAGCAGACTCTGGCCAATCACAGGTGCTGGCAGGTGAAGGACAAAGTAGGGTATAGCTAGTACTTTTTCCTACCATATATTGCTGAATAACTAAAAAAAAAATTATCTCGATATGAAGTTTCTGGAAAAATTCTCAGCAGGTGTTTGGAACCTCATCACCCTTCCTTTGCACTGACTCTCTTAGCCTGGAGCTCACTCATCAAGCTGTGAAATTGAGATCATTGCCTGAATTATTCCATTGTTTTGCTCTTCCTTAGCTTCAGTTATCTTGATAATTCAAGAGGATGTAACTCTTTAATCTAGATTTCAGATACTTGCTGTTCAATCTCCTCTTTTTTTTTTTTTTTTGACTTGGTTTGTTGAATAAATCTTTGGATTCATGATTTTCTCTAGACTTAGAATTTAAAGGAAGATATTCTTTCTCCACTTTTTAAAGTTTCAAGGTATATTTGACACCATGGAAAAAGACATGTAAATACAGTTACAGAAAAATACATCCAGAGTTATTTTGGATATTATGTTGATTGAGAAAAATAAAATTTTATTTCTCTAATTTAATGTTATTTCACTCATAGAGGGGAAAAAATTAAGTTCTGGTGTGCTAAGTTTAAATATACTTTAAGGCAAAAAATTAATGTATAATATTACATTATATTAATATATGTCAGGAAGGTAACTTGAAGATAGTTAAAAAACAAACTTGAAAATATTTGCTTTGCTGTGTAGACTTTGCAACAGTTATTTTTAAAGACTGAGGAATTCAGCACCTGCCATTTTTGCCAGCTGGTGTAGATGTTAAAAATTACTGTCACTCTTCCTCCTGCTACTCTATTTTGCACCTGCTATAACTTGAGTTAATGGGCACCTCACACATGGTAATTTAATAAGGGTGGGTCCCATGACAGTGTACTAGATTGTTATCCCATGGGGAGTTAAAGCAGTTTTATGAGGTCTTTAGAGAAAAATATTAAATATGAAGCTTGAGAATAAAATATTTAGTGCCTTGTAGATGTCACGTTTTTCTAATTGAAAAGTGTTAAAAGAGTTTAGAAGATGGGAAATTTAGCTACATATTCCAAAGCAAAAATGACCCTTTTATGATTGGACTGTTTGTGCCAGTCCACTTCTCTACATGCTGACATTTATGATTTTTTTTTTTTTTTTTTTTTTTTGCGGTACGCGGGCCTCTCACTGCTGCGGCCTCTCCCGTTGCGGAGCACAGGCTCCGGACGCGCAGGCTCAGCGGCCATGGCTCACGGGCCCAGCCGCTCCGCGGCATGTGGGATCTTCCTGGACCGGGGCACGAACCCGTGTCCCCTGCATCGGCAGGCGGATTCTCAACCACTGCGCCACCAGGGAAGCCCAAATGATTTTTAAAAACACATTTTATTTCCTGATGTAACAACCGAATATAAATATATATTGAGAGCTACTCTGTTCAGTATGGTATGCCTGAGCCACATGTGGCTATTTATATTAATTAAAATGAGATACAATTAAAAATTCAATTCTGCAGTCACACTGGCCACATTTCAGTCAACAAATGTGGTTAGTGATTACCATACAGAACAATGTAGATAGAAATTTCCATTTTTACTGAAGGTTCTATTGCGTAGAGCTGTGTGAACTATCCAATTTCTGGTCTTAGGCAAACTTAGCCTTAAAGATCTTGAGGCCATAGTAAATTCTCCTTAAAAGAGTGATTGTGATGTCCCAACATCATCTTGGCTACAGAAACTTAGGTCAAAGTTAAAGCTGTCGGCTACTGAAATCTGAGTGACCCTTGCTAAAGATAGGATCATGATGACCTGAAGTGCCCGACATCAGGACAAAATTGTTTCAGGTTCCAAAAATGTATAGGCAGGCAGGTAATTTTCAGAGATTTTGAAATCCCATATATTTTAGGGATATCTTTTTAGAGAGTGGGAGAACTATTTATCCTTTCATCTCTTCTAAATATCCAACTACTAACTTGCAAATTCTGCTTCTATTCTAAAGAAAAAGTGATACATGATAGCAATATGATATGATGAAGTAAGTTTACACTATAAACTTGTATATCAATTAATCTTATCATTTAGAGCATGTATTAAAAGATTGGTGCTTTGTGACCACCTAGTGGGGTAGGATAGGGAGGGTGGGAAGGAGACGCAAGAGGGAGGAGATATGGGGATATATGTGTGCCTATAGCTAATTCACTTTATTATACAGCAGAAACTAACACAACAATGTAAAGCAATTATACTCCAATAAACATGTTAAAAAAAAAAAAGATCAAACCAAGATTTTGGGGACATGGACATGCAAAGTAGAGGAAATCATAGCAGGAGAGAGAATTTTAATAGACAGGATCTTGAGTTCTTGAGTAAGAGTCTCATCCCCAGAGACGTTTTTTAAAGTAACAGCTGAAAGGTCACTTTAAATTTTATCCTTGAAGACATTCAGTGAGACATATCAAGGGCTTATTAGAATTTTCTAATAGGCCAGACTGTCACTAGAAGTGAAATAGGTCAAGCTATGTATACAATGATTTACATAAAACTGAAGAAACCTACTTTCATCTTAAATTGCCGGATAGCTTATATTAAACCATCTCTGATCCTATCTGAATTTCCTCAGTTTTCTATTTTGCATTTTCAACAATATATGATTATCATTATTATTCCGTTATTGTTGTGTAGACTATAATTATTTATTCTCTTAAAATTTTGTAATTCATCAATACTCTGTACATTTACAAAAGAATTGGGGTTTTAAAAATAAGTTTCTCTAAGCAAGGAGATAAAAACACAGTGCGACTTAAACATTGCAGACTGACCAAAATTATTTATTGATTTATTATTTTAAGGATGTTCTTTGACCCATGGTAGAAAATAAAGAGCAGTGCTTGGATTTGAGATTGTCAGTATTTTATCCTTCTTGTCTAGAGCAGCAGACACTTGGTTTGTGTGATACGAATGTAATGCAGAGAGAAACATAAGGTGTATAAAAATTCAGGGAGTCCTTCAGTCTAAAATGGTCCAAATTGTTTTGTTTTTCTGAATGATGGTAAACAGATTTGGACAGTTAGTCATGGGTGTTCTTAGAATAACGTTCCAGCCAGTCTTCATAAACAATGCTTGATCTGTAAAGGAAAAAGGAAAAAGAGTTAGATGTTGATTGCATCTTTTCAGAAAGGAAATGGGGAAGGAAATAGTGTAAAGTGAAAAAGAAGAAAAAGCGCAAAATGAACCACCACTTCCAAGGTTAGGCATTTCCTTGCTGCAAGAACTTGGTTTCAAGTGCTGCACTTTGGACTGTGATAGTATGGTTTTCTAGAGTAGTAATTGTTAAAAACTACTTCAATTTTTCAAAGAATTTAGGCTAATGCTTTTGTTATTGTTACCTTCCAACTAAATTAATCAACTATTCTCTGGTTTGTTGAATCTCCACTGCTTAATTATAGTACAGACAAAGATAGGATCTATACATGAAAGCAAAAACCTCAGAAGTTTTTGCTTGTACATTTATACAAAAATGCTGTATTTCTAAATAACCCATATCAAGGAGATGGGTTAATATAAATAACTCATTAATATTAATATAATATTAATTATATTAATGTGTTCTGGTTAATATAAATAACTTCATTAAGAAGCAATACTAATTACATCTACAGCTTATAAGTGAGGCTGTTACATTAAAAAAATACAATATTGAGAAACCCTTATATATTAAAGAGGGAACAGATAGATACCTTGAGAGCTCCATTTAGACAGACATGATGTGCTTGACAAAAGCTGTAGGGATAATACAGACAGTTTAGAGTTAGAAAACAGTCAAATTTAATAAGAGAGCAGTACAGTAAGTTAACTCAATTCTAATTATTCCTAGTTATAACTCTAGAGTTTATTTAAACTCTGTATAGCTCACTATTCTTAATACTGGATTTATGGCTTTTCCCCTGATTTTGTAAGTTTAGCTTTCTGATTACGTGTTACGTTCACATGGTTAAAATTTTTTCTTGAAAGTATGAAAGAGTTTATAAAAAAAAATCGTCTTCACCACTGTCTCCCAGCTATTTAGTTCCTCTCTTTATAGCTAAGTTGGTAGAGCTATTATGCATGTATAAGAAAATACAAATATATGTTTCTAAAAATCTTTTTTACACAAATGTTGGCATGTTCTACAAATGCTTTTGCACTTGCTTTTCTCACTTCATAATGTGTCTTAGAAATATTACCATAACCGTAAACAAGGGTGTCCTTGTTCTTTTTTTAGGTCTGTAGGGAATTTCACTGTGAAGATGTACCAAAATCTATTTGATACATCGTACATTTTTTTTTTTTTTTTTTTTTTTTGTGGTACGCGGGCCTCTCACTGTTGTGGCCTCTCCCATTGCGGGGCACAGGCTCCGGACCCGCAGGCTCAGCGGCCATGGCTCACGGGCCCAGCCGCTCCGCGGCATGTGGGATCTTCCCGGACCGGGGCACGAACCCGTGTCCCCTGCATCGGCAGGCGGATTCTCAACCACTGCGCCACCAGGGAAGCCCTGATACATCGTACATTGATGGACATTAAGTTGTTCAAATATTTGGCTATTGTGAGCAACACAGTAATGAATAATGAATATGAATATGAATAATCATATATCACTCATTTCACTTCAGTGCAAGTATGTCTAAAGACTACATCCCTTGAAGTAGATTTGCTAGAATTAATAATTAATACCACATCACCACACAGGGATTTTAATGATTTATATTCCCAACAAGAATGCATGAGATCACCTGTTTCCATACACTGTCCTCAACCTAAAGTGTGGTTAAACTTTTAATTTTGGCAATCAGTATATCTAAGTGTAGTGTTAATCTGCATTTCTTTTATTATTAGTGAAGTTCACCATATTACATTCATATATTTTTTTATTTTCTTTTCTATGAATTGTCTATTCATATACTTGTTAATTTTTCTATTGGGTTGTGGTCTTTTTTTTTTTTTTTAAGACGATGTTGGGGGTAGGAGTTAATTAATTAATTAATTAATTTTTGCTGTGTTGGGTCTTAGTTTCTGTGCGAGGGCTTTCTCTAGTTGTGGCGAGCCGGGGCCACTCTTCATCGTGGTGCGCAGGCCTCTCACTATCGCGGCCTCTCTTGTTGCGGAGCACAGGCTCCAAACGCGCAGGCTCAGTAGTTGTGGCCCACGGGCCTAGTTGCTCCGCGGCATGTGGGATCCTTCCAGACCAGCGTTCGAACCCGTGTCCCCTGCATTAAGCAGGCGGATTCTCAACCACTGCGCCACCAGGGAAGCACCGGGTTGTGGTCTTTTTATTAATTTGTAACTTTTTAAAAAATTAGGCAAATGAGCTCTTTCTGATGTTGATTGCAGATTTTTTTGTTTTGTTTTGCTATTTGTCTGTTGACTTTGTTTCTGGTGGCTTTTGCCACTTAGATAAAAATAATAATGTGGTTGAATTTATTGAAATTTGTAATACCTTCTGGGTTTTGTATCAGTGTTAGAAATACCTTCCCATTCCAAAGGTTATAAATAATTTTCCATGGGTTTTATACTTTTAGCTTTTACATTCAAATGTTTGACTAGTGAAATTTATCCTAGTAGGAGATCGAGATCTGCCTTTATTTTCTAAATGACTATACCCTTGTCCAAACAATATTTACTGAATGATTCTTCTTTTATCTAATGTATCTTTTATCTTACGGCAGTAACTGAATGTAAAACATAGTTTATAGGAAAAAAGTAAAGTTTAACCAAGACTGTCAGTGAATATATGCTTGGCTTAGTTTTTTCTTTTCTCCTGTTCTCTTTTTTTCTCTCCTTTCCACTTCTCTTCCCTCCCCTCTTCTCCCCTCTGCTTTTCTTGTCTTACTTTTTTCCAAGTTGTTAGACTTTATAAGTCCATATTTACATCAACGCTATCAACGTAGATTTATTGAGATGTGGTTAGATTAGTTTTTTGGGGGGATGGATAAGTTTTTCAATTTTGTTGCAAATTTTTAAATTTACAAGTTATATCATGCAACTTTATCTTGCATCTTTATTTTGTGTGGTGTGTTGCTTTTCAGACCCTCTGGGTGAAGCTGCTATAAATTGGTGGCAGAAAGACATGTACCACAATGTTCATGGCAGCTCTATTTACAATAGCCAGGACATGGAAGCAACCTAAGTATACATCAACAGATGAACGGATAAAGAAGATGTGGCACATATATACAATGGAATATTACTCAGCCATAAGAAGAAGCGAAATTGAGTTATTTGTAGTGAGATGGATGGACTTAGAGTCTGTCATACAGAGTGAAGTAAGTCAGAGAGAGAAAAACAAATACCATATGCTAACACATGTATATGGAATCTTAAGAAAAAAAAGGTTCTGAAGAACCTAGGGGCAGGACAGGGATAACGCCGCAGACAAAGAGAATGGACTTGAGAACACAGGGAGGGGGAAGGGTAAGCTGGGATGAAGTGAGAGAGTGGCATGGACCTATACACATTACCAAATGTAAAATAGATAGCTAGTAGGAAGCAGCTGCATAACACAGGGAGATCAGCTTAGTGCTTAGTGACCATCTAGAGGGGTGGGAGGGAGATGCAAGAGGGAGGAGATATGGGGATATTTGTATATGTATAGCTGATTCACTTTGGTACAAAGCAGAAACTAACACACCATTGTAAAGCAATTATAACCCAATAAAGATGTTAAAAAAAATTGGTGGCAGGAAATAGATAATTGGCCACTATGAGATAAGTTTCATTTAAGCAAGAACACTAGAAAAGGAGAACTAAATTTTAGCACCAGTCATTCATGATGTGACCTTCACTAAATAGCTAAACATCTTTGGCCTTCGGATTCCTCATTTTCATAACTGCTTGCTGTAAAGGATTTTGAGATCTCTCCAACTGTATGTAATATTAGTATTTAATCTTAAAATTTATTCTGACACAAACCCCATCTTACAGGGATGTTGTGAAGATCTAACAAGAAAAGATAAAAGTGAAAACACATTTTAATCTGTTTAATAATGCACAGGAATGTTAAAGCCCACTGGAGTAAATCTTATGTATATAGTCAGGTCCTTACAAGATATCTTTTTAGAGTTATTATATAACTGATTGATAATAAGTAACATTTGTATGTTCTCTTATTGAATAAGAGAGGTAGAGAAGATAAGTTGTTTTAAGCTCAAAAGTTGTCCATCGTCAACCCCAGTCAGTTCAGAGTTGCTGTAACCACCAGAGCATATGAGATTGTACCTTCATAGTTGATGCAGCCATTGGAGTCTTCTTGACCTGCCATCAGGGCTTCCACTTCTTCCTCTTTCATCTTTTCACCTGATGAAACAAAACTCTTTCTTCAAAAAGAAAACCAGAGAATATTTTCAAAATTCCACTGTAAGTGATGAGTTTTGGACTCCTGGAGACTATAACCTCTTGGAGGACAGAAACCAATCCCTTCCTGTTCTCTAGCCGGAAGGTTATCAATAAGCTGTTTTTGAATAAATGACTTAAATGCACACTATGCCTGCTCATCCAAACTCTATCCTGTAAGAACTACAATGCTGCACATTACTTACTCATTACCAATAATTTAAGTTATCATTTCCCCAAAACAAACTCATTGACATTGAGGCTAGTTGATATGGTCATTAACTTTTGACTATTCGTTTTCATTTTTCCCTTTGTAGTCTTTCCCCCTACTTATTTTGGTTATAACATGATTGCCGTAAGTCATGCTCTTTTCTATATATTCTGTCCTATTAAGTCCACTGAAATGAATATTTCTTACCTAGTGTAGCTAGTACATGACGAAGTTCAGCACCCATAACGGTGCCATTGCCTTCCTTGTCAAAGACACGCAGACCCTCAACAAAGTCTTCATAGGTGCCCTGGTCCTTGTTGTTGGAAATAGATTGCAACATGGGCAGAAATTGTTCGAACTCAATTTTCTTGGCATTCATCTCTGGAAGAAATTTCAATTTGGAGAGTTATTATCTATCATTAAATGCCATCTCTGAGTCACAAATTAAGCTTGAGAGTTCATTCTAGATCATCTGAAAAACTTCATACAGCTTAAATTTCAGTTGGTAAAGGACTGATGACAAAATGTTTGTAATAGATAATAGCATGAGCTCTGGAGTCCTAGTGCTTAAGCTTTTATCCCCAGCCCACCATTTACAAGTATGTGATCATGGGCAAGTTTCTTTTTTTTTTCAGTGAGGTCTTTATTTATTTATTTAATTTTTGGCTGCATTGGGTCTTCGGTTGCTGTGTATGGGCTTTCTTTATTTGCAGTGAGCGGGGGCTACTCTTCGTGCAGTATGTGGGCTCCTCATCCCGGTGGCTTCTCTTGTTGCAGAGCACAGGCTCTAGGCGTGGGGACTTCAGTAGCATCACGGGGGCTCAGTATTTGTGGCTCACGGGCTCTAGAGCGCAGGCTTAAGTTGTGGCACACTGGCTTAGTTGCTCCACAGCATGTGGGATCTTCCCGGACCCGGCCTCGAACCCATGTCCTGTGCATTGGCAGGAGGATTCTTAACCACTGCGCCACCAGGGAAGCCCCATGGGCAAGTTTCTTAACCTCTTTGTGCCTCAACTTTTTCATCTCTCAAAAGACATACCTTGTAGTGGTAGTGTGAGCATTAAATAAGAGAATACATGCAAAGTCTATTATAATATCTGGGACAAACTGAGTGCTTAATCAGTGTTAGCTACTGATTTTATTAGTATTGTCAATTTAATATTTTCTGTAAACACTAGGGAAGCAATATAGAAATATACTGATAACAAATCCATTAACATATAAATGTAGCAAAACCTAACTGAACTTTAATATATATTCCACTTTTGTCTGAGCTTTTGTAGAGCCTTCAATTTCTTTAAATTTTAAGTAATTTAGAAAAGAAGCCTGTGAGGAGAGTGTGTGTGTTAAATACTTTGCGATCTCCTGATTTCTCTGCAGTTTTAGAGGCCTGGAGATGATAAGAATTTTTTTAGTATCTTCTGACAAGATAACAGTATTCACAGCAAAAGTATAAAACAGACTATCCAGATGTGTACAATGGATAAAGTTATGTACCCCTAAAATCAAAATTCCCATTCACCAGTCTTTCCTTGTAGTGTAGAAATCTAATACATTGAGTTATATTAAGAAGATTAAATTTGAATGCTGAATAAATGAACATTTACCTAATAATTCCATTAAAGATGAATGTTTGATAAGTTAGAAAATGGCATTTAAAAATGAATTTGGCTTATTACCCTCCTTTATCTCATGCTCCCAGCTACTTTTTGCATGATTTACTTGGACATTTTCCTCCAAAAAAAATGAAGTTTGAGGAAAATTCCTGCAGACTGATTTAGAGGTACTTTTTTTTTTTTTAAATGGAAATGCATTTCTTTTATTTATTTATTTATTTTACTTTACTTTTGGTTGTGTTGGGTCTTCGTTTCTGTGCGAGGGCTTTCTCTAGTTGTGGCAGGTGGGGGCCTCTCACTATCACGGCCTCTCTTGTTGCGGAGCACAAGCTCCAGACGCGCAGGCTCAGTAGTTGTGGCTCATGAGCCTAGTTGCTATGCGGCATGTGGGATCTTCCCAGACCAGGGCTCGAACCCATGTCCCCTGCATTAGCAGGCAGATTCTCAACCACTGCACCACCAGGGAAGCCCTAGAGGTAGGTTTTTTTGAAATCAAAATTTTTTTCTTTTGTAATAAAGGAAAATGGTCTTTTCTGGAAAAAAAAAAAGATTATTTGCCTTCCCCTCCTTATTTTCCTTATGGCAAAGATAAATAGCCCAAATATCTACTTGAAAAAAACTTCAGTTTTGTCTCCTTTTTTTTGTTGTTCAGAATGGTATTTTTCAATAGACTGTTACACTTGCCATGAATCATGGGATTGGAAAAAATGTCCTTGTTCCAGACTAATGACTGGATTACTGTATCCAGCAATGACTTCTTCAATTTTGCCTCTTATGTATCTCACTGACTTTTGCCTTAGGATTTACCTTGGGGGACTGAATGCAGATTTTTGGCTTAGGTTTTTAAGTCTTTTTACAGTTCTTGGAAGCAGAAAATAGTTTTATTAAGGTGTCAGTTGTGTGTTCTTAAATTAGAAAGCTGAGTTTCCTTTAAGATGGTTTTTTTTTTTTTGGCCGCACCCCCTGGCAGGCATGTGGGATCTTAGTTCCCCGACCAGGGATCGAATCCATGTCCCCTGCATGGGAAACATGCAGTCTTAACCACTGGACCACCAGGGAAGTACTGTAGGGTATGTTTAGATAACATGGTTATAATGATGATGTTAGCATTAGATATCATTTCCTTTCATTAACATGAAATTATATCATGCTTACAAATTCTCAAAGGAAGGTTAACTTGTTTTATGAGGGTAAAAACTAAGACTCTAGATGGCCAAGAGGCACACTTACCATAAAAAGTAAGTTAAACCCTATTCTATGGAACTTATTTCTCTATAATTCTATCTCTCTTACATACACACACACACACACACACACACACACACACACACACACACACACTTCCCAACTTCTTGGAAAAACATGTGTTTACCTTCATTGCTGGGGTTTCCCAGAACCATCTTGACCTCTGCATTGGTGGGATTTGTGCCCAGAGCCCGAAGGACATCACCAACCTGGTTTAAGGTGATCTTGCTATCGCCTGTTCTGTCATATAGGAGAAATGCCTCCTTGAATTCTGAAAGAAGCAAGAAACATTAGGATGCTTTTTTTCTACTTCAGACCTATAAATTAATCCAAACTTCATCAGGGATCCAGTTCAAACTCTCCTCTACTTTACAGCTTTTGCCAGTCACTTAAGTTTTTATCTTTGAACTCTCCCTTTTCTAAGCTCAACTGACAACTCCCTTTGGACATTTCTTTTTGGGTCTATTTTAAAGCAGGATTTCCAATTTCAAGTCATGTGTTGTTATTCATCAGATATGGAAATTGAAACTCCTAGTCATATTTATTCATATCTCCTTCATCTACCTTGGACACAGGACTGGGTTAAGAAATACTGAGGCTTTGAGAAATCTCAAGAATTCCTCATAAAATCCCTCATATAATTAACAACGTTAATAAAATTTCAAGAAAACAAATTTTCAATCAGGGTTGTGTCATGTGAGGTTAAACCAAACTTCTTAACTTATACAGAAAAACCTGCTCTTGAGGTACAAATTTCCTAGGCTCTTCTCTTAACTAGTTTTCTTCAGGAGTAACTTCATTTTTCAGGAAATAAAAGTAGAAAGATGAGGCCAGTTTCTAAATTCTACAGTGTCATTTAACCACTTCAGTGTATGACTAATAGGCTCCTAGTGTAACTGATTCTGAAGGAGACTTACTTGTTTGAATCTATTGCTATGGTGATCACTTTAAACTTTATTCTTTTTTCATATAATAACGTATGATAACATGTTGCTGTATTAGCTTTAGAATGTAAGTACACGTTTTAAATTAAAATTTTATGGAGATAAGTATAGATTCACATGCAATTTTAAGAAAAAATACAAAGAGATCTCTTAAATACTCTGTCTAGTTTCTCCCAATAGTACCATTTTACAAAATTATAGTACACTATCACAACCAGAATATTTACATTGATAGACTCCACCTATTTTACTCAGATTTCCCTAGTTTTACTTGTATTCATGTGTGTATGCAAGCACATATTTTAAAAGTGTTGTCTATTTTTATCACAATCACTCTATTGTTTACTTTCCCTAAATTTTGTCATTCTCCTTTGATAGAATTGATTTTGCCTTTCAGGATTACGTTAACAAAGAATTAAGAAGTATGCACCAAAAAGACAGAAAGAAATGCTACTATGGATTTAGGGGCAAGTAAAGACATTTTATTTGAACTTTTAAAACTTAACTAAATTAAATTTTCTGGAGAACCTAAAAGTACTGATGGCAACTTGTTGGAGTTAATACCAATAATACTCAAAAACTCATTTGTGAATGAACTGGTAGTGGTGAAACATTCTTTTTGGTCCATTAGTGGTCTCAGATCAAGAGATGCTATCTAGATAGATTACGCAGCAAAACATTCTGTTTAACTATCCCTTCATCCCCTAGTCTAAGATTGCACCTGACATTATGTTAACAATCAGCTATAGATCATGTTATCATTCTTTGCTGAAATTTCCGCCTCGAATTCTATGCAAATTGACGTCACAGATCATTTCCCCAACCTAAAAGACATGTGGCAGGCACTGTGGGGTCATTAGTCAAATATTATATTTTATCTTTCTACGGGACATGTGAAACTGAACTATTCTTATTACTGGCTCCAGGTTTTCATGCAGATTGCTCAGAGGGCTCACTATTAACCCTGGTCAGATGTTGATATAGAAATAGGGTTTTATGAGCTGTAATAGAATCTCTCTGACATGAACCCTTTTCTTCATTTAAAGACCAAGGCCAGAAAAATATTGCTCTTCCTACACCAGATTTTTAAGGCATAGTTATTCTCTTGAAGAGTCTAAAACACGGGTTAGCAAATGACTGCCTATGGGCTGGCCGCCTGTTTTTGTAAGTAAAGTTTGATTGGAATACAGACAAGCCCATACATTTATGTATTGTCTATGGCTGTTTTCATACCTCAGTGACAGAACTGAGTTGTTTTTACAGAGACTGTTCTGCCAACAAAGCCTAACATATTTACTATTTAGCTCTCTAAGAAAAAACTTGCCAGCCCCTAGTGTAGAACAACACTGTTCTAGGGCTTTTTGTGATGATTGACATGTTCTGTATCTGGGCTGCCCCAAAGAGTAGTAGTTACCTACCACCTGTGGCTCTTGAGCACTAAAATATGACTAGTGCAAAGGAGAAAGTAGACTTTTAAATGCATTTATTTTTACTTAATTACAGGTTAAATTTAAATAGCCACATGTGGCTAGTGGCAACTCTACTGGACAGCACAGGACTTCCACCTTTAGAATGCTATAATTTTTTAGTGTTTTTTTCTTTACCCCAAACTTGTGATACATTCAAGTAGAGCAGCCATGAGAAAAACTCTAATCATTGAAGAAGGAAGCAAACAAAGATGTCTTTATTTATTTCTTAAAATGTAATATTTCCTTTTAATTTAAAATGCTTACATTTGTTTTCCTGGCACAGGAGAAACCCAGTCCACCACACTGATGTTTACTGAACCTCTAATATCTAAAACCTATTTTACATATGGAGTAATATGGTTAATGTTCAACACCAAGTCCTCTGTCTCTGAAAGGGTTTTTAAGTCTTCTGTTGCTTGGTTTTACCATAGTTTGGCAGTCATAGTGACACATAAATTAGATATTTGAGAGGACTGGGGTACAGTAGCAGATAATGTAGCAGCATCATTAGTTAAAATACATTAAAAATCAAACAAATTAGAGTAGAATTACCAACTGTTTTCAATAAGTAAAATTAGTCCTTTGTAGTATAATTTCAAATGATCATGGGTTCTGAGTCATCAGATCATCTAATTTGTCTACATGAAGGCATTAACCATGATGTAGATATATATAAGTCTGTACTATAGCAAATATCCTTTTTTTCTTAACTGATTTCCAAACATGAGATATTCCAGACAATGAAACAGGCTAAAAAATGTTGAATCCTTTAGATAGAGAACTGAGTATAATTATAATTTTACACCTATGAGTATTATCACAATTATTTATATATTATAAATCATAACATATATACATACTTATCATTGTGACCAATATCCAATTTATACAATATTGTATAACTGAAATTTTCTTCCATCCCTTCTGTAGATGTATTTTTGTCTCAATTTATTTAAATATGTGACTCTTTCACTTCATAAAACATTCTGCCCTACACTTTCCAGTGAAACAACAAGAGTCTTAGGGTCACAGGATCTCTTGGATCCAAAGACCTGAAGGAGAAAAAGTGGAAGTCTTAGGGAAACTATTTATATTCTTTTGACTCTCCAGAATTTGAAGTCTTCTAGTTAGAAACTGTTTCTATGAAATAAATTTCTAATTAATTTAAAGTAATATTAGATTTTGACCCTATCATTAATTCTTTGGATCTTTGAGTCAGTCTCATCACCTCTCTGGGAGCCTGTCCTGTACCTCTAAATATGGACCAGGAGATGGCTAAGGCTGCTTCCACAGTTTTTTGATAAATAATTTTCCCCTCTTTTTCTCTGAATGCACATTTTTTCTATATCCACTTCACCTGCTATTTCTCTCAACTCACTGTGGTGCCCACTGAAATTATGTGTATTTGGTAATTGGGCAGTTTTAGAATCAATTTTGTTTTCTAAATTGAATAATTTAGACCTGCCAAATCGCCCTGTAGGGATTTGATTAACAAATTAGCCATCCAAAATCCACATAGTTTTGGGGGGTATATGTATGGTATTACCTACTGTATCAAATTGGTTCTACTTAGAAATCAGTGAATACAAGAAATTATTTTATGGTGTTTAGCTTTTGTTTGCCTAAACTTTTGATTACTGATTATACGTGAAGGTTCATGTTGAGAGAATTTATATTTAGAGTGATTGAGAGCATTTATATTTAGAGTGACAACATCAGTGGGGATAATTAGAAAGAGCTAATCTCATCTCAAGAGAGTTGGTTTTCTCACATGCCATATTTATGAGTGTGCACATATTATATCGTTTAAACTTACCATCCTGTTGTTGCTTAGAGAACTCGATCTGTTAGAAAGAAATTAACCACAAAGAATATTTTAACCAAACAGAAATGTCCTGATTTTTAAATGTATCCAAGCTCATTCCCTGAGTGATCTTCAAAGTAAGCTGAAAAAGTATGCCTACTTTTCAGAGTTCAGGCATAGCTTGGATACTAAGAGGTTGAGCCATGCAGTAACATGTCTTGGAGGTGAGTGATATTTCAGAGACTAAGAAGTGCTCTGCCTACCTCTGGAATAGAGAAGCTCAATTCACTTACCAGCAATCTGGTCAGCGCTGAAGGACTGCAATGGCGAGAGAGGAAGCAAGAAAGAAACAACTAGTACTCTTTCAAATGCGTTGACAGAAGAGAGTGCTCTCTGCTCTGAGATTTTTAGGAAGCTATGTAGGTGTCATAGAATAAGAAGGTTGCCTTAGGATACTTTTGAATCTAGGAAAAATAAAAAGCTATTGCAAAAGATAGTTAGGGAACATCTTTCTGTATCTTAATCCATGAGTCAATGATTTAACAAATGCTAAATCAAATTCTTTCTGGAATAATATAATAACCTACAGTGTATTTAACATATGTCTAATACAGACACACTGCATTAAAAAGGTCACTTGAAGTCTTTCTTCTATTTAACCAGTATATTTTTACCCAATGCATGGAAAGTAGTTTATTTAATTTTAGTTATCAGCATCATTGGATTTTTTTAAGGTATAGTATTTTGCTATAGTTGCAGGTTTTTCCCTAAATTTAGATATAATAAACCTTATGTGATATAGAAAGTTGGTGAAGCATAAAGTACTGTTTTGGGGAGTAAGGCATATTTTTCCAGTTGGCATAATACCTTGAATTAATCTATCCTATCCTCAACCCACCTTAATAAAAACCAAAAGTAGATTCTACACACATACTGAATATGTTCTCTCCTCAATTTTATTCCTATCTACTGTCTATATCTGTCTATAAATTACAAGTAGTTTTCTCACAGGACCCACCATGATGGAGCTTCTGGGCTGCAAACAGCGTCGAAGCTGAAGAGTGAGTTGAGGGCTGCTCCAATCCCTGAGTGGGGGCCTCCCTTGCCGAGGCTGCCTTTTATTTCTGGAGAAGCTGTGACCTCACAGCTAGCATCAGGTTTCAGAGAGAAGTAGCCACTCCCCTTGGAGAGTTTTTTAGCTTTCTTAGGGCAAAGGGAAAGAGGGATTTGTACCCTGAGGTCTATTTATAGGAAATCAGAACCTAAGAGTGGACAGCCATGGTGACCAATGCCTATCAGTACTTTTATGGTCTTTATCCCTGAGATGTTTTCTTGAGCGTCTTCCTCTAAGAAGCTTCTTATTTGACTACAGCTGATCCCTCCTCTTGGTGAATTATGGACTTTGCAAACTTCAAGTCAGCAGTTTTGGTATAAATGGAACTTTCTGGATGGGACTGGTTTGGGGTTTCAAATGGCAACTGCTATAGAAGGAACACTCTCTGCAGCTCTGTCCCTTGTGGTAAAGTTCAGAGGACTTGAAAGGGGTACATACATTTTGTGTGTTTATTGAGTCTACCCAAGTGAAAATCTGGTCAGTTTGTGAAATCTCCAGTTAAAGACCACTCTTTGTACATTGTATTCTCAGGAGTATAGAGTTTATCTAAGCCAAGAATGGTTTTAATCTCCATTTTCAGCACTCTCCCTCAGTTTTCTTATATTAGGGCTGGGTATTTGCTTCCCTACCTGTTATCTTTATGGTGGCTGACTAGTCACACTTTTTGAATTTATGAAGTTCTTCTAGGAGGGAAAGCTGATGGACCATTTTGTGTTCTTTTTCTCTCATTCTGTACATGTTCTTTTAAAATTTAAAAATGTTGCTTATGTTCTTACCAGAATGTGCTGATTCCCTTTCTGCCATGTCAAACACTTTATGACTCAGTCACCAGACTGAGAACCGAAAGAATACAAAGCAGGTGTTGTGAAATGCAAAGTTGTACTTTAGAATTTTAAAGGTATCCACGGGATTGGCTGATAGTAAGTTTTCATGACAGCTTACCTGAAAATAGGGGACAACTCCCTTCCTAGAATGGTACTGAGAAGAGACCACTCTAGTCAGCACTAAAGTTCAGACATGTTTATCAGTTTTCTACATATTTAAAGCAGCTCAAAGGCATAAAGAATGTTAGAGATAAATTCTAATTTAAGTACTGTTTCAGCAACTATTTTTAAGGGAATGGTCACAAAAAGCGTAATCTCCCTCTGCTAGACAGATGTATACTTTGCAGCTTTTCCCCAAGCCATTTGGAAAGAAATCAACATTTAAATGCATACCATTTTTTTTGTCCAAAGTTTATAAGTAGTGAAAAAGATCTCATGGAGTCTGAGTCCCAAAATTAGTATTGAAAATATAACTTAAAAAATATTAGTAGCCAGGTAAACATATCTTCATGAATAGATTGACATTTTGAGAGGTTGTTGGGAAATGGAAGTTAATAGAAAAAATTTAAATCCTTTGAATCATTAGGGAAAATGAAAGGGAGGGACAAAGGTAGAAATTTGTCACCTTTGATAGTTGTGTAATTTGGAGTCTCATGATTTCTGATGCAAAAATTAAAGCCATTAGAGCAGACCATGTTTCTTTGTGCTTTACTCTTGTATTTAGGTATTGTGTCATTAAATTTGAATTGCCCTATGATCAATATTGAGCACTAGCATATATGTTTGGTAGAATTAATAATTATAGATAATACAAAACAAACTCATCAAAGTTGTCTTACATAATGCCCATCCCATCATATAACCTACATAATGCTCATTTTCACTTTTTTTCAGATGGAAAAATGTGTCCTTGAATACATATAAAATACAATCAATTTGTGTCAAATCTGTCAAGTAAACTGGAAAGTCATTTTAATAGCTGTATTTATGTTATAAATAAGCTATTCATAACCACTTGCCTGTTATGTAAAGGTTTATTATTTATTAAAATAGAATGGAGGCAGTTAAACTGTTTCACTCTAGTTTTTTTCTGTATCTTTATCACATAGAGAATGAGAGTGTAGATTTTTTTGTGCTTACTGAGGATCAAAGTAAACATTTAAGCAAGCTATTGACTGGTAGAGAAGGCTACAGTTTAGTCTAGTCTAGAGAATAAACTATAGTTTAAAAGTTAGAAGACCTAGATATTGTGCCCATAGAAAAAGTGGGAGATGCTAATTCTTCTCTGGTACACTTTTAAAAATGGCCAAAACATTCTCTTGTATCTCTTCCTGGGTCTTATAATGATGAAGTAATCAACACTTTGAAGAAAGGCGTGATATGAATACAAAATGTCAGCTGATTTTGGACTCAGTTTGCTATGTCATCATTTGGTTTGTTTTGAAAATTAGATTTAAGTCTCTTCTATCTGGAATGTTCTCCTGTCAATTCTGCTTCTTAGAAATTAACTATCCTTCAAAGCCCTTGAAAGAACCTTTTCCTAGCTCCTTTCTGCCACTGAAATATGTTTTAACCTTCCTGACTGTAAACTTTTGGCTGTTACCGGAGACCATTTCCCTTGGTCCATGATGTGAACCCAAGTGTGAGCCTCTCCCTCCTGGAATGCTACCCCTGCCTTATACTTAGATTGTATCCCCCCATAACTCTATAAAATACCTTGTCTATATTATATGCTCAACAGAATTTTAATTAAATCAAAATCTTTAGAACAGATGTATAGTAAGTTCCTCCTTCAAACAAGTCTCCTCCTCTAGGATATTATCTTTTTAAAAATTTTTTATTTTATTTTTTTCTGAAGATTTATTTTTAAAAATTTTATTTATTTATTTATTTAACATCTTTATTGGAGTATAATTGCTTTACAATGGTATGTTAGTTTCTGCTGTATAACAAAGTGAATCAGCTGTACATATACATATATCCCCATATCCCCTCCCTCTTGCATCTCATCTCCCTCCCACCCTCCCTATCCCACCCCTCTAGGTGATCACAAAGCACTGAGCTGATCTCCCTGTGCCATGAGGCTGCTTCCCACTAGCTATCTGTTTTACATTTGGTGGTGTATATATGTCCATGTCACTCTCTCACTTTGTCCCAGCTTACCCTTCCCCCTCCCTGTGTCCTCAAGTCCATTCTCTACTTCTGCGTCTTTATTCCAGTCCTGCCCCTAGGTTCTTCAGAACCAATTTTTTCTTTCTTTCTTTTTTTTTTTTTTAGATTCCATATATATGTGTTAGCATACGATATTTGTTTTTATCTTTCTGACTTACTTTACTCTGTATGACAGACTCTAAGTCCATAGGATATTATCTTCCTTGAGAGAACAGACCTTGTCAGTTCCTTCAAAGAGCTTACATTCTAGAGTAGGGGCACACATTCTCCTTTGGTGCTGTATCTCCAGCACCTAGAACTGCCATGCATATAGTAGGCATGCTCATTTTAAGTTATTGATATATATGCCTTTATATTTCCAGAATCTTTCCTTAGATTTTATATAAATGTTATGATCAGGACTCCTAATTTGCCAGCCCCCAATTTGTTTTTTTAAAGGGTGTTTCCATTTTAGCCTAAATACTTATCTTAAACTGTTGGTAAAATAACTACCTTCCACATTTTTATCATTTATGTACTATTTAGTATTGGATTTAGGTTAGTAGTAGTCAACAAGGTACTGGTACTAAAAAAGATTTTTATTGCAATGTTTTCAGATTATTTTTCACTTTGTGAAGTATTTTTCTAATAGTAGTAATCATGAGGTTTGGTTAACTGATTAAAGACAAGATAAAATTTCTGGTATATAGAAGGAATTGATTTATAGAAAAATATTAAAATGCATTTAATCAAACAGGCTCTGGAATTGATGTATCTTAAGATTTAGTATAACAAGAAGAGCTATAATTAAAGACAGTCTGGAAGACATGTGATGTTGAATACTGAGGGCTAATGCCCTAGGAAGGAACATAGACTACAGTCTTTAAAGAACTTCATCGTCACTGCTAGATATTACAATAGGGCTAATGACTGGTGAGGCTAAGTAAAGACCTTAATCTAACCAGGGCCAGTTTTCAGTCAAGAAAACATTGCTGCATGTTCTTTGATTTAATGCCTGGCAGGGAGAACAAAGACCTGGATGTATGCAAACCCTAACAGAAACTTAATAATTTTCACTTCAACCTTAAAGTTATGAGGAATCATTGTAAAAGGCTGGCAGAAGTACTATTTTGGAACTCTGAGAGTTTTGTGCTTCAGAGCAATTCACTTAATTTAAAGGAAATAGATATTTTTAATTGCATTTTTTAATTTCAACAAAGGATATACTTAGGCTGGTGACTCTAATATGGTATAAAAAGGAGAAATTAAGATCAGTGACAATACAGTAGCAGCCCAGGTTGTCTAATATAAGAGAGAATAGATGGTTATATTGGATAAACTGATCTGAATAGAAGAGGAAATGAGTAATTCTGTGCTTAGGATGCCTAGACTGTCAACTGAATTCAGTCACATTAGAGCAAAGGCTGAATTATCAAAATAATACAATTTAGACCTACAGGAATTAACAAGGAGGTTTAAGTGAATTTTAATAAAAATGTAAAAATGTGACCAAAGTCTGTACTACTTTGGATTTCTCATCAGCTTTCCCGTGAGAGTTGCACCTGCTCCACTTTGTGCATTTGTTTGTATGCAATTTAAGTAAAAAATCCAAGCTGTGTTTACGTTCCTTCCTTCCTCTTTTTATTTTTAAAATAAAAGCATTTGTGAAAAATGCTTTGAAAAATGCTTTGTGTATGTGTTTTAAGAAATCATAAGTATCTGCTTTTTCCTCCGTATCTGGAATAGAAGTTCTGTTTGTGACAACAGGGATATATGAATATTGATGTTACTCTTTTGGAGATTTCAGGTCTTTGATATGGTGGAAAGAGACTTAGATGGGGATTGAGGTATTCAGAAGTTTGTTCTGGCTCTCCTGTAACAAATCATGTGTCTTTTGATTAAATAACTTCTTTTATCTGGGTTATAGCTTCCTCAAATATGGAATATTAAACTGCATGATTTCTATGGTTGCTTATGGTTCTATAATTTTGTGAGTTTTCCATCCTTTTGTCAATAGTATCTATAGCAACTCACTTTTTTTTTAATGGAAAAAGGCAAGCTGCCTAAAAATTTGGTAAATGATATTATTTTGAAGTAGTTTAGATAAAGAGGAGTTAAGCAAAATAAAATTTCATAACACTGTGTTCAGATGAGTATTTTATATCTCACTTATATCAGGAGATGGTATATCATTGGGTACTTACTAGGTACAAAGAACTTCACTTGCTACAGTGGAAGGAAGAAGATAAAGTTGAATAAGATGTGGTTTTATCTTTAGGAAAAATTTTATCTTTAGGAAAAAAAATTTTTCCTAAAGATAAAAAAAATTTTATCTTTAGGAAAAATTTTTCAAAAATTAAAAATTATTAATTTATGATCAGAATAACAAAGA
Organism: Kogia breviceps; assembly: GCF_026419965.1. Taxonomy (NCBI): domain Eukaryota; kingdom Metazoa; phylum Chordata; class Mammalia; order Artiodactyla; family Physeteridae; genus Kogia; species Kogia breviceps. Next base: position 175,538,750 of record NC_081311.1, read on the forward strand.
TTTATCATCCATATAATTTACATTTTAGCCAGTATAACTGAAGCCACTACTACTAGTATATTGCAAGTTTTGCCCTCCAGGTTCTGACTTGCGGGGAGAAACAAACCGTGGAAGTTGATGCAGAAACAAACTACGGAAGATCTTATTTTCATAAAAAAAGTATTCCAGTATGAAGAGAAGCAGAAGAAAGTGTAGTATCAGCAGACTAAATATAATCCTTTCCACAATCATGAGTCAGATGATGCTTAATGCCGGGTAATTATGGAAAGGCTTCTAAAGACAACTTGCCAGGGGGTTCATTTGCAGCCCTGAAATGTCGAGAGGCTAAATTTGGCACTGTCACTTTGTGGTCTCCTTGTCTTGCACAAATTTCATTATCTTTAAAAATTAAAAGTGCTATTCACTATTAATTGGTGAACATACCTATTCCTTTCCAAACTGCCTTTAACTTTGCAAAGACATTATCCAGTTACATATTACTTAAAATATAATTTTAGGCAGAGTTACAGAATGCCCTTTAATATCTTCCCACTCCACTCCACCTGTTCTCTTCTTTTACAGAGTAGATGTTTCAAAGTGGAAACTTGTTACTGATACCTAGTGATAATCTCACATAAATTTTGGTTTGTTTCTGAGGTTATAATCATGCCACAAATGGATGAATATCACAATTGGTTGACATTTTAGTTGTATTAAAAATTAGTCTGTATGAAAAGGCCAGAGTAAAAGAAGATAAACTCTTAAAATTATATAAAGCAAACTTAGAAATAACTTATGTCTTCACTTATTCCTTCTAATTAGAAATTGACTATATGTCTTCTATTCCTATTTCTTTTCCTCAGATTAGTTAAGATTTAATCATTATACACGTGGCATTATATTTCTATATATGACTCCGAAGAATATTTGTTGAGATTTCCAGTTTAAATCATGCTACTTATTTGTAAACAAAATAGAAACCCATCCCATTCTTAGAATATTAACCTGATGGAGAAATTTGGAGGTTATGTTTGAAATATGTGTATGTTTAATTAAACAAAAGCAAAATTATTTTAAAATACAATAAGTTTCACTACATTTAACAATATTAAAAAATACTTTGGTATAGTTTTTTTCCAGCTTTAGTGAGATATAATTTACATATAATATTGTATAAGTTTAAGGTGTACAACATGATGATTTAACACGTGATAATTTTGATATGTGAAATGATTACCACAATAAGGTTAGTTGGTTAATATAACCATCATACTACGCAGTTATCTTTTTTTTTTTGTGGTGAAAACTTTTAAAATTTATTCTCTTAGCAACTTTCAAGTATACAATATGGTACTGTTAACTATAGTCACTATGTTGTATTTAAGATCCCAGAACTTATTAATCTTATAACTGCAAGTTTGTACCCTCCGTTCACCTTCACTCTTTTCTCCCATCCCCACCCGACCCTAGCAACTACCAATCTACTCTCATAATGCATTTTTAACATCCATATTCCACTTACAACTTTTTACAGGAAGCTGGAGCAAAGTGACTGGTTTAGTTTCCTAAGCTGTCAGCAACAGGTTGCTAAGATAGGGGAAAGCTGAGAAAAACAAAACAGTAATGAACTGCCAAGGTCAAAAGTCTTGATGAACTAGCTCTGATGTGTGCCTCTCACCCCCTCTTCTGGCTACTGAAGGGCTGTGAAGGGCAATATGAGAATCACCCTTATATTGACCACTCTTAACCTCATATCCTTAAGACCGAAAAAGTTCCTTTTCACATTCTTGAAAACAGCAACTTCCCCTTTATAAACAGGAGGTAGTTTAGGATATGGTTAACACAGTTGACTCTGGATTTGGCCTACTAGGTTATATCCTAGCTCTATCACATACTTGTTATTTGATCATGGGCTGACATTGAACCTCATTTAGGCTCAGTTTCTTTTCTTGCAAAATGAGGCTAAAAACAACCTTAGTGTAATGTTTTGTGGATTAAATAAGATAATAAGGCACAGAGTAAATTTATAATAAATATTGGTTATTATAGTACAAAAAACTTTATAATTTTCAAAGCCTTTCATGAGCCGTGACCTCATTTGATTTTTCCAAGAATCCTTCTAAGTAGGACTGGGTTTGTATTAGCTTTGTTAGAGATGAGAAAAAATAATTTATAGATTAACACAAAAAGGCCTATACCTGGACAAGAACAAGTCAGGTGTTGCAATGAATACATAATATTTGCCTCCACTGAATACTCATCAGTAAGTAGATGTATTTATTTGGAATACTATATTTCCACCTTATTAACTGAGAGTTTAAATCTTCCCAAGCATATGGTCAGTTGTTGCTATGAGATTTGTTATTTGATGAGTTTCTGTCAATGCATTCTGTACCTTTATGACTTTTTGTAGTGTCGCCCGCAGTACCTGGTCAGGGATGACCTGATTGGTGAATTCAACGAGAATTAAAATTTAAGCAGCACAATGACAGACATGATTCAAAGTCCCATCACCTCAGAGCAATCCTGACATATCAGCTAAGGCATGCATCATGCAAAAATTTTGCTTAAACATTGAAGATCTTTTAAAATCTAGGCACATGGTCATCTCATACTTATTTACTTTTGTTATTTCATTTGGTTGCAGTTTTGGGCAACAGGTGTTAATTCTTGTGTTTGTACTTGAAACTAAACTTATGGTGGGTTTTACTTCCCACACTTGGCGATTCTGTCAGGCAGTGTTCTTTAGTCTGGGCATTGTTGCTGGAAGTATCAGCTCTCTGAAAGCAAAGAGTGCTTAGAACCACCCAGGACAGTAGCTTTAATGTTCAGATATCAGCAATATTTGTGTTTTTGGAAAGGATATTCATAGAAAATCCATGGGGCTAGGACATCAGGTAAGCATTCCCTCAGAAAATATAAAAGGTTTTATGTCAGAACAACCAAAGAAATGTTCTAAAGAAATAACCAATAAAGCAGGAAATCAGGTTGGAAAACACATTTAAGGAATTGATAAAACTCATTCATATTGTTCAGAGTTTATGCAGAGTCAAATATATGGCTAGTAACATAGTATATTATAATATGGAACATAGATATTAACTGGGATAGTATTGAGGGATTAAATACTATGATTGTAATGACTATAATACTACTCTAAAATAGTTCCACTTAAACTTCAGCCCTACTCAAAGTGTAAAGAACAGCTAGATTTCTAATCTTATATGATTTATGAAAGAAAGTGTAAAATCCAATTAAGTTTTGTTCTTTATCGAGTTTTCAGAAAGTTAATGAACACATAACAGCTCGATTAATTTCTTTAAAGTTCATTTTCTCTGCTTGAAAAAAGTTTATAACTTATATGAGGTAATATATCTAGAAATATCATTACATGATTAAAAGCATAGTATGAAATGTTTTAATGCACATTTTAATTAGTCTTATTGGGATGAAATTAGATTTTATAAAGTTCTCAAGTTGCTTCACATTCTTTGGCTATGTTATAATATCTATAAATATGCACTGCTTTCATATTGTTGAATGCATATCATTAAAGCCATTTAAATTCTTTTGCAAAAATATGCTTCAATTCTTTTCTTTGTTCTCTTTCCATTAGGAACGGGCTCTCTGAATGAAAGATAATCTGTTTCTTCTAGATTCATTTAACTTCTCCTTTTTTGGTTTGTGTTCCTTATCAACATCCATCACATCTTTCATTCTACAATGAAATAGTGAAGATGGAGCATATCCCATCTTTACAGAGACTCTCTTAGGAGTATTCCCTTCTTTTGCTTAGCTGTACTAGTTCACACTAGCATTAATTCAAGATATAGATGAAAGGATAAACCAGTTTCAAGATACAGAAAAGCATCACTTTTCTGCTATGAAGAAGCAATCAGTTTATTTTTTGGATTTAAAAAGTGATTTTTTGTCTTTTCTTGGAGACTTCTTACCTGCCAAACTAAATTTTTATTTATTTACTTATTCTTACTCTGTTCCTTGGGGAAGAAAATTAATGCCTCTTTTCATTAGTGGGATACTTCTTTTTCTCCTTAAGAAGGCACTTTTTTTCCTTTCCAAATTCTTGTAGTCCCAGATACAAAGGGATGATATTGTCTTATAAATCACAGTAAATATAAAGAGGAATAGCTTTGACACTGATTCATATCTCTAGTGTTAATGGAAAATGGGGAGTCAAAGAATAGAGGCAATTGGAATTATTGCAGTGGCTATAATCATGCTTATTGTATAATGTAGTCAGTGTGCATCTATAAGATATATGAACTAGTGTTGCTGGAGATGAAAAATTTGATTTCCTCATAATGAACTGTATGTATGCAGTCCTCAAGACAGAAAAACATTTACTGGAAGATATGACATTCATTTTTTTCTCCTAAGTGGATATAAATTAAGAATAGTTCCTGGGGCTTCCCTGATGGCACAGTGGTTGAGAGTCCACCTGCCGAGGCAGGGACACAGGTTCGTGACCCAGTCCGGGAAGATCCCACATGCTGAGGAGTGGCTAGGCCTGTGAGCCATGGCCACTGAGCCTGCGCGTCTGGAGCCTGTGCTCCGCAACGGGAGAGAGGCCACAACAGTGAGAGAGGCCCGCATACTGCAAAAAAAAAAAAAAAAAAAAAGTTCCTGACCAATATTAGATTCTACGACCAACTATTTTCCAAATATGACTTTAATTACCTACTAACTCAAGAGAAAATGTCTGTGATGGTCTACTTCTACGCTGAAACATAAAAATGCTATAAAAATTTTGAATATATTTACTTAATATCATCATATACATCTAAGGGTGATCTGATTCAATATTTATGTCAGGAATATTTTTAAGAATCTATAGTTATACTAAAATAGTCAATGAATTATTTATTTATAGGTTAGCTTGGCTGTTGCAAGTAAACAGCATATTAAATGTCAGCAAGTATTAAGTTAGCAAAATTCAGATTTATTAAGCACAGAACTATTGGCTTAAGTGAAATGATCACCTCCTAGGCACTTTCGCCCCCTAGTTTTCCATATAAAGCACGGTTCCCTAGATGAAGATTTTCAGACTGTCATTCGGACCAGTCACAGCCCAATGAATGAGGAGACAGTGCACATTTGACGGGTCACATTGCCAAGAGGAAACAGGCACATCCATAGCGTCATTCTTCCAAAAGCAGATAATCTTTTGGCAGTGGAGCACTTTGATCACAGCAAAGTGTTGACATGAAAATCAATCACATTCTCTTTAGTTCAAGATCAGTATGCAAGAGCTCAAAGACATAAGCTCAAAGACATATAACTAACAAGTTTTACAATATTTGGGGGGGGGTTAGTTTCATTTAGAAGCAACTCACATTCTGAATTAAATAATGTATATATAAATAAACAAGATGACAGTTATAGTCACTGAAACACTTGAGTGCGTAGTTGTCTGCACTGGGATGTCATTTAGTGTGGTATCAAATTTTGTCAAGCAAAGCTGGAGGGGGAATTGAATTGCAAAAATCTCTTTTTCAGATGAAATAAAGCAGCTGTCAAATAAATACATCTCGGACAACTGGGTCATCAGCTGTTATTAAACTTTTGGAAACAAGTAGGGACTAAAACTTTCCTTTTGATGTAGCTTTAAGGAAGAGATCCAGTTTCCATAGAGATTTTATTTAAAAAAAAAAAAAGAAACCACTGGTTTAAATGTTTGTAAAATGTATACATTTTGCACTTTGACAATTTAGGGAAAAAAGGAAACAGAAAACAAAAAGTAGAGCAAATACAGGTTCCAAATATAATACCATACTCATAATAATTTTAGTGAGATTATATGCTACAGTTTATTTACTTTTTAAATCAAGATTCTCTTCTACCCACATCCACCAGTTTGCTTAGTAATTCCATTCCTCTCAATGAAAAATATGCCCCTCTGAAAGTTCCTAGTATTCCCTACTGTTGAAAGATGTTTCAGTGACCAAACAGTTCACCCTTTTCATTACCTTAATGGCAGAGAGGTCAATCTTTGCTTCTTTGGGTGGGGCAGGTGCAGGTGCAGGTTCAGGTGCCGGGGCAGGGGCAGGGGCAGGGGCTGGGGCAGCAGCGGCAGCAGGTTTCTTCACATCCTTCTTTGGTGCCATTTTGTTTAAAAGGATGGTTTAAAGAAAGAGGAGAACCTCCTAAAGAGCTGTCAAACTGATTCTTGGAAGAGGAGTGGTGGTTCGCCTGATCCACAGACCAGTGTCTTGAAGGTGGACCCAGAGCATTAAATGGCATAAGGGCATGCATATATATTTCACTTAGTGCCTAACAGCATCTTGACACTTGAGGCTGGATTGGACAGTCTGCTAGTCCGGGGGATGGCATTCCGGCTCAGACTATAAATGGAAACTAGAGGGTCAGGGTTTCATCAATTTTTTTAACTCCTTGTGCGCTTTCCCTGCCCCCCCTCCCTGTACCTCCATGTATAAAGGAGAAAGAAGTATGACAAAGCCAGCCAGATTGAGATCCTTTGGTGAAAGTAAAGTAGATTGACTGATCCTTTCTCTTGGTAGAATTACAGTTCTGCTGAAGTTGTGAATCTTTTTTTACCTCCTATGCCCAAGAAACTTTACTGAAGGATTTGATTTCAACTTGGGAGTTTGGCAGGGAGTATCACCAACTTTCACCCAGCTTATTTGCTCATATGCTCCTCCTCCTTTGCCATAATTTGCAAGAAAACGTTTGTCAGCAAAGAGGTGGTGATGTTTAAAAATAAAAAGCAGACGTATAAGGAAAGCCCATTAAGTCTTAAAGTGGCTTCCCTTCTAGGGAGCACAAACTCTGACTCTCCCTTAAATTGTGGTGAATTATATGCTAAGAAAACTAGTTAAAAACTCCTTCCTATCACTTAACTTTTTTCTATCATGAAAAATATCAAATGGGTTGGAAATAACAGGAAGATTTTTACCCTCTTGCCAAACACTTTTTCTAAGAGTTAAGTAGCTTTCAATCACAGTAGATATTTATCCATTTTACTTCCTAAATGGAACTAAGTCTAATTATTTATCACCTAAATTTTTTACCTATACTAGGGAGATAAGATAAAATTTTAAATTTACCTAAGTGGCCAGAGAGATAAAGAGAGAAAAGGACTTTATCAGTAGGTGGAAATTTTGATGAGTAACTTGAAAGTTTTTCCTTTTCTGTCCTTGGCTTTCTCAGTTTGCAAGACTAGACTCTCATATTAAGAAACATGTGATTAGCCAATGTGCCACCCTCACTTCTTCTGTTAACCTGTGAGATATATAATTACTGAGTAGTCATTAATTAGTAAAAAACCAACAAACAAAACCAAAACCAAAAAAACCCAGTAGCAAATTTGGGATTTTAAAAGAGCATAGGGCTTCCCTGGTGGTGCAGTGGTTGAGAGTCCGCCTGCCCGTGCAGGAGACACGGGTTTGTGCCCCGGTCCGGGAAGATCCCACATGCCGCGGAGCGGCTGGGCCCGTGAGCCATGGCCGCTGAGCCTGCGCGTCCGGAGCCTGTGCTCCGCAGCGGGAGAGGCCACAACAGTGAGAGGCCCGAGTACTGCAAACAAAACAAAACAAAAATATTTACACATTACATATATAAGAATATATAAACATTATATATATGTTTACTTATACATATAAAGTATACATATATAAGTATGTATGTGTAAACACACACTATATATTCTAATTGTTGAATATAATTGTGTTTAAAGATATAGATTTATTAGCCATTTTCTTTTGGTCTGATATAAAAGCATTCCCCAACTTGGGAAAGGTCACTATTCCTCTCCATATATTACAGCTAAGAGGGATTAAGACTCATATGAGCAATAATTAATTAAGTCACCACTGACCGACAGTCTGATCTCACATGGTGGCCTGATCTACTGGATTATGTTATCCACATAGGTTCAGGAGAAGCTTTTTTATTAGCTCCCTCCCCCATCAAGGGCTCAATCATTACCTAAATTAGCTGCTGATACTCATTTCTGACATGTAAGAGAGTCATGAGAATCAGAACATATTTCACCTAAGCATATTCCTTGTCTCAAATTTAAATAATTACAATTTTTTAAAAATGCAGTGTTTTGTAATAGAAACTCTATTTTTGTAAATAGCAGAAAGTTGTCCACCAGTTTGTTTTCCTTTGGATTATCAAAGGAATTACTGAGTGATGGCTGTGCTCTAACTTTAACTCACAGCCTATATTAATACTTTGCTCCATGTGCAGACATCCCTTAATATCTGTGACACACTTACAAGTAAAAGAGCTTTATGTCTTCTGAGCAAAACGATTTGAAATTGGAACACTTTATTTCATATTAAGGGGGAAATGGCTTGATCTCACTATATGTCTAAATCCTTTGTGTTATGAAATATGTATCATGGATTTATAAATTCACAGAGCAAAAATATGTTGGTGTAGAGTTTTCTTCTTGAAAAGTGGAAATCACAAAGGTACAATGCCATTCATATCTTATCGAGGGTACATGCTATCAACATGACATTACTCTTGATATTAACCTTGACCATGAGGCTGAGGTGGTGTTTGACAGGCTCCTCCTCAAAACCCACAACATAGTCTAATCATGTGAAAAACCCCGAATTGAAATTGAGGGACATTTTACAAAATTCCTGAGGAGCACTTTAAAAAGTAGTCAAGATTATCAAAAACAAGGAAAGTCTAAGAAACTTTCACAGCCTAGAGGAGTCTAAGGAAACATGACGAGTAAATGTGGTATCCGAGTTGGAATCCTAGAATAAAAAAGGGACATTAGGTAGAAACTAAGGAAATTTGAATAAAGCATGGACTTTAGCTAGTATTAGTGTATCAATATTGGTTCATTAATTATGACAGATGTACCATATTAAAGTAAGATGATAAGAATAGAGGAAACTGGGTGTGGAGTACATCGGATCTCCCCTCAACTTTTCTATAAATCTACAACTATCCTGAAATAAATAATTTATTTAAAAAACCCAAGAACTAAAAAAAGTAAAAACTAATTCACCGTGAAACTTCAAAGAAAGGAGGTGTAGGATCTCATTGCTACTTAGGCAACAACCTTTATGTTTTGGCCAGGCATATTATAGAAGGAAAGTCTAAAGGTGTACACAATTTATAGCACTGAGGCCTTTTTTGAAGTGGGCGGTCCTGTTGGACACAATATTATCACTATATGTTACTTTGTTAGGTGTTACTAGTTACACACAGAAGTTACATACAGAAAAAGAAGAATTTAGAGCCTTTCTGCAACTATGATCCTAAGTAATTTAATATAATAATCAGAATCAAAGTGAAATTTCTCTCTTAACCCTTCCTTTTTATAGGCCCATGTAACAAGTCTTACTTGTGAGGAGAAAGAAGGGTAACAGCTGAGGAATCATGTTCTCAGTGATAGCTGATTTGCCCTGTGCTCAGATCTCCAAGTGTTTCTCATGCTTAACTGTACCATTTACTGTATACATTTTTTAGAGTCTTACCAAAGAGGAGGGGAATGGCAGAGAAAGGACAAATTCACTACTAAAGATGGTTCATCACATTCTACCTTCTAATCCCTTTGTATTTTTCTTTTTTTTTTTTTTACTACATGGTCAAGATTCAACACACATCAATCTTTTTCTTAAATGATTGTGTAGGTTTTTAGGTTCTTTTTGGCTAAGATAAAATATTTGTTTTCTATTTGGAAAGTTTGGGCCTGGAAAATGAGAGCAGACAGTATTTGCCCTTCACTTCCTTATCACAACGTTGCTACCATGCTTATCCACTGACCAGGCAACCACAGGGATTTATTTATCACACATATTGACCACCTATAATACGCTAGGCCCTGTTATAATAGCATTAGGCTTACTGGGTGACCAATATGGATTTGGTTCCTGTTCTCTGGGAGTTCTGCTGACGATTGGGGGCTGTGAAAGACAGTAATCAACTAAATGAAATGATGGTAAATTATCACAAGTGATAAAGCAAACCCAGTGCTGTGAAAATATTTATTTGAGATGGGGTGGACACCCACTTTAGATCTCTGGAGAGCTACCATTTTAGCTGAAAAGGAGACCCTTTCCTAGTACTTGGTTTATACTTTTAGATTTTCTGAGACTTAGAGCAGAAGAAATAACGATAGTACAAAACTTGCAATTATATGGAATTTAACCATTTGTAAAATGAGCTCAAAATGTAAAATGTATATATCCTTCAAGTCAGCAATTCTAATTCTTGACAGTTAGTAATGACTCTCTACCCTGGTTTGATATTAAAATGACTTAGGGAGATTTTATTAAATCCCCATGCTTGGGTTCCACTTTCAGAAATTCTGATCGAACTGGTCTGGTGGGGGAGGGGCTGGGGAACATGGGCAGCAGTATTTTTAAAAGCTCCCCAGATGCTTATGTAAAAAGCCAGTTTGAGAAACATTAGCCATAATGAAACACTCATGCCTGTGAGACAGGATCCTGTACAAGGGTGGTACTACAGCATTTGTTCTAATAGGCATTTTTGTTGTGATCTTTTTCCTATCAATGAATGCTGGTTAAAATGGCATGGTACATGTGTTTTTGCTATGCAATTCCATGGGATAATGAGGTAGGTAAAAATATACGATATGGAAAGATCTCTAAGACATGAAAACAGCAAGTTGCAGAATATGATATAGAGTATGACACCATGTATATAAATATACCCACAAAAATCTACATAATTCCATATGCATGTATGAATACAAGTCTAAGTTGGCTAATGTTCAGACAGGCGAGAAAGGAGTTATGGGAACTTCAGAAAGATCCAAGCTGAGTGTTGATAGAGAGATCATAGGGAAAGATTAGGAAGACATGCTGCCTCAGAACGCTGAAGCATGATATCATGATTTAGGATATGAATTTGAAAGATGCTGTTGCTGTGCTTCTCAAAATGCTCATGGCTGTGTATGTTGCAACAGAAAGGTGATAGTATAAAGGGGCCTGGGATTTGGAAAAAGAAGCTATCAGGACTCACTTTCACATCCTCACTTGTGATGCTCTCTCTTTGATGGCACTGTCCCTTCCTCTCCACTTTTTCTTATTTGTGCCCGAGCTGTGGATCTCTGGGACACATACCCAACACACACACACACACACACACACACACACACACACACACACACCCCTATAATGACACACAGACTCACTGACACACACACATACGCACACACACACCTTTTTTCAGTAACCAAGTTACTGAAGAATCAGATCATGCTAAGAGCTTCTTACTATTTATCAAAGGAGATGAGTTTTGAGTGTTTATAAAGTATAATATTCTCTAGGAGTGAAAGAGAGGAAGAGACTTGGGAATTTTGAAGTACTAGAGAATGAGATGATTAAAAAAATTGTAATAAAGGTTGTAGTGAACTAAGTTTTTGGACTCTTGATGTTTCAGAGAAAGAGAAGTGAATAAAATATAGAAACTTGTCTAGGCTGGATGTCTTTAATTGTGCCAACACTCAGTGTTGTGGCTGATTTACATTAGATGCTCAAAGTTTATGATGAATAGATAATTTGAGATAATAACATGTAATTGTATTAATTAAATGAGTTTTATTTGAAACTACAAGGAAAAGCAAGATGATTTGTATAAAGTCAATTTAAATTAAAAATGTGTCAACTAGCAAGTGAATAAATGGCAACAACTTTTAATAGAATTTTTAGATTCCTCTTCTATATCAGGGCCGTGAGGTAATTTGGTACTCCTGTTTCTTAGGTATAAGAGAAATCATTGCTAAATTCAGAGTCAGATCTTTCCATAAGCCATGGACAGAGAGTAAAGATTTACTCTGTATTCCTGTCTTGGTGATAATACAGGATACAGAGCCTATTGTATGTACTGCTATGACTGAACCAGGTTTAGAGCAAGCTGTTCTTGTTAAAAAGGGATTACTCGGGCTGCCCTGGTGACGCAGTGGTTGAGAGTCCGCCTGCCGATGCAGGGGACGCGGGTTCGTGTCCCGGTCCGGGAGGATCCCACGTGCCGCGGAGCGGCTGGGCCCGTGAGCCACGGCCGTTGAGCCTGCGCGTCCGGAAAAAAAGGGATTACTCACCTTAGATGTAGAATTGGGTAAAAAGATATTACTTATGAATCTTGAAAAATTATAGTAATGCAAATGTGTAGCAGTTCCTTAGTGTTGACTTATTGAAAGCCATGCATTTAGCATATGCTACATCTACCTTGTAGACAGCAGTGAATAAAGATTGGGGATGCAAACAAATTAGGTAAAAAAAAAAAAAATCTATTGTCTCAGGAAATTTTATCAAACAAACATTTGTTAAATATTTCCATGTGTCGTGCACTGTGCTGGGCACTGTGAATACAGTTGCGAGCAAAAACTTGAGCTTATTGTCTGGTGAGGGAGAAAAGCACTAGTGAATCATCACCCAAATAAACCTAAAATTACACTGAGATGAGAATTTGAGAGCGTATATAAATGGGGCTATGAGACCATGAAGTTGGAAAATCTTGAGGGCATCAACGAAGTTCTCCCTGAGGAAAGGATAATTGGGTTCAGAACAGGAAGACAGGAGGTAATAGGTGAAGGAGAGGGGATGAGGATTCTAGCCAATGGGAGCAGCAGTGCATGGGACATCTTAACAAGGGTTGCCATATACAATAAAACAAATAAATATTAAAGCAAATTAGAAAAAAATTAAATGGAGGTTGAAATTAAAAAGAGATTGAAAGTGGCTGCATCAATAGCCCTTCATGACAAATCAAAAAGACATTTAAAATTTAAATATTTGCCTTCTTGGTTGAGTCTGTAGCTGCAAAATAACTTAGAAATCCCATCTGTCCAGCAAACCGGAATAAAAAGTAGGTGATAGAAAACTCAGAAAAATCTTGAGAATGCAAAGTGTGTAATGGATTTTACACACTATCGTTCCTCTTGTGAGGAAAGGAGGAGAAGGTAGTATTATTCCCACTTCATAGCTAAGACTTTGAAAAAGATGGACATTGACCTTGTCAGCTTCAGAAGCTCAATGTGTTTTTCTTGCCCCTTACCAATTATTGTGCCCAAATAATTGAAGTTTTTGTGTGTGTGTGTGCGTTCCCTGCAGATATATTTCCTCAAAAGCATAGACACTTATTTTGTATTTCCCCACATATTGGGATCATTAAGTTTTTAGTAAAGTCTTATTGAATTAGAATGGAATTTGTTGTCATAACCCCTTTATACATTCCTGAAGAAAAGGAGTTGTTAATCAATTGAATATAGTTGGCTCTCCATATCCATGGATTCCGAATCCTCGGATTCAACCGTGGATAAAAAATGTTTGAAAAAAAATTCCAGAAAGCTCCAAAAAGCAAAAGTTGAATTTGCTGCATGCCAGCAACAATTTACATAGCATTTACATTGAATTAGGTATTATAAGTAATCTAGAGATGATTTAAAGTATACAAGAGCATGAGCATAGATTACAGGCAAATACTACATCATTTTATAGAGGGGATTGAACATCTGCAGGTTTTGGTATCTTTGGAGAAGGAGGGGTTCCTGAACCAATCTCCCTTGGAGACTGAGGGATGACTATATAGTAAACAATAACTGTGAAAATTTGAAGTTCTCCATATGAAACGTGTTTTTCATTTGTGATAATTGTTTCTTTTTGGTGTAACAAAGTATTAGGTTTAGAAATTTGTCTCTATTTCCTTTGATATATCTCTTTAGGTAAAATAAGAATTAACTCGAATGTGTGAAGAATTAATGTGTATATGTGTGTGGGTAAAGAGCATGATGTTAATAATCGTTATTTCTGAGTGGTAAAATTATGAATGAATTTCCTTTTGCTAATCTATACTTTCTGTTTTTCTTCTGCGGTTGCCGTTTGCTTATGTAATAAATAAATAATAAAATATTTTTAAAAGCCAGCAATAAGGATTAGATATGGGTACAATACGCAGAGTTCATGTAAAAGCCCACTTGTTAAACTTTCACTAAAGGTTCAGGATTTTTTCCCTTAACGCTTAGATGGCTAAATTCATGTCTGTGTGATAACTATGTGAAAACTTGCCAGTGACAGGCACTTTGGAATAAGTGGGCTTCACACAATATCGTGCCCCAACAGCTACGTCTCTAGGTGTTAGCCCTTAGTTGACATATCCACGAAGCCCCAATATTTGCTTACTACAGCTCTTCTATCTCCTACAATTTATTTTCTTGTCTGAGTTTTGTCTATAAATTACAATCCACATTTGGTGGGTGAGATCTGTATGGAAATCACATCTTCTTCTTGTCTTTTCCCACTTAACAAATTGAATAAAAAGTAGAGTTCATGTTTCTGAGTCTCTCAAGCTTTAATGAGTAGCATTTATTAAATCATACACTACTCCAATCACAATTTGCCCCATCAGGAATAAGGCTGTATCTGTGATTTATTTAAGTAATGACTGTGTAGTTCATATAGCCCAACCTCAAAGCTAAAGCCAGCAGTGAATAGTTGAATTATTTCTCCATGAGAATATTGGCTAGGGAAATCTGGTTTACTTCTAAGGAAGGAAGGAAGGAAAGAAGGAAGGAAGTTACGACTGACAGTTATTTTAGTTTCAGAAAGGCTTAAATACAAAATGAGAGAAATTGATAAGGTGTAAGATCCATCATCTCTTTTTACTGCAAAGTTCTATGGTTTTTGCTTGTTGAACAGCATTATTATTAGTGGCGATCTGTTGAGGATTACTGTGTATTATCTCCATCAAAACTTACAATTCTGAGGTAGGGATATATCTTACTATCCATTTGTCAGACCAAAAAACTCAGACAGATAAAGTAATGCACTAGTTACACACAGTAAAAGTGTCAAAAACAGAAATAGAACATGGTTTTGATAATCTAAAGCCTAAGCTCTTCACTATTGCTTCCTATTGGCCGAGAGAAGAATAATTACATGTGAAAAACTATGTGGATTGCGCCTCGGCTGTTCAGTTATGTTAGAATTAAATCTTGCCTTGTAAAAAGTGATTGAACATTATGTTTCAGAAGAGGAGCTCAAAGATGGAAGAGAACTACCAGGGGGCCAGAGATGCCGATGGCAGAGAGACCTTGGGAATACTGGAAACCACAAAGTGGAAGAGAGTAGACAATAGTGATAGGATCAGATAGGATCATACTCTTGGCATTTACTATCCAGGGAAAAACATATATACGATCTTTCATGAATGGAATCATTACCCTATGGAACTTGCAAGATTAACTCCTAACAATGTTCAACAAGGCGGATTTGATCTGGTTCCCATATGCCTCCCCTCACTGCTCTTTTATCTTTGCAGATCAAGCTATAGTCACACTGACCTTCCCCATCTCAGGGCTGTATCCTGTTGTACGTAGGCTGTATCCTTTGCCTGAAATACTTTTTCATGCCCACACACCTTTTCACACCTGCCTCCTGAGATCATTTAGAGTTCAGTCTAAGTGTTACCTCTTCAGAAAGACTTTCCCCAGTCATGTTATCTTAAGCAGTCCCTATCCCAGTCCATTATTATTATTATTATTATTATTTTTTTTTTTTTTTTTTTTCGGTATGCGGGCCTCTCACTGTTGTGGCCTCTCCCGTTGCGGAGCACAGGCTCCGGACACGCAGGCCTAGCGGCCATGGCTCACGGGCTTAGTTGCTCCGCGGCACGTGGGATCTTCCCGGACCAGGGCACGAACCCATGTCTCCTGCATCGGCAGGCGGATTCTCAACCACTGCGCCACCAGGGAAGCCCCCCAGTCCATTATTTAGGCCAGCATTTGGTTTTATTTTCCTCATAGCCTTTATAAGCTTCACATTTAAATTTGTCTTCTAATATATTTTAGGAAGTGTGCTCCGTGAGATGAGGGACTCATCTGTCTGGTTCTACTCTGAATCTCAAGCTCTCAACTCATAGTAAGTTCAAAACATACACACATACATTCATTTATTTATTTATTTATTTATTTATTTATTTACGCCTGCGTTGGGTCTTCATTGCTGCGCATAGGCTTTCTCTAGTTGCAGTGAGTGGGGGCTACTCTTTGTTGCAGTGCGCAGGCTTCTCACTGCAGTGGCTTCTCTTACTGTGGAGCACGAGCTCTAGGTATGTGGGTTTCAGTAGTTGTGGCACGTGGGCTGTAGAGCGCAGGCTCAGTAGTTGTGACACACAGGCTTAGTTGCTCTGCGGCATGTGGGATTTCCCAGACCAGGGCTTGAACTCGTGTCCCCTGCATTGGCAGGCAGATTCTTAACCACTGTGCCACCAGGGAAGTCCCAAAACATTTCATTTATTTATTGAAAGAATGAATAAATAAATGAGTGGTATGGGTTTTGGTTTTTGGTGTTGGTTAATTATAATTAAATGACTCAAGAGAATTTGGAGCTCTAATTTTGAGAGCTAGGAAGAACTTGGATAGCTAGATTAGAAGAATGGCAATGAGTAGATAATTGACTATTAGAACCCATTCTGAGAGGATAAAGACTTTGGCATTATTTAGTGGAAGGAAGGGAAAACAGTGGCTTAAAAGCAATTTTAATTTTGTAAAATGTTATTATTATGAGACTTTTCATCATTGGTGCTTTTTTTTTTTTTTTTTTTTTTTTTTTGCGGTACGCGGGCCTCTCACTATTGTGGCCTCTCCCGTTACGGAGCACAGGTTCCAGACACGCAGGCTCAGCGGCCATGGCTCACGGGCCCAGCCGCTCTGCGGCCACCAGGGAAGCCCCATCATTGGTTCTTAATATGAGACTAAGTGGGATGAGTGAAGAGATTTTCTGTTAAAAATGAATAATTTGGGTTTGCCTGGTGGCGCAGTGGTTGAGAGTCCACCTGCCCATGCAGGGGACGCGGGTTCGTGCCCCGGTCCAGGAAGATCCCACATGCCGCAGAGCGGCTGGGCCCGTGAGCCATGGCCGCTGAGCCTGTGCATCCAGAGCCTGTGCTCCGCAACGGGAGAGGCCACAATAGTGAGAGGCCCGCGTACCGCAAAAAAAAAAAAAAAAAAAAAAAAAAAAGAATAATTTACCAACTGGGGATTATGAGGTACTCTAAAAGTGTTCTGAGATGTTGTAAACTATTTCTTCTTAAGAGTAAATAGGTATTTAAGTGCATATTTGCTAAGGGATTAGGGGTGGATAATAAAGATAATTTTTTTTATATTTACACTCAGTTTTTAACCAGGGTTATTTATTTAACAGTCAGTAAATCCCACCCTTGTGTAAGCAGAAGCTGGTGTTTTTTTCTCCTTCTACTCTTAGAGTTACCTTCTTAGAGGTCATGCCACATGCAGGGCAAGCTGGGGTCAGTGCTTAGGAATCCTGTCTTCAGAGGGAGGTGGTGAGCCACGTGGAAACAGAGTCAGCGTGATTCTGTACATGGTTAGCATGCCCCTTCCCTTAGAGGTGGGGGGTAATGTTTCTTAAGGAAGGACATTTATAGTGATTAAAATTGCTCAGAGCTTGCTTCATTGTGTAATTCTGATACTGTAGTATGTGATTTCGGTAAGCGGGAAGTATGAAAGGGACAGAAGATCCCAGAGGGTAAGGTCATGGAAGGGCACATGGTATGGATGCTGCCTCAAGCAAAGGGGCTGTGGCAGCAGGAGAACACTCGCTGATTGCTCAGAAGCCCCGTCAGAAATGCCTCGTGGTTATCTCCTGAGAAGGACAGCTGGGAGCACAAATGCCCAAGGACAATGACTGTCTGTTAGCTCACTGTCATTCTATAATATTGAACATAGCTCCAAGAACAAACTGGCCAAAGAGGAGGCATTTGAGGGTTGATGTTTTTCTGGGAAATAAAGTATCTTCCAGGGCAAAAATGTTAAGAAGAAATTCTAGTTATGTGCATACCTCAAAAGCCAGTAATTCTACTCCTATGCACGTGCCTTTACAACAGTGTCTACATATGTGCGTAAACATTCTTAGCAACATTATCAAAATAGCACAAAGCTGAAAACAATTCAGATGTCCATCAAGAGTAGGAAGGATAAGTAAAGTGGGGTATATTCATATAATGATACATTACACAGCCACAAGAAGGAACAAACTACGGGTACGTATAATAACGCAGATCAGTCTCCCATAGTGTTGAGTTAAAGAACCCAGATTAAAAAACAGTATGTATAATATGATTCCATTTATGTAAAGTTCAAAACCAAGTGAAAGTAACTGATGGCATTACAAGATAGGGTGGTGGTTAACTCTGAGAAGGGGGTGGGGTAGTGATGATGAGTAAAGAGGCCACTGGTTACCTGACTATGTTCACTTTGTGGTTATTCACCAACCTGTACACTTAAGGCTTTTGCACTGTCCCAAATGTATGTTATAACTTAACAAAAGGCTCAATAAGGAAAAGAAGTAATACTGCCCTCCAAAGTAAAGTGACAGTAGATGGAATCAAAGGGACTGAGGGACCCTGTTTTCAAGTGTGTTTTAGGGGCTTCAGGTGGCATGTGTGTGGCTGTCTGCATTTTGAGGATGGGGCAGCAACTTCAGGGACAGGAATAGCCCGTGGCTGACAGTGCATTTGCTACTTCTCAGCCTGGTCAGGGTTTGCTAATTCGCGTCCAGGAGAGTATCCGTATCTCTAGGAGGTCACACTGTGGCACGTTAAGCATTCTCTAGGGACTGGCGGCCTCAGCCCGTGCATTTGGAGGAGTTCTAGAACAGAGGACAGCACGAAGGGCATGCTGGTCCCACCGTAAACTGGCACCAGGGTCTAAAAAATGCCAGGCACCTGTTCCCCTGTAATTAGAAATTTCAACGTGAGATTTCTGGCTTTTTAATTACCTCATACATTCTTGTATGTCAAATAATTGTGGGCTTTTCTGACATGGGGGAAGTTAGGACCATGAAAGCTGGGAAGAAGGCAAAATGGAGCTGCCGGCTTCTTTCTCAGCTTGTAATGAACTATTTGTAGTCAAGACCAAGCACGGCGCCGTGTTGATTCTCATCAAGTGCGATTCTTTAGAGTGAAAGCATCGCCTGCCCTGGAGGTGAGCCCCGTGGGACCGTTCCTGCTGCACTTTTTCAAATGAACAGATTAAACTCCTCATAAGATGCTTCTTCTGACACATCCACACTGTATATTTTAAAATCCCCTCAGTGTCCTTTTGGCAGTTAGGATGCTTGTAAGCTTCAGTGCACTGCAGCTTGTGTACCAGCTGGCAAGGTGATTTTTTTTTTTATCCTTCCCTGGAATGTGTAAAGGAAGAATTAGATAGCTGTTTGTTGAAATAGACTGTATATCTCACAAGTCCCATTTCAATAATCTTCTAGAGATGAGAATGAATTTGGGATTGGAAAGGGCATTACTATGTGGCTAGATAAATAGCATGAGGCCCCTCAGCACCTGGCCAGCAAGCAGTGCTACAATGTGACTTCCAGCCTTTACATTTCACAGCCTCTTTCTTCAGCAAACAGAGTCTGAAAGGTCTTACAGAGAGACAGAATTTTAAGTCTGAACACTCAGGAAAATTGATCTTCAAACTCCAAAGCTGTCACACAATCCCCTGAGAAGTGCCAGGAACTTTCCAACTAAACTTTTTATGTCTCCAATAATTGTTAAATCCAACATGCCTTAGGTTTCCCCTCAAATTTAGTCTTTTGAGCTGTATACATATTCCTGTACATTTCTCCAGCATTAAGACTGGACTCCACCTTCATGGGGTATGGAGACCTTCTGTAGGGACGTGCATTGATATTGCAAGTCTAGAAATCCAAGATATCCTGGCAGAGGGACAAAGACCTTTGGTTGGGGCTTGGAGGAGTGGGAAATCTGAGTGCTCAAGTTTGATGTGTGGTTTGGTCCCATGTCTTACCTCAGTTTATATTTCTTTAGGTGTAAAGGAGAGGGACCATCTAAAGCAGGCCTTGTGTGTGAGTGCAATTATTTTCCTAGTTGAAGAAAAATGGATGAGCTCCTACCTTATCTCATGTTACTCTCCTCCTCACACATTGGACTCTGGTCATTCTGGCTTTTCAGTTCATTCATTATGTCTCTGTACCTCAGGACCTTTGGGTATGCTATTCGGTCTTCCTGGATTGACCTTCCCAGCTTTCTTTCAGTGACTATTTTTTCCTGTCCTTTAAGTGTCAGATGTCATCTCCTCAGAGAGGCCTTACCTATCGCACTATCTAAAGTATTTTATTTCCCCCATTCCACATTGCAACACTCCATTTGAGGGACTCATGGCACTTATAAGAATTTGAGTTATTTATTTACTCGATTACTGTGCATTTTACCTATTCTAATGTAAATTCCATGAGGCAGCGTTCATGGCTCTCTTGTTTAGTGTTGTAGTTCTCTAACTTAGCATAGTATCTGACATATATAGTATTATGCTCAATTAGTATTTGTTTTGGTTTTTTTTACACACACACACACACACACACACACACACACACACACTGTATTTTATTTTTACAAGAGGTAAATAAACTGACACCAAGCATTGTAAATGGATGACCACAACAAAAGCAACAACGATTGCAATTACCAAACACGAAACACACTCATACTATGTCATAATATTGACATTCAGTCCAGTAATCCTCCACTGTAACAGCTCCTTTACTTTGCAGTGAAAATTGATTTGTGTATTTTTTGCCTCTGAGTCCTTGTGGGATTTTTTTTTTATTCAAACAGAAAGTCACAAAAATTATAATCATCCTCATCAGTTCACTCAGTCCCATGTAATTAATTTTTTTTTCATCTTGATCTTTTGTTAGCACTTTTATGAATTCATCAGTTTTCCATTAGAGTTCTGAAAATGCTTATTCATTCTCTTCAGCAGTATAGTCAGTTACCAGAAACCTGTACTTGTCAGAGTCTTTTCCATGAATTCCTTGAAGATGAAACCCTTTTATAGGAACATTTTTGCGAAAGCATCAGAGTACACCCAGAACTGTCTGTGAATGACAAAAGACTTAAAAATGACCACAGTTAGACTTCCCTGGTGGCACAGTGGTTGAGAGTCCGCCTGCCGATGCAGGGGACACGGGTTTGTGCCCCGGTCCAGGAAGGTCCCACATGCTGCGGAGCGGCTAGGCCCGTGAGCAATGGCCGCTGAGCCTGCGCGTCTGGAGCCTGTGCTCTGCAACAGGAGAGGCCACAACAGTGAGAGGCCTGCGTACCGCAAAAAAAAAAACCCCAAAAAACAAAAACCCATGGTTAAAGATTTGATGAAAGTTCATAATAATGCAATTGACAAGGAAATTTAGTTATTTCTGAGATATACATTTTAAAGTAGTAACTAGAATTATGACTTATAACATTATACCAGAACATATAAGACTTTCAGAAATTTCATGTAATGTCTGAAACATTTATATTAACATATTTCCATACAAATAACTCAAAGAAAGTTTAGTATTAGTTTTTTGTTTGTTTGTTTTTTTATACTGCAGGTTATTCTGAGTCATCAATTTTATACACATCAGTATGTACATGTCAATCCCAATCGCCCAATTCAGCACACCACCAACCCCACCCCACCATGGTTTTCCCCCTTTGGTGTCCATATGTTTGTTCTCTACATCTGTGTCTCAACTTCTGCCCTGCAAACCAGCTCATCTGTACCACTTTTCTAGGTTCCACATACATGCGTTAATATACGATATTTGTTTTTCTCTTTCTGACTTAACTTCACTCTGTATGACAGTCTCTAGATCCGTCCACGTCTCAACAAATAACTCAATTTCTTTCCTTTTTATGGCTGAATAATATTCCATTGTATATATGTACCACATCTTCTTTATCCATTCGTCTGTCGATGGGCCTTTAGGTTGCTTCCATGACCTGGCTATTGTAAATAGTGCTGCAATGAACATTGGGGTGCATGTGTCTTTTTGAATTATAGTTTTCTCTGGGTATATGCCCAGTAGTGGCATTGCTGGATCATATGGTAATTCTATTTTTAGTTTTTTAAGGAACCTCCATACTGTTCTCCACAGTGGCTGTATCAATTTACATTCCCACCAACAGTGCAGGAGGGTTCCCTTTTCTCCGCACCCTCTCCAGCATTTGTTGTTTGTAGATTTTCTGATGATGCCCATTCTAACTGGTGTGAGGTGATACCTCATTGTAGTTTTGATTTGCATTTCTCTAATAATTAGTGATGTTGAGCAGCTTTTCATGTACTTCTCAGCCATCTGTATGTCTTCTTTGGAGAAATGTCTATTTAGGTCTTCTGCCCATTTTTGGATAGGGTTGATTGTTTCTTTAATATTGAGCTGCATGAGCTGTTTATATATTTTGGAGATTAATCCTTTGTCCACTGATTCATTTGCAAATATTTTCTCCCATTCAGAGGGTTGTCTTTTCGTCTTGTTTATGGTTTCCTTTGCTGTGCAAAAGCTTTGAAGTTTCATTAGATCCCATTTGTTTATTTTTGTTTTTATTTCCATTACTCTAGGAGGTGGATCCAAAAAGATCTTGCTGTGATTTATGTCAAAGAGTGTTCTTCCTATGTTTTCCTCTAAGAGTTTTATAGTGTCTGGTCTTACATTTAGGTCTCTAATCCATTTTGAGTTTATTTTTGTGTATGGTGTTAGGAAGTGTTCTAATTTCATACTTTTACATGTAGCTGTCCAGGTTTCCCAGCACCACTTATTGAAGAGACTGTCTTTTCCCCATTGTATATCCTTGCCTCTTTTGTCATAGATTAGTTGACCAGATGTGTGTGGGTTTATCTCTGGGCATTCTATCTTGTTCCATTGATCTATGTTTCTGTTTTTGTGCCAGTACCATATTGTCTTAATTACTGTAGCTTTGTAGTATCATCTGAAGTCAGGGAATCTGATTCCTCCACCTCCATTTTTTCCCTCAAGACTGCTTTGGCTATTCGCGGTGTTTTTTGTCTCCATACAAATTTTAAGATGATTTGTTCTAGTTCCGTAACAAATGCCATTGGTAATTTGATAGGGATTTCATTGATTCTGTAGATTGCTTTGGGTAGTATAGTCATTTTCACAATAGTGATTCTTCCAATCCAAGAACATGGTATATCTCTCCATCTGTTGGTATCACCTTTAATTTCTTTCATCAGTGTCTTACAGTTTTCTGCATACAGGTCTTTTGTCTCCCTAGGTAGGTTTATTCCTAGGTATTTTATTCATTTTGTTGCAGTGGTAAATGGGAGTGTTTCCATAATTTCTCTTTCAGATGTTTCATCATTAGTGTATAGGAATGCAAGAGATTTCTGTGCATTAATTTTGTATCCTGCAACTTTACCAAATTCATTGATTAGCTCTAGTAATTTTCTGGTGGTCTCTTTTGGATTCTCTATGTATAGTATCATGTCATCTGCAAACAGTGACAGTTTTACTTCTTCTTTTCCGATTGGCATACCTTTTATTTCTTTTTCTTCTCTGATTGCCATGGCTAGGACTTCCAAAACTATGTTGAATAATAGTGGTGAGAGTGGAATTCCTTGTCTCGTTCCTGATCTTAGAGGAAATGCATTCAACTTTTCACCATTGAGAACGATGCTAGCTGTGGGTTTGTCATATATGGCCTTTATTATGTTGAGGTAGGTTCCCTCTATGCCCACTTTCTGGAGAGTTTTTATCATAAATGGGTGTTGAATTTTGTCAAAAACTTTTTCTGCATCTATTGAGATAATCATATGGTATTTATTCTTCAATTTGTTAATATGGTTTATCACATTGATTGATTTGCGTATATTGAAGAATCCTTGCATCCATGGGACAAATCCCACTTGATTATGGTGTATGATCCTTTTCTTTTTCTTTTTCTTTTTTTTTTTGTGGTACGCAGGCCTCTCACTGTTGTGGCCTCTGCCATTGCAGAGCACAGGCTCCGGAGGCGCAGGCTCAGCAGCCATGGCTCATGGGTCTAGCCGCTCTGCGGCATGTGGGATCTTCCCAGACTGGGGCACGAACCCGTGTCCCCTGCATCGGCAGGCAGACTCTCAGCCACTGCGCCACCAGGGAAGCCCTGTATGATCCTTTTAATGTGTTGTTGGACTATGTCTGCTGGTATTTTGTTGAGGATTTTTGCATCTATATTCATCAGTGATATTGGTCTGTAATTTTCTTTTTTTGTAGTATCTTTCTCTGGTTTTGGTATCAGGGTGATGGTGGCCTCATAGAATGAACTTGGGAGTGTTCCCTCCTATGCAATATTTTGGAAGAGTTTGAGAAGGATGGGTGTTAGGTCTTCTCTAAATGTTTGATAGAATTCACCAGTGAAGCCTTCTGGTCCTGGACGTTTGTTTGTTGGAAGATTGTTAATCACAGTTTCAATTTCATTACTTGTGATTGGTCTGTTCATATTTTCTGTTTCTTCCTTGTTCAATCTTGGAAGGTTTTACCTTTCTAAGAATTTCTCCATTTCTCCTAGGTTGTCCATTTTATTGGCATAGAATTGCTTGTAGTAGTCTCTTAAGATGCTTTGTCATTCTGTGGTGTCTGTTGTAACTTCTCCTTTTTCATTTCTAATTTTATTGATTTGAGTCCTCTCCCTCTTTTTCTTGATGAGTCTGGCTAATGGTTTATCAATTTTGTTTGTCTTCTCAAAGAACCAGCTTTTAGTTTTATTGACCTTTGCTATTGTTTTCTTTGTTTCAATTTCATTTATTTCTGCTCTGATCTTTATGATTTCTTTCCTTCTGGTAATGTTGGGTTTGTTTGTTCTTCTTTCTCTAGTTTCTTTAGGTGTAAGGTTAGATTGTTTGCTTGAGATTTTTCTTGTTTCTTGAGGTAGGCTTGTATAGCTGTAAACTTCCCCTTAGGACTGCTTTTGCTGCATCCCATAGGTTTTGGATAGTCGTGTTTTCATTGTCATTTGTCTCTAGGTATTTTTTGATTTCTTCAGTGATCTCTTGGTTATTTAGTAATGTATTGTTTAGCCTCCATTTGTTTGTGTTTTGTATGTTTTTTTCCCCATAATTCATTTCTAATCTCATAATGTTGTGATCAGAAAAGATGCTTGATATGCTTTCAATTTTCTTAAATTTACTGAGGCTTGATTTGTGACCCAAGATGTGATCTATCCTGGAGAATGTTCTGTGTGCACTTGAGAAGAAAGTGTAATCCACTGTTTTTGGATGGAATGTCCTATAAATAGCAATTAAATCTATCTGGTCTATTGTGTCACTTAAAGCTTCTGTTTCCTTATTTATTTTAATTTTGGATGATCTGTCCATTGGTGTAAATGTCCCCCAGTATTATTGTGTTACTGTCTATTTCCTCTTTTATAGCTGTTAGCAGTTGTCTTATGTATTGAGGTGCTCCTGTGTTGGATGCATATATATTTATGATTGTTATATCTTCTTCTTGTATTGATCCCTTGATCATTACGTAGTGTCCTTCCTTGTCTCTTGTAACATTCTTTATTTTAAAGTCTGTTTTATCTGATATGAGTATAGCTACTCCAGCTTTCTTTTGACTTCCATTTGCATGGAATATCTTTTTCCATCCCCTCACTTTCAGTGTGTGTGTGTCCCTAGGTCTGAAGTGGGTCTTTTGTAGACCGCATATATATGGGTCTTATTTTTGTATTCATTCTTTAAGCCTGTGTCTTTTGGTTGGAACATTTAATCCTTTCACATTTAAGGTAATTAGCAATATGTATGTTCCTATGACCATTTTCTTAATTGTTTTGGGTTTGTTTTTGTAGGTCCTTTTCTTCTCTTGTGTTTCCCACTTAGAGAAGTTCCTTTAGCATTTGTTGTAAAGCTGGTTTGGTGGTGCTGAATTCTCTTAGCTTTTGCTTGTCAGTAAAGCTTTTGATTTCTCCATCGAATCTGAATGAGATCCTTGCTGCGTAGAGTAATCTTGGTTGTAGTTTCTTTCCTTTCATCACTTTCATGCCACTCCCTTCTGGCTTGTAGAGTTTCTGCTGAGAAATCATTTGTTAACCTTATGGGAGTTTCCTTGTATGTTATTTGTCATTTTTCCCTTGCTGCTTTCAATAATTTTTCTTTGTCTTTATTTTGTTGCCAATTTGATTACTGTGTCTCTGCGTATTTCTCCTTGGGTTTATCATGTATGGGACTCTCTGCACTTCCTGGACTTGGGTGGCTATTTCCTTTCCCATGTTAGGGATGTTTTCAACTATAATCTCTTCAAATATTTTCTCAGGTCCTTTCTTTCTCTCTTCACCTTCTGGGACCCATATAATGCAAATGTTGTTGCATTTAATGTTGTCCTAGATTTCTCTTAGGCTCTCTTCATTTCTTTTCATTCTTTTTTGTTTAGTCTGTTCTGCAGCAGTGAATTCCATCATTCTGTCTTCCAGGTCACTTTTCCGTTCTTCTTCCTCAGTTATTCTGTTATTGATTCCTTCTAGTGTAGTTTTCATTTCAGTTATTGTATTGTTCATCTCTGTTTGTTTGTTCTTTAATTCTTCTAGGTCTTTGTTAAACATTTCTTGCATCTTCTCTATTTTTACCTCCATTGTTTTTCCGAGGTCCTGGATCATCTTCACTATCATTATTCTGAGTTCTTTTTCTGGAAGGTTGCCTATCTCCACTTCATTTAGTTGTTTTTCTGGGGTTTTATCTTGTTCCTTCATCTGGTATGTAGCCCTCTGCCTTTTCATCTATCTTTCTGTGAATGTGGTTTTTGTTCCACAGGCTGCAGGATTGTAGTTCTTCTTGCTTCTGCTGTCTGCACTCTTGTGGATGAGGCTATCCAAGAGGCTTGATGGGACTGGTGGTGGGTAGAGCTGACTGTTGCTCTAGTGGGCAGAGCTCAGTAAAACTTTAATCCACTTGACTGTTGATGGGTGGGGCTGGGTTCCCTCCCTGTTGGTTGTTTGGCCTGAGGCAACCCAACACTGGTGCCTACCTGGGCTCTTTGGTGGGGCTAATGACAGACTCTGGGAGGGCTCACTCTGAGGAGTACTTCCCAGAACTCCTGTTGCCAGTGTCCTTGTCCTCAGGGTGAGACACAGCCACCCGCCACCTCTGCAGGATACCCTCCAACACTAGCAGGTAGGTCTGGTTCAGTCTCCCCTGGGGTCACTGCTCTTTCCTCTGGGTTCCAATGCACACACTACTTTGTGTGTGCCCTCCAAGAGTGGAGTCTGTTTCCCCCAGTCCTGTCGAAGTCCTGCAGTCAATTTCCACTAGGCTCCAATGTCTGATTCTCTAGGAATTCCTCCTCCTGTTGCTGGACCCGAGGTTGAGAAGCCTGACGTGGGGCTCAGAACCTTTACTCCAGTGGGTGGACTTCTGTGGTATAAGTGTTCGCCATTCTGTGAGTCACCCACCCACCAGTTATGGGATTTGATTTTACTGTGATTGCGCCCCTCCTGCCATCTCATTGTGGCTTCTCCTTTGTCTTTGGATGTGGGGTATCTCTTTTGGTGAGTTCCAGTGTCTTCCTGTCGATGACTGTCCAGCAGCTAGTTGTGATTCTGGTGTTCTCGCAAGAGGGAGTGAGAGCAGGTCCTTCTACTCCGCCATCTCGGTTCCTCCCTCAGTATTTGTTGAATAAATAAATGAATAAACTCATTTTGGGTGATACAATTTTCTTTTTACTGTACAGGGTTTTCCTGAGGCAAGTGTCTTATATGTTTTTCTCTCTTGGAGACTATTAAAGTCCTTTAAATAGAAAAAGTAAAGAGAAACATTTATTACAGTTTTGGAGAAAGGAAGAAAGAGTTGGTCTTACTTTCTCTTTCCAACCCTGTATTAGTCATCTATTGCTGCATCACAAACTACCCCAAAATGTAACAGCCTAAAGCAACAATAAACATTTATCTAGCATAGTTTCCGTGGATCAGAAGCTCAGGGCCAGGTGAAATGAGTGATTCTGGCTCAGAGACTCTCATGAGGTTGTAATTAAGATGCCATTCAGGGCTGCAGTCATCTGCCAAGGGGCTGGTGGTCCATGCAGGTGGCTAGCTGGTAGGGGCTGGATGTTGACAGGAGGGCTCAGTTCCCTGGTATGTAGGTTTTTCTGTATGGCTGAATGAGTGTTTTCACAAAATGACTGCTGGCTTCCAGCAGAGCAAGTGATCCAAGACAGCAAGCTGAAGTTGCAATGTCTTTCATGGCTTAGCCTCAGATGTCACACACTTTTATTCTCAATATATTATTTGTTACTCATGTCAGTCTATTACTATTTGATATGGGAGGGGACACACAAAGTGTGAATACCAGAAGGCAAGAATCACTGGAGGCCATTCTGGATGCTGGCTTCCTCAAATCCCTGTGTGGTTGTGTTCTTGGGTTTCTGGGGTTTTTCATCCTGTTTCTCTCCCTCAGTCAGCTAATAGCAACATCGACCCTCTAATAAGGAGATACCTCAGGACACAGAGATAACATAATAGACATCTGTATGCAAGAAAATAACATTGTTTGTGCTTACTAAAATCAATTTCTGTATGCACAGAGATCTCACTGTGCCTGCACAAAGGAAAAATACATAGAAGGTTCTCCACTAATATAATTTTTTTGAATGAGAGACTGAAAAAACAAGGGGATCTGTTTTTTTCCCTCATGAACCTGAGGTCTGGTTTTGTGCTGTGACTTACATACACAGTTTCCAGCCTTCAGAAATACCATAAATTTTAATCAAAAAGAATTAAACCTGCTATTAAACTTTTAATTTTCAGAGTCTGGGTAGATGCCCATCTGACTTGAAACCCATTCAACAAAAACCAGACAGTTCTTTCACTTTCACTCATGAGCAGTTTTATCCTTTTCTTCTTCTCTGTTTTTTAAAAAAAGTATTTGCATTTTGTGGAGTTTATTCTGACCATTAAATTTAATGACTAATACACAGAATGCATATTTTTAATCCTTTATCTACTTGCCTTAGTTATAATCAATCAACCAAACTATTCTATAAATGTTACCTCTATGGACCCGACTACTGTCATTAAATTTACATCCTACTTATTTATAAAATGTTTTGGGGATTAAAAAAATATCTACATTCCAATAATACCTATCCAAGTTATTTTTCCTTAAAAGGCTCAGAGACTGTAAGATCCTTCTTTAGCAATGGAGCATCAAGTGACATTTTATATCATAAGAATACCATTTATGGGGCTTCCCTGGTGGCGCAGTGGTTGAGAGTCCGCCTGCCGATGCAGGGGATACGGGTTCATGCCCCAGTCCGGGAATATCCCACATGCTGCGGAGCGGCTGGGCCCTTGAGCCATGGCTGCTGAGCCTGCGTGTCCAGAGCCTATGCTCCGCAACAGGAGAGGCCACAGCAGTGGGAGGCCCGTGTACCGCAAAAAAAAAAGAATACCATTTATTATGATTCTCATTTATGTGATTTGGTAGCTAGGCTTTGTTAAAGATAATTTTAGAGCACTGCCAGAAAATTAAAATTAGGAACTCTCATCCAGTGCTTGTGGGAGTATACATTTATGAGATAACTACTTGTAGATCAATTTAACAATATCTAGTGGAGTTGAAATTATATATTTTCTATGGACCAGTAATTCCAGTCCTGAGTATATACATTAGTAACACTCAACCACATAAGCGTGAATATGTGCACAGCAACATTGTTAGAGTGAAAATTTGGAAAGTGTAAAAGGTAAAAGCACAAATGGATGACAACAGAAACCATTACAAATATGAAATATTGATGTAATTCATACAACAAAATATACTACAGAAGCAAAAATCAATAAAATAGTACACACATCAACTTAGGTGAATCTCAGAAACATTACATTGAAATATAAAAAGCAGGTTGTACAAGCATACATAGTATATGATTCCATTTATATAGCCTAAAACATGCAAACCAATATTATATTATTTATGGTCTAAACAGACAATAAAAATACAACAATATTAATGAAAATTACAAACCTCAAATTTAATATAGAAATTTTCCTTCTAAGAAGGAGGGGAGGGTAAATAGGATCTGGGGTGGGTCGATAGAGGGATTTAATTGTAGTTGTAATGTTTTATTTCTTGAGATAGATGGTGGGTGAATGAATTTTTGTTTTATTATTTGTATTTTGCAAAATAATTCATAATTTAAAACATTGGAATGAAGTGCTGAAATCTTCTGAGAACCATAAGTTTGGTTGCTTAATGGTGAAAATTGAGATAGAGTTATAACAATGGTCAACATGTGTGCAAACAATATCTTATGTGATTTTTTAAATTGGAGTTTCCATATTTTTATATATACCTCTGCTGCTGCCAATGTTGATTTCTCCTTTTGTCCAACTGATTACTTTTTGTAAAATCAAATGTACCTCTCTCTCACTTTCATCAGTAAAACTGCATTGGTTGCATTAAGTCATTTTTGACCTAATGTATAGTTTGGTTGTAATGCTTGGTTTAAGTATAAAAATTTGAATATTAAAAATAAAGACCTTAAGAAATAAATCTAGGTTCATAAAAGGGAGAATTAGCCTCTTAAAATTTTTAAACTGCTTCCCCCACATATTCTAAATAATCTTTAAAATATAAACATTTAACAATTATTTGTGCTTCTGCTCTTTCTGTTTGCCTTTCTAGGGTTGCAGGAGGGCTCAGGAAAAGGAAGGGAGGAAACCATGAAAGAAGGGACACTCCGAGGGTGGCTAGCTTTTTTTTCTGTATATGGTAGAGTTGCACTTCTATCACCTGGCAAGTGCTCAGAGACTTGCAGATTAAATTTCTGCCAGTGCTTTGGAAATTCCCTCATACAGTCTCTGAGCATTCTACCCTTAGTTGGAGAAATACGGGTTTTGACACGTGGCATTGGCTATCCTGGAATGGCTGTACTATTCTAAGTTCTAATAATATTTCAATCTTTATGATCTTAAAAAAAACAGCACTTCAGTATCATGAACTGAAATTTCCAGCATCCTAGCTGTCAGCAGTATGGCAAACAAACAATCAAAACAAAAACCAAAACCCCACAAATGAAAAACCTAGGGAATAAGGAAGAATAAATCCCAGAATGCAAAGACATAGTTGTCCCAAGTTTCATTAAACGATTGGTTCTCAACCTTGACTGCACATTGGATTTACTTGGGGAGTTGTAAAAAAAGAAACACTGATGCTTGGTCTCTTTCCCAGAGATTATGATTTATGTAGTATGGATGCAGCCTGGGCAACAGGATTTTAAAGAACCTTCCAAGTGGTTCTAATGTAAAGTTTATGAACTACTGCATTAAATTAATTTTTTTTTTCTCTATGAGAGGGCCTGAAAGTGCAATTCAAAACTTATTGGCTCTGAATTCACATATATTACTAACCACCACTTAATCAGTTTATGCAGATTAAAGGTAACTTATTAAATGAATGCTATTAAGAGCCAGGCCCAATGCACACAGAAATGAGAGCTGGCAGCCAGGATGCACATAAGGAGAAGTCATGTCCATTTTTCCCTCTTTTGTGAGTAGAAGCAGAAACTTATTATTAGAGTCCCTGGGTGTTAAGCACCTGTGAAATGGTATCATGAGTACTTAGCAATGCTTTAGACATAGTGAGCATTGAATACATATTCATTGAATAAACGGATGAATACATGAATAAAAGAAGGGAACTTTAAATACAAGGAATACTCAGTGAAGGCATCATGCTGGTGAGAACTAAAATTACCTAGCGATTCTATAACATTTCTAAAACAAAGTTGAATGTCCCACATCTCTATTCTGTTTATTCCCTTGGCATTTGTTGAAAGGAACTATGTCTTTGTAATGTTGATTCTCCCTAATGCTAAACAGGATGGAGATTGCTGCTCCTCTCAGTTCACCTATCATTCAGTTCCCTCCCAGGACACTAGAAAAGAGAAACTCTTCACAGCTGTCCCAAGATCAAGAGGCTCCCAAAATAAAATTAAACACTGAACATTCGAGGACATTTCCCGATGAGATATGCTTCTTTTTTTACTTTCTCAGCTGTACCTTAAGTATTGAAAAGAACATTTGATGAATGATAGTTCTGGGGCTTTTTAATTTCCTTGCCAGCTCAAGAAGTCTGTTAGGCTTCCCACCCTCCCCCCCCCCCAGGCTTGTGCCTCTGCCTTCTGCACCAAACTGCTGTAAACAGGTTCATAGAAGATGGACTTTCGCTGTGAGACAGTGGCTAGCTCCCTTCCATCAATTCTGTTAAAGTGGCTTCATCTCAGGATATTTACACCACTTCAAGTTGAATTAAGTTCTCCTTAACCTTCCCAAAGGAGGCAGGAAAATACTGAAGTGCTTCCCTCTGCTAAATCAGTACTGCACTTGACTGGTTTCCACTTGACTCATTATGTTAGTATGAGAGAAAAAAATTTTTTCAACTAACATCGAAGAGGATTAGACCAAAAAGAAGTACCTAAATTTGTCAGACTAATAAGGACAGAAAAAAAAAAAAAAAAAAAAAAAACTAGGAAATAATTTTGGTTGATTATTTTTGCCTTTTATATGAGTCCTAATGTCCTGATTCTAGGTTGCTGTTTTCTTGGGGACTCCAATACAAAAGAGAAGAAAGGCATGGGAAGTGTTTGGGTTTATTTACTTTAACAATAGATTTACTGCCAGTCATCTACCTTCGGGAAAGTCTTATTTTTTATGCTAGGCAAAAGTAAAAATTTTAACATGAAAACAATAGTGGGCAAAAGACTCCATGACTCAAGACTCTTTGAGTTAATGTAGGTTAATAAAAATTTTATTGCTTTTCTGTTTGTAAAAGTAACACCTGCCCATTGTAAAACATTTAAATACTGCAGAAGTCCATAATTTAGAAAAGATAAATTTTCCATAATTCCACTCTAAGCAATAATAGTTTAGCATATATATATATATATATATATATATATATATATATA
The DNA here is from genome assembly GCF_026419965.1 of Kogia breviceps. Lineage (NCBI taxonomy): Eukaryota > Metazoa > Chordata > Mammalia > Artiodactyla > Physeteridae > Kogia > Kogia breviceps. The sequence continues at coordinate 175,571,458 of NC_081311.1, forward strand.
TATATATATATATTTTTTTTTTTTTTTTTTTTTTTTTTTTTTTCCGGTACGCGGGCCTCTCACTGCTGTGGCCTCTCCCATTGAGGAGCGCAGGCTCTGGACATGCAGGCTCAGCGGCCATGGCTCACGGGCCCAGCCGCTCCGCGGCATGTGGGATCTTCCCGGACTAGGGCTCGAACCCGCGTCCCCTGCATCGGCAGGCGGACTCTCAACCACTGCGCCACCAGGGAAGCCCTAGCATATATTTTTTGCATTTTTTCTATACATAGCCTAACATTAATAATAATAACATGGTATTTTTTATAAAAACAAGATTATATTTTACATATTGTGCAAGTTTTTTGTTTTGTTTCACTATATATCCTAGTTATCTTTTCATCTGGGCTATGTTGTATTGCCAGTTTGGGGTCACTTAATCCAAAAAATATGTGTCAAGTTTTCACGTCTCAACTGGATTCAAAACCCTATCCTCAGTCACATGCCTGAGAAGGGATTTTTTCATCATGATTGGTTATTTGCATTATAGAAATAATAGCCTAGTTCCATTTGGAAAGGCAGCACAAGCATTTATTGAACGTGTACCATATGTGTAGGGGTGATGCAAAAATGAATAAACTGTTCCTGTCTACTGCAGGTGACAGACGGGTAATTATTGTTTAAAGCCACTGAGTTTAGGTTCCCTAACAGTGGTCTAAGTAAACTTTCTTGGTAGAATAGAGGAGGGAGAAACTTATTCTGACTGAGGGGAATGGGTGAAAATTTGGAAAGGAAGTTTATTTTGCATTAGACTTCAAAGGTTGTATTGGATTTTGGAGAGTGGATAAGGAAAAGGCCTGGCGGGAACAGTGTGACCTAAAGCATTTAATCCTGAAGGACATGACACGTTCAAGGAAATGTGAGAGTAAAGTACGTATGCAGAGGGAGGGGTAAAACATAAAGCTACAAAGACATCTCCAGGCTAGATCATGGAGGTCCTTAAATGGAAGGCTAAGGCATCTGGCATTTGACAAAAAAGGAATTGTAGGTCCGTTGATGATCTCTGATCAGGTGGTTGACTACATATTTCATACACAGCTCAGTTACAGAACTTTCCAGGTTGTGCTGTGATTGTTTGCTTATATGGTTTGTAACTATCTTCCACACACAAAAAAAATGAGCTCTTCTGGAACAAGAGATCATTTTTTATTCACCTTTATAGCCCCAATACCTGGTAAAGGGAATGTTGTATTGAGCATTCATAATTGTTAAATTGTTTTCTTAAAAAAATATTTAGTTAGGGCTTCCCTGGTGGCGCAGTGGTTGAGAATCCGCCTGCCGATGCAGGAGACACGGGTTCGTGCCCTGGTCCGGGAAGATCCCACATGCCGTGGAGCAACTAAGCCCGTGAGCCATGGCCGCTAGGCCTGTGCGTCCGGAGCCTGTGCTCCGCAACGGGAGAGGCCACAACAGTGAGAGGCCCTCATACCGCAAAAAAAAAAAAAAAAAAAATTTAGTTAGTTATTTGGCTGCACTCGGTCTTAGCTGTAGCACCCGAGCTCTTAGTTGTGGCATGTGGGATCTGGTTCCCATGCTCAGAGTGAATTTCTGAGTTATGAGACTACCTTTATGTTAGAATATACTTATACTAGAAAATTATTTGTTGTTTATATGAAATTCAATCCTAACTAAGCACCCAGTATTTTTATTTGCTAAATCTTGCAACCCTACTCATGTATAGATAGCCTTCTACAGTTAGTCCAGCTGATTATCTTCTTTTCCTTTCTTTTGCTTTTTCTTTAACACTTCTAGATGCGGCCTCTAACAGTTTAGATGTGCCAGGAGATACTGTGATTCACTGTGCAAATTTAAAGGGGTGTTACTGAGGCTTCTGCATTACTTGCTTGCTTTTAATGTTGTCAGACTCCAGCCTTTTTTTTTTTTAATGGATAACCACGTGTAAATATAAATGCCCTCTCAAGAAATTTAGGTTAACATAAGACCCCTTGTGGACTTTGAGTTAACCCTATGCCTAATATAGCTGCCATGGGGCACACTGAAAAGGGATAACAATTGTCTGTTTACTGGTACTCATAATGAGAGTCTTTATTCTGTTTCCTTGCCTATAAAAATTATAAAGTGTTTAATCCATATAAAAATATAGGGACTTATAATGAATTATGCATATACTTCTGTATCTCACTTCATACATTCAAAATTGTTTTTGAGATTTATCCATACTGATACATGTTGCTCTAATCAGTTGTTTTTCATGACTGTATAATATTTCACTGTACAAATACAACATAATTTATTTATCCATTATCCTGTTGATGCCGTTTGCGCATTCTTATATGTATGTCTTTGTATACCTGCAAGAGTTTCTTTAAGGTATATAGAATGGACTTGTTAGTCCATAGGATACAGGTATTAACTTTGCTACATATTATTGGATTGATCTCCAAAGACAGAACTTAATTGTACATTCCTATCATATTTGAGAGTTCCTGATGCCACAAGTTCGCACTAAAACTTGAAAAAAAAATTAGGCTTAAAAATATATGTTAATCTGAATGGAATAAATTAATATACTTAGTTTAATTAGCATTTTAATTATTCATAATGTTGAGCATTGCTACTAATATGCTTATTGGCCATTTAGAGTTACCTGTTGTGAAATGTCTGTATATTACCTTTGCCCATTTTATGACTAGGTTTTTTGTCTTTTTCTTATTCATTTGAATGAGCTCTTTATTCTGAATACAAATAATTTTTATATGGTTTGTAAATATGCTCTCTCTGTCTGTAATATATCTTTTTATTTATATATTGATATATACAGGTTTTAAATTTTAAAGTCAGTTTTATTAATCTTTTCTTTTAGGGCTTGTGCTTTTTGTTTAAGAAATCATTCTAAAGAAATTTTTTCCTAATCCAAGTTCTTTAAGGTATTTTCCCATATTGCCTTCCATATTTCTGTGTTTTTGAGTATGATGTAAAATAGTGACTTTTTTTCAGCCTAGGAATAATAAAATGTCTCAAGGCTATGTATTGAACAGTTCTTTTCCCTTATTGGTTTGTAACACCTCCTACAAACAACATGTCCATATACCTGATGATCTGTTTCTGGAGTTTCTGCTGTGCCCTTTTGGTCTATTTCTCTATGCCTGTGCTAAAATCTCAAGGGACAATCACTATAGTTGCACAATGACCATGCAATACAGAAGGATGATTTTCCCACTGAGTCCATTTTGGAGAAATATCATATTCAAGTATGTTGATGGTTATGTTTAAATTAAAATACATTTAGTGCTAATTGTATGATCAATAGAAGAAACCAAGCACCTCCTTATTCCCTCCAGTTCTCTCATTTTTATATTGTAAAGAAGAAACTAGACTCAGGCTATAAGATCTCTTTCTCTAAATTCAAGCTTTGCAAAGAGTTCTTAGCATGCTTGAGGTTCACTGCTGATGAACAGCTTGGAATCAGGCTATTAATATTCACAGAACAGGCCTATGCTAAGTGACAGGATTGTAAAATATTCTGGAAGCCAACCCTGTAGTGCTTTCTGGTGGCATTAAGTGTTTCCAATAAAATCCCATTAAAGAAGGGAAATTAGTGTCACTAGTATCAACTTTGTATATTTCATCTTCTCACTATAATTTTATTTAAAAATGAATCTAGTGTACATAAACCTTTCTGTCTTTAAAAGTTGATCACATTTTCTTTATTTAATTTTTTGCCTTCTTTTTACTACTTAGGAGTTTTACACCCACTGTTGGATAACTTTACATTAAAGATACTTACAAATACACTTCACTATGAATTTTAACAATTAAGCAGTTTCTACTAGCTTCCCCCTAAGAAAGATGAACATTTAAGTACACATTTACCTTCTCCTCATTTCCTAGAATTTGTTGATGTAATCTGGAATTGTAGACCCAGAGCATTATTTTTTTGATTATGAATCTTCTTCAAAAAACATTTTGATATTAACAATAATTATTTGCCTAGTTCTAACACTCATTTAGAATTTTGTCTTCCTCTTACTCAAATTATTTTTCATTATTGATCTATTTTAGTTTACTTTTTAAAACAGCTTTAACAGGCTTAACTGGTATACAAGAGACTGAATGTGTTTAAAGTGTACCATTTGTTTATATGTGTATATCTACCTATATTTGTATCTGTGACACCATCACCTCAATCAATTTAATAAACATATCCATCACACCTAAGTTTCTTCATGCCCCCTCAAATCTTTATTAGGATTTGAATGGCTCATGTCCTTGAATGAAAATTTCAAAACAAGATTTCTAGCAATTTTACATAACCATACAGCCTTAACATGTGGGTTATACAAAGTTCATGGATCCCCATGCAAGGTAGACTCTGGAAACAACCTGGAGATTCAGGCACGATCAGCGCTCTTCCTACAGTTACTTCTCGCTCTGCTTCATCTCATTTCCATTTCGTCTTCTGATTGAGGGAATTTTAATGAAAACGTCAGGGACGGGAGAAAATTCAGTTTTTTCTTCTGGTTGGCTTCCTCCATGACTGTGATAAATCGTGACCAGTGTTGCTTCCCCGCAGTTGCTATATTTCCCATGGAGTTTACTCAGAGTGTCATGGTTTTGGTGGGACTTCCCTCAGAGGTCATAAGTGTCATTCATATAGTAAGGAAATGCCTCACATGTTTCCAGGTTTGGGTAAAGCTGTTGTCAAACTGGATTATGGGTGTCAGAACTTGGATAGACCTGGCAGAAATGTTTAATGAATACTTTTTGAATAAAATAATACATGAGTTCCAATTAGAATAGGGGAAGAGGGCTAAACCACATCCTAGGGTTTCCTACACTGAGAAAACTTTGCCAGCTCATGAGAAATCCTCAGTTCAACTTTGCTGCGTTCCTTGTTGATGGGTTTCTGATTTTAGTGTTTTCTTAATTAATTTCATAATGGTTTTATAGTCAACAGTTACAGAGTTTTTCTTTAATTAAAATATAAATATCATTTTATTTAGTAAATGTTGCATATCAAATAAGTAACTCATAATAAGAATTAATATGTACCCAGAATGGTTTAAATGTTTTTAAAATTTAGTGCTCTTAATAACTAAATTTAATGACAAATGTTTCTAAAAGTCTGAGGGCCTCTTTGAAATCGTTAATACTTAACATTTTGCATGGAATTCTCTGGACGCGCATGTTTTCTTTTCAATTGGAGCTTTTGAGGCAGTGCAAAGTTCTCTTTGAAATTCAGTACGGTTGCATTTAATTGAATGCTGTTGTAGAATATAATGGGGCTTAAGCTGGTATTTGTGTAATTAGTCCTGAAACACATCTTGTTGATTGTGTGAAGGATTCAAAGGGAAGAAGGGACAAAGCTTCAGCTATGGTATTAAAATGAACACCAGCAGAATATTTCTGAACTCTCTTCTCTGAGTGTTTTTATTCTCCATTCCCAGAGATTATGTGAACAATATTCTTTTCTCCTAAGCAGCTCAGAATAAAATGAATGAGGGAAAAAGTCCAAGAAAATGATGCTGGGAAATGTTCATAGCAATAAGACCTCTGGAACCAGGAAGACTTTCCAACTAGAAATCTAGATGGCTCAAAAATATTGTGTTTTATCTTAAGCACTCTTCAGTGTGGAGGCTATTAAGTGCCTGATCTCAGCGGAATATCTTTTGAAAGCTGATGTCACCCATTTTTTCATTGTTTTAACAAATGTAATGGTAATGTAATTGTAGAATTTGTAACATTTTGTACTTGCCCTGGCAAGTTTGAGTATGAGTTTTATCAGCAGGTATACCAGTTATTTATTTTTTCTCTCTTCTTTCTTGTAACTCTTGCTCAGACAGATTTTAAACGGCAGAAACTATAAATAATTGACAGGAATGAGTGTTTAGGGTATGTGTGGCACAGCTCTAGGCTGCAGATGCAAACTTGGGTCTTGATGATACTGCATGGCCACTCTTGCTAGAATACTGAGAAATGCTACAAGCATACATACAACTTATTAGTCTCTAGGGATTTGATTCTGAATCCCTCTGAATCCCCCTGGTCTTTTACTTTGTCAGATCAATGCTAGTTTTGATGGCTCCTTTTACTCTTTTAAGATTTGATGCAGGTGAAAAGGACCTGCTTCTATTTTCCCTTTGTCTAGGTCTTTATGAGGCTTTGTAGCTTACCTTTAACTGCTAGAGAAGGAGGTAAGGAAACATACAGAAAAACCAGAGCAAGATCCTTAACTCCCCAAACAGAACTGGCCTGAACCTTAAGTTTTCCTTCATCTGGTTCTACCAGGCCTTGTCTGATATCCAAAGTGGGATGGGGGACACTTGCAGGCCCCATTTACCATACCAGCCAGCTGCAAGGGAGAGAGAGGAGAGATAGAAAGAACACCGTATAAGGGAGAATTCCAGGAGGAACACAGGTCTACTACAAAGTGTTTGCTCTAGTGCCTTTCCACTAAATCTTTATGATTTACGGGTTCATGTATATGTGTCTTATGACTCCATTTTGCCCAAGGCTTATATCTGCTCCTGGAGAGAAGGGTGGAGGAGGGGAGAATGGGATGTCAGTGTTGATCCTTGGAGGGTCACTTTTATTGCTGTTTCAGTGGTCCAGGCTATGTACTTGAATATGTAATGCAGAACACATATCAAGCATATTGTCTGTAATTTAATTTTAAATACTTTAAAACAGAGAATATGATATATATGTATATAGTTTATTTTAATATGTTCCCTGGGAGCAGGAAAGCTCCTTACATTAGTGATTCTTTTTTTTGTGTGTGTGTGTGTGTGTGTGTGAGTGTGTGTGTGTGTGTGTGTGTGTGTGTGTGTGTGGTATGTGGGCCTCTCACTGTTGTGGCCTCTCCCGTTGTGGGGCACAGGCTCCGGACGCGCAGGCTCAGTGGCCATGGCTCATGGGCCCAGCCGCCCCACGGCATGTGGGATCCTCCCGGACCGGGGCATGAACCCGTGTCCCCTGCATCGGCAGGCGGACTCTCAACCACTGCGCCACCAGGGAAGCCCACATTAGTGATTCTTTAGCATTCGAAACTCCAAAGAGTGTGGACTCCAAAGACAATAAGTCCTTCAAATGTTGCTCTCTGAATCCACATTAGAGAGTTCATTAACTTGCATGAGGGGAGTTAGAGATGCGTTTTCAATGGTGAATTGAGTGGTGTTAAAGATATGTGGTTTGACTGGAAATATAGAACAGGCATCTCTAGAAAGGGATTTATAAATATGGAAAAATCAACAATTCCACACCCTCTGGAAGGTGCTCTATTCTAAGGACTGATTTTTTGCTGGTTCCTACAACTTAACCAGGAATTCAGTTGACGGCCCTGATCACAAAGTTGATGATCCTTCCTCTAGAGCATCGCTGTATCTGCCTTGGGACACCGTTTTGTGCAAAGTACTCATTCGTGTACCTAAAGTCCAGTGAGCTGGACTTCACAAAGCTTCCCAGAACAGGCTGTATGCCCGTATGCATGCTTTTGTGACTGCTGGTCAATTGATGCATGTACGAGTGACAGAATTCTGTCTGAGATTTGCTTCTTAGATAATATTCCAACCTAGTAGCCAGGTTACCAGGAGATTTGGCTCTCACCTCTCTCTTTCACTCTTAGACCTATATCTACCAGTTGTGAAGCTTCAATTGGCTTTTGTTTTCCTCATTTTCTTTTTTTATTGAGGAGTAATTTACTTAAAGTGCACAATGAATTTTTACTACCACCTCGATCAAGTTATAGAATACTCTCGACATCTCAGAAGGCCTCCTTGGAAAGCCATTTTGAATGCTTTTCAGGTAAAGCTGATTTTCAAGATTTGTTGTCAAGTTTTCTATCTGGTCTCAAATCCTTTGAATTCAAAGGCTCATGAAACTGCTCTAGCAGCAGGAATTGGTAATTTCTTGCCATGACTCCAAGGAAGGTAGAAAAGAAGCAGAATGTGAAAGGCACAGACAGAAAGATAGTGGGATAAACATAGAAGAATAAGCACTGCTCAGCTTTTCTTTCTCTTCACTCCTTCCAGAAGGGATAAACAGTTAGCTGTCTGTGTCTTTAACATCATGCTCTAAAAGGAAGGAAGGGAGGGAGGGAGGGAGGAAGGAAGGAAGAGAAAAAGAAGGAAAGAAAATTCACGGAGTGCTCACCAGGAGCCTGTGGGCCAGGCATCGTACATTATCTTGTCGAACGCTTACAACTGCCCTATAAAGTGGAAATCCATGTCACTGTCCCCATTTTGGGGAATCTGAAGTCCCAGAAATGTTAAGCAGTTTGTCCCCAAGTCACACAACTTGTAAGTATTGGAACCAGGATTGAAATCTTTTCTGCCATTATACCAATCTTCTGCTAGAAATGTAAATGCTATTCCAATGCCAATAGTTCATCTCTAAAATAAAAGATAGACTTATATCATTGGTGAAATGACTTGATTGGCATAAGACTTTCTATAGTCAATAGCATGGGTTCACAGTTTATAGCTAACTAGGCAGATAAGAAGAGGAAGAAAACAAAACTAATGGCAATTCGTATTATTTTCTTTTATTCCATATTCACTTGCCTATATTTTATTTATTTATTTATTTATTTATTTATTTATTTATTTAGGCTGCCTTGGGTCTTGATTGCTGCATGTGGACTTTCTCTAGCTGTGGTGATCAGGGGCCACTCTTCGTTGTGGTGCGCGGGCTTCTCATTGTGGTGGCTTCTCTTGTTGCGGAGCATGGGCTCTAGGCGCATGGGCTTCGGTAGTTGCAACACGTGGGCTCAGTAGTTGTGGCACATGGGCTCAATAGTTGTGGCCCCCAGGCTCTAGAGTGCAGGCTCAGTAGCTGTAATGTAGGGGCCCAGTTGCTCCGCGGTATATGGGATCTTCTTGAACCAGAGCTTGAACCCATGTCCCCTGCATTGGCGGGCAGATTCTTAACCACTGTGCCACCAGGGAAGTCCCTATTTTCTTTATATATATTTGAGGACAATATATGAACTTACAAAGAGAAACTGTTTCATGTCAGCACTGAATCAACTATAACTATAGAAGAAGGTTCCAAGTAACCCCAGAACAATGTCATTTGCAGTTTTTTGTGGTTTGGGGATTTTTCCTGCTATTAGGAATTCCAAGAGGTATCTACACAGGGAAGTAAAAGGAGAGAGTTGAACCAGTTATCTGAAGATACAAATACATATTTATGTGAACTATATAAAATTGTAGTTTTTTGTAGGTCCAAACCAGTAGTTATTGTCAAAGTAATGTGATTCATCTGAATATTACTGCAATGGAGGAAAAACTGTGATTTGTGTAGTAACTCTCTTCAAAGATGAAATTAGGTATTATTCTTAAACTCTAACCTTATACTGTCTCTATAAACAGAGCCAGAGTCAATTTGCCCAAACTTTACATCCCAATCTTGAGAAACACCCTTTAACTCTAAAAATGCACCCAGTGTTCTCTCTCAAGAAGACTTCAGAGTTTATTTTTGAAGGGTGATGATTTTAAGCATGTCAAAACAAAGAGATGGCTTCTGTCATGTTGCAGAACAGCTGCACAGTTGGTTTGCTGGACCCTGGATGTCCCTCAGGATGACTGTGGCATGTGGTGCTTCTACTTAAGGAAGCTTCTCTCAGTGATAAGGCAATATGGGCTTCGCCAGTGAGAAAGTGCCAGGCCTTAAAATGGGAGCAAGGGGACTTAGGGACTAAAATAAAACTGAACCAAATGGTGGCAACACGCTCAACTCCTTAATTTATCTGATTAGAGCCAACAGGCGCCACCGTGTAGAACATTTGCTCCCATCCCAAATGCCATTAAAGCAGCAGTGGAACTATTTCTAGGCTTGGCTCCAGATTGATGAGGGATGAACTAACAGTGGATTTGGTTTCAGCCTGGAGTCACTGTGAAATGGCGACAGACTGCAGTCACTGCAAAAGTCTGTGGGCATCAAGTGTTCCCTGGAGCACATGCCTTCCTGGAGGAGATTCCGCAGCCCCTAAGGAACATTCCTCTAACTCTAATCTCAACCCAACTCTAACTCCTACCCTATATTACTCTGCTTTATTCTCTTAATACAGCTGCATGGTTGCTTAGACTTTAGAGTTTTGCAGAGTTTGGTTACTAGGTTAGTTTGGTATACTAGGCTAGCTTAATATTTAATTGTCCTTTAAAATTGCACTATGTTGTGTAAAGGGTACAAAAAGGGGCAAAGCTATCTTTTACTATTCTGGGTTAGTAGTTACCAGTAAGAGGAAGACTTTGTTCGAGGGAATGTATAGAAATCCTGACAACCCTCCTCTGACCTTCAAAGTACTAAAATCAGGACTTTGTACACCTCCACCCCCAATCAGTCTGCCACTAGCTGTGTGTCCTTGAATTGCTTAACCTCTTGGGACTGACTGTTCACACATTTGCAAAAGGAAGTGTTCAAAAATCTCTAATGATTTTGAAAGTGCTAACATGCTATGAGTGTAAATATAAAAGTAACTTTAAAGATTAAAGGTTTTGTATAGTAAATTGTTATTGTATAAAAATCTTTCCCAAATTAGTCCTTTCCAAGTCTGCTGTTAGGTGACTAATCAATATCATCAACTCCATTTTACAGAAGTGGGGGTTATTTTTCTAATAATTTAATTGAAATGTTTAGTGAGCACCTGTGCTAGGTACAGAAGCTTATCCAGGTTTGTTGGAACTGGATCTTCTATGATTTGGGGGACCCACTTTACAAAAAGGCAATTATAAATACAAACTTAGGTGCAAAAGTGAATATTTATTTAGAGTAAGAAAAGAAATCATAACAAGTTACTGAAGCTTAGAGATTTAAGCCCCTTTCTTCTGAGCTCTCTATAGGCAATTTACCAGAATTGCTTACATAGCAATGCTTCTGAATGAAACCTGGCTTTCCCCCTGACCTAGACAGAACATTCAATAGCTCCCAGCAACTCTTAGGGCCCAGTGGGGCCTGTGCCAGTGAGCAACTCTGAAGTTTAATCTTCATGAAGCTTCAAATCTGCCTCTAGTTCTTTAGGGAATCAAGAAACAAAGGGTAGGGCTTCCCTGGTGGCGCAGTGGTTGAGAGTCCGCCTGCCGATGCAGGGGACGCGGGTTCGTGCCCCGGTCCGGGAGGATCCTACGTGCCGCGGTACGGCTGGGCCCGCGAGCCATGGCCTCTGAGCCTGCGCGTCTGGAGCCTGTGCTCCGCAACGGGAGAGGCCACAGCAGTGAGAGGCCCGCGTACCGCAAAAAAAAAAAAAAAAGAAACAGAGGGCAGAGTTCCCAGCCTCAAGATAATTGCAGTGGGTTGTAGCCATTAGACCTTCCAAGAAAAGAGCTATCTAGTGTTATTCATCTAACTGGATCAGTTCCACAGGTCAGCAAGAGGATTCAAATGATGGAAGTTATTTATTTTATTTAAAAATTTGATTTTGAAATAAATTTAGACTTATAGGAAGATTGTAAAAATAGTATGTAGAGCCCCCCATATAGTCTTCATCCACCTTACCTTAATATTGAACTTTACAATATACAATTATTGACACCAGGAAATTAACACTCGTACAATACCATTAACTAAAGTACAGACTTTCCTTAAAATTTACCTGTTTTTCACCCAATTTTCACTGCTAGTCTATCTCTGTTTTAGGATGCAGTTCAGGATCCCACACATTTAGTTGTCCTGTCCCTTGAGTCTCTTCCTATTTGTGACAGTCCCTCAGTCTCTCCTTTACTTTCATGACCTTGACCCTTTTGAAGAGTACTGCTCAGCTATTTTGTAGAATGTTCTCAATTTGTGTTGTCTGATGTTTTCTCATAGTAAGATTGAGGTTATATATATATTTTTGGCAAGAATACTACAAAAATGACGTGCTCCTGGGTCACCATCCAGTACAGGCATACCTCATCTTATTGTGCTTTCGCTTTATTGTGATTTGCAGATATCGAATTTTTTACAAATTGACGGTTTGTGGCAACCCTGCATCAAGCAAGTCTATTGGTGCCATTTTTCCAACAGCGTTTGCCCACTTCTATTGGTAATCCTCACAACATTTCACACTTTTAAGTTTTATTATTATCATTGTTATGGTGATCTGTGGTCAGTGAACTTTGATGTTACTACTATGACTTCCTGAAGGCTCAGATGGTGGTTAGCATTTTTCAGCAATCAAGTGTTTTTTAATTAAGGTATGTACATTGTTTTTTTAGACACAAGCTACTGCACTTAATAGAGTAGAGTATGGTGTAACCATAACTTTTATATGCACTGGAAAACCAAAAACGTCGTGTAATTTGCTTTATTGTGATATTTGCCTTATTGCAGTGGCCTGGAACCAGACCCCAAATATCTCCGAGTTATACCTGTACTATTAGTTTCTTGCTAAATTGTTTCAGCATGTGGCCCTTAGGAGCTGCGGCTCCTGTGTCACGTCAACATTCCTCAACCTTTTTTCAAGCATTTCTTGGCTTCGTGGCACCAAAAGACGTTCCAGGCTCCTCTTGGATTTCCCCTCCCCCAACCCTGGAATCAGTCACTTCCACAAGAAGCCCAATAATCAGGTTTTTTTGATTAGTATGTTCTTCTTTTTGTCCTTAAAGTCCTGGGTCTTGGATAGGCTGTTTCCTAAAGCAGCGCAAATATATGCATTATCAATCACTAAGAGTGGGCCTATGTATTCCTTTTCTAAGCTATAATTGTAAAAGAACCTGGAATGTGACTTTTGGCCACACTAGCAAAAGCCAGGTGTGCTGGCCTCCACGGGGACTTCCTAACAAGACTCTTAAGGCAGTTACTAAAAAAAATAGGTCATCCTTTACATTTTCCTTCCCTCATCTCCCACGTCCAGCTGCTGCCGATCATTCTCACGCGTCCATCCTCACTGCTGCTTCTTGGGTTCTAGTCCTTCCCTGGGGCTTCCCTGGGAGCCTCCTAATGATCTTCTTGCCTCCAGCCTTTCCTTTCTACCACTCATCCTCCACGTGGAGCACAAAGCATCCTTCCATTGGCAAATGCAGCCTCTTCTTTCACTATGCTGAAGATAAAAGAGGATGGTTTTTCTGAAACTCTCATTGGTGCTATGGTCCCCTGATATTGACGGCAGGGGTTTTCAAACTTCACTGTAAATCAGAATCAGCTGGAGGGCTTGTTAAACTACAGATTGATAGGCTCCAGCCCCTAGATTTCAGAGCGAGTCGGCCTGTGATGGGGTCCGAGAATGTGCACTTCCAACAGATTCCCAGGAGATGCTGGTGATGCCGGTTCAGATAACCGCTGGCCGACAAGATAAAATCCAAGCTGCTTAACAAGAAACCCAAGACCCTTTCATAGTTACGTCCTTGGACTTAGCTCCCACCTTACTTACCCTTTCCTTAAACATGCCGCTCCTTTTCACATCTTTGCACGGCCGCTGAAGATCCTAATCCCCCGGCCTGGTCTGCCCATGCCTCCCTGTCTTCCATAATTCTCCGCATTTTGCGACAACTATCCTGGCTTCCCTTTCTGCCGCTGTCCTTATTCCTCCGGCCTCAGAAGGACTGTCTCTCTTCTGCAGTCTGACGGTACCTGATAATATTTACTGTGAGAATTACAGCTTAGTGTTGGATTTGGTTGTTTACTCCTTTGATTCTCCCAGTAGTTTATGAGTTCTCTAAAGGCAGGACAGTGCCAAAGTCAGCTCTTACTCTCTAGCACTCAGCTCTCACAGCATTAGCATAGACTAGGCACTGAATAAATGTTGTTGAATGAAACACGACCTTTTCAAGGATGGTATTATGCCGTTTACAATGAAGAAGGTGATAAAGAGTTTATAAGAACACTTCAAGATTTATTACTGCTACAGTACAGGTGAAAAGGGTATTGTAAATAAGACAGTCCCCTAAGATATAGAATTAGCTAAATGACTTAGGCTCTGATCAGTTCTTTAAAACAGGTAATGAGGGGCTTCCCTGGTGGCGCAGTGGTTGAGAATCCGCCTGCCGATGCAGGAGACACGGGTTCGTGCCCTGGTCCGGGAAGATCCCACATGCCGCGGAGCAACTAAGCCCGTGAGCCATGGCCGCTAGGCCTGCGCGTCCGGAGCCTGTGCTCCGCAACGGGAGAGGCCACAACAGTGAGAGGCCCGCATACCAAAAAAAAAAAAAAAAAAAAAAAAAAAAAACAGGTAATGAGAATCAGTCTAGGCTGGGCTACATGGCACGGAGTGAAACAGAGATTTGGCAGTTCTTCTGTGATCAGGACAGGTAATTTAGCCTTCATATCTGCCCAGGCTGTTAATTAGCTAAGAAATTGCCAATCCCACTTTGCATCCTGTTTTTGCTGTCAACACGTGCCAGTGAGCACCCCTTAGTCCTCTTAACTGCATCATAACCCATCTACTTAACTATAGAAACAGAGTTTCTATAGTTAAGTGGTAGTTAAATAGTGGTGGTAGTTAAATAGATTTGGTGGTCTAAAAACATGGATGGAAAACAATCACGTACTGATTTTCACTAAGTTCTAGCTGAAATTAAGCATTTCCCTCAGTTGTTAATGTAGGCAACAAACACAGTTGTGTTTGCACTACCTGAGGCTTTATCATTGATAGAAATCACCCATATTTTTATATTACATGATAGCAGTTATTTCTATTCATCAGTGCTTTAGTATTACATTAGTTTTTAGGTGAATCACCAGATTTTGTTATTAGATGTCCTAATAAAGAAGCACATGTATTACATCACATTTAAAACGACTTTGTTATCTGTATTTCAATGTAGTTGATTTCCTTTGTAATCCTACATATCAAAATATTATTTACATATTTAAAACAAAAACCTTATGTATTTTATTTTATATATTTAAAATGTTATTCTGAGAAGGAATCCATAGCTTTCAACAGATTGCGACAGGTGTCCATGACACCAGAACAGTTAATGCCCCCTTTGTAGAAGGTAAGGTTAGGATTGAATTCTGTTGACATTTACTTTGCAGAATCAATTTGGTAGGAGAATTCTTAAAAAGCAGCAAAAAATATTCAAGTACACTCTGGATGCTCACGTTTCCATTCAGGGACCTCATAAAAGAATAGAACGGTTAATGAGTTGTAGCGGAACGTTTTCTTCTATTAGTGTGTACAAACTGCAAGGAAACGTTCTTTGATTTCTTGGGCCACATGCTCACAGTGCAGTAACAGATTAATTTCTAATATGTCTCATCTCATTATAGACCTGTGTAATCGTCTCTTTCAATTTAAATTGAGCTTCAGGGAAGATTAAATGGTTAGGTATTTATTCCAGTTTGTATAAATTTTCTGGACCCATACAAATTAAACGTCCTCTGTCTAAATGACCCTAATCATTCTAATTTAACTAGATAGAGCTTATTTCCTTTAGACAGAGCTTGTCATGTTGAATCTTATCCATGGAGACGAACGGCGTGCCAAATAGGTAATAAGTATTCCAGATGTTGCCGTGTCACTTTCCAGCAAAGTTATTAACAAAAGTCCGTTGCTTCCTGCCTTTCTTTATCCTCTAATATTGCTGAGAATATAAACTTCCTTTCTCCCCATTAATATATGGTAATTTAAAAGTACAGTAACTGGGCTGCTGAAGAGGAAGTTGATTTTTATAAAATTACCTATCTATTGTGCATGGTACAGCAGCGACTCTTAGGGCAATTTGAGGCTTGGTGGGACTGTGGGTGGAGAGAGTAAAGCGGGTTATGAAGAAAATTGTGACAGAGCTCTGAGTTTCACTGTGTGTGTGTGTGTGTGTGTGTGTGTATGCGTATTGGAGGGGACTGAGCATCAAGAAATCCATTTTATTTACTTTGGGCTGAGAATAAGCCAATAAAATAGGAATAGCTACCATAACATCCGGTGGATTAGAATGGACCTGTCCTAGTTAAAGTGAGACAGGATGCCTGGAGGACTCTTACTCCACCTTCTACCTAATACCTCTGCCCTATCCCTGTGGCAGCCCTGAGAGACATCTAAGTAATGACCACCAAAGAAGTCCTTCAGTAGGATTTCATGTATCTGCCCTCAAGGCACTGAAAGGAAGGTGTGGTTGGAGTGCGGAGAGAAGAACACTGGAGGCTGGAAGGGGATAGGAGCCTGGAAAGAGTCAGAGGCCAAAAGATAGAAGGCCTGACTCCCAGCCACAATGCTAGATAGAGATGGGCCTTCTAAGGCTCACTAGAAAGATCTAACTTTCTTAGGTATAAACAGATTAGACATTCAGAGCTAAGAAAAGCCTAATCATACAAATGATAATTATAATAATTTTTCAGTTTGATGGCTTCATCAGTCTCTTTTGGGTTTGATGAATTTTAAGTGAATTTTCCTTCAATTAAAAAAAATACAATACTTCTGGCTCCCTTTTACCTTGCCCTCTCTCCTTTTAAGTAAAGTCCTGGAAAGACCTTTATATTTCTTAAAATATAAGAGTATGGCTTAATATTACTCTCAAGAAAGAAGAGTGATCCAAATAACTAGTGAAGTGAAATAAAGTCTGATCCTTTAGAGTCTCAACCAGCATCATAACCCACATTTATATAATCTTAAATATACAGCCTTGCACTCACTTCATGTCTCACGATTTTGGCTCTGGTTAACAATAACTTAATATCCAATTTAAACTGCTTTGAACTTCGAAGTGGAAGAAATTTACCATTAAGGCCATGTTTGTTTTAAAGTTAATACTTGTAGCATTTCCAAGATGCCTGAAATCCTGTGTGGACTTTTTGACGTAGACGCCATTTCCTCAAATGTCAACAAAAAAAAATGCTATTCTGGCTGCAAGTATTTTCTCCCTTCCATCGTCTCCATTAATTTTTTAAGTTCATTAACAGTTGAAATTATTAAACTGAGCTCTAGTGACATCTGCTGGACAAAATCTTGTTTTTCATTATATTATCAATTCATTAATACTCAGGTTTTACTAACTAGACTGTTAACTATTAAATCAATCTAGCAAAGCTGTACTAAACAAAACAGAAAACAGAACTAAGTTAAACATAAGATGATTAATCAGCATGTAATAAATCTAAGAAAAGGCTTCTAAGTCCATTTCCCACTGGTCGAGCCATATTCAGTTTGGTAAACACGCACTTTCTGAGTGCCCTCTATGTGTCACCCTCTTTATATGCACAGTGGGTTCAGTACTTGGACAGGGCCCTTTGCAAGGAGTGGAGGGTCTGGTGGGGGAAGACACATATCTAAACAGGTTGTTTAAGAAAGTATTCTATCCAGAGTGCTTCCTCTTTCAGCAGCAAGACAATCGTGGGGTCCCCATTGTTCCAAGAACATCTTTGTGGAGGGAATCAACAGTATCATTTTGCCCATTAGGTAATAACACAGTGCCTTGGGCCTAGGTATTTTTCATGGGCCTACAGATAGGTGTGTGTGTTCTAAAATACAAGAAAACAGAAAATTGAAACCACTAAATTTTAATTTAAATGTCTACAGTATAATGTTAACCTCATTCTTTTTAAATTTAATTTTTCTCAAACTTGGCTGTGATCTGAATCACCTGGGGCTGTTAAAGCCGATTGCTTTCTATACCAGCATATCTGACTTAGTCGGTCTTTGTTGGGTCCTAGAATTTGCATTTCTAACAAGTTCCAGGTAATGCTAATTAACATTGCTGGGCCAGAGACTGCACTTTGGAAACCAACAGTCTGAGAATGTTAATTAACGTTTTTTTGACTTGAGCACCCTGGTAGGTAGTAACATCATTAACTGAATTAGGAAACTCAGCAGAAGGGTCAACGTGAAGAAATGACAGGTAGAAAGATGATAAATTTGGCTTTTTCAAGGAAACGAAGAAAAGACCATCAAAGCCAGACCTACAGAGGTTCTTTTAACATATTTCAATAATGTGTGAATGAAACTAATTTTTAACTGGGCAGGTGAGAACTGCTGTAAGATAAAATAAAACATGCTGTCCATTCACTGAAATAAGTGGTAGAAAATGCATTGGTTATGTGAGTCATCTAACCTTGGATCAATTCCCAGTATAGAACATGCAGGGAGTACGATTATGTGAACAAGAGTATCTGACCAGACTCACTTGTATAAGCCTTTCAGTTGAGGAGTCGAGAACTAATGGGTTTTTCCTATTTCAAATGATGTTTCTAAGCTTCCTGGTTGAGCCCTGTTCTTATGCACTGAAGGATCCCTGTATAGATGACCTCTGCGGCACTATAGACCCACATCACTTGATGAAATTCTCATTTAGGAAACATGGCAAATGACAGATGATGGCAAGTAAGGGTAAATGATACCTCTGGTGTACATTTATTACTCAGAACATGCTAAGAAAAAAAACTGGAGAAAGAAATGTGATTGATCTGCTTTTGTATTCAAACACCTTTAACAGTTGGCTGGCTAATCATGGCTCCTTCTAAATTCTAAACAAGGGCAGAAGGGTCTAATTTTCCTCATACAAGCATTGATTCCAGATGACTCAAATTAATTATTTAGTCTAGATTATCTTCCACATGAGTCTCATATTACCAGAAGCTTATGACTCTTTGGATTGAAAGATTCCAAATCCTTGGCAATTTTTCCATTAAAATTATAAACACATATTTGTTCCAAGTCCATTTCTTTCACTTGCTACAGTCACCATCACAGAAAATTGATCACCTCAAGACTGTACTCTTTGCCTTGACATTGTTTGGAATTGTGTCACATCAGAAATCAGACTACAATCATTCCAGCTCTTTCATGCTCTTGCTACTAGTGCATGTGTTCTTTGATCACACACGTCAGTTCTCTCAACTCATCACCAACTCCTGAATTTACTTCCTTCTTCTCTACGGAGTCGGGATTTCATGATGCATTATCTAGTCCCGTGGTACTCACAGGCTCTATGGCCAGCAGCGTGGGCATCGTCTGGGAGCTTGTTAGAAATGCAGACTCCTAGGCCCCACCCCACCAGCCTTTTAGAATCATTTTAACAAGATTCCCAATGATTTGTATGCATAGATGGTGGTGAAGCCCTGACTGCAATGTTTCTTTAAACAAGTTTACGTGACTTTCACACACTACCTTCCCCCTTTGATTACTCACTAAAAGCCAGTCCTGATGAGGTTCCGAATCACATTGAAATCACTTGTTTATATATATATATATATTTTTTTTTTTTTTTTTTTTTTTTTTTTTGTGGTACGCGGGCCTCTCACTGTTGTGGCCTCTCCCATTGCGGAGCACAGGCTCCGGACGCACAGGCTCAGCGGCCATGGCTCACGGGCCCAGCCGCTCCGCGGCATGTGGGATCTTCCCGGACCGGGGCACGAACCCGTGTCCCCTGCATCGGCAGGCGGATTCTCAACCACTGCGCCACCAGGGAAGCCCACTTGTTTATATTTATCTCCCGATTTCAACAGTCTTCTCTTTGAGTCTTTTGTTGAAAGCATGCATCACCTTATCTTCCTAATCCTAGCTAAATGATGTACCTATCATATTCTAGCAGTACAATGAACATTGTTTGGATTAAAGTTCTTCAGCTTAATTGCTACGTAGGTCATGAACCATTTACTGAGGTGCTATCCCAGATGGATGAACTATCTCTTCAAAAATATTTGCGTTTTTACAGGATCCCTAAAGGAAATGGATTTAACCTAAATCATTAACTAACCTAATGCTGGGAGTTTTTGAGAAGTCGTTCAACTAAGCGCAAGTAATTTTGGGGGCAAGTGACTTTTTGTTCTCAAATTTCCCTCCACCTTGCTCATCACCAAGGTGGTCCACATGAAAGAACTCTTGAGTGCTTCTGTACTGCCTGAGTGGCTTTTAAGTGTCTTCTCTCTGAAGGAGTACTGAACTCCAGTATCTACAAATACAGCCAGAAAACATGGGGCACAGGAGAGACTTGGATGTACTTGAAATTTGTGCAACAAGGGAAAGACTAGCTGGGGAGTTAACAGGAATATTAGAAAACATTTCCTTGTAATTGCTTGTCTCTTTACCTGTTTTCTTCACCAGACTCTGAGCTGTCAGAGTGGGGATGTGTATCTTATGCACACAGAATCCCCTGCCAGGCGTCTTGCATGCAACATACACGTTCATTGAATTTGGGGGATAAAATGGTTTTAAAGCATTGCTCATGGTGTTAGTAAATAAAATGGCATGTTTGCAGCATATAAACAGTGCCAGCGGTTCGGATTATAACACCAGCAAGGGGGTGATGTTAATTCCTGAATGCCAGATCCTCAGAGAACAATCAGTATTAACCATCAGCTTTCACCGTGAGCCATATCAGGGTTTTTCTGGTTACAAATACCTTTCTTAATATCCCAGCTCCATTAGAGAAGAGAAATTAGGTAACTGTGACACTACTTTATAAACTGATGTATCAAGAGTCCTGCCTTTCCCTGCATAATGACTAAGTGCCTCACAGAACGCTAGCTGCAGATTCAATGTCACCATGGTTGTACCTTGCATGTGGATGAAAAGTTAGCATAACGTAGAAATGTAAAATTAAACTGGTTGCCTATGAGCAGCAGTCCTGCTAACACCCATTCATCTATCCTCATTATTTCACCTCTTGGCTTATTGTGTTTGCTGCTTTCTTCTATTACTCACAAAACCGTCAAGTAAATCCCAGAAGATGCACTAGCACAGGGCTTCTAGAAAATAGTGTTTGCAAAGCTTACATAATGGGACCAATGAAGCCAACACGCTCTCCACTGTAAAAAGCCCAGTGTTCTCTTGCATTGTTAATTGACCCTCAGCTTCTGAAGTAAGAGGGCGAATTTGAATGGGAAACAGAACGTGAAAGCAAATTATCAGGGGACTGACTTGTAGATTTTTCTCACTTTAAATGATGCTTATAAGAGTAGAGAATACATGAGGCTTTATAATGACACTGAAATCCACAGTGGGAACTGTCTTGGGAAAGAAGACATGACACAACAATTATTATTCTATTCAGAGAGTATGAGAAGCAGGGAGGCAAATGCCTTTCCTAATGCAAAGTTTAGGAAAAAATAAACTACTATAGGTAAGTCGCACAAGATGAATTACTTCTTCAAGTTTTGTTTGCGCATGAGGTTACAGCTGTGGTGCAACTTAAAGTGCTTGTCATTATTTTTCTTCTGGTAGGAAGATGAGCCAGGGAATGGTAAACCTGAGAACAGAGCTAGCTGTCCTGACCAATTGAAATGTAATCTTGTGGAGAGTTAGGGGGAATGCTCCAAGCATCACTTTGGAGTTTCTGGGTGGCCTCTACACAGCACTGTCCTCTCCACACCCCCTTGCCCACATCTAAAGATGTGATGCTATCATCTATACCTTTACTCAAAGGAGCAAAATAAAAAAAACTGTGCATTTATTCTTAGTACTGTGAGTCATTCAAACAATAGACAAGGGGGATGAAAGGCATTTTAATCACATGTACCAGGGGACAAAATGTAATATGGGGATGGAAACAAGTATTTTATAATTTGGCAAATTTTGGTGTGCTAAGTGACACTAAATAGCTGTGTCATGAAAAGAAGTAGTACAGTCATGCCAGGTGATTCAGCAGAACTCCTTTCCAACATCTGCACATACACTTTATAATTATGCCCCATTTAATCTCCCCCTCTAGTCAAAGTTCCTTTCAGAACTGGTCAGCAGGGAAATCGATTTCTAGAATGAGACCTTTAGTTACTAACCTCAGAGTGGATTCTCATATGTATGAGCTGGTTGATATACTGCTTTGCTTGAAGCCTAGTAGATTCTTCCTAATTCTGTAATGATCAGATTTTTAACTATTTTCCTCTTAATAAATTGTTACCTTCATGAAGTACTTCAAATCTTGTTTGACCCAACAGTGAAGAAAAAGTCAGAGAGAAACCCTAGGGAATGAGTGCATAAAGTAAAAACCATTGAAGAAATATATTTCTTAAGTTTAAACCAAAGCAAACAAGAAGCACATGACAATATATAGTCCTAATCAAATTTTATTGAGAACCAGTTAAGTCACATTCTTTACGGAGCACAGAAATACATACAATTCCAGCTCTTTCCAATAAATAGCAATATAACATTGGCGTAGGATCCCTGAATATCCCACTTTGTTTTGTACCTGTAGGAGAGAAACAGTTCTTCTACAGCTTAACGATACAGAAGTGGGGTGCTCTGACCTATTTAGGGGGGAGTAGCAGTGAAGTCAGAACTGAGTATGGATAACAAAGGATTATAGATGAGTTCAAGTAGCCAAAGGAGTAGATGAATTAATGTTTACTCTTCACGTTTTGTATTTCAAACTCAGTCAAGAGAAGGCAGGGCATTATAAGATCAGACACCAATTAACCTGAGGACTTATGAGCAAAGAACACCTCTCTATTAAGTTATGCGGGGAAGTTGTAATAAGAGAGAAAACGGCCGCTTTTACCTAAAACTCTACCTATCGTGAAGGCTTTTGATGCCAAATAATTGGAAGTGACATCAAAGATGAAAGAGGGTCAAATGACTCTAAGGACTGAAGACTGACTTCTTGATGGGACCAATAGGGTTGATGTCAATAACTGACAGTGACGTTCACAGAAGCGCATGGCAAGGATAAATGAATACTGCTTGACAAGGTTTTAAGGTTTCACTACCTAGTCTTTACATGGAGATAAAAGATACTTCTGAGTTTTCTGGGAAGCAATTTTGCGCAGTTTTTCGTTTTGTTTTGTTTTCTAACAAAAAGAAAAATACCTGAGGGAAAAATCATGTAACAGAAATAGAACTGAAATGATGCCTCTCCCTTTCAAAAGTAAGAAACTAGTGTAAAAGTTTCAGTTTCTACCATAGTGTTAGGGTATTAGTCTGAGTTTTACAGCCTTTGACTGAGTTTAAAATCCTATCAAACTTTCTGAGCTCTTAAACATAAAACAAACAATGGCACAAATATAAAATCCTGCCAGTTTAATAACTTAAAAAGCGAAAGAAAAAAAATGAAAACTGAATTGTGTTTGCATTGATAAATTGGTTAAGGGATGGCAGTAGCTAAACAGCAATCCAAACAGGAATAAGAATCTTATTCAAAATGTTCTTCTCCCTGCCTTGATGTCTTCCGGGGGTTAAATTAATTAAGATGTTTGGTGAAGCACTGTGATCAGTCTCCTCTGGTTAAGAGAAAAGTGTTTTGTTCTTTTCCCCTTGGTTAGTTAATTATAGTAGCTAAAAGTGCAGGTACAGTATAGTAAGACATTTAACTAAACCAAGCGGGGTCTATTCTTTCAGGCTGGACACCCATCCAAAGGCAGATTAGCTTTACTGTGGATGCTGACACTGTTCGTGTGAAATGTTCACGAGAAAGGCACAGCTTGCATACAGCTTGCCAGCAACACTTCAAAATCTGAGAGGCACAAGGCTGTCCCTGACTAGCGTGAGTCACAGAGGAATAAGCTAATCCTGGGAACTGAGCAGTGGCTTGTGTTTTAGTTCCTACTGTCAGTAGCCTTTACAGGGTCAGGCAATTGCCAATAATATTAGCTATTTTGGTGCTAAACGGAAAATAACAGGGGATTGCTATCTACAGGAACCAACATAAACTCAGTGGGGATTTGGTTCAAAGTTCCAATAAAAATAGCATGTTTTTGTGACCGAGAAAGCCGTGAAATAGGCACATTTAAAATCTTAGAGCCTGTTTTCTTAAAAGCTGCAAAATGTTTCAAAATCAGTCAGAATACATAGAAAAGACAAAAGCCTGGGAAAGTCAGCAATGGAAGGAGGAGGAATGGGAGCTGATGAGTCAAAACAATTCGTATAGAATTTGAAGCACCGGGGATTCTTCACCTACCATATCAGTGCCCTATCCTGAGGGCTCAGAAATTGATGAGTGTTAAAGCCTAGGCTATGCAAAGAGACAAAAGCCATTTGTTCTAAGAATAATCACTGGATAATACCTTCTCAGTAACCAACATTTCTATGGAAAGCTTAGCGATTTTGCAATATAGCACCCCTCCCCCCCTTTTTAAACAAGTAGAACGCTCTACTATTTAGTGAAAAGATCAACATTGAGATAGATAGGAAGGAAAATATCTTATGGCTTGTACCAAGCAGCCAACGCTTTATAAAGCATAGTCATTGCAAAGTAAGTAAAACACACATCAAAATTTAGAAGGTCAGTCAGAAAGGGTGGACTCAAATCCTAGGTCATGATATATTTACGCACAGAAATCTCATTTCCTGATCTTACACTAATTCCAAAGACGAAACAAATATACATAAGTAGTTCCAAAACATACTAGCTTATTTGGAGAAAACAAACTTTTTGTTAGCTTATCTTGAAATAACTTTCAAATCAGAATTTTCATATAACGACCATCACATTTCAGAAGTTTTCGATAAAGATGTTGGATTATAGAGCCTGGATGCTCTACTAACAAAAAGAGGCAAATTTGAAAGTATGTTTATCTCTAGTTTAAATAAGCATTGTGAATTTGAAAAAGGGTGTTTAGGTCCCTAGCCCAGTTGGCAACTCTTGCAGTTTTTGTCCTGGAAGCATATAGTTATATTTTTGTCCCCTTTCATAATCAGCCACTTAGAGAAAAGCAAAGTCATAAAACTGTCATAAAAAAATACTAAAGAGAAGAGGTGGAGGTCAATATCCAGCGATAAGCATGTATTTATCTATATTTAGTTTTTTAAAAACATTTTTAGAACTGTAACAGATGGCTATATTCATAAGCTTGAGTAAGAATACGACTGCCTCCAAGTTCTGAAATATATGCATATATGCCCTCAAAATACTGTACATATATCACCTATCCTCCCTTTAGGATAAACTGAAGTTAATTAAGATTTCTCTGGATATTTTAAAATAAAAGTAAATAATAAAAAGGAACTGAATTAAAGACATCTTCTGAAAAAAAATCAACTAAATCAAGTACACAGTTTGACTCTATTGTTGCTTTAGCCCAGCTATGATAATACAGAAAGGCTCATGCAGTGAGTTGCACTGGGGGAACTTTCCTCTTACAGTTCAAATGCAGGAAACCTGGCTTTCGTGGGCACTAGGAGGTCAGCCAAGAAATAAATTGTTCCAGCCATTCCTGAAGGAAAAGAAAGAGGCAAAAGTTAGTATACCAGATAATGATGTATTATAGACTGGCTTCATTTTGTAGCATAAACAACATTATGATATTAATTTAAATGATTTAAATGAAGTGGGCACCTGTTTATATATGTTGCAGCTCATTAGGCAAGATCACGAGTGAGAGGCTTAGCCTCTTTACCCAGGTGGAAGACAGGAGGGAGAGCGGAGCCAGACAAGTTCAAGGCATGGCCCTGCCATTTACCATATGTGAGCCCCTTCACCGTGGCCCCATTTACCTGTCTGAGCCTCAGGAACCTCATCTGTGACATGAGGATAACAATGTATATTTTTGCTGCGATGATTTACGATAACATCTGCAAAATGCCCAGCATGTGCCTGGCTCCATGAACAGTAGTCACCATAATAACTACTACTATTGGGTCCATGGTGGTCTGTGTGCTAACTGATTTTTAATACTGAGTTATTGTGTTAGCAAATAAAGAAGCAGTTTAAGAAATAACTATGAAATTAATTTGCTGACAAAACTCAAATTAAGGTACATTAATTACTAAGCTGAGAAGCAGATGCTGATATTATAAGGCAAATAAGTAACGTGTGAAAAATACCTTCAAAGAGGGAGAAGGGGGTGTCTGGTGTTCTGCATCCGTGTTCTCCATAATCTAAGCACCATTCAGCGAACTGAAAATGAGACCAAGTTAAATTACTGAAGTGATTTCTTCTAGAGACCCCTAGAAGTTGACAGAGATTATCTCTAACATTTACTCTGAAAAGTCAAAAACTATTTTCAAGGCAGGGAAAGGGGCTGATGCAGAGAAATGGATGGTCTAAAAGAGAGTACGAATGAAGCATGGGAGGAATTTAATGAGCTGTCTGAGCCTCAACTCCAAGGTTATCAAAGAAGAAAGGAAGGAACAAAACCACCTTACATCTCCCAGCACTCTCCCAACCCCACCACAAATGCTGCTGAGTAGATTTACGTCCTTTAAAAAAAAAAAAACAAATGCTAATTCAACTGAATAGCTTTTTAAAATTTTATTTTATTTTTAATTAAATTTTTTCTTCCACAGCAAAACATTTAATGACACATGGGTAGTCCAAAGTTCTAAATAACCAACTAAGGCAGTCCGGTTTATAGAATTGCCCCACCAATGCCCTCTTCTCTCATTTTCTTTTCCTTTTAAAAAAATTTTTATTGGAGTATGGTTGCTTTACAATGTCGTGTTAGCCTCCACTGCACAACAAAATGAATCAGCCATACACATACAGATATCCCCTCCCTTTTGGACTTCCCTCCCATTTTAGGTTACCGCAGTGCATTAGGTAGAGTTCCCTGTGCTATACAGCATGTTCCCATCAGCTGTCTATTTTATACATAGTATCAATAATGTATATGTGTCAATCCCAGTCTCCCAATTCCTCCCACCCCACCCCTTCCCCCCTTGGTACCCATACATTTGTTCTCTACGTCCATGTCTCTATTTCTGCCTTGAAAATACGATCATCTGTACCATTTTTCTAGATTCCACATATATGCGTTATTATATGATATTTGCTTTTCTCTTTCTGACTTACTTCACTCTGTATGACACTCTCTAGGTCCGTCCATATCTCTACAAATGACCAACTGAATAGCTTTTGAAGTTTTTTTCTTAAACTGTGTTTGTTCTATAGACTTATGGTTTAAAAAAATAAATGAATTAAATCAGATTAACTCGAGACACTTCTACAGCCTCCTGGGCAAAGGTGCGTTCTGTTCGGCGGTTCTGACTCCTACCTTACAGGCCCTGTACAGGTACTTTGCGTCCTGTGTGAGGTTGTACAGCGACAGGAAGGCGTAGGCATTCCCGGCAGCGCCGTGGCACAGCCCGTACCCCTTCTTCAGCAAGCCATACCGCCAGATCACATCAGCACACTGATAGGCATCATTGAGATACCGTTCCTCTTTGAACACCTGCAGAGTCAAGGGACATAGTTTTATTACAAGAGATAGAAAAGAAACCTCCACTGACCTTCCTTCCTGATAGGAGAGAAAGGGAGACAGGATAAGGGAGGGGACAGGGAGGTACCTTGGCAAGAAAGGGTAGGAATTCAGAGACAGACAGATGTGTTACATCGGTGGGGACAAATTACAAGAATTCACTAGCTTTTTTTTTGTTTTTAAATACATAACTGGGCATGACCTTGTCTGCATGGTGTAAGTTTTATATGTATGTATGTCTGCGTATGCGGGTGTTATTGGTGAAGTAGCCTTATTTACTTGCAACTTGCTGTTATCAGTCAATTTCCAAAGAATAAACACTGTCTTTTCTGTAACAATGATACCCTTCACTACTGGAAAGTTTCTTTACACACTGGAGAAGAAACTGTTTATCAGATTGATTACAAAAACTGATTTGATGATAAAACACTATACTTTTCAGAAAAATAGAGATACATCTTTACACTCTATTGTGGCCTCCTATATCTTGATCAAAGGTTTAAAAAATATTATTATTATTACTTTTATTATTATTTTTGGCCACACTGCATGGCTTGTGGGATCTTAGTTCCCTGACCAGGGATGGAACCTGTGCCCCCTAGAGTGGAAGCATGGAGTCCCAACCACTGGACCGCCTGGGAATTCCCGACATTTTTAATATCTCATTGCACTAGAGAAGTAGAATAGGACAGTTTTTAAAGTTTGTGCATTATATTTAACTTCCTGAAGGCAAGACTTGATATACTAAATGCTTATTTAGACCATGAGATGACAGTTCCTATTAAGAGTCTATAGATTTGTAATTTGTAGAACAGGCACCAATGAACATAGATATCTTGGTTTACTTCCATTTTTTTCCCCTCAAAGAAAAACCTTTTCTTCTTTGATTATGGCTCTGTCATATGCTTTTTAGAAGTGATATTTGAATTTTTAAAATTATGGTAAAATAAATATATAAAAGTTACCATCTTAATCATTTAAAGTGGACCATTCAGTGGCATTAATTACATTCCCAATGTTGTATAACCATCACCATTATCTATTTCCAAACCTTTTTCAACATTCCAAACAGAAACTTCATTCCCATTAAGCAATAATTCTTACCCTCCCAGCCCCTAGTAACTTTTATTCTACTCTCTATGAATTTGCCTATTCTAGATACCTCATATTAACCATCGCATCACATAAGTGGAATCCTACAGTATTTGTCCTTTTGTATCTGGCTTACTTCGCTTGGCATAGTGTTTACAAGGTTCATGCATGTTATAGTATGGATCAGAAGTTAATTCTTTTTTATGGCTAAATAATATTCCATTGTATATATATACACCATATTTTGTCCATCCATTCATCTGTTGATGGACACTTAGATTGTTTCTACTTTTTGGCTACTGTGAATAATGCTGCTATGGAACACTGGTGTACAAGTATCTGTTTGAAACCTTGTTTTTACTTCTTTTGGGTATATATACCTAGGAGTGGAATTGCTGGATCATACGTTAATTGTGTTTCATTTGTTGAGGAACCGCCAAACTGCTTTCTATAGTAGCTTTACCATTTTACATTCCCACCAGCAATGCCCAAGGAGATTCTTTCTATTTTTTGTTTGTTTGTTTGTTTTGCGGTAGGCGGGCCTCTCCTGTTGCAGAGCGCAGGCTCAGCGGCCATGGCTCACAGGCCTAGCCGCTCCGTGGCATGTGGGATCCTCCCGGACCGGGGCACGAACCCGTGTCCCCTGCATCAGCAGGTGGACTCTCAACCACTGCGCCACCAGGGAAGCCCGATTCTTTCCATTTTTAATTGAGCTCCTGGGATATTTATCTTGGCTCTGCCACTGATGCTCATCTTGGCTACTCTACCTGTCCGTGAAGCAGTCCTCTGTTCTATGAAAAAATGTGTGCTATGGTACAGATGGATACTGTGAAAATGAATTATAATCCATACAGCAAAGTGATTTTAGGTCCAACAAATGGTGTGTCTATATATTGTTCAAGAATTATACAGAAAACTAATTTTAAATTATAGAATTTTATATTATGTTTTCCAATTTATTTCTAAAAATGAGAAAATTCACAGTACCTTATAGGCCTGAATGAGCATGTAGATTACCCCAGGAGAACCGTGGCACCAATGGACTAGCAGATCCCGAGTATCGTCCACACAAGGAGGGTAATTGCCGGAAGGGAATTTCAGCTGGCAGACATAGTCTACACTGGGCTTGACCAAACTATGTAACTTCCCATGGCTCACTTGAAGGTTGGGCTAAAAACAAGAAAGGGAATTATCAGTTCTTCGGAAACAAACAGACCTTCCTAAGGCTTAGGGATGAGTTTTAAGTAAGAATGAAAACATGACCAAAACGAACTGAAAGTCATTAAGAGGTTCTGGATTCCATCCAATTTTTTCACTTACTGGTCCAAACTAAAATTAGGCTATCAGTTAATACCTGGAGCCTTATGTATGTATTATTTTTCGATAGTTATTGTTATCTATATACATATAAATAATTTTCCAAAGCCAATGCTTAAGAATATGAGTGTATGAGAAGTTTTCTAAGGTTTTAATACCTTAAATACACTGTAAAGACCACAACGAGATGCATTAGACAAACCAGGCACAACTTGCATTTAGAGAAGTGATAGGTGATATTTCCAATAGGAGAGGATGCTAACAAGTTGGGAGACCTGGGATCTAGATCCCGAATTGGTGTGACTCTAGATTAAGCCTTTCTGCAAAAGGTTTGGGACTGATACTTATGAAGGATTATTTTGATACAACAATGTATGGATCTATAGGACTCACTGCCATATGGCATATGAGCCTTCATTTTTGATACAATTTTTAGTTTC
Source organism: Kogia breviceps (assembly GCF_026419965.1). Classification (NCBI taxonomy): domain Eukaryota; kingdom Metazoa; phylum Chordata; class Mammalia; order Artiodactyla; family Physeteridae; genus Kogia; species Kogia breviceps. The sequence continues at coordinate 175,601,286 of NC_081311.1, forward strand.
TCCTTTTGGTCCTGGTCTTAATTCAGTGCACCTCACACTTCTTTAAACAACAAATTCAGTCTTGTCTGTGCCAGGCAGAGGCGGCAGGGAACGAGGAGATACCGACCATAAGGCGCTCACAGATACTGAACACGCAACGAAGTTCTTTAGGGCACATTTAGATTTCACTTTACCCAAAGAATATTGTTCAAGCTCAGTTTAAAATGCTAGAGTTGAATGACTGGATTCTACTCAAACTTGCAGGAGTTATCCAAAATGGCCTAAAAATAATGTTTTATGTTGATACATAGGCACCTACCAGAATGCACTTCTAGGATTAAAAATTAAATCATTTCAAATAGATAATTATGTGCAAATGGAAAATTCAATACTTGGGTCGCCAGGCTTCTTACTACAACCAACATTTGGAGGCAGAGGGTAAGACACCCTCTGATGATCTGCTTCAAAGAAAGGTCATGAGGCCATCCAGTCATTAACATGTATGATTCTAATTCACCTTGAAACTTCAAGGTTTTTCTTCTTTCCTGAAAACTTTCAAGAATCTATATTTACTTCTGGAAATAGAGAGCCAACGAGGGAGTGTGCCAGAAAAGTAAAGGAATTTAGGTCTGAATTGTCAAAACCCCTAATTATAAAACTCTGAATTGAGAAGTGCAGAATAAATACAAGAGTTGGTCTCCTACTGCCACTAACATTCAAAGCGTGACTCTGCATTGAAAAGCAATAATAACCTTGTGTTTTTCAGCTCTGTTGTCCTTGTTTAGTTATAGGGAGAGGATAGGTCTCATGTTGATTTTGCATTATTATAGCCAGCTACTCAACCAGCTGTTGGTATTTATATCCAACCACTCTTGTAGAACATATCGATGAAACACTTTTCTTTATGCCACACTGTACTTTGGGAAGTTGAGGGGGATACCTACCTTTACCATCATTAAAAATTCAGTATTCTTTTACCATGAATTCTTATTCTTACACAAAGTGCCGATTTCTCCTTAAGGAGAGTTACACAAGCCCCTGGAAATGAGGCTCTGATGAGAAGCCCTCTTCTGACCTCCCTTTCCAGGTTATGCTTGATGCAGTAAACTCTATTTTCCCTTAGTCTATTTGGCTTTGGCTGATGTCCCCCAATAGTTTTAGATCCGAAGAACCATTGAGCATGGCCTATTCAGCTATTTTTCAGGTAAGTTACACAAAATCCACTGAAAAGGCTCCTTAGTTTTGCTCTCTAACTGAGCTTTAGGCAGCATATTCTTCTCTGTTTTCTACTGATTTTGTTCTTACTCTGGAAATTTGTTTCAATGGGTTGTGCCTTATAGTGTGGAATAATACTAATTGAAGGCATCTGCTGAAAGAGCAGGGCAGAGCAGGAGGCACTTCATCTAAAAGAACAGGTCAGAACACTTCAGTCTGCACAAGCGGCATGAGGTGGGCAAGTGTGCTCACCCACAAATCAGCCATCTTCAAGCGCACTGGCTTTTATGTTTGCACACTTTAAATGCTCTTTCACAAGCACTGTCCCTGTTTACCTAGGCCAGCTGATTACCAGGAGAGGGATGCAGTGGTTGGCAGAATGAAAAACTAGAGCTGGAGCACCCGTCTTCTCACCCTAGATAGTACAGTCAGAAATCACATTCTAGCTCCATCATCCTCCCCTCTTACCTGCATCAGGTAGTAATAAATTCCTGCCAGGCCGTGAGCGGCCCCCACGTAATATTCTTGGTACCATTCATACAACAGTGGAGTCTTTCCTGTGAAGTTTCTCTTTCTGGCTAGGTCTTCTCCAGAGGTTAAGACTGTTTCACAAATCTGCAGGGAGAAATCGACCGAAATAAGGAAAGAATTAGAGTGGCGCCAAGGAACTTTTTGCTAAGAGGTACTGGAGAACATGGCAAATTCGACACCACCTGATGGCCATGGACGGGCACAGTTTGATTCTGTACTCAGAGAAGCACATGGGATTATTCTGCCTAAAAGAGGGAGAGTTTGGAAGATTTTGAACTCTTTCTACTACAGCTCACAAGAATTCACCTGTCAAAGGAAAGCAAAACTCCTTCAGAAACGAGAGGAACACCTGCACCTTGGAGGTGAAATCTGGCCCTTATTTTCCTCTGAATGGCCTTTAAACTCTCAAATGGAGCAGCTGGACCTCTTAGTCCAAGTCACTCTCTGTGCAGTTTCCAACAGCACTGCAAGTGAAGCTGCTGGTTCTCTGATCATGCCTGACCTACAGAGCTTAAGACACGCCTTACCTCCCAGCTACCTGGGATGTGCCAACTAGGGAAACAAAACCAGTAGTTTAGGCAGAGAGTAGGTGGGATCCTAAAGGGGCTCCAAAAAGCACAAAAACGTGGTACCTGCTGAATATGGCTTTGAGGAATCTTTTCCACTCCAAAGTTCTTATTCACAAAGAGAAGAGCACAGATGTAGCCCATTCGTCCATAGAGCATTTCATTTGGAGCATGGAGATCAATCTTATTTAGGTGAATTAGCCTGGGAATAAAAATGCATGCTTAAGATAATGTAAAAGGGACCAGGTAGAGATATGTACTTAAAAATGATATGTTTAAAACACACACACACACACAAATATATATATATATATATATATATAGTTATATATGGACACATATATGGAATTATTATATTATCTTAAATATATAATAATAAAATATATAAAATATAAATATTTAAATATACTTACATATTATAACCTATATATTGTTATACTTTAAACATTAAGAGGGCTGGGCTAGACCACAAAGGGTAATCAGGGTTCAAAGATTAACCATCAACTACATTTCTTTTCTTCAGCTCACAGTAGAGCTGACAAATAAGAAGTCCAAAGAATGCAGGACTACATCAGTATGGCTTGGGCCACCTGCAGCCTCCCTAGCCCCGCATGGCGGCATGCTCTGAGACCAGCAGTTGGGGTCAGAGAAGCCAAGAACTACTGGCTACTATAACATTCAGTCTGAGGAAGGGACTAAGTCAACACTCAAAGGGCCTATTTCCATAAGATGAAATGCCTGCTGCACCCCAGTTATCTCCTTGCTTGATTTATTTCTTCAGTGTGTCATCTGGCCTAGATGAAGTGTTTGTATAGCAGCCTGATTTACCACCAACGGTAGCACATACAAACAGCACAGAGGGATCAGTCAGTCTCCCAGCTCCTAGTCCTCCTTTTTGGAAATAACCGTGATTACCAATATCTTGTATACTCCTAGAACTATTTTATGCACATATAAGAATACATATACTTATTTATAAACCCATTTCCCCAAGTGTTTTGTGGCTTTGTGATTTAACAATACATCTTGACAACCGTTCCTTATCGTCACATACAGAGTGATCTCATTCTTTATCACAGTCTGTACAGTATTCCACTGAATTGAATGTACTTTTTTTTTTTTTTTTTTTTTTGGTGGTACGTGGGCCTCTCACTGTTGTGGCCTCTCCCGTTGCGGAGCACAGGCTCCGGACGCGCAGGCTCAGCGGCCATGGCTCACGGGCCCAGCCGCTCCGCGGCATGTGGGATCTTCCCGGACCGGGGCACGAACCCGTGTCCCCTGCATCCGCAGGCGGATTCTCAACCACTGCGCCACCAGGGAAGCCCGAATGTATTATACTTTATTAGCTCCCTATTGATAGACTCAGTTCAGCTTCTCAAAAAATAATGTTGTTTTTGGTTCTGGTTCCAGGTAAGGTGGAGTAAGCATATGCCAACCTGCCTCTCCCAGTCAGTATATGTAGCTCCAAAACCTAGAGAGAATGTGTGAAGCTGCTACTGAGAACCCTGAAAACTAAACAGTAGCCAGCAGAGTGGGGATAACCAGAATCTGAAGTGCTGCCAAATCACTGGTGCGTTCACCGCACTTTCCCCTCTGGTATTTCCCTGGCCTGAACTCAGTGCCGCCTGAAACCTGGAAGTGGGCATCAAAGTGCCGACAGAGACAGTCCCGGAAAGAGCCCTTTAGTTTTATCTCAAGAAAGACCAGGAAGGGGAACCCTTAATATCAGAGAGAGTGGGTAAAACACCTCATTTTTCTTTATTTTCATTTTTCTGTTCTTTCACTCCCTAGGCCCCAAGCAGTCTCATGGTGGCCAAGGCAACAGGAGCCCACAGGAGCCACAACTATGAGGGAGGGACCTGTCCTCATTGACTGGAGGGGCTGTGGTCCCAGGGGTGAGGGGGTGAGGGGCGGCCCATTGCCTCACTTCTCCTTCTAGCCTCCCCATCACTTGGCCCCCAAGATGCAGGCACATTTGTGGGAAGTATGTGCCAGAGTAGGATAACCAAAGCCTCAGATTTCTTTCCAGAGAACCAAAAAGGGAAGTCCCAGGGAACCAGAAAGTAGGTGGAGCTCACAGAGGGATAAGAGCTCAGGGACGCAACTGTACTTGTAGTGTGAACTCTGAGAATGAACCTTTTTTTTGGGGGGGGCGGTGGGGGGGCAGGAAATAGGTAGGGAAAATGTCCTTGCTATTCTACAATTTCCATCACATTTTCATCACATATATTTTTCATGAAATTTTGAAAGCACATCTCAGTTATCCTTAAATTATTCTATAAATTCAATGTGAGATGATTTAAATTATTAAAACAATTTAATTTTTTGTGAAACTGGACAAAATGATATTGGTATACTAAAAAAGTATGGGGTGGGTAGAGAGAGTCAGGGAATTTCTGGAAAAGACTAGTAATGAGAGGACATTAGCCTTACCAAAAAAATGACCTTGTCACCGGGTACCTTATGACACTAAACATGAAATTTAATCTCTATACTTTAAATTTCTCATCTATAAAATGAATGATCCCTTCTGATTTAAAAATTTATTTTTAAAGTAGTTATGTATAAACAATGCCTGTGTATGTATATTATTTAACTTTATATACTAAGAATGGTTAATAAGCATTTGAAGTATCAAAAATCATATCCCTGGAGTGATTGGTTATATTTGAAGTATTCTAGTAAGGAATCAACATTCAGAGAGACTTGGCACTTCAAATAACTTTATCAAAATTTACACCAGAGGATTTGATTATAAGTGTAGTAAGGAATATTAGAAGATGGATTTCATTGGTGGAATGAGTGGTGAAGATGGGTAGGACATTTGGGAGATGGTACGGGCTCCAGCACCGTTTGATGAGTAAAATCTAAGAAGGGTCAAAGGATGATGTGGCTTTCTCTGAGCCACAAGAACAGGGCAGAGGACTAATCGTGTGTGTGTGTGTGTGTGTGTGTGTGTTCTTCCTAATAAATGTTTGTACATTTGGTAGAGTTTGGTTAACTGCTTGTGCCTTCATTTACACAGTGGTAAGGTGATAGCTGAGAGGGTATATAGCCCCTACCTCTAATCTCTGGAGGCAACCAATATCTACAAACAAGAAAACAAAAACCTAACAGTTGCTACCACCAGGCTATTATTATACATCAGTAGGTAGAGTCCTAACTCTGAAAGGAAGGTACTTGTGAAAGAGAAAACAATCCTCCTCTCCCAACCCCTCCCTCCCCACTTCCACAAGCCTGTGGTGGGAGGGGAACACTTAGGATTAACAATGAAGAAGACATGTTTAAATAAGCAGAATGAGATGATTTTAGTGAGTAAACAGGGCTGACAGTTATGAAACAATGACTGAGAAAAAGTTATGAAAGCATCCTTAAGGGAACTTACCCCCCAACAGGAAAGAGGGGTTTGAAAAAGCTTGGCTGGTTGCAGTTACTGACAAAGTTAAATTTGTCCATATTATACCTCAACAAACAGAGGCATCTCAGTCAAACTGGTAAACATGCACATGCTGGCTCATGCATTTTTCTCTATTACAAACACAGGCATTTAACTCACAGTGGAACAGTGGTTATGTTAGGAATAGGGACACAGTTGGTCAGAGGTTGCCTTCAATTTTCTTGTAATACCTTCATTGACTTCCCCCCCCCCCAATGCCAACAGTTATCTGGGTGGTTATGGACCATTTTTTTCTACTTCAATACCACACACACACACACAATACCCCTAATATTTTTAAATAACTTAAAAACATTTATTAAGAAAAATTCTATTTTTTTCTCACACCAGAACTGGCAGCTCAGTAATGTTGAGAACTTAAGAAAATAAAATCTGTTACTAGATACAAACTCAACTGTTGTAGTAAACAGAATGAACATCTCAGTTTTCATGAGAATTTATTATCAAGTTTTAATATAAATGTATCAAACTATATAGAATTTAGAGATAGCAAAGCACTCTTGATTTTTGTAAAGGGTATTGAAAGAACTATTCAAAGAGGGAAATGACTCAATTTTTTAAACAAACGCTGCTCTACGGGAGTTACTAAAAACAATTATTGCATATTGCATTAACTCCAGTGATGTTCTCACCTAAATAAAATGTGTTTGAACCACTGAATTAGAAAACACCATTCCTTTATTTTCCTTTATTTGCCAATGCTATGACCTGCATTACCACTAGGTGGCGATATATAATTAGCATACCAATTATTTTGCAACAACACATTTGCATCTAGGAAGTTGGTAGCAAGTACCTTTCAAATACTCAAAAATAAAGTATTGTTCAGTGCATCTCATTATAATAATACTTAAGAAGGAAGTATTCCATTTTTTCTGGATTTAAATTCAATTCATTAAAACTCATTAGTTGCATGTATCTAACCCAGTGTTCATAGTGCACTATTTACAATAGCCAAGACATGGAAGCAACCAAGCAACCTAAGATTCCAGTGACAGATGAATGGATAAAGAAGATGTGGTATATATATATATACACAACGGAATACTACTCAGCCATAAAAAAGAATGAAGTAATGCCATTTGCAGCAACATGGCTGGACCTAGAGATTATTATAATAAATGAAGTAAGTCAGGCAGAGAAGGACAAATATCATATGATATCACTTATATATGGAATTTTTAAAAATTATAAAATGAACTTATTTACAAAACAGAAACAGTCTCACAGACAGAGAAAACAAACTTACAGTTACCAAAGGGGAAAGGGTGGGGGGAGGGAAAAATTAGGAGTTTGGGATTAAAATATACACCCTACTATGTATAAAATAGATAACCAACAAGGACCTACTGTGTAGCACAGGGAACTGTACTCAATATCTTATAATAACCTATAATAGAAAAGATTCTAAAAAAGAATATATATATAATATATATATAACTGAATCACTTTATTGTACACCTGAAACACAATATTTTAAATCAACCGTATTTAAATAAAAGTTAAAAACAAAGTCAGAAAGAGAAAGACAAAGGAAAAAAACTGTTGGTACGTTCCCTAAAAAAATTAAAAATAAAACTTATTAGTTGGATCTGACAATTACTAAAAGCAGGACTTTAAATCCATGTTTTACATGCTATATTCTTAAGATAAAATGAAGAAATGACAGCATTTATCAATCAGTGGTTATTTTATGTGTTTTCAGAAACTCTCAAACCCATATCATTTTAGCTCCATTTATTTGTTTTGCTATGTTGATATTAATAGCAACTGATCTTTAGAAGAGGCAAGTCACTGAAGGAAGAAAAAAGACCTATAAAGACAGGATAATTCTGTTCCACTCCTAGCAATAGTTCCCCAGGGTGTTACTGGGAGAGTTTTTGCCTTTTGTCATCAAAAGTTTGTAACTTTTTTTTTTTTTTTTTTTTTTTGTGGTATGCGGGCCTCTCACTGTTGTGGCCTCTCCCGTTGCGGGGCACAGGCTCCGGATGAGCAGGCTCAGCGGCCATGGCTCACGGGCCCAGCCGCTCCGCGGCATGTGGGATCTTCCCGGACCGGGGCACGAACCCGTATCCCCTGCATCGGCAGGCGGATTCTCAACCACTGCGCCACCAGGGAAGCCCAAAAGTTTGTAACTTTTTAAAAAGAAGTCCTTTTCTTACTTATCACACTACAAAAGAGACAGGGTATAACATTTTCTGACCAGAAAGCCAAACTTCTTCATCACTCTAAGTGCTGGCCCCAAAGCACACTATAAGCTATAGTCACTTAACTGGGCACAAAACAGGCAATGCTCTTTATTTGTGTAGTGACACCAACTATCTCTGTATAGAAGGAAGGGAGAAAACAGACACATAGGAGTATACACAGAGTATACACAGAGTATAGTAGGAAGAACTAGTGCTATTTATTATCTTCCCCAACACTTGCTTCAGACAACTGCAGGACAATTTGAACATGAACGCACACACGTGCACACACACTCCTTCTGGGGAGTCACAGACCCCTCCAAGAAAAGTGTAAATGTTCTCTCCATGTTGAATACAGTTTGGGGGTTTTCTATATACCTCTGGAAGCCCTAAGATTCTCAAAATTCCAAAGCAAAGAACCAACCCCTACCTTAGGGAAACTGATTTCTTTGGATTTCAGTTTGTCTAAGGATTAGACTTTCATTAATCCCAAAGGTCCTTTTGGTTTCTAAAACTCAAGATTATGATTCTGAAAGACCACTATATTAAGCAAATACAGGAATGGTAAGCTGAAATCCTATGCTGGCAGTAGAGCACAACACAGACACCACATGGAGAATAAGGGCTGTGTGATGTGAGGAAAAAGGTGAGGTAAAAAGTAAAACAAGTAAGTAGGTTTATTAAATAATTGATGACATCAAGTAATTTTGGATTTCCTGAAGTTGAACTGAAAAGACTTAGAAATTTTTCCCTTAAAAGGGAGGAGATGTGAAAGTAATTTACAAATAATTCTTTTTTTCTTTCTGGTCTGACATGAACTCTAGAAATCTAAAAAATTAAATCTGCATCCACAAACAGGCTAGTTCCTATCATAGATCCACATTTTATATTTTTAACCTTAGCAAGTCTATAAATAAAATACTGTTGAAATGTAATTTAAAAATGATATAAATAATAAAAACACCTTCAGAACCAAGGTATCAAAAAAAAAAAGAAATTTTAGTTTACTCTCTTAAGAGTGTTTTATAATAAACCAGTATTAATATATGGTATTATTCCCCAAAGAGTGTTAGAACAACAGGCCTGAAGATGTCCTTAGGAAAAAGGGCTGCCTGCATGACAAGCATGGCAAATTCTGTTCCCTAGAGTCACCTGGGTTTCCCCCAAGTATAAAAGCTACTGGAGACTCTGAGCAGTCAGTTAAGGCATGTATTTAACTTTGTTTCATTAGTGTTTCCCCACTGTGTCTGAATGCACAACTCCTGTTTTCATTGAATACCTATTAACATTCTTCACATACCAAATTAGTACTATTTGGCTGTACATATTTTGAGAGAGGCTGACACTATATATAGACTATAAAAGCCACTACAATTTATTTTTATGAAAGTTAAGAGTGATTCATTGAATGAGACTTGCTTGTGAACCTCTAAAGCAGAAGGATCCTCAACAAATGAAATCAGAAATGATAATGCTATTCTAACAGTAATTTATAAGAATGAATAGTGGAAATCAGAAACCATGGTCAACTCAGAGATAATCACTAATTTAAATGTTGCCAGACCCACTTAAAAAATGGGCTGAACATTAACAGATGCTTCACCAAAGAAGATATACAAATGGCAAATAAGTATATGAAAAGATGCCCCAAGACATATGTCATCAGAGAAATGCAAATTAAGCTAACAATGAGATACGAGTACACATCTATTAAAATGGCCAAAATCTGGAACACTGACAACACCAAATGCTGACAAAGAGGTGGAGCACAGGAACTCTCAGTCACTGCTCGTGGGAATGGAAAATAGTACAGTCGGGCTTCCCTGGTGGCGCAGTGGTTGAGAATCCGCCTGCCGATGCAGGAGACACGGGTTCGTGCCCTGGTCCGGGAAGATCCCACATGCCGCGGAGCAACTAAGCCCATGAGCCATGGCCGCTAGGCCTGCGCGTCCGGAGCCTGTGCCCCGCAACGGGAGAGGCCACAACAGTGAGAGGCCCGCATACCGCAAAAAAAAAAAAAAAAAGAAAATAGTACAGCCACTTTAAAAAAAAAAAAAAATTATTTATTTATTTATTTATATTTTTGGCTGTGTTGGGTCTTCGTTTCTGTGCAAGGGCTTTCTCTAGTTGCGGCGAGTGGGGGTCACTCTTCATCGCCGTGCGCGGGCCTCTCACTGTCGCGGCCTCTCTTGTTGAGGAGCACAGGCTCCAGATGTGCAGGCTCAGTAGTTGTGGCACACGGGCCTAGCCACTCCGCAGCACGCGGGATCCTCCCAGACCAGGGCATGAACCCGTGTCCCCTGCGTTGGCAGGCGGATTCTCAACCACTGCATCACCAGGGAAGCCCCAGTACAGCCACTTTTGAAGACAGTTTGTAAGTTTCTCCTAAAACTAAACATAGTCTTACCCATACAATCCAGCAATCATGCTCCTTGGTATTTACCAGAAAAAGCTGGAAACTTATGTCCACACCAAAACCTGCAAATGGATGTTTTTAACAGCTTTGTTTATAATTGCCGAAACTTGGAAGAAACTAAGGTGTCCTTCAGTAGGTGAATGAATACATAAACTGTGGTACATCCAGACAATGGAATATTATCAGCTCTAAAAAAAAAATGAGCTATCAAGCCATGAAAAGACATGGAGAAATCTAAATGCATATTACTAAGTGAAAGAACCCAATCTGAAAAGGCTACATACTATACGATTCCAACTCTGTGACATTCTGGAAAAGGCAAAACTATGGAGACAGTAAGAAGACCAATAGTTTTCAGGGGTTAGGAAGAAGAGAGGAGGGATTAATAGGCAGAGCGCAGAAGATTTTTAGGGCAGTGAAACTACTCTGTATGATACTATAATGTTGGATACATGTCATTACACATGTATCCAAACCCATGAAATGTACAATGCCGAGAGTGAACTACAGACTTTGGGTGATTATGATGTGTCAATGCAGGTTTATCGACTGTAGCAAGTGTACTCTGGTGGAGGATGTTGATAACGAGGGGAGGCTATGCGTGTGTGAGTCAGGGGGTGTATGGGAAATCTCTGTACCTTCCTCTCAATTTTGCTGTGAATTGAAAACTGCTCTAAAAAAGTCAAGTCTATTAAACAACAAGACAAAGAAACCTCTGCTGTAATTGCAACTATTTGCATGTTAGCATACTTATGGGGAGCCTAACAGCACGGCATGAAGAGTTGCATCGCAGCCAGATTTCTTACTAGAATTCTGAAAGAGTGTTCAATAAACTCTACTAAAGCAAAAACTGTAGTTTATTTGTACAAAAGTTTCATAATTCTTCATGATTCACAAACTTCTAGTGGGTTGCCCTGATTTATATTAAAAATGAAAATCTGGATTTGCATGTCATTTGCCTGTAAGCAAAGCACTTTTGACTCTGTGTTCCCTTCGGAGGCCTCTGCCAGCCCACTACAGCATGTGCACCATGTTTCTTCAAATTATTGATCCTGGATAGCACCTTGGATTAGTAATCACATGATTAGGCTTTTGATCTCATTTATGCTAAGGAACTGATGTTTGATCTGGAACATGGCAGTGTCATTATATCTTTAAAAAAAATTTTTTTTTTAATTAATTTATTTATTTTTTGGCTGCGTTGGGTATTCCTTGCTGCACGTGGGCTTTCTCTAGTTGTGGCAAGTGGGGACTACTCTTGGTTGCAGTGTGCGGGCTTCTCATTGTGGTGGCTTCTCTTGTTTCAGAGCACGGGCTCTATCTAGGGTGTGTGGGCTTCAGTACTCGTGGCTTGTGGGCTCTAAAGCACAGGCTCAGTAGCTGTGGCTCATGGGCTCTAGAGCGCAGGCTCAGTAGCTGTGGCGCACGGGCTTAGCTGCTCCACAGCATGTGGGATCTTCCAGGACCAGGGCTCAAACCCGTGTGCCCTGCCTTGGCAGGCGGATTCTTAACCACTGTGCCACCAGGGAAGCCCAGTGTCATTATACCTTGCAATAAAATAAGGATTATAATGGTTGTTCCTTAACTACAACTCAGGAATAATGTGATTGATCAAATGACAGCAGTAAGATTTACTGCTGAGAGAAAAAGTAAATTCAAGAAAGTGTTCTTTTGCTAACACACAGAGAATTAAGGCATAATGTTTAGATAATAATTCTCAGAAAGAAACATGATTACCGGGTGATGCAGTCTTCTGCCCGCTTCTCGTTGTTCATCTTGTGATGCACCACAGCAGCCACTGCCAGGGGACCCCCATCCCCACAAAGGAAGGTGATGGAATGCTTGGTCAAACAGTTCAGACTTTGCTTTACGTAGCCATGTGCCATCTGTAGGTAGGTCGGGTCCCCAAACACATCATAGAGGTGTAAGTAAAGCACAGCAATACCTGAAAAGCAAAAAGAAAATCATGTACGGATGAGGAAAGAGCAGTTGACTGTATTATTTTGGTGTACCGTCTACTCCAGTGTTGATTTTTGATAAGCTATAACAAATACGCAAATTATCTGGAAGTTCAGATGACCTTAGTCTAGACTCAGCTTTATTACTAAGCAGCTCTAAGAACAGTAGGCAGACACTTCCTTGTTCTCAGTTTCCTCATCATTACAACTCTTAAGTTAAAATAGGAACTCTAAGAACTCTAAACCTGAGTTTAATATTAATCCTTGTTGCACTCTGGCTATTGTGCTGATGTATTCTTTTTGATGGTTAAAATGATAGGTAATCAACCTTTGGTAAATAATCACCTATTTATTTTACAAATAATAATTTAATAATAAACAAGAAATGTTTGTTCTTATGAGCTAAAGAAATTCAAAGACTAGGGAATGAAAAACTAGATTTTTCTTTATATCGAAGATCATTTTTTGCATGAGAAGATAGGTAGAGTAACCGAATCCTCTATCCCAGTATTGTTCCAGGCAGTGGATTATAAGAAAACTATTAAGTTATTTGAGATCTAAGAACATATATTCCGTTTCCCAGTTGTTTTTTTTTTCACTGTCAAGGACCCAGCCACTTTAGGAACTATACTAGAAAAGCTGCCAATGCCTTTTGCTTTGGGCTTTACTTGATTTGCTTCTTATCCTACTCTTGAAGCCTGCTATATGTAATTGAGGCCTTGTCTGCATGTCCTCATTCCAAATGCCTGTCACAGTTGATAGAGCCTTTCCTCTGAAGCTGACTAGTCTCAGGGCAGACTCAAAGATGTGGGGGTAGGGAGCCTGCCTGCCTGCAGATTTCCAGAAACTAATTTCTCCCCTTAAAGTACATTTTCCATCTCATTTACCATTTTTAGAAGACACAGAACCTCTGTTTAAATCTAAATTAACAGAGCCAATCTCCTTATGGATTTCAATGCAGTAAAAATGCATTTTGCAAAATTACTTTTCACTGTACTGAGGACAATTTTAAATTTAGATAGTTTTCTTATCTTGCATGGGTAATTTCCAAAGCTTTGTGCTGTAGACAATTCAATTTCACATGTATATTAAGGCCAAATTTTCATTTTCTGCCACAGTTAATAACCTTGTCTACTCTTTCAAAGTGACTTGGTGTTAGTAATTGTTAGTAATTCTACAAGCTGCTGATCAGATGTACCAATACTTAAGCTTTGTAGACATAAGTGTACAAAACCTGTACGTGGGTAAGAAAAAAAATTCTCCTTTTCACAAATGATCAATGTCAAGAGCTTCTTCTAGAATTAGGTCCTTAATAGGCTTCACCTCCATCCACACCAGGCATCGGCAGGCAATCCATTTAAATTGTTACCCTTTCATTTTGCCCTCCTGTTCCCATCACTGCCTGCACTCCCCTAATTAAGTTAGGTAGGCACTGAGGCCAGATAATGACATGACTGAGATCTGAGAAAATAAAAAGTGACTAAATACAAGCCCAATAATTGTTTTCCTTTTCAGACCTTTGTCTCTTATTGTCAACAATTCCTCTTGGCCTAAACATTTAACAAACAAAACCCATTAAGGTGTGCAGTTTTGAGGTTTGATGCATTTCTCATGAAAAACAGGTAATCATTTCTCAAGTCTCACAATATTTCATTTAGATGAAAAGTTTTTTTTTTTTTTTTTTTTTTTTTTTTCTTTTTGATCAGCAGAGAATTAGCTTTCCATCACCTCAGGTTCTATTTCTGTCTTTTCATTCGGGGCCTCTGTGTCTGCATATTTTGATTAAGCAATCTTCTGTAGGTTGTAGTTTATTTACAGTGCTTACCTTCTTCCCTGCTACAAGACACTAACGGATGAAAAGGGTTGCAAGTGAGGAATGCTGCTGCCAATCAGAAAAATCCTCCTGGACAACCTTATTACAAGATCAGTATAGGTCAGGAAAATAAGATAAAATGCCTAAGTCAAAGACATTTAATGCCTCAGCAATATTTTATACCCCAGGTGGCCTAATTTAATAATAGAAAAAATGGGGGAATTGCCTGTGACCAAATATCTTGATTTTTATGATCTTCTAACTTTTGACAGTATTCACGCATATAACAACACCTTTGCATAAATACTGAAGGCTGAGCGATAATTGGCAAAGTGGGAAATAAAAACATAACTTCAAGGGCTCTGCAGGGTAAACTCATCCAGTCCTTATGTGTACTCAAAACCCTGGCCTCAGTCCATGCTTTTAAAAACTCTTTTCAAAATGTAATTTTTATCCCAATAAATTTGTTCTTCATGGAAGAAATCAAACAGTACTATAAGGCTTAATACACATTTGCAGTCTCCTGCCCCAGTCTATTCCTGTCTCCCAGAAGCAACCATTTTCAATCATTTTATCTATTTCCTCTAGTATCTGCCTCCATATTTCTATAATATGCTATGTACTTTCTCTTGATTTTTCTTTATCAGTTATTTTTGATTCACATTCCACTCTGGAAGATAAGGATTTAGCTCTTATAATAGACACTGCTAAGTGGTCCCCCCAAATCTATCTCCCTCTTCTCTAAACAAATACTGCCTTGGATTTTAGCTAGGCACATGGCGGCCCAGAACAGTCTCCTTTGCAGATGGGTATGCTGGTCCACTCCATGATAATGACTGTCACAAAGCCATGAAAACTAATGCTTTTTGGTCTTAATTTTACTATCTTGTTAGATTTGCTCACATATATGACTTAAACATTCTGACACATTTAAAAAAGAAAATAATCCACCTGAAGAGAGATATGCTGAGAAATCAGTAAAGCAAAATGGAATCCATTATTTTCCCATTAATTCTCAAGTCATTAAAGGTGACTTTACAATAAATATTTGGGATAATATCCTAATTCTGTTAAGTAATGAGTACTTTCCTTCAGGAACAAGAGATTATTCCTACTCTGGATGATGTCTTACTTTATTTCCCAGAGGGTATAGGAAAGTTGTTATAGGGATATCATCTCCATTTTACATGCAAAACCAGACAAATTTAAGTAATATCAGTAAAGTACCATTTAGAATTAAGCATGTGAAGTCAGTAATTGTTTTAGAAATGGTACGTTAATTCCATAGTTATTCACAGCCTTGGAAGCTGACTTGGTGGAGAAGGAACAGACAAGTGGGCAGAGTATCCGCTCTATCCCAGGGGCGAAAAAAACACCATCAGGAAGTAGTTATGGGTGGGGTGTGGACTGAAAGGGGAGCTTCATTTGTGGGAAGCCCCAAATGGAGCAAATGCAGAGAGTACTCCCAGCATGTGGAATTATCTGAGCAAATCCACGTGGACAAGAAGACTAGAGGATGACCTGGTTAGTAAGGCTGGACTCCTTGGGGGTTCAAATTATTAAAAACCAGACATAGAAATTTAGATCTGATGTTAATCTACTGTCAGTTTATGTAGAGGAGGAGTATTCAAAAAGCATTTTTCAAAGATAAATTTGGCTATATGTGTTAGTCCAGGTCCTGTAAGATGGGACTGAATATATAGGACTTTATTAGGGACATATATAACATGAAGAGTACTGCAGGGCACCATACCAGCAATTGCATGCTTTGGCTTGGAAGTGACGTCTTCTGGTCCCGGGGCTCCGCCCAGAAGAGGTGGCCTCATCTAACTACAATGAAGTTGAGAGGTCTAATCCTCCCGGGACCCCAGAAAGAGAGGAACAACCCGATATGGATGAGCACTAGAAGTGTCTAACACGGGGCCTGGCAGGGAGGTGGCAGAAAGAGGGAGCCAAGCCTCGGACAGGTCAGGTTTGAGATGTTCATTAGACATCCAAGTGAAGATGTCAAGTAGGCAGCTGGATATATGAGTCTGAGTTCGGGGAAGAGAGGCTGGACAAATGTCCTCCAAAAAATAAAAAAAGAACCCACTTATCTCCTGTGATCTCAGAGGCCGGTAGAAACCCAGATATCTATTACTTTGATCTTATAACTCCTGGAGCCTGTTTGGTTGCTCAGAACTGCAGTGTCCAATGTGACAGACTCTAACGATAAGTATCTACAGAAACTTAAGTTAAAGGTAAACAAATTTAAAATTCAGTTTCTCAGTCACACTAGCCACATTTCAAATGCTTGATAGCCACATGTGGCTAGTGGCTGCTGTATGGACAGCAAAGAAACTATCCATCACAGCAGAATGGTCTAAGGACAGCACTGTTTTGAACACCAGGGACAGATGTCATTCTTCATAAGAAGTTCAGGATGTCTGGCACTGCCTCGCAGCTCGTCCTACGAATCTCTTGGTTTTGAAATGTTGAAAACTAATTTACTTGAAAGACGAAAACAAATAAAACTTTGCTGTAACAGGAATATGTCCTGGCTTTCAGTATGGAAGCTCTGAACCAGATTTTTTCTATTCTGTTTCCTTCTGTAGCTACAACTCTGGGAAGGGAGGGTAAATTGTTTAGGGACACTTCTAAATCTGCAGTTTCCTTACTCAGCTACTTATCCCCAGTAGTACTATAAATATAGCCAGCTGTTGAGAAGTAATTAATACTCAGCCTTTGGATTTCTGAGGGATCATTAGTCCTATTCATCTTGACCAATCAACACCTCGATGCATCTCAAATGTCTATGGAGATGATACAGATCTCCACAGATGTATGAAGCTCTCAAAGCACTTCTCTGTAATTCTGCATTTTATAGAGATTATTCCTCAACATTATTCACTTATTTTACCACCAGCCTACACTGATGTAAAACCTTTGCCATGGTACTTCAGATCTGCAAGTCATTTCCTTGTAGGTTAGGTGCTTTTGAAGACTCTCTTCATGTACTCTGGTGGGAAAAATCATGTTCAGATTACGGGTACTGCTGGAGCCACTAGAGATGTTCAGCTAATGCCCAAGAATGGGTCTTAATAGTTTTGAGTGATACGGAGACAAGAACTTCCTAAAGGCGGGGGCAAGGGTTGTTCCAACCTGAGATTCAAATAAACTGTTCCCTAGTTGAAACTTTAAAGGCTCATCAATTACTTAATTTTTTTTTTCCTTTCAGATTAATGAAAATATAAGAAATGAAAGTTTTCTCTGATTAACCTCATACATCATGATCACCTGCTTTTTAAGCAGGTTGGTACTTTCTAATGTGTTATTCTGTAACTGTCTAAATTCTGGTTGTGTTTTGAGTGTGTGTGTTTCCATTTCTTCAACGAAATGACAGGGTCTTCAGGGCAGAATTCCCATTCCTAGTCACTGCAGTTACTCTCCACAAAGCCTGGATGTAAACACTACACTGACTAGTGCATCCAGTGAGTCTTCAGATTAAAGCCCGGCACAGTGCTGGCTTTCCAAATACTCCAGCACTTTTAATACAGGTAATGTGGGGAGGAAACTAAGGTGTGACTAAGGGTGTGACTCCACACCCTTAATTTAATAATATTGACCCAAACAAAGAAATGTAAATGTAAATTAAGAAAGGCAAATGAGGCCTTCCCTGGTGGCGCAGTGGTTGAGAGTCCGCCTGCCGCTGCAGGGGACACGGGTTCGTGCCCCGGTCCGGGAAGATCCCACATGCCGCGGAGCGACTGGGCCCGTGAGCTGTGGCCGCTGAGCCTGCGTGTCCGGAGCCTGTGCTCCACAACAGGAGGCCACAGCAGTGAGAGGCCCGCGTACCGCAAAAAAAAAAAAAAAAAAAAAAAAAAAGAAAGAAAGGCAAATGAGCACTCTGAAGATGTGTCTTCTTTTCTCTGTTATCTATTTCCAGAGATAAATAGGAAAAGAGATTAAAATTTACAAAAAGGAGATATATACTTTCCTCCTTCCTTCCCTCAGTGCCCTACAGTGCACTGCTTTGTAACTGTCAAACTAGGAAGCACTCCTAGTCTTTTATTCAGACTACCGTAACAGATGATAACTCCTTCAGCGTAGTCGTCATTAAGAAGCACGGGTTCAGGAATCACTACCTGGGACTGAAGCCTAGCTCTGCCACTTCCCAGCTGTGTGATCTTAACCCCACTTACTAAGCCTTTCTGTGCCTGAGCATCTTTATCTATAAAATGAAAATAACAGTAGCTACTCCACAGTCACTGTACATCATTCTGATCAGTACAACAGTCCCCAGCACATAGTATCTACTCAATAAATGTCCAATCCCCATTAGACTGTGGATCTCCATGAGTGTTGAATGAGTCACTTTGTCTCATCACTGATGCCTGATCTCAAGGGACAGAAAGTACAGAGGGAACCATATTCTTCCTCTTCCCATTTCCTGCCTCTCTCCTCCCTCACTGGCTCCTCAGACTGGGGAGGATTAGCAAAGTGTTCCCTATACGTGTACCACCTTGAGCTTTCTGGGGGTCTTCCCGCATCAGGCGCTCTCTCTTCTCAATCCTGTTTCTCATGTCATAATCCATTCTTTGGCTGTCCAGATGTTCTTTGAGTCTATGGAGGTAAATTCAAATAGGGTGCAAGAAGAAGGAAGCCCACTTTATGTCCAGGTCTAAACAGTATGCGCTTTATTCAGCTTTACCAGGTGTAAAGTGAATATTATGAGCCCTGTCTCATTTCTCAGTTCATGCTCAACTGCATCAGAGGTTGAAGGGAAAGAGATGTGACTGACTCTTTTACATCCTAAAAGACATGAAATGAGTTGGATTCCCACCCTTTCCCCATTCCACCTAGTTATGTTTGTTATTGTTTTTAGTTTGCTTAGATGGTAGCTAGAGTAGTAACAGGAGGCCACTCTCCGTTCATTCATTCATTCATTTGTTCATTCAACAAATATTTTTTAAGCACCAACTATGGACCTGGCATTGTATTAACTGCTGAAGTTAATGGAATGAAAATGACAAGACACGGCCTCAGTCTCCTGGTGTTGTCCATAAAAATCAAATGCTTAGATATGTCTTCTTTCTTTACCTCCTCCTGCTTCTTCTGATCTATCTACAAACATTCTCATCCTGCTCTGGGCTTCACCCAAGCACACTGGTGATATCGAAACCCTCCAGCTGTTTCAAGCTTGTGTCTCAGCCATTTAAGATTACTGACAGCACAATGATACCAGCACCATATAAAGTGCAGGCACAAAGAAAGCAGGCGACATTCTTGGTGCATTCATCTGTCTAGCAGTCACTGTGAAGAGCTCTGATAGACCCGGTGTAGATCCATGCTACTGATGCCTTCTGTTTGTCCTAACAGTTTAGTGCTTCTCATGAAGGTGAAGGACACTTGGTCAGGGCTCAAATTAGACAATGGAATGCTGGCTCTGATGAAGAGCTACTTATAAGAATATCAAATTGCAAAGAAAAGACACCTGGCCCTTGCAATTCCTTTCAAACAAGTCTGGTATCTGCAGAAACTAAGACCCACATGCTAAAGCTGTAGCTCAGAGGCTATACATTTGGCAGATCAGAGGAACAGCATCTTGAAACACTTTAATAACTTGCATTTAGAGCGTGAGTTGATATTACTCTAGGGATTATGCTGCATATCCTCTTATTTAAAATGTTATCTAATACTTGAAAAGAGGAAATATATGCCAATCTTAGCCTCATTAACTTTGTGAGTTGGTTATAGAATATTGGGTCATGGCTTCTAGAACTAAAGCCCCTAGAGTCCTGTGTGTAATTTTTAAGTGTGAGCTGATCATCATTTCCCTTGGGAATTATCATAGCTAAGAGTGGGAAAAAATGAAATTAAATGAGGGCTAGCACTTTCCCTCATTCTCTCTTAAAGATACTAGTGAGATCAGCCATCCCTTGGGTTTATTTAACTCTCCTCCTTTGTTATCTGCGAGGGAAGCAATCTTTCCTACTAAATGCTTACTTCAAACACGAGAATACTTCATCTGCTCATTTAATCCTTTATAACAGCAATTCCTCAACAGTGTTTCATGTTTTCCATTTTATAAAGCACTTTAAAATCTTCTCCACCCTAGAACAGATATACTTCAAACAAAACCCAGGTGGCAGGGGGCATCATGCTCTCTGGTGAGTCCCCAGAGATCCCTGGATACCACCTACCATCACTTAATAGCTGGCCCTTAGATTTGATCTTAAGGGGCTTCCATGCCTGCTATTTTTCTACACTGTCTGCTATATGCACAGGCATAAAGAACCACATGGCTTCCCTTAGCCCCCAAACTGGGATCATGCAGCAAAGAATTCTTGAAAATCTACTAGGATAGGATTAAGGCTAAAAAAGAACAACTCAATGCTTACTGCTGGTATATGTCATACATCAATATCATGATGCACTGCACTTCAGTGTATTAAATTTTATAAAGGAGGATTTCGGTGAAAAGAACTGAGGCTGTTCATTTCAAATATTGCTTATTAACAGTTGGAAGAGCTACAGATTGCTTTCAGACTAGGGGCAATATTTTACTCAAGAAGATCCTCAACATGCCTTTTCAAATACAAGGAATTATGAGGAAAAGCTTCTGTTTTGGCCGAGTTAATTTTCTATCCTGAAACCACACTGAATATATTAATTCAGGATTAGGAAGGGGAAAAACACCTTCTATGGAACAATGCTGGAGATTACACTTTTCTAGCTGCCAATGCCCATAAATCTTTCTAGGGTTTCCTCTATGTCCAGTCCCAAACAACTTTTTCCTGTAGACATTTTAATAGTAATTACTGTTGCCTGTCTAACAAGCCATCTTTCCTTCTAGCTTTCCAAATTCCTGTCATGTTTGAGCAGGGCTTATTCTGATTTTTCTTCCTAAAACACTTAAAATTAACTAGTCATTAGCCATTTCTAAAAAGTTTGTACAGCATGAGTATCATCATGTAGGTATCACTGAAATTATTCCATCTTACAAGGTTATGTGTAGATCTTCTTCACTTATAAAATGCATGGAGTAAACTAGAACGTAGGAGTGGAAAGTAAACAACACATACACACACACACACACACACACACACACTCTCTCTCTCTCTCTCTCTCTCTCTCTCTCTCTCTCTCTCTCTCTCTCTCTCTCTCTCTCTCTCTCTCTCACACTCTCATGGGGTAAAGAGCAGGGCTCTAAAGCCAGGCTTGCTGCATCGAATCTTATCTTTGGCACTTACTAGCTGAGTAACCTTGAACAAGGAACTCAGCTTCACTTTGCTTCAGTTATCTCATCTGTGAAATCAGGATGTGAATAGTATCCACACCACAGAGTTGTTTTGAGATTTAGATGTGTTATTTAATGCAAAGCACTTATCAGTGCCTGGCATTAACATTAGTTACTGGCATACATGCACACACACTCTGGCTCCCATCATTCAAATGTCAATCCTATTAACATTTTATTAACAAGAATCATGTTTTAATCTTTACTCCTGTCTTTCCACAGTCAAATGATCACAAAACTGCACAGTGATGATCCTCATTCCTTCAGGAACCAAAATTCATTCAATCAATGTATTTTATTATTAAAGTATTGAATTCTTGTTTTTTGAACATTAATATATAGTAATAATTTTTTAACGCTCAATTAGTAACTGAAAAATTGATTATTCATGACACTTCATTCCTGAATAAGTAACAGAGAGGATTTACGGTAATAACTACTTCATTTGCCAATATGAGACAGCTGTGGGGTTTTAAAAAGTCTTCCCTCCTTTCCTTCCTAAGTAAGGGTCAAGGCATTTTACCTCTCTGCTGTGAATAAAAAAAAGTAAAAGCCAAGAATACGGCTTATAAAACTGCACTATGACAACCCATATGTATAAATAAATATGCAGGCATTGGAGAAGATGATGTCTGAATCCTATTAAAAGCTTATGTTAACCACTCTCATCACTGTATTATATCCTCTGCTTCATTTAAAAATAAAAGCCAAGATAATTTCAGCTGTAAAATAGTTTGTGAAATGAAGGTTAACTTTCTAAAGCAATGATTTGCTTCTTTTAAATTTCAACTTAAACCTGTATGTATCACCCTTACCAATAAAGCATCATGGTGTTTTCTAAAGCAAATACAACACACAGAGGTGCTCTAGCAGAAATTCCAATAAGTACCCTGTCACTAACTGTCTCAATTTTTGATGAACAACAACAAAAAAACCAAAACAGAAAATAGGAAAAAATGACATGAGTCCAGTTTTTCAGTCTGAAGTACATATGTAACATTAAAAACATATGGGTGCCTCCTCTCTTCACTAAAACTCTTTCAAGATCAAGTGACTAACTGAGACAAATCTAGGCATAGCATGAATGAGGTATAATGAAGTTGGGCAGCCTAGCTCTGTAGTTTTCTTTAGAGTCATGAACCAGAAACACAGACACATTATTATGGGGTGTACTATGGATTGATAAATGCTTCAAACAAATTAAGGACTTTGAACTACAATCCTGCAGCCTGTGGAATAAAAACCACATTCACAGAAACATAGACAAGATGACAAGGCAGAGGGCTATGTACCAGATGAAGGAACAAGATAAAACCCAAGAAAAACAACTAAATGAAGTGGAGATAGGCAACCTTCCAGAAAAAGAATTCAGAATAATGATAGTGAAGATGATCCAGGACCTCGGAAAAAAAAAATGGAGGCGAAGATTGAGAAGATGCAAGACATGTTTAACAAAGACCGAGAAGAATTAAAGAACACACAGAGATAAACAATACAATAACTAAATGAAAAATACACTAGAAGGAATGAATAGCAGAATAACTGAGGCAGAAGAACGGAAAAGTGACCGGGAAGACAAATTAGTGGAATTCACAATTGCGGACCAGAATAAAGAAAAAAGAATGAAAAGAAATGAAGACAGCCTAAGAGACCTCTGGGACAACATTAAATGCAACAACATTCGCATTATAGGGGTCCCAGAAGGAGAAGAGAAAGAGAAAAGAACGGAGAAAATATTTGAAGAGACTGTAGTCAAAAACTTCCCTAACATGGGAAAGGAAATAGCCACCCAAGTCCAGGAAGCACAGCTAGTCCCATACAGGATAAAACCAAGGAGAAACACACAGAGACACACAGTTATCAAATTGGCAAAAATTAAAGACAAAGAAAAATTATTGAAAGCACCAAGGGAAAAATGAAAAATAACATACAAGGGAACTCCCATGAGGTTAACAGCTGTTTTCTTAGCAGAAACTCTACAAGCCAGAAGGGAGCGGCATGATATACTTAAAGTGATGAAAGGGAAGAACTTACAACCAATATTACTCTACCAGGCAAGGATCTCATTCAGATTCGATGGAGAAATCAAAAGCTTTACAGACAAGAAAAAGCTAAGAGAGTTCAGCACCACCAAACAAGCTCTACAACGCTAAAGGAACTTCTCTAACTGGGAAACACAAGAGGAGAAAAGGATCTACAAAAACAAACCCAAAACAATTAAGAAAATGGTCATAGGAACATACATATCGATAATTACCTTAAACGTGAATGGATTAAATGCTGCAACCAAAAGACACAGGCTTCCTGAATGGATACAAAAACAAGACCCATATATATGCTGCCTCAAAGAGATTCACTTCAGACCTAGGGACACATACAGACTGAAAGTGAGGGGATGGAAAAACATATTCCGTGCAAATGGAAATCAAAAGAAAGCTGGAGTAGCTATACTCATATCAGAGAAACTAGACTTTAAAATAAAGAATGTTACAAGAGACAAGTAAGGACACTACATAATGATCAAGGCATCAATCCAAGAAGAAGATATAACAATTATAAATATATATACACCCAATACAGGAGCACCTCAATACATAAGGCAACTGCTAACAGCTATAAAAGAGGAAATTGACAGTAACACAATAATACTGGGGGACATTAACACCTCACTTACACCAATGGACAGATCATCCAAAATGAAAATAAATAAGGAAACAGAAGCTTTAAATGACACAATAGACCAGATAGATTTAATTGAAATTTATAGTATATTCCATCCAAAACCAGCATATTACACTTTCTTCTCAAGTGCGCATGGAACGTTCTCCAGGATAGATCACATCTTGGGTTATAAATCAAGCCTCAGTAAATTTAAGAAAATTGAAATCATATCAAGCATCTTTTCTGACCACAATGCTATGAGATTAGAAATGAATTACAAGGAAAAAAATGTAAGAAACACAAACACATGGAGGCTAAACAATATGTTACTAAACAACCAAGAGATCACTGAAGGAAATCAAAGAGGAAATCAAAAAATACCTAGAGACAAATGACAATGAAAACACGATGATCCAAAACCTATGGGATGCAGCAAAAGCAGTTCTAAGAGGGAAGTTTATAGCTATAAAAGCCTACCTCAAGAAACAAGAAAAATCTCAAGTAAACAATCTAACCTTACACCTAAAGGAACTAGAGAAAGATGAACAAACAAAACCCAAAGTTATCAGAAGGAAAGAAATCATAAAAATCAGAGCAGAAATAAATGAAACAGAAACAAAGAAAACAATAGCAAAGATCAGTAAAACTAAAAGCTGGTTCTTTGAGAAGATAAACAAAATTGATAAACCATCATCCAGACTCATCAAGAAAAAGAGGGAGAGGGCTTAAATCAATAAAATTAGAAATGAAAAAGGAGAAGTTACAACAGACACCACAGAAATACAAAGTATCCTAAGAGACTACTACATGCAACTCTATGCCAATAAAATGGACAACCTGGAAGAAATGGACAGGTTCTTAGAAAGGTATAACCTTCCAAGACTGAACCAGGAAGAAAAAGAAAATATGAACAGACCAATCACAAGTAATGAAATTGAAACTGTGATTAAAAATCTTCCAACAAACAAAAGCCCAGGACCAGATGGCTTCACAGGTGAATTCTATCAAACATTTAGAGAAGAGCTAACACCCATCCTTCTCAAACTGTTCCAAAAAATTGCAGAGGAAGGAAAACTCCCAAACTCATTCTATGAGGCCACCATCACACTGATACCAAAACCAAAGATACTATAAAAAAAGAAAATTACAGACCAATATCACAGATGAATATAGATGCAGAAATCCTCAACAAAATACTAGCAAACAGAATCCAACAGCACATTAAAAGGATCATACACCATGATCAAGTGGGGTTTATTCCAGGAATCCAAGGATTCTTCAATATATGCAAATCAATCAACTTGATACACCATATCAACAAACTGAAGGAGAAAAACCATATGATCATCTCAATAGATGCAGAGAAAGCTTTTGACAAAATTCAACACCCATTTATGATCAAAACTCTCCAGAAAGTGGGCATAGAGGGAACCTACCTCAACATAATAAAGTCCATATATGACAACCCCCCAGCAACATCATTCTCAATGGTGAAAAACTGAAAGCATTTCCTCTAAGATCAGGAACGAGACAAGGATGTCCACTCTCACCACTATTATTCAGCATAGTTTTGGAAGTCCTAGCCACAGCAATCAGAGAAGAAAAAGAAATAAAAGGAATACAAATTGGAAAAGAAGAAGTACAACTGTCACTGTTTGCAGATTTCATGATACTATACATAGAGAATCCAAAAGAGACCACCAGAAAACTACTAGAGCTAATCAATGAATTTGGTAAAGTTGCAGGACACACAATTAATGCACAGAAATCTCTTGCATTCCTATACACTAATGATGAAACATCTGAAAGAGAAATTATAGAAACACTCCCATTTACCACTGCAACAAAATGAATAAAATCCCTAGGAATAAACCTACCTAGGGAGGGCTTCCCTGCTGGCGCAGTGGTTGAGGGTCTGCCTGCCGATGCAGGGGACGTGGGTTTGTGCCCCGGTCCGGGAGGATCCCACATGCTGTGGAGCGGCTGGGTCCGTGAGCCATGGCCACTGAGCCTGCGTGTCCGGAGCCTGTGCTCCGCAACAGGAGAGGCCACAACAGTGAGAGGCCCGCCTAGCACACACACACAAAAAATCCTACCTAGGGAGACAAAAGACCTGTATGCAGAAAACTATAAGACACTGATGAAAGAAATTAAATATGATACCAACAGATGGAGAGATACACCATGTTCTTGGAGTGGAAGAATCAATATTGTGAAAATGACTATACTACCCAAAGCAATCTACAGATTCAATGCAATCCCTATCAAATTACCAATGGCATTTTTTATAGAACTAGAACAAATCATCTTAAAATTTGTATGGAGACACAAAAGACCCCGAATAGCCACAGCAATCTTGAGGGAAAAAAATACGGAGCTGTAGCAATCAGACTCCCTGACTTCAGACTATACTACAAAGCTACAGTCATCAAGGTAATATGGTACTGGCACAAAAACAGAAACATAGATCAATGGAACAAGATAGAAAGCCCAGAGATAAACCCACGCACCTATGGTCTACTAATCTATGACAAAGGAGGCAAAGATATACAATGGAGAAAAGACAGTCTCTTCATTAAGTGGTGCTGTGAAAACTGGACAGCTATATGTAAAACAATGAAATTAGAATACTCCCTAACACCATACACAAAAATAAACTCAAAATGGATTAGAGACCGAAATGTAAGACCGGACACTATAAAACTCTTAGAGGAAAACATAGGAAGAACACACTTTGACATAAATCACAGCAAGATCCTTTTTGATCCACCTCCTAGAGTAATGGAAATAAAAATAAAAATAAACAAATGGGACCTGGAAATAAAAATAAAAATAAACAAATGAGACCTAATGAAACTTCAAAGCTTTTGCACAGCAAAGGAAACCATAAAGAAGATGAAAAGACAACACTCAGAATGGGAGAAAATATTTGCAAACGAATCAACAGACAAAGGATTAATCTCCAAAATATATAAATAGCTCATGCAGCTCAATATTAAAGAAACAAACAACCCAATCCAAAAGTGCGCAGAAGACCTAAATAGACATTTTTCTAAAGAAGACATACAGATGGCCAAGAAGCACATGGAAAGCTGCTCTACATCACTATTAGAGAAATGCAAATCAAAAGTACAATGAGGTATCACCTCACACCAGTTAGAATAGGCATCAGCAGAAAATATACAAACAACAAATGCTGGAGAGGGTGTGGAGAAAAGGGAACCCTCTTGCACTGTTGGTGGGAATGTAAATTGATACAGCCACTATGGAGAACAGTATGGAGGATCCTTAAAAAACTAAAAATAGGATTACCATATAATCCAGCAATCCCACTACTGGGCATATACCTAAAGAAAACCATAATTCAAATAGACACATGCACCCCAATGTTCCTTGCAGCACTATTTACGATAGCCAGGTCATGGAAGCAACCTAAATGCCCATCGACAGATGAATTGATAAAGAAGATGTGTGGTACATATATACAATGGAATATTAGTCATCCACAAAAAGGAATGAAATTGAGTCATGTGTTGAGACATGGATGGACCTAGGGACCGTCATACAGAGTGAAGTAAGTCAGAAAGGGAAAAATAAATATCATATATTAACGCATGTATGTGGAACCTAGAAAAATGGTAGAGACGAACGAGTTTGCAGGGCAGAAGTTGAGACACAGATGTAGAGAACAAACGTATGGACACCAAGGGGGGAAAACTGCGGTGGGGTGGGGATGGTGGTGTGCTGAATTGGGCGATTGGGACTGACATGTACACCCTGATGTGTATAAAATTGATGACTAATAAGAACCTGCAGTATAAAAAAACAAAGAAAAAAAAACAACTAATACTAAACTTACTTTGGGTTATTTTTATGGAACTATATTAATATAAATGGTTCAGATATTATATGAAATTTCTAAAAATCTTATATGTTCTGGTATAATGTTATAAGTCATAATTCTAGTTATTAGTTTAAAATGTATATCTCAGAAATAACTAAAAAAAAGAAAACAAAAAACAAATTAAGGACTTTATATCCCTGCAAGAAGCAAACAAGACTTGAGAGGAAGCAGAAAGGGCAGGCAGAGAGCTGTTTAATCAAGCTGAGAAAACAATAATGATTCCCAGTATCAAATTTAGAACCTGCTGTAGCCCCTTTCTAAATTGAAATTACACTTGGCTGTACAAAAATTATTTATGATTTGGCATTTCTATAATACCTCCTTTCTATCGCAGGCTTTATGAAAAGACTATTACTGCAATAAACAAATGAACTTAAAAATGAATAAGACATTTTCAATCAAAATTAAATATCACTTTCTCTAGAAATATAGAGCAGGCAAAATATTGCTTAGCAAATTTCAAATATTTACAGACATTCGTAAATTTATCCTTATAAAAATTTCCCCAGAGTGGGCAGAAGCTAGAGATCCTTTGGCAGACGAAAAAATTGTGTCTTGCTGTCTAAATACTCTGTGCAAACACAGGAACAAAAAAGGATCATTTTTTTTTGTTATACAGAACTTATAGCAGAGATTGCTAGGTCTTACCCCAAATCCATGCTCCTCTTTCCTTTAGTAACAGAACTTCAGGTAACAGACTACATTCACCATCCTTTCTTGCTAAGGGGTATGAATATGTGACTATGCTCCAGCCAGTACAAAGAAAGTAGAATTGAAATGCTGAGTGGGACTTCCAGAAAGTCTTTTTAAAGGGAAGAAATGCATTTGTCTTTGCCTCTTTTTACTCCCTGCAGCCTTGAAAAGCCAATGTAATGGCTGGATATTCAGTCACTATTTGGCCTAGGATTAGAAGCTAGTGGCTGAGGGATGATGTAGCAGAAAGAAAGGAGCCTGGGTTCCTTTTGACATCCTGAGGCCATCATAGCAGCCCTGGGCCCCCTCCCTCTGGCTTTCTTTTACATTAGAGAAAAAAAAACAAAACAGAAACTTCTATCTTATTTAAGTCACTGCAATTTTGATTATTTGGGGTATATGCAACTGAACCCAATCCTATTCCAAAACCAAGCCTATCTGAATCAGCACAAATATCAGACCATACTTCCACTGGGGAATGAAACTTAACAAAATAAGATGGTAATATAAGGTTCTAGTTGTAACAGTCATGTAGTTTCTCAAATAAACTATGTGTTGTATGCAAAAGCTTTCATTGCATATTGACAACAAATGCTTAATAAACATGAATTGCTGAAGAAGAAAATAAAGTTTTAAAGGATTTCTACAATTAGTATTTCCCAAAGTAATATTATTTTAGACACGTTAATAACAAGAGCAAATAATAAGTTAATACTTATAGAAATATGACCCTAAATTTGGTGAACAAAGTTAAAAATATATAATCCCCTTTTCCTCAAAAGTATTACTTTTTGAAAGATAATGAAGGGACTTGCCTGGTGGCGCAGAGGTTAAGGATCAGCCTGCCGATGCAGGGGACACGGGTTTGAGCCCTAGTCCGGGAAGATCCCACATGCCGCAGAGCGACTAAGCCCGTGTGCCACAACTACTGAGCCCGCGTGCCACAACTACTGAAGCCTGTGGGCCTAAAGCCCATGCTCCACAACAAGAGAAGCCACCGCAATGAGAAGCCTACACACTGCAACGAAGAGTAGCCCCTGCTCGCCGCAACCAGAGAAAGCCCAGGCGCGGCAACGAAGACCCAACGCAGCCAAAAATAAATAAATTAATTAATTAAAAAAAAAATTAAGATAATGAGGCACAAAAAGTAACATACAAACCCACATAATTATGTAAACTGCTTTGAGACATAACACCAAGTATTTTTATTGTGTTAAGATGTTAATGTATTTTTGGTAATAAAATAGCAGTTATGAATAGATGATACTTGATAAGACATAATATAATGGGGGGAAAAGGTATTATGATTTTCTGCGGTTGATCAGCTTTAGTTTCTCATGTAACTCAGAGTTTTATGCTATTCAGATGGAACACTGCACAGGAAAGCATTTTACTTATCAAAACACTGGAGGAGACTCCATTTTACGTGGGAACAATGGCTTTTTAACAGTGCTTGATGGGGAGACATTAGGAACTTTGCCTTGAAAGCCATTAGCAAATTTATCTAGAAAATTTTATGCTACATCATAAACTAACCAGCAACTGAAGACATCCTAAACTGCTTAGTATGCCAATTGCCCCTATGAGCTGCTTTCAGGAGACAGCAATGACTATCATAGATACTGACGCATTAAAAGTTGGAAGGACATGGGCAATTCAAAGAAAATGATGCCAAAAACTCCATAGTGCCAAAAAAATTTAAACAAACTTGCATTTTACTTTGGAGTAACATTTTTTTTTTTCTATTTTCCAAGTAAATTGTAACTTTGTTTCTCAACTAGCCCTGCCAATAGAGGAGCTTTTCCTTATACTGCCAAACTATCAATTCAAACTTGAAATCAATCACCACTTCTTTTTCTCCTAAAGCAAGTTACCTTATAATATATAATAAATAATACAAGCTCACCTGAAGCGAGTGAGTTAGAGATTTAAGTCATTCTTTTAACAATCAGTTATGGAATTAAATCTAGCCACCTGTCTCAGTTGTCCTATTTTGTTCAAATCCTCATAATTTAAAATAAAGAACAGTAATGCTCATTAATGAGACTCATCTACCAATTACTGTGCAACTGGAAACAGCAGCTACTCAATAAATGACAGCTGTTGCTATAATGTCTCTTGAAGCAAAATACTTTCACTTTATTCTCACCTTAACATTTCTTGTGTTAAGCTTCTAAAATCTACAAAAATCATAAAACTAAACTATAAAAGGGAGGGTCCAACACTATTTAGTCTATTCCTTTTATTTTATAAAATACTGACCTTAAACGTCCCTGAGAGATTATAATTTTACTGATTTTATCTGCCTTCCCCATCCTCATAAGAAAGAAGTCACTTGCCATAACTGAGAGGATTGCTAAGAGACTGCTATTGGTAAATTCCTCTCAGAAAAGCTCTCAAAGTATGCTCTAAGGATGACCATCTACATCAAGACCACTGAGGCTTGCAAACTGCAGATTCCTGGTCTGTTCAAGACTACCGAAGCAGAACTCACTGTGAGGCCCGGGAACCTGCATGTTTATGATAAGCGTCATTGCCTTAAAATCAAATCCAAACTCCTTAAGCTGAAAACCTCTTCCTACTTGTCTGCTTTTCAGAGTAACTGGGAAACACTAAGTCTCTAAATTATCCTTTCTTCAAGATTAGAAAGCTGTCTTCTCTCTCTCTATTAGTAAGCTAGCTGCAGTTATACAACTTTCCTTCTTTGGTTTCTCTCATTCTCACTTTTTTGACATTTATGTACTATTTCCTCCCAAACTTTCTCAACCTCTCAATAACCAGTAAAACAGTGAATGTACACCAACCAGCAACAACTATACTGGAGGATTAGTTCACGGAATCTATACTCTACCGAGTTCCTCTATGGATCCCTGTTATGTGGTAACGTTAAAAAAAGAAGACAATTCTGGACGTGTTTTATTTCCCGTGGGCAGATTCCTCTGTTTCAGGCACTGCATTCTGGGAATCTTCCCAACTCTTCCCACTGAAATTCCATCTCTGAATTAACTATGTAATGCTGAACATCAATTTTTCTCCCAAGTATGGCAGCCATCCAAATTTGTCTCTGGCGTGAATTACAGGAATATGCTTGCCCTGCCCTAAATTCTGAGCACTATTAAAGATCCAGAAGATACCCAGGTTAGGCTGAGAGCACAGCATTCTCCCCAGAAGCAATTACTCCTACACAGATGCAGGAAGCATTTAAGGGTACAGCATTCAGCCAGACAGCTCTCCTCTACCACGCTTATGCCAGTTCACAGTCAGCACTTCATACCTGCCCAGCCAGTGTAAACAGTGCTATCCCGAGGATCTGCTGACTTTAGGCCTCTCTCCATTCGCTGAAGAAGCTCTCGAATCTTATTGTTCAGGCGTTGTGAGAACTCAGTAGTCAGCTGTAGGTATTAAAGGGAAAACAAATTATCAAAAAATATGGGGCACTGGGTGTCCTGGACTAAAGGCTATTAAAAATAGGAGGGTACTTCATTTCCACTTAAGTTCATTTTTTTTTTTGCCTAAGAGAACTGGACAATTACTTTGTTCTTAAACAAGAACAAATTAACAAAACTTAAAAGTACTACTGTGTTTTCTTACTCAAGTTGGGAAATATTTTTGTTTTTGTTTTTTTTTTTTTTTTTTTTTTTTGTGGTACGCGGGCCTCTCACTGTTGTGGCCTCTCCCATTGCGGGGCACAGGCTCCGGACGCGCAGGCTCAGCGGCCATGGCTCACGGGCCCAGCCGCTCCGCGGCACGTGGGATCTTCCCGGACCGGGGCACGAACCCGTATCCCCTGCATCGGCAGGCGGATTCTCAACCACTGCGCCACCAGGGAAGCCCAGGGAAATATTTTTGATATAACTTAAATGTTTTACGTAAAATTTTTAGTTAAATACTAAAATAGACTGCCAATGATAAACTGGATCACAGTAATTTCCACCTACTAAGAATCATCTATTATTTAAACCAATATTTTTTATTATAATAAAAGTCATTTTATTAAACTAAGCACAAATCAGAAAATGTTTGCTGTTTTCAAGCCACTGGAGTTTTAGTATTCAAGCAGTTAATCCCCTAAAGAAACATTCTAATTGCTTCTGTTATTTGAAAAATGAGGATGAACATTTATAAAAAATCCATTTATAAAAAATGTATAAACATTAAAAAAAATTGTAACAGTAGCATAAGAAAAGCAAAATAAATTTACAGATATCAGGAGCCTTCAGCAGAGTGGAAAGAACATCAGACCAAGTATCAAAAACCCATGCCCAGCACAGTGCCCAGAAGGCTTGGGGCCTCATAAATACGGCTCAATGAATGAGCCTGGCTACATCCTTATCCACTATTAGCTGAGTGACCATGCTCAACCCATAACTCCTTTATGCTTCAGTTGCCTCTGTAAAGTCAGGATAATAATACTTGTCCCACCAATTTCAAAAGGTGCATTGAGGAGCAAGTGAGATTGTGTCTCTCATGTCTTTTGCATTCTGGGATGTAAATGTTGATATTTTTACTGTTTTAAGCAGTCCAATGGTCTATAAAAAGTAATAATTTGCATACAGATTGAAAGCACACTGAGGCTGGGGTGTGGGGTTAGTGACATCCATATAAAGGACCACAGATGTGGCACAAACGGTGAGGCATACCGAATAATTATGTTATTTGTTCTAAAAGTAACTGAAAAATATTTTGAAAGTTCTGTATACACTGAATTATGAAGTGTCTTAAAAGAGCATTTTAATGTATCCTTCAATATTTTTAGGAATCTGCTGTGATTCCCAGACTGGGATTTCACAAAGCAGTAAAACTGTGAAACAATGTTGGGGAACATTGCAAGGATACAGACATTTTATTTCATCACACAAGGACTATAAAAACAAACCTAACTACTACCTGTTAGCATCATAACCTCATTTTTTAAAAAGGGCATTTAAAAACTGAAAAATGTAGAAAAGGTGGTATGAGAATGATTAATAATAATAAAAGACATTAAGGTTTACTGATACTCTGAAGAGTATCTCTGATAAGGCAAATCAGACGATTAACCATATCTGGGTTATTTATTCTGAAGCACCATTATGATCCATTATTTCACTCTCTGAAGAAGAAACCAGTGTTTGATGGACACACTCCCTTTATTTAACAATGTCTGCCAAGGGGTTAAGATTTCAACAAGCCTTAAAAATACATTTTGTAAGGTAAAATATACTTCAGTATTGATATAAAGGTCTATAAATCTCAACTATAAGGAAGAGTGCATCTAAGAACATGTCATATTCTGTTCATAGATCATGGATAACTTATCTTGCTGGCCTTACTGTAAGCAACCAAGAATAATGAGAATGCCTCAGCCTCAAGAAGGGAAGTCACTTTCTATTTGGCACATAATTGCATTTAAGAAAAGTGAGCTGCCTAAGAATATTGATTTCTTGTAGCAGACCACAAAATTATTCAAACCTAGGAATAATTTGAAGAGTGTATAAAAACGCTTTTTTTCTGATAGATGCCAGGAAATAGAGCAGTTCCTTATTGAAATCTTTGCGTTAACAAATTAAGGGGGACAGATCTTCAGGGTCCGATCCTTGATGTTCAACATTAAACAATTTTAAAACTGGTAGGTTAATTTCTTTCTGGGATGGGTCCAAAAACAATGTGTTAGGCAATAAATTACACTATTATTTTGGGGCCAGAGTTCAAATTTATGAACATTTTTTTTCTCCCTTAGAAAACAGAGTTAAATTTATAAAAAGCATTTACTTTATAAACAGCCTAAATAGTGAGATACATGTTATTGAAGGCTGCTGTCATTAGGATCCATCCTCAAGTGTTCTCTTTGCCAAGTAAGCATGAAGCAGCAGGTCTTCCTCCAACAAGACAAGACAAATGCTTCAGCTTCAGGATCTGCAGAGCTGGGTAGAATGCAAGTCCAAACAGCCAAAAGGAAGCCATCTGACTTCAAGGTAATGATTACAGGCTTTGTTTAGGGAGTTCAATTCTGGTCTGAAAAGAATCAGATAGATTCTAGCTCCATACACTTTGGCAGCCTTCTATCTTACAGCTCTTCTCCATCTCTTTCATTCCTCCTACCTGCATTTACTCACCCAAGTTAATTTATAATGACAAGTGTTTTAAGGAAAGAACCAACAGAATCACTGAAAGTTCACTTGGCAGATATGAAATCTCTAAGGCCCTTACAACATGCAAAATGCTTTTCATATGGCTGATAAGCTTAGAAGAAATAGACTGGTAAAATGTAAAAAAAAAAACCTGTGTGCACATTTAAAGATATCACTCTTCCAACCTAACTCACTCTTAGGATTTCTCAACTAGGTATTAAAAAGAACTGTATTCCCTCTTAACAATTACATGCAGAGGCATGAGAAAACACAGGCTTCTGGTATCTCACATCCAGGTTCTCTTTCTTACACTGACTTGTGAGGTGCTCACCAGTTCAACTGACCAGTTTTATGTATTTATTTATTTTCCAATTGTGGGGATGTCCTGGGAAGAGTGGAAATGATACAAAGATTTCAGGACTATGTCCCAAATCTCTCTTAGCACTTTCAGTTTAAAGATGTCTTCACCACATTCTGGTTTACTCTCGTCCTTACCCTGTCTGTACTCCTTCCTGTTCGATCATAAAACAGTAACACGGCACCCATGAAATATCATCAGGATTTCTCACCTCTCTTTAAAAAACAAACCCAAAGTGATCAAAAATGCAAGATTACACAGAAAATTGCAGAGCCGCGAATTTTTATAATTTAAGTATCAATGTTTGAGACTGTTTCAATTATTAATTATTGTTGATAATATTAACAATGACTCCTTACAGAAGTTCAACATGTTAGAGCTCAAATTGTATATTTTCATATATACTTTATATATTTAAAATACATTTTGTATGTTTAGAGTGAAACCCTGTTATATATTTTTTAAAAGGATGCTCATCCCTTTCTTTCAGGCAAAACTGAACTTTCCAAACACTTGGGGCTGGAGGTAGGGATGCAGGCAGATATTTCCCAAACTCACCCTCC
The DNA here is from genome assembly GCF_026419965.1 of Kogia breviceps. NCBI lineage: Eukaryota > Metazoa > Chordata > Mammalia > Artiodactyla > Physeteridae > Kogia > Kogia breviceps. The sequence continues at coordinate 175,636,978 of NC_081311.1, forward strand.
CAGCAGAATCAAAGTAGCCTTCGGCCAGGGATTTGTTATAATCGGCATAAGGATTCGGGAAGGCCCTTTGCGCCATGATGCCAGAAACGAGCCTGCAGAACAGGGGAAAAAGAAAATCTATGTTGAGATACGGGCCTCGGCCGAGTTGCAAAGGCGGCGGCCAGCGCCCCGGGAACACCTTCCTTCCAGTTCCCGGACCACTGCTTGGTCCTGGCGGTCCGAGAGGACCCCGGGCCCACCGCGGCCCAGCCTCTAGGGCGTGGCACCTCCGCAAGAAGGCTGCCAGGGCCCCGAACCCACAGCGATGAACGGGACCCGTTTCTCACCCCACGTTCGCACTCTGGAGATTAAAAGTAACTACCAGTCCAGGGTCCCTAAGCCCTGCACGGTCTCGGGCCACTCACCCTACAGCCTCTGGACAAAAACAGAAGGGACGCTCTCACGGCCCACTTCCTGCCAGCTGGACCAATCAGAGCTTTCGACACTCCGGAGGCCCGCCCCCTTCTCATTTTCACTTGTTAAAGAGACAGAAGTGTGGTTTCCAAAGGATGATTACAGGGTGATTTAATTATTGGAGGGCTGGAGTGGGGACATAGCTTAGAATAATGTGCAGCTGTACCCAATATTTCCTACCTTTCTTCTCTTTTAAATTAAAAAAAAAAAGTTAAGTAAACTAATATTAGTCCAGCTGATTCATAAGAATTCAATTCAATTTTTTTTTTTTTTTAAATCTGGAGGAGAAAAAAAGACTGCTTCGAGATCTGAATATATTCATAGTCCTACCGCTAGAACTGAATATTTGGGGAGGGTTATGTTTCTCCAGAGACTTGTCAAACTTTTACTTTCATTTCTTAAAAAACAAACGAAACAAAACACCACCACTACCATCAGCAACAACAGTGACAAAAATCTTTGAAGATAATTCATGATAATTTAACCTCAAAGGCTCTCGGTGGATGTGAGTGGCCACGGGCAAGGTATCAAAGAGCAATTGCCAAAACTTCAAGGAAAATAACATGAAAACACAAATCACAGCTCTTAAGAACTTTAAGCTCCTCCTTAGTCTAAATTAGACTATAATACTGTATACCCAATCCCTTTAAAAAGATAACAATGTCCAATAGAGCAGGATAACCAAAGCAATCAATTTCAGTGTTTAACAGTCTCTAGTATTTGAAAAATTTTGCTTTCATTTAAATTTAAATCCCACCTGGTACACATTAGGCCCATTCTGGTGCTCAGAGAAGTTTGAAGTTCTGTTAAACGGTAAGAAAGAGTCACATTCTCTTTTCTTTCCTTCTCTCTTGTTTCAAGGAAGGACCCTAGCCCCAAACCTCTTGTTGAAGCTCAACCCCTACCCCAGCCCCACCTTGGCCCACGTTTGTCCCTCTGTGGCTGCCATCCCAGAGTCTCCTTCTGACCCTGCTCTGGCTCAATTTGTTCTTTTGAATTGCTGCCCTCCTAGGATACTTTTTAGCTCCTTCACCAAATTCATGAAGGTTTAGTGGAAGCCCCCAGTGCATCTTAAGTTGGACACCCTTCCTATTTAAATAGATGCGTATGTGGAGGAGAAACTCATAAGAGAGAAAAGGATAAGGAGTGAGAGGCATTTTTAATTATTTTTCTTTAATTATTAAAGGCTTACTCTCAGTTTATCCTATTCACAATCTTTGAGCAATTAAAATCAGAGTGATACTGGAACGGATGCTTCTTTGTTGTGGAAGCTGTCCTGTTCATTGTGTGTGTTTAGCAGCATCCCTGGCCCCTGCCCACTAGATGCCAGTAGCACCTTGCCCCCCAAGTGGTGACAACTAAAAATGTTTCCATACATTGCCAAATACCAAATATCCCTGGGAGGACAGAAAAAATTGACTCTGGTTGTGAACCGCTGAGATACATGGAAGACCATAGTCTCTCTCAGTCTTTCCCTTAATTCCCATTTTCCACCCATTCCTCTCCTCCAGGAGGCAAACACCACAATATGTATCATTTACATAATCTTTGGAAAATATGTCATGGGTTGTGTAGGTATGCATTTTTAATAAGTGGAGTAGTGCTATAAATAACTTGCGTTTTATATCTATTTGTGTTGCTCTATGTGTACTTGGTTGTTTTAGATAATTGCATACTTAATATTTTCATAGTATGTCTCCACCTCATTTTACTTATCCTTTCCCCCAAGGATGGGCATTGTTTCTAACTTTCCCATCACAAATAATACAGCCAGGAATATCCAAGTACATGTTCTAAGAAGGATCTGGATGTGACTGTATCTGAGATACATACCAGAAGTGGATTGCTGGATCATAGGACATTGTCATATTTAATTTCCCCAGTACTGTTAGATTGCTTTCCAGAACTCCTAGACAAGTTTACATTCTTTCCAATAGTACCTAATAGTTTCTGTCATTCCCATGTCCTCCCAATACTTGATATTATCTAGTGTTCTATTTTTGCAATTCTAATGGACAACATGGAATCTCATTGATTGTTAAACTTTAAGTATTTTTGTAGCTAATAGTGTTGAGTTTTTCTTCATATACTCATTAGACATCTGACCTTTCCCTAAGATTTACCTACTCAGATCTTTTACCCATTTTTCTTTGGGGATTGTATTATTTTCTTGTTGATTTGTAGCAGTTTTTTGTTTTGTTTTTGTTTTTTTTGGAGGGAGAGGATATTCTAGCTATTAATCTCCTTTGGCTTTAGATGTTGTACATATTTTCTCGTCTGTTAACTTTTTCTAAGGTAACCCTCGTTGAACCACAATTCTTCATTTTGATGAAGGAAAACCCATCCAATTTTAACATTGTAATTTATGGATTTAGCTTCATGTTCAAAAAGTCTTTATCCATTCCTAGGCTGCAAAGATGACTTACATTTTGTTTTATTAGCTTTTTACTTTTTATGTTTAGGTCTTCATCTGGAGTTTGCTTATGAGTATAGAGTAAGGCATGAATCCACACTTATTTTGGAAGGGTATAGAGTTGTGTTGAAAGTTCAGATATAGTCAAAGCATGACAAGTCCTCTCTTGTTAATCGGAAAAACCCAAAGATTTGAAAGACTGGAAATCATATAGAATTCATTTCTTTCGTTCATTTTGTTTTAGAAACAACCCAAAGAACTTCTCCTTGGTTCTGACTCAGAAGAAAAGTGATTGACACTGACATACTTGTATTAGCCTTCTAGGGCAGCCATAACAAAGTACCACCAGATTGGGTGGCTTAAACAACAGAAATTACTGTCTCACAATTCTGGGGTTGGAAATCCAAGATAAGGTGCTGGCAGTCTTGATCTCTTCTGAAGCCTCTCTCCTTTGCTTGCACACGGTTGTCTTTTCCTGTATCCTAACACAGTCTTCTCTTTGTATGTGGCTGCTACCTAATCTCCTCTTCTTATGAGGACACCAGTCATATTGGATCAAGGCCTACCCTACTGACCTCATTTCACTATAATTAGCTCCTTGAAAAACCTACATCTTCAAATTTAGCCCTGTGCTGAGATACTGGGAGTTGGGTTTCAACAAATGAATTTTCGGGGACACAGTTCAGCCCATAATAGTGCTTATGTTTTCACGTATGGCTATGGTGTCTGCACACATTTGTGGCTAATATAGGTTTGATTGTTGATTATTTTTCAAGGACCATTACACTTTTGATAAATTTAGAATTTTTTTGAAAAGCATTCTAATGTTCTTTCTCTTAATTTGTGAATCTGTTTTGTGCGAACTCTTAGGAAACAGTCATTGTATTATTGCCTTTAAAAAAAGAATACCTCTAGAAATCTGGGAAGGTTTATATTAAACTGAGAAAACTGTACCATCTGTGAGCTCCTTAGTTCTCTTCTAAGGTCTTAATTTCAAAATGCTATAATGTGTATTAGGGTGAAGGCTAAGTTACAGTTATAAAGAGGCTCAAAAACACAATCACTGACATAAATAGAAATTTATTTTTCTCTTAATTGTACATAACTTTGCTCCATGCAGCCATTCATGATCACAGGTTTCCTCCATCTTGTTGTTTTTCCCTCCATTAGTGCGCTATCCTTGTCTGCAAGATCCATGCTTGTCCTAGGCATGTTTCTTCCAGCTTGTGGGAAGGTCAGGAAAATACAGAGAAGTACACATCTGATGACTTCAACCTCAAAGCAGAAAGTGGAATCCATCACTTCCCACGTTATTCCATTGGTGAGAAGCCAGCATGTGGCCACCTCCAGTTGCCTGGGAGGCTGTGGAATGAAGTCTTTTGCTGAGCTGCTGAGTGCCCAGCTATAATGAAAGAAAGGGAAGATTCACTGTGGTGGACAGTTAGTGGTATCTAACGCAGAAAGGAAGCTCTAGTAACTGATACTATGTCTCCCATCAAAGGGGAAGCAACATGCTTAAATTTCTGTGGTGTTCCCTTTTCCTCTGACCTCTTAGCAACCACATCATGTCTGTTTCCTCCTGCATATTCCCTTGAAATTTCTGGGTCATTGACTTATGGTAGAAGATAGATTGTAAGACTCCATATTCTTTCTTTTTTCTAGAAAATTCTCCCCTCTCAAAACAAAACAAAATGAAATGCATGTGCAAAATCAGGCAGATGGCTATGACTTTTTTTCACTTTTCTGTTAAGTATTACATTTTTGTGGAGAGTACCCTATTTCTGTTTCAGCTCAAGAAAGTATAAAGCAAGCATTATCTAAGTTTGAGGTTAATATCGCCACGCTATTGGTTTAACATCCATCTGGGGCTGTGTAATATTGAAGCAATTTTCTATTTCATTTACAGTACAGAATTCATGGATTGACAGGAGCTATTGCCAGTGGAGGAAACAAGAACCTAAACAGATGTACACCACATACACTATGGTACAGTTTTAATTTCCCAGAGAGAGTATTTCCTAAGGTACTGGTAACATTTCCTCCCTCCCTTGTCAGGACTGTTATTAGTGTGCTGACAGATTCCTTTCTCTAAATGTACCTGCTGGGTGAGAGCCTCTATTATGTGAGACAAGTGCACTGGGGTTTTCTTGGGATATTAAAGACTGTGAGTACAGAAAGTTGGTAAAAAGTGTACAAACATTTAAACTGTCTTTTCCTCTCTACACTTAACATTTGAGAAGGGATCTTGATCAACAGTGTTAGTCCATATCTTTACCAGCAAAATAAAAAAGAGGCTTCACCCTTTATTGCTGAACATATGTACCTGTACTAGTTGTTAAAATTATGCAGCTCCCCATTTCTCTATATACTTTAGATGCATAATGAAGGTAGCAATGGAAAGTGTCCCTAAGCAGAGCAACCTTCTCACGACAATGAATCATTAATCAGGCAGATTACATTTGCTTCCTTCACCACTCAACCATACAGAACCCACCCATGGAATGAGATGATTTATTATCAAAGCCTTGCAAAATGTTTTCCCATTTCAAGGTGTTCTTTTGGCATATCTGGCAGTCCTATTTCCTGATAGGGGGAAGTAACCAACAGAGAGACATTCTGGCCCATATAGTCCTTCTTTTAAGCTTCACAATTGCCTCACAACAGGTATTTTTCAATCATTTAAGAGAGAAACTTTAAAATTTCCTGACTTGCCTGGTAGCCACGTTATTTGTACCTCGTTTTTCCTTTCTATTTGTCATAAGAGGAGAGAGTTCAAATGGATTGGGGAGTAACTACGTGAGTAGATTAGTTTATAACCTAGAGTCTGTCATACAGAGTGAAGTAAGTCAGAAAGAGAAAGGTATCGTATATTAACACATATATGTAGAATCTAGAAAAGTGGTACAGATGCACCTGTTTGCAGGGCAGGAATAGAAACACAGACATAGGGAACGGACCGTGTGGACACAGGCGGGGGAAGGGGAGGGTGGGATGAATTGGAAGATTAGGTTTGACATCAATACACTACCATGTGTAAAATAGATAGCTAGTGGGAACCTGCTGGATAGCACAGGGAGATCAGCTCGGTGCTCTGTGATGACCTAGATGTGGTGGGAGGGATGGGAGGAGGAGGGAGGTCCAACAGGGAGGGGCTATTTGTATACATGTAGCTGATTCACTTCATTGTACAGCAGAAACTAACACACCATTGTAAAGCAATTATACTCTAATAAAGATGTTTAAAAAAAAACAAACACAAAATGTGGGAGGAACTGCTACTTCAGGGCAATATGAACTTTGCCATGCAACTTACAGACTTAGAAGGAAACGTCAAGAATTCAGCTGGTTCACTCTGCTACTGCCACATGAGATTATCTGGACCTGACCACATTACTGGTCAGCCAGTGGCTTTGGTACAGGGGAGGGGGCCTGCAGACCGAGGGAGGAGATGACTCCTTTTCCATCCTCATCCTCTGGGTTGAACCTCAAAGCCTGGATCCAGAGCTGCTCTTGGAGGCGGCTGAGAAAGCAAGGAGCAAATTCGCAGGCTGATTTCCTTACCCCTGAGAGACAGGACTTGGAGTCTAAGGAGTTATACAGAACTTTCCCCCCAGGTAATTGCAAGTTCTAGAGCAGTCAATGTATTCTGTCACCTTGGAACTTATTAAAAATACAGATTTTCTAACTTCACTGCCAGAGATTTTGATTCAGGAGTTTGGGGTTGAATCTGCGTTTCTTTTCGCTCCGCAGTATGTGGGATCTTCCCGGACCGGGGCATGAACCCGTGTCCCCTGCATCGACAGGCGGACTCTCAACCACTGCGCCTCCAGGGAAGCCCAGAATCTGCATTTCTTAAAAAAAAGTTCTCTGTAGGATTCTCTTGCAGACTAAAATTTGAAAAATACTGGAGAGAGAGAGTGAGAGAGAGAGAGAGAGAGAGAGGGAGAGAATATAAAAACTATGGTGCTAAATGGTAACAAGAAGACTGAACTTTTGTGAATTATCATACTCTCCAATTTATATTTGATGCATCATAGCCCTTAAATATTTCCTGGGACTACTGTTAAAAACCAGAAAACAACCCCCACCCCCCAGAAAAAAAGAAGAGAAAGGAAAAAGAAATGTCTGTTCACTCTAAGCTAATACAGCCTGCACTTACAGGCAGCTATTTCACCCTAGATCCTTCCAGAAAAGGAGCATTCATAACTTCTTTTGACAACCAATTAGGGTTTTTAACATCCTTATATTTCCAGGAGTTCTGTCTTAGATCTAACCTACATATCTCTCAAACAGAAGTTTAAACATCTTTTGAGCAAGGTGGAGAACAACTGGTCAGGACAAGTCTTTTTGAAATTTTAGCTTGATTTTCTTCAGGCAGGATAATTACATTTTACACCTTTTCATCATGAGGCTATCTAAGAGCTCTTTATTTTTTTAAAAATTGTTTTAAATGTTTAATTTTTTCATCAAACCCATCTATTTAATAATTGTGTTTTATGTCTTCCATAATCACATCAAAACATTAGATCATAAGTTACGTGTGTGGATTTTTACTGAATTATTATGTATTGTCGTTTACCCCTCAGGGCAAGAGCTTCAAGATTAGATATGATGGCTAGTAGGTGTGGGGAAACACTGGCTCCACTCTTGATGACTCTAGTGGTATATCTACCCACCTTGCTCTGGATCATCTATGGAGATTTTCCCATCATTGCTGGTCCTGTTCTCCTTTTGCTACCTGAAACCAGAAATCTGCCTTTGCCTGACAGATCCACAATGTGGAAAATAAGTGAGTAAACCTTCTAACCATCACCTGGGAGGGACTGTGTGCTTTGGATCTGTGGGTAAGAAAGAAAAAACACCTAGTGGGTCCCTCAGATCACTGGGAAGGCTGAGCCTTTCCTGGGATACTTCGATCTTGCGCCATTGCCTTCAAGAGTGGCAAGGTCATTTCTATCCATTGTGAGTTCCAGTCTAGACTGCAGAAATCCCCTCTGCCCTGTTCTCATTGATAGGTTAGTGCTGAAGAGATGATAATTAGCTCTGTTGTGACAGCACATCCTACCTGCCCTCATGGTGGTATTCCATGATCCTCAAATCCATAAGAGCCTGGGATAGGGAAACAAATGAAATGGCCAGTGAAGGAATAATGTTAGGAAGATCCCATAGAGTTAAAGATTCTCTTTGAAAATATAATAAAGAAATAAATCTTATGTATGTGCCTGTAAGATTCAGGCAATTTTGCTGCCATAAGTAATGGAAAGATTGAGGATAGGGAAAACAAGAAACTGATAAGATATTTTAAAATAAGAAAAATGGTATATTCGTGATCTAGGGATCCCATAATAGTTCCACAAACTGAATTACTTAAACAACAGAAATGTATTGTCTCACAGCTATATAGGCTGGCAGTCTGAGCTTGAGTTGTTTGTAGGACCATGCTCCCTCTGAAGGCTCTAGGGAAGGGTCTGTTCCAGGTTGCTCCTGGCTTCTGGTAGTTCCTTGGCTTGTGGCAGCATAAGTCCAATCTTCACATGGCATCTCCCTGGCATGCCTCTGTGTCCAAATTTTCCCTTTGTTAAATGACACCAGTCATATTGGATTGGGGCCCACCCTATTCCAGTATGACCTGATCGTAATTAATTATATCCACAACAACAAATGTTTCCAAATACAGCAATCTCATATTCTGAGGTACTGAGAGTTAAGACTTCTACAGATGAGTTTTGTGAAGGACACAAGTCAACGTGTAACAAGTGGAGAGTTCCCTTAAGATTTTCAATCCACCTCTTGACTTTCCAAAGATGTCATTCGCAAGAGGTCTAAAGAGACCCACTGACAATTGGCAACTTCCAAACTGCTTTCTGAGGTCTGCAGAGTCAGCAGAGCTTTTTCCAGCCTAAGTGTCAATCCCATGGATTTTATTGGATTGTAAGAAGCTGATGGTTAGAGGATCAGTTTGTACTTGTGCATGGAGGGCACCCAAATTTATTTTTATTGTTTCTGTTTTTTAACGTTTGTTTTTATTTGCTAATTGGCTGGTTGAATAGTTGTTTCTGTTTTGTTTTTCCAGCAAAAAAATTCTCAAGAAAAGTAAGTGAAAAAGATTCCTACATAAAAGTGACAAAATTTTAATGAGATTTTATGAGCTGACTGGTGAGGAAAAGGAAAATATGAAGAAAAAAAATGGGAGTTTTCCTTTATATCTACAAACTAGCAAGGAAATAAACAAAATATACAAGCTAGCAAGAAAATATACTGGAAAATGGAATCTCATTTATAATTAGTGATTATTTATAATCATTTGTAATTAGTGATGTTGAGAATCTTTTCATGCATCGGTTGTCCATCTTGATGACTTCTTTGAAAAAATGTCTTTTTTGCACCTCTGCCCATTTTTTTTTTACCTTTAATTTCTTTTTATTTATTTATTTTACTGTTGTTCTTTAATAAAGCCCCAAATCATCAAGCTGGGAACCAGGCAGATAGTGCTGAGGGCACCAGGAGGTTGCTGTCACTCATAAACCTGCCAGAGCATTTGGTGTTGTTGACGGGGCTACAAAAAGGCCAAGAAGGACAGATTGGTCCACAGCCCCTTCCTAATAACAACATCTACTGTATACAGGGCCTTTAGTGTGTGCTGGGAAGTTTACTTGAGATATTTGCTTTGATACTCGGAACAGTCTTGCGAGTAGTCACTACTATTAACATCCTGCTTTTGCAGGTAAGGAAACCAAGACTTACAAAGTTAACACACTTTTCCAAGGTGGCCCTAGACCTTCCAACTGGAGAGCCAGCATGCTCACACATTATCCCCCTCCTTCAACCCAGACAGCTCCAGCCCTCAGTGCTTCCGTCCCCGCCCCCTGCTGACATTAGGGCCCCGTGCTGCCTGTCAGTTACTCAGACCGTCTCATAACCCCCACCACTCCTTGTAAATTCCTATTTATTCTTCCTGCTCCAAATCTGTTTTTCTCTCACTCTGAATATTTAGAGTTCAAATAACCAGAGGCAGATGTATGTGGTGGGAGGTAAAATTTTACACTTGCCTGCAAAAATCACATATTATCTGTTTGCATATATTTGGTTTATACACAAGTTTGGTCCTGCCTGGATGTATAAGGGCTGGTCCTCTAACATGCCTCCAAATTATACTCTCTGATTCATTTGTTGGTTCTTTTGTTCATTATTCATCCTTTTACTTTTCAAATAGGTATTTCAAGTAGATGTTTGTGGAACGTCTATTGTGTTCTGGGTTTTGGGAATACAAAGCTAAAAGGTGTGGTGTTTGATCTAAAGAATCTCAGTCTAGTACGAAAATGAACAAGTAAATAGATGAGTACAACCTACATAAGAGTTATGCTATAAAGATGTGTAGGAAACTGTGGGAAATCATAGCAGGAGCACCTAACCCAACCTGGGGGAGCCTGGAAGGTTTCCTTGCTGGTGACACTTGAGACGAGTCTAGAAGGAAGTGTAGCACTGAGCTAAATAAAAGTGAGCAGCGGTGATCATTCTGTACTAAAATGATTTCATTTTCTAGATTATATATATATGACATTATATGGTATGTACTCTGCCTTTTCACCTGGCATAATTATTTTGAGATTTATCCATATCGAATATATCATTATCCTTTTTATTGTTCAGTTATATTCTATTCTGTGGATACCACAATTTGCTTCTTCATTCACCTCTTCATGAACATTTGGGTTATCTCCAGTTATTGGCTATTTACAAATAAAAGTGCTAGAAGCATGTACAAGTCTTTGTAAGGGTATACGCTTTTGCTTCTCTTGGGTAAAAACCTAAGAATTGAATGGCTGGTAGTATGTAAAGTGTATGTTCGACGTTAAGAAATGAATGAACTGTTCACCAAAGTGGTTGTACCATTTCTCATTCCCACCATCAGTGTATGAGAGTTCCAGTTCTTCCACATATTCATTGACACACAGTGTGTTCAGTCCTTTAATTTTAGCCGTCCTAATGGATTTGCAGTAGTATCTCATTATACTTTTAGTTTTCATTCTTCCAGTTACTAACACTGTTAAACATCTTTTCATATGCTTACTTGCAAACCATATGTCTATTTTTTTAAAACACCTTTATTGGAGTATAACTGTTTTACAATACTGTGTTAGTTTTTCCTTTACAACAAAGTGAATCAGTTATACATATACATATGTTCCCATATCTCTTCCCTCTTGCGTCACCCTCTCTCCCACCCTCCCTATCCCACCCCTCTAGGTGGTCACAAAGCACAGAGGTGATCTCCCTGTGCTATGCGGCAGCTTCCCACTAGCTATCTAATTTACATTTGGTAGTGTATATATGTCCCTGCCAAGCTCTCACTTCGTCACAGCTTACCCTTCCCCCTCCCCATATCCTCAAGTCCATGCTCTAGTAAGTCTGTGTTTTATTCCCGTCCTACCACTACTCTCTTCATGACATTTTTTTTTCTTAGAGTCCATATATGTGTGTTAGTATATGGTATTTGTTTTTGTCTTTCTGACTTACTTCATTCTGTATGACAGACTCCAGGTCTGTCCACCTCATTACAAATAACTCAGTTTCATTTCTTTTTATGGCTGAGTAATATTCCATTGTATATATGTGCCACATCTTCTTTATCCATTCATCTGTTGATGGACACTTAGGTTGCTTCCATGTCCTGGCTATCGTAAATAGAGCTGCAATGAACATTTTGGTACATGACTCTTTTTGAATTATGGTTTTCTCAGGGTATATGCCCAGTAGTGGGATTGCTGGGTCGTATGGTAGTTCTATTTGTAGTTTTTTAAGGAACCTCCATACTGTTCTCCACAGTGGCTGTATCAATTTACATTCCCACCAGCAGTGCAAGAGGGTTCCCTTTTCTCCACACCCTCTCCAGCATGTATTGTTTCTAGAGTTTTTGATGATGGCCAATCTGACCGGTGTGAGATGATATTAGTTGTTTTTTTTTTTATTTTTTTTTAATTTTTTTTTTTGTGTGTGGTATGCGGGCCTCTCACTGTTGTGGCCTCTCCCGTTGCGGAGCACAGGCTCCGGACGCGCAGGCTCAGCGGCCATGGCTCACGGGCTTAGTTGCTCCGCGGCATGTGGGATCTTCCCGGACCAGGGCACGAACCCGTGTCTCCTGCATCGGCAGGCAGATTCTCAACCACTGCGCCACCAGGGAAGCCCAGATGATATTAGTTTTGATTTGCATTTCTCTAATGATTAATGATGTTGAGCATTCTTTCATGTGTTTGTTAGCAATCTGTATATCTTCTTTGGAGAAATGTCTATTTAGTTCTTCTGCCCATTTTTGGATTGGGTTGTTTGTTTTTTTGTTATTGAGCTGCATGAGCTGCTTGTAAATTTTGGAGATGAATCCTTTGTCAGTTGCTTCATTTGCAAATATTTTCCCCCATTCTGAGGGTTGTCTTTTGGTCTTGTTTATGGTATCCTTTGCTGTGCAAAAGCTTTTAAGTTTCATTAGGTCCCATTTGTTTATTTTTGTTTTTATTTCCATTTCTCTAGGAGATGGGTCAAAAAGGATCTTGCTGTGATTTATGTCACAGAGTGTTCTGCCTTTCTTTTCCTCTAAGAGTTTGACAGTATCTGGCCTTACATTTAGGTCTTTAACCCATTTTGAGTTTATTTTTGTGTGTGGTGTTAGGGAGTGTTCTAATTTCATACTTTTACATGTAGCTGTCCAGTTTTCCCAGCACCACTTATTGAAGAGGCTGTCTTTTCTCCACTGTATATCCTTCCCTCCTTTATCAAAGATAAGGTGACAATATGTGTGTGGGTTTATCTCTGGGCTTTCTATCCTGTTCCATTGATCTATATTTCTGTTTTTGTGCCAGTACCATACTGTCTTGATTACTGTAGCCTTGTAGTATAGTCTGAAGTCAGGGAGCCTGATTCCTCCAGCTCCATTTTTCGTTCTCAAAATTGCTTTGGCTATTCGGGGTCTTTTGTGTTTCCATACAAATTGTGAAATTTTTTGTTCTAGTTCTGTAAAAAATGCCAGTGGTAGCTTGATAGGGATTACATTGAATCTGTAAATTGCTTTGGGTAATAGAGTCATTTTCACAATGTTGATTCTTCCAATCCAAGAACATGGTATATTTCTCCACCTATTTGTATCATCTTTAATTTCTTTCATCTGTGTCTTATAGTTTTCTGCATACAAGTTTTTTGTCTCCTTAGGTAGGTTTATTCCTAGATATTTTATTCTTCTTGTTGCAATGGTAAATGGGAGTGTTTTCTTAATTTCACTCTCAGATTTTTCATCATTAGTGTATAAGAATGCCAGAGATTTCTGTGCATTAATTTTGTATCCTGCAACTTTACCAAATTCATTGATTAGCTCTAGTAGTTTTCTGGTAGCATCCTTAGGCTTCTCTATATATAGTATCATGTCATCTGCAAACAGTGACAGCTTTACTTCTTCTTTTCCTATTTGGATTCCTTTTATTCCTTTTTTTTCTCTGATTGCTGTGGCTAGAACTTCCAAAACTATGTTGAATAAGAGTGGTGAGAGTGGGCAACCTTGTCTTGTTCCTGATCTTAGTGGAAATGGTTTCAGATTTTCACCATTGAGGATGATGTTGGCTGTGGGTTTGTCATATATGGCCTTTATTATGTTGAGGAAAATTCCCTGTATGCCTACTTTCTGCAGGGTTTTTATCATAAATGGGTGTTGAGTTTTGTTGAAAGCTTTTTCTGCATCTATTGAGATGATCATATGGTTTTTCTCCTTCAGTTTGTTGATATGGTGTATCACATTGATTGATTTGCGTATATTGAAGAATCCTTGATTCCTGGAATAAACCCCACTTGATCCTGGTGTATGATCCTTTTAATGTGCTGTTGGATTCTGTTTGCTAATATTTTGTTGAGGATTTTTGCATCTATGTTCATCAGTGATATTGGCCTGTAGTTTTCTTTCTTTGTGACGTCTTTGTCTGGTTTTGGTATCAGAGTGATGGTGGCCTCATAGAATGAGTTTGGAAGTGTTCCTCCCTCTGCTACCTTTTGGAAGAGTTTGAGAAGGATAGGTGTTAGCTCTTCTCTAAATGTTTGATAGAATTCGCATGTGAAGCCATTTGTTCCTGGGCTTTTGTTTGTTGGAAGATTTTTAATCACAGTTTCAATTTCAGTGCTTGTGATTGGTCTGTTCATATTTTCTATTTCTTCCTGGTTCAGTCTCAGCAACTTGTGCATTTCTAAGAATTTGTCCATTTCTTCCAGGTTGTCCATTTTATTGGCATATAGTTGCTTGTAGTAATCCCTAATAATCTTTTGTATTTCTGGAGTCTCAGTTTTTACATCTCCTTTTTCATTTCTAATTCTATTGATTTGAGTCTTCTCCCTTTTATTCTTGATGAGTCTGGCTAATGGTTTATCAATTTTATTTTTCTTCTCAAAGAACCAGCTTTTACTTTTATTGATCTTTGCTATTGTTTCCTTCATTTCTTTTTCATTTATTTCTGATCTGATCTTTATGATTTCTTTCCTTCTGCTAAATTTGGGGGTTTTTTGTTCTTCTTTCTCTAATTGCTTTAAGTGCAAAGTTAGGTTGTTTATTCGAGATGTTTCCTGTTTCTTAAGGTATGATTGTATTGCTATAAACTTCCCTCTTAGAACTGCTTTTGCTGTATCCCATAGGTTTTGGGTCATCGTGTCTCCATTGTCATTTGTTTCTAAGTATTTTTTGATTTCCTCTTTGATTTCTTCAGTGATCACTTCGTTATTAAGTAGTGTATTGTTTAGCCTCCATGTGTTTGTATTTTTTACAGGTCTTTTCCTGTAATTGATATCTAGTCTCATAGCGTTGTGGTCGGAAAAGATACTTGATACGATTTCAATTTTCTTAAATTGGCCAAGGCTAGATTTGTGACCCAAGATATGATCTATCCTGGAGAATGTTCCATGAGCACTTGGGAAAAATGTGTATTCTGTTGTTTTTGGATGGAATGTCCTATAGATATCAAGTAAGTCCATCTTGTGTAATGTATCATTTAAGGCTTGTGTTTCCTTATTTATTTTCATTTTGGATGATCTGTCCATTGGTGAAAGTGGGGTGTTAAAGTCCCCTACTATGATTGTGTTACTGTCAATTTCCCCTTTTAAGGCTGTTAGTATTTGCCTTATGTATTGAGGTGCTCCTATGTTGGGTGCATAAATATTTACAATTGTTATGTCTTCTTCATGGATTGATCCCTTGATCATTATGTAGTGTCCTTCTTTGTCTCTTGTAATAGTTTTTATTTTAAAGTCTATTTTGTCTGATATGAGAATTGCTACTCCAGCTTTCTTCTGATTTCCATTTACATGGAATATCTTTTTCCATCCCCTTACTTTCAGTCTGTATGTGTCCCAAGGTTTGAAGTGGGTCTCTTGTAGACAGCATATATATGGGTCTTGTTTTTGTATCCATTCAGCCAGTCTGTGTCTTTGGGTGGGAGTATTTAATCCATTTACATTTAAGGTAATTATCGATATGTATGTTCCTATTACCATTTACTTAATTGTTTCGGGTTGTTCTTATAGGTCTTTTCCTTCTCTTGTGTTTCTTGCTTAGAGAAGTTCCTTTAGCATTTGTTGTAGAGCTGGTTTGGTGGTGCTGAACTCTCTCAGCTTTTGCTTGTCTGTAAAGGTTTTAATTTCTCCATCAAATGTGAATGAGATCCTTGCTGGGTAGAGTAATCTTGGTTGTAGATTTTTCTCCTTCATCACTTTAAATATGTCCTGCCACTCCCTTCTGGCTTGCAAAGTTTCTGCTGAAAGATCAGCTGTTAACCTTATGGGGATTCCCTTGTGTGTTATTTGTTGTTTTTCCCTTGCTGCTTTCAATATGTTTTCTTTGCATTTAATTTTTGATAGTTTGACTAATATGTGTCTTGGCATGTTTCTCCTTGGATTTCTCCTGTATGGGACTCTCTGTGCTTCCTGGACTTGATTAACTATTTCCTTTCCCATATTAGGGAAGTTTTCAACTATAATCTCTTCAAATATTTTCTCAGTTCCTTTCTTTTTCTCTTATTCTCTGGGACCCCTATAATTCGAATGTTGGTGCATTTAATGTTGTCCCAGAGGTATTTGAGACTGTCCTCAGTTCTTTCCATTCTTTTTTCTTCATTCTGCTCTGCAGTAGTTATTTCCATTATTTTATCCTCCAGGTCACTTATCCGTTTTTCTGCCTCAGTTATTCTGCTATTGATCCCATCTAGAGTATTTTTAATTTCATTTATTGTGTTGTTTATCATTGCTTGTTTCCTCTTTAGTTCTTCTATGTCCTTGTTAAATGTTTCTTGCATTTTGTCTATTCTATTTCCAAGAGTTTGGATCATCTTTACTATCATTATTCTGAATTCTTTTTCAGTTAGACTGCCTATTTCCTTTATTTGTTAGGTCTGGTGGGTTTTTACCTTGCTCCTTCATCTGCTGTGTGTTTTTCTGTCTTTTCATTTTGCTAATCTTACTGTGTTTGGGGTCTCCTTTGCGCATGCTGCAGGTTTGTAGTTCCCATTGTTTTTGGTGTCTGTCCCCAGTGGCTAAGGTTGGTTTAGTGGGTTGAGTAGCTTTCCTGGTTGGGGGGACTAGTGCCTCTGTTCTGGTGGATGAGGCTGGATCTTGTCTTTCTGGTGGGCAGGTCCACGTCTGGTGGTCTGTTTGGGGATGTTGGTAGCCTTATTATGATTTTAGGCAGCCTCTCTGCTAATGGATGGGGCTGTAGACTTGTCTTGCTCTTTGTTGGGGATAGGGTGTCCAGCACTGTTTGTTGCTGGTTCTTGAGTGAAGCTGGGTCTTGGTGTTGAGATGGAGATCTCTGGGAGATTTTCGCCGTCTGATATTACATGGAGCTGGGAGGTCTCTTGTGGACTAGTGTCTTGAGTTTGGTTCTCCCACCTCAGAGACACAGCCCTGGTGCCTGGCTGGGGCACCAAGAGCCTTTAATCCACACGGCTCAAAATAAATGGGAGAAAAAAGAGAAAGGAAAGAAAAGGAAGGAAGGAAGGAGGGAGGGAGGGAAGCGAGGAAGGAAGAAAGGAAGGGAGGAAGGAAGGAAGAAAGGAGGGAAGAAAGGAAGGAAGAAAGCAAGAAAGGAAAGAAGGAAGGAGGAGAGGAAGAAAGGGAGGAAGGAAGAGAGGAAGGAAGGGAGGAAAGAAGGGAGGAAGGAAGAAAGGGAAGGAGGGAAGAAAGGAAGAAAGAAAGGGAGAAGACAAAATAAAGTAGGATAAAGTATAGTTATTAAAATAAAAAATAATTATTAAGAAGAAAAATTTCTATTAAAAAAAAAAAACAGAAAAAACGGGTCGGTCTAACCCTAGGACAAATGGTGAAAGCAAAGCTATACAGACAAAATCTCACACAGCAGCACTCACATGCACACTCACAAAAAGAAAAAAGGGGAAAATAATAGTATATCTTGCTCCGAAAGTCCACCTCCTCAACTTGGGATGATTCGTTGTCTATTCAGATTTTCCACAGATGCAGGGCACTTCAAGTTGATTGTGGAGCTTTAATCCGCCGCTTCTGAGGCTGCTGGGAGAGACCTTCCCCTCTCTTCTTTGTTCGCACAGCTCCTGGGGTTCAGCTTTGGACTTGGCCCCGCCTCTGCATGTAGGTCGTCCGAGGGCGTCTGCCCTACGATCAGACAGGACGCGGTTAAAGGAGCAGCTGATTCGGGGGCTCTGGCTCACTCAGGCTGGGGGGAGGGAGGGGCACGGATGCGGGGCGAGTCCGCGGCGGCAGAGGGCGGCGTGACGCTGCACCGGCCCGAGGCGCACCGTGCGTTTTCCCGGGGAAGCTGTCCCTGGATCCCGGGACCCCGGCAGTGGCGGGCTGCACGGGCTCCCGGGAGGGGCGGTGTGGAGAGTGACCTGTGCTCACACACAGGCCTCTTGGTGGTGGCAGCAGCAACCTTAGCGTCCCACACCCGTCTGCTGTCCGCGCCGACAGCCGCGGCTCGCGCCCGTTTCTGGAGCTCCTTTACTCGGTGCTCTTAATTCCCTTTCCTCGCGCCCGAGGAAGCAAAGAGGCAAGAAAAAGTCTCATGTCTCTTCGGCAGCTCCGCGCCCGTTTCTGGGGCTCCTTTACTCGGTGCTCTTAATCCCCTCTCCTCGCGCCCCAAGAAGCGAAGAGGCAAGAAAAAGT
This sequence comes from Kogia breviceps, assembly GCF_026419965.1. Lineage (NCBI taxonomy): Eukaryota > Metazoa > Chordata > Mammalia > Artiodactyla > Physeteridae > Kogia > Kogia breviceps. Next base: position 175,654,997 of record NC_081311.1, read on the forward strand.
CTCATGTCTCTTCGGCAGCTCCGCGCCCGTTTCTGGAGCTCCTTTAAGCGGCGCGCTTAATCCCCTCTCCTCGCGCCCAGGAAGCAAAGAGGGAAGAAAAGGTCTCTTGCCTCTTCGGCAGCTCCAGACTTCAACCGGACTCCCTCCCGGCCAGCCGTGGTGCACTAACCCCTTCAGGCTGTTTTCACTCTGCCAACCCCAGACCTTTCCCTGGGATCCGACTGAAGCCCGAGCCTCAGCTCCAGGCCCCCGCCCGCGCAGGGGAGCAGACAAGCCTCTCGGGCTGGTGAGTACCGGTCGGCCCCGATCCTCTGCGGGAATCTCTCTGCTTTGCCCTCCGCACCCTGTTGCTGCGCTCTCCTCCGCAGCTCCGGAGCTTCCCCCTCCGCCACCCGCTGTCTCCGCCCGCGAAGGGGCTTCTAGTGTGTGGAAACCTTTCCTCCTTCACGGCTCCCTCCCACTGGTGCAGGTCCCGTCCCTATTCTTTGTCTCTGTTTATTCTTTTTTCTTTTGTCCTACCCAGGTACGTGGGGAGTTTCTTGCCTTTTGGGAGGTCTGAGGTCTTCTGCCAGCGTTCGGTGGGTGTTCTATAGAAGTTCCACGTGTAGATGTCCATATGTCTATTTTGTTGATGTGTCTGTTCAGTTCCTTTGCCCTTCTTTTTATTAAGATGTTTATTTTCTTAGTAGTTTTGAGAGTTCTATATATTCTGGACACAAGTCCTTTATCAGATATGTGATTTGCAAATGTTTTATCTCAGGCTGTGTCTTGTCTTCTCATTTTCTTAACAGTCCTTGAAGAGCATCTAATGACTGGTCATTTGGGGGAGTATAAGTGCCCAGAACCCTTGCTTCAATCTGGGATGACTCTGAAGGGACATCTTAGATCCAGAGCTCCCCATGGGATGGGCGAGGGCTTCTATTGTGACTACATTATGGGTCAGCTTCTCCGTCTGCAATCTGCCTTCTCTCTTCTTCACAGCTCTTATTCCAAACAATACTCTACAATAACCTCTTACATGCAAGTTTCTCTCTGAGTCAGTTTCCAGGAACCACACCTAAAGCAGGGCCTGTGACTGTTTTTGCTTGCTTTAAATCCTTACTCTCTAACTGAATCCTACCCTATACACACAGAAAAATGTACACTGAAGCACATCTTTGTTTGTCCCTAGTTAAAATTTCTGGAAATCAAGTCTAACTCAAGAATATACATAGGGCTCCCCTGGTGGCCCAGTGGTTGAGAGTCCGCCTGCCAATGCAGGGGACGCGGGTTCGTGCCCCGGTCGGGGAGGATCGGAGCGACTAGACCCGTGAGCCATGGCCGCTGAGCCTGTGCGTCCGGAGCCTGCGCTCTGCAATGGGAGCGGCCACAACAGTGAGAGGCCCGTGTACCGAAAAAAAAAAAAAAAGAATATACATAACCTTCTTCTACTCTCTTTTTTCCTTAAAGAAGCTGTACGTTACTTTCTCAGAAGGATCTACTGAACCACATGCCACTCTGCTTGTCTTTCATGTGGCTCTAGGTGTAGTGCCTCCACCTCCAAACCTCCTTCCTGCTAGCCTATTGTCACCTTTCTGACCTTAGCCATTTAGATATTCAGCAGAGGGATATGCATTCTTGTGTCTTACAACTAGCTGTACAAATCATGCATGGACCCTAATATACAACAGATTCAATCTGAGTCATTGGAATTTTGTGGCAGCTCCATAATTTGTACGTGGGAGTGGCTGAGGCAGCTGTCATCGTGGGGTGGAACACAGAATGGGGTTGTTTGAACCTGCATTTGCAAAAAACTTTACCTAAGAAAGAAAAAGCGTCTATTGTGTGTATGAAGGAATGAACGATGAGGAAGTTGATGGAAATTATATTAATGTTCCTCCAAACCACCTTTTGGCACTGGCATTCTTTGAATGACTTGCTGTCTTTATGTTTATCTTAGATGTTTAGGACATTGAGATGCACCACCCCACCCTCCCACCCCGTTTTTGAAAGCAAAGTCAGATTTCTCTTTTTTTGTTTTCTTTTCCCCACAGTTTGTATTTCCTCATTCAAGTGTTTGGATAGTAAATTTACCTTTACACATGTCTATGCTCCCAGCCATACATATCAATTTGTAAAAAGCCAAATAGAGAACAGTTTAGCACCAGTGAAATGTCAGGAAAATGCCCAGAAGGCACCAATGCAATATTGGAGTTTCAAATTTTGAGAATGGAATTAGGCCATTAAATCAGTTTTCATGCCTGTGTCAGGGACCATAGGGATATGTCCTAGTTCTTTAAAAAAAAAAAAAAAAAAAAGGAGCAACTGAAACTCACTCAGTATAACTCATGGGTCCATACAGGGGACCTGTGGGAAACCTTTGGACTTGAAACTAATTGAATCTACATTGAAATGGCCTTTTTCTTTCTTTATTAAATATCTGATTTGCTCGACAACCTTTTACTTTGGCTTGCTTGCATTATTCTTTTTTGGCTGCACAAGTTGGCTATTCTCCAAGATTAAAAGAGAAGAAAGAAAAAGAAAAGAAAAAATTGGGGCTAAATCATACTGTTTGTTAGATCACAGGTAGAACCTTTCCTTTCGTGTTGGAGGAAAAGACACGCCTCCTCTGGTTTAGATGGGAGACGAACTAATTTTCAATACAAAGAGTTATTATAATGTCTCCAGTGCCATAGTGGAAGCAAAAACATCCTTTCTGTTTGAAAAGTGAGGAAGGATGACAACATATGTCTGGGCCCCTCATCCTCATTCAGACCCTTACCATAAAAACCCTGCCTCTGATTGCAGGCTGAATTGCTCATGACCACATTTCTTTTTTTTTTTTTTTTTTTTTGTGGTACACGGGCCTCTCACTGTTGTGGCCTCTCCCTTTGCGGAGCGCAGGCTCCAGATGCACAGGCTCAGTGGCCATGGCTCACGGGCCCAGCCGCTCCGCGGTATGTGGGATCTTCCCAGACCGGGGCATGAACCCGTGTCTCCCGCATCGGCAGGCGGATTCTCAACCACTGCGCCACCAGGGAAGCCCATGACCACATTTCTTTTCCAGGACTTGACAAATTGTGCTTTTTCTAACAGTCTCATTATTAGCATGCTGCCTGTTCCTTCTGTCCACTCCTGCTGCCCTGCTGTGGTAGTGATTGTTTTGTGTGTATAGGTACTATTGCCCTCAGAGTTGAAGGGTACATTGTGAGCAGAAATAAACCAATGGATCTATTAGTGACTGTACAAATTCTACCCACCTTTTGGGCAATAACTGAAAAATCTCTTCTTGGGAAAGTAAAGTTTCCTTTGAGAATTGGGAGTTAAAACTTGTGTTTACAACTGTGCCGACATCCCCTTTTCCCACTCCTTCATCCCTTTTACTTTTTTATTTATAATTGCAATTAATAGCCAGAAAAATCATGGAAAGTTTAATTTTTTTTTATGTTCTATAGAAAAAAAAAAAAGGTGAAAAAATTTGCCCAAGTACGTTTACTGAGATGTTCCTAGCAAATCTAGAAGAAATCTTAGTGGACTGCAGGTTCACACTTTTCATGTATATCCCTCTAATCCTTACTTTCATACAAATCTAGGAAATTAAAGATGCAACAGATTATTAAGAAATATTGCTATTTGTTCAATAGGGAAGTTAGCTTGGTAAGAAACTTATTATTTTAACATTTGACAAATTGTGTGGTCTAGACTGCAAATTTATAGAATGATGGGAAAGTTTGGAGGAGGCCTGGATCCGTGCAAGCAGCCCTAGAAGAAAATCTTTAGTTTGATTTACCTTTTAGGACTGAAGAATATTTATTCCAGGATTTAAAGGGAAAGGGGTCCTCCTTTCCCTCTTTGCACCCAGGGTTGGTTTGACTTGAGGGGTGAGGTATTCAACTGCTGTTGACTTTGAATTTCTGGATACAGAACTTTCAGAGGACAGTGTACATCTCTTGTTGGGTGCAGTATAGGTGGGTGTGTGTTGGCATTGGTTCACTCCCGGCATATCTCAGGAATGAACACTTTCCTCCCTGCACATGGACTCCCCACCAGTGGAGTGACCCAGAAAGAAGGCTGCCCCACTTCACGTGTGAGCAGGAGAGAAACTTCCCTTCCCTGGCATACTCATCTGCTAGCACTTTGATATTTCCAATGAGGAGGTCATCGGAGCAAGTAAATAAATATTAGATAAGGAGCAATCAAAGATACGGAAATCTAGCTTAAGTCAAACGTCATAAAATGGCGAGACAGAGCCATAAGCCAATCACAGAACCTTGGTCATACTTTCTTTTCCTTATACTATCCTAAGAGTGAAAGAGAGGAAGGAAGGAAAGAGGGAAGGGAGGAAGGAAGATAGCAAGAAAGGAAGAAGAAAGAGAAAGAGAGAAAGAAAGTTTAACTTTATATATAGCCTTGCTTTATTCAGAGAGTGGTTCACCTGTTATCAGCATTCTCTGGGTTGTGTTATCAGCACATAACTGTGTTATCAGCACTGTTCTGCTCCTCTGAATAGCATTTAGGAAATCTCTTAGAACTGGAGCCTTATTGCTAGCAGTAATATTCTCAGAGATATATATAGACTTACTCTGACCCACAAACTGTCCCCAGTATAGATTATAATTGTGCATAAACCCTTCTTTCCTGCGCAACCATAATGGGTTTCTCTATATGGGTTTATGTGACTTTGGTAGATCAGTCTTAGCATTGGTTGTAAAAAATAATCTTGCACCTAATATATGCATATGACTTTAATAAGTACATGGAGAATTACGTCCTAAGTGATTGTACAATAGCATTTTTACTGCAGAATTGAAAAGTTTAAAATGATGCATGTTAACATGTGAATTTGCCACTGCAACTTGAACTCCTCTTCTGCTTGTGGAGTTAGGCGAACTGTGTCTACAGAGATAAGATTTCAGAGTGCTTGTGGAAGGTAGTGGGGATTAGGGCATTTATTGGCCTAATTAATGGTGACAGGGCATATCAAAAGTGAGAAGAAAGGCTCTCTTCTTTCAGTGGTGAGTCATGGCTATAATCAACAAAAGCTGGATTTCTTGGAAAATTAAAAGTGGGATAGTCCAATTCTTGTACCATCAAACTATCATCTAAAATGCGGGCCACACAATACATGTGTACACAGTGAACTTCTTGGTCTCTTAATGTAATTCTTAAAAAGCTCAGTTTATATTTTTTCCTGTGTGTCTGAAAGAGCAATATAATCCACAGAGCCCAACTTGGGATTCCAGGTATGTTTCTACCTCAAGATTCTGTGGTCTCAGAGAAGTCCCTTAAAACTCCTCGGTTGCTGGATTGCTCATCTGTAAGATGCAGAATATTGTGGGGCAAAGTTGGAAACCCCCCTTGAGGGCTGTGATGCTCTGGACTGGTACACCTTACAGTGCTTCCAGAGAGCTATTTCTAGAGGCGATTAGTTGGTTTATAAACAAATTCTTTTGATGTGAAGGTTTAAATTGTGTATTGGCAGCAATTGTTTGAATAATTGACTTGAATGAGTTTAATTGGTTATAAGAGAGTGTTTTGTTTCTTCGGATGATGTAATTACTGCCTGTGTTGAGTTCCTGCAGGAATGACTTAAATGTTGGATGCATTTGAATTCCATTGGTTGTACAAGTGTGCATTTGATATCTGTGGGTTTAGTTAGTTCCCCCTGGTGTTCTGAGTGTCCTGTGACAGTAAGCAGTTACCATCTCGCCACCACCATTAAGGCACCAGGTATCCACCAATTCCCTCACAAAAAGAGATATGGGATCACCTCTAGCAGATCAAACAGCCCTGGGGAGTTGTGGATGGTTCCCTCTTAAGAGGAATCTTCTGCGGGGTTGGGGGGGGTGGGGGGGAGGGGCTTTTCCTCTTGGAGGACCGGGCCTTCCCTCAAGCCTGTTAACCTGAGGAATAGTCATGTCATTCCACTCAGTTCTTCCTCCTTAACTTAGCAGGGGCTTCAGTGGAGATTTAGCGCTGGTAGTAGCAGAGCTGGTGATAGTGCAACGGAGCCATTGGCAGCAACCAACACTGTGGTATCAGGAGGTGCTGGTAATGAAGAACCTTGTGGTAGGACTGAAGCCAACAAAGTTGACTGCTACAAATTTAGGTTGAAGCCAACCCAACATGCCAATTGACAAGAGTTAGGCTTCGCTATCCTTCCAGAATTCTTTTTCTGTGCTATAGCATGTTATGATTGTATAACATTCATCATCTGGAATTCTCAAAATATGTTATAAGCAATAGCAGCATTTGATGGCTAGAGAACCTTTAGACATAGTTATATAGTTTAATGACCTACAGCTTTTTGCTTTTTACACATAGAGAAGTAGAAGTTCCAAAAGGTTAAATTAATTGTAGTCCTCTAGCAAGTCACTATAGAATTCAGAAATAGGATAACTACCATGAACGGGTAGTGGGCAATTTCTTTTCTTTTATAAGAAATGCAAAGCAGAGTACTTCATATCATCGAAGTTTGGTCATCTGCCAAAAATAACTTTAGTGTGATATTTGGAATGGAGCATAGAGGTTATCTGCCTTCTTTACCCCACCATGAAGCCAAGAGAGCTAGCCCAGAGGGTAGCAAAGAATCTAGTAGAGAATATTTTGTTTCTTGTCTGCCTTGCTGATATGAATTTTAGGATTACACACTTGGGATACATGATAAGAGTACACAAAAGTCTAATTACAATGAAAGGAGAGGTTTATTTCAGGGGTTCTTAAGTTTGTTTGTGTTGTGACTGCTTTGGCAGTCTGGTGAAGCTTGTCACTCCTCCTCAGAATAATTTTGAAAGGCACAGTATAAAATACAAAGACTTCAAGGAAAACACATCACACTGAAATCGTTATCAAAATAATTTAAAAATTGTCATAGAGTAATATGTGTGCTTCTTATTTATGCATTAAGTAACAGAATTTAATGGCTGACCTAGTAATCATCATAAATCCAAGATAGTGACATATACAGTATTTCAGTATATCTGTGAAGACTGTAACAAGAAATAGAAATATCAGTATATTCTACCAATAACAAAGTTACATGTACTGCTGATACTATGGTGGTTTGGTACCTGCATTTATATTTGAATGAAACAGTAAATTTCATTTAGATGTTAGTGAAAATAAATAATGTCATTTAATTTAAGAAATTCAAGTTCATGGATCCTTTGAATTCCATCCCTGGGCCTTTCTCTGTGGGTCAAAATGAAGAACCTCTGGGTTTCTAAGTCATCTTTTTTCACCTGCTTCTCTGGGATGGTGTTCATATAGGGATTCCCAATAAGTTTTCAAATAAGGGCAAACTGGTGGCTTCATTAGAGAACTGAGTGGAGTTAGCAAAGGATTGCAGTAAGAGCATAGGCTAGATGAATCCTAGATTGACTTATAAAATAATAAGTTTTTTTTTTTTTTCTGCCCATTCACTGTTCTTTCTACATAATCTTCCTCCAAGTCAGGTGCTCCGTGCTTCTGAGTGATATGAACCATTCAGTTAGACGTAACTGTTAGTGGCAACGCTTTAGCTTTTACACGGACATATTAAGTGTGTATATTTACATATGGTCTACAGGGAGAAGGCAGTATTTATTCCAAAGGAATCCAGTGCTGGTGATGGATTTTTGGTTTCTTTCGCACCTGGGGAGATGGGTAAAGTGATATTTTTGGCTGTTACTGATACCTTTCAGTCGCTTCCTGCTTAACTATTTCTCTTGCCTACTCATAAGCCAGGCATACTTTGGCAAACAGAAGAAAATAGTTCTTTTGCAGTTTGCTCTTGGTTCTACTTATCCTGGCAGTAACATTTCCCTAGGGGCAGGCAAATACTTCTTCAATTTGAACATCTCATTTGCTGTGCTGTCATTTGAGGTGAAAGTCATTTCTAGCTTGTAGAGAAATGATTGCATTCCTATGAGTGAACAGATGGGTTAATAAAGCTGTCTGAGGTTGTAACCTGGTTTACAAGCTATTTTCAGGGCATCATGGTGTCATGATCCTGAATTTTGAACCACCAATAGTCTATTAGATTATAAGCACCTTGAAAACCAGGGTTAAACCTCACATAAACCAGGCCCATATCAACGTGGTAGAGAGGTATGCTTCACCTCTAGGCTTTAAGAGGTAAAGGTGGTGTGGCGTATGTTGCTGTCATGTAGCACAGAGAAAATATTTAAGCTCTGCCAATAAATTAACTTCATAAAAAAGAACTAAAGTGAATTTTGTGCTATTTTATTCTAAATGTGTTTTCTTTATTGCCTAATTTCTCTAACTATAAAATGACTTTGGCATCTTGAAAGAAGTGATCACATAAGTGCAGGAACATTTTTTAAAGAATTGACACTTTATGTGCCTGAGATTAAGGCATTCTTTTAAATTTGTTGTTTTAATTATGTTCTCAAACTCTCCTACTTTTTGTAGTGAGCTTGGTTTTGTTTTATGGTTCACTGCAGTATGCACTGAGACTTGTTTTGAAGCCATGTAAGAGGGAAGATAGGGAAGACGGTGGGGGCAAGCCACCATTCTGCTGGACCTCTGCTAGGCTCAACTGTCAACAGTGTACACTGCAGGCACCACTGATGCTTAATAGCATAAGGCAGAGGTTTTCAGTCCTGGCCGCATGTTAGAATAATATGAGGAGCTTTTAAAACATACCAACTAAGTCAGAACCCCTGGTGGTGTGGCTCTGGCTTTGGTATGTATTAAAACACGCCAGGCGATTCTAATGTGCAGCCATAGTTGAGAATTGTTGGTAAAATGGATGTGAATATCAGTCTGCGAACGCAAATGGGCAAGAAACTGAACTCAAATTATTTTTTATTCCTAACCTCAAGTTCGCTATTAACCTCAATCTTTCATATGGTTTACTTAACCACCACCCCCATAGTTCAAAGTTGTTACATAATGCAAAGTTTGGGGGATCAGAGGTACCTCTTTATTTGTAGGTCACCTGCCCTCTGAGGTTACCATTGTGTGTCCACCCTCCCATTAGGATGGCACTTGGGGTCTAGTGGTATAGGACGCTTGGAGCACTTGTGTCTTTCTAAGCTGTGCTTCACCAAGTCACCAGGACTAGGGCTAAGGGGGTGCCACAAAATTCAGTTACCACACAAGTCATATTTTAATGCAAAATTCACAAATTCTAAATTAACGCAAAAAGTTCACGACGAACAATATCAAAATTTTAAAGAAAGATAGGATCTGTATATCCTTCATCATCAAGGATTCTCTTTGGGGGAAATACAGCCTCTCTAGCAACACAGGATTTTCTTCTTGCCTTCTAGTTGAAGAAATCTCGTTTAATCCAAGAAAACTCCTTTTGCCATCATGATTGCATATTTGGCTTGCATATTTGATCTCTTCAGGAGTATTTCCTCTTATCCCTATCCCCAAAATGGGCTTGGACTTATGGAAGCAAAATATATGAAGAAGGGCATTTAGTGGGCAACTTTGAATTTTCTTCCATTTGCCACACCTCTCTCTGTCACTGAGCAGTGAATTTACTACCTGAGGTAGTAAATTACTTTATTTTCCATCAAAGAATACAGGACAACTGTTCTGTTTTTATCAAATAGTGAAGGGGAATCTTTTTAACTGATCAACCTCCTCCCTGTTTTTAAAAATTAGCTCTAATAAGCTTAGCAGAATTTGTGTAAGATCTAATTAAGGGGCTGTGTACTAACTCTTTCTGATTTTGTCTTATTATTTGGCCTTCATTACCTTTCATTCTGATTTAAAAATTTTTTAAATACTGTTTTATATCTACTTTTGTTCCAAATCTTTTTTGAAGTGGAGCAAGTTGTAGATGAGGAATTTATCTTTATACTTGCTAATACCAGCAAAGTTTGTGCACCTAGAAGTTGTTAAAAAGAAGTTTAATAAATGTAATTAAGTGGTTTTAAAAAATCCAACATTCTATTTATTTTGAGAGGTTTACACTTTTTAATTATAAAGAACATCTTTTCAAATAAATTCAATGTTAATTTATATCAGCAGGTTTTGATTTGGTTTGAACATTTTGGGGGCATATTTCAGGACAGGGGAGAGAAAAAAGAAAAGAGCAAAGCCAAGTCCACTCTAAAAGGAAGTCATAGTTTCAGGCTGGATAGTGCTTCTTGCCTCCCCTTTGCCCTGACCCTTCAACCATTGTCGTCTCATGACATTCATGTTGGTCTAATGAGACCTCACAATTAGAGTGAGGGCCTCGATTCCCAACTCAGCTCCTCCAGCAACCTAATGAAGGGTAATTCTTTCCTCCTTCCCACACTTTAAAAGAAGGAGGGGTTGGATTAGTTCAGTGGTTCTCAAGGCTGGATTCAGCTTAAGTGACCTGAAGAGCTTTTAAAAAATACCAATTTCCTAGGCTATACTCCTAGAAATTCTGACTCATTTTATTTGAACAAAATGAATTGCTTTATTTAAAAATTATTTTTTATTGCAATTCACATTTGGGCATGAGAACCAAACACTAATATACATTTTTAAAACATCTTTATTGGAGTATAATTGCTTTACAATGGTGTGTTAGTTTCTGCTTTATAACAAAGTGAATCAGTTATACATATACATATGTTCCCATATCTCTTCCCTCTTGCATCTCCCTCCCTCCCACCCTCCCTATCCCACCCCTCTAGGTGGTCATGAAACACAGAGCTGCTCTCCCTGTGCTATGTGGCTGCTTCCCACTAGCTATCTATTTTACGTTTGGTAGTGTATATATGTCCATGTCATTCTCTCACTTTGTCCCAGCTTACCCTTCCCCCTCCCCATATCCTCAAGTCCGTTCTCTAGTAGGTCTGTGTCTTTATTCCCGTCTTGCCTCTAGGTTCTTCATGCCCATTTTTTTTTCCCTTAGATTCCATATATATGTGTCAGCATACAGTATTTGTTTTTCTGTTTCTGACTTACTTCACTCTGTAGGACAGACTCTAGGTCCATCCACCTAACTACAAATAACTCAATTTCATTTCCTTTTATGGGTGAGTAATATTCCATTGTATATATGTGCCACATCTTCTTTATCCATTCATCTATTGATGGACACTTAGGTTGCTTCCATGTCCTGGCTATTGTAAATAAAGCTGCAGTGAACATTGTGGTACATGACTCTTTTTGAATTATGATTTTCTCAGGGAATATGTCCAGTAGTGGGATTGCTGGGTCATATGGTAGTTCTATTTTTAGTTTCTAAGGAACCTCCATACTGTTCTCCAGAGTGGCTGTATCAATTTACATTCCCACCAACAGTGCAAGAGGTTTCCCTTTTCTCCACACCCTCTCCAGCATCTATTGTTTGTAGATTTTATGATGATGGCCAATCTGACCGGTGTGAGATGATACCTCATTGTAGTTTTGACTTGCATTTCTCTAATGATTAATGATGTTGAGCATTCTTTCATGTGTTTGTTGGCAATCTGTATACCTTCTTTGGAGAAATGTCTATTTAGGTCTTCTGCCCATTTTTGGGTTGGGTTGTTTGTTTTTTTGATATTGAGCTGCATGAGCTGCCTGTAAATTTTGGAGATGAATCCTTTGTCAGTTGCTTCATTTGCAAATATTTTCTCCCATTCTGAGGGTTGTCTTTTTGTCTTTTTAATGGTTTCCTTGGCTGTACAAGAGCTTTTAAGTTTCATTAGGTCCCATTTGTTTATTTTTGTTTTTATTTCCATTTCTCTAGGAGGTGAGTCCAAAAGGATCTTGCTGTGATTTATGTCATAGAGTGTTCTGCCTATGTTTTCCTCTAAGACTTTATAGTGTCTGGCCTTACATTTAGGTCTTTAATCCATTTTGAGTTTATTTTTGTGTATGGTGTCAGGGAGTGTTCTAGTTTCATTCTTTTACATGTAGCTGTCCAGTTTTCCCAGCACCACTTATTGAAGAGGCTGTCTTTTCTCCATTCCATATTCTTGCCTCCTTTATCAAAAATAAGGGGACCCTGTGTGCATGGGGTTATCTTTGGGCTTTCTATCCTGTTCCATTCATCTCTTTCTGTTTTTGTGCCAGTACCATACTGTCTTAATTACTGTAGCTTTGTAGTGTAGTGTGAAGTCAGGGAGCCTTATTAGTCCAGCTCTGTTTTTCTTTCTCAAGATTGCTTTGGCTTTTTGGGGGGTGTTTTGTGTTTCAATACAAATTGTGAAATATTTTGTTCTAATTCTGTGAAAAATGCCATTGATAATTTGATAGGGATTGCAAAGAATGTGTAGATTGCTTTGGGTAGTATAGTCATTTTCACAATGTTGATTCTTCCAATCCAAGAATGTGGTATATCTCTCCATCTGTTTGTATCATCTTTAATTTCTTTCATCAGCCAAACACTAATATACTTTTAAAAAGCTCTCCATGTGATTGTTTTGTTCAGCCAGAGCCTAGACCATTGGTCTTGCTAATGTCTCTCCCAGCTTTGACATCTTGTGACTGGGTGGATAATTTAGGTCTTTCTAATTCTATGGAAAATAAAATCAGAATCACTAGTGATTTCCCGTGATAACTTCTTGGAGGTTATATTACATGCTGCCACTAGATGGTAGTGGCAACTCCTGGGATGGAGGGGATTCTAGTTATTTGGGATTTTTCCTTTCCCTGTGTAATATACTTGAGACACCTAGCTTAGGAAGCTTTGTGGGGACTTGACAATTTAGTTCCTTTCCCTGAGCCAGAGGCCCAGAAGTACAGCTGTTTTTCTTGACAAGATGATAGAGAGAGACTCATTAAATAAATCTTCTATTGTCTGAAGGGAGAAAGTGAACCCCTGCATAGATATTAGCTCACATTTTTCTTATTATTTCCAGCAGGTGTATGCTCCTTCCTTGTTCTCTGTATTTTTCTCTCTCTTTTTCTGTCAATGGCCTTTCTTTTCCTTTATTTCTCTTTTTTCTTGGTTTCTGCCTCTAACCCCTATATATAATTTGGTTATAATAACTAATGAGAGAATACGTTTTATTTTGCTACCTTTGTGGTTGATAAAAATTTCAGGAATCTAAAAATGATTCAGACCCAGCATTCTTAGAAGGGTGAATGTATTCGGGTTACAATGGGGAAATTCTTATTCAGGGGACTTCTTCTGTAACAGCTGTGGCAGCACCTGCCAAATCTAGGAAGAAAGGAAGAATTTTATGTGCCCTATCAGAGAAAAACAGTCAAAATCCTCTTTTTTTTACAGCACAATTCGGGTGAGGGCCAAAGCTCTGGGTGTACATATAAGTAGGGGTTTTGTACAATAATAGGGTGTGCTTCTCCAATGCTTTTCATCCCAAGATCTCAAAGCACACTTGCTGCTTTATTCTGTATAGCTGCCTGTTTTCCCTGGGCTGTCAGAATAGGAAGATGTGCTGTGATTTTTTTCCCCAAAGAGATTGCATTCCTTCCCTGGCTTTGTTCCAGCCCAGCTGCTTGTTGTTCAGGGAGATGCTATGCTGTTGGTGCCAATATACCACTGAGCTTTCTTCTTCCCTGAGTGACATATACTGATGGGTCACTGCCTGGAACAGTGGAGCAAAGCATGGTGTGTGTCCATCTGTGAAGAATTCTTGTTGTTTACTATTCTCTTATTTCCTTCTGGCAGCATCAGACACCAATCTTCATTAAAAAAACAAAACAAAACAATCAACCAACCAACTAAAAGAAAAACAAAAAAAACACACCAAACAATGCAAACAACAAAAAATCCTTTAAAAATCCCTTCTTTAAATTAATAGTTAATGTTTATTGAGTGCTTACTCTACGCCAGGGACTGTTTTAAACACTTGACATATATCCTATCATTTAATCATCACATCAGTGTCGTGATCTAGGGTCTATTATTATCCCCAATTTACAGATGATGAAACTGGGTAAAAGCAGGGGTAAGGAAATTGCTCAATGCCACACAGCTGATACATAGATGAGCCAAACTCTGAGCCCAGGCAACCTGATACCAGAGGTTATAGTCACTTAACCCTACATGTAGACTCTGAAGGGTTGGGTATTAGAGTCCCACAGAAAACAAGGATAGGTTCTCCAATTGAATAGTCATTAGGAAAGGCTGTGTTTCCTGTTAACATAACTATATTTTCTTTGATGTAAGATTGAATAGATGCTCCAAACCCAGTCTTTTCCCATTCTGGAGGAGCTAAGTGCATTCTGGTATTCTCACTTCTTATTGGTTAGGCAATCAAAAGGAGGGAAACTTCTTTCTTAATTGTAATTGGCATCATTCAGTGTGTCTACACAATCTTAAATAAGTTTGAGAAACAAGCAACTGGGAACATGATCCTTGTTTGGTTTTTGCTGACTTACTTCTGCATTACCTGAGAGGGGGCAGAGATAGGGACAGTATATATAAAACTCTAACAGATGACATTTGGAAGCTTTCCCTGCTAGCCATACACTAACTGCTTTAGGTCAAAAGAAGTCGAGAGGAGAGACACAACCGCAGCCTAGGAGAGTGCATTCTTAGTGTAATTCATGTGATTTTGGGCATGAAGAGAGCAGACAGTAGTACTTCTCTGAATGAGTGACTTTTGGGGGCATATAATAGTATTATGAATGGAGAATCTAGAAGGAAGAAACTCATAATCTTTGGGGTTTTGAAATCCCTTCAATCAACATATCATGAAGAAACTAGCTACTAAAAAGAGGAAAAGAGCACAGTCCCTGCTATAGAATAATAATGGTCTCAATAGAAGAATCCAAGAGTCAGCATCACTGTGCAGACATCCAGGGGAGCTGATAGAGACTCAGTATTCAAAGACCTTCATGACTCCATAAGCAAAGATCGAGGCTTAGAAATAAGCTTACGTCACACTGCTAGTTTAGCCACATGGGACAAGGACAATATGGTGCATGTCTAGAACAACATAGAAAGGCTTTTAGAGAGACTGTTACCTGAGCCACACTGATTGAGGGTCAATACCAATTCCTTAGTGAGAAAGGACTAGATGAAACTCAAAAGTGACTGACACTTTTACTGTTTGGGGCATATTTTTTTCATTTATATGTTGCAGTTTTGATGCTTCTCAACAAACTTATTCATGTCAGTATAATTCTCTAGTTAAAAAATTTCTCTCAGTTTTGTTCTGTGTGAGTCACTGCATCATGAATTGTACTGTTTCACATTCACAATCAATTGTCCCCTGACCACGCTAATCAAAACTAAACTCACCATCTTTCCCCTAGGTCTCTTAATTTTCCTGGAAACCATATTTCAGAGAATGACAAAACCAGCTACCTTGTTGCTCAAACCCAAAATGTGGTTGGTAGCTTCTTACGCTATTCTCACCCCTTCATCCAATCAATCTACAAGTCCTGTAGTTTCCATCTCTTAATGCCTCTTGAATCTATCTTCTTTTCCTCTCTAAATGCCTTAAAGTTCAAGATCTCTTCGCTTCTCATTTGTATTATTGGTCTTTGTTTCTCCTCTTTGACCACATTCCTATGTATCCTTCTCTTTGGTTTAATGACTTAAAAAATGCATATCTGATCATGTTACTTCTCTGCTTAAACTCCTTCAGCAGTTCCATAGAGCTTTCAGCATAAGGTAAACTCTGCCTTAGTACATGGAGCCCTTGAAGATTTGAACCCTGGTCCCCTCTCTACCTTTATACCCCCGCCTCACCTTTGCATGCAGTTTGTCAGATAAGTTGCTATGGCACATCTGTCTTCACACATGCTGTCCTCTATAAACGCCTACTTTTCCCTCAAAAGTCAGCTCATGCCTCCTCCTCCAGAAAGGCTTTAAATGATAGACCTCATCTGTACAGTTAAGACTTCAATTTTTCTTTGTTTCTCCAACATTTTTCATTCCTTTCTTTATCATTTCCTTGGTGTCAGGCTTTTCTTCTTTTTTTCAGTTACTTATTAAAATATTAACTCCCTTTCTTTCTACTATTCTTTTATTGATCTCTCTTTTCTTTACCTTTATGTATAGATTAATATATACTAAGTTTTGTGTACTCTTTTCTGTGTCCTTACTTTATTTCTGTACATATTTGCCCCATAATCTTTTGTGAAAAAGGAACTATTTTACAAAGGAATTTTTAGTCCTGCTTTATCAATGACATTAACCTAAGGAAAACCCAGGAAGAAACACATTGAACTTTTCCACCTAATTCCTTTAAATTAGTCTTCTTACTGTAATAATACTGTTCCCAGCAGTTAAAGGTTTGTCTGTATCAAATATTAATACAGTTTATTGTTGTATAATCTTCAAAGAGAGTCTTAAGGTCTACAAACCTTAAGACTAGAGCGAGGGTGGGTCAGAAGTCCAGGGTGCACTCATGTGTGTGACTTATGGCAAGGTAAAGGTTTCCATTTGTCAGTGATAAGACGGGAAGGCCAAGAGCAGCCCCTTTCATAAATTTGGTCTGGGTCAAATCCAATTCATAGATATTCAAGCAACAGAAGTATGAGTTGCAATTTTTCGTGGCCTTGAACTGCAGCACCTCGGATCCTGGGAAATCAATGTGGCTTTGTTCACTAGTGACTGCCTGAAAGGACCATAAATCAGGAGCTTCCATACAAAACATTTTTGTCAAAGTAGTGGCAAAGAAAAATGATAGCAGTTATTACACTTGCACAACTTAGCCTTTTTTCTTTCTCATTGATGTTTCTTTCCAATTTTCTTTCCTTTCTTTTTTTTTAATCTGACTGATAAGAGCATGTAGCTTTTGAATTTTTTCTAGAGGACTATGTGATATGAAACAGCACACAGTTCAGAGGGATGTCTTAAATAATTTTATTTGTTGAAACTCATTCTGGCTATGCTTCATTTTGAACTGGTCCACCAAGTGATTATCCAAAATGAGAGTTTTTCATTTTTGATAACTGCAAGCCATCTTTTTCAATTTTGTATCATAATTATATATCAGACTCAGAACATTATACATGTTATCCATGGGATTTGTTCAGTTGCCACTATACAAAGTGATTAGTAACTTCATATGGTTGTGCTGTGATAGTTTAACCACCATCAATGAGGTTGTATGTACTCGTGACACCCTGACAAGTTGATATGTTGAGATCTGTTGTGTCTTACAAGTAATTGGTCACTAAAGATTGTTAAGATACCCAAGATTGTGAATGATTTTGTTTTACAATTAGATTGGATTCACAGTGATTCTTTTGATGATGCTGTTACTGCCACTTTTTTTAGTGGAAGAAATAGTAGTGCTAGAGCCATTTGTCCTAGGTTTTTATGCTAAGTGCTAATTACTACCCAATATCTTTTCACTTCCTTTCCTTAAAGAAGCCATGATTTTTAGCTGAATACATGGGTGGTTAGAATAAAGACCATATATCCCAGCCATTCTTGTAGATAGGTGTAGCCATTGACTAAATTCTGGCCAATGGGATGAAAGTAGAAGTGGTATGCAATTTATAGGAAGTGTCTCTAAAGGAAGGGAGTGTGCTTTTTTTTTTTTCTGCGGTACTCATGCCTCTCACTGCTGTGGCCTCTCCCGTTGTGGAGCACAGGCTCTGGATGCGCAGGCTCAGCGGCCATGGCTCACGGGCCCAGCCGCTCCGCGGCCTGTGGGATCTTCCCGGACCGGGGCACGAACCCGCGTCCCCTGCATCAGCAAGCGGACTCTCAACCACTGCGCCACCAGGGAAGCCCAGGGAGCGTGCTTTTTTGTCTTCTTTCCTTTTTCTGTTGATTGGACTATGGATATGATGGCTGAAGCTCCAGCAACCTTCTTGGGCCACAAGATAACTTTGGGAAGGGAAGTCACTTAAGAAAAGGAACTGGGTACCTGATTCTGTGGAGCCTTCTACCAGACCAACTTCTGGACTTATTGGATAGGAAAGAGAACCATGTTTCTAATTTGTTAAACTTCCACTATTCATTTTTTTCTGAACCTAATTCTCATTATAATAAATTCCAAACAAAATAAATGTTGAGAATTGAAGTAATGAGTCCATGATTCCTAAATTCCAGACCAAAACGTCTGATTTCTGAACCTTTCCATGTGGATGACCCAAATTTAACTCATTAGCTTCTTCTCCAGATTCGCTCCTATTGTGTTCTTCTTTATCTCTGTTCATTCTAAACTAAACCTTGAAAACATCTTTAGTTCCTTTCCTTCTCATGCCATTATGAGAGGATCTACCACAGTCAAGAAGATGTTCTCCCTGAAATGGTCTTGAAAAATCAGAATACTTTCTTCACTGAGTTTCCTGATCAGTTTCTATAGAGAAAGTAAGTTTACTTGTTAAGTTGTGCCAAGTTGTTACTTGTGATTTGTATACGTACACCATTTTATCCCGCATTGTAAATTAATTCTGCCTAACCAGGCAGAGTTGCTATTTAATACTTTAATTCAGTGTCTGCAGACCTGATTTCATTTTGCCCAAGGTGTGACCACTGCTTTCTGAAATTACAAATAAGTTATGTGAAAATCCCTGAAAGATGTAAAGAACTTATGCATCTAAGTTATTCTATTTCATATTTTTGATGCAATTCTGAAAGTAAAACTGTTTAATCCATCTCTCTAGCATCACTTATAAGCACTAAATTAAGAAAAGTGTTATATCTAAAGTTTGAAGTATTGAAATTTACAAAATTTTCTTTTCTAGAAAGTGATGTTTAATGAAATGTTAGTAGTTTGGCTGGAGTCTAATCTGAGTAATAATTGTAGTGGACATCCATCGTTATTTATAGCTGCCCATTATTTTCTAAGTGGCTTTTCTGTCTATGGAAAAACTAATGCATCAAAAGTATTTCCTATTCTAGTTGGATTTTGAACTCTAATTCCCAGCCTTACATGTAGCTGGGTACCAAACATGTGACCCAGGCCTCACCATCAGGTGAAGCTGAATAAGACTTCAGTTCAAAAGTGGGCACTATGAGGCATCAGTGGAGTCTGCATTTTTCTGATGCAAGTATTGGCAGAAGTATTTGGCTTTAGGAAGGGGCAGTGAGTTTTGGAAAAATTCCTTATGAAAAAGTAGCATTGGTTCTGGTGGTTATAGTGATATTGTCAGAGACAAGTTTCAGTGTGCAGTGTTCAGAGGCAGCAGTTACAGCTGTGGTTTCCTCACTAGCCCAAGTCTCTGTTATGTTCCTGGAAGCATAACCACATGTTTATTTTTATATCCTTCAAAACAGTTCTGAGCACTACAAATTATTATTTAGTTATTTATATTTTATCAGTTTTAGAATTTATTCTTTGATCCTAGTTCATGCTAAGATGTTAAGATGGTGATATACGCTTTGGTATTGATTTTGGCTAAACTTACGAGTTTAAAATACTGATATATACATATAAAACATATATATTTATTTATTTAACAGATTTATTGAGATATAATTGACACCAAATAAACTACATTTAAAAAGTATTTAATTTGACATATGTTTACATATGTGTAACTGTCACTGCAATCAAGATAATGAATATATCCATCACCCCCAAAGTTCCCTCACACTCTTTTGTAATTCCTCCTTCCCACCTGTCTTCCCAGTCAATCCCTGATCTGTTTCAGTCACTATAGATTCATTTGCATTTCTAGAGTTTTACATGAATTTACTATGACTATTTAGCTTCTTTCACCAAACATAATTATTTTGAGATTCATCCATGTTGTTGTGTGTATCAATAGTTCGTTTCTATTCATTGTTGTGTTTGAGTATTGTTGGGATTATTTGATCTATGGGTTTATAATTTTATCAAATTCAGAAAATTTCAACGATTATTTTTCAAATGTTTTTCTGTCCCTATGGTTCTCTCCTTTGAGGACTCCAACTACTTACATATTAGACCACTAGAAGTTGTCCGGCATCTCACTAATGCTTTGTTTATCCATTAAAAAAATGTTTTTTCCTTCCATGTTTCATTTTAGAAAGTTTCTGTTGCAATCTTCAAGTTCATTGATCTTTTCTAATGCAATATCTAGTTTGGTGTTATCATCTAGTGGATTTTTAATATCAGACATTGTGATTTTCATCTCCATAAGCCAATTTCTGTTTTTTTAAAAATATCTCTCATGTCTCTACTTAACTATTTGAACATATGAAATATAATTATGATAATTGTTTTAATTTCTTTACTGCTAATTCTAATATCTATGTGAGTCCTGGGTCAATTTTAGTTGATTCATTTTTTTTTCCTCCACATTATGGGTCATATTTTCATGCCTCTTAGTATGCCTGGTAATTTTGGATTGGATAGCTGACATTGTAATTTTACCTTATTGGGTTCTGGAGATCTTAGAATTCCTATAAATATTCCTGAGCTTTGTTCTAGAACACAGCTAAGTTACTTGGTAACAGTTTGATACTTTTGGCTCTTGCTCTTATGATTTCTTAGGTGGAAGCAGACCTGTGTTTAGTCTAGGGCTAATTATCCCTTCCCCTCCCCACCCCAATTAAAGCAAGACTCTATGACACTACCTAATGCACTGTGAATTCTGAATTATTTAGTCTGGCTATTTATTCTCTCTAATCTTTTCAGGTTGTTCTTTTCCTAGCCTTAGGTAATTTCTTTGTATGCCCATGCTGAGTACTAGAGAGAGACCCTTTGTAGAGCTCCAAAGTTCTCTCTTTGTATGTCTCACTCCTATAGCTGTATTTATCTCCCCAGACTCAGCTTCATGTCCTTAGAGACATGAAGACATGAAGACTGGACTCCCTGAACCAAAACCTGAAAAGTCTTCAAGACAGTAAGCTAAGGCAATCACAGGGCTCATTTTTATGAAGTCTGTCTGAGACCCCCTGATCTTGACTGCTTTTTTCCTTAATCGTGAAAAAGAGTTGTTTCAAAAAACTGTTTGTTTTTGATTGTTTCATGTGGAAGGGTGAATCTAGTTCCTCTTACTCCATCTTAACCAAAAAAGAAAGTGTTCAAAGGGAATTTTAGTTATAATTTTTTTTGAATTTTATTTTATTTAATACAGCAGGTTCTTATTAGTTATCCATTTTATACATATTAGTGTATATATGTCAATCCCAAACACCCAGTATATCCGCCCACCCCCCAACTTTCCCCCCTTGGTGTTCATATGTTTATTCTCTACATTTGTGTCTTGAATTCTGCCTTGCAAACTGGTTCATCTGTACCATTTTTCTAGATGCCACATATATGTGTTAATATGATATTTGTTTTTCTCTTTCTGACTTACTTCACTCTGTTTGACGTTCTCTAGGTCCATCCATGTCTCTACAAATGACTCAAATTCATTGCTTTTTGTGGCTGAGTAATATTCCATTGTATATATGTACCACATCATATTTATCCATTCATCTGTTGATGGGCATTTAGGTTGCTTCCATGACCTGGCTATTGTAAATAGAGCTGCAATGAACGTTGGGGTTCATGTGTCCTTTTTTTTTTTTTTATACCAATTTTTTTTTTTTTTTTTTGCACTACGCAGGCCTCTCACTATTGTGGCCTCTTCCGTTGCGGAGCACAGGCTCCGGACGCGCAGGCTCAGCGGCCATGGCTCACGGGCTCAGCCGCTCCGTGGCATGTGGGATCTTCCCGGACTGGGGCACGAACCCGTGTCCCCTGCATCGGCAGGCAGACTCCCAACCACAGCGCCACCAGGGAAGCCCTCATGTGTCATTTTGAATTATGGTTTTCTCTGGGTATATGCACAGTAGTGAAATTGCTGGGTCATATGGTAATTCTATTTTTAGTTTCTTAAGGAACCTCCCTACTTGCTGTATCAATAGTGGCTGTGTCAATTTACATTCCCACCAACAGTGCAGGAAGGTTCCCTTTTCTCCACGCCCTCTCCAGCATTTATTCTTTGTAGATTTTCTGATGATGGCCATTCTGACCAGTGTGAGGTGATACCTCATTGTAGTTTTGATTTGCATTTCTCTAATAATTAGTGATGTTGAGCATCCTTTCATGTGTTTGTTGGCAAGCTGTGTATCTTCTTTGTAGAAATGTCTATTTGGGTCTTCTGCTCATTTTTGGATTGGGTTGTTTGTTTTTTTGATATTGAGCTGCATTAGCTGTTTATATATTTTGGAGATGAATTCTTTGTCATTTGCTTCATTTGCAAATATTTTCTCCCATTCTGAGGGTTATTTTTTCATCTGGTTAATGGTTTCATTTGCTGTGCAAAAGCTTTTAAGTTTCATTAGGTCGCAGTTGTTTATTTTTGTTTTTATTTCCACTACTCTAGCAGGTGGGTCAAAAAAGACCTTGCTGTGATTTATGTCATAGAGTTTCTGCCTATGTTTTCCTCTAAGAGTTTTACAGTGTCTGGCCTTACATTTAGGTCTTTAAACCATTTTGAGTTTATTTTTGTGTATGGTGTTAGGGAGTGTTCTAATTTCATTCTTTTACATGTAGCTGTCCACTTTTCCCAGCACCACTTATTTTCTCCAGGGACTGTCTTTTCTCCATTGTATATCCTTGCCTCCTTTGTCATAGATTAGTTGACCATAGGTGTGTGGGTTTATCTCTGGGCTTGCTATCCTGTTCCATTCATCTATATTTCTGTTTTGGTGCCAGCACCATATTGTCTTGATGACTGTAGCTTTGTAGTATAATCTGAAGTCAGGGAGTCTGATTCCTCCAGATCTGTTTTTTTCCCTCAAGATTGCTTTGACTATGCGGGGTCTTTTGTGTCTCCATACAAATTTAACTTTTTTTTGTTCTAGTTCTATAAAATATGCCATTGGTAATTTGATAGGGATTGCATTGAATGTGTAGATTGCATTGGGTATTATAGTCATTTTCAAAATATTGATTCTTCCAATCCAAGATCATGGTATATCTCTCCATCTGTTTGTGTCCTCTTTGATTTCTTTTATTCTGCGTCTTACTGAGTACAGGTCTTTTACCTCCTTAGGTAGGTTTATTCCTAGGTACTTTATTCTTTCTGTTGCAATGATGAATGGGATTGTTTCCTTAATTTCTCTTTCTGGTCTTTCATTGTCAGTGTATAGGAATGCAAGAGATTTCTGTGCATTGATTTTGTATTTTGCAATTTTACCAGATGCATTGATTAGCTCTAGTAGTTTTCTGGTGACATCTTTAGGATTTTCTATGTATAGTATCATGTCATCTACAAACAGTGACAGTTGTACTTGTTTTCCAATTTGTATTCCTTTTATTTCTTTTTCACCTCTGATGGCTGTGGCTAGGACTTCCAAAACTATGTTGAATAATAGTGGTAAGAGTGGACATCCTTGTCTGTTCCTGATCTTAGAGGAAATGCTTTCAGTTTTTCACCATTGAGAATGATGTTTGCTGGGGTTTTGTCATATATGGTCTTTATTATATTGAGGTAGGTTCCTCTATGCCCACTTTCTGGAGAGTTTTTATCATATATGGGTGTTGAATTTTGTCAAAAGCTTTTTCTGTAACTATTGAGATGATCATATGGTTTTTATTCTTCAATTTGTTAATTAGGTGTATCACATTGATTGATTTGCTAATATTGAAGAATCCTTGCATCCCTGGCTTAAATCCCACTTGATCAAGGCTTATGATCCTTTTAATGTGTTGTTGGATTCTGTTTGCTAGTATTTTGTTGACGATATTTGTATCTATATTCATCAGTGATATTGGTCTGTAATTTTCTTTTTTTGTAGTAGCTTTGTCTGGTTTTGGTATCAGTGTGATGGTGGCCTCATAGAATGAGTTCGTGAGTGTTCCTTCCTCTGCAATTTTTTGGAAGAGCTTGAGAAGGATGGGTGTTAGCTCTTCTCTAAATGTTTGATAGAATTCAACTGTGAAGCCATCTGGTCCTGGACTTTTGTTTGTTGGAAGATTTTTAATCACAGTTTCAATTTAATTACTTGTGATTGGTCTGTTCATATTTTCTATTTCTTCCTGATTCAGTCTTGGAATGTTATACCTTTCTAAGAATTTGTCCATTTCTTCCAGGTTGTCCATTTTATTGGCATAAAGTTGCTTGTAGTTGTCTCTTAGGATGCTTTGTATTTCTGAGGTGTCTGTTGTAACTTCTCCTTTTTCATTTCTAATTTTATTGATTTAAGCCCTCTCTTTTTCTTGATGAGTCTGGATGATGGTTTATCAATTTTGTTTATCTTCTCAAAGAACCAGCTTTTAGTTTTACTGATCTTTGCTATTGTTTTCTTTGTT
The DNA here is from genome assembly GCF_026419965.1 of Kogia breviceps. Classification (NCBI taxonomy): domain Eukaryota; kingdom Metazoa; phylum Chordata; class Mammalia; order Artiodactyla; family Physeteridae; genus Kogia; species Kogia breviceps. The sequence continues at coordinate 175,679,008 of NC_081311.1, forward strand.
TCTATTTCATTTCTTTCTGCTCTGATCTTTATGATTTCTTTCCTTCTGCTAACTTTGGATTTTGTTTGTTCTTCGTTCTCTAGTTCCTTTAGGTGTAAGGTTAGATGGTTTATTTGAGATTTTTCTTGTTTCTTGAGGTAGGCTTTTATAGCTATAAACTTCCCCCTTAGAACTTCTTTTGCTGCATCCCATAGGTTTTGGATGGTCATGTTTTCATTGTCATTTGTCTCAAGGTATTTTCTGATTTCCTCTTTGATTTCTTCAGTGATCTCTTGGTTGTTTAGTAAAGTATTGTTTTGCCTCCATGTATTTGTGTTTTTCATGTTCTTTTCCCCTGTAATTGATTTCCAATGTCATAGCTTTGTGGTCAGAAAAGATGCTTGGTAAGATTTCAAGTGTCCAAAATTTACTGAGGCTTGATTTGTGACCCAAGATATGATCTATCCTGGAGAATGTTCCGTGCGCACTTGAGAAAAAGTGTAATCTGCTGTTTGTGGATGGAATGTCCTATAAATATCAGTTAAATCTATCTGGTCTATTGTGTCATTTAAAGCTTGTGTTTCCTTATTAATTTTCTGTTTGAGTGATCTGTCCATTGGTATAAGTGAGGTGGTAAAGTCCCCCACTATTATTGTGTTACTGTCGATTTCCTCTTTTATAACTTAGCAGTTGACTTATGTATTGAGGTGCTCCTATGTTAGGTGCATATATATTTATAATTGTTATATCTTCTTCTTGGATTGATCTCTTGATCATTACATAGTGACCTTCCTTGTCTCTTGTAACATTCTTTATTTTACAATCTATTTTATCTGTTATGAGTATTGCTTCTCCAGGTTTCTTTTCATTTCAATTTTCATGGAATATCTTTTTCCATACCCTCACTTTCAGTCTGTATGTGTCCTTAGATCTGAGGTGGGTCTTTTATAGATAGTATGTATATGGGTCTTGTTTTTATATCCGTTCAGTGTGCCTGTGTCTTTTGGTTGGAACATTTAGTCCATTCACATTTAAGGTAATTATTGATATGTATGTTTCTATTACCATTTTCTTAATTTTGGGGGGTTTGTTTTTGTAGGTCCTTTTCTTCTCTTGTGTTTCCCACTTAGAGAAGTTCCTTTAGCATTTGTTGTAGAGGTTGTTTGGTTGTGCTGAATTCTCTTAGAGTTTGCTTGTCTGTAACGCTTTTGATTTCTCCATCAAATCTGAATGAGATCCTTGCTGGGTAGAGTACTCTTGGTTGTAGGTTCTTCCCTTTCATCACTTTAAGTATATCATTCCACTGCCTTCTGGCTTGCAGAGTTTCTGCTGAGAAATCAACTGTTAACCTTATGGAAGTTCCCTTGTTTGTAATTGTCGTTTTTCCCTTGCTGCTTTCAATAATTTTTCCTTGTGTTTAATTTTTGCCAATCTGACTACTATGTGTCTCGGCATGTTTCTCCTTGGTTTTTGCCTGTATGGGACTCTCTGTGCTTACTGGGCTTGGGTGGCTATTTCCTTCCCCATGTTAGGGAATTTTTCGACTATAATCTCTTCATATATTTTCTTGGGACTTTTCTCTCTCTCTTCTCCTTCTGGGACCCCTATAATTCTAAGGTAGTTGCATTTAATGTTGTCCCAGAGGTCTCTTAGGCTGTCTTCATTTCTTTTCATCCTTTTATCTTTATTCTTTTCTGCATCAGTCAATTCCACCATCTGTCTTCCAGGTCCATTATCCGTTCTTCTGCATCAGTTATTCTGCTATTGATTCCTTGTTGTGTATTTTACCTTTCAGTTATTGTATTGTTCATCTCTGTTTGTTTGTTCTTTAATTTTTCTAGGTGTTTGTTTTTTAACTTTTCTAGGTGTTTGTTAAACATTTCTTGCATCTTCTCGTTCTTTGCCGCCATTCTTTTTCCGAGGTCCTGGATCAACTTCACTATCATTATTCTGAATTGTTTTCCTGGAAAATTGCCTATCTCCCATTTCATTTAGTTGTTTTTCTGGGGTTTTATCTTGTTCCTTTATCTGGTACATAGCCATCTGCCTTTTCATCTTGTCTATCTTTCTGTGAATGTGGTTTTTGTTCCACAGGCTGCAGGATTGTATTTCTTCTTGCTTCTGCTGTCTGCCCTCTGGTGGATGAGGCTATCTAAGAGGGTTGTGGAAATTTCCTGATGGGAGGGAGTAGTGGAACGTAGAGCTGGCTGTTGCTCTCTGTAGTAGACTCTAATGATGCTTTTTATTTCTGTGGTATCCATTGTAACTTCTCCTTTTTCATTTCTAATTTTATTGATTTGAGTCCTCTCCCTCTTTTCCTTAATGAGTCTCACTAAAGGTTTATCAATTTTGTTTATCTTTTCAAAGAACCAGCTTTTAGTTTTATTGATCTTTGCTATGGTTTTCTTTGTTTCTATTTCATTGATTTATGTTCTGATCTTTAGGATTTCTTTCTTTCTGCTAACTTTGGATTTTGCTTGTTCTTTCTTCTCTAGTTCCTTTAGATGTAAGCTTAGATTGTTTATTTGAGATTTTTCTTGTTTTTTGAGGTAGGATTATATTGCTGTAAACTTCCCTCCTAGAGCTGCTTTTGCTTCATCCCATAGGTTTTGGTTCATCTTGTTTTCGTTGTCATTTGTCTCTAGGTATTTTTTGATTTAATCTTTGATTTCTTCAGTGATCTCTTGGTTATTTAATAATATATTGTTTAGCCTTCATGTGTTTGTGTTTTTTATGTTTTTTTCCCTGTAATTGATTTCTAATCTCATAATGTTGTGGTCAGAAAAGGTGCTTGACAGGGAGATCACCTCTGTGCTTTGTGACCACCTAGAGGGGTGGGAGGGTGGGTGATGCAAGAGGGAAGAGATATGGGAACATATGTATATGTATAACTGATTCACTTTGTCATAAAGGAGAAACTAACACACTACTGTAAAACAGTTATACTCAAATAAAGATGTTAAAAAATTAAATTAAATTAAATTAAAAAAAGAAAAGGTGCTTGATATGATTTCAATTTTCTTAAATTCACTGAGGCTTGGTTTGTGACCCAAGATGTGATATACCCTGGAGAATGTTCCATGTGCACTTGAGAAGAAAGTATAATCTGCTGTTTTCAGATGGAATGTCCTATAAATATCAAGTTAATCTATTTGGTGTATTGTGTCATTTAAAGCTTGTGTTTCCTTATTAGTTTTCTGTCTGGATGATCTGTCCATTGGTGTAAGTGAGGTATTAAAGTCCCCCACTATTACTGTGTTAATGTCGATTTCCTCTTTTATAGCTGTTAGCATTTGCCTTATGTATTGTGGTGCTCCTATGTTGGGTGCATATATATTTATAATTGTTATATCTTCTTCTTGAATTGATTCTTTCATCATTATGTCATGTCCTTCCTTGTCTCTCATAACATTCTTTGAAGTCTATTTTGTCTGATATGAGTATTGCTACTCCAGCTTTTTTTTGATTTCCATTTTCATGGAATATCTTCTTCCATCCTCTCACTTTCAGTCTGTTTGTGTCCCTAGGTCTGAAGTGGGTCTCTTGTCGATAGTATATATATGGGTCTTGTTTTTGTATCCATTCAGTATGCCTGTGTCTTTTGGTTGGAGCATTAATCCATTCACATTTAAGGTAATTATCAATATGTATGTTCCTATTACCATTTTCTTAACTGCTTTGCGTTTTCTTTTGTAGATCCTTTTCTTTTATTTTGTTTCCTGCCTAGAGAAGTTCCTTTAGCATTTGTTGTAAAGCTGTTTTGGTAGTGCTGAATATTCTTAGCTTTTGCTTGTCTGTAAAGCTTTTGATTTCTCTGTCAAATGTGAATGAGATTCTTTCCGTGTAGAGTAATCTTGGCTGTAGGTTTTTCCCTTTCATCACTTTAATTATATCATGCCACTGCCTTCTGACTTGTAGAGTTTTTGCTGAGAAATCAGCTGTTAAACTTACGGGAATTTCCTTTTACATTATTTGTCATTTTTCCCTTGTTGCTTTTAATAATTTTTCTTTGTCTTTAATTTTTGTCAATTTGATTACTATATGTCTTGGTGTGTTTCTCCTTGGGTTTATCCTGCCTGGGACTCTGCGCTTCCTCGTGTTGGGTGCCTATTTCCTTTCCCATGTTAGGGAAGTTTTCTACTATAATCTCTTCATATATTTTCTCGAGTTCTTTCTCTCTCTCTTCTCCTTCTGGGATCACTATAATGCAAATGTTGGTGCCTTTAATGTTGTCCCAGAAATCTCTTAGGCTGTCTTCATTTCTTTTCATTCTTCTTAATTTATTCTGTTCTGTGGCAGTGAATTCCACCATTCTGTCTTCCAGGCCCCTTATCCATTCTTCTGCCTCAGTTATTCTGCTATTGATTCCTTCTAGTGTATTTTACCTTCCAGTTATTGTATTGTTCATCTCTGTTTGTTTGTTCTTTAATTCTTCTAGGTGTTTGTTTTTTAATTTTTCTAGGTGTTTGTTGAACATTTCTTGCATCTTCTTGTTCTTTGCCTACATTCTTTTTCCAAGGTCCTGGATCATCTTCACTATCATTTTTCTGAATTCTTTTTCTGGAAGGTTGCCTATCTCCACTTGATTTAGTTGTTTTTCTGGGTTTTTATCTTTTTCCTTCATCTGGTACGTAGTCCTCTGCCTTTTCATTTTGTCTCTCTTTCTGTGAATGTGGTTTTCATTCCACAGGCTGCAGGACTGTAGTTCTTGCTTTTTCTGTCTGCCTTCTGGTTGATGAGGCTATCTAAATGCTTGTGCAAGCTTCCTGATGGGAGGGATTGGTGGGTAGAGGTGAGTGTTCCTCTGGTGCGCCGAGCTCAGTAAAATTTTAACCTGCTTTTCTGCTGATGGGTGAGGCTGAGTTCCCTCCCTGTTGGTTGTTTGGCCTGTGGTGACCCAGAATTGGAATCTATAGACTCTATGTGGGGCTAATGGAGGACTCCTGAATGGCTCATGCCAAGGAGTACTTCCCAGAACTTCTGCTGTCAGTGTGCATGTCCCCGCGGTGAGCCACAGCCACCCCCTGCCTTTGCAGGAGACCCTCTAACAGTAGCAGGTAGTAATGATTCAGTCTCCCATGGGGTCACTGCTCCTTTCCGCTGGGTCCTGATATGAGCACTACTTTGTGTGTGCCCTCCAAGAGCGGAGTCTCTGTTTCTTCCAGTTCTGTCAAAGTCCTGCAGTCCTTTCCTGCTAGCCTTCAAAGTCTCATTCTCTGGGAATTCCCCCTCCTGTTGTCGAATCCCCAGGTTGGGAAGCCTGACGTGGGACACAGAGCCTTCACTCTAGTGGGTGGACATCTGTGGTATAATTGTTCTCCAGTTTGTGAGTCACCCACCCAGTGTTTATGGGATTTGGTTTTATTGTGATTGTGCCCCTCACACCATCTCACTGTAGCTTCTCCTTTGTCTTTGGATGTAGCATATCTTTTTTGGTGAGTTCCAGTGTCTTCCACTCGATGACTGTTCAACAGTTCTATAAGTTATAATTTAATTTCCATAAAGTTCACCCATTTTAAATGGTGTACAATCATCATCAATATCTAGTTTTAGAACTTTTCCATCACTTCAAAAAGATATCATATCCATTTGCACTCAATCATCTTTGTTTCCACCACCAGTTCAGAAAACTACTAATCTTTATTCTTTCTCAAAGTATTACCTTTTCTGGATGTTTACATAATGGAATTAGACAATATTTGCATTGGTTCCCTTTAGTTAAAATGAGGGGTTTGAGGTATAGCCATGTAATAGCGTTTATCAGAAGTTTGTTCTTTTTCAGCGACTGAATAGCACTGGATATAGCACATCTTATTTATCCAATTAATGGACACTTGGATTATCTCCCCTTTTAGGCTATTGTGAATAATGTTTCTGTGACTATCAACATGTTTTTGTGTGGGTAAATGTTTTCATTTCATTTTTCCTGAGTATATATTTAGGAGGGTTATTGTTGACTCTTATTCTAAATTTGTGTTTAAGTGTCTAAGAAATTGGTAAAATGATTTCAAAGCAACTGTACTATTTCACATTCCCACAGGCAATATGTGAAGTTTCCAGTTTCTCTGCATTTACTTTTTAAAAAAATCATCTTTATTGGAGTATAATTGCTTTACAATGGTGTATTAGTTTCTGCTTTATAACAAAGTGAATCGGCTATACATATACATATATCCTCATATCTCCTCTCTCTTGCATCTCCCTCCCCCCCTCCCTATCCCACCCGTCTATGTGGTCACAAAGCACCGAGCTGATCTCCTTGTGCTATGCAGCTGCTTCCCACTAGCTATTTATTTTATATTTGATAGTGTATATATGTCCATACCACTCTCTCACTTCGTCCCAGCTTACCCTTCCCACTCCTGGTGTCCTCGAGTCCATTCTCTATGTCTGCATCTTTATTCCTGTCCTGCCCCTAGGTTCCTCAGAACCAATTTTTTTCTTATTTTTCTTAGATTCCATATATATGTGTTAGCATACGGTATTTGTTTTTCTCTTTCTGACTTACTTCACTCTGTATGACAGACTCAACGTCCATCCACCTAACTACAAATAAATCAATTTTGTTTCTATTAATGGCCGAGTAATATTCCATTGTATATATGTGCCACATCTTCTTTATCCATTAATCTGTCGATGGACACTTAGGTTGCTTCCATGTCCTGGCCCTTGTAAATAGAGCTGCAAGGAACATTGCGGTACATGATTATTTTTGAATTATGGTTTTCTCAGGGTTTATGCCCAGTAGTGGGATTGTTGGGACGTATGGTAGTTCTATTTTTAGTTTTTTAAGGAACCTCCATACCATTCTCCATACTGTCTGTATCAATATACATTCCCACCAACAGTGTAAGAGTGTTCCTTTTCTCCACACCCTCTCCAGAACTTATTATTTGTAGATTTTTGATGATGGCCATTCTGACTGGTGTGAGGTGATACATCATTGTAGTTTTGACTTACATTTATCTAATGATTAGTGATGTTGAGCATTCTTTCATGTTTTTGTTGGCAATCTGTATATCTTTTTTGGAGAAATGTCTATTTAGGTCTTCAGCCCATTTTTGGATTGGGCTGTGTGTTTTTTTGACATTGAGCTACATGAGTGGCTTGTAAATTTTGGAGATTAATCCTTTGTCAGTTGCTTCATTTGCAAATATTTTCTCCCATTCAGAGGGTTGTCTTTTCGTTTTGTGTATGGTTTCCTTTGCTGTGCAAAAGCTTTTAAGTTTCATTAGGTCCCAGTTGTTTATTTTTGTTTTTATTTCCATTTCTCTAGGAGATGGGTCAAAAAGGATCTTGCTGTGATTTATGTCATAGAGTGTTCTGCCTATGTTCTCCTCTAAGGGTTTTATAGTGTCTGGTCTTACATGTAGGTCTTTAATCCATTTTGAGTTTATTTTTGTGTATGGTGCTAGGGAGTGTTCTACTTTCATTCTTTTACATATATCTGTCCAGTTTTCCCAGCACCACTTATTGAAGAGGCTTTCTTTTCTCCATTGTATATTCTTGCCTCCATTATCAATAATAAGATGACCATATGTGCATGGCTTTATCTCTGGGCTTTCTATCCTGTTCCATTGATCTATATTTCTGTTTTTATGCCAGTACCATACTGTCTTGATTACTGTAGCGTTGTAGTATAGTCTGAAGTCAGGGAGCCTGATTCCTCCAGCTCTGTTTTTCTTTCTGAAGATTACTTTGGCTATTCCGGTTCTTTTGTGTTTCCATACAAATTGTGAATTTTTTTGTTCTAGTTCTATGAAAAATGCCATTGGTAGTTTGATAGGGATTGTATTGAATCTTTAGATTGCTTGTGCATAGTATAGTTTTTTTCACAATGTTGATTTTTCCAATCCAAGAACATGGTATATCTCTCCATTTGTTTGTATCATCTTTAATTTCTTTCATCAGTGACTTATAGTTTTCTGCATACAGCTCTTTTGTCTCCTTAGGTGGGTTTACTCCTAGATATTTTATTTTTTTGTTGTTGCAGTGGTAAATGGGAGTGTTTCCTTAATTTCACTTTCAGATTTTCATCATTAGTTTATAGGAATGCAAGAGATTTCTGTGCATTAATTTTGTCTCTTGTTACTTTACCAAATTCATTGCTTAGCTCCAGTAGTTTTCTGGTAGCATCTTTGGGATTCTCTATGTATACTATTATGTCATCTGCCAACAGTGACAACTTTACTTCTTGTTTTCTGATTTGTATTCCTTTTATTTCTTTTTCTTCTCTGTTTGCTGTCACTAAAACTTCCAAAGCTATGTTGAATAATATTGGTGAGAGTGGAAAACATTGTCATGTTGCTGATCTTAGAGGAAATGTTTTCAGTTTCTCTCCACTTAGTTGGTGAAGTTGGTTGTGGGTTTGTCATATGGCCTTTATTACGTTGAGGTAAGCTCCCTCTATGCCTACTTTCTGGAGGGTTTTCATCATAAATCGATGTTGAATTTTGTTGAAAGCTTTTTCTGCAGCTATTGAGATGCTCATATGTTTTTTTCTCCTTTAGATTGTTAATATGTTTTATCACATTGATTGAGTTGCATATATTGAAGAATCCTTCTACTAATGGGATAAACCCCACTTGATCATCGTGTATGATCCTTTTAATGTGTTGTGGATTCTGTTGGCTAGTCTTTTGTTGAGGATTTTTGCATCTATGTTCATCAGTGATATTGGCCTGTAGTTTTCTTTCTTCATGACATCTTTGTCTGGTTTTGGTGTCAGGATGATGGTGGCCCCCTAGAATGAGTTTGGGAGTGTTCCTCCCTCTGCTATATTTTGGAAGAGTTTGAGAAGGATAGGTGTTATCTATTCTCTAAATGTTTGATAGATTTAGTCTATGAAGCCATCCAGTCCTGGACTTTTGTTTGTTGGAAGATTTTTAATCAGTCTCAATTTCAGTGCTTGTGATTGGCCTGTTTATATTTCATATTTCTTACCTGTTCAGTCTGTCAAGATTGTGCTTTTCTAAGAATGTTTCCATTTCTTCCAGGTTGTCCCTTTTATTGGCATATAGTTGCTTGTAGTAATCTCTCATGATCCTTTGTACTTCTGCAGTGTCAGTTGTTACTGCTTTTTCATTTCTATTTCTATTGATTTGAGTTTTTTCCTTTTTTTTCTTAATAAGTCTGGCTAATAGATTATCAATTTTGTTTATCTTCTCAGAAAACCAGCTTTTAATTTTATTGATCTTTGCTGTAGTTTCCTTCTTTTCCTTTTCTTTTATTTCTGATCTGATATTTATGATTTCTTCTGCTAACTTTTAGGTTTTTTGTTCTCCTTTTTCTAATTGCTTTTGGTGTAAGGTTAGGTTGTTTATTTGAGATGTTTCTTAGGTAGGATTGTATTGCTATAATCTTCCCTCTTAGAACTGCTTTTGATGCATCCCGTAGGTTTTGGGTCATTGTTTTTTCATTGTCATGTGTTTCCAGGTATTTTTAAATTTCCTTTTTGATTTCTTCCATGATCTCTTCATTATTTGGTAGTGTATTGTTTAGCCTACATGAATTCGTATTTTTTACAGATAATATTCTGTAACTGATATCTAGTCTCGTAGCGTTATCGTAGAAAAGATAGTTGATATGATATTAGCTATTTTCTTAAATTTACCAAGACATGTTTATTGACCCAAGATATCATCTCTCCTGGAGAATGTTCCATGGGCTCTTGAGAAGAAAGTGTATTCTGCTGTTTTTGAATGGAATACCCTGTAAATATCAAGTCCATCTTGTTTAATATATCATTTAAAACTTTTGTTTCCTTATTTATTTTCATTTTTGTTGATCTGTCCATTAGTGAAAGTGGGGTGTTAAAGTCTCCTACTATGATTGTGTTACTGTCAATTTCCCCTGTTATGGCTGTTAGTATTTGCCTTATGTATTGAGGTGCTCCTATGTTGGGTGCATAAATATTTACAATTGTTATTTCTTCTTCTTGGATTGATCCCTTGATCAGTATGTAATGTCCTTCTTTGTCTCTTGTAATAGTCTTTATTTTAAAGTCTATTTTGTCTGATATGAGTATTGCTACTCCAGCCTTTGTTTGTTTTCCATTTGCATGGAGTATCTCTTTCCATCGCCTCATTTTCAGTGTGTATGTGTCCTTAGGTCTGAATTCAGTCTCTTATAGACAGCATATATATGGGTCTTGTTTTTGTATCCATTCAGCCAGTGTATATCTTTTGGTTGGAGCATTGAATCCACTTACGTTTAAGGTAGTTATCATTATGTATGTTCCTATTACTACTTTCTTAATTGTTTTGGGTTTGTTATTGTAGATCTTTTCCTTCTCTTGTGTTTCCTGCCTAGAGAAGTTCCTTTAATATTTGTTGTAAAGCTGGTTTAGTGGTGCTGAATTCTCTTGCTTTTACTTGTCTGTAAAGGTTTTAATTTCTTCGTTGAATCTGAATGTGGTTCTTGCTGGTAGAATTATCTTGGTTGTAGATTTTTCCCTTTCATCACTTTAAATATGTCCTTCCACTCCCTTCTGACAGAGTTTCTGCTGAAAGATCAGCTGTTAACCTTATAGGGATTCCCTTGTATGTTATTTGTTGTTTTTCCCTTGCTGTTTTTAATATTTTTTCTTTGTATTTAATTTTTGATAGTTTGATTAATATGCGTCTTGGAGTGTTTCTCCTTGGATTTATTGAGTATGGGACTCTCTGTGCTTCCTGGGCTTGATTAACTATTTTCCTTTCCCATATTAGGGAAGTTTTCAGCTCTAATCTCTTCAAATATTTTCTCAGTCCCCTTTTTTTTTCTCTCCTTCTTCTGGGACCCCTATAATTCGAATGTTGGTGCACTTAATATTGTTGCAGAGGTCTCTGAGACTGTCCTCAGTTCTTTTCATTCTTTTACTTTATTTTGCTCTGCAGTAGTTAGTTCCACTCTTTTATCTTCCAGGTCACTTATCCGTTCTTCTGCCTCAGTTATTCTGCTATTGATTCATTCTAGAGAAGTTTTAATTTCATTTATTGTGTTGTTCATCATTGTTTGTTTGCTCTTTAGTTCTTCTAGGTCCTTGTTAAACGTTTCTTGTATTTTCTGCATACTATTTCCAAGGTTTTTGATCTTCTTTTCTATCATTACTCTGAATTCTTTTTTAGACTGCCTATTTCCTCTTCATTTGTTTGGTCTGGTGACTTTTTACCTTGCTCCTTCATCTGCTGTGTGTTTCTCTGTCTTCTCATTTTGCTTATGTTACTGTGCTTTGTGCCTCCTTTTCACAGCCTGCAGGTTCACCGTTCCCTGCAGTGTCTGCCCCCAGTGGCTAATGCTGGTTCAGTGGGTTGTGTAGGCTTCTTCTTGGAGGGGACTGGTGCCTGTGTTCTGGTGGATGAAGCTGGATCTTGTCTCTCTGGTGAGCAGGACCATGTCCAGTGGTGTGTTTTATGGTATTTGTGACCTCAATATGATTTTAGGCTGCCTCTCAGCTAATGGGTTGGTTTGTGTTTCTGCCTTCCTAGTGTTTGGCGTAGGGTGTCCAGCACTGTAGCTTGCTGGTCGTTGAGTGGAGCTTCGTCTTCGCATTGAGATGGAGATATCTGGGAGAGCTTTGCCATTTAATATTATCTGGAGCCATGAGGTCCTGATGGACCAATGTCCTGAATTCGGCTCTCCCACCTCAGAGGCACAGGCCTGACACCTGGCCGGGTCACCAAGACCCAGTGAGCCACATGGCTCAGAAGGAAAAGGAGAAAAAAAGAAATAAATAAAATTAAGTTATTAAAATAAAAAGTAATAAAAAATTATTTAAAATTTTAAAAATTAAAAAGTAGTAAAAAAAAAAGAAGACAGCAACCAAACGAAATAAAGACATCCACCAATGATAACCAGCATAAAAACTGTACTAAAAAAAATAAATAAAAATAGGCAGACAGGGCCCTAGGTCAAATGGTAAAAGCAAAGCTATAAAGACAAAATCACACAAAGTAGCATACCCATACACACTCACAAAAAGAGAAAAAGGAAAATAATGTATATCTATATATAAAGAAAAAAGGAGAAGAGCAACCAAATCAGTAAACAAATCTACCAATGATAATAATTCCTAAATAGTAAACTTAAATAAACATAAAACCAATAACAAATTAGATTCAGAAAGCAAACCCCAACTCTACAGTTGCGCCCAATGTCTACCATCTCAATTTTGGGATGATTTGTTGTCTATTCAGGTATTTCACAGATGCCGGGTACATCATGTTGAGTGTAGATATTTAATCCGCTGCTCCTAAGCCTGCTGGGAGAGATTTCCCTTTCTTTTCTTTGTTCGCACAGCTCCTGGGGTTCATCCTTGGATTTGGCCCTGCCTGTGCATGTAGGTCACCTGAGGGCATCTGTTCATTGCTCAGACAGGACGGGGTTAAAGTAGCAGCTGATTGGGGGGCTGTGGCTCACTCAGGCCCGAGGGTGGAAGGGGTACAGAATGCAGGACGAGCCTGCAGCGGCACAGGCCAGCGTGATGTTGCAACAGCCTGACACATGCTTTGTGTTCCCCCCGGGGAAGTTGTCCTGGATCACGGGACCCTGGCAGTGGTGCGCTGCGCAGTCTTCTGGGAGGGGAGGTGTGTATAGTGACCTGTGCTTGCCAACAGGCATCTTGTTGGCTGCAGCAGCAGCCTTAGTGTCTCATGCCCGTCTGTGGTGTCCCTGCTGTTAGCTGGGGCTCACACCCGTCTCTGGAGGTCGTTTAGGCAGTGCTCTGAATCCCCTATCCTCGTGCACCCTGAAACAATGGTCTCTTGCCTCTTAGGCCATCCCAGACATTTCCCTGGACTCCCTTCCTGCTAGCTGTGGCACACTAGCCCCCTTCAGGCTGTGTTCACACAGCCAACCCCATTCCTTTCCCTGGGATTTGACCTCTGAAGCTGGAGCCTCAGCTCTCAGCCCCCACCTGACCTGGTGCGTTTGTAGACAAGCCTCTCAGGCTGGTGAATGCTGGTCTGCACCCTTCCTCTGTGCAGGAATCTCTATGCTGTGCCTTCTGCACCCCTGTTGCTCTGCTCTCCTCTGTGGCTCTGAATCTTCCCACCCCCCGCCACCCCCGACTCTGCCAGTGAATGGGCTTCCTAGTGTGTGGAAACTTTTCCTCCTTCACAGCTCCCTCCCAGAGGTGCAGGTCCCATCCCTATTCTTTTGTCTCTGTTTTTTTTTTTTTTTTTCTTCTGCCCTACCCAGGTACATGGGGAGTTTCTTGCCGTTTGGGATGTCTGAGGTCTTCTGCCAGCATTCAGTAGGTGTTCTGTGTGAGTTGTTCCACATGTAGATGTATTTCTGATGTATTTGTAGGGAGGAAGGTGATCTCCACCTCTTACTCCTCTGCCATCTTGAAGGTCTTTCTCTTCTCTGCATTTTCATCAACACTCTTATTGTCTGTCTTTTTGTGTGTGTGTGTGTGTGGCATGCGGGCCTGTCACTGCTGTGGCCTCTCCCATCGTAGAGCACAGGCTCCGGACGCGCAGGCCCAGCGGCCACGGCCCACGGGCCCAGCCACTCCATGGCACGCGGGATCCTCCCAGACCGGGGCACAAACCCGCGTCCCCCGCATTGGCAGGTGGACCCTCAACCACTGCGCCACCAGGGAAGCCCTATTGTCTGTCTTTTTGTTTGTATCTTATCTAGTGGGCATCAAGTGGTATCTCATTGAGGTTTTAATTTGCATTTTCCTAGTGACCAGTGACATTGAGCATTTTTTCATGTGCATATTAGTCATTGTATATCCTCTTTGGTGAAACATCTATGCAAATATTTTTATCCATTTTAAACCAGATTATTTGTCTTATTATTGAGGTGTAACTGTTCTTAATATTTTCTGGGTACAAGGCCTTTACCAATAATATGATTTACAAATATTTTATTCTAGTCTGTGTCTTATCTTTTCACTTTCTTAACGGTAACTTTCTTTTTTTTCATGTTTTATTCTTTTTTTTTTTTTTTTTTTTTTTTGTGGTACGCGGGACTCTCACTGTTGTGGCCTCTCCTGTTGCGGAGCACAGGCTCCGGACGTGCAGGCTCAGCAGCCATGGCTCATGGGCCCAGCCGCTCCGCAGCATGTGGGATCTCCCTGGACTGGGGCACGAACCCGTGTCCCCTGCGTCGGCAGGCGGATTCTCAACCACTACACCACCAGGGAAGCCCTATTCTTTTTAAGTGTACTTTTATTTTTTTTTAATTTTTGGTTCTGACCAATTTTTATTTTTTTTATTTATTTATGTCTAACATCTTTATTGGAGTATAATTGCTTTACAATGGTGTGTTACTTTCTGCTTTATAGCAAAGTGAATTAGCTATATATATACATATATCCCCATATCTCCTCTCTCTTGCGTCTCCCTCCCACTGTCCCTTATTCCACCCCTCTAGGTGGTCACAAAGCATTGAGCTGATCTCCCTGTGCTATGTGGCTGCTATCCACCGGCTATCTATTTTACTACAAAGCTACTGTAACTAATGGTAAGTTTGTAGTGCAAATGTTTTTAATTCTGATGAAGTCCAATTAATCATTTTAAAATTTTATCATCATGTTTTGGTTTAGCTGAGGGTGGTGTCATTTTAAGAAATTAGTTTTCTATTTAAACTATTCAGAATAGATTTTATTGTTTACATCTAAGAAAACTGACTGACATGATAACTTAGAAAGGAGACCAAAAGAATTATATTCCTAATCCAGAGATTTTGCTTCCAGGGAGCAAGGTAATGTGAAGTCATAAAACTAATTTGGACAGTTATAATTTTTCTTGCTTGCCTTTGCTGCTGTCCACCAGAGAGAGCTATAGGCTCATCTACCAAGGGGTAGTTAAATTTTTTTTAAATTGAACTATAGCTGATTTACAATGTTGTGTTAGTTTCACATGTATAGTAGTGATTCTGTTATACAAACATATATATCTATTTTTTTCAGATTCTTTTCCTTTATAGGTTATTCCAGAATATTGTGTATAGTTTCCTCTGCTATACAGTAGGTCCTTGTTGGTTATCTATTTTATATATAGTAGTGTGTATATATTAATCCCAAACTCCTAATTTAGCCCTCCCCGCTTCTTGCCCCTTTGGTAATCATCAGTTTGTTTTCTATACCTGTGGGTCTATTTCTGTTTTGTATATACGTTCATTTGTATCATTTTTTTTCTTTTAGATTCCACATATAAGCAATATCATATAATATTGTCTTTGTCTGGCTTACTTCACTTAGTATGATAATATCTAGGTGCATCCATGTTGCTGCAAATGGCATTATTTCATTTTTCTTTTTATGACTGGGTAATATTCTATTATATAAATATACCACATTTTCTTTATCCATTTGTGTGTCAGTAGACATTTGGGTTTCTTCCATGTCTTGGCTATTGTAAACAGTACTGCAATGAACATCAGGGTGCATGTATCTTTTCGAACCATGGTTTTCTCCAGGTATAACCCAGGAGTGGGATTGCAGGATTATATGGTAGCGCTAATTTTAATTTCTAAAGGAACCTCCATACTGTTCTCCATAGTGGCTGTCCAAATTTACATTCCCACTGACAGTGTAGGAGGGTTTCATTTTCTCCATACCCTCTCCAGCATTTATTATTTGTAGGCTTTTTATAGTGGCCATTCTGACTGGTGTGAGGTGATACCTCATTGTATTTTAGATTTCCATTTCTCTAATAATTAGCAATGTTGAGCGTCTTTTCATGTGCCTCTTGGCCATCTGTATGTCTTCTTTGGAGAAATGTCTATTTAGTTCTACTGCCCATTTTTTGATTGGGTTGTTGTTTCTTTTTTGGATATTGAACTGTATGAGCTTTTTGTATATTTTGAAGATTAATCCCTTGTCAGTCACATCATTGGCAAATATTTTCTCCCATTCTGTAGGTTGTCTTTTCGTTTTGTTTATGGTTTCTTTGTTGTGCAAAAGCTTTTAAGTTTCATTAGCTCCCATTGGTTTACTTTTGTTTTTATTTCCATTACTCTAGGAGACCAATCTAAAAAGATATTGCTGAGATTTATGTCAAAGAGTGTTCTTCATATATTTGTCTCTAGGAGTTTTGTAGTATCCTGTCTTACATTTAGGTCTTTAATCCATTTTGAGTTTATTTTTGTGTGTGGTATTAGAGAATGTTCTAATTTCATTCCTTTACATGTGGCTGTCCAGTTTTCTCAGCACCACTTATTGAAAAGACTCTCTTTTCCCCATTTTATATTCTTGCCTCCTTTGTCATAAATTAATTGACCATAGGTGCATGGGTTTATTTCTGAGCTTTATATCCTGTTCCATTGATCTATATTTCTGTTTTCTGCAGTAATATACTGTCTTGATTACTGTTGCTTTGTAATGTAGTCTGAAGTCAGAGAGCCTGATTCCTCCAGCTCTGTTTTTCTTTCTCAAGATTACTTTTGCTACTCAGGGTCTTTTGTGTTTCCATACAGATTTTAAAATTTTCTGTTCTAGTTCTGTGAAAAATGCCATTAATAATTTGGTAGGGATTGCATTGAATCTGTAGATTGCCTTACCAAGGGATATTTTTATCTAAATGGTTGAAGTTGTTTTGATCTAAAACACTCTAGAGATCATAGTGGACATTTTATGTTGCTTCTTGGATCCATGGATCTCATCATATTCTTAGATAATTAGGAAGGAAGAGCATATCATGTTGGTGAGGCCTCAAATAGGAAAATAGAACCCCAAAGTTAAAACCTCTTATGATAAACCCATGATTTTTGTCTCCATGGTTCTTAGGAGAAGCTAGTGCTCTGTTTTATTAGGTAAAATTTGGATTGAGAAACAGTTCTGAGAGACAGAGGTGAATAATTTAAACAAGTGTAAAAATACTATCTAATAAACAATTAAGGTAGTTAATCTACTACTTTTTATTGTAAACAACTTAAAGCCACCATGGAATCTCAATGTCTGATCGAACTTCAGTGAAGTAAGATAAGAACTACATTATGAGATGGGAGACCCACGTTCAAGGCCTCAACCCAAGGCTAACTAGCTTTGAGATATTGAACAACTCACTTTTCTTATCTGAGCTTCTGTTTTGTCATCTTCAGCATGGACTAGATATTGCAGAGTTCTTTAGGCTTATAACTGTCTATAGGTAATCATCTGGAAACATTTTCTTTTCTACCTTAAAACAGCAGTCTTTATTTTAAGACAGAGTGACCTGGATTTTTTCCACTTTAGGCCCTAGAGTAGAAGGACGTTCCTAAAAAGGTGAGCTGACTAATGTCTGCACACATTTAAGGAGAGATACTTATGTAAACATGGGTATAATGTGTTTGGTGTTATTTCCTGCAGTGGGTGTGCTTGAGAGTGGGGCAGAGATGGGCTGGAAAATTGTTGTTGTTCTAACCTGTGATGTTGATCCTTTGCTGTTTATTGGAGACAAGGGCCCCAATATGCAAAACAAATATGTGCTTAGTGGAGGTCAAAAGCTAGCCATACACACAATTATGAAATAACTGAATTCGCATTCTTCAGTGGTTATTATTTGTATATTCCCTAACGTTTTGGTCATCATATTTAGTGAGACACATATGTAAAATTGCCTGCCACAATAGCTGTCAGAAAGTAGGCATTCAATGAATATTACTTTCCTACCTCATGTTTCCTATGCCTTGTCCTACAACATGTACTATGCTATTTAACTTTCATAAATATTGTTCTCTGTTCATCCATGTTTCTCAATTAAAATCTGCCTCAGGCTTTGATTCTTTTTTAAACTTTTGCTTTTACTCCAAATTTATTACTGTACATATTTTTGCTTCTTGGACACACTACGTAACTAGCTAATAGAACCAAAGGGCAATTTATTTAGAGACAGGGTATTAATTTAACACATACTTATTGAGTGCTTACTATATGGTAGGTAATATTCTAGTGATGAAGATACCTTTGGGAACAATGCAGATAACAGTTTATATCTCCATGGAGCTTACATTCTAAACAGTGAAAAGTAGGGATATGAATCAGTAATAGATATGTCACTTGTCACTTTTGCTGTCCCCATGTCCATTTATCTATTTTCTTATTTCATGGTAACTGCACCCCAATATTTCTATGGAAAACTTGTCATCTTCCTTTGATTAAAATCTTAGTGGAACTGACTCTCAAGTTACTCCAATCTCCCTTAGCCACTTTGTGGACACATGGCAATGTTGGACCAATCAGATGCTCCATCAGATTGAGTAACAAAAGGACTGAAAATTACTGGAGTGAATTCAGATCAAAGGTGGCACTCCGACAAAGGCCATTGTTTCCTGTTATCTAGAACTGCAGAGCTTGACTAATTCCTGTTGGTTGCAAAGGCCTTATTTCTTGACTATTCCTTCCGTGCAATTCTCCTTCAATATTACTTGTTTAAGTTATTGAGTTTTGTGTTGCTTGGAACCCTGTAAGCCTAATGATACTAAATTGGTTAAGTAAGAAGTATTACATTTCTTTACCTCTCTTTATTAACTTAAGTTCAACACTGTCTTATCCCCTGTGTTGGCAGGAAATTAATTTTTATTAGTGGGTCCTCCTTCCCTTTAGGGATAAGAACTCAGGAGGTTCCTGTTTTCTTCAGTCACTTGTCTGCATGGGTCACTGTTGAAATATCCACTATCCCAGCATCTGTGCCATACCAGGGATAAAAAAATCTTTGATGTGGCTGGACACCTTGAGTTAGGGTTCAGTTTCTATAGGTGCACCATGTAAAACTTAGTATATGTAAATATATAGAATTTTTTGAAACTTTGTACTCTCCAGCTAATTATTCTGGTGCAAAACCTCTCTCAGACAGTTAACTTGTCTGAGAGTGTATGCAGTCTTCTAAGAACAGAGGGCAAGCTATCATGTTCATTCTGTCTTGTTCACTCACCTGTCTTCTTTAAATGACCTTGAGTTTGTGTACTGAACTCTAGGGAACAATTCAATTATGTATTCATTTAGCATGCATTTATTTTCTGCTCTGTCCCAGGCCCCGTATGAGGCTCTGGAATTACAAAGAATAATTTATTACAGTTTCTGCTTGACAATGACTCACAGTCAGGGTAAGGGAAGTTGGTTAGCAGTGGCGTGGTGGCTAAATAAGCAAATAATTATGGCAGTGATAAGTGCCACAATAGAGATATAAAAATAGACATGATGGGAACACAAAGGAAGCTCTTGAATCTGACTGGAGATGTCCAAGGATGGTGTGCAGAAAGAGAGAACAACTGGGCTGAGTCTTAGGAAGCACACAGAAGTTTGATTAATATACAGGTAGAATAGGAGTAGTACATTCCAAACAAAGTAAAAGAGAGAGAGGGAGAGAGAGAGAGAGAAAGAAATATGGAGGAGGAGGCAGAGGAGAAAGAGGAGGAGGAGATTGGGAGGGGGAAATGGGATGAAAGGAAAAGTAGCCTGTGCTAGAAAATGCAGGTAGTCCAATATGACTGATATGACGGGAGTGAAAAATTCACTGGGGGACTCGTGGAAAATGAGCCTGAAAAGGTAGGGAGATGACAGACAAAGCATAGTGTGTAAAAGATGAGTTTTATAATTAAGATATCCTCTGTGAAAATTCAAGTTCTGCCCCTTTGATGCTGTCGAATCAATAAAGTCACTTAACCTAGAGTCCTTATCTGTAAAAGGGACAAGGTAGCAGTACCTCTTTTTTAACATTGTTGTAAGGATTACATGGATTCATGAATGTAAAGTACTTAGAATGGTGTCTGCCATGTAGCAGAATTCAAGAAATCTTTCTTTCTCACCCACCCCCCACCCACCTTTAAATTTATCACAAAAGCCATAAAAGCTGAAGGTTACTGATAAAAGCTTGGTGGATGCATTTGGGAAGTATTGAAAAATTGATTGAAGAGAGAGGATGGAGCTGGCTTAAAGAGAGCCTTTGAAGCTGGGTAGAAGCTTTTGTGAGTTAAAGTCACAAGCTTAAACATTACTTACTTGCAAGCTTAGTATTAAAAATGAAAACAGAAACCAATGATACAAATTGCTACAATCTTGTCAGCTAATCAATCAATACTGTCATTTATCCCTGATATTTCTATTTGGTAAAGACCAAAATCTCTACTATTTTCAACTTTTACTCTTTTGTACAAATAGTATAGAAGGGATATTTACATTTGAAGTTTTACTTAAAATTAAGCATGATATTTTTCAGTTACTTGATAGCCATTTTTTCTTCTTTATTTTTTCCTACTTTCTTTCTTCTCCTTAGGAGATCATTGGTAACAACTTGATGTATTTCCCTCCCATATATTTCTCTATGTTCATAAAACTGTATACAAACAAAAACACCTATACTAAACTGTTGTTTATTTTCCTAAAAATGGAATAACATTATACATTTCTTTGTAACTTACTTTTATTACATAAAAATACATCAGAGACATCCAGTTAACTGCAGGACTCCCATAATATGGAACATTATTCACATATTGAAAAATATTATAGAATCTTTAGATCTGTAATAGACCTTAGAGATCACCTAGCTTAGTAACTCCCAAAGATATGTCTCCCCAGTTTAATTATTTTCCTAGTGGGCAGAGAGTTTGAACATAAGAGAAGCACTGAAACCTCTATTAGAGATTACTCTGGCAGTGGTGGGGAAAAACAGTTTGAAGGAATGAATCTGAGACCATCTTTCAGGACACAGCTCTAATGGTATTTCCCTTGGGGGAGTGTTCCCTGATACCCATGACTAAGATAAGTCACCCTCTTATATGTCCAAATAGAATTTCTATTTGTTATTGGTTGCATAATATTAGTAAATTATTAATTATTAATAGACTACTTACTGTCTATCTTTTATGCCTGTTATATATTCATTACATAATACAGTGCTTGAAAGATTTTTAAAAAGACCCAGAAATGAATGAATGAGCAGGGGAATTTTTGCAGGGGTGGCAATTATACAGATGCTGAAATTTGATGCAGCAGAGCGGAAGTGAGGGATGAGAGTCAGTGACAAGAAGGTTGCATCAAAGACTCAGAGACTGATAGTTTCCTTGTGAGTTCATGGCAGTTAAAGTCATGTTCCTTACTGTTTTAGAGATATATGCTAGTCTTTATTGGTCCACTCAGAAATAATTTGATTTTCAGAGACTCACAGTAACCAAATGCATAGAGGCAGCATTCATTTAAAATAGGAGCTGTCCCTTTAAAGTGCTTACATTCTCAACACAGGTTAGGTCACCCTGTTGCCAGGGCTGAGGTATGTGGGGACTTGAAATCATATTCAGCTGATTGTTTAGTGGAGAAAAGAGAGGTGATGATTTTGAGGCCAATTTTATGTGGGCTGTTTTACCTGACTACAGTTTCTCTGATTTACACAGTGCTACTTTAGTCCCCTTAAATGTTTCAACACTGGCTTCCACTTAACATTTATGATTTTTTGTGTCAAAAGTATCAATTAAGTTATAGCAAAATAGTATGGATCTGGAAGACATTCTATCTCTTCTTATTATTTGTTGATTTAATACATTTAACTCTCAATCTTATTTCCCTTTTTATTGGTTACACTTCTTCTGGTTGCAAGCAACAGAAATCATTCAACTAAAAAAAAGGTAATTTATTGGAAATATACCAAGGTAGCTCAAAGGGGAGCATGAACCAAATAATGGTGCCTCAGGAAAGGTAGGAATGATATTGACCTCGGTGGTGAAACTTGTGAAACCATTCCAGCTGCCTTCACTACATTTTTATTCATTTAATTTCAAGTTCATGGGTGTGAGGCAAGTCCCTGTCAAGCCATGACTATTAATAGACAAAGGTCAAGTGAACTTGAATTAAGGCTCAGTTAGTAGTAGGATTGACAGAAAAATATTGTTATGAGGTAAATTCCTCAGGAAAATTTGACAGGACACAGTGGCTAACTGAATATGGGATAGGAAAGAAAAGAATGAATTTTTTAAAATGTTAACATTTACAGTCTGGGGTGATTGGGAAAATAGTGGTGCCAAGAGAGAAGTTAAAATGTAGAGGGATTTTTATGGGAGGAGGAGGGAGGGAATTATTATATGTTTGGCTTTATACATATTTGAATGTATCATGATGGTGACATGTCCAAGTTAAGATTTTTAAAGGGAGTTATGGTGAAGATAAGGAATGGAATGGATAAAGAAGACGTGGTACAGGGCTTCCCTGGTGGCGTAGTGGTTGTTAGTCCGCCTGCCGATGCAGGGGACACTGCCCCAGTCCGGGAAGATCCCACATGCCACGGAGCGGCTAGGCCCATGAGCCATGGCCACTGAGCCTGCGTGTCCGGAGCCTGTGCTCCACAATGGGAGAGGCCACAACAGTGAGAGGCCCACGTACCCCCCCCCCCAAAAAAAAGAAGACGTGGTACATATATACAGTGGAATATTGCTCAGCCATTAAAAAGCATGAAATAATGACATTTGCAGCAACATGGACGGACCTGGTGATTATCATACTAAATGAAGTATTCAGACAGAGAAAGCGAAATATCATATGATATTGCTTATATGTGGAATCTAAAAAAATGATACAAATGAACTTGTTTACAAAACAGAAACAGATTCACAGACAGAGGATGAACTTATTGTTACAAGGCGAGAAGGGTGGGGAGGAGGGCTAGATTGGGAATTTGGGATTGACATATACACACTGCTATATTTAAAATAGGTAACTAACAAGTACGTACTGTAGAAAAAAAATTACTGGAAACATAAAGTCAGGTGTTGGTATAGTCATGAGATCAGAACACTCCACTTCCTGGAGTGAAGTCTGTGCATCTCTGATTCTTCTAGGTTCCTTGAACATAGGAAACATGCCTTAACCATCCTTCAGTTTTCTAAGGCTTAGCACTTAGTAGGTGCAAGAGAAGTCATTCTGACAATAAATGTAATTGAAGTTTAAAGAGAAAAGAATGGAGTGCTAAGGAATTTCCACTTTCTCCTGGAACTGGTTCAAAATTTCACCTTCATTTTTTAAGGCTCTGCCAGCGTAAACCTATTTTAAAGGCTACCTCTTTTGATAAACAGAGAGTCCATCTACACCATTTATTTCCTCCTGTCAGATTTATATGACTAGGGAAGGATTTTTTTCATTTGCTTTCTCTTGGTTGCTGGGTTTATTGCATTACAGATGCTTAAACCCTAAACATTAGTATCTTGAGAGGAAACAATGAGAAGCATTTAAGTCTGAGTTCTCCTTTGATTCTGACAAAAAAGAAAAAAGTCTGAAAAGATAGTATTCCAGAATATTTTTGCTTACTCTTCACTACTTAATCAATAATTCCACCGCCAGCAGGAGACAGGATGTTTTCCTTCACAGTGAAAGTAGAAACTAAGTTAGACACCATGATAATAAGCAACAGTATTGTGGAGATGAATGGGGAGGGATAAAATATGGATTTTATTTGGTTTCATCTTAACTACATTTGTTCTATCTCCATTTTATTGCCCACTCATTGCTCCATGTCAGTTCAATTCTATTCTATTTTAACTTGAGATATACATGCAATATAATGCTAGGCACTTTCACTCAAAAACATTTTCCGATCTTGTCACCAGCTAAATTCTCTTATGGATTTCAAGTTTCCTGTAATGAGTTAGGGATTTTAAGCTCCTATTTTTTAAACTTGTAGACTTTCAACATTTTATTAAAAGTGTATTACTGTAATATCTTGGTAAGGGTTACCACTTTATAATTATTTCCATGATAGTTGATATTAAAGGCAATTTAGGGACTTGCATAAAGGATGAGGTCACTTATCTAAAAATTTTGCAAAATTATCAAATTCCTATACAAAATCAGTTGTTATACTATTAAGTGAAATACAATTTTTGATGAGTGGAGTTACTAGGCTCTTTAAATGAGTTTGACTCTTCTGGAGTCATGTTTGTGGAAAATGACAACAATTTGCTTTCCTAAATGTCATTGATTCTTAATAAGGTAATTTGCATCATCTTTTCTTCTACCCTTACCTATAAAATTATTCACTTTTCTCCATCACATTCCCTTTCATATGTTGCAATAATAGCAAAATGATTGAGCATTGACTAGAACTCTGCTAAGCATTTTACATGAGATAGGTACTCATTATGCTGGTTTTACAGAGGAAGAAACCAAGGCCCATAATTGTTCATTACTTTGCTCAAATAAGCAGTAGCATTAACATTCAAATTCAGATGGTTTAACTACAGAAACAGCATTTTTGACCACTGTTGCCTCCCATTTCTAAGATAGTTGTCTTTGGTGTACACATGAACATGAAAGACATAAGGATGTACATCACAGTTCCTAAAGCAAAGATTTTTTTTTTCTGGCCTGATGTGAAGGGTGTTCAATTTGATTGATAGTAGCTATCTTTTATTGAGTGTTTTCAGTGCTGTAAAGCCATCCTTACAGTAGTGCTGTGAGGTAGGTATTAGTGTTTTTAATTCCTCAGATGAGGAAACCGAGCCTAAGGAGATTGCTTAGCTTAACCTTAAGGAAGTAGTTGTGACTGGTGGTGGTAAAGTCTGTAGAAAGCCAAGTTTCAGAATCTCCATTCAGCATCACAAATACTGACTCTCTGTTTTGACCTCAACCTCCATTCATACTGTAGTTCTGATGATGTATGTGTAGCTGACAACCACCTACTTCAGTATCAACTGGGGTGCTGGTTAAAAAAGCAGCTTCCAGTTCCAACTGTAGCCATTCAGATTCAGTAGATCCTGTGAGTGGCCCAATAATTTGTATTTTAAACTATTATTCCTTGCCCTTTTTATGCACAGTAAGCTTGGAGAACAATAGCCTTATTTAATATCAGGAAAATGTTCATGAGAGAGATAATGGCTTTTTAATCTTGATTCTTACTTAAGTCTTACATATGCATTTTGAAAAATAAGTGGTAATATGGAAAACTCAAGAGTGGAAAACTCTTGCCATGTCACCAGTTGAATAAAACTACAAGACTTGAAAACTCTCTAAGACCTGACTTAAAATTTCTGGTTTCTGATATAGGAAAAATGATGACAGGAGGAACAACCTGTATGCCAGTTGAAAGATCATGGCCTTGGAGCTGAAAGCCCCAGGGAATTAATTTTAGCCAGAGTGGGCAAAGACCGGGAAGAAAAGTATCAACTCTGCAGAACAGTTAATTCTATGTTCAGTTTGAATTTTGAATAGAACTCTTCTGCCAGCCGTTGGCACCTGTGGTTTTTATTTAGCATTGTGTAATAGTCTCTCAGTTGTCCAGTGATTTACCAATTATTTTAGGATTCCTATTTCTTTGGTACTTATCATCCCTACCTACTGAAAAAAGTGAACAATAAGAGTAATCAATTGGGAATATTTTAATGAGGCAATCCAACTCGAAGCTTTGCATTCAAGTATTTGTACAAGTTTGAGGAGGTTTTGCCTCCAGCTCTGTTTAACTTGGCCTAATGAATGAGAAAAGATAAAAAGATTGAAGAAATTTTGGTAACTTTGAGCAGCAAAATAAAGTCATTTATGGGGAGGAGTTTATAGTAGAATGCTCTTTGAACAGATGGTTTGTTTAAATTGTTTACAGTGCACTACCAAAAAGGACACGGGAACAAGATTATAATTTGGTCTTGATATAAGTTCAGATTTTAGTCATGTTGTAGAATATCCTGAATGTTAAGATTTAAGCACAAATGGATGATTATAACCCTATTTTTCTGTTCTTCTATGTGGTACATGGCTTTCTAGACTGCATTGTTCTCGTGAGGTGGAGACTCTGAATATAATTTTCCCTATTTAATTGCTGGAAAAATGTACATTTGTGCATTAGGTCAGCAGCTCCTGGTCCTAAGGCAGTTAAAAGAGCTAAGTCTCCTGATTGCTCCATGTGATGCGGTCTTCCTAAGGTGCCGGGTTTTGTTAATTCTGAACACAGTTCTCTGGCAATCTTATTTAGTTAGGTCTCTGATTATCATTAACTATCTATATCATGGTTTTAGTTTAGGGCCCCTTGGGTGAAAGTTTAAGCTTTTCGTTAGTCTCAACTATACCACAAAGAACTATGAGGCATTTTAGAGAATGTGTAATTAATTTTGGAAGATTATGACAACTCTAAACTTTAAAATAAGACAACAAGGTGTGTGTCATTGCCAAATTTAAAGAGAAAATGTTTATTCGTCTTTGACCTTTGAGTCTTTTGGAAGAGGACTATGGTACTTGGAAAGTAGAAGATTAAAATTATTCTGAAGAATGCAGAGAAAACCTGATAAAGTGCTAAATGAATGGCTTTCTACTTAGCAGTCCTAAATTGTGAATAACTCTCTGTTTTGAAATAGTCTTATGTAAAACTGAAGTAGATGTAGCTTTTTCTTCCTTTCTATCCTCCTGTTAAAACTGGGGTGGTGACTAGAAAGGGAGACTTGTGCACAAGAAATAGCTAATAGTTATGCCTTGATTTTTATTTATTTATTGAATTTTATTTGATTTTTTTTTATACAACAGGTCCTTGTAAGTCATCAATTTTACATACATTAGTGTATACATGTCAATCCCAATCGCCCAATTCATCACACCACCACCCCACCCCACCACCACCACTTTCCCCTCTTGGTGTCCAAACATTTGTTCTCTACATCGGTGTCTCTGTTTCTGCCTTGAAAACTGGTTCATATGTACCATTTTTCTACATTCCACATACATGCATTAAAATATGATATTTGTTTTACTCTTTCTGACTTACTTCACTCTGTATGGAAGTCTCTAGGTCCATCCATGTCTCTACAAATGACCCAATTTCGTTCCTTTTTATGGCTGAATAATATTCCATTGTATATATGTACATCTTCTTTATCCATTAGTCTGTCGATGGGCATTTAGGGTGGTTCCATGACCTGACTATTGTAAATAATGCTGCAATGAATATTGGGGTGCATGTGTCTTTTTGAATTATGGTTTGTTCTGCTGGGATTACTGGGTCATATGGTAATTCTATTTTTAGTTTTTTAAGGAACCTCCGTGCTGGCTGTATCAATAGTGGCTTAGTCGATTACATTCCCACCAACAGTCCAAGAGGGTTCCCTTTTCTCCACACCCTCTCCAGCATTTGTTGTATGTAGATTTTCTGATGATGACCATTCTGACCCGTCTGAGGTGATACCTCATTGTAGTTTTGATTTGCAGTTCTCTAATAATTAGTGATGTTGAGCAGCTTTTCATGTGCCTCTTGGCCATCTGTATGTCTTCTTTGGAAAAAAGCCTATTTAGGTCTTCTGCTCATTTTTTCATTGGGTTGTTTGATTTTTAATATTGAGCTGCATGAGCTGTTTATGTATTTTGGAGATTAATCCTTTCTCCATTGATTCATTTGCAAATATTTTCTCCCATTCTGAGTGTTGTCTTTTCATCTTCTTTATAGTTTTCTTTGCTGTGCAAAAGCTTTAAAGTTTCATTAGGCCCCATTTGTTTATTTTTGTTTTATTTCCATTACTCTAGGAGGTGGGTCAGAAAAGATCTTGCTGTGATTTATGTCAAAGAGTGTTCTTCCTAGGTTTTCCTCTAAGAGTTTTATAGTGTCCGGTCTTACATTTAGGTCTTTAATCCATTTTGAGTTTTATTTTTGTGTATGGTGTTAGGGAGTGTTCTAATTTCATTCTTTCACATGTAGCTGTCCAATTTTCCCAGCGCCACTTTATTGAAGAGATTGTCTTTTCTCCATTGTATAACCTTGCCTCCTTTGTCACAGATTAGTTGACCATAGGTGCATGGGTTTATCTCTGGGCTTTCTATCCTGTTCCATTGATCTATATTTCTTTTTTTGTGCCAGTATCATATTGTCTTGACTACTGTAGCTTTGTAGTATAGTATGAAGTCAGGGAGTCTGATTTTTCCAGCTCTGTTTTTTTGTCCCTCAAGATTGCTTTGACTCTTCTGGGTCTTTTGTGTCCCATACAAATTTTAAGATTTTTTTTGTTCTACTTCTGTAAAAAATGCCATTGGTAATTTGATAAGGATTGCATTGAATCTGTAGATTGCTTTAGGTAGTATATTCATTTTCACAACATTGTTTCTCCCAATCCAAGAACATGGTATATCTCTGCATCTGTTTGTGTCATCTTTGATTTCTTTCATCAGTGTCTTATAGTTTTCTGATTACAAGTCCTTTACCACCTTAGGTGGGTTTATTCCTAGGTATTTTATTCTTTTTATTGCAATGGTGAATGGGATTGTTTACTTAATTTCTCTTTCTGATCTTTCTTTGTTAGTGTACAGGAATGCAAGAGATTTCTGTGCATTAATTTTATATTTTGAAATTTTACCAGATTCATTGTTTAGCTCTAGTAGTTTTCTGGTGGCATCTTTAGGATTTTCTATGTACAGTATCATCTCATCTGCAAACTGTGACAGTTTTACTTCTTTTCCAATTTAATTCCTTTTATTTCTTTTTCTTCGCTGATTGCCATGGCTAGGACTTCCAAAACTATGTTGAATGATGGTGGCAAGAGTGAATATCTTTGTCTCATTCCTGATCTTAGAGGCAATGCTGTCAGTTTTTCACCATTGAGAATGATGTTTGCTGTGAGTTTGTTGTATACATCCTTTATTATGTTGAGGTACTTTCCCTCTGTGCCCACTTTCTGGAAAGTTTTTATCATAAATGGGTGTTGAATTTTCTCAAAAGCTTTTTCTGCATCTATTGAGATGATCATATGATTTTTATTCTTCTGTTTGTTAATATGGTGTATCACATTAATTGATTGGTGTATATTGGAGAATCCTTGCATCCCTGGGATAAATCCCACTTGATCATGGTGTATGATCCTGTTAATGTGTTGTTGGATTCTGTTTGCTAGTATTTTGTCGAGGATTTTTGCATCTACGTTTCATCAGTGATGTTGGCCTATAGTTTTCTTTCTTTGTGACATCTTTATCTGGTTTTGGTATCAGGGTAATGGTGGCCTCGTAGAATGAGTTTGGGAGTGTTCTTCCCTCTACTATCTTTTGGAAGAGCTTGAGAAGGATAGGTGTTAGCTCTTCTCTAAATGTTCGATAGAATTCGCCTGTGAAGCCATCCAGTCCTGGGCTTTTGTTTGTTGGAAGATTTTTCATCACAGTCTCAATTTCAGTGCTTGTGATTGGTCTGTTTATATTTTCTATATCTTCCTGGTTCAGTCTTGGAAGGTTGTGCTTTTCTAAGAATTTGTCCATTTCTTCTGGGTTTTCCATTTTATTGGCATAGAGTTACTTGTAGTAGTCTCTTAGGATGCTTTGTATTTAGGTGGTGTCCATTGTAACTTCTCCTGTTTCATTTCTAATTTTATTGATTTCAGTCCTCTCCCTCTTTTTGTTGGTGAGTCTGGTTTATCAACTTTGTTTACCTTTTCAACGAACCAGCTTTTAGTTTCATTGATTTTTGTTATGGTTTTCTTTGTTTCTATTTCATCTATTTATGCTCTGATCATTAGGATTTCTTTCCTTCTACTAACTTTGGATTTTATTTTTTCTTTTTTCTCTAGTTCCTTTAGGTGTAAGGTTAGATTCTTTATTTGTGATTTTTCTTGTTTCTTGAGGTAGGATTATATTGCTGTAAACTTCCCTCTTAGAACTGCTTTTGCTAAATCCCATAGGTTTTGGATCGTCGTGTTTTCATTGTTATTTGTCTCTAGGTATTTTTTTATTTCCTCTTTGATTTCTTCAGTGATCTCTTGGTTATATAGTAATGTATTGTTTAGCCTCCATGTGTTTGTGTTTTTTATGTTTTTTTCTAATCTCAGTATTATGGTTGGAAAATATGCTTGATATGATTTCAATTTTCTTAAATTCACTGAGGCTTGATTTGTGATACAAGATGTGAGCTATCCTGGAGAATGTTCTGTGCGCACTTGAGAAGAAAGTGTAATCTTCTGTTTTCAGATGCAATGTCCTATAAATATCAAATCAATCTGGTCTATTGTGTCATTTAAAGCTTGTGTTTCCTTATTAATTTTCTGTCTGGATGATCTGTCCATTGGTGTAAGTGAGGTGTTAAAGTCCCCCACTATTACTGTGTTACTGTCCATTTTCTCTTTTATAGCTGTTAGCATTTGCCTTATGTATTGAGGTGCTCCAATGTTGGGTGCATATATATTTATAATTGTTATATCTTCTTCTTGGATTGATCCCTTCATCATTATGTAGTGTCCTTCCTTGTCTCTTGTAACATTCTTTATTTTAAAGTCTATTTTATCTGAAATGAGTATTGCTACTCCAGCTTTCTTTTAATTTCCATTTGCATGGAATATCTTTTTCCACCCCCTCACTTTCAGTCTGTTTGTGTGCCTAGGTCTGAAGTGGGTCTCTTGTAGATAGCATATATATGGATCTTGTTTTTGTATCCATTCAGTGAGCCTGTGTCTTTTGTTTGGAACATTTAATCCATTCACATTTAAGGTAATTATCAATATGTATGCTCTTATTACCATTTACTTAATTGTTTTGGGTTTGTTTTTGTAGGTCCTTTTCTTCTCTTTTGTTTCCCACTTAGAGAAGTTCTTTTAGCATTTGTTGCAGAGAATTTCCTTTACCATTTGTCATAAAGCTGGTTTGGTGGTGATGAATTCTCTTAGTTTTTGCTTATCTGTAAAGCTGTTGATTTCTCCATCGAATCTGAATGAGATCCTTGCTGGGTAGAGTAATCTTGGTTGTAGCTTCTTCCTTTTCATCACTTTAAATATATCGTGCCATTCCCTTCTGGCTTGTAGAGTTTCTGCTGAGAAATCAGCTGTTAACCTTATGGGAATTCCCTTTTATGTTATTTGTTGTTTTTCCCTTGTTGCTTTTAATAATTTTTCTTTGTCTTTAATTTTTGTCAGTTTGATTACTATGTGTCTGAGTGTGTTTCTCCTTGGGTTTATCCTGCTTGGGACTCTCTGCACTTCCTGGACTTGGGTAGCTTTTCTTTTCCCATGTTAGGGAAGTTTTCTACTATAATCTCTTCAAATATTGTCTCGAGTCCTTTCTCTCTCTCTTTTCCTTCTGGGACCTTTATATTTTGAATGTTGGTTTCTTTAATGTTGCCCAAAAGTCTCTTAGGCTGATTTCTTTTCTTTCATTCTTTTTTCTTTATTCTGTTCTGTGGCAGTGAATTCCACCATTCTGTCTTACAGGTCCCTTATCCATTCTTCTACCTCATTTATTCTGCTATTGATACCATCTAGTGTGTTTTTCATTTCAGTTATTGTGTTGTTCATCTCTGTTTGTTTGTTCTTTAATTCTTCTAGGTGTTTATTCTTTAATTTTTCTAGGTCTTTGTTAAACATTTCTTGCATCTTCTTGATCTTTGCCTCCATTCTTCTTCCAAGGGTCTGGATCATCTTCACTATCATTATTCTGGACTCTTTTTCTGGAAGGTTGCCTATCTCCACTTCATTTACTTGTTTTTCTGGAGTTTTATCTTGTTCCTCCATCTGGTACATAGTCCTCTGTCTTTTCATTTTGTCTCTCTTTCTGCAAATGTGGTTTTCATTCCACAGGCTGCAGGATTGTAGTTCTTGCTTCTCATGTCTTGCTTTTTAATTTGGAGTTTGTTAGATTAAGAAAGATAGCCAGATATTTAGATTGTCTTGTAGTAGTATATATTTTGATGCTCATAATTCTGCATTGTTCTATTCAATTAAATAGCTTATATTTAGTTTGAAGTTATGTGTTTAAAACTTTGGTTTAGGAGATAGCTATTTCCAAATAAAAATATATGTTTACAAGCAAGTTTAGTACTAAAAACTTTTCTTATGCATGTATCTGGTTAACAGTTCTATGAATCTGATCACAGATCTGGCTCACAGCTCAAATGGGAAGATTTTTGGTTTTTTTTTTAATGACACAATATTCAGCCTTAAAGATCACACTCTCTGAGGGAGATTGGCCAAGTCTTCTAGGTTAAACAGATCTTCAAGAAGAGGATCCTGCAAGAACTAATCTCAGTTATTATCAGGCTCAAGTGGCAACCCTCTGAGACTTGGTGACCAATGAAGTTGAGAAAGGTAGGGAAGAGCAGCACCAAGAAGGGAAGTAACTTCAGGTGAAAGATTTTCTTGCAGAAAATGACCACGAAGAAGAAGGAGCTCACATCAGCAGGCCTGTCATCATCATCCTCGCACTGCCTCAAATGGATGGAATCTTGTGGACTCAAAGGGAACCCTAAGAATGAAAAGGTTTCTCATTTTCTGAAGGCTTAAATTCAAGTCAGAGATTTGGAAAACTGAAAACTTTTCATGAGTAGGGTGTCTTGAGATTGCAAACATAACAGTGATGACAATAATAAATAAGCTATCACTTCTATGGCACTTATTATATGCTGGATACTGTTGTAAGCACTCCATCTATAAATCACTCATTTACTTCTCAGTATGATCCTATTGGATAAGTAATGTCTTTTTTTATTAGAGTATAGTTGATTTACAGTGTTGTGTTAGTTTCAGGTGTACAGCAGAGTGAATCAGTTATACATATACATATATTCATTCTTTTTTAGTTTCTTTTCTCATATAGGTTATCACAGAATATTGAGTAGAGCTCCCTGTGGTTTAGAGTAGGTCCTTATTGGTTATCTGTCTTATATATATTAGTGGATAAGTAATGTCTTTATTCTGATTATACAGATGAGAAACAGGCACAGAAAAGGCAAGTAGGCAATTTTCTGGAGTTCACACATTTAGTAAGTGGTGGAGTCAGTAACTGATCCAGGCAGTCGGACTCCCAGGTCTATGTTCCCAGTTACAACCTGCGCAAGGAACCAGATTCCTAAGACATATTGCCACCAAGGGAAGCTGTGCATGTCTAGATTCAAAGTGCTGGAAGCAGTGGAAACAGGCTATATATCTGGCCTTCCAAAACAATAAAAATTCATCTGTTTTTTGGGAAGGAATCATTTTGGGTTATTTCTTATTTAGGGGCTTCTCTATATCTATTTCTGGAAGGCACCTGGAGGATCATGCACCAGCTGCCAGTGGCGAAGGGGGATCAATCAGATGATCATTAATAAGCACCATAGGAACAAGTTCATTTCAGAGTTATCAAAAATGATCCTTTGTTCTTCTCTCTCTTCAAAGGAAAGCCATTGAGGGACAGGGAAACCAACTGCTAGAACTCTCTCTGTCTGGTTTAATCAGACAGTGAGCCATTGAATCAAGCCAGTGTCCTTAGCTGCCCTTTTTTAGCTGCTCCTTGATTAAGCCAAGTGTAATGTGAGTGACAGAGACATGTTGGATGTTCGTGCCACATATTCTGATGAGTTAGCAGTCAGTTGCTGCTGTCACACAGCTTTTTAAAAGGAGCATTAGGATATCCTGTGGAGAAATAAGCAATATTTCAAATGCCAAAAGGCTGCTTGAGGAGGGACTGCCGACAGTGGCACACACTTGCTTAGGCACACGGCCAGCCCTTCAGTGACTGACAGATATACTCTACCTTCATTTGTGCTGGGCAAGGTATGAAGGCAACCTTTGAAGGAGGAGGGTCCATGCATAATCATGTCATCTTTCTTTTGTAATGAAAATTTGTTATGGAAAGAAAAATGACTGTCCACTCTTGTAACCATTACCAAAATCTACTAATACACATTGCTGTGCATCAGATTTGTACATTTCTAGGATTTTTCCATGGGGAAAAATTCATTGTCATTGATTACATGCTTTTATTAACTTGAAAGTGTCTTAGGAGAAATAGGCAGTGAATCTCCAAGAGTTCTCAGTGGATCTACTTTACATGGAAATATGTAATTCCTAAGATATTATATAGTAGGGTTAAAACTTACAGTCATAACTTGGGTGTATAGAAATGATTGTTTGTTTTTCTATTATTGACTAATTAATCCCTTACTCACTCCACTGGTTGAAGACTGTTACTCTTGCCACTTAAGCTTAGTTCAGTTATTCACAGTTTATTCTGTCAGATTCTGAGATTATTTTTCTGGCCCCATTCTTTGATTGTCTGTGGAGATGATCTGCTGTGTGGTTTATAACTCATCCTGCCATTGGGAGAGAAGTGTCTTTCTTGGTCCTTGTTGGCTTCCACTGAGCTGTGCAGCATCTGGTGCTGATGTAACTTGGCCTGGCTCTTTTAGGTTCTCTTAGACCACAGGTCCTC
Organism: Kogia breviceps; assembly: GCF_026419965.1. Classification (NCBI taxonomy): domain Eukaryota; kingdom Metazoa; phylum Chordata; class Mammalia; order Artiodactyla; family Physeteridae; genus Kogia; species Kogia breviceps. The sequence continues at coordinate 175,713,008 of NC_081311.1, forward strand.
TGAGCACATCCTTGTTTTTCCTTAGAGGATGCTCAAGTATTCATGGCTGCTTTTTGAGCAGAAAGTGGACTTTGTGGCACTCTAGGAGGCTGCCTCTGGCTCAGCTATCTAGAGCCTTCCCCAGCCATTGTGCTGGCCCTTGCACCATGTTGCTTTGGTGTCGTGCTGAATTTTCCTAAGAGCTTGCAGGGTTCCCTGGCTATGCTTTGAGAAACAAAACATTTGCATCCCTGCTATGGGTGTTTTAACTGCTCTTTTATTCTGGAGTTTTAATCATAGTGGGGTGGCTGGGTATGTAGATTGTAAGTTATTCATCCACCCATGTCAGCGTGCTACAATATGCCCAATCTCTATAAGCCTCACATAGGGCTCATCTTCTCTCTCCCACCCACCTCCCATTGAAGGCTTTATCTACCTTTTAGTGTTGGAAAAACCTCATGTTTTATCCCTGCTCTAAGTTTTATACTATAAATACTATGCTGAGTCACTTAAGCTCTGGCTTATTGGGACCCACAAATCGGTTTTCTCACAATAATACCTGAAAGCCTTGCTTTTCAGACTGTTGTCTCAGCTACTGACTTTTAAAAAGCCAGTTTTGAATACCAAAGCTGAGGAATGACATTTTTGTTGTCTGCTGTATTCATCCTCTCCTGGAAGTAAGGAATTCAGTGGGTAGAGTAGCACACATGAGGGACACCTGGGGAAGAAAATGCATCAGTTACTATTTCAAAAATATTATCCTAGCTATAACACTTTTTTTTTTAACTGCATGCACTTAAAAAAAAAAGTTCAGTCTCTCCTCTTTTATTTTCCTTCTCTATTCTTTGATGACATTGAAACTTCTTCATTACTGGGTAAAGTTCTGTGCAACTGCAACTTAACCCCTGCTTCCCCAAATCAGATTGCTGCCCATCTATAGACCATGTAAAATGGGTGCTGACTATGAGGGAGGTGCTATCATGATTTTTCAGATGAGAAAACAGATTTAGAGAGATTATGTCCAGATTCACTTAGCTAGTAAGTGATGAAGCTGGGATTCAAACTCAGGTCTGTAACTTCCTATCTAAAATTTCTAAAGTTGACATTATACTGCCACTTCCAATTTGAGTCTATTTCAAGCTTATCAAATAGACATTAAGCTAAGTCCATCTGAATACATTACATGAAAATTAATTTCCTACAAAAGGATTTTATATGTATACAATTTAAAAATTACATACAATTTTTAAATTTGAAAGGAAATCAGCTCTCTAGTTTCTAATAATCTCAAAGTTTTTTCTGGCTAGCTAAAAAAACCCATTATGATTAAATAGTGCTTAGGTGGTTCTTTATATATAAGCCCAGTTGTCTGGCAATCTAAAATGTGCCAGTAGGTCTTCAAAGAATACTGGAATTACAAATACCAATTGTATGTTTTTCCGTATAATACCTTTGTAGAGAATTTAATTTGCCTGATAGACCTTATGTCCATTAAGAAGGAAATGAAAGTAAAAGAGAAAGAACATAAGAATAAATTATTGGATGGAAACTTTGAATAGTTTTTAGATTACTTCTAAAACTAAAATTAAATAGTACAAGATAAATAAACATGAGTAGAAGAAAGCTCATGTAGTATTAACAGGTGATTTCATTGTTTCAAGTAGTAGAAATTTCAGCTGTTGAAATCTGTGATAAATTTATGTCATACTCATAAACATACCAGAAACCCTTTCTTAATAATACCAGATGCATTTTAATAGGAATTTTTAAAACTCTTGTACTTTGAAATGCTGATAAGCTCCAGAGGTGTATCTTACATTATCTAAAAATGAATTATTGATTTTGGATTTCTATTTCCTCAAGTCACCACCAAGTTCAGTTACAACACATTGCTAAGGAGTTAATTTTCAAACCAATGAGTGGAGAGAAGAGCTAGTGATAAGAGAAGGAGACAGAAGCAATTATAACTGGTAAAACTCTCTCCTTGTGAATATTATCTTTTCTTTTGTAATTGCTGTGTGTTCTGGAAGGAATGACAATTGCCTAATTCAGTTTGGTTGGAGTAACAGGCATGAGGTTTTAGTAAAGACTTTATGTACAGGACAGCAAGTTTGCTCCAATATGGAACTGCCATCCTCCTCCAGTGGTGAGTCTGACACACATAAATAACATACTTAGTACCTGCCAAAACAGCCCCCTGAGTACTGACATACCTGAGTGTTTTCTACGTTTTAGAGCAGCAATATTCAACTCTGTTCAATTGTAGTGTTAATCAAATATGATACCCTGATTCCAAGGTGGATGTCTTGTACCATCCATTTGTAGTAAGCTACCACATTTCCCTGAATGGTGTTTCATTTTATATGAAAACTGTAAGATAGCAGTGATTCTTTTAGGATCAGTGGTGATGTGATTCATCGGGTACTGTTGACAGATGATGTGCTTGTGCTTAGTCTGGTCTTGCACTGAGGCTAGAGCAGTCTGTTATCCTACAAAACACATGCCGTTTCCTCTTCCACACTACTCTCCAGTACTACTAATCTTTGCAGGCTGAAAGAACAATACTATAGCAATCAGTTCTCTTCCCATAGAATATGGTGCTTTGGTCCTCCTGGCCTGGGGGAAAGCAGCATAATTCACAATCCTTTTTTAAGATCCTCTTGCATGATCCATTTTTGTTTGTGGCAGGATCTGAAATAACAATAGAGATTGTATAATTATATAATGAAATTATCTTCCAAATTAATAAGGTGCTATTTTGAGATTTCTTATCTTGTCTCAATATGCTATTCAGTTCTAAAGGACATTGTAAATTTTACAGGAGCCTGGATTTCCTGTAATAACAATAGCTAGGATGGAAGCAACCTAAGTGTCCATCAACAGATGAATAGATAAAGATGTGGCACATATATACAATCGAATATTACTCAGCCATAAAGAGAAATGAAATTGAGTTATTTGTAGTTAGGTGGATGGACCTAGACTCTGTCATACAGAGTGAAGTAAGTCAGAAAGAGAAAAAGAAATACCATATGCTAACACATATATATGGAATCTAAGGAAAAAAAAAAAAAAAGGTCATGAAGAACCTAGGGGTAAGACGGGAATAAAGACACAGACCTACTAGAGAATGGACTTGAGGATATGGGGAGGGGGAAAGGTAAGCTGTGACAAAGTGAGAGAGTGGCATGGACATATATGCACTACCAAACAGAAAATAGATAGCTAGTGTGAAGCAGCCGCATAGCACAGGGAGATCAGCTCGGTGCTTTGTGACCACCTAGAGGGGTGGGATAGGGAGGGTGGGAGGGAGACATAAGAGGGAAGAGATATGGGAACATATGTATATGTATAACTGATTCACTTTGTCATAAAGCAGAAACTAACACACCATTGTAAAACAATTATACTCCAATAAAGATGTTAAAAAATAATAAAGCCTGTATCCTTAATTCTTTCCATATTTATGTATATATGTATATAATGATGCCACACTTGAAATGTTCAACTTTTGTATATTAAAGACTTTATAATACAGCCCAATAGTGAAGGTTCATTTGATCTTTGAAAAAAAACAGGAAAACAATTTTATAGTGGCTAAATTAATTCATTATATTAAAACAAGGTATCCTTATACATTTAAGTAAAGATATGCATTTTAATTTCAATAATTAACTTCACATTCTTTTATTTTTTAATAGAAATGATCTTGTCTCGAGGAACTGGTTTTGGTTGTGTTAGTGTTCTTGGGAGAATGCCATTGATCCCTGTTTAATTACTACTGCATGATTAAAAATCAGTCCAATGACATCTGGTGAGGATGGTAGGATGAATGTTGTGCAATTTATTAACTTTCAGTATTACCCAATACATATGCTTGCATTCTCTTATAATTTATTATAATATATGAATATTGCAGATAAAGTAGAAAATAAAAACATCACATATCATCATACTCTCATACCACCATTTTTAGTATCATATATTTTGTCAGCTTAGCAACATGAGGAGTGCATTGCTGTAGCCTCAATGTGAAAATTAAAACATTATGGATAAGGCTAAAATCTTCTTTGACAACACTCCTCTCTATGCAAAAACTCTTCCTGCTGCAGAGAAGAATATTATTACCAGTTTGATTATATCCTTTCAGACCTTTTTCCAGTTGTTTACAGACAAAAATCACATGGTGTTCATTTTTGCCTCTATGTGTTTTATTAATGTTATCCGGTAGGTATTGTTCTGTAAATTGCCTTTCTCACTCCCCAGTATGGCTCAGAAATCTTTCTGTCTAGGCTTCAGCACTAATTAGTAGGGGAATCTTGAGACAACAACTTAATTTTTGTGCCTCAGTTTCCTCACACATAAAGTGAGAATAACAACGGAATCAGCATGTCAGGCTTGTTGAAGGATGAAGTGGGTTAACACACATGAAGCACTTAGAACAGAGCCAATACACAGAGTAAATGCTGTGTCAGTGTTTGCTCTTTGTGCGTAAAGATCTACTTTAATCTTTTCACCTGCTGCAAAATATTCCACAAAATCGGCACACTGTCATATCTCCATTAGATGTTTTGAAGTAAGGTATGGACTTACCCACAGAAGGCTCAACTTTACAAAAAAAATGTAACTTATTTTTTTTTGTTTTTATGACTGATCTGATCTATTTCACCTGCTAAAAATTAAACTTCAAGTTTAATCTGCTAAATGTTGTATTGAGCCCAATGCTGCAATTCAAAAACTCCTTTTAGGTAACTCTGTCCCTGCTTGGTTGACCTATGTAGATGCTCAATTTTTCCACATCCCATCTGCTCACCTGGTTCCTCTTCAAGGTGGCATCTGGTTGTTTGGCTTACATGATTTGATGGTGGAGAAAGGAAGGGGGCCCGGATTGATGTAGTGTCTCTGGATCCTTGTTGATAACTACAGAGGGACTGAGCTGGTCTGCTCTCTGTGCTGTCTATCATTTTGCTCATGTTTTAGTATTTCTCTAGATTACATACTGAGAAAAGTAATTACCATAGAGTATGCACATTTTACATTATATATTTTACTATACAATGACAAATTATGCTACAAAGTGGCTAGACTGACGTACACTCACATTATGAATGACTTGAGAGGATCCTTTACTCACCAGTACCAGACATTTTACATAACTTATTCCACTTACATTCTCTCAACAATCCTCCACAGGAGGGATTCTTATTCCCACTTTATATATGAAAACACTGAGGTTCAAAGAGTTAAAGCAACCTGTTCAAGGTCACACAGATAGTAAGCGGCTAATTTGGGAACCTTTTTAAGCAAAGCATAAGACTTCTACTGTTTAATCCCTCCATTCCAGTAATCTGTCTCTATTTTGGGTTAAACTTTATGATACTGATTACAGTTGTTTTCTCATGTCCTAGTTAATAATCTATGATAAAATGAAAAATGATATGCAAGGACGGACAGATGATGCTATTTCCTTAGTTAGCTCAGTTTAAACACCTATTTACTGGTCAAAGGCAAATAGTTGACCTCACATGTTTTTGACTCGCAGTCATTAGTGATACAGAAGAACACAACTCAGTTGGATGAAGGGCTGATCTGCAAGTAGGTTTAGCACTAGGAATTGTGAGGCCTGAGGCATAGCCCCAAGACTCTAATCATCAGGGGTGCACTGGTGCAGAGGGACACAACACCTTCAGAGTTTATATCACCTGCTATTACAAGCATCTTTATTGAGACTGACAGAATTCCTCAGGTCAGAAAACAGAACTCTTTCAGCTGGGTCATGATATTTAAAAATCTCTCTTTTGGTCTCTTGCCTGACCAAACTCTCCTCGCAGAACAAACTGTTGGATAATGAAACATATATATTGTAGTTGGAAAGTGCTGTCCTATTTACAGCACCCACTTCAGCCCGAGGCACATCTCTGGCTGCTCCATTTCTATCTATAAGTTAAAGCAATGGCCTCGGCAAGCAGTACACTCTGTACAGCAGCTGCAACTCGTTATCGGCTTTGTCCAGAATAACAAACAGAACAAACACATTTTGCAAGGGCTTTTTCCCCCTCTTATGTAGAGAAGGAGGAATTAAGCAATCAGTGAAAAGCTGATTGATCAGTTGTGCTGACTTAGAGAAGTTCAAGGCCGCATTAGTACTATTAACCCCTGAAAAACAACAACGAAAAAGTTTTTAGAACTTTCTTTGAACCAATATTTTTGAGCTAAAAAGTTATAAATTTCCCCAAAGGGAAAATATTTGTGCTTCACATAGCATAATTTACTCATCCAGATTGCTTTTTGATGTAATGATGGTTAATTATTTTTGTAAAGAAAATTCATATTATTTGGCAGATGTTGGTTGACCACAGAGTACTGGAGTTGCATGAACTGAAGGGTATAATGAAAATCAATTTTAGCAAACCATCCCATTCCTATGCCTTAACTTTGACTTCAGCCACCAACTCCTGGGGCCACATTTAGACCTCTCTTTACCAGAAATTGAACCACCTCCAAAATTCAAACATCCCTTTTTCCACATACCCCTTCCTTATTCTTTGACCTCATGCACTCAAGTATTCCCACTGTTAACAGTTGTGTTTTTTTTTTGCTTGTTTAGTTTTCTTTGCGGTACGCGGGCCTCTCACTGCTGTGGCCTCTCCCGTTGCGGAGCACAGGCTCCGGACGCGCGGGCTCAGTGGCCATGGCTTACGGGCCCAGCCGCTCCGCGGCATGTGAGATCTTCCTGGACCAGGGCACGAACCCGTGTCCCCTGCATCGGCAGGCGGACCCCCAACCACTGCCCCACCAGGGAAGCCCGTGTTAACAGTTTTTTGAGCATCTCTCTTTTTTTTTTTTTTAATGTAGCTTAGACTAGGGTCTACCATTGTAATCGTTCCTTTGCAGATATTCTCAACTTCCCCACCCTTGTTTCTCTCTAACTGAACTGGCAAAACTCAGACCTTTGGTGAACAATCTTCCATCTCCATGCCTGTACTCATATATTTGAACATGGCTGGAGAAAACCACATACGTGGACATTCTGGTGTCGCTATAAATTCATGATCACCAAACTCAAATGGGAATCTAATACTACTGGATCTCCTGCAGTGGTTCTTTAATGAGAACATGATCTGACTCTTCACAGGAATTATTTTAAACCTTTCCATCCTCAGTTAAAACCCATGCATCTTACTTCATTGTAAAGTAGGAACTATCAAGTGACCATGCTCTCATCTTTATACCACCAAGTCTACCCGTCTTCAGCTAGAGAAGGGATGTTTCATACATCTACTCCTACTGCCATCCTGTTACAGTGGTGGAAATGTACCCCTTCCTATGAGTCCTTTTCCATGTTCTCTAGATTTCATCTTGACTCTCCCAAAGTCATCACCTTTTAGTTACCCTCTGAGGCAAATTTACCCCTCCCCTTCAGATAGAGAAGTCTCATCAAGTGCAGATATGCCCTGGTCACTTTCCATTTACACACACATACACACACACAGCAAATAAACTCTCCCTTCCTTCACGTTCTCATCCAGTTTCTACTATTTTACTTAACTACTTTTCTTCCTATGTTGTCTCCACTTCGTTATGTCCCATTCACTCTATGCACTTCAATCTGGCTTCTCTCTTCACCACTAAAATTAAATTAAATATAAATTTATATTTAATATATTTAATTAATTAATTTAATTAATTAATATAAATATATTTAATATATATTTAAATATAATATATATTTATATAAATATAAAAGGTCAGATAAATTCTAGCCTTGGCCAGATCCAGAGGGGAGGGCTGTGGAGCACAAATCACATGGCAGAGTTGTCTGCTCTTGAGGGAAAGGAGTTTGGTCTTTCATGATCCTATGATGGAGCAAGGCAACTTTGTCAACCAGGGCAAGTCTCTGGAAAAGGTGTCAGATGTGACTGATTAGCAGGCATCCCACAGTGGCTGGGAGATGGATATGCTGGCCTGGTAGAGAGTCTCTGGGCAGGGCACACAAACAGGTCTGCCACAGTTAGCTTTTTGTGTGGACTTAACTCATATTCAATGCATCCTCTCTAAAGCAATCCGATTGATCTTTTTATAACATAAACAAGATAATTTAACTTTCTTTGTGCTACAGACTGAATTTTTATGTCCCCCTCACCTCCCTGCAAACCCACCCAAATTCATGTGTTGAAGCTCTAATCCCCAATGCCATGGTATTTGGAGATGTGGCCCTTGGGAAGTAATTATGTCATGAGGGTGGATCTCTCCAGATGGGATTAGTGCCCTTGTAAGAAGAGACACAAGAGAGCTTGCTTCCTCCTTCTTTCTGCATTGTGAGAAAAATAGGGAGAGGGCTCTCACCAGAACCTGAGCATGCTTGGCACCCTGATATCAGAACTTCTAGCCTCCAGAACTGTGAGAAATCAATGTGTGTTTTTCAAGCCACCCATCCATAGTATTTAGTTTAGCAGCCTGAGCAGACTGACACCATGTTAAAATCCCTAGGTGGCTTCCTATTGTACTATGAATGATAAATCTACACCTTAACATGTCCTACCAACCTCTACAGGAGCTGGAGTCTATCTCTCAGATCTCTTCATGTCATACTCCTCCCTTGTTCAGCATCCTTTTATCCCACCAATCAGTCCCTGGAAGGTATCATCAATTCCCAACTCAGAGTCTTCGTGAATGGTGTTCCCTCTGGCTAGAATACTTTTCCTCAACATTACTCATTTAATTAATATGAATCATTCCATTTCAGCATAAATATCACTTCCTCAGACTCCTTCTAACCATCCAATCTAAATTTTGTTCTCCACTATTATTTTCTAGCTAAATACCCTGCTTTTCTCCTGTAGAGTTGTAATTATGCATTGTAATATAATTTGTAATTATATGCTATGTGATTAATTACTAAACTGTCTTAATACACTGAAAGTCCTGATTCATTCATATTTGTACACATCTCCTATGAGGTATCATGAGGTTTGGGGCCATGTCAGTTCACTTCATCATTGCCTAATGGAGTATTGAGTATGTGGTAAAATATACTCAACTTGTTGAATGAATAAATGAATGAATGGATAAATGATGAATAAATTAGACATACAAAATCAGAGGATCAAGAAACATTCACTTGTTCTCTGGTTATCCCTTAACAATTCTATTAAGGCTATTAATGTAAAGTCATTTGATGTTTAATCAAATTGATGCTCTTTTGTGCTCTCTTCTGAGATCATAGCCTTGGTAGATATTCTCTCATTAACTCACACATCTCTGTCACTTATGTGGCATTGACTTGCCCAGTTTTTAGAGAAACTGGGATATTGAAAGGTTAATTGACTTGGCTAAGAATAGAGCAAGTTTACAACAGAGCCAGGGATAGAATTTGCCTCTACTTCTTAACTAGTTTAGCATTTTGCACACTTGTTAGTGGTTAAAGAAAACATATTGGGAATATATCCACATCAGTAGGTTTGTAAAACTGGAAGATTCCTTCTGAAATGTAGTACCATAAATATTCCTTCTCTGCACATAGCACATTTGATGAGATACACCTTTAGGCCAAGAACTCTTTTTTTCATGGTCATTAATCTTTCTCAATTTCCTTATGAGAAAATTATAAGGACAAAGGTTAAATAACTCAGTCACTGTGGTAGAATTAATTATGTTAAAGCTTCATTCTGGGACTTTGAGTTGATTTGCATAAACACTCAGTTATGTTTTTCATCCTCATTTGAAGAAAGTTTTATACACTTAATATTAAAAATCCTAATTCTCCTGATTGCTAAGACTTTAACATATGGAAGGAAGATTAACAGGAACCAGAATGCTTTGAGTCCTTCTAGAGAAACATTTTGTGTAACCTTTTACTTAACTCTTTAGTTACCATTCATACATGTAAATATTACTTAAAATATGTTTAAAGCCATAAACATTTTCAACTGGCTTTAACAAGAATTTTCCTCATATTAGTTTGAGTGTATAGATAATCCTTGAAGTAGAAAAAAAAATGACATCAGGCTTGAAATATAATTTCAAATAAAATGGGAGTGTATTTCTGCTGGTTAAGTCAAAGTGTGGTGTGATATTTTGAAGCATAATATAGTAAGTATATAAAAGAACGGTTGTCACATTTCACCTTGAAATTTATCAAGATATTTAGGAATGTATTTACTGAAGAAATATGTTAATTTGAAGATTTTTTTAAATGGAATTAAAATGTCTAGAACATTTTACTTTTTTTGCCCTCCCTACTAATTCTAAGTCAGGTGATCTGGCAAGGCCTCTAATTCTATTGGTATTAGAATATAACCTGTCTCCTGGACTTTGGAGCCATGTATTTTCTTCAGAGGAGATAAGGAAAAGTCTCTTATCTTAGGTCTGGAAGAAGCACAGAGTCCAGTATCAAGGTAGTGGAGTAGTTATTTTCCCAGGCATAGCACAAGGTTTTCAAGCCTGAAGAAAAAGATTAATCTCCTTAAAAAAGGACTTTGCTGACTTGGGCCTGGACATGGCAATCCTGTTTCCAGCCATCCTGTGTATAAGCTTTAGCAGTCAAAAGTTTGTTTGTTTTGATTTTGATGTGGCTCATCTTTTCTTAGCTGCTCATATTCAAGATTTGGAAAAGAAGGAACAGTGGTGAGCTGAGTAATTCATTGGATTCTGATGAGGCGCTCTTGAGAAATTTTATTATTCCTGAGTTTTAAACCCTTGTAACTTTAATATAAATTGGGTATGAGCCTTTACTTTTTTCTCTACTATTTAGTAATTAAATATATTTGGGTGTTCCTATTGAGTGTTATAGTAGCTATACATTTATATTTTCATGGGTGTTTGAGATTTTATTTATTTTAAAATTTGCTATTTTTAAATATTAGGCTTTAAGTGTTTGTAATTCAATATTAACCTAAACTTATGTAAAATGCATTTTATCATACATTTCTCTTTCATGTGTTTTTCAGAAAGTATTTGGTTTCTTAAAGACATTAATGTGAGAGTTCATGGTTTATTCTTTGTTCTTTGTAGTTACAAGTGGAGTGGATATTCAGTTTTCTCTCGTTAATTAGTTCAGTGTTGATCACTACACCCTTTAGCCAAAATTGGCTGGTGAAGAAGTGTTATTCTTTTTGTTCTCTTGAGAAGTTGTTGGATCTGAAGTGGCTTCTAAGGTGTGGGTCAACTCCTTTGGAAAGTGAAAGATGATTTGAGGGGTTTTTACTTCATAAAGTGCATTAACAGGTGATCCCATTTCATCCTGGGAGTGCTGCTGGAGAGGAATATTGATTTGGAATGTTATGCTTGGGTCTCACAGGTCTTGAGTTTCTTAGGTCTTCAGTTCTTTTTGTTATTCTTTATTGCTCAGTCTTGAGAGTAGAAAATAGATGTCATATCTCTTTTTAAGAATAAACCTGAAAGGCTTTTCAAGAGTGAGCTTTTGGGGGACAAGTCTGTTCGAGTTTTATTTCTATTCTAAGTTTTAGCATTGTCCTTGGCATATAAATGGCCTTCAATAAATATTGAAGGAAAGAGTTATGGCCTATGAGAGGTCACAGTTGCTACTATTTCCAATTTGTTCATGTAAAACAGAGACGATGGAGAAACTACTTTGGATCACACAACATGAATGATGTATAAAAGAGCCTAAAATAGCAGAAAAGAGTATATATTGTATTTTTAGCTTTATACTGTAGTCAAGAAGCAGTGTGGAGCTATTTAATTATTTTAACCAGGAAAATATATGAAATAAGAGTATGTAAATAGCAACTTAACTATGGTACAAACAAGATATAGATAAAGCTCATGAAGTAGGATTTCACATGGCTTTGAAGGATTGACAGGATATAGACAAGTTGAGAAAATTAATCTAACAAATGTACAGCCTCACATTTCTTCATCAAGTAAAATACTGCATCATCTTATGTTGGCTAAATGATTCACAATCTGTTTTGTTAATTATTCCTCATAGTTTTCTTATCAACTCAACTTTATAAAGAGAAAACTTCAGTTGACAGAAGTTGTGTGGTCTTTGACCCCATTGGCAGTATGTCAAGTCATTGTGAGATTCATTTACATATTTTAAATGTATAGTCTTATAATCACACATTCTTCCTTTGAATCCTCTTTTTTTTAAATTCCTTGTACTCATTCTATCATGTCCTAAGCATTTTCTCTGGTGAAATTTGTGTGGCAGGATGAGGAAAAGAAGAGAAAAAGGTAATCAGAGATGGGGAATACTAAGATGCCTTGGATTCTAGCTGGTGGCCATAGCTGAAGGTGGTAAATGAACATCAGTAGAACTGGACCCTCCTATTACTGAATGGCTCTAGTCTCTGCCAGGAGTCATTCTTAGCCTTCAGTGTTAATTTTTTTTAACACCTTTATTGGAGTATAATTGCTTTACAATGGTGTGTTAGTTTCTGCTTTATAACAGAGTGAATCAGCTATACATATACCTATATCCCCATATCTCCTCCCTCTTGCCTCTCCCTCCCACCCTCCCTATCCCACCCCTCTTTTGCATAGGACTCTGCTTTTATTCCTTATAGTACCATTGTGAAATAGCTGTATGTCCTACCTTTAGTGTTCAAGAGCCATCTGGGCCCGTTACTGTCCCTGCCCTACATCCTTGTGTCTGTCCAGGAACTGAGCCAAAGTCTCTACTTATAAACTGCAGGGACTGAAAATAACAGTTAAAAAAATGATGGTGCTTCATAGACGTATTTGGTCATTTTTTGTCAGTTAACATGATAAACAGTTTTTATTTAAAGGTAAACATTATTTTAAAAGAAGTATTTTCTCTTTAAAAGACTGATTTTCATTGAAATTTATTCTGGTCTCTAAGCAGAGAATTAAAGGCAAAGACAATTTGCAAAATATGCAGCCAATACAGGAGTTTAATATTGAGTCATTAAAAAAGTTTGTTCTTGGATTTGAGTTCTGTTTTCTCAGTACACTGTGATATTTCAATTGCTTTTAAATATTAGCAAGATAGGTATCGGGATATCTTCACAATAAAGAAATTTCCAATTTTTCTTATCCTGTACATTAAAAATGAAAGATGAGAGTTATGTAGTCTAATGGATAACAATTCTTTTCATATAATGTTAACAGAATTGTCATTAGATCACAGGTGCTCTGATTTGCATGTGAACGGGGAAATTAAATGACACCCCTAAAAGAACTTTAGTTGAAGGTTTCAGTAATTTTCATAAGCTATTAATTCTTCAAAACTTATATGAATAGAAAAATAAGAAAAAAATTATGTCCTAATAAAAGACCTGTCTTTTATTTAAAGGTTTATTACACAATCAATTTATCTAGAGGATGTATAATTTTACTATTTGCAAATTTGGAGAAGAACAAGATATATTTTTGAGAGAATCCTTGGTTTGTGTTGGAAGTAGCAATAATTTATAACTAATCTGTCCCTAAAAACTCTTTATCTTTGTCTTGTTATAATAAAGAAGTATTGATTAATTAATCAAGTACTAATTAATCCAGTTAATTAATGGTAGAAAAACAGACATGTACAGACAAGTGATTTTTTAAGTCAGGGTCTTTAATAATTTGAGGAATGCAGTCACCAATTTTAGTACAAATATTTTCTAACTTGACAACCCTTTTTTTTCCAAGTTACATATTGGTGTCCCATCCATAGTAAGTAACATGGTGATAATACTTCTTCCTTTATACAACTTTATTTTTTTCATTTGTCTTACTGATTTTTACAAAATGTCTAATCATTTCTTTTGTCGGATTTTTATTATTACTGATTAACTTCAACTTCTAATCCCAGTCAATTAGTTTTTAAAAACAAATTTTTGAAACCTTGACACAGTCTGCAACTTTTTAATGCTCAATCCCTTGCTTTTTCAGTCTGCAAAGCTTTCAAGAATGTTCTCTTGAAATAATCAATCCCTTGAGTCCAATAGTAACATTATATATTTCCTTCTTCCTTTCAGCTGAGGATGATCTTGATTAAGTCAAGTAGAGGTTAAAAATAAATGACATCAAATAAACAATACCAGAATAAAACACTTAATTCTTCAACACCCCAGGGAATGTCAGTAGTTAAAATCCAAATAGGCATTTTTGACCGTTAGCAGTTTGTAGCATTGAAGGATGAGGATTTTTTTTTTCCTCCTCTTCTTTCTCCCCTTCTCTGTCTCCTTCTTTTCTTTTTTCCCTCTACAGCATTACTTTCCCCCCAAAATTTTTAACCTCGATAAAATGAAAAAAGGCACCCCACCTTTCAATCACCCAACTTAGGAATCTCCAAATCTGGAAGAAGAAATAGCTGTATGGTCCATTCATGGAAATTTGCAATAGTTAGTTTAGAAAGATGGAACTTTACTGTTTGTGAGAGTGGTGATCTGATTGTTAGGAGGGTGGAATATACCTTCCTGGACCAAGTTCCCTTGAAACCGAGAGGTCATGAAAGAAATCAGATTTAATGTAACACGTATACTATAAAGGGGGTAGAGTAGGAATGTACGTGGGTGACCTGTTTTTAGTTTAGAAAAAAAAGTCTTCTACGTCATTCCCGTGTAACCTGCCACCCCTTACTTCACGAGGTCAGAAATTTCAAGACACGTTGCACAACTTGCTTCTTTGTGATCCTCAAATATATTTAATTTAAAGAGGATCCAGTACTCTCCCGGCACATGACCTGGAGTACCATGGGTAACCCCTCCTCATGGCTAGGGTTGCTCTTTAGAGCCTTGCAAAATCTTTTGTGTTTACTCTTGGCAAAAGTTAAGAATTAACAAGCCCATCAGAGCTGTTTGTTCTGTTCAGCAAAAGATGATTTTATTGCAATGATAATCATTCTGCAAAAAAGACTGGTGATGAATTAAATTTTTAAATTTTCCTTAGAAATATTTTACTCTTTAGAGTGACAATTGCCTAATGATTTAGTCATTCTATTTTATGAAATTTATGTTGTAGGCATGTTTAGGCCAAAATTTAAGAAAATGCTTAGGCCAAAATTAAGTGTAAGTTTGATTTATGTAGTTGTTAATTTCTTTCACTAACTGTTCCATCACTTACAAAATTATTTCTATTTGAAAGGTAGTAATTGTTAGGAACTTACTTTTCTACAGCGATTTCTACTAAAGGCTTTAGATTTGGTATTAACTCAAAAATAATGAGATAACGTTGGCTTATTTAGATATCTATTTCTTATATCTATAAAACAGAGCAATTAGAAAAGATGATTTTAAAAATCACTTTCAACTATATAAAACTATTACATAATTATTATGTTCTCTGTTTGATGATAGTTTAGGCAATACATTTAAAAAGAGATTAATTTCCTGCAAAGTATCTTTTAGTTGAAAACAATCCTGTTTCTTGTTATACAGCATCTGATACATAGAAAGTACTCAATAAATAGTTTCTGAATAGGTTATTCTTTTAGCAATTCTAACTTTATCAGCAATCATGAAAATTCAATGGCATTAAGTTATTCAGATTCTTAAATAAGTAACTTAATGCAATAGGATGTAACACAGAAAAATATAAAATTTCCTTTCCTATTTTAGGTAAGTTGGGCTGAATCAGTTAACCAACTAGAAGTATGACTCCCAGGCCAATTAGTTCTACTAGATAGATTATTGGGAAAAATTTATAGTTTTATTTCTATATTACCTTCTTCCTTTTTTATATTATTTTAATTTTAAACATAACAATAAATCAGAGAAGTTATGGATACTTTCTCTTTTCTCATTCTTTGATTTTTACTGAAGTTACATTTTATCCATTTCCAGGTAATGTCATAGTATTTCTGAGCATTGCAACTTCTACAATCATGTATTCTTTCTGTGAAATTCATCTTAACCAGCCTGCTCACTGAGACCTGAGTTCTCATCTTGGCTTTGCAACTTATTAGCTGTGTGATCATGGGCAAGCTAAACTCTCTGGGACACACTCACCATCTTCATCTATGACATAGGGATATTATTAGCTACATTTAGTACAGAGATTGCTTTTGAGATTAGCAAAAAAGGCATTCCAAGTTCCTAGTTCAAGGGATGGCACTTAGTAGTGACCAAAAAATGGCGAGTACCTCAACTGTCAATCAGGATCTTATTTATCATCATTGGACTCATTAAAATTGATTTATTTAAATACTTATTTGCACTTACTGGCATAATAGTAAGTGGTGTATATATCTCTCTCTATAGATATAGGTATATGCTAATATACTGTGGTTATAAATTCCAATGTTTTAGCTTCTATTGTAGGATTTTTAAAATTTATTACCCAAGAAATTCCTCTTTAAAAATTTTTTAGACTTTTAGGAAGATTGAAAGCTTTTGATTAGGAATCCTACATAACATGATTTTAAATTTATAGTTATCTCAATGTCAAAATTTTATTTTTTGTGTTTCAAGTTATTTAATATTTAACTTTCTAGTGACTTTGAGTTTTCTGTCTTAAATTTCACTCTAAATTCTTCCTTCTTTGTATAATTTATGATTCAATGATTTACAACTTTAATGATTACAGCTTATTATGACTAACTTTGGGCAGTTGCTATACTGTATGACTGCTACATATGCTTGACCTACTTCTATATAATCAGTCCTCTACAACTTGTATTTGTAGCTTGTTTTTCTTCCTCTTTTTGGACTAACTTACACTTGAACTCCCTTTGCTTGTACTTTAATCTGTTTGTGTTTGACTACATCTTCAGTTTGCCAAGGTCACTGTGAATTCTGAATCAACTTTCTAAGGCATTGTCCACTCTGTTCTTCTAATCTCACAAATCATAGAAAGCTTGTTTTACTCACTGGGTAATTCACTACACCCTCCTACGTTTATATACATTCTCCAGCAATTGTGTATGCACCTAATAATGGTCTAGAATATATACTCAATGCTCTTGAATTAAAGTAGATTACGTCTAACATTTCTACATAGTCTGGTAATAATGTCTCTTTTTTAAAGGCAGGAAATTGGTATGATAAGATTTATTCTTTACAAACACATGCTGTTTGTAACAACTAACCTGTTCTCTTTAAGTTTTTTTTTTACAAATGGGGTCTTATAAATGATTGCTTTTTTATTATCCTAGAATATAATCACTTGTGCCTTGGATTTTAATGTGTGAAATCATTTTTTCAAGGTCTCTTTTCCAGCTTCATTTTTTCACCTTCCTTTGAATCACTTCAGCCTTTATGCTATCAAATGTTAGATTTATAAGCACATTCATGAACTTGGTTCTTCACCTTCTATTCCTCAAAATGCTAATTGGACCTTAATGAATGTGTCTTACTTGATTGGATTTTCAAAGACATCTGGTTATTTAAAAACCTCAACATCTAACAACCTAACATCTATTGTCATTATTGACAAATCTTCTCGCTGGCCAAACCTTATTTGAGGAATCTTTCTACCAGCTTATCCTAGTTTCTATGATGAGAGAAAGTATATGCTTTTTTATGTAGGTACAAATCCACACCACTTTTCTTCAAAGAGTAGCCCTTTTTTGTCCATATCCTCACTTGTGACAGTGTTCCTTGTTATATTAGGCTAATAAAAATCAGAATTGAACGATAATAATCACTTCTATCTTTTCTATTCTGTCTTCATGCATCACTGCTCAAACACAAAATAGAACTTTTTTTTTTGAGGGGGGTGGTTCTTTATTTTCTTCTACTCTGAGTTTATTTGCTCTCCAGACATACCTTGCTCCTTGCCTTAAATTTATCATCTTTTGTATAATTCTTAATTGACAGATCTCTTTTCCTATTCCAAAGCATCTTTACTTCCTCTTATGTTCATCTGACCTAATTTTATTTGTTTCTGCTTAAATAAACGTCATTGATCAGGCAGAAATTCAGTACATAGGAACAAATTCATTCATTCAATCATTTTTCAGAAGCACCTCTTGCATGCTTGCTATATTAGAGACTTTTTGAAAGATGCATCACTTTCTTAGAGTTGTCTCTATTCATTCTTTAGTAAGACACACTTCAAGAAAGCTGTTGGCAGTTTCTGTACTTTTAAAGAAGGAATTACTAATGCCATTATTTTCTCTTTATTCCAAAACCTAAAGCCTTTATTATCCAGGATGAGCTGGTCTCATTTTTCCCAAATGGTGGCAGGTCTCCTTTACTTATATCAATGGATCATCCAAATGAAGAGGACACTTGAAATTAGTACAGATACAGGCTATCAATCAGTGTTGCTTTACGTTTCCTTTTAAGAGGCTTTCTTGATCATTAATGGGAATGGATTAATGGGAACAAAAAGATGTAAGAAAAAAAGGGGAAATAGTACTAAGTAAAGGCATATGGAAGTGTTTGACTTCACTAGTTATTTAAAATTCAAATGAAAACAAAATATCATTTCCTGTGCTCAAATAAGCAAATGAAAGATAACACCTAGAGTTGGCAAGGGCGTATGCTTTGTAGCAACAATAGAAGCAATGAAAATGGAATATTTTTTAGCCATTTCAATTAAGGTTTGAAAAGAACATGTAATAACATTGAACATACCTTAAATATAATATTACCTCACAAAAGCGTAATGCAAGTTGATCACTGTTTTCAAAATTATGACTTGTATATAGAAATAAATGCTAGAGGAAGATATGCTAAAATATTAACAGAGGTTGTGTTTGGGGGTGTAGGCTATTATCTATTTTTCAGTGTTTTCCAAATTTCTTTAAGTAACAGAGGAAAATAGCTACCACTTAGTGCTCAATACCAAATATCCTAATGACAAATTCATCAAATTAAGTCTTAGGGATTTGGGAGGCTGAATGCTTCCATTTCTCTTAAGAAATGATAAATAATTGTATTAGTTAAGGACACTTTTCTTGCTGTCTCTCTATATATACATACATATTTTAATCTCTCTGCATACACATAAATACATATTTATTCATATATATATATATAATGCATTTTCCAATTTATGGAAGAAGTAAAATGCTTTGTCAGCACTAGATTAAAAAGTACTAGAATGTTACTTACTCCATCAAAACTGAGAAAGGTTTAGTTTCACTAATTCTTAATTTTCCATATGGGAGTGTACAGAGGAAAATAGCCTAATGCTGTAAACTGTGATAACGATAATAAGTGTATTGGTAGAAAAGAAGGGATAAATTCATAAACAGTATTTTGCTGTTTTGAGTGAGTGACTTATAAGATTAGAGAACCCTTAATGACCTGGCTCATACAAAATACATTTCAAATACAGATTCCCCCAACCTTCTGTGTGTACATGTGTGCGTGCTTTTACCCTGCTTAGTTGTATGCGGATAGCTTATGTGAGAGGAGGACCATGTAAATGAGATCAGAGAAAAGAATCATTCCAACTTGAAAAATACTTTCTTTTAAAGTGTGCTGAAAAAATGTCTTTCACAAAAGTGTAATATTTCTACTATCTTTATGTCTTTCATATTCACTACTAATCAATTCTTATCACCTCACGCCTTTGATCTACCCAAATGTAAGCTCCTTCACTAACTAACATAATTTTCTTTTTCAGTTTGGTTGGAGATTTCAGTCCACCCTGAACACTCAAATCTGAAACTACTCACCATTTAATTTATTGGTCTTTCCAATTCCTGAGATGATTGTAGAATCATGATGGATGAATTTTCAGAATATTTAACCAAACTCTCCAAATCTTCTGCCCTTTCCTCTTTCATTATGGTGACTAGAAACATGGACCATAGCCTACATCCAGGACCTTTTACTGAAAAAAGTGAAAGCCCATTACAACTCTCAGGCTTATATTTTTCTTTAGGTTCTAGAGTTATGGAATTGTACCCTAAAGTTGTTGATATCTTTTTGGAAAACCATGTTCAGTTCACCATGCTTTTTGGTCAACTGTTAAAAGTGGTTATGAAATCACTTACTAATGTCTTTCCTTCTTTAAGTTCTGGACTCCTTAGTACCCCAAAGCGTAGAGAATAAAGGGAGGAAACATACCACAGTGTTCACTGCATGGGTACCTCTGGGTAATGGAACTATGACTGATTTGAATTTTTTGTGCATCTTAAAATTTTTTTGTGATAAGTACATATTATTTTTCTTATTAGAGAAAGACAAATCCTCACTATATATAATGTTTATGTATATAGACAAGGATGAGTCCACGGCCTAATGTACTTACTGGTCTAAACCAGTAAGCTCTGTTTCTAAGCTCTTAGTTCCTTGAGTTGGGAGTTTTTCTTCTGTTAGTTTCATCCTCCTTCAGTTCATTTTCCATAATCTTTCTTTCACAGTAATTTCACCTTCATTCAAAACAGTTTCATGACTACCATGAACACTATTTATGGATTAAGACCAACCATTTTAAAGCACACATAATCTTCCTTGTTATGGTTCCTCTTCATTTCCGCAACCTGTACTGTGCACCTAGGCTTTAGCAGACTGTTTTAGCTTTTTTTTTTTTTTTTTTTAGTATGCCATATGGTTTCATGTATCTGTGCTATTGCTCATGCTGTCCCTTCTGCTTTTTTCCCCTCCATCTACTTGGTATACTCTTTGACTTCTTCAAGATAATATGGTTCAACGTAATCACATATTTAAATTTTACTGAACATGCACAAGGGAGCTGATCTTTTCCTTCCTTCCTTCCTTCTTTCTTCCTTTCTCTCTCCCTTTCTTTCTTTCCTTTCTTTCCTTCCTCTTTCTTTCTTTCTTTCTTTTTTTCTTTCTTTCTTTCTCTTTCTCCATTGTATTTGGACACACTACCATACATTACTTATTTTATTCATTATATACACTAGATTGAGACTTTTTTCAGTTTTCTATCACCAGGAGCTGTGAAGCAGATTGGCTTCAGAGAATGTTTATACATGAATACATTAAGTAAGGCAGAAGAAGATGGGGTTTAAACTTTGTTCCTTAAAAACAAAAAAATCCTCAACGCCCCCCCCCCCAACTTAATTCTAGCACTCACTCATCCTACATCATGAAGTTTACAATCTCTGTGCCATTCTACGTCATCTTTTCCATTGTGAGTGCTAGGAAAAAGCCTTTATTTCTTGGCCTCCTTTGCAAGGATATCAAAGGATAACACTGCAGAGCTTCCTAATCTGCATAAACACATGACTTAAGTAAGAGCTTCCTCCAGCCAATGAGACCCTTTGACTGCCTGATTAAACATGGGATTGAGGGCTAAGTAAATCAATTTCAACTCAGGTTGAAACACAAATATTCACGTTTTGAGGATTTTATATGTAACAAACAACTAAAAAAACTTGACTTAGGAATGTGTACTCATTAAAATCAATGTTTACCATTATTTCATATACTTTTTACAAATTGAAAAATTAAGAGGGATAGAAATAGGCTACTTTGCTCCAGTTGTGTTTTAGTTGATATTACTGATTGCCTTAAAATTTGGAACAAAGAACAATGCAATGGTAAGAATGTAATACACTATTAACTCAAAAAAAAAAAAAAAAAAAGCACAATGTAGAAAGGTTTGTTCTATATTTGTGGAGAAAAGCTTATTTTGATGTCCTTTTTACTCTATGTGATTTCCATTGTCTTTCCCAAGCAGAAAGTCGCAAGTCTTCAGTTTCTTTGGGAATTCAAAATATCTTTTAAGGCAAATTAGGCATTACATCTCACACAAGCAAAAACCTTTGATCCTTAACATTATTAGAAAGTTGCTACTCTTTAGGGCAAGCGATATTCCTGAGGTGTCCACTGCTTCTAGATCATTCTATTCAGCTGCATAAGCAATTCCTTTGACAGATGACTGGTTTTCCACAACACTAGCATTATTCAGCAGGAGAAGGTAGTGTTTGATGTGTTGCAATTTGTATTACATGTCCATGGAACATCTCTGGACATTACCTCAGGAGGAGGGCTTAAGAGAAGGAGGAGCTATAGCCGAAAACATTTAATGACAGAATGAATGGAATTTCAAAGATCACTGTGCAGTCAGCCTTAAACACCAGATTGCACACCCCCAGCTTTCTTCACATTAATTTAAAAATCTTATAGCAAAATTCTCATAAAGTATATGCAATTTCATTTATTTTTAGCCACAAATCAACATCTTCAAAATGATGAGGATTTTGACAGCTTGCAAAGTGGTGAAGACCCTGAAGACAGGTTTTGGCTTAAACAATGTGACTGCACACCATCCATGGAAATTTTCAAGACTTGGCATCAGGCTCCTTTCTGTCAAGGTATTTTTCCCGTATTCATTGTTTCCAATAAGATTGTATGGGGTGTAGTTTATCATGAAGCAAAGGTGTCACTTACAAAGGAAAAACATAGTTCTAAACTTCTAACTTACTAATTTTCACCCAACATAAAGAAGGATCACAATTCCTGTGAATATGTGAAAATGTAAGTGTTCTGTTTAGAAAACAAATTTTTCAAAAGGCTGTCAGGGCTCTGCTTGTGCCCAGACACTATTGCTCACACTTTGGGTTCAAGCATGGAGTTGTTTATATGTACATGAGCCACATGGCTGTAGATAGTGTGTTTAACCCCTATTCTGTGTTGGGTCACTGTAAAGTTTTCTGGGAAAAAACGTTGAGAGGAAAATATCTACATAATTTTGATATTTACAGCTTATCATGTAGACACTTCCTTTGCTTTTTCCTTTTCCCTCTTAGCTCTTCTTTTAGAAGGACAAATTTATTATATTCATTTTGCAGATTAAGACACTAAGGCAATTATCAGCTGATGAGCCTGTCTCTCTGAATATATCTGTAACTGAGGAGCAGGTTCAGGAACAGAACATTAAGTGCTCTTCCCCCGCCCCCACCAGTGAGTTACGAAATTCCTGTAGGAACTTCTGTTCCTTCCTATTCCTTTATGAAGACATTTTTTCCCAGAGAAATCTGAAATTACTACAAGGGAACTTTGCTAATGAAAATCGTCTTTAGTGAATATAAAATTTAAGTAATCACAGTAGCTTTAAATATATTGCTTTTATAGTAGTAAGAGCTGTAAAAAGTGAAGTAGGAAATAAAACCCAAACAACTTCTAGCTGTTGATGTAAAAATAGGTTGTAATAGTTTTGAGTGTACTGCTTATACTTTGTGTGATCAGTGGGTTGCCTAAAAATCCTCCAAATACTTCCCCAGCTTCTATTGATTAGATTGCTCAAGGAAGGATTCACTATGATTTTAGCCCAAATGATATCTGCAGGGCTAAGCAACACCTGTAGATTCTCGTGACCTCCACTGACTGGAGTGGGAAAGAAATAGGGGTGAAAAAAAAGCAGAAGGAAGAGGGAGACAGAAAGAGAAAGGAGGTCTGAAGAAGTAGGTATGGTGGGGAGAGAGAGAGAAAGAAAAAGAGATCTCAAGATCTCAAGAGAAAGTATAAGAAACTACCATTCTGAATTAAGAAACCCAGGAACAGCAATTTTCTTGGCTTCAGTTTAATTGTACCAAGAGAGCCAGAAAGGAGATATGTTCTAAACCATCATCAAAGATAGAGTGACTACATATAAGCTATGAGAGTGAATATTTGGTTTCAGTTTCGTGTTAGTAATATCTCAAGGGTACTCCTATATCACCTCAGAGAGAATAAGTAGTGATGAATTGTATTGCCTAAAGTTAGATATGTCTTTTAAGACTTTGAAGTTGTGTCCCTTGGAATATCTTTTTCTTCTCACAAAAATAGGTAGATAGAGTTAGGTGTATCTCCATCAGACAACAGAAACAAAGAAATTGAGTAACTACTTAAAATGGCATAGATGTGACTGATAGTAGAAGTCAGTTCTCCACTATCATAATAAGTGCTCTATACAACCACAACTACAACAAAATGGTTTAATTATGTGGATGGTCCACTTTGAAAGTAGTTCTAGTTCATGGTGGCAGATCTGTTTTAAGGGTCTGCCAAAGTTCACAGCTAAGAAAGACAAGTTTGTAGGAGGAATAAGCCATCATTTCACAGTGTAAAAGCCATTACTCATACTCAATCATTTCTGGCCAAAGTTTTGGAGGAATGCCAGGCATGAAAAATAGAAATTCTTGAACTTCACAGTAGTGAATTAAAATTCTATACAGCAATCCAAGGGAACTTGTGTTACTATTCACTTATTTTGAAACAGTCCTCTACCAACTTTTCTTCATGCCTTCACTTTTAAAACTCAATTGTCTTAGAAAGATATATTTAAACTTACTCTTTTTATATGAGTATCCTATTTTAAACATAGTTAAAATCATTAGGATATAGTTATATATGGTCAGTGAAGGGCAATGAGACTAGTCACTAAAGGTTAATAACATTATAGCCAGTTATAGATAGTAAATGGATTGTGGAAGATACCCTGGAATCAGATATATAAGCACTGCAGTGTAAATGGGTTGCCTTTTCAATGTCTTTGGAGGTCACTTTCCCTTTGGTGAGGGACAAGGAGAGTGGGTTTGACGACAGCAGTGACGCACTTGTACTTTTATGTGGTCCTTCCTCATGCGTTTGTTTGTAGCTAATATTTATAGAGTGTACCTTGTTAATAGGCACAGTTATATTTCACGTATAAGGAAGAAGAAAGAATTTCAAGGTACTCTACATTTTAAAGGAATTTGATATCAAGGGTATAAATGATCAACCACCATAAAATATGAAATCTCTAGATACAGTAATCTTTTTCTATTAGTATCTAAAATTTTCAGTGCTCATTATTACATTCAGCCAGTTGTACCTTGCAGTGGAAAACACACTGGATAGGAATAAAAGGACCTGGATTCTAACCTTTCTTATGCATTTTTCAATGCTCTGAACTTAGTCAAATCACATATTCTCTCTGAACCCAAATTTTGTCATCCGTAGTGTGGAAACAATTCTTGATTTACTCCAAGAATTGTGTGACCATCACACATCACATGATCAGTGCTTAAAAATCTATAAAATACTTTAAAAGTAAAAACTGTTCAGCAAGGTAGCAGGATACAAGATTAAGATACAGAAATCAGTTGCATTTCTTTACAATAACAATGAAATATCAGAAAGGAAATGTAAACAAACAATTCCTTCTAAAATCACATCAAAAAAAAATAAAATACTTAGGAACAAACCTCACCAAGGAGGTGAAAGACCTATATGCTGAGAACTATAAAACATTAATAATGGAAATTGAGTCATCCCTCAAAGAAATGGGAAGATATCCCCATTCTCTTGAATTGGAAGAATTAATATTTTAAAATGGCCATACTACCTAAAGCAGTTTACAGATTTAATTCAATATGTATCAAATACTCATGATATTTTTCACAGAGCTAGAACAGATAATCCTAAAATTTATATGGCATCATAAAAAACCCAGAATTGCCAAAGCAATCCTGAGGAAAAAGAACAAAGCAGGAGGCATAAACCTCTCAGAGATCAGACAATACTACAAAGCTACAGTAATCAAAACAATGTGATATTGGCACTAAAACAGACATATGGATCAATGGAACAGAAGAGAGAGCCCAGAAGTAAACCCACACACCTATGAACAATTAATCTTCATGAAAGGAGGCAAGAATATACAATGGAGAAAAGACAGTCTCTTCAGCAAGTGGTATTGGGAAAGTTGGACAGCCACATGTAAATCAATGAAGCTAGAACACACCCTCACAGTATACACAAAAATAAACTCAAAATGGCTTAAGAACCTAAATACAAGACAAGACACCATAAAACTTCTAGAAGAGAACATAGGCAAAACCTTCTCTGACATAATCATACCAAAGTTTTCTTAGGTCAGTCTCCCAAGGCAATAGAAATAAAAACAAAAATAAACAAATGGGATCTAAACAATTTTATAAGCTTTTGCACATCGAAGGAAACCATAAACAAGATGAAAAAACAACCTATGGACTGGGAGAAAATATATGCAAATGATGCAGCTGACAAGGGCTTGATTTCCAAAAAGTAAATACTTGATACTTAAAAATCATTCTATTCTATACATTTTAGTAGAAGGACTTAATAGAAAGTTAGAGCAGAGTTTCTGCATGTTTTTGTGGGCTACAAATTATTACAATGACAAGATATCTGATAAAAATTCTCAAATATCTTTGATGATTTTTTCACCTTTGCCTTAATAGCAAACCTATTTCTAGGAAGATATTGCTTATAATAAATTAGACTCAAGGACTATGAAGCAGATTTTTTTTTTCACTATGTTGAATTCAATTCCAAAAGTTAGGATGTACATCTTAATATCCTATTTATTTATTTAACAAATAAACATGAAACTTGTACCCTGGGAGTATACAGGGAGAATAATAAATTGAAATAAGTGGATAATAAGTAGATAGTCTCTGACTGCAGGAAACTTACAAATTAAAAAATTCTTAGTTCACATGTCTTAGAAAGTCACTAAGACTAAATAGTTTTATTTTTACTTGCAAATGAATTTGGGAATGAAAGGTATTAAGTTGAAATGGTTAAGTTCCTTATGAATAGAAAAGGATTCAATAAGTACTGCTTCTAACATTAATCCATTCATTTATAAAAATGGTGACCTGTGTTACAATTAAGCCAGGAACCTAACAGTCCAAGTGTCCTTCACTCTGGTACTTCAGATATGAATGAACCCACAGAATCACTATTCCTTTTGAAACATTTTCATTTTGTAAGATATTGTATTCTGATTGTAACATAGAAATAGCCATTTAGCTCAACCTTTGAGGAGCTGTTGTCATTTGATTAGAAATTGGCAACTACAAAAACTCCTACAATTAGAATCATTTAATTATATTGTAGTAGCTTTAAAGACATTCATAGGAAATAGAATTCATTATTATATAGGAGCCTCTTTTTACATATTATAGGTGGGGGTAGGGGTAAATTTATTATGCATTTTCAAGACTAATTATTTTATTAGATTTTTACCACATATAGATACATTTATTTATTCATTTCTTGGCTGCGTTGGGTCTTTGTTGCTGCGCGTGGGCTTTCTCTAGTTGTGGCGAGCAGGGGCTACTCTTTGTTGCGGTGTGCGGGCTTCTCATTGCAGAGGCTTCTCTTTGTTGCGTTGCACAGGATCTAGGCACGTGGGCTCAGTAGTTGTGGCACACAGGCTTAGCTTCTCCGTGGCATGTGGGGTCTTCCCGGACTAGGGCTCGAACCTGTGTCCCCTGCACTGACAGGCAGATTCTTAACTACTGCGCCACCAGGGAAGTCCCTAGATACATTTTAAGGATGGATTTTATCCATGATTATCCAAATTTTTGAAATAATAAATTGTGTTCCAATCCCAAATGAGATGTTGTAGAATTAGTTCAGATGATTTAGCAACTTTACATATTTTTGGTGGACAATATTTCATTAATTGGGAGGGGGCCTCTCTTTTGAACATTTTTGTTTTATGTACTCTACCATTCATAACCTCCCTTTCTAAGGTATAGACTCATTTGTTTGTCATCAACAGTGTCTTGACATTTTGAGCTTCTTGCCATAAAACCCTTGAAAAAGCTATAGTCGGACAGGACCTAGACTGAGGTAGGCGAGTGGGACATCTATTGTACAACACTGAAGGAGGCTTTCACTACCAGGCCCACAATGTGCCTCCAGCACCTCACTCGCCTCACTCTGGTCCCAGCCCTGGGTCGGAAGCTAAGAATTCTGGCTGGGGAAATGCCAAAAGAACTGGCACTAGTCTTGGCCTCAGGCAACCCCCTCCTGTTGATGGCACCTTGAGTTTCTATTTGACCATGTATGGCCAGACTTACTGATAGTTTCAATGCAAATTTAGATCCTACTGCTGTGGAAATAAAGAACATTCCTCTGCTTTCAGGTCTTCATTAGACTTTCTTCATATTTCTGACTAGTACCAAAGGTTGGAGGGTGTAGTAGAGAGTTTCCAATATCTCTTGGGCAACGGTCATACCAGAGCTCACTTCAAGGCTTATGGAATTTGCTATGCAAGACTGAATGTCCTTGATGTGACCAGTATTTCCTAGAGTCTTTTCAATGACTGAAGGTTGAAGAAAGCTACATGGGCCAAGGTCAGGCCTGGTGTTGGACTGCTCAGCCCCTAGCAATCCCCATCTTACACTTGATTTCCTTCATCTGGTCTAAATGAGTTCAACTCATGAAAATATTTTCAAAGATCCTCTCTTCTTTTTCTTTTTTTTTTTCAACTTAATAAATGCCATATATTGATCTTTTAAATTTCACAGGGAGGTTATTGGCCAATGTGAGGTTCTTATAAATGAATCAAGAGTTGTTGTATCACTAAGAAGTTTACTGAATACATTTCTTCTATGATGTAGAACTAAACATAAGATCCATAATAATTTATAACCAAAAAGTAAACATTAGCTAACAATATTGAAGATTCCTCCCAGATTCAGAATGATTTACCACATGGCAGATGCCCATTAAGTGCTTGTTAGTAAACCTATACTTTATACATGTATTTTGTGGTGGAATTTTTCTGAATGTTTTATTTATAATAAGAAACATAACTAGAATAAAAATTACTTATGAATCTGACTCATTTGTTTATAAATGTTCAGGACATAGAAGTATTCAAGTAAATTAACCTTGTAGTTATTTCCCCCAACATTGGTTTATGTTTAACCAAAGGCAGATGACTTAATATTAACTTACAATGTTGTAAGGCTATTAACTTAAGATGTTGTAAGGCTTAATTGATTACTGCTCTTACGGTACTTTGAAATCCTGAAGTGTTAGGCATTGTAACTGCAGAGAAGTCTCATTAAATATTCTAGACATAGCAAATTGTGCTGTAATACTGAATCTTAAGTATCCATATTTTGAAAGTATTAATTCTAAGAATGAAAAATAAGATTTCATTTACTAATAAAGAACACTTCAATATTTTAACTTTTTACCATATTATCTGTGCAATAATAAACTAAAATTCTGGCTGTAAGCTTTCTACCTTCCAAAGGTTGTTTCAGATTTATTTTATTTCTTAAGAGGATGAGTACTGATGTCAACTAATAGCTGAGAAAACTCAGGTGCACCAGAAATCAAATATTTTATATAGCTTTAGGCCTGGGTGAAAATGGAGATAAACACATGGGGCTTCTATCTTTTCTGATATGCAAATAATTTACATAGACAAATGATTTAACAGCAATACAATCAGATTCCCAGAGTAAATAATTTTCATTTCCATTACTAGCTTAAGGGGATTATTGTAGCTGTAATGTTTTATTCAAATCTTTTATGGAACTTATTGCTAAATTAGCTTGAAGCTTTATATCCAGAACATTTTGTTGGTGAATTCTCACACTCAGAGGAAGAAACAATGTTATTCTTCCCATTTCATAGATGTGTAAGTGCTGTAGTTAATACAAGGACACATGGATGTCTGTTTCTGCACACAAAGTGAATATACATGTAGCAACTCTGGGTAGAATTTTAATTAGGCCTCAAACATCATATGGATCTTTTTACTTTGGCATTTTGTTAGTGTGCTTATATGTATATCGGAAGCCATATTTGTTGTTTAACCTGGCTTGAGAATGATCTAAGCAATTTCTCCTGCTGAATTTTATTTCTTACTCAAGAGCCCGTTTATGCACTGTACTTTATCTCAATACAAAATAAATCAGATTTTTCTTTTCTTTTCCTTTCCTTTTTTCCTTTTTTTGATTCCATTTTGAGAACAGCTTGTTTAAATCAAAGAATCAGCGAGGCTTCCTGCTTTATATGGACGTTAGTAATTCTATAAATACAATATTTTAGGGCAGTGCTGTTTTGTTGACATATTTCTTCCACTCAACCAAAATATTGTCATGTGTTTGTAACAAAACATTCTGTTTTTCAATTTACAATTTATTTCTTTCTTATATAGTCCTGTAAACTCCACATATACAAAAGTCTAATATGGTAGGTTACCTGGTGTGGGCTACTCCAGGAAGGGCAAGGCAGCTCTCTGCAACTGAGGTAGATCCTGAAGGAATTGAGAGCTGGTGACCATCCACTGACCTCACTCCTTGCAGCAGGATGGAAGGTTCTTCCTGGAAGGGGACTGAGAAGAGCATCTCCATGTTTACAGCATCTTTGGTCCTAACAGTATTGAGAGCTTGAGAATTCAAGGGCCTGGAATCAGAGTGAAGAGTTCTTAAAACCTGCTAGTTCTCTTCAGATTATAGGATGTAATTAATGACTTGACATTTTCACTCTGATGATTTACAAATTTACAGGTAAGTCATTCTTGGTTGACCTGGGCATGTTGCAGCTTATCTATGGTAGTTTTGAATTAAAATTCTTATAAATAAATTTAAGTACAGTCTATGACTGAATTGCTTTTTATCCCCATTTTTAAAAGATTAGAAAACAGAAATAGAAGTAAGCTTAGAAAAAGAAAAAGAGGAGTAATATGTAAGTCAGTTTAGGCTGAAATTTTCTACATGATGGTTCCATGGGAAGGACTACCATAGAGTGATGGAGGGTTGTGGATTCCAAGTCACACTGGTTGGGTTTAGAAACCACTACTCCTGCATTTACCAGTGAAATGATCTTGACTACTCTAAGCCTCAGTTAGCTCAACTGTAAAATGGAAAGCTTAATTTAGTCTACCTCAGTGGGGGGTGGGGGAGAGTTGTGAGGATTAGAGAAAATCCATCAATAGCTTGAGAGACAGTGCCTAGTACATTTATGTTAACTATTATTAATGATGTCTTAAGGAAGGGATCAGTCTGGAGTTTTCACTGAGGGCAAAGTGCTCCCAAAACATATTTTTCCAACATAACTTCATGGTTTTATTTGAAGTAAGATACCTTTCTCAGAACAGTAGAAATTTCTCATTCAAATATATATACACAATTTATTTGTGCAACTGCATATAGACTTTAATAAGCATTGGTCACTATGTATACAATCTGGTTAATGTCTTAATAGGGTCTCATTAAAGCAAAGCCAAAGCAATGCCAAATGCCAAAGGGTAGAAATAGGACAGTGATGGGTCAATCTACTTCTATAAGGCATGCTTAAGAAATGTTAATGCTTTACTTTTTTCAGATATAAGGATTATTCCAGAATTAAAAAATAAAACAAAATGGGATGTGCTTTAACACATGAACTCAAACTAGAGAAAAATTGAAATATACATGTTGTCCTTAGTTACTCTCCTCAAAATTAATTATACAAATATTTATTGAGTGTCAAGTATGCATCAGTACCATATGTAAACCTCAGTAACAATAACAAGAGAAATACAGCAGCCTCAGTTTTTTTTTAGTGGGGGATAAAAATGGACGAATTATCAGTTGTAAACTATTTGGGAATTTGGCATAGAGATGGAATATTATGAGACTGCATCAGTTAAGGAAAACAAACAAATTTGCTACTGACATACAGTAAAATTGGCAAGCACTTTAGATAAAAAGTAGAGAGGAAAGAGAATAATTGGGTTATGTATGCTGAATTCAATTTTCTTTCTTTTCCCCAGTGATGGAAGATTAAATTTCTGTTAACATAAGATAATACAATTTTATTTTATTGTGGTAAGAGCACTTAAGATGAGATCTACCCTCTTAAAGTTTGTATATATCATACACAAACTTTTAAGTGTACAATATATACAGTCTAACTATAGGTACAATGCTGTACAGCAAATCACTAGAACTTATTCATGTTGAGAACAATTGAGATTTTATGTCCATTGGTTAGCAACTCCCCATTACCTCCTTCCCCTAGCCCCTGACAACTATAATTCTTCTCTCTGATTCCATGAGTTTGACCATTTTAGATATGTCAGATTAGTGAAATCATGCAGTATTTGTCCTTCTGTGATTGGCTTATTTCACTTAGCATAATACCTTCAAGGGCCATTCATGTTGTCATATATGGCAGGATTTCTTTCCTTTTTAAAGACTGAGTAATATTCCATTGTGTGTATATGCCACATTTTCTTTATCCATTCATCCATTGATAGACATTTAGTTTGTTTCACTAGCTTGGCTATTGTGAAGAGTGCTGTGATGAACATTGGAGTGCTGATATCTCTTTTAGATCCTGATTTCAATTCTTTGGATAAATATCCAGAAGTAGGGTTCCTGGATCAAATAGTTACAGTTTTAATTTTTTTGAGGAATTTACATACTGTTTTCTGCAGTCGCTGTACCATTTTATATTTCCATCAACAATGGAATTATTTTTAACAGAGTAGTAATTATTTAAGTAACTTTATTACCTAACCTATAGGTCCAGATATGATTTGAAAGTTTCACTTCCAAGAAATGTTAGGAAAAGATGTCAAAGGGAGAGAGACTGTAACTGTAATATCCTACTATTAGAATTAATATCTGTGGGTTCTAAAGATTTGTAAGACTAACCACTACTAAAAAAATATTGAATTGGAAATCTATGTTTTAGAAAAGAGTCCAACCAAACATAAAACAATTAAGTTTAATTTAAAATGTGGTTACAAATAAATATTATATCAAATACAAAATGAAAAAAATAAATGTTTAATATTTTAAGTATGAAAAGTAATAATGGGGAAGATGCACGTAGGGTAAGAGAGTATATACTTTTACTGTTTTCTGTTGTAATTTTCCCTCTTTCACTGAGTTCATTATTTAATCATTTAGCTGTACTCTGCTAAATAGTTAGTAGATTATCTAACTAAAGTAATTTTACTAAGGTGTGAATAAAACTTAATTATTATATAATGGCTTTATAAAAAGGAATTGCTGTACCCACTTACATCCCTACTTGGTGGACTATGGAAGAGAAAATACTATTAAAGTGGGTGTTCTTTATTCCCTCAACTAGTTTCCCAGGAAATAAATCACATAGAATTAAATACAGCTATAAATTGCCCATTGCTTCTCATGTTTGTGAGCAAAGCCTAAGAGGAATAGTTAAAATACGACTGGAGTAAAGCAGGAGTGCAATTTGCAAGCCAGTTATGTCTCAGAGAAAGAAAAGTAGAATTTTGCTGCATCTTTGCCACCTGCTAGCCATTCATTCATTCATTCATCCATTCATTCAACCAATCAGTATTTGCTAGGTATCTACTACAGGTAGGATTCTAGTAGTGATAATTAATCACACCTCCTTCTCAGCCTCTAAATTTAGAATCAACTGAGAAATAAGACATAGAATTCAAAGAGACAGAGATCTGAATATCAGCTTGATTACTGTTAAAGCTATTTGGAAAACAGAGTCTAGATCTGTAACCAAATGGACTTCTTAGAAATCCCCATTCCCTGAGTCAAATGTATTTGCTCACAACTGCAAATCTCCCACCTTGATGTGCACCTGAAAACCGGTTTCTTTGAGAAGATTGTTGAGAAGAGTTGAGCCAGTCTTGCTCAGTTCTATTTCCCAAAGTCACCAGTCATACCTGTTACTCTCCCTTGTGGACCCGGGGTTAAATGATCTTTCCAGAATCCCTGAAAGTTAACTTCATGGGCCAAAGTATGAATTCAGAGAGATGCAAAGTGGTTTCCCCAATCACCCACTAAGTGCCAGATGCTGTGTTATGTGCTAGTGATACTGTGTTGGACAGAGAAGGCAGGGTCTCTCTCCTTGATGTTGTCTGGTGTTGACTATAATCTTATTGGAGAAATTAGTCAAATAGTTGGGTATATGGCAGTAAATTCTAAGAGCCAGTTTTACTTAACCTTAAATTTAGAAGTGACGAATCCTTCAATACCTGTTTAGTTAGTGTACAAAGATGATCAGCTTGAGTTCCTAGCAAGAGGTAGAATTTGGATATGTGGAAAGAAGAGAGGGCAGGAATCAGGGTAAGGACCTGGGTATATCTGAGTCATTATGCCTAGTGGTCTTCAAGGTTTGTTTTTCTGACAAAGTCTCCAAAGACATCTGCAGAACTGACCTTTAATACACAACAATTGATCAAGAGTATAAAACCAAAAACCCAAACTAAGCAAGCAAAGAAACAAACCCCAAACGAGTGAAATCCATATTTCAACAGGCAAGGTATGGGAGGGAAAGAGAAACCCAGATGGTGAAAGGTGGAAGAGATTATCAAAATTGCTGTTTCCAGCCCAACCTCATTCATACCCCCCTTTTCTTCCCTTACACAGAGCACGATTTCAAACAGTTCCTAATGGATAGGGCTACATATAGATTGGAATAATGGGGCCGGGGTAGAGGAAGTGATTGCCATAGTGTATGAATATTTTTTTCCCCTAAAGCATCTGCTCTTCTCAGTGCTTTTCTCCAGAAGTCTGCCCTCTTTATACTGAAAATAATTCCTCCCCGGTTGGATAGAAAATTATACTCTACTCTTATGTGGAAATGTCTTTCTAAACTGGTTTGCAATTTAGATTATGAATATATAAGCAAATTTGGGCAACAGTTATTTAGGGAATAGTGAGATATATATACATATATATAATGGATAGTTACTTTATCTTTCAAAATCTATGATCTAAGCATTTGCCAGACCCAATGTGCTTGATCTTATTGAAATGAGATTTCCATATAGAAGCTTAATGTTTCCGCTGCCCCTTGTGGTAAGGTTTCTCTTATTATCTTTACTGGACTATGTATATTTGGGTTGATAAATAACATTGAGTGAAGGATTTATTTACATTTGATTAATG
This sequence comes from Kogia breviceps, assembly GCF_026419965.1. Taxonomy (NCBI): domain Eukaryota; kingdom Metazoa; phylum Chordata; class Mammalia; order Artiodactyla; family Physeteridae; genus Kogia; species Kogia breviceps. The sequence continues at coordinate 175,747,470 of NC_081311.1, forward strand.
AAAGCAGTTTAAATATCTCTTAACTTCTAAGCTGAAGACTAGTACCGATGGAACTCGAAACTTCTTTGTTATATTTCAGCATTTTATGTCTATTTGGTTGAGTCAATATGAATAAAATGTAGCAACATCAACAACATTAACTAGTCCTTTGACTCTGAGGCACTTAGATCTAAAATTAGGTAATGAACTAAAAGTTAAATTTTTCTAATTGGCTATGATCTTGAGAGTTGAAGAATATTCTTATAACGTCATATGCACTTAAATAGTGATGAAGAATTAGACTATAATGAAAATGAGTACCCAGTTAAAATTAAGCCACTAAGTGGATCCTATCACACATGGAATTTAATTTACATGAAGGTTTTACTTAGAAAAGTTATTGGAATATTAGTAAGAGACCCAGAGGGGAAAAAGTGAAATGAAGAGCTGTAAGGACATATTAAAAAGAATTGAGACTGCTTATTCCAGATCAGGGAAAAAAGTAAAACAAAACAAAACAAAACCCAAAGTAGTCATCTGCCAATAAGGCTTGTATACATATTCATATTTCGGAAAGAGAAAAGTTGTTCTCCGTGTCTAGTGAGAGCAAACCAGAAAAAATCCTTCTCAATTCCACTAAGAGGGAGTCAGATTAAACTCACCTTAGAATTTATTGCTTGCTTGTATTGCCCTATAGTGATTGACCTAGAGAGAGGCAGCAGCTAGTTAGACTCAAATTTCAAATTGAACTGGGTGAATAATAGTCCATGCTTATTCAACTAATTTTGGCTATTAAAAAGTTAATAGCTTTCACTGTTCAAAATAACTTTTGATCTCTTTGAATTTGACTTAGACCTGTCACTTGAATTTGCTATGGCAAAAATATGAAAAATGTAAAATGTTTTTTCTGCGAAATTCATTTTTATAAGCTATTCTAAAACTAAGTAGAAGAATACAGGATTTTCTTTCCATACTCCTATATTTTAGAATACACTGGGTAAGGAGAGCTTTCTCATTTTTTCCATATTTTCAAGTGAAAAAGGGACTGAAACAGTTTGTTATGTTAATTCAATCACTGTCATCCTCTTTCATGTGAAATCCCTAGGAAATTTATATGAATTATCCTTTTGTTTTGAATTACCATGATATTTGTTTTAACTCTGCATAAGATGTATTTGAACACTCACATGCAGCATACTCAATATGCATGGGCTAACCATCCACTAACCTTTCTCCCTCAATGTCGCTCACATCTCTTTCCCACCATAATATCTCCACATTGACTACACTTAAGGTATTGTAGAAAGGCACTGTTAAACAGTGAAAATGCAACTCAAAACAGATATTTGCTATTTTAAAATTTATACCTAGAATAAACTAAAAACCGAATGGAAAATTATGTCTTTCAGTATTTTTAAAATAGTATTTTCTTTCTTTATTTTTAAAATCTTATTTAGTTTTGGCTGCTTTGGGTCTTCGTTGCTGCGCATGGGCTTACTCCAGTTGTGGTGAGCGGGGGCTACTCTTCATTGTGGAGCACGAGCTCTAGGCACGTGGGCTTCAGTAGTTGCGGCAGGTGGGCTCAGTTGTTGCGGCACGTGGGCTTCAGTAGTTGTGGCACGTGGGCTTCAGTAGTTGTGGCACGCGGGCTCTAGAGCACAGGCTCAGTGATTGTGATGCATGGGCTTAGTTGCTCCAGGGCATGTGAGACCTTCCCAGACCAGGAATCTAACCTGTGTCCCCTGCATTGTCAGGCGGCTTCTTAACCACTGCACCATGAGGGAAGTCCCAGTATTTTTCTTTAGATTGTCACTTAGTGATGCTTTATTCATCCAACAAAAATTAAATGACTACCTACTCTGTACCAGGCACTGATGTTGGCCCTGGAGGCAGGCACATCAGTGAACAAAGCAAACCCAAATACTCTGCCCACATAAAGTTCACTTTCTAGTGGGACAAGACAGATGTTTTAAATAAGACATTGGATGATATGTTTGAAGGCAATAAGTTCTGTGAAGAAAGAGTAGACTAAGTAGATAGGGTGCTGAGGGGTATATTGTAATTTTATTTATTTATTTATTTCCACTATTTTTCAGATTCTATTCCTGTATAGTTCATTACAGAGTATTCAGTAGAGTTTCCTGTACTATACAGTAGTTTCTCATTAGTTATCTATTTTATATCTAGTATAATCTCCCAATTTATTCCTCCCCCCCTTTCTCCCCCTGGTAATCAAAAGTTTGTTTTCTACATCTGTGACTCTATTTCTGTTTTGTAAATAGGTTCATTTGTATAATTTTTTTTTTAGATTCCACTTATAAGTGATATCATATGATATTTGTCTTTGTCTGACTTACTTCATTCAGTATGACAATCTCTAGGTCCATCCATGTTGCTGTAAATGGCGTTATTTTGTTCTTTTTTATGACTGAGTAATATTGCATTGTATATATGTACCACATCTTTATCCATTCCTCTTGATGGACATTTAGGAATGTCACAATTTTAAATAGGTCTTGCCAAGAAGGTGGATGACATTTGAGTAAAGACTTGAAGGAATCTTTAAACTTTAGATTCAAAATTTGATGAGTTTCTCTCTTAAAATTTTAACTCTATTACTTAAATCATGAATGGGAAGGAAAGGGTGAATTATTTTTTTAAAGAGAAATCTCTGAAAGGAAAGGATATTTATCTTTGTGTTTCTAGGTGTTTCAAAGGTAATCTTGAGGTTTCCTCTATTTTACCATCCAAGCACATAGCTGGCCCTTTTACTAAATTGAGGGTGGGAGGGGTGGAGGGGACTGGGGATATTTATCCATGTAGCTCCAAAGCCTAGCGTGAAACTTGGCACATGGTGGGAGCTAAATGATGTTGTGACCTGAAGGTCTAAACTCTCTTATTGGCATATACATTTTTGGGGGGACCATGTCATGATAAAGGTCATTTATTTTGTAGAACTTATATTTATATAGCCTTTGGTTACTTTTCCTGACATTCTTTGAGTGTACAGACTTCTCTTTAAGGTTTCCTTTGCACTTTCAGCATTCAAACTACCAAAGTGCTCTGGCAGTAGGCACTTAAATGCACCCTTAAGGTTATAGTATAATTCCTAGACTATGGTCCTCTTTCTACTAGGACTGAGGCTACTAAAATATCTTATGCTGGTAACAAGGTGATTTCTTTTAGACTTGTTGGAATGAAATAGCATTTGGGAACTTATTAGCTAGAAGAGGGGATTCCAAATCCTAGCTCTTTGTTCAGAGTTTCTCCATCAATTCATAGATAAGTCAATTGGCACCCATCATTTTAGACTCATTGGAGGCCAATGTAGTTAAGTGAAATATAAATAGTACTATAGGCAGTAAACAGAAGCCTTGTAACAATATAATGTGCAGTGGAAAAAAGGATTGGAAAATCTATAAGACTGCCGAAAAGAACAAAAAATATAATTAAAGGAGCAAAAAAAAGTATTGAACACAATCTCAGGGACTATTTTGGGCAACAGTAAATGTCTCCTCAAATGTATCTTTAAAGGACAGAAAGCAAAGTACAAAACTAGTCCCATTGAGAGAGGAAGAAAAATACCAAATAGAATTGTATGAATAGGCTAACAAGAGTCAGATTGCTTATGCTAATTTTTACCTTTCTTTAAAATAATTAGATGTTGTCAGATAGATCAGAGAATTTGAAATTCTTAGATGAGAATAGGATAGAGATAAGCAAAAGGAACAAAATAAACAGAGGTGATATTTTAGGCAGGTATGGCTCAGAGTAGGGTAGATAAATTGGTATATAGAAGACAATTGAAATTTGCAGTTCACACACCAAGTTTTGCCAACTAAGAACAGTTATTTTAGGTTCTATCAAAGTTAAATATTATTTACGAAAATGTTTCCTACCTTACCTCCATTTGGTGAAAGCGTGTAGGCTACACATGACTTCCTCAAGAACAGAAAATAATACTTTCAGTAGAAAATATTTTTTGACAGTGAATTTCCATTACTTGGACCAAAGGTTTTCACCTAATGAAACATGTCAGAGATACCTAGGAAATTTTCCCAATAAACTTACCCCTACTGAGAACCATCACCATAGACATTTGATTAGTTTATAATGTTCTTTGGAAATACACTGAACATAATCACACTTACTTCCTAAAATCAACCTCTGTCTTGAATTATAAGTAAAGAATGACAAATTAAAATAAAATATAAAATAAGAAAATTGTATTATTAGAAGAAATGACGTGCAAAGGTGATTCCTGGATGCAGAGGCAGAATTCAGAACTTGTATGTTAAGCCAGTCTCTGTCAGGGAAGGCTTGTCATCATGCATATTACATTAATTATTTATTGTGCTTTCCTCTATGCTGCGTAATTCCAAACACTTTTTTTTTTAGTTTGGTGTCTTAGAAGGTAAACCATGACTATTTAAAGAGAAAGGATCAAGCTTGAGATCTTGAACACTGGTTCCAAGGCTGTAGATAAAACAAAACTTTACCTCAAAGATTATTGGATAAGCTGGGTGACGGACAACATTATTTTGGCTAAGTCTGCCCATGGACACTCACATACACACTCACATACACAAACACATATAATATGTACCAGACAGTACTTTGTCCAACTTTCTTCAAAATATAAATTGAAATCCGTGCATTGTACCTCCAATTAAAAACTAAACTTACTGTTGAGAGGAGTACCATAAACATATCAATTTTAATAGGCAATACTAAAATAGCTTTGAGTGTAAATATAAATTAATGTGTACGCACTACACATAAACAATACATAGGCACATGGTCTATTGCTTTAAAGATAAACACTACATTGAAAAACAGTCATTCCAGTGCCAAGGGACTTGTGTACTTTACAAGTAAAAGAGGCATCGTATTTCTAAAGAGAAGGTTACAATAGAAAAATAATGAGGTTTTACCATTTTAACTCTCAAAAAGCTGAGTGCTTGTAAAGCTAGAGGAACATACAGACAGAGGTCTAGAAATCATGTATTGCCTTCCTGCTGTATACTGAGATTGGTGTCTGTGTGTGTGTGTGTGCGTGTGTGTGGTAAGACTGGAGGTGGGTGATAGGATAGAAAAGGATTAGACGCTATGGGGTCCAGAGCTAAAAAAGTAAGGAAAGGAAAGTAGTGAATTAGTATGTTTCTATCTTTAATGGCTGCACTTAACCCTTGCAGAGAGAACAGCACAATGATCTTCCTTACTTCAGCAATTTCAACTCGTGGCCAGATTTGTTTCATTCATATACCTATTCATTCCCCCTAACCTCTGATTATTTTGAAGCCAATCTCGATATCATATTAGTCTATGCTTAAGTATTTCAGTGCATATCTTTAAAAAATGAAAATTCTTAAAAATATAACCATAATGCCATCATCAATCTTAAAAATTACACTGAATACAATAAAACATCAATTTATTTTCAAATTTTCTAAATTATTGCAGAGATGTTTTCCTTTATAGTTTATTTTTAATAAAATCAAGATGTTCCCATTATTTTGTCCCATAGAGTTTTTTTTACAGAGTCTAGATTTTGCACCCCAAAGTGTGGTTTAACACATTTCTCTCCCCCCTGAATTGTATGGAAATCGAGAATTGGACCCAAATTGTTTCAACAATAGAATTTAGAGTATTTTTGAAGAGTAGATGATGCCTGCTTCTGAGATAAGTTTCTCTAATTGTCCCTCTTCTTAGCCAAGAATTTTATAGTAGCTGGTTCAAAGATTAGTGTAGTGAAGGAGTCAAATTCAGAATGCCTTGCAGTCTAAAGGGAGAACCAGACATATATATAACTAACTGTACTAAAAAGCAAACTGCGATATATTTTCAGAAGTTCCACAGTGCTTGCTTTTCTATCAGTATTAATAGAATGATAAAGTTTCAGTTTCTTTATGATCCTAAAGCTCGGGGAGGGGGCAGCCCCTGAGACAACTCCATCAAACACAAGAGCTCTATGGAACGCAATTTGATGTATAACTTTGAAGATTCCTTCTAGCTCTAAGCCTCAGAGTAATGAGGAGCGGTGTGGTAAAATTCACAAAGTTTTTGCAAACTCATGAATTTCCCTTAAGCTATACTTGACAAAGCTAGGGAATATTAAGAGGGAAAAGACAGACACATAGCATTACAGCTAAACTGAAGTATTTCTGGATTGTCAATAACTCTACAAGTAGACTTAGGACAGACATATATCAACATGCTTCAGTTCCTCTTTCAAGCAAAACAAAATAAAACACCTGCCTGTGACAAGAGCCATACATTTGAAGAAAAGTGGTAAGTAACAGGAGAGTGACTCCAAATCTAGATAGTATGTTTCATCAAATATACTGTTCATTTATTTAATACATTTATGTAGTGTACTTTTGGAGCTTTTCAACTAGTTGTACTTTATATTTTGTATTCTGCTATGATTCATGAATCTGTTTCTTTAGGCACAGACAGCACACATTGTCCTGGAAGATGGAACTAAGATGAAAGGTTATTCCTTTGGCCATCCATCCTCTGTTGCTGGTGAAGTGGTTTTTAATACTGGCCTAGCAGGGTGAGTAATGCTTCTATTCCAAGGCTTTATTCTTCCTCTATATAGAGGAATAACTGGATGATCTTATTCATGGTGGGAAATTGAAATCACCACATCATCATCATAATACTACACATTGTCCTGAAGTTGCCCTGTGCTTGTACATAGCTTGCTCAAGCCAACCCTGAAAAGGGGCATAGACACAAACTCCTCCCTGTGGCTGTAAATGGAAGAGAATACAGACACTGGTGTTCCCCTGCTAAAAAAGAACAAAATTAATTCTAGAAACTTAGAGTACAAAGACACAAGTTATGAGAGATTACCAAGTGGCTTCTGTAAGGCGGGGGGTCAGTATCAATCTGACTTAAGGTGAAAATCGAACAGGGAAAAGGATGAGTAGCACTCTCTAGTGCCATTCCATTAGTGAAGTTAAGAATCAACTTTGCAGGGCTTCCCTGGTGGCGCAGTGGTGGAGAGTCCGCCTGCCGATGCACGGGACGTGGGTTCGTGCCCCGGTCCGGGAAGATCCCACGTGCCGCGGAGCAGCTAGGCCCGTGAGCCATGGCCGCTGAGCCTGCGCGTCTGGAGCCTGTGCTCCGCAACGGGAGAGACCACAATAGTGAGAGGCCCGCGCAGCGAAAAAAAAAAAAAAAAAAAAAAAAAGAATCAACTTTGCATATCTAATGTGAACTATTATTATAAGGAGCTAAGAAATTCCTTAGGTATTATAGTACAAAATTATATAAAATACAATATATAATTTGCACTCTAATAAGAAAGGTAAAAATTACGGATACATTTATTATCTTAAAGTAATACACAGGAGAGCAGGTTCATAGATCAGATATTTTCAAAATTTATCAACTGAGACTGAATTTAGTATTTAAGTTCTGCTAATAGGTATAGAGCAACGAAGGTAAGAGTTGCTACAGAAATTATGTAGCTGTTCTTATCTAGCCAACAAATGTTCATCTGGGAACCAGGTGGCTGAAGTTGTGGTCTCAGTTCTAATGGTAACCGATTATGTGACATTGAGAAAATCACTTAAACTTTCCGAATCTTAGTTTCCACATGTAAAGTGTGAGGGGATTAGATTAGATAGTAATTTATGGCTAGGAATTTTAAAAATTACGTCTTAAAAAATTAGGTAGTTTCAAAAGGTTTCCATTAGAGATTCAATAGACTAAACTGTAAAATATTTGATGAATTCTTTAGAGAAATTCAGTTAGCCTTTTAAAGACAAGGAGGCATTGGGTTAACTGGTATTGAAGATATTGATTGACCAAACTTCCATTATATTATTAATGTGCATTATCCTCTAAACTCTTAGCTCTTGGTTTGAAATAAAGAATATTAGGTGGTTTTTAAAATAGTTCCACTGGTGAGAGCATTAAATTACAGTGTATGAAAACTGTTTGCAAAGTTTTGCTTCACCAGGCAATTATTTAAGCCTTTTGACAGCACTAATTACTAGCTGTGTTAATATACCTGCCAACAAACAACTGTTTAATATAGATCAGAATGATGGAGGGCACTCGAGTTTTCTTCTCTGTGAAAGATTATGGGTTATAAATCTTGTCACATCACAAAAGTCAAACAGGACCTGATGGATTAATTTTCTTCCAACGCTGCAGTTCTCTAAGACAAGCTATATTTATTCATTTTCTGGAGAGAGCATTGTAGGCATATGTTTAAAGGGAACGGCCAGTTCTTTCATGGGAAGAAAGTAAAATTAAATTAATTAAAGACTTATGTTGATGTAGAAAAATGCATTCATTAATAAGATTAGTCCACACATCCTATTTTCCATTGAGAAATGCTGCTTTCATTCATGTGTGGCTCACTTAGTAAGGTGGTTGATAACTAAGGGAGTTATTTTGTTTTTCATGTTCAAGAAATGCATTTATATTATGTGTAAACCTTGGTTAAAAAAGTATTAGTTCCTGACAAGTGAGAGGGATCTGAGAAATTAGCTGATGGAGGTGTGGGTAAATATCACAGCATCTTAGTCACTTTAGAGGTTGCTGAGCTGAGAGACTAAGTATTCTTTTGGCAAAGGGAGTTCTGGGAGGAGTTAGTCTGGATGAGGGTTGAAGAATTCGTGTTGACTACTGCCGGAGCTGAATTTTATTGCTTTTGAGGTTGTCAGTCTGTCCCCCTCAGCACATAAATTCATTTTCAGTAGTAATCCACAAGAAAGATTAGGTTTAACTCTCCCTGTGGGAAGTGAAAATGTTAAGAGGGTGGGGAAAAAAATCTCATTGCAATGCATTCCAATGCATGGAATAGCTGTAGATAGATCCTGGTATTTATGAGAATAATGTTTCTTATTATTAAGAATAGAAATTTTATATATAATTTTATTTATAGAGAGAATAAAAACAAGAATACATGTATTCTTATTTTTTCCTCCCCACACTTTAAAATAAAGCTCTTCTGCATTTCTTCTTAATTCCACATCAGTACTTTAAAATTGTTATTTGGAATTTTTAATTTAGAAGACAGAAATGCTTTGGGTCAATTTGGGGGGGATTGATTTTTTTCTGTAATAAAATAATAACTATCAAACATATACTATCAATGATAACTTGATAATAACTATCAAACATACACCTCTCTATATAACTATTTAAAAAATCAACTTTATTATTTCTTTCATAGAAAATAAATCGAGTTTTAAATGTTCAGTGAATTTTAATAAACATATATATCCAGGTGACCATCATTGATGTAATCACTATGCTCTTCAGTATCCTCAAAGATATTTTTAAAAAAACTTTTCAATTTTTGACAGTTAATATTTTGATGAAACTGTCAGCCCTCAGTAGTAAATATAATTTTGGATTCACTCATGTCTGGTGGGCTAGAGGATTCTTGAGGATATCTGCAAACTTTAAATAGAGCAATATTTAAAAAATTAAGACCCTGTGAAGAATTTTTCAAGGAATTAAAAAATTTAAGAAATTGAGGGAAAGAAAATTAAATGAGAATATGCCATATTACTTAAGAGTCTTGAAGATGGCAGAAGAGTAAGATGTGGAGATCACCTTCCTCCCCACAAATACATCTACATGTAGAATAGCTCCAGAACACCTACTGAACGCTGGCAGAAGACATCAGAACTCCCAAAAGAAATCAACCATCAAAAGAAGAGAACTCTGTTTTTCCAACCATTATAAAAAAGATTTGGGGAGACAGAGAAGATGGCGGAAGAGTAAGACGCAAAGATTACCTTCCTCCCCACAGATACATCAGAAATACATCTACACGTGGAACTGGTCCTATAGAACACCCACTGAACGCTGGCAGAAGACCTCAGACCTTCCAAAAGGCAAGAAACTCCCCATGTAGCTGGGTAGGGCAAAAGAAAAAAGAATAAACAGACACAAAAGAATAAATAGACACAAAAGAATAGGGACGGGACCTGCACCAGTGGGAAGGAGCTGTGAAGGAGGAAAGGTTTCCACCCACTAGAAGCCCCTTCACGGGCGGAGACTATGGATGGCAGAGGGGGGAGCTTTGGAGTCACGGAGGAGAGCGCAGCAACAGGGTGTGGAGGGCAAAGTGGAGAGATTCCCGCACAGAGGATCGGTGCTGACCAGCACTCACCTGCCCGAGAGGCTTGTCTGCTCACCCGCTGGGGTGGGCAGGGCCTCGAAGCTGAGGCTCGGACTTCGGTTGGATCGCAGGGAGAGGACTGGGGTTGGCGGCGTGAACACAGCCTGAAGGGGTTAGTGCACCACCGCTAGCCGGGAGGGAGTCCGGGAAAAGTCTGGAGCTGCCAAGAAGGCAAGAGACATTTTCTTCCCTCTTTGTTTCCTGGTGCACGAGGAGAGGGGATTAAAAGCGCCTCTTAAAGGAGCTCCAGAAACTGGCGCGAGCCACGGTTATCAGCGCAGACACCACAGAAGGCATGAGACTCTAAGGACGCTGCTGCAGCCACCAAGAAGCCTGCGTGCGAGCACAGGACACTATCCACACTGCCCCTCCCAGGAGGCTGTGCAGCCCGCCACTGCCAGGGTCCCATGATCCAGGGACAACTTCCCCGGGAGAACGCACGGCACACCTCAGGCTGGTGCGACGTCATGCCGGACTCTGCCGCCGCAGGCTCATCCTGCATCCGTATCCCTCCCTCCATCCGGCCTGAATGAGCCATAGCTCCCGAATTAGCTGCTCCTTTAACCCCGTCCTGTCTGAGCGAAGAGCAGGCGCCCTCAGGTGACCTACGCGCAGAGGCGGGGCCAAATCCAAAACTGAACCCTGGGAGTTGTGCGAACAAAGAAGAGAAAGGGAAATCTCTCCCAGCAGCCTCAGGAGCAGCGGATTAAATCTCCACAATCAACTTGAAGTGCCCTGCATTTGTGGAATAACTGAATAGACAATGAATCATCCCAAATTCAGGAGGTGGACTTTGGGAGCAAGATATATTATTTTATTCCCCTTTTTCTCTTTTTGTGAGTGTGTATGTGTATGTTTCTGTGTGAGATTCTGTCTGTATAGCTTTGCTTTTACCATTTGTCCTAGGGTTCTGACTGTCCTTTTTTGTTTTGTTTTTTTACTTTAAAAATTTTTTCTTCTTAATAATTATTTCTTATTTTAATAACTTTATTTTATTTTATCCTACTTTATTTTATCCTCTTTCTTCCTTCCTTTCTTTCTTTCTCTCTTTCTTTCTTGCTCTTTCTTTCTTTCTCTTTCTTTCTTTCTATTTTTTCTCCCTTTTATTCTGAGCCGTGTGGATTAAAGGTTCTTGGTGATACAGCCAGGCATCAAGGCTGTGTCTCTGAGGTGGGAGAACCAACTTCAGGACACTGGTCCATAAGAGACCTCCCAGCTCCACATAATATTAAATGGCAAAGCTCTCCCAGATATCTCCATCTCAATGTGAAGACAAAGCTCCACTCAATGACCAGCAAGCTACAGTGCTGGACTCCCTATGCCAAACAACTAGCAAGACAGGAATACAACCCCATCCATTAGCAGAGAGGCTGCCTAAAATCATAATAAGGCTACAGACACCCCAAAACACACCAACAGACATGGACCTGCCCACCAGAAAGACAAGATCCAGCCTCATCCACCAGAACACAGGCATTAGTCCCTTCAACCAGGAAACCTACTCAACCCACTGAACCAACCTTAGCCACTGGAGACAGACACCAAAAACAATGGGAACTACAAACCTGCAGCATGCGCAAAGGAGACCCCAAACACAGTAAGATTAGCAAAATGAAAAGACAGAAAAACACACAGCAGATGAAGGAGCAAGGTAAAAACCCACCAGACCTAACAAATAACTGAAAAAGAATTCAGAATAATGATAGTAAAGATGATCCAAACTCTTGGAAATAGAATAGACAAAATGCAAGAAACATTTAACAAGGACCTAGAAGAACTAAACAGGAAACAAGCAATGATGAACAACACAATAAATGAAATTAAAAATACTCTAGATGGGATCAATAGCAGAATAACTGAGGCAGAAAAACGGATAAGTGACCTGGAGGATAAAATAATGGAAATAACTACTGCAGAGCAGAATGAAGAAAAAAGAATGTAAAGAAATGAGGACAGTCTCAGATACCTCTGGGACAACATTAAAGGCACCAACATTCGAATTATACGGGTCCCAGAAGAAGAAGAGAAAAAGAAAGGAACTGAGAAAATATTTGAAGAGATTATAGTTGAAAACTTCCCTAATATGGGAAAGGAAATAGTTAATCAAGTCCAGGAAGCACAGAGAGTCCCATACAGGAGAAATCTAAGGAGAAACACGCCAAGACACATATTAGTCAAACTATCAAAAATTAAATGCAAAGAAAACATATTGAAAGCAGCAAGGGAAAAACAACAAATAACACACAAGGGAATCCCCATAAGGTTAACATCTGATCTTTCAGCAGAAACTCTACAAGCCAGAAGGGAGTGGCAGGACATATTTAAAGTGATGAAGGAGAAAAATCTACAACCAAGATTACTCTACCCAGCAAGGATCTCATTCAGATTTGATAGAGAAATTAAAACCTTTACAGACAAGCAAAAGCTGAGAGAGTTCAGCACCACCAAACCAGCTCTACAACAAATGCTAAAGGAATTCTCTAGGCAAGAAACACAAGAGAAGGAAAAGACCTACAAGAACAAACCCGAACAATTAAGTAAATGGTAATAGGAATATACATATCAATAATTACCTTAAATGTAAATGGATTAAATGCTCCCACCAAAAGACACAGATTGGCTGAATGGATACAAAAACAAGACCCATATATATGCTGCCTACAAGGGACCCACTTCAGACCTAGGGACACATACAGACTGAAAGTGAGGGGATGGAAAAAGATATTCCGTGCAAATGGAAATCAGAAGAAAGCTGGAGTAGCAATTCTCATATCAGACAAAATAGACTTTAAAATAAAGACTATTACAAGAGATAACGAAGGACACTACATAATGATCAAGGGATCAATCCATGAAGAAGATATAACAATTGTAAATATTTATGCACCCAACATAGGAGCACCTCAATACATAAGGCAAATACTAACAGCCATAAAAGGGGAAATCGACAGTAACACAATCATAGTAGGGGACTATAACACCCGCTTTCACCAATGGACCGATCACCCAATATGAAAATAAACAAGGAAACACAAGTTTTTTTTTTTTTTTTTTTTTTTTGTGGTACGCGGGCCTCTCACTGTTGTGGCCTCTCCCATTGCGGAGCGCAGGCTCCGGACGCGCAGGCTCAGCGGCCATGGCTCACGGGCCCAGGCGCTCTGCGGCATGTGGGATCTTCCCGGACCGGGGCACGAACCCGTGTCCCCTGCATCGGCAGGCGGATTCTCAACCACTGCGCCACCAGGGAAGCCCCACAAGTTTTAAATGATACATTAAACAAGATGGATGTAATTGATATTTATAGGACATTCCATCCAAAACAATAGAATACACATTTTTCTCAAGTGCTCATGGAACATTCTCCAGGATAGATCATATCTTGGGTCACAAATCTAGCCTCGGTAAATTTAAGAAAATTGAAATCGTATCAAGTATCTTTTCCGACCACAACGCTATGAGACTAGATATCAATTACAGGAAAAGACCTGTAAAAAATACAAACATTTGGAGGCTAAACAATACACTACTTAATGATGAAGTGATCACTGAAGAAACCAAAAGGAAATCAAAAAATACCTAGAAACAAATGACAATGGAGACACGATGACCCAAAACCTATGGGATGCAGCAGAAACAGTTCTAAGATGGACTTTTATAGCAATACAATCCTACCTTAAGAAACAGGAATCATCTCGAATAAACAACCTAACCTTGCACCAAAAGCAATTAGAGAAAGAAGAACAAAAAAACCCCCAAAGTTAGCAGAAGGAAAGAAATCATAAAGATCAGATCAGAAATAAATGAAAAAGAAATGAAGGAAACGATAGCAAAGATCAATAAAACTAAAAGCTGGTTCTTTGAGAAGATAAACAAAATTGATAAACCATTAGCCAGACTCATCAAGAAAAAAAAAGAGAAGACTCAAATCAATAGAATTAGAAATGAAAAAGTAGAAGTAACAACTGACACTGCAGAAATACAAAAGATTATTAGAGATTACTATAAGCAACTTTTGCCAATAAAATGGACAACCTGGAAGAACTGGACAAATTCTTAGAAATGCACAAGCTGCCGAGACTGAACCAGTAAGAAATAGAAAATATGAACAGACAAATCAGAGGCACTGAAATTGAAACTGTGATTAAAAATCTTCCAACAAACAAAAGCCCAGGACCAGATGGCTTCACAGGCAAATTCTATCAAACATTTAGAGAAGAGCTAACACCTATCCTTCTCAAACTCTTCCAAAACATAGCAGAGGGAGGAACACTTCCAAACTCATTCTATGAGGCCACTATCACCCTGATACCAAAACCAGACAAAGACGTCACAAAGAAAGAAAACTACAGACCAATATCACTGATAAACATAGATGCAAAAATCCTCAACAAAATACTAGCAAACAATCCAACAGCACATTAAAAGGATCATACACCATGATCAAGTGGGGTTTATTCCAGGAATGCAAGATTCTTCAATATATGCAAATCAATCAACGTGATACACCGTATCAACAAACTGAAGGAGAAACACCATATGATTATCTCAATAGATGCAGAGAAAGCTTTTGACAAAATTCAACACCCATTTATGATAAAAACCCTGCAGAAAGTAGGCATAGAGGGAATTTACCTCAACATAATAAAGGCCATATATGACAAACACACAGCCAACATCATCCTCAATGGTGAAAACCTGAAACCATTTCCACTAAGATCAGGAACAAGACAAGGTTGCCCACTCTCACCACTCTTATTCAACATAGTTTTGGAAGTTTTAGCCACAGCAATCAGAGAAGAAAAAGAAATAAAAGGAATCCAAATAGGAAAAGAAGAAGTAAAGCTGTCACTGTTTGCAGATGACATGATAATATACATAGAGAATCCTAAGGATGCTACCAGAAAACTACCAGAGCTAATCAATGAATTTGGTAAAGTAGCAGGATACAAAATTAATGCACAGAAATCTCTTGAATTCCTATACACTAATGATGAAAAATCTGAGAGAGAAATTAAGAAAACACTCCCAATTACCATTGCAACAAAAAGAATAAAATATCTAGGAATAAACCTACCTAAGGAGACCAAAGACCTGTCTGCAGAAAATTATAAGACACTGATGAAAGAAATTAAAGATGATACAAATAGATGGAGAGATATACCATGTTCTTGGATTGGAAGAATCAACATTGTGAAAATGACTCTACTACCCAAAGCAATTTACAGATTCAATGTAATCCCTATCAAGCTACCACTGGCATTTTTTACAGAACTAGAACAAAAAATTTCACAATTTGTGTGGAAACACAAAAGACCCCGAATGGCCAAAGCAATCTTGTGAACAAAAAATGGAGCTGGAGGAATCAGGCTCCCTGACTTCAGACTATACTACAAATCTACAGTAATCAAGACAGTATGGTACTGCCACAAAAACAGAAATATAGATCAATGGAACAGGATAGAAAGCCCAGAGATAAACCCACACACATATGGTCACCTTATCTTTGATAAAGGAGGCAAGAATATACAGTGGAGAAAAGACAGCCTCTTCAATAAGTGGTTCTGGGAAAACTGGACAGGTACTTGTAAAAGTATGAAATTAGAACACTCCCTAACACCATACAAAAAAAAATAAGCTCAAAATGGATTAAAGATCTAAATGTAAGCCCAGACACTGTCAAACTCTTAGAGGAAAAGAAAGGCAGAACACTCTATGACATAAATCACAGCAAGATCCTTTTTGACCCATCTTCTAGAGAAATGGAAATAAAAACAAAAATAAACAAATGGGACCTAATGAAACTTAAAAGTTTTTGCACAGCAAAGGTTACCATAAACAAAACCAAAAGACAACCCTCAGAATGGGAGAAAATAATTGCAAATGAAGCCACTGACAAAGGATTAATATCCAAAATTTTTAAGCAACTCATGCAGCTCAATAACAAAAAAAACAAACAACCCAATCCAAAAATGGGCAGAAGAACTAAATAGACTTTTCTCCAAAGAATATATACAGCTTGCCAACAAACACCTGAAAGAATGCTCAACATCATTAATCATTAGAGAAATGCAAATCAAAACTACAATGAGATATCATCTCACACTGGTCAGATTGGCCATCATCAAAAACTAGAAACAATAAATGCTGGAGAGGGTGTGGAGAAAAGAGAACCCTCTTGCACTGCTGGTGGGAATGTAAACTGATACAGCCACTATGGAGAACAGTATGGAGGTTCCTTAAAAAACTAAAAATAGAACTACCATACGACCCAGCAATCCCACTACTGGGCATATACCCTGAGAAAACCATAATTCAAAAAGAGTCATGGGGCTTCTCTGGTGGCGCAGTGGTTGAGAATCCGCCTGCCGATGCAGGAGACACGGGTTCGTGCCCTGGTCCGGGAGGATCCCACATGCCGCGGAGCAACTAAGCCCGTGAGCCATGGCCGCTGAGCCTGCGCGTCCGGAGCCTGTGCTCCGCAACGGGAGAGGCCACAACAGTGAGAGGCCCGCATAGCGCAAAAAAAAAAAAAAAAAAAAAAAGAGTCATGTACCACAATGTTCTTTGCAGCTCTATTTACAATAGCCAGGACATGGAAGCAACCTAAGTGTCCATCAACAGATGAATGGATAAAGAAGATGTGGCACATATATACAATGGAATATTACTCAGCCGTAAAAAGAAATGAAACTGAGTTATTTGTAGTGAGGTGGATGGACCTGGAGTCTGTCATACAGAGTGAAGTAAGTCAGAAGGAGAAAAATAAATACCATATGGTAACACATATCTATATATGGAATCTAAGAGAAAAAGCAAATGTCATGAAGAGCCTAGGGGTAGGATCGGAATAAAATACAGACCTACTAGAGCATGGCCTTGATGATATGGGGAGGGGGAAGGGTAAGCTGTGACGAAGTGAGAAAGTGACATGGTCATATATACACTATGAAACGTAGGGTGGATAGCTAATGGGAAGCAGCCGCATGGCACAGGGATATCAGCTGGGTGGTTTGTGACCACCTAGAGGGGTGGGATAGGGAGGGTGGGAGGGAGGGAGATGCAAGACGTGAGAGATATGGGAACATATGTATATGTATAACTGATTCACTTTGTTGTAAAACAGAAACTAACACACCATTGTAAAGCAATTATACTCCAATAAAGATGTTTAAAAAAAGTCTTTTCATATCAGTAATATCATGAGATAAATTTCCATATTCTATCATAAAATTTCCCTAATTTCAGCAAAATCTAGAGACGAGCTTGTAGGATTTTATTCTCATGTTCTCTAATTTTCAAGCATTCAATAATTAAGATCATGTATGTAGAATACATTTTTTTTTTTGGTAATTTCTTCGCATCTTTACCTAGGTACCCGGAAGCTCTTACTGACCCTGCTTACAAGGGACAGATTCTCACCATGGCCAATCCTATTGTTGGGAATGGTGGAGCCCCTGACACTAGTGCAGTGGATGAACTGGGACTTAGCAAATATTTGGAGTCCGATGGAATTAAGGTAGTACCAGTGATGACTATTTAAAAAGCATAGATGATTTATGAAGAATCTAAGCTGGACAAAATTTCGGCCTCAATTCTATAGTACAAATCATTAAATTTATATTCTCAATCTTCTAGGTATATGAGAATAATCTTTAACATGACATTATTCTGAGTTTCATTTCTCAAGGCACTCTGGATTTATTTTTAATGCCATGGATAAAACTGGCTTCATTTGGAAAAATGTTGTTATAAGTTCAGATAACAACTATGCTGCTAGAATTCGAGTTGAATCACCTTTTAAATGGCTTTTAAGAATCAACTCTATCAATTATTTACCTTTTAAATCTTATCCTCTTTGGGAGATGAGTAAAAGATAACTTGTATGCCAGCCGAAAAGTAAACACAATTAAAATTTCCTACTCAAGGCAAATTTGAATAATATCTTAGGGATGTGAACCATATAAACGATTCCAAAATTTACACTCTAAATTCACCACTCTATTTTTGAATAACTTGGACTGATCATTTAATTTAATTTTATATCTCACCATTTCTCCCAAATATTTAGTTTCTTTTAAATGTAAATTAAAATTTTTTTTAATTCTCTGCGTCCATTAAGCAAATAATTATTAATTAGATTATCGATAAATGCCATAGTGGCAAAGTACAGGGTACTGAGAAGGGGGACCTAGTTTACTCTCAGGATTTGGCAAACCAAGTAAGACTGTTCCCCACATGGCAATTAAGGTAACAATGATTATATTTTATGAGAAAACTTTTTATCACATTTCAAGTTTCAAAATTTTAAGTGTTGTATCAGCGAATATAATAAAGCTTGAAGAATGCAAACTGACTCTTAAGACAAGTCATAACAGAGAGGATAGACTGGGAGTTTGGGATTCACATGTACACACTGCTATATTTAAAATATATAGATAACCAACAAGGACCTACTTGTTGTATAGCACAGGGAACTCTGCTCAATATTCTGTAATAACCTAAATGGGAAAAGAATTTGAAAAAGAATGGAAAAAAATAAATTCACTAATTAAAAAGAAGACAAGTCACAAGAGTTGGGTAGTATTTTGTGATCACTTTTTAAAAATGACTGCCTGTCTCTCCAGGTTGCAGGTTTGCTGGTGCTGAATTATAGTGATGACTACCACCACTGGCTGGCTGCCAAGAGTCTAGGGCAATGGCTGCAGGAAGAAAAGGTGAGAAATATGATAGGTCATCCAGCATCACCTAAGGACGATTGGTGGGGCCTGTGGAAAGTTGGGAAGGTGTATGTAATTGAAAAGGGCCAAACAGATAAAGCAGATCAGGCAGTTTGGGACCCTTTTGTTTCAGAGTGCGATTCCTTCAGGCTGAACTGTTACTACTGTCCAGAACTGTCCAGAACTCATTCTTTATATAAACACTGAGGACCTTATATTTTCAGTGTATCCACTAGGTGGCACTCATACATGCTTGGTAGACAGACTCTCATTCTGGAAAGGGGATAGAGAAAATTTTAGAATTTTCTACTCTCCGGAGCAACATAACCTCCCCCTTTTAACGAGGATCTAGATATGTAACTTGTGTCATGGATTCTAGTACCAGCTCTACCATTAACGAGCTGTGTGACCTTGCTCAGGTCATGTGATCATACCATACGTTCTTAATTTTAATTCTTAATTAATATAAACCGATTGCCGTCAAGTCTGTTTGGGCTTAAAGGTTATGACTATGACATATAATTAGATATCACCTCATTTGAAGTAATAAATTATATAAGTTACTAACCTTATATCTTCCTTACTTTAAGTATTATTTTCTAATAAGATAAGGGGATTCTCCTGGTTTGAAAGTCAGACCTACTTGAAGTTAACAGACCTAATATACTAAGCTTTATTTCCAGTGTTACTGTAGCTGCTTTTTGTAAGTTGCAACTGGGCCTGTAATTGACCGAATATTATTCTGAGGAACTCTGCCTCTGAAGAGCATCTGCCAATTGAGGCTAAACGTTTCCTCTTTCTAACAAAGCAAAAAATCTTGATCTTTGTTTCCTCATTCTTGCTAAATTTTTACAAGAGAGAAGAAGGCATATGCATTATCTCCTAGGTCTTTGCTAGTTTCTTCTCAATCATTATCTGAATGTACCTCCTTGTAATCATCATTCAGGAGACTCCTCCCTCCTCCCCTTAATGTTTCCTTTGTGTTATTTAGAAACCTGATATTATAGCTGCTTTGTGTCAGAACTAATAGTTGAAGTATAAACTTAATCCATGTTTTGTTAGTTTGTTTTTAAAATGTGCTTTGAATCTTCTTCCATGATCATAGACACATAGAGTAGAAGAGTGTCTAAAATAATAACCAGTTTACCTCCTTCTATATACAGGTAATGGGAGAACATCTTGCTCAAATATCACTCAGATAAATGATGGAAGAAAAGAAACTAAAACCTATTCCCTCATTCTTAACTTGCTGCTCTTTCCTCTTTTATCCACGGGGAATACGTTCTAAGACGTCCAGTGGACGCCTGAAACCATGGATAGTAGCAAACCCTATGTCTACTAAGTCTTTTCCTATGTGTACATACCTATGATAAAGTCTAATTTATAAATTAGGCACAGTAAGGGAATATCTGAATTGCTAGCGTCACTACTCTTGCACTGTGGAGCCATTATTAAGTAAGATAAGTGTTACTTGAACATAGAACTGCCATACCGCAACAGTTGACCTGACAGTCCAGGTGGCTATTAAATGACGAATGGATGGGCACCGCTGGACAAAGAGGTGGTTCAGCTTCTGGGTGGGACAGAGCAGGAAGGTGGGAGATTTCATTACACTATTCAGAGTGGTGTACAATTTATAACTTATGAATTGTTTATTTCTGAAATTTTCCATTTAATATGTTCAGACTATGGTTGGTCACAGGTAACTGAAACCACAGGAAGTAAAACTGCGGAGAAGGGGGAACTTACTGTACTACATCTATCTCTATCCAACCTAGTCAAAGAAACTAAAACAAATGATGGTGCCTGATTTACTAATAGATTGGGCATAATTTTAATACAGCATGACTACCTAACAAGCACCTTCAGGATAGCCTTCAGGATTGCCTACCATGTTCCAGGAACATGTGGTTCACAACATGGATTTGCCTATTAATTACATATCTTTGCTTATGAAGTTCACAAATTCCATTTTTAAAAAATATATATGTATCTATAAAATTATATTATTTATTTAACATCCTGGATTAAAAGCAAAAGAGCTATAGCAGAAGACTGATGTTCAGAATTTCTCACTTTTCACTCTGAGGAAGGGTCTGGGTATTAAGAGTCCTGTGCCCAACTGAACAGCAATTTACCTTGTTCTGGTGACACAGACACCCTGGATCAGAGAAAAGAAGGAGTAGGGAAATTATCTACTGCTCAAGAAGATAGATGATGTTAAGTTTGTAACTTGAAAACACTCTGCTGGACCAAATTTCCTCCAATTTTACTGTCACTACAATTATTTTCCTTACAGGTCCCTGCAATTTATGGAGTGGATACAAGAATGCTGACTAAAGTAATTCGAGATAAGGTATGATAATCATATTTAGCCAAATTTATATATATATTTTTTCCCTTTGCCCAAGGAACCCATTGGTGTATAAAAGAACAGATCTGCTCAATTTCTGTCATTTGGGTCTCTGCCATCCTGTTTTACTGTTTTTGATGTAATTTTTAAGACTGAATACTTGATTGGGATGTTTGTTACTGAATGGTTTTGAGATTCATTCACTCAGCAGTAGTTTATTGAGTGCCCACTCTATGTTCACTATTCCAAGTGACAAGTTAAAGCCTTTGTAATTCAGCTCATGTGATAGGGCTAGTGAAACAAGTGGGGAAGGTAACTAGGTGCATAAGAATTTTGCCTAAATTGAATACCTACCTGCTGAAAAAGGAAAACCAGGAAGTGTACAGCACTGGGGCCGTTTTTTGTTTAGTCCTCTTGGAGGAGTTCTTGAACTTAGTGAGTTATAGTTCGTGGGTATATTAAATGAGCCCTGCATGTATTACCTCAGTTATATAGTCTTTCTTGAAATTGTTCCAATGACCATGATGAAGGTAAGTTTATCTTTTGCTTTCATATCTGCTAGCTGAAATATTTGACCCTTCCTCTGAGAATATCTCAGCCCCGTCTACTTCCTTCTTGCTATAAGAGGTGGACACTTTTTTCTTCTTACATGAAACCTTCATATCCCAGAACAGAAAGAAACTTTATCTCATGAATGCTAACTAAATTCCCTAATGCCACCAAAGTTTTCTCATTAAATTATATATTTTTTCTTAAAAAAGATACAATTTCAAAGTGAAAAGGATTCTTCAAAACAGATTCTTCAAAATCTGTTGTAGATTGTTGGAATATGTATAGACACAGGATCTCTGTAAACAGAAAGAACAGCTTTGAAAATAAGAATATGACCACATACCCATGACCAGAAGAAAGACACTGAGAATTTATGCAATCCTTCTACTCTATCTCTGATTTTTTTCCCTCCTCTATGATATTCCTGAGAACAGATGTTAGTGAGATTATATATCCCAGGTAGATTTTTGTGTTTTTGTAGCCCAATGATGCTGTGGGAGCAGTAAACAATGATGAGGATACTAGAGTGGGAAGGGGATAAAATTGGGAAATTCAATTCAAGCTGTAGATTTGGCAGGTTGAATAGCATGTAATCAGTCCTAGTATTTGGGAAAACACTTTACAAGACCATATCATGTTCTTCATGTGATAGGTTAGTTTAAGGTGAACCCTGCTTTTATCAGAGGCAGTTAGGTTTTCAAAATTTGGCTGAATAGATTAGCACAGACAAAATAGTGCTATTGCCTATTATATTTGATTATGAGTGATATGGGCTCATATTAAAAACATATGTTGAGTGGAAGACCTTCAAGATGGCGGAGGAGTAAAACATGGAGATCACCTTCCTCTCCACAAATACATCAGAAATACATCGACATGTGGAACAACCCCTACAGAAACCTACTGAATGCTGGCAGAAGACCTCAGACCTCCCAAAAGGCAAGAAACTCCCCACCTACCTGGGTAGGGTAAAAGAAAAAAGAAAAAACAGAGACAAAAGAATAGGGATGGGACTGGCCCCTCTGGGAGGGAGCTGTGAAGGAGGAAAGGTTTCCATAAACTAGGAAACTCCTTCACTGGCAGAGACTTCAGGTGGCAGAAGGGGGAAGCTTTGGGGCCATGGAGGAGAGTTCAGCAACAGGGCTATGGAGGGCAAAGTGGACAGATTCCCACACAGAGGATTGGTGTCGACCAGCACTCACCCCCCTGAGAGGCTTGTCTACTCATCCACCGGGGCAGGCGGGGGCTGGGAGCTGAGGCTCAGGTTTCGGAGGTCAAATCCCAGGGAGAGGACTGGGGTCGGCTGCATGAACACAGCTTGAAGGGGGCTAGTACACCACAGCTAAGTGGGAGAGAGGCCGGGAAAAAGGCTGGACCTGCCTAAGAGGCAAGAGACCATTGTTTTCGGGGTGCACAAGGAGAGTGGCTTCAGAGCACCACCTAAGTGAGTTCCAGAGATGGACATGAGCCACGGTTATCAGAGCAGACACCAGAAATGGGCATGAAACGCTAAGGCTGCTTCTGCAGCCACCAAGAAGCCTGTGTGCAAGCACAGGTCACTCTCCACACCTCACCTCCTAGGAGGCTGTGCAGCCCACCAGTGCCAGGGTCCCATGATCCAGGGACAACTTCCCCAGGAGAACACATGGCACACCTCAGGCTGTTGCAATGACATGTTGTCCTCTGCCACCGCAGGCTCACCCAGCATACCATACCCCTTCCTCTACCCGGCCTGAGTGAGCCAGAGCCCCCAAATCAGCTGCTCCTTTAACCCTGTCCTGTCTGAGCGAAGAAAAGATGCCCTCAGGCGACCTACACACAGAGGCGGGGCCAAATCCAAAGCTGAACCCCAGTAGCTGTGCGAACAAAGAAGAGAAAGGGAAATCTCTCCCAGCAGCCTCAGAAGCAGCAAATTAAATCCCACAATCAACTTGATGTACCCTGTATCTCTGGAATACCTGAATAGACAACAAATCATCCCAAAATTGAAGGGGTGGACTTTGAGAGTAACTATATATATATATTTTTTGTTTGTTTTGTTTTGTTTTTCTATTTTTGTGAGTGGCCATGTGGCTGACAGGGTCTTGGTGCTCTGGCTGGGTGTCAGGGCTGTGCCTCTGAGGTGGGAGTGCTGAGTTCAGGACATCAGTTCACCAGAGAACTCCCAGCTCCGCCTAATATCAAACGGCGAAAAACTCTCCCAGATATCTCCTTCTCAACGCTAAGACCCAACTCCACTCAATGACCAGCAAGCTACAGTGCTGCACACCCTATGCCAAATGAATAACAAGACAGGAACACAACTACACGCATTAGCAGAGAGGCTGCCTAAAGTCATAATAAGGTCACAACACCCCAAAACACATTACCGGACGCAGTCCTGCCCACCAGAAAGACAAGATCCAGCCTCATCCACCAGAATACAGGCACTAGTCCCCTACACCAGGAAGCCTACACAACCCACTGAACCAACCTTACCCACTGGGGGCAGACACCAAAAACAATGGAAACTACAAACCTGACGCCTGCAAAAAGGAGACACCAAAAACAGTAAGTTAAGCAAAATGAGAAGACACAGAAACACACAGCAGATGAAGGAGCAAGGTAAAAACCCACCAGACCAAACAAATGAAGAAGAAATAGGCAGTCTACCTGAAAAAGAATTCAGACTAATGATAGTAAAGATGATCCAAAATCTTGGAAATAAAATGGAGAAAATACAAGAAACATTTAACAAGGACATAGAAGAACTAAAGAGCCAACAAACTTGATGAACAACACAATAAATGAAATTAAAACTTCTTGAGAAGGAATCAATAGCAGAATAACTGAGGTAGAAGAATGGATAAGTGACCTGGAAGATAAAAGAGTGGAAATAACTACTGCAGAGCAGAATAAAGGAAAAAGAATGAAAAGAATTGAGGACACTTTCAGAGACCTCTGGGACAATACTAAAAGCACCAACATTCGAATTATAGGGGTCTCAGAAGAAGAGAAAAAGAAAGGGACTTAGAAAATATTTGAAGAGATTATAGTTCACAACTTCCCAAATGTGGGAAAGGAAATAGTTAATCAAGTCCAGGAAATGCAGAGAGTCCCATACAGGATAAATCCAAGGAGAAACAAGCCAAGAGACATATTAATCAAACTATCAAACATTAAATACAATGAAAAAATATTAAGATCAGCAAGGGAAAAAAACAAATAACATACAAGGGAATCACCATAAAGTTAACAGCTGATCTTTCAGCAGAAAATCTGCAAGCCAGAAGGGAGTGGCAGGACATATTTAAAGTGATGGAAAAACCTACAACCAAGATGACTCTACCCAGCAAGGATCTCATTCAGATTCGAGAAAGAAATTAAAATCTGTACAGACAAGCAAAAGCTAAGAGAATTCAGCACCACCAAACAAGCTTTACAACAAATGCTAAAGGAATTTCTCTAGGCAAGAAAAACAAGAGAAGGAAAAGATCTACAATAATAAACCAAAAACAATTAAGAAAATGATAATAAGAACATACATATCAATAATTACCTTAAATGTAAATGGATTAAATGCTGAAAACAAAAGACATAGACTGGCTGAATGGATACAAAACAACACCCGCATATATGCTGTCTACAAGAGACCCGCTTCACACCAGGGACACAAAGAACTGAAAGTGAAGGAATGGAAAAAGATATTCCATGGAAATGGAAATCAAAAGAAAGCTGGAGTAGCAGTTCTCATATCAGACAAAATAGACTTTAATATAAATACTATTAAAAGAGACAAAGAAGGACACTGCATAATGATCAAGGGATCAACCCAAGAAGAAAATATAAAAATCGTAAGTATTTATGCACCCAACGTAGGAGTACATCAATACATAAGGCAAATGCTAACAGCCAAAAAAGGGGAAATTGACAGTAACACAATCGTAGTAGGGGATATAAGACTGCACTTTCAGCAATGGACAGAAGATCCAAAATTTAAAAAGAGAAGGAAACACAAGCTTTAAATGATACATTAAACAAGATGGACTTAATTGATATTTATAGGACATTCCATCCAAAAACAACAGAATACACTTTCTTCTCAAGTGCTCATGGAACACTCTCCAGGATCAAGCCTTAGTAAATTTAAGGAAATTGAAATCATACGAAGTATCTTTTCTGACCACACCTCTATAAGACTAGATATCAATTACAGGAAAAAATCTGTAAAAAATACAAACACATGGAGGCTAAACAATACACTACTTAATAACCAAGAGATCACTGAGGAAATCAAAGAGGAAATAAAAAAATACCTAAAAACAAATGACGATGAAAACACGATGACCCAAAACCTATGGGATGCAACAAAATCAGTTCTAAGAGGGAAGTTTATAGCAATAAATTCCTACCTCAAGAAGCAAGAAATATCTTAAATAAACAAGCAAACCTTACATCTAAAGCAATTAGAGAAAAAAGAACAAGAAACCCACCAAAGTTAGCAGAACGAAAGAAATCAAAAAGAGCACATCAGAAAAAAATGAAAAATAAGCAACAGCAAAGATCAATAAAACTAAAAGCTTGTTCTTTGAGAAGACAAACAAAATTGATAAACCAGTAGCCAGACTAATCAAGGAAAAAAAGGGAGAAGACTCAAATCAATAGAATTAGAAATGAGAAAGTAGAAGTAACAACTGACACTGCAGAAATACAAAGGATCATGAAAGATTACTACAAGCAACTATATGCCAATAAAATTGACAACATGGAAGGAATGGATGAATTCTTAGAAAAGCACAACCTTCCGAGACTGAACCAGGAAGAAATAGGAAATATAAATAGGCCAATCACAAGCACTGAAAATGAGACTGTGATTTAAAATCTTCCAACAAACAAAAGCCCAGGATGAGATGACTTGACAGGCAAATTCTATCAACTATTTAGAGAAGAGCTAATACCTATCCTTCTCAAACTCTTCCAAAATATAGCATAGTGAGGAGCAGTCCCCAAATCATTCTACGAGGCTACCATCACCCTGCTACCAAAACCAGACAAAGATGTCACAAAGAAAGGAAACTACAGGCCAATATCACTGATGAACATAGATGCAAAAATCCTCAACAAAATACTAGGAAACAGAATCTAACAGCACATTAAAAGGATCATACACCATGATCAGGTGGGGTTTAGCCCAGGAATGCAAGGATTCTTCAATATATGCAAATCAATCAATGTGATACACCATATTAATAAATTGAAGGATAAAAACCATATTATCATCTCCATAGATGCAGAAAAAGGTTTTGACAAAATTCAACACCCATTTAATGTAAAAACCTCCATGAAGATAGGCATAGGGGAAACTTACCTCAACCTAATAAAGGCCATATATGACAAACCCACAACCAACATCGTTCTCAATGGTGAAAAACTGAAACCATTTCCACTAAGATCAGGAATAAGACAAGGTTGCCACTCTCACCACTATTATTCAAAATAGCTTTGGAAGTATTAGCCACAGCAATCAGAGATGAAAAAGAAATAAAAGGAATCCAAATCAGAAAAGAAGAAGTAAAGCTGTTACTGTTTGCAGATGACATTATAAAAAAGAATACTAAAGATGCTACAAGAAAACTACTAGATCTAATTAATGAATTTGGGAAAGCAGAAGGATACAAAATTAATGCACAGAAACCTCTTGCATTCCTATACACTAATGATGAAAAATCTGAAAGAGAAATTAAGGAAACACTCCCATTTACCTTGCAACAAGAAGAATAAAATACCTAGGAATAAATCTACCAAAGGAGACAAAAGACCTGTATGCAGAAAACTATAAGACACTGATGAAAGAAATTAAAGATGATACAAACAGATGGAGATATATACCCTGTTTTTTGATTGGAAGAATCAACGTTGTGAAAGTGACTATACTACCCAAAGCAATCTACACATTCATTGCAATCCCTATCAAATTATCAATGGCATTTTTCACAGAATTACAATAAAAACTTTCACAATTTGTATTGAAACACAAAAGACCCCAAATAGACAAAGCAATCTTCAGAAAGAAAAATGGACCTGGGGGAATCAGGCTCCCTGACTTCACACTACACTACAAAGCTACAGAAATCAAGACAGTATGGTACTGGCACAAAAACAGAAAGAGATGAATGGAATAGGATAGAAAGCCCAGAGATAAACCCATGCACATATGGTCCCCTTACGTTTGATAAAGGAGGCAATAATATAGCATGGAGAAAAGACAGCCTCTTCAATAAGTGGTGCTGGGAAAACTGGACAGCTGCACGTAAAAGTATGAAATTAGAACACTCCCTAACACCATACACAAAAATAAACTCAAAATGGATTAAAGACCTAAATGTAAGGCCAGACACTATAAAGTCTTAGAGGAAAATATAGGCAGAACACTCTGTGACATAAATCACAGAAAGATCCTTTTTGACCCACCTCCTAGAGAAATGGAAATAAAAATAAAAGTAAACAAATGGGACCTAATGAAACTCAAAAGCTCTTGTATAGCCAAGGAAACCATAAAGAAGACAAAAACACAATCCTCAGAATGGGAGAAAATATTTGCAAATGAAGCAACTGACAAAGGATTCATCTCCAAAATTTACAGGCAGCTCATGCAGCTCAAAATTAAAAAAACAAGCAACCCAATCCACAAATTGGCAGAAGAACTAAAAAGACATTCCTCTAAAGGAGATATACAGATTGCCAACAAACACATGAAAGAATGCTCAACGTCAGTAATCATTAGAGAAATGCAAATCAAAACTACAATGAGGTATCACCTTACACCAATCAGAATGCTCATCATCAAAAAATCTACAAACAATATATGCTGGAGAGGGTGTGGAGAAAAGGGAACCCTCTTGCGCTGTTGGTGGGAATGTAAGTTGAACAGCCACTCTGGAGAAGAGTATGGAGATTCCTTAAAAAACAAAAACAGAACTACCATACGACCCAACAGTCCGACTACTGGGCATATACCCTGAGAAAACCATAATTCAAAAAGAGTCATGTACCACAATGTTCACTGCAGCTCTATTTACAATAGCAGGACATGGAAACAACCTAAGTATCCATCGACAGATGAATGGATAAAGACGGTGTGGCACAGAAACCTCTTAGATAACCTCATCCACCAGAGGGCAGACAACAGAAGGAAGAAGAACTACAATCCTGCAGCCTGTGGAACCAAAACTACATTCCCAGAAAGACAGAAAAGATTAAAAGGCAGAGGGCTATGTACCAGGTGAAGGAACAAGATAAAACCTCAGAAAAGCAACTAAATGAAGTATAGATAGGAAACCTTCCAGAAAAAGAGTCCAGAATAATGATAGTGAAGATGATCCAGACCCTTGGAAGAAGAATGGAGGCAAAGATCAAGAAGATGCAAGAAATGTTTAACAAAGACCTAGAAAAATTAAAGAATAAACACCTAGAAGAATTAAAGAACAAAGAAACAGAGATGAACAATACAATAACTGAAATGAAAAATACACTAGAAGGAATCAGTAGCAGAATAACTGAAGCAGAAGAACGGATAAGGGACCTTGCAGACAGACTGGTGGAATTCACTGCCATGGAACAGAAAAAAGAAAAAAGAATGAAAAGAAATGAAGATAGCTTAAGAGACCTCTGGGACAACATTAAATGCAAAAACATTCACATTATAGGGGTCCCAGAAGGAGAAGAGAGAGAGAAAGGACCTGATAAAATATTTGAAGAGATTATAGTTGTAAACTTCCCTAACATGGGAAAGGATATAGCCACCCAAGTCCAGGAAGCCAGAGAGTCCCAGGCAGGATAAACCCAAGGAGAAATTCACTGAGACACATAGTAATCAAATTGACAAAAATTAAAGGCAAACAAAAATTATTGAAATGAGGGTAAAATGACAAAGAACATACAAGGGAACTCCCATAAGGTTAAAAGCTGATTTCTCAGCAGAAACTCTACAGGTCAGAAAGGAGTGGCATTATATATTTAAAGTGATGAAAGGAAAGAACCTACCACCAAGATTGCTCTACCCCACAAGGATCTCATTCAGATTTGATGGAGAAATCAAAAGATTTACAGACAAGCAAAAGCTAAGAGAATTCAGTACTACTAAACCAGCTCTACAATAAATGCTAAAGGAAATACTCTAAATGGGAAACATAAGACAAAGGACCTACAAAAACAAACCCATAAAAACTAAGAAAATGGTCATAGGAACATACATATCGATAATTACCTTAAATGTGAATGAATTAAATGATCCAACCAGAAGACACAGGCTCGCTGAATGGGTACAAAAACAAGACCCATATATATGCTGTCTACAAGAGACCCACTTCAGACCTAGGGACACATACAGACTGAAAGTGAGGGGATGCAAAAGAATATTCCATGCAAGTGGAAATCAAAAGAAAGCTGGAGTAGCGATACTCATATCAGATAAAGTGGACTTTAAAATAAAGAATGTTACAGGAGACAAGGAAGGACACTACGTAATGATCAAGGTCATTATTGTCAACTAATCTATGACAAAGGAGGCAAGGATATACAATGGAGAAAAGACAGTCGCTCCAATAAGTGGTGCTGGGCAAACTGACAGCTACATGTAAAAGAATGAAATTAGAACACTCCCTAACACCATGCACAAAAATAAACTCAAAATGGATTAGAGACCTAAATGTAAGACCAGACACTATAAAAATCTTAGAGGAAAACATAGGAAGAACACTCTGACATAAATCACAGCAAGATCTTTTTGGATCCACCTCCTAGAGTAATGGAAAAAAAGACAAAGATAAACAAATGGGACCTAATGAAACATAAAAGCTTTTGCACAGCAAAGGAAACTACAAACAAGACGAAAAGACAACCCTCAGAATGGGAGAAAATATATGCAAAGGAATCAACAGACAAAGGATTAATCTCCAAAATATATAAACAGCTCATGCAGCTCAATATTAAAAAAACAAACAACCCAATCCAAAAATGGGCAGAAGACCTAAATAGACATTTCTCCAAAGAAGACATACAGATGTCCAAGAAGCACATGAAAAGCTGCTCACCATCACTATTTATTAGAGAAATGCAAATCAAAACTACAGTGAGGTATCACCTCACACCAGTTAGAATGGACATCATCAGAAAATCTACAAACAACAAATGCTGGAGTGGGTGTGGAGAAAGGGCACCGTTTTGCACTTTTGGTGGGAATGTAAATTGATACAGCCACTATGGACAACAGTATGGAGGTTCCTTGATAAGCTAAAAATAGAATTACCATGTGACCCAGCAATCCCACTACTGGGCATATACCCAGAGATCATAGTGGAGATCACTATAATTCAAAAAGACACATGCACTCCCATGTTCATTGCAGCACTATTTACAATAGTCGGGACATGGAAGCAACCTAAATGCCCATTGACAGATGAATGGATCAAGGAGATGTGGTACATATATATAATGGAATATTACTCAGCCATAAAAAGGAACAAAATTGGGTCATTTGTAGAGACGTGGATGGATCTAGAGACTGTCATACAGGGGGAAGTAAGTCAGAAAGAGCAAAGAAATATTGTATGTTAACGCATATGTGTGGAATGTAGAAAATGATACAGATGAACTGGTTTGCAGGGCAGAAATTGAGACACAGATGTAGAGAACAAACATATGGACACTAAGGGGGGAAAGTGGCGGCAGGGTGGTGGTGGTGTGATGAATTGGGAGATTGGATTGACATATATACACTAATATGTATAAAATGGATAACTAATAAGAACCTGCTGTATAAAAAATTAAATAAAATTAAATTTAAAAAATTTTTTAAAGATGTGGCACATGTATACAATGGAATATTACTTAGCCATAAAAGACACGAAATTGAGTTATTTGTAATGAGATGGTGGACCTGGAGCTGTCATACAGAGTGAAGTAAGTTAGAAAGAGAAAAACAAATACCTTATGCTAACACATATATATGGAATCTAAAAGAAAAAAATGGTCCTAAAAAACTTAGGGGCAGGACAGGAATAAAGGCGCAGACGTAGAGAATGGACCTGAGGGCACGGTGAGGGGGAAGGGTAAGCTGGGACGAAGTGAGGGGTGGGATAGGGAGGGTGGGAGGGAGACGCAAGAGGGAGGGTATATGGGGATATATGTATATGTATAGCTGATTCACTTTGTTATAAAGGAGAAACTAACACACCATTGTAAAGCAATTATACTCCAGTAAAGATGTTAAAAGCAACAACAACAAAACTATGCTGTGGCTTTCAGTTCTATTAGTCTTAGGTTGAAAAGTAAGGGTGTTTGTCATTCAGCATGCTTTAAGAAAAAGGGAATGAGAACTGAAAATGGAATTTCAAAATAGGAGTCCATAAACATAGTCAAGGACTTCTTTGATTTGGATTATAAAAGTAAGTGGAGATCACTATGAAACTTAATAATCCAGTATGGAAGTGAAAGGTGATTTTTACTATTTTTCCCAGAGTGTGAGGTAGTACTCTGGTTTTAATAATCACACTCAAATAACCGTTTGACCCTCTAACCACGTTGCTGGTACTCACTCACTCCCAAGTTACTTCTTCTCCTAAGGAATGCATTTCAAAGGGAAATAAAGGCTTTCCTCTATTTCTTTCAATGCTACAATTTCCTTGGAGAAAAGCAAATCAGTGAATTATTTTGACTTGTTCCCTCCCTCAATAAAGTCTTGATTATGAAATATACCATTTTCTAAATAGGTCAAAGTAGACTTACTAACAAATAAGTAAATCTCAAGACAGCTCAGAATAATATAACATTTGCCACGTTCAAGCTAGCAAGGTTAATTTGTGAAAAGTTTACAGAGGGTTAAGCATAGTCTAAAATTCAAGCCCGTATTAGCATGTCTAAAGCAGTGAAGCCTTTCATTGCAACTTCTCAAAGTTTGTGACTTATACAGCATTTCACATTTTTTTGTTTGTGAATTATACTCTCTAATAAGTTTGCATTCTTTTTCAATTTTCAGCTATTTTTGGATTTCTTTTTTTCTTCTCAATCGATTATTTTGTCGATGTCACCCACGAAATAGCTTTAGGTCATAAGTACTCTAAATACTCTGATTTGCATCTACTGGAGACCTGAATTCTGTTGCCCTTTGACTTTGCTTACCCCAGTTGACTGTCTCAGCCCTAAAAGAACTAATTGTACCTTCTCATAGTGTTTCCCAAAATGTACCATGCAAACTGCTTCATCTTTCCTACTTGAGAAGATGAAGATCTCTTGCTGATGGTTATGAGTATGTTATAAAGACATCTAAATAGTGGAGCAGCTGTGTAAGTCCCTGTGAATTTAACCTGTCAGCACCTGCATCATTGCTCCCTGTTAACTGTCTAATTTTTTAATTTGATAGGGTACCGTGCTTGGGAAGATTGAATTTGAAGGTCAGTCTGTGGACTTTGTGGATCCAAATAAGCAGAATTTGATTGCTGAGGTTTCAACCAAGGTGAGAAATTTTCCTTCATGTTTTGTAGTTTTATTTTATTCCCTTTAGACCTTCCTCTCTTGTAATATCAAAATCTTCTTTTAGGTGGAGGTCATCTTCCAGAAGCATCAGAGTTGAGGGAAAAATGGGTCTCATAGCAGTTAAAATTGATATATTACAAAATCAGTGCATTTAAAGTTATAACTTTTACTTACAGAGTGATCTTCATGGCCTGATTTAGAGGCTGTTTACTGTTATTTTAAATTTTCTTCTCTCCTCTTGTGTTTCCTTAGCTCAAGACTTCAACAATGTCAAATAAAAGGGTTGTTCAATTGAATATCAGGAGCCAGAGTGAATGGTCTGCCAGAGAGTCAGGAACACTTTATAGAAATCAGACCCAGTACAGTAATCAGAATCTGGGGTCATTTTGTGCAGGGAAAAGTATTCCTGAGCACACTGAAGATTTAGTGTATTATATAGCTCAGTTCAAAGAATAGTATTCAGGATGATGACTGTATCACCCCAAAGTAAGATATGTTTATTGTATATTTACAGGAAGGTGTAGAATACATCTTAGAAAGATGTGTTGATTTTGATTGAATATCTGTTAATGTAGTTGTGAGTCTCTTGGGCTACAGCCTCTGTCCTTGGGGACCATAGAGATTGGTGGGGTAGGCAAGCAAGTAGGCACCATGGAGAGAATAGTGTGATAAATGCTGTCCTTGGAATGTGCATGAGGTACCATAAAGGCATGCGTGGGGAAACATCCAATGAAATAGGTGGGTCAGGG
Organism: Kogia breviceps; assembly: GCF_026419965.1. NCBI lineage: Eukaryota > Metazoa > Chordata > Mammalia > Artiodactyla > Physeteridae > Kogia > Kogia breviceps. The sequence continues at coordinate 175,781,487 of NC_081311.1, forward strand.
GAGGTTCTACAGAGGAATTAGGCTTGTTCTGAGACATAAGGAGCAATTCGGTAGATGGAGAACTAGGAGAACTTCATTGCAGGCAGAGGAAATGGCATGTGTTGAAAGGCACAGAGGTATGAGACGATTTGGTGTCTTTGAAGAGTTATGTGGAGTTTGGTGTGGCTGACCTAAGGGTTCACATATATAGGTTCTCACATTTGGCCAAAGATGAGTGGAGATGGACGAGGCTAGAGCTAGATGGTTTAGTATCATTGGCTAAATAAATCAACCAACTTGGAGACAACTGGGAACCCATTCGGCATCATTTTGGAGCAAAGTAAACTGGATAAATGAAAGCAGATAACTAGAAAGTTATTCCAACTTATTAGGACAAAATTCGTGAAAGCCTAGCCTGCGCAGTAACAGCAGGAAAAGAGACAGCAGGGTGGCTTAGACAAATAGGAGAAAGAGGTTTTAACGTACTTTCCTATGAAGTGATTTTGTTTGAGACACAGCATGATAGAGGGCTATTTTTATAGAATTTTAGAGTTTAGAACTACCTTGGGAATCTAGTCTAGATTTTCCAAATGTGAGAAGTATTGGCCTGGAGAAAGTCACCTTAAAAAAATTCTGTGGTCAAATAAGGTTGAAAAATACTGCATAATATATTCTTCTCTTGGAGATGCCTAGCAAATTCATATATCCCAGTTTCTGTGAGGTCTTGCTTACTTCTGTCATTCTGTACAGAGAGTATATGGTGTGTTTGTGTAGACACCAGATTGCAAATTTCATCTAGAGCCTTTAACAAACTTTGAAATCATTCTAAATTCAGAATGTGCTAACTGACTCTCGAAGCTGGGACCCGTGTGGGCACCCAGCCCGCTAGGCTTTCTCTCTCTATATATTATTTCTTCTTTTATGACTTTGGGGAGCTACTTCTTGGGTAAATGCCTGTGAAAATGGATCTGACTCCAAGCAGTGCTTAAAACATAGGTAATGATTATTATATGCTCTGGGATCCTTTGATGAAGTCTACCATTTAAATGCAAATGATCGCACAGTAACCTAAAGGGACCAGGGGTCTACACTAGCTTAGCAAGTCCTCTGACTCAGAATGATTTTATCCATTAGCCCCACTGCATAAGCCTAATGCACAACAGCTCTACCTCATCCAAACTTTACTGCAAGTTGAGGACCAAGTGGTATTTAAAGCATGATATATCTATTACTACATCTGTTTAGTGCTGAATCAGGCAATAGTACTTGGAAATTCCATTGCTGCTGGTTGTTAATGAGGCAAAACATGGGAAAGATAATTGTTAATTATGGAAGCAACCACTTTCTTAGGGATAACTGTTATTACTATAATCAACATTCTATACAAAACAGCAAGGTACTTTGTTCTCATGAAGAAGATAGAGTCTGTGGCATTTGCTGTGCCTTTCTTACAAATTGATTGTTAACTGCCAGCCACTCCCTAGTAGTTAGCAGTCAATCTGTTACCAAGTGCAGAGCATCCTGAGATGTGTTTATGATATTGCTGTGTTGCTCATAGCTGGACCTTCTCTCTTACTCTCTGGTTTTTAAAATGGCAGGATGTCAAGGTGTATGGCAAAGGAAATCCCACGAAAGTGGTAGCTGTAGACTGTGGGATAAAAAACAATGTAATCCGCTTACTAGTAAAGGTAAGTAATTTGTTCCATCTCAAGGATGGGGGTTTCTAATATTGATCATTAGTGTTAATCTGATTTCCTCTATCTGTTTCAGAGAAAGCTTGTGTATTGTCAGAATGTCAGGGGATATACTCTCTTCTTGTTGCCTTTGATCTATTAGATAACATATTTATTCCTGTTAAAATTAGAGATGTAGATTTCTGTTAAATAAGAAAAAACCTCAAAGGCCACAAAAACACAGAAGGAAATGAAGACTGTTCTTTTCACTTACTGATGGACATTCTGAGACATGACACACTCAGTTTCTTGGGGTTTAGAGATAACCATAAATGTAGTCAGTAGGAGAACTCCACCTTTGGGTTACATTTATTATGTAGCACATGTTTGTAGGGATTATGCCCTGATATAGTACAAACTTGCACATTGCTTTATATCAACTCTTAGAGAACCAATTGAAATTAGACCTTAAAAATACTTGAGGAGAACATAACCATTATTACAATGCTTTCTTAAACATTGTTTTGTTGGGATTTCTCCTTCTCCTCTTTCTCTCTCTGTCTCCCTCTGTCTCTTTGTCTTTCTATTTCTCTTATACACATGCACCCCAACCCTAGGTATATTTGCATAACACCAAATTAGCATGGGTAAAGGAGAATTCTTCAATTCACTTTTTTTGTTATAGAATATCAGCAACATCCAAATCATGATTTTGAATGCTGATCAATTTTATTAACAAAAATGTATATGGACCCTTAACTAGTAGATGCTGTGGTTGGCCTAGCCATATCTCCCTCTCATTTTATCATTTTAAGGCATTTTCTTCATCATCTAATTGCAAGTGTCTCCATCTTATTGCCTGAGGGCTCTCTTTGGTTGGTTGGAGGCTGCTGGCAGGCAGGAAATGACATAGAATTAATGATCCCTGGAGCAGCCCCAATCAATGACAGAGTATAAATTCCCCAGCTCCTTTGCCACATTGCTAAGCTGTCTTTAGGTGAAATATGCTACACTGGCTCTCCGAATTCCCCAGTGGGCTGAAGCTCCTTTTCTTCATTGTGGTAACTGCCCGATAATGCACACTTTATTAGGGTCTTTCCCCAAGTTGCTTTCTATTGATATTTCCTGGAAAGCCCTCCAAAGAAACTTCTTTCTCTCAAATTCTTATATCAGGAAATGCTTCTAGGGAAATAATCCAAGACATCTTCCCATCCACTTTTGTATAGAAAAGTTCTAATTTTTCTATCAGAATATAGGTATTATAGATAATATGAAAAAAACCCTAGGAAAGAAGTCACTAAAATTTGGTCAGACAAAAAATACAGAATTGAAAAAGATGAGAGGTGGACCAAATTAAATTTTGGAGAAAGGGATTTATCTTCTTTTTTGCAACTCCCTCTCCCAGAGCTAGGGAAGATAAACCGTATTCCTGTGTGCCCAGTCATGAAGCCTTTAGGTCTACAACCTCCTGAAGTGTGGGGAAATGCATGATCTATTTTTTCAGAATCAAAATGTAAATAGTGTTTTTTTTCCTCCACTTTCTATCCTAGGGTCCATTTACAGCACACAAAATATGAGTCAACAAAGAGTTTTTTGCTCAGCATTATTTATTTGAATCATGGACTCTGTTTCCCTTCCCTTTCGGGAGTAGTTAGCCAAGAGAAGGTTTACCACTTTGGCGAAGAAAAATATTATTAAATTGACCATTCTTGTGTTTCTTTTCCAGCGCGGAGCAGAAGTGCATGTAGTGCCCTGGAATCATGATTTCACCAAGATGGAGTATGATGGACTTTTAATTGCCGGAGGACCTGGGAACCCAGCTCTTGCACAACCACTAATTCAGAATGTCAAAAAGGTGCAGTGAACCTGGGATAGTCTGTGTCTGTGTGTGAAGTGGAGAGAGTCTGTTCTGCACGGCCGAAAAAGCTGTAATATGTTTTATTTATACAAGTAATTTTTTAGTATTCCTGTTTGTGACCTCTGAGGCAATGTCAGCACCAATAGTATATAGGGGGAACCAACGAGGAGAGAATTCCACAGGAAGAAGAACAAAGAACTTTAGACAAAGTGACTGGGATTGTGTCCTTGAGTGCAGAGAGCTGGAGTCCAGTCTCCAAATGTGTTGTCTGTACAACTGGAAAATGACAACTTGGGACCTATAAGACCTTCAAGTTTGCAGAGAAATATTAAATTAGATTTAGTTTAGTCTGGATGTTAACTACATTCTATTGAACTTTAGTGCTGCAAATTGTCAATCCTGTCCTTATTTATCGTCTAACTTTTTATTCGATTACTATTCTCTTTACCTTGTAAATTAAGAAAAAAAAGAATGCTTCATTTTATTCCCTCAGAGATTGCATTTTTTGGAATCGTTCTTCTGGAGTAATAAAATTTTTCCCTGATTTAGATCTTGGAGAGTGATCGCAAGGAGCCATTGTTTGGAATCAGTACAGGAAATTTAATAACGGGATTGGCGGCTGGCGCCCAAGCCTACAAAATGTCTATGGCCAACAGGTAAGGCAGTTATGCTTCTGTCTGCATGTCAAACTGGCTCTGAAATACTGTTAGTAACTAAACCGAAAAGACTTAGAGAACTTACGTGCCATTTTCTTCAGAATAAATCGATAAGCACACTATTACATGGTTCACAGTTGTCTGACTACCTGATACCACTTTTATTGCATTTTTGAAAGGCAGCCTTCTCTAACAATAACTTTGCTGTAGTTTAAAGTTATTTTCCTTTCCTTGGCATACATTGAAGTTTTAAGCTTGATTTCAGAGTACTGATAACATTGTAAAACTCTAGTGTGACTTAAGAACCCAGAAATCTTCAGCTCCTCTTGGTTTTACTTCCTTACCCCAAGTGATGTTAATTTATTCAACATGGAACTTTCCCTCACAGTCCACCCTCCACATAAAGTATAGTTCAAATTGATTCAGGACTGAGTAGTTATCTCTTTATTATCCCCCAAGAACTCTGCTTTGGCTTTAAAATTACTGTAGCTCCCTTAAAATAAGTGGCTTATATTTGTCTCTGTTAAGCTAGTGAGCAAATCTTAGCTTTTTGTTACGAGTGCAGTTCCCCTTTTCTAAAACTGATTACAGAAGTTTAATAGACATGATATTTAACACACAACAAAGCTTCCTGAATTGATTTTTTTCCTAAAATTATTGGGATTAACAATTTGTGACTTTCCTCATGGAGTAATTTTCACTAAGCAATTGAAACTTTTGAATTTTTTTGGGGGGGGGGTGGGTACGCGAGCCTCTCACTGTTTTGGCTTCTCCCATTGAGGAGCACAGGCTCCGGACACACAGGCTTAGTGGCCATGGCTCACGGGCCCAGCCGCTCCGCGACATGTGGGATCTTCGCAGACCGGGGCACGAACCCGCGTCCCCTGCATCAGCAGGCAGATTCTCAACCACTGTGCCACCAGGGAAGCCCGAAACGTTTGAATTTTAATAGGCTTTTCTTGTTCACTATTTTACAACTAATGCATTTATAGTATTTTCTTCACTTTTCCTTTTCCATATTCTTTTCTCCTTTTCTCTCCAGAGGGCAGAATCAGCCTGTTTTGAATATCACAAACAGACAAGCTTTCATTACTGCTCAGAATCACGGCTATGCCCTGGACAGCACCCTTCCTGCTGGTTGGAAACCACTTTTTGTGAATGTCAATGATCAAACAAATGAGGTAAGTGCTCTCAGTAAACCTGTTGAGTGAGTGATGAGAAGTGCAGGACTTTTAATACTCTGTTTTACAATTACCTTTCCCTTGTTTATGTGGGCTTTTCTGGGGTGTGTATGTGGAAGAATTCTCGTTACAGATTATTTCCCACAACCCTCTGCTTTTTAAAAAGTCATTTCTCTGTCTTATTCTCTTATCGGTTGACTCATTAAGATCCACAATTTGAGTGGTTAATCATTGGCTGTCTTACACATTCATTGCTAATGGGTGATTGGTGGAGGTCTGTTTGAACCTAGTCTACGTGGGTCTCTGGGACTCACTTAGCTCTGAAGTAGCCTTTGAGAAGACCCTTGGAGAAGTAATTTAGGAATTGGAGAAAAAGAGAGGATTTGAGTTTACCCTGAACAGAGTCTAGAGGGGCCTCAAAGGCTATAGACCAAATCAGTTGTTTTTAATAAGGGAACGACACCAGTTGAATCTTTATTGGCCTATTTTTTTTTTTTTTTTTTTTCTTTTTGTGGTATGCGGGCCTCACTGTTGTGGCCTCTCCCGTTGCGGAGCACAGGCTCTGGACGCACAGGCTCAGCAGCCATGGCTCACGGGCCCAGCCGCTCCGCGGCATGTGGGATCTTCCCAGACCGGGGCACGAACCCGTGTCCCCTGCATCCGCAGGCGGATTCTCAATCACTGCGCCACCAGGGAAGCCCTATTGGCCTATTTTTATTAGTACTGTTTGTTTTCAGAATGTTCTCAAACTTTTAACTTAGTTTTTAAAGTTTGGGCTTTATTGTCCACTGAATCGTACCTAGTCTTGGTTGACATTCTTTGTTACTGAAGGAATTTCTTCCCATTTCTTTTTCCTTTAGGGGATTATGCATGAGAGCAAACCCTACTTTGGTGTGCAGTTCCACCCAGAAGTCAGCCCAGGGCCAACAGACACTGAGGTATGTCAGAAAGATGAGGCCTATTATATATTAAAAATTTTTAAATCAGAAATATATTTATGTGAAAAATTGAGAAACCAAAATAATCACCTGGGTGGTCTTAGTACAGAACATCCTTAAAAAGAGTGCTTTGATAATGCCCATATTGTAAGAAAATTTCCCCATGAATATCATGGAGGAAATTTCTATCTTCTTAAACAGTTAAAGTGGGAAAGCGCTTAAGAAACTGATGCAATGTGATTTTTATTTAAATGATTATGATTCTAATATATTTAGTTCTGAAATTTACAATTGTGGTACTATGCAAACGAATTCCCTCTTGCTCTCTCGTTCTCATAACTGAAATGAAATTTTAATCCCCCATCTGTGACTTCACAAAAATCCCTATGGCAACTGGTTGCATAGCCACGAAGGGAGAATAAACAGCAGCAGGAGCCAGAAGAAGGTCAGGGGTGTCAGGGAGGGTATACTTGCACATACATATGAGTCACGTGGCTTAAGAAAAGAACCATAAAGAATGCTTAGAGGAGTTTTGTTTTTAATTGAAATATTTTTACTTTTTTGTGTAAGCTTCTGGTTCAATGTTCAAGAACATCTTTCCAAACAAGAGCTTGCAGTGATACTCAGAAAAGTCTGGGAAGTCTGAAGTGACTTTTCCTCTCCTATACCCTAGGGACTCCAGTAGTAATGCTGACAATTCTTCCTTGTCAGCAGATGCTCTCAGAAAAGGCACCTAGGTAAAACAAAGAGGAGAATAAAAATTTTCCCATTGTACACTCTACTTCCTCATCCCTGAGTTGCCTTTTCAGATATTTGTATTTTGGTCTTGTTTTAATATTATTGGGAAAGAATGGTTCTTAATAGCCAAAGTCACTAACACATTACCTACCTATGATGACACTCAAAAATAAAATGTAGTTTCATATATCTATTGCCTAACGCATGTTAATAGTTTTTTAACTTAAAATTTAAATTATTTGCCTATAGTAGGACTTCAGATTAGGAACACTGAAATTAAGATATGTGATATCCAGTATCACTTAGTTATTTTTTTCTCCTGTCCTGCCAAACAGTTGCAAAATAAATATCTTTGTTGGAATTTGTCACATCTAGTGCAACAGTGGAAGTAAATCACTGATAAAGTTTAAGAATAACCTTAGAGATATTTTTATACATAATACAATCTTTAGAAATATTTTTGACCTGATAGAAAATTTAAATATCCAGTTATTTCTAAGTTTAGGGTACATAAGTAATAAAGCTTCATTTGTTTTTGCATAGTTAGAATTTTATTTAGAAGAAAATGATTCATAATTAAGGGGCTGAAAATGACATTCTCAGAAGGCATTATTTGAAATGTTCATTCTCTGCTGAAAACTTTTTTTTTTTACATCTTTACTAGATTATAATTGCTTTACAATGTTGTTTTAGTTTCTGCTGTACAACAAAGTAAATCAGCTATTTGTATACCTATATTGAAAACTTTCTTTTAATAGGATTTGACATGAGCAGGTAGAAGTGTTTATTTGACCTAATTCTTATAGTAGTAAATATTTAGTTTTGCCATCTTTGGCAAAACAAAAACAAAAAAAACCAAAAAACAAATACTGCACAGCAATACTTATCCTAAAAAGTTATTTGTTGCTTAATTAAAGTTCAACTTGAACTGGGTCTACTGTATTTTATCTGAGAATTTTGTGAGTTCTGAAACTTCTAACTAGTTGGCTATATTTTTTTCTAGTACCTGTTTGATTCCTTTTTCTCACTGATAAAGAAGGAGAAAGGTACGACAATTGCATCAGTTCTACCGAAGCCGGCCCTAGTAGCTTCTCGAGTTGAGGTCAGTATATGTGGGCTTCCTTTTGGTTTATGTATTTTGGATTTTCTGTATTTTGTGATGACTTCTTTTTAAAGTGACTGTTGTAAACCTTTTTGATGTCTATGAAAAATGATTGGTAATATTGCAATCACCCATCATTTTAGCATCTAATTATTTGGTCTGTTCTAGATGATTCATTGGATGTTCATTGGAATCTTAATGTTTTGATTTAAAAACCATATCTTTTAAAGTTCACTTCCTCTAGAACATTTGTAATGAAAATAATTTAATAGAGAATAAGGTTTAATTTAGTTTCAAATTTGATATATTTTCCATTACTCAATAAACCATAGCCCTATGTATGCTTGAGATACAGTTCAGACTACAGAATCATTATAGATGATAGAAATTTTTGTTTCAGTGAAAAACCCAAATGAACTTTTGGACAACCCAATACCTCTAAAGAGCAGATAAGTAAGGATTAATATAGTGTAAGATTCGACTCCTTATTTGTTTGAATATGTATTTAATATGGAAAGGTTTCTACACATTTCCTTCATAGTTAAGGCACACCCAAACCCACACAATTATTACATAAAATTTAGAAGGGTGTATGTATATTTTTAAGTATATACGTGCATATATATATATATATATATAAAATCCTCTTTTTATGAACAAAAAGAATTGATTTATATGTTTACATGAAATGATAAATTGAGTTAGATGGTTTGTTTTAAAGATTTCTGTGACAGCCTTTTTTCTTGAGATGGAGAGATGGGAGGTAATCCAGCCACTCAATGTGGAATCAAACTGTGGATTCTTTGTAGCAAAAGAAGCCACCCCATCATACAGTGTATTTCTCAAAATATCAACTCATGTTTTTCAGATGCTTTTCTTTTTTTAAATGGTGAGGGAAAAGTGTAATTTGGGATTCTACAGTGCATTGCACATAGTAGGCACTCCATAAATACAAAACAAGTTTCCCAAGTCTTTGTCTCTTTCAGTGACCTAGAACATCTTTCTCCTCTGAAGGGCTTGGCAGTTGTGGTTAAAAAATAAGCAGAATTATTATTTGCTTGAAATCATATATACAATTTGTATGAATTTCAGTATGCTGCCAAAACATGATCTTTTCATCACTGTATTTTCTGTAAATATTTCTGGACTGAACTGCAAAGTAAAGGCAAAATGTAAATATGAAGGTGTCCCTGTGTCCCCTTGCCTCCTGTGTTTTCTCTTTGTTTGTTAGGAAGGGCTTATTTGTATTTATGCCTATTCTTTGTCCAGTAGAAACCCATGGAATAGTAATACATTTAGTCAATTAAATTTTAAGGAGATTTTTATCTAAAAATTATATATATAAATTATATTTATTATATATACACATATAGATATACATTTCCATATATATTTATGTAGTTATTTTTAGATATTTATATATGTTTAATTAAAATGTAGACCTCTTCCAAAAAGTTTTTACTTAAGTGAAAAAAACCATGATCTTTGGAAATTCCTTTTTGAAATTAGAGATGTTTAAATTGTTGGTCTTTTTACTCATATATTATGTATATTTCAAAACATTGTACTTTAAATCACCACATAAACACAGGCAATATAGTTTATCTTTCCCATACTTAACAATGACTAATTTCCCCATCTTAATAATAAAAGCAATGCTATCTTCTTATTGCTTACAGGTTTCCAAAGTCCTTATCCTAGGATCCGGAGGTCTGTCCATTGGTCAGGCAGGTGAATTTGATTACTCCGGATCGCAAGCTGTAAAAGCCATGAAGGTGAGAGACTCTGCTCTTTGCTGGAATTAATATACACTCCCTTTAATGAGTCTAATTAGTATTTTACAATTTAGATTTATGACACTACCTCTTTTCAAAGTCACTATAATTAATTTCCTTCCACATCTTATATGAAAGGAAGTTTGATCACAGACAAGATTTTTTTTTTTTTACAGACAAGATTTTTAACTTAAATGTGCACACCTGCAAATTAAGAAGGTTGGATTGATCTCCAGAATTATCTATGTTATCACCTATTTATATTGAAAACATAAATCTACACTTATAGATGTTACTCAATGAGGCAGTGAGCTTTTAAAACATATTTGTCTTTTGTGTGAAAGAGGGAATTTGGGTATCCTTGGTGCTCTAAAGTACTTCAAATGTTCTACAGGATGCTTCAGGCATCTCTTTGGTTGAAAGGGGGAAGATCCAGCTGGAGGAACAAAGGCAACAATGCCTTTTGTTCAAGCTTTAGAAGTTATTGCAGGTCACCTAATTCCCCCATCTGTGACTTGGACTGGATGACCTACCAGGAAGGTATGGCTGGGTTTTCAAGTGGAATAGAGGGTTTGATACCTAAGTTGGGAAGAATATCCTCCCTGTTTCTTCAGAGTCTCTCAAAGTCTCCCCAACATTTATGATAGTAAAATAAACCTTTAGAAAACTGACACTGTAAGTGTAAGATATTTCTATTGAAGAGCTAACTTGGCTTCTCTTTGGTGTCCTTATTTTCCAGGATAGTCCCCATTTTGGTGCTAATCAAGCCATCCAAAGGCAATGTGAGCTCTCTGTGACCTTGCCACAGGCTTTGTGGTGTCAAGCCACTCTTACCAAGAGACCTGGCTAGGAGAGAGCAACATAGGGAAGGAAGCAGGAGACTAGGACAACCAGCAAGAAAAACAGTTGGCCAAAATTTTCCTTTTTTTCTTTGCTTTATTCAGTATTCTATATACAGAGATTTTCACCTGACAGATGTCTGTTGAAAACAAACACAACCCCCCAATTACCTTACTCTTCTTCCCATTTGTTTTTATTTTGAATACTCTTCTCCATACACACATGGATGTTCAACCCATGCACACAGGTTTTTTGTGTACATTTTCAAAGTGTGCTTTATTTCATTGTATTAAGATTCAGTTTATCTTTAGATAGGTAATTAGTGGGTATCCAATGGTTCAGACTGGTTAGAACACAGTCTAAGTGTGTTAAGGATTTAGAACACATTTAAGTGGCATGCAATTTTTTATCCTATTTGGTAGTTTTATAAAGGATTAATATTTTCATAGGTTGTATTTTTATATGCATTACATCCAGAAGGTGAAGTTATTGATTTGAACTGAAGAATGGGAATTATTAGATATAGTATTATGATTCAGAGGTTAATAAAGATGAATTTATGAACTAAGTATTTTTAAAAACTTAGATTATGCATAAATTATAGCTTAGAAAAAAATGATGTAACATTTATTTAAATGGTTTGAGTAGACACTCATCACATGAATTTATGGGACCTTTTCCTGTGTAATTTGATTTATAAAAATAGCTATATTCATTGTATAGCACATGCAGGAAAATATTTCACAAATATACCTATCTATTGGTACTTTTCTCTAGTAGTGAGACGTTCTATAACTTCTGTTTATGATGTGCTCTCCATTTGGACTCAATTATTTAAATTCTAACCCATATTTTAAATGCATTTGCTTATCTATATGTATCTATTCAATATTTTGTTAACAATACTCTTTAAAATAGTTCCTTACAATCTTAGAGAGGACTCATATTGAGGAAAGGGCATAGAACTTGAGTCATAAGACTTGGATTAGAGCCCTAATTTTGTCATTTATCAGCTGTATGATCTTTGACAGGTCACTTAACCTTATTGAATCTCAGTTTCTTCATCTGTAAGGTGAAAATTTCTTTTATAGTCTTGCTATAAAAATCAAGTAAATTGGGCTTCCCTGGTGGCGCAGTGATTGAGAGTCCGCCTGCCGGTGCAGGAGACGCGGGTTCGTGCCCTGGTCCGGGAGGATCCCGCGTGCCGCGGAGCGGCTAAGCCCGTGAGCCATGGCCGCTGGGCCTGTGCGTCCGGAGCCTGTGCTCCGCAGCGGGAGAGGCCACAGCAGTGAGAGGCCCGCATACCGCAAAAAAAAAAAAAAAAAAAAAAAAAAAAAAAAAAAAAAAAAAAATCAAGTAAATTAACAAAAAAGTACACTACAAGTTTTAAGGCACTATTTGAATTTAAAGTAGTATAAAATATATTTAATTTGTCATTTGGATCCACTGCACCCCCAAGGATGATTTCTATACTTTCATATGAATATTTTGTTGACTTTTTAGAAGACTTCAAAATTGACATGCTAATAGGTTAAAAAAACAAGAACCATCTGGCCAGATTTCATAATAATTATTTTACGAAATGTCACCCTCATCCTGGTCTATAAAGCTATTATCCTTAGTAGCCTACATGAAGAATGTTTTTAGGGGTCTCTCCAGATGTCAGGAATGAGATAGGGCTATGAATATCTTCACACACACACACACACACACATTTTTATTTTTTATTTTTTGCCATACGGTCATTTTCCTTTTATATAATATGTATAAACAGTTGTATAATGCTCTTTGTCAAAGCACTACAGCAGGCACGAAAATCTAAAGAAAATGGAAACCAGCAGAGGACTCTCAGTGCTTCCAGCTAGAAGGGAGCACATTATCTTGCATTTAAAACGTATGCTCAATGCTGTTCTTCAGTAATCGTTAGAAAAGGAAGCAGCTTTGATGCTGCCTTTTTTCCATTTTATGTTTTACTCATTCAAAAAAATTTGGAATATTTTATTCTTTTAAGGTCGACTGAGCTGTAAAATTGAGTAGTATTTGTGGACCTCCAGTCAAATTCTATAGAAAACATCTCCAGCTTTCCTTGATACCTACAGTGACAAGGAATTCAGTCAGGGTGATCCTCATGAGGTAGCCAGCTCTTCTTGGATAGTTTTATTTTCAAGCAGTTTTCTTCCTTCCTTTTACCAAATGTTTGTCATCCTTTAACTTCCACTCACACTGGTCCCATTACTGATCTCTAGAGCCCCCAGAATAACCTAAAAGTTTTGTTACCTGATAATACCCTTCATTTGAATATGATTTTTCTCTTTAGACCATATATTAAGATTCTAGATCTTTTTGTTTCTTTCAGGAAGAAAATGTCAAAACTGTCCTGATGAACCCAAACATTGCATCGGTGCAAACCAATGAAGTGGGCTTAAAGCAAGCAGATACTGTCTACTTCCTCCCCATCACCCCTCAGTTTGTCACAGAGGTTATCAAGGCAGAACGGCCAGATGGATTAATTCTAGGCATGGGTGGCCAGACAGCTCTGAACTGTGGTGAGTTCTTTTAAAATTGCAGAGTTTTGGTTCACACACTTATATATAATATTTTTTGGTTTGAATTTATTTAGCAGTTGTGCTCATGAAAGTTTTCCGCTGTGTAAGAAAGCTTAGTAAACAGCCACCTGAAAATGTCACATGATGAACATTACCAGTTGATTTCACAGAACAGCTGGGGGACAAAAAGAAACGTTTTGCTTTAATGCTTCAGGGTGACTGAGTAGGTTTTTTGAGTCCCGCTCCTCAGTCCCAGGATATTGCTTTTCTCTGTTACCAGTGAAACTCTGAGAACTATTATGAGTGAAAAAGGGGAATTCACATTGATTAAGTGCTCTGTGCTCTTATGTATCAGCCCTGTGGCATTTGACTTTCACATATATTTTCATGTTTACATAGATCAGTCTCTCTACCATCCCTTCATGCATCTGCTGAGCCCAATGCTCTGTCCTATTTAAAATATTTCAAACCTTTAGAATTAGATCAGGAATGAGAATCTCATTGGCTAGTTTGGGTAAGCAGTTGGTGATATAATTTGTATGTCGACTATAAAAAACAGCCAAAGTTAGATGTTAAGTTAGTGGGAACACAAACGATTTTGTTAATTTTTAACCTAGATAGATACCCATATCACTGAGATTATTTACATAAGAGAAGCTCATTATAGGAATAGACCTTCCTTAGAAGGAAATGAAATATACTAAAATCTCAAGGCTCACTGTAATCTCATGACTTTTATTAATGAGAATAATAAAAATCATTTGGAGAAGGTGATAATATACATAATAGTAGCACCAGCAAAATGTTTTGCTAAAATGTCTTCAGAATTTTTCTTTCAAAAATTTTTTTACTCTAAGTGCAATTCTGTTGTGGACTCTGGTAGCTTTTTGGAGTTAAGATTTTTTTTTTTAAGTTGTATTCAGATATCTGTTATAGAAAACATAAGAGTTTGATATGTTATAAACTGATTTATTTATTTTTTCTCTAGGAGTGGAACTATTTAAGAGAGGGGTGCTCAAGGAATATGGCGTGAAAGTCCTGGGAACCTCAGTTGAATCCATTATGGCCACAGAAGATAGACAGCTGTTCTCAGACAAACTAAATGAGATTAATGAAAAGATTGCTCCAAGCTTTGCAGTGGAATCGGTAAGAAATCTTTGTTCTGGAGAAGCAGGACCATTATGTGTCTTGCGTTGTAGAGAGAATGATTTGTCATGCCTAAAAATAATAAAGTATTATATTTGTATATGTTATCTTCCAGAAATGTGTTATTACTTCAGAGACACTGTGTATTAATTGTGGCATTCAATGCTAAAACATTAAGGACAGGTATTAATAGTTTATTTTTATGAAAAGGGAAGAATAAGCTCAAAGATGATGTGGTTTATCAATGGTTGAAGTGACCTGAGTATCAAATCTCCTGAATCAAAACAAAGAACCATATCAACTGCAATGCCAAAGTAATTTTTACCTTCCTCCTAGGATCAGTCACACATTTTGTAAGTGCGAATGTCCTGCAAATGGGAAATGGTTGAATTTAAATTTTTTTTTAGGGACTTCCTTGGTGGTCCAGTGGTTGTCTCTGTGTTTCCACTGCAGGGGGCACAGATTTGATCCCTGGGTGGGGAAATAAGATCCTGCATGCTGTGCAGCATGGCCAAAAAATAAACAAACAAAAATTTTTTTTGTTAGAATGGAATAAATATTTTACAATAAGATTATCTAGAAAAAAAAAAGGCATTGGAGCTAATCAGTAATATTTATGACTGAGAAACCTGTGGCTTAGATGGTTAAAGAGGACAGATTGTTTTGCATTTCTCTTAATCATTTTCCATCGTATCCTGTGCCTATTGATGGGCTATTACCAGGTGCCAGGAAAAGATCAGCTTCCTGTGCATCTCTTTTTGTCCCTGACTTTAGTCCTGATTTCAGTCAGTGAAATGGGGGTACTGGAGACAGTTTCTGATGCAACTTCCTCAGTGTAGAAATAGGCAAATCCTCTGGGATAAGGCAAGTACTGCTGGGACAACTAAAAATGGGCTATGTATGTTTTCAGAAAAGCATGCTGTCAAGTATAGAGCATGTTGCAAAGCTGTCAATCAGGAACAATCCCAGGGTAGCTTTGCTGAACATGTGGAAAGCTCCTGCCATATATTTATTCTTTCATTGCCAGATTTAATTATGTCCTTGCTTCCTTAGGATGAGAAACAGGCATATGGGAAAGGTGTAATTACATTCCCATTGGTAATGTAATAATATTCCATGACAGAAAAATATAGCCAACATATGCTGTATTCTGTAAGTTAAAAAAAAAAAAAAAAATCCCAAGCTTCTGAGACTACTCTCTGACTGAACTTGAAAGATGAAAAATCTCTTTCTATATAATATTCCTAATGGCTTATTGCAGTAATATCAAATTAGATCCTGTAGTAGAAAACCTTGTTTTGTTAAGAGATGAAGACTTTTAAACTGAACTTAAAAATTCAATATAGCTCCCATTCTCAAATTAATGGCAACTATCTCACCTCTGGCCATTGTTTTATTTTTTATATTGCAAAATAAAATTTACCCCAAAGGTGTTAAAAAAGAGCCTTCACTGTATATTAAAAAATGCTAAAATTTAACTTAAAATTTGTAAAATAACACTTGTTTTTCAGAAGGAGATGAGGGAATAATAGAACATTTCCATACTTATTTTTTCCAAATAAACTGATTTAACTGAATTACCAGACTCTCTTGGTTGGTCTTTTCTACTGTCAGCTTTTAAAACTTTGAGTCTTTGTTCTTGTTGACAGATTGAGGATGCACTGAAGGCGGCAGACACCATTGGCTACCCGGTGATGATCCGTTCTGCCTACGCCCTGGGCGGGTTAGGCTCAGGCCTCTGTCCTAATAGGGAGACCTTACTGGACCTCAGCACAAAGGTATGTATTTTCACAGACCAAATTCTGACCAGCCAAGAAAACTCCCTGATATCGTCTTTCAATTAGAGAAAGTTATGTAGATAAGAAATAACCTTTTCTCTGTTTATAAATCACCGCCACATCTCTAAATTGTTGTCCAAGAGATGACACTTTTGAAAGGTAAATGCAGTGCAATTATTTACACTGGAACATAGCATTAACCCAAAGTCCGTCTTTACTGTACTGTCTATTGATTTCATTGATAGGCAGTCAATCCAGTTCCATCTCCCTCTGCTACAAAATCTGCTCCCAGACTCCCATCATGCTAAAATATATTTTAGTGGTTTTAAAAAAAAAACAATATAATGTCCCATTTTGCCATTATCTTTTGAAACAATAAGACACGGATGACATCCGGTAAAGGAAATAAAACACACTGAGTAGTTTAGCTTTACCTCAAATTCAGGTGTTTAACATATATACAATATAAACCTCTTAGTACTATGAATGAGTGATTACTTTGCCAACTGCCACACACATATATAAGCAAAAGGGAAATCTGAGTGCTTACCATTTACATAAAAATCACTTTATTTCTGAATACTCCTTTTCATAAGTATTAAAGGGGAGATCTTAAAAATTAAGATATGCTCCAAAAAAAAAATTACAGATTAACACAGAAATCATGCTTCATGAAACCAGTGACTTTTGCCCACACCCTACTCCCACAGAATAGAGCAGTGCCTTGTGATACTGGGGCTCAGTAAGTGCTTGTTGAATGAATGAATATGTGTGTGGGCAAAGAGCCTCATGTAACTTTCCATGTAGCAGTTATGGATGTGAAGCTGACAGAATTATTGTGACAGCTATTTTTAGGGGTGCTGAGTAAATATCAAGCAGAGTTTATACCTTTATCGTTATTTACTTTTTAGAGTTAAAAAGAATGAGCCCTTGAATTGTTGACATAAGATTTTGAGAACTAACAAATAAAATTAAATGTATTTTAATAACTGCAATGAGAAACGTACATGTCTACAAATTGGATTGAGTTTTTCTAAAGTTGCCAGAAAAACCCCCCAAAAGGGAAACATTTCTAATATAAATGTTCCTTGTTTCCATCTGGACTTCTGAATCATGTATTTAAAGAAAAGACATGTTTATGGAGGTATACATTTTTTTCCTCTAGCATATTAGATGTTCCCAAAGTTTTTACTTTTTAAAATGTTTTAACATCTTTATTGGAGTGTAATTGCTTCACAATGGTGTGTTAGCTTTCTGCTTTATAACAAACTGAATCAGCTATACATATACATATATACCCATATCTCCCCCCTCTTGCGTCTCCCTAACAGCCTCTGTATCCCACCCCTCTAGGTGGTCACAAAGCACTGAGCTGATCTCCCTGTGCTATGTGGCTGCTTCCCACTAGCTATCTATTTTACATTTGGTAGTATATATAAGTCTATGCCACTCTCTCACTTTGTCCCAGCTTACCCTTACCCATCCCTGTGTCCTCAAGGCTATTCCTTATGTCTGCATCATTATTACTGTCCTGCCCCTAGGTTTTTCAGGAACTTTTTTTTTTTTTAGATTCCATATATATGTGTTAGCATACAGTATTTGTTTTTCTCTTTCTGACTTACTTCACTCTGTATGACAGATTCTATGTCCATCCACCGCACTACAAATAACTCAATTTCACTTCTTTTTATGGCTGAGTAATATTCCATTGTATATATGTGCCACATCTTCTTTATCTATTCATCTATCGATGGACACTTAAGTTGATTCCATGTACTGGCTATTGTAAGTCGAGCTGCAATGAACATTGTGGTACATGACTCTTTTTGAATTATGGTTTTCTCAGGGTATATGCCCAGTAGTGGGATTGCAGGGTCGTATGATGGTTCTATTTTTAGTTTTTTAGGGAACCTCTATACTGTTCTCCATAGTGGCTGTATCAATTTACATTCCCACCAACAGTGCAAGAGAGTTTCCTTTTCTCCACACTCTCTCCAGCATTTACTGTTTGTAGATTTTATGATGATAGCCATTCTGACTGGTATGAGGTGATACCTCATTGTAGTTTTGACTTGCATTTCTCTAACGATTAGTGATGTTGAGCCTTCTTTCATGTGCTTGTTGGCAGTCTGTATATCTTCTTTGGAGAAATGTCTTTTTAGGTCTTCTGCCAATTTGTGGATTGGGTTGTTTTTTTATTTTGATATTGAGCTGCATGAGTTCCTTGTAAATTTCAGAGATTAATCTTTTGTCAGTTGCTTCATTAGAAAATATTTTCTCCCATTCTCAGTGTGGTCTTTTGGTCTTGTTTATGATTTCCTTTGCTGTGCAACAGCTTTTAAGTTTCATTAGGTTTCATTTGTTTATTTTTGTTTTGATTTTCATTTCTCTAGGAGGTGGGTCAAAAAGGATCTTGCTGTGATTTATGTCATAGAGGGTTCTGCCTATGTTTTTCTCTAAGAGTTTTATAGTGTCTGGCCTTACATGTAGGTCTTTAATCAGTTTTGATTTTATTATTATGTATGGTGTTAGGGAGTGTTCTAATTTCATTCTTTTACATGTAGCTGTCCAGTTTTCCCAGCACCACTTATTGAAGAGGCTGTCTTTTCTCCATTGTATATTTTTGTCTCCTTTATCAAAAATAGGGGGACCCTATGTGCATGGGTTTATCTCTGGGCTTTCTATCCTGTTCCATTCATCTATATTTCTGTTTTTGTGCCAGTACCATACTGTCTTGATTGCTGTAGCTTTGTAGTATAGTCTGAAGTCAGGGAGCCTGATTCCTTCAGATCTGTTTTTCTTTCTCAAGAGTCTTTGGCTATTCGGGGTCTTTTTTGTTTCCATACAAATTGTGAACTCTTCTGTTCTAGTTCTGTGAAAAATGCCATTGGTAGTTTGATGGGGATTGCATTGAACCTGTAGATTCCTTTGGGTAGTACAGTCCTTTTCACAAAGTTGATTCTTCCAATCCAAGAACATGGTATATCTCTCCATCTGTTTGTATCATCTTTAATTTCTTTCATCAATGTCTTACAGTTTTCTGCATACAGATCTTTTGTCTCCTTAGGTCAGTTTAATCCCAGGTATTTTATTCTTTTTGTTGCAATGGTAAATGGGAGTGTTTCCTTAACTCCTCTTTCAGATTTTTCATTATTAGTGTATGGGAATGCAAGAGATTTCTGTGTATTACTTTTGTATCCTGCTACTTTACCAAATTCATTGACTAGTTCTAGTAATTTTCTGGTAGAGTCTTTAGGATTCTCTATGTATAGTGTCATGTCACCTGCAAACACTGACAGCTTTACTTCTTCTTTTCCTGTTTGGATTCCTTTCATTTCTTTTTCTTCTCTGATTGCTGTGGCTAAAACTTCCAAAACTATGTTGAATAAGAGTGGTGAGAGTGGGCAACCTTGTCTTGTTCCTGATCTTAGTGGAAATGGTTTCAGTTTTTCAGCATTGAGAACAATGTTGGCTCTGGGTTTGTCATATATGGCCTTTATTATGTTGAGATAAATTCCCTCTATGCCTACTTTCTGGAGTGTTTTTATCATAAATGGGTGTTGAATTTTGTCAAAAGCTTTTTCTGCATCTATTGAGATGATCATATGGTTTTTATATTTCAGTTTGTTAATACGGTGTATCACATTGATTGATTTGCATATATTGAAGAATCCTTGCATTCCTCGATAAACCCCAGTTGATCATGGTATGATCCTTTTAATGTGCTGCTAGATTCTGTTTGGTAGCATTTTGTTGAGGATTTTTGCATGTATGTTCATCAGTGATATTGGCCTGTAGTTTTCTTTCTTTGTGACATCTTTGTCTGGTTTTGGTATCAGGGTGATGGTGGCCTCATAGAATGAGTTGGGGAGAGTTCCTCCCTCTGCTATATTATGGAAGAGTTTGAAAAGGATAGGTGTTAGCACTTCTGTAAATATTTGATAGTTTGCCTGTGAAGCCATCTGGTCCTGAGCTTTTGTTTATTGGAAGATTGTTAATCAGAGTCTCCATTTCAGTGCTTGTGATTGGTCTTTTTATATTTTCTACTTCTTCCTGGTTCAGTCTTGGAAAGTTGTGCATTTCTAAGAATTTGTACATTTCTTCCAGGTTGTCCATTTTATTGGCATATAGTTGCTCGCAGTAATCTCTCGTGATCCTTTGTATTTCTGCAGGGTCAATTGTTACTTCTCCTTTTTCATTTCTAATTGTATTGATTTGAATCATCTCCTTTTTTTTCTTGATGAGTCTGGCTAGTGGTTTACCAATTTTGTTTATCTTCTCAGAGAACCAGCTGTTAGTTTTATTGATCTTTGCTGTTGTTTGCTTCTTTTATTTTTCATTTTTTTCTAATCTGATCTTTATGATTTCTTTCCTTCTGCTAACTTTGGGGTTTTGTTGTTCTTCTTTCTCTAATCACTTTAGGTGTAAGGTTAGTTTGTTTATTTGAGGTGTTTCTTGTTTCTTGAGGTATTTCTATAAACTTCCCTCTTAGAACTGCTTTTGCTGCATCCCATAGGTTTTGGGTCATCATGTTTTAATTGTCATTTGTTTCTAGGTATTTTTTGATTTTCTCTTTGATTTCTTCAGTGATGTTTTGGTTACTAAGTAGTGTGATTTTTAGCCATCATGTGTTTGTATTTTTTAGATTTTTTTTCCTGTAATTGGTATCTAGTCTCATAGCGTTGTGGTCAAAAAAGATACTTGATACAATTTCAATTTTCTTAAATTTACCAATTCTTGATTTGTGACCGAAGATATGATCTATCCTGGAGAATGTTCCATGAGCACTTGAGAAGAAAGTGTATTCTGTTGTTTTTGGATGGAATGTCCTATAAATATCATTTAAGTCTTTCTTGTTTAATGTAGCATTTAAAGCTTGTGTTTCCTTATTTATTTTAATTTTGGATGACCTGTCCATTGATGAAAGTGGGGTGTTAATGTCCCCTACTATGATTGTGTTACTGTCGATTTCCCCTTTTATGGCTGTTAGCATTTTCCTTATGTATTGAGGTGCTCCTACGTTGGGTGCATAAATATTTAAAATTGTTATATCTTCTTCTTGGATTGATCCCTTGAGCATTATGTAGTGTTCTCTCTGTCTCCTTTAGTAGTCTTTATTTTAATATCTATTTTGCCTGATACGAAAATTGCTACTCCAGCTTTCTTTTGATTTCCATTTGCATGGATTATCTTTTTCCATCCCCTCGCTTTCAATCTCTTCATGTCCCTAGGTCTGCGGTGGATATCTTGTAGACAGCATATATACGGGTCTTGTTTTTGCATCCATTCAGCCAGTCTATGTCTTTTGATTGGAGCATTTAATCCATTTACATTTAAGGTAGTTATTGATATGTATGTTCCTATTACCATTTTCTTAATTATTTTGGGTTTGTTATTCTAGGTCTTTTCCTTCTCTTGTGTTTCCTGCCTAGAGAAGTTCCTTTAGCATTTGTTGTAAAGCTGGTTTGCTAGTGCTGAGTTCGCTTAGCTTTTGCTTGTCTGTAAAGGTTTTTATTTCTCCGTCGAATCTCAATGAGTTCTTTGCTGGGTAGAGTAATCTTGGTTGTAGGTTTTTCCCCTTCATCACTTTAAATATGTCCTGCCACTCCTTTCTGGCTTGAAGAGTTTCTGCTGAAAGATCAGCTGTTAACCTTATAGGGATTCCCTTGTATGTTATTCATTGCTTTTTATTGCTGCTTTTAATATCTTTTCTTTGTATTTAATTTTTGATAGTTTGATTAATATGTGTCTTGGTGTGTTTCTCCTTGGATTTATCCTGTATGGGACTCTCTGCACTTCCTGGACTTGTTTAACTATTTCCTCTTCTGTATTAGGGAAGTTTTCAGCTATGATCTCTTCAAATATTTTCTCAGTCCCTTTCTTTTTCTATTCTTCTTCTGGGACCCCATAATTTTAATTTTTGTGCATTTAATGTTGTCCCAGAGGTCTCTGAGACTGGCCTCAATTCTTTTCATTCTTTTTCTTTATTTTACTCTGCAGTAGTTATTTCCACTATTTTATCTTCCAGCTCACTTATCTGTTCTTCTGCCTCAGTTATTCTGCTATTGATTCCTTCTAGAGAATTTTTAATTTCATTTATTGTGTTGTTCATCAAGTTTGTTTGTTCTTTAGTTCTTCTAGGTCCTTGTTAAACGTTTCTTGTGTTTTCTCCATTCTATTTCCAAGATTTTGAATCATCTTTACTATCATTACTCTGAATTCTTTTTCAGGTAGACTGCCTATTTCTTCTTCATTTGTTAGGTCTAGTGGGTTTTTATCTTGCTCCTTCATATGCTGTGTGTTTCTCTGTCTTCTCATTTTTTTAAACTTACTGTTTTTGAGGTCTCCTTTAAGCAGGCTGCAGGTTCATAGTTCCTGTTGTTTTTGATGCCTGCCCCGAGATGCTAAGGTTGGTTCAGTGGGTTGTGTAGGCTTCCTGGTGTAGGAGACTAGTGCCTGTGTTCTGGTGAATGAGGTGGGATCTTGTGTTTCTCGTGGGCAGGTCTACATCTGGTGGTGTGTTTTGTTGTGTCTTTGACTGTATTATGATTTTAGGCAGCCTGTCTTCTAATGGGTTAGGTTGCGTTCCTGTCTTGCTATTTGTTTGGCATAGGGTGTCCAGCACTGTAGCTTGCTGGTCGTTGAGTGGAGCTGGTTCTTAACGTTGAGATGGAGATCTTTGGGATAACTGTCGCCATTTGATATTATGTGGAGCTGGGACATCATCTGTGGACCAATGTCCTGAACTCGGCTCTCCCACCTCAGAGGCACAGTCCTGACACACGGCCAGAGCACCAAAACCCAGTCACCAACACAGCTTAGAAGAAAAGGGAGAAAACAATGAAAGAAAGAAATTAAAAAACAACAAAATAAAGTTATTAAAATAAAAATAATTATTTAAAATAAAAATATTTAAAAGTAATTTAAAAAGTAAAAAAAGAAAGAAGGAAGAGAGCAACCAAACCAAAAAACAAATCTACCAATAATAACAAGCACCAAATCTATACTAAAAACAAAACAAAAGCAGACAGACAGAACCCTAGGACAAATGGTAAAAACAAAGCTATACGGACAAAATCACACAAACAAGCATACACATACACACTCACAAAAAAGAGACAAAGGAAAAAAATATATATATCGTTGCTCCCAAAGTCCACTGCCTCAATTTTGGGCTGATTCGTTGTCTATTCAGGTATTCCACAGATTCAGGGTACATCACATTGATTGTGGAGATTTAATCCGCTGCTCCTGAGGCAGCTGGGAGATATTTCCTTTTCTCTTCTTTGTTCGCACAGCTCCCGGGGTTTAGCTTTGGATTGGCCCCGCCTCTGCATGTAGGTCACCTGAGGGCATCTGTTCTTTGCTCAGACAGGATGGGGTTAAAGGAGCCGCTGATTCGGGAGTTCCGGCTTACTCAGGCTGCAGGGAGGGAGGGGCACGGAATGCAGGGCCAGCCTGTGCAGGCAGAGGCTGGCATGACGTTGCATCAGCCTCAGATACGCTGTGTGTTCTCCTGGGGAAGTTGTCCCTGTATCCCGGGACCCTGGCAGTGGTGGGCTGCACAGGCTCCCAGGAGGGGAGGTGTGGATAGTGACCTGTGCTTGCACACAGGCTTCTTGGTGATGGCAGCAGCAGCCTTAGCATCTCATGCCCATCTCTGGGGTCTGGGCTGATAGCCTCAGCTCGTGCCCGTCTCTGGAGCTCGTTTAGGTGGTGCTCTGAATCCCCTCTCCTCTTGCACCAAGAAACAATGGTTTCTTGCCTCTTAGGCAGTTCCAGACTTTTTCCCGGACTCCCTCTCGGCAAGCTGTGGCACACTAGCCCCCTTCAGGCTGTGTTCACGCCGCCAACCCCAGTCCTCTCCCTGGGGTCTGCCCTTGGAAGCCTGAGCCTCAGCTCCCAGCCCCCGCACGTCCTGGCAGATGAGCAGACAAGCCTCTCGGGCTGGTGAGTGCTGGTCAGCACTGATCCTCTGTGTGGGAATCTCTCCGCTTTGCCCTCTGCACCCCTGTTGCTGCACTCTCCTCCGTCACTCCCAAGCTTCCCCCTCGCCACCCCCTGTCTCCACCAGTGAAGGGGTTTCCTAGTGTGTGGAAACCTTTTCTCCTTCACAGCTCCCTCCCACTGGTGCAGGTCCCATCCCTATTCTTTTGTTTCTGTTTTTTCTTTTTTCTTTTGCCCTACCCAGGTACGTGGGGAGTTTCTTGTCTTTTGGGAGGTCTGAGGTCTTCTTCCAGCGTTCAGTAGGTGTTCTGTAGGAGTTGTTCCACATGTAGATGTATTTCTGATGTATTTGTGGGGAGGAAGGTGATCTCCACATCTTACTCTTCTGCCATCTTGTATGTCTCCCCCCTCAATGTTTTTAATATTAACAACCTCATTATTACTGTCAGTCCTGACCAATGTATACTTATTCTCAATTAAAATTGTATTTTTTACAGTGTAAAAAACATTCTAAATACTCAGTCATCTAAAAATATTTACAATGAAGACAACTTTGGAATGGGATTTTTTTTTTTTTTTGCGGTACGCGGGCGTCTCACTGTTGTGGCCTTTCCCATTGTGGAGCACAGGCTCCGGACACGCAGGGTCAGCAGCCATGGCTCATGGGCCTAGCCACTCTGCAGCATGTGGGATCTTCCCAGACCCGGGCACGAACCCACATCCCCTGCATCAGCAGGCATACTCTCAACCACTGAGCCATCAGGGAAGCCCTGGAATGGGATATTTTAAAATTATTTATATTCCTCTAAAATAGTTAGTAAGCCGTTGAATGGTTTTCTTTGTTGAAACCCTAGCCTTTCATTTGAGAATAATGACTTGTATTGTTATACCCCAAGCTACCGCTTACTCTCTTGGGATTATATTTAACATCATTAGAAACTGCATTAACCTGATCTAGGTCCATAAATTAATCTTTGTATAAAATCTGAGACTTGAAAGAAAAAGAAGAGGCTGAGGCAACAGGTAAAGATGATCTCAATCGTCCTTGTGTCCAGTCTACTCCATTAGAATGCAAAATCCTTCCTCAGATTCATGTCCTTTGTTTCCCAGATTTTTTTTTTTCTATTAGCAGGCTATCCTAAGGACAAATAAATCATTATTAAATTATTCACACTGGCTACAGAGTTTCCTAACCACTTTGAAAACCTCACCATTGGTAGCTGTGGGGACAAATGTGTTACATTTTCTAGTGCACATGTTGGAGCCTGTGGTGTTTGCTGAGGTTAAAAAAACAGTGTTGAGACACATCACGGAATAACTTACATTGAGTTATTATTTCACTATGCTACCTGCTAATAATTTGAAAAAATTCAAATTACTTTCCCCAGTTGCTTTCTCATAATTTCATTGCCATAAAAAATCAAATTTATTATGAGACAAAGGGACATTTCTGTCTTGGATTTTCAGCCACTAAATGTCCTAAGGTCGGAGAACACCTCTTTCAGATTTGGGTTCAGCATTCTACCCACCAGTGGGTACAGAGTAAATAAGGAATGATAATTATACTAATTCATATCTGTTTAATCAGGCAGGCATGATATACGATTCAGTATTTAAGCACTTAGGCAGTGATTACCCATAATAATAGTCGTGTATGGTTCTTTTAATTCCCAAGTTTCATATGCCATCTTGGCTAACTGTTTACAACCATCATCATCTCCTTTCTTCTCCTCATCAACATCAACTGACTTTTATTGTGTGTGTTCTTTACAAAGCACCCTCAGCTATTTTAGAGAAAGACAGAATCTTTAGACTTATTTTTCCATATTTATTTGCACTTATCACATCTCTGCTTTCACAGAAGCCTAGCTGCAAAAATAATTTCATTTCCCTTTGCCTGATTGCTCAATTATTTTCTCTTTTTCCTAAATTAGTTTGATTTAATGTCATATCAGCACTTTGAGTGGCAAGCCTCAATAATGTAAATCAAGCATATTCACTGCAGAATGCTATTCCTAGTACCTCACTGATTTTCCAACACATTGTGCCTTCTGGAGTGTAGAGGAGGATGGAGACTAGGCTTGAGACTTCAGTGCAGACCAGGATTTAGGCCAGGGCACTTTGCCAAATAGCCATGTTAATGCTAGTGCCTTTCCTTACTCTTCGATGTCTTTTGTCACCAATTTCCAGGCCTTTGCTATGACCAACCAGATTCTGGTGGAGAGGTCAGTGACAGGTTGGAAAGAAATAGAATATGAAGTGGTCCGAGATGCTGATGACAATTGTGTCACTGTCTGTAGCATGGAAAATGTTGATGCCATGGGCGTTCATACAGGTAGGCAAGGAATCTTCAAGCATTATGGTAATGGCTTCAGCTCACATCTCTGATGGCTCATAGCAGTGTTTATTAAGTTCTTTTCTTTCAATTACTATTCTTAGCATACACATTAGTGATAAAATTTTACACATATATAGTATTTTACAGCATTGAAAATACTCTCATATTTAATTTGATCTTCACAAAAACCCTCTGAAGCAGGGCAGATAATATTATCCTGATTTCATTTGAGGAAGGGGTAAAATATAAGCAATGCAGTGAAGGTAAAATCTGTAAGACTTGGTGTTGAGAAGTAAGGCATGAGGTTAAGAAGGCTTGAAGCAGACTGGGTGGTAGTCACCAAGTCAATGAGAAAATAGCCACAATAAATAGAAATAGACAAAATAAATAGGTTTCTCAGGAAGGGAAACTAGTTAGACTAGAGGGCAAAGGTGATGACTTAGGATCTAGAAATGCTAAAGTTTAAGAGTGGGCAGAAATCTCAAGAAGAGGAGACTGTAGAGCTGGAATTCAGGAAAGAGGATAGAAATAAAGAAGTTAATACAAGGTCATTGGAAGTCTTGGTATAAAGAAAATAGCAGAAGCTGGAAGCATAGACTAAGTATTCAAGGGCATAGGTGTACAAGGAAAGAGAATAGGGTCAAGGACCAAACCCTGGGAAACATTTAGATTTATAGGGCAGATGAAAAAGGAAGGATTGGTGTTGAAGAAAAACAAGGGAATGATAGTTACCATATAAGTCAATGCACAAAAATATTTTATAAAAGAGCTTTGGTTTTGACTATAGCAAATACTATGAAAGGTCAAGAATGAAGATTTAATATTGCTTTTGGATGTTCAAGAGGACAGTTTCAATGCAAAGTTGGTTATGTGAGCCGTATGGAAAGGAATTATATGACTATGAGTGATAAGAAGAACTGGTAAATTTTCAAAAGGTTTAGTCACGTAAGGAAGGAATGAGAGAGATGGTTCTTATAACCATCTGGCAGTTCAGAGAGGGGCTTCTCGAGCCTGTAGTGATCTGAGCTTGTTTGTAGGCAGAAGGGATGGTGACTAAGGACTAAGAGATTGAAGATACAGCGGGCTATAATTGGAGAGAAGTGAGAAAATGGGAAGGGATGAGATTTAGAAAATTGATGGGTTAAAGCCAGTCTGGGTGAAGAGGAGCTGATATTTTATGGAAGGAAGAACTTGAGAGATAATTTATGAGACAGAGAAGGGAAATTGAAGAAGTTAATGTCAATCCAGTAAGTAGATGACTAAGCCTTGATAGCTTCATGATCTTGGGAAAGCTTAGAGTGATTTCTGTAAATATGTCAGAGTAATACAGGGAAAACAATCAGAGGGAATGTGCCTTGTATGTATTTCCCTAAGATAATTCTTTTCCCAGCAAACCGTCAGCCTATTCTGTGTCTTGTGTCATGCAAATAGATTGTTAAGTTACTAAAGTTGGCTATTTAGATATGCTACCAAATAACAAGTGTTGCTTGGATGTACAGGTGATTCAGTTGTTGTGGCCCCTGCCCAGACGCTCTCCAATGCGGAGTTTCAGTTGTTGAGACATGTTTCAATCAATGTCGTTCGCCACTTGGGCATTGTGGGTGAATGCAACATTCAGTTTGCCCTTCATCCTACCTCAATGGAATACTGCATCATTGAAGTGAATGCCAGACTGTCCCGAAGCTCTGCCCTGGCCTCAAAAGCTACTGGGTAAGGAAAGAACGATTGACCATTGGTTTGCAGATTGAACTGGAAAATTGAAAGCTAGTAGAAGACTGTGCTGCATTTGCAAACTGTAGTCCCCATTTCTGTATGCTGACTCCCAGTCATGTCCTATGGACATGGTTATTAATGAGCTTGCTGCCAGATGGAGGCAAATGGTATTGCTAGCTGGCTTTGTATGCTGGCTAATCATAAACTAATCAAGATCTGGGTGGTCAAAGGAGGCTGTGAAAAATCTGCTTCTTAATTGCACTTTGCAGATGTTAAAAGTACAAATTAATCCTTAATTTTAGTCCTTCACTGACTTTTGTAGGTATATAACAAATTTTGGACAAATAATAGAGTTCACTTGACCCAAGCATGCAATCACATTATTTTATTTTAGCAAAACTTCACAAGACCAAAAAACAGTAGGGTTTTTCTATAGGTAAATCTTGCAACTAAATAAATAAATTTGTATCTATTTAACAATTGCTAGCAAGCGTGACTGGAAGGAACACTAATTAATATCTTTTGTTTCTATTAATATCTTTAACATCTGGTATTTAAATTACATGACATTTAAAAAATATTTACCTCTAAAGCTATTTTTATGTAGCTAGCCAGTGCTACATGGAGTGTGGAAGAAATGATGAGCTAAACAAGAGTCAGGAGACCTGAGTTCTCCTTCTGGTCCTTCTACTAATTGTGGGACTTCGGATACATCACTACTGTCTCTGTCAATTTCTTCACCTGTTAGGTGAGGAAGCTGTACTAAAGGAATCATATGTAATTCTACAGTTCTGTGAATTAATTTTTCAAATACAATTACCCAAACTGACATTCCAGAAGAGTATGGTCAAGTTTCCAGAGTGTTAGTTGTGTAAGGAGCCCAAAGTTCAAAGATAATTTGGAAACAGAGCAAGGACCCAAACTTTCAAGGACTGCATTTTATGACCTTTACATACCCCATAGTATCAGCTAACTCCACCATCTTCCTAGCTGCAGACATGTATATATTTTTATAAAAGAATATTTTGAAGATTCTTAGTGGAAGTTATACACAAGTGAGTACTTTATCAAGGAAGCTATTGATTTTGGGTTGAAGAGGTGAAGGTTGGGAGTTGTACTACTGCATGTCAGGCATAGAGAGTGAACTCTTTTGTGATCTGTGCCTCTGTACTTTATCATGACTCACTTTATTTTATAAGGAGCTATTAAATGTTCATACAGAACTGAGAATCAGGTGTGTTTTATACCTTGATGTGAAATAATACCAGAGTTTCTAAGAAAAACCAACTTATATTTTGAGCTGTTTTTAATTCTTATTGCTGAAAGAAAAAAAATGTCTCCTCCTTTATAGCTACCCATTGGCATTCATTGCTGCAAAGATTGCCCTAGGAATTCCACTTCCAGAAATCAAGAACGTTGTATCAGGGAAAACATCAGCCTGCTTTGAACCTAGCCTGGATTACATGGTTACCAAGATTCCTCGCTGGGATCTTGATCGTTTTCACGGCACTTCTAGCCGAATTGGTAGCTCTATGAAAAGTGTAGGAGAGGTGAGTCCTTGGTTAATTCCTCTCTTTCATCCTTGTTCTCAGTTATTTTGTCCAACCCTAATTTTATTGAAAGTCTTCAGTTTCCTTGGATACTGGGTTACTGATTGGAGGATACATATGAATTTCATTTCCTCCCTAGTGTTTCCACATAAGGCATAGCTGTTTTAAATCTTAATTTTTCTATCATGCTTCAAAGTACGCAATAGAATTATAACTCAAATGCCAGGAAAAGTTTTGTTGGTGGTGTTTCTGCCAAATAAACAACTGTTATTTAGTTTACATTTCATGGAAAGATTCCCTTTCACAACGTGCATGGGTAAATTTGTAGGCCAAGCAATATGAGATAATTTTGTAATGTGTTAATTTAGGGTTTATTATCTGAA
Source organism: Kogia breviceps (assembly GCF_026419965.1). Classification (NCBI taxonomy): domain Eukaryota; kingdom Metazoa; phylum Chordata; class Mammalia; order Artiodactyla; family Physeteridae; genus Kogia; species Kogia breviceps. The sequence continues at coordinate 175,811,628 of NC_081311.1, forward strand.
AGGTTTTTGTCGTCAATGAATATTTAACACTTTACATTTAGTTCAACTCAAGTTAGCAAACATTTCCTGAGTTCTTATTACATGCAAGACCCTAGAATGATAAAAACAATGAATAAGATGTAGATAATTGTGACATTATCTCCAGCTGGTGATTTCAGAATATATTCACAGAACTAAGTAGAATATGAATTAAACTGTGGTAAAAGTTAGAATGCAGGATTTATATGCAGGTGCTGTGAGAATGTAGTAGAATAGGGTCAGGGAAAGCCACAATAGATATTCCAGTAAAAAATGGTGAAATCTTCACTTAATGAATATGAAGTTTAATAATATAAAGTATTAAAAAGGACAAATTTTGAGCAAACACAGTTATGTATTCCTTTATTATTATTACTTCTCTTTTATTGAATGTACTCCATATACTATTATGTACAGTGTACTTTAATGAAAATTCATGGTGAATTACTTATAGAATTAGTCACTTTAGGGCCAACTCTTAAATACATAATACTTAAAATTTTTCTTAAATATTCCAAAAATACTTTCTTAATTTGATAGTACCATAAACTATCTTATATCTGGTACTCTCTCCTATGCTTAGGCTAGCAAATCTATGAATATATTGTCTAACTCTTCAAATACCACTGTGCCTCATAAATTACATATCTGAATTGGACTAATATTTTGAGACTCTTGAGGCTTTTCCCTTATTTCTAATTAAATTTGGAGCAGTGTGAAAAGGTTATCTGTTTGGCTTTAGTGATCTTTGAATATGTAGCTTGTCACACAATTGACATGAAGATTTACTAAACTGACAATGAGAATTCAGGTCTATTTGAGGCATCACGGAAGTTTACTGAAGGCAGTGTTATGACTGTTATTATTTTAAATTGTAGACCAAAAATGCATGGCAATCTATTATTCCATGGAAAGAATCAAAGACAGTATTTATTCACTGAAAATAACTGGGTAGGCTTCAAGGTTAATTTTAGTTCTCACTTGTAACTTGTCCAAACTAAATCACCACATGGTTTTCCTAATTGATTAGTGTACAATCAGCTGCAAAGATTGTGGGAAGACATGTTGAATTTGTCATGGGGAATTTAATCTCCTATATTCAAAATCTGAATCTGTCAGTACTTGTTATGATTCTCAAGGTTCTATTAATATTAATGCTTAGCTATAAAGAAAACCAACCTGTCTTGGATACTGACTGATACCCATTTAGAAATAGTTCTGTTTTTGTGTTAATATATGTCTGATTTCTCTTCGTTTGCTTTTTTATTCTAAAGGACATCTGTGTGAAAGCAAGATCTTATTAAGGAAGGGTCTATGTTCTCTGGCCACAGATTCTTTCTTTTAATGCTATGGTCCAGGGCAAGTACAGGTGATTTCCTCATCAGTCTCAGCAAATCAAGCTAAATTCCCTAAGTGGTAAAAGAGTGACCTAATGATGTTAAAGACTCATTACATCAAAACCATGGTAAAAAGGCAAGAAAGAAAAATAACTTAAATTTGAGTAGCATTCTTCTGATATATGTCTTGTTCCTAAGTCTTTTCTGAAAAATAGTCAACTTCTAGCTTTGTTACAAATTAAAAATATGCAAGCTCTTTTTAAAAATATGAGTCTTAAATATGTATTACAGGTCATGGCTATTGGTCGCACCTTTGAGGAGAGTTTCCAGAAGGCTTTACGGATGTGCCACCCTTCTATAGCTGGTTTTACTTCCCGTCTACCAATGAACAAAGAGTGGCCATCCAACATTGATCTCAGAAGAGAGCTGGCTGAACCTTCCAGCACCCGCATCTATGCCATCGCCAAGGTAATATGTGACAAGGGGGCCAGAGCTACCTTTTTTATTCTTTCCCAGAATACAGTCAGCTTGGACTTTAATGTAAAACTGAATCACAAAGTGGTCTTGAATTCAGGAATTTTTGGAAAATCTTCAATTCTCTTTAATAGTATTAAACTGGAGATTTCTATGGACTTCATCAGATTATTCTATAGCTAATGAAAAATTACCCTTTTTTATTTTCACCTTAAGCCTGGACTTAAAGAGAACACTGCAATTTTAAAGGATGATCACATGAGATACAATGTTCTTCCCTTTTAGTACATATATTATCAATACTCTTAAATGTTTGATAATATAGACTTATGATTTCCCATCACTCTCATTACTTGCTCACTGAAAATGTGTAACATTATATTTTTGAAAGGAAGATGTGTAAAATGGTATCACTTAGTATGTCCTACCTGAGACTCTAGAATAATCTTTATTTATTTGATTCTTCTTCTGTGTTTAAACAACAAACTCTAAAGAACTTCCATGATTATAGGCTTTTCTATGTAATTATTTTATTGGTCTTACTTATAGAACAAAAAAGCCCCACATTTCTCACTTCCACCCACTAGTTCCCTTTAATGCAAATTAAATGCCATATTAATCTCCTTTCATGTTTACTATGCTTAGGGTTTTGAAGTTTTAGTTCATCTGCTTTTATAAAAGGTGATTTGGGCAGCTGGGATCTGTCTGGTCAGAAATCCTTGAATTGCTTTTTGACATTTAAGGAAGGTTAGGTATTAATCCTCCAACAGTACCAAACCACACTGGAGCTACAAAGTCCTGCTGACCATTTTATGTGTGTGTATGTACATGTGGAATGAGTTGATGAAAATATGAAATTTGTCTTTAAAAAGGGAATCTGTCTTTGTAACTTGTCTTTGTAGCACCAGAAAACTGCTGTTAGTGATTTCGAACTCTGCAACTTTTATGCTCATATATAGAAGGAGGGGAGGGAATATTTCCTTCATTGCATTTAATGTATATTCTCCTCACCTTTATGGTTTCTAAATGCAGAATATTTCATTTCCATTGAAATTCTGAAGTAGTCTGAGAGATACTAGTATTTTTTGATGGCCATTTCTCAAAGTTGACTTTCAAGGGAATAGAGAATTAACATTTTTCCGTGGTGGTGGGAGTGATACTAGTAATGAGAGGTCATTCTAGAAAGCCGTTTCACCTTCTTTATCGTTCTTATTTCAGTCTTTTGTTTAAAAAGCAACCTACAACATTCATACATGTGTATATATGTGTATGTGTGTGTATGTATGTATACATATAATTTTTTTTTCCAGACGAAGGACAGTAAATCGATTTTTTCCTTGGGTCTAGTGATCATACTTCTGCCATTTTGAGGTGGATGAACACGGGAAGTATTTCCAAGTTCCCAGTGAGGCTGTAAAACTCAAGCATATCTCTCATTCTTTTCTAACAGACTTATAAAGGATAAGAGTTCAGGGAAAATGTGTGGAGATTCTTTCTTGCACAGAGTATGAGCAAGAAATGCTGCAGGGTCTGAGGTATAAATTATTGCCTGCCAGCGTGCTGGGGGAAGGAACTGATTTCTGTTTGTCAGAGGTCATCATTACTGTTCATTTCCACAGCAACCAGGAACTTGGTGATTTTGACAAAGAGTGTAAGGAATGTGATGGGCTGAAGGGGAAAAAGAATGAAGGGGAAAAAGAATGAAGGGGAGCGAGTAAATCTTTGCTCGCTTTCATAATTCTTAGAAAGGGCAACTTGCTCTGAGGTCTGATTTTTGCAGCAGTCTTATTTCAGGATGACTGGATCATCACCTCTTTTGATTTGGGGAGAATACTGGGCATTATTTTTGATTTGGGGAACGTTAGAGTAACCTCAAACTTGTTTGGGGTCATTACGAACTTCATTACGGCTGTGTGACATGGCAAAGCTGCAGCTCTTGAAAGACTGGCAGGATCTTGCTTTCTGTTCACAACTGTGGATGTGATTCTAGTTGTCCTTCCTCACAGTAAACTGACGGCAGATTCTAGGTCCTTCATCAGTCTCAGGGTAATTACTGTGTGCGATTGTGTGAAAATGTCCTTTGGTCTATCAAAAGTGTCACTACCTTAAGGTTCTATTCCCCTCACAGTGTTGATGGTCAAACAGCCAATTGTCCCTTTAATCCCTTGGCAAATAAGGCATAATATTAAGTCCTTGGGAACCTGGCTATAGTTATGGGGAGAATTAAACAAAAAAACATAAATAGACTTATGAAACGAATATGTTTTTCAGTATTCACATTAGATGTCATTTTATTCTAGTCAATAGAATTATGAGCTATATTGTTTCTCAACATGTATGATCATGGTCTCTCTGATACCAGAAATAAGCAAAAGCTTTAGGAAAATTAAGCTCCCTTGGTTGAAATATAACAGCAGTTATTAGTTACATCTATTTCCTAATGGGATTTAAAAATATAGTGTGCCAATAAAATATGTTGTTTTGAAATATTTGATTATCATGTTTCATTGACTATAAATATGTATCTAAACATAGCATAGAAGAAGAGTAGGCATCTTTTGAATATGAAGGTTTTGGTTTTGAGAGTTTATCTCTTCTTTCAGCTGCCTCTTGTACTCAGCTTAATGACCCATAGCTGTAATTTTACTTTTGAGAAATTGCTAAACTAAGCTTGAGGAAAAAGCTGAGCTACCTATCAGGACAGAAGTTATTACTACATTGTTTTAGAATATATTAGGATTTTGTAAAATGCCTGTCTTAGCACGAAAGTCACAGTAACTGATTCAAAGTAATTTTTTGTTTGAAGTCTTCTGTGAGGAAATATTTGAGAGAAATAACACCAAGCCAAATGTGATCCATAAATTCTCAATGACTGGTTTGTGTGAATATGGAATGAAGTGATAAAAATATGCTAAATATGCTAAAAGGTAATTATCCAAAATACAAGTTAAATGATCATTATATTGATTCTACATTTTCTTACCAATTTGGCGTAACTATAGTTTCAAGAGATTCTCTTTAATGCCAAAAAGATATACCAGATTTAGAATATAATTGGTAGCACAGTCATATAAAAAGCAGGGAAGCAGAGCCTGTTACAGGGATTTTTCTGAGCACACACTACTCTGATTAACTCCGAGTACCTCCTGTGCATGCTATTTGTGGATATAGTTGGCAGTATCTGTAGGTTTATTGGGAGGAACGTCAATGATGTGATATCAGTTTCATTCTCAGTCTATAGCCTCAGGTTCTCTTAACATGGAGAGGAATGGCTGCTATGGTTTCAACCAAAAATAAGACCTTTATAAGATGTTTGCCAAAGAAAGCATCTATTCTCCTTTTGGCAGGCCTTGGAAGACAATGTGTCCCTGGATGAGATTATGAAGCTCACATCCATTGACAAGTGGTTTTTGTATAAGATGCGTGACATTTTAAACATGGAAAAGACACTAAAAGGACTCAACAGGTAAGGCACTAGTGCTCTGATTCACTCCAGGTATCTTCTGTGCAGTTTTGTCTTCCTCTTACCCTTACACATTTGGCCAAAATTCTGCTTCAATGAAGTAAATAGTGCCAATGCTGCAAAGCAATAGCCATAACCAGAAGAAATGGCAGTTTTTAGACGTTTACATTTTTAAAGGCATCTCTTAATAATTTTAATTGTCTTCTACCCCTGCCCTACCCTTGACATGAAACATAGTGATGTTTTTATTAGGTCTTCTGAATTTACAAAAATTGGTGTACATTTATGGATTGATGTGCTATTTAATTACCAGACATTACCTAGATTTAAATTTGATTAATCAGTAATGAAATGAATACTATTTCTGTTTTCTATGCATTTTCCAAGTTTTGAAGTCTATTTTTCTCTTTTAATATCAACCTAGATATTGCTGTGTATTGATGAGCAAACATATTCCTCTTGCATTCTACTGATATTTTTAACATTGGGACATCCGGTTCAGCATACAAATACGCCACATTCAAATTTTTATTAATAGACTCTTTGCCTCTCACTAATTTGCATTTTTATCTCCTTTATGGCCAATTATTTTAAAAATTTTATTTCATGTTCAGAATATTCCGATAATGTCAGTGTTTTAAAATCTACTTTTTTCTATTTCCTGAGAAGATCGTTTGTTGAGGCAGCTCAGGCATATGAAGTCCCAGATAGGTTTTAAACTTGGATCTGTGATAACAGGAACATGTATTACTAGTTTAAGAAAGACAGTGTAATTCTCTTTAGCTTCTCCCCTTTAAGAGGGCTTTGAAATACGCTACTACTGGAAAGAAATCTCACCTACAAGCCTAGGCACATGTTTAGAGAGGGAGAAATTTTGTTTGCAGAAATTATTCTCAAATGATTTTAGTAAATGTAGAAAAATTAATTGCTTAAAATGTTGAAAATGGTTGAAGCTCTCAAAGCCTGGATTTCTCGACTATTTAGAAACTGCAACATATAATTGGGTTACTGGGTTTACCTAATCAAAATGTACACAAACTGGGCACTTGCTTTTCTTTTTGAGCAGAAGAAGGTTCTTTTTCATCTATTCAACAATCACCCACAAAAAATGCTTGGTTTTGAAAATGGGGGACTCCAATCTGCCAAAAATGAAAGTAGCTGTAGTTGCTTGTAAGTCATCCTTTGTAGTGATCATATAAAATGAACAGTAGATATAAGTTAAGAATTGAGCCTATACATTCATCTTAGAATTTTGCTGACTTGAGGTTTCCTTTCTTGGTTTCTGATGCCAGCAGAACTTCTATGTTGAATTATAGTCTGTTCCACTGTTTTCAGTTTCAGTCAACTGATTTCAAATGCCTGTGAAACCATTCCAATTAAACCACATGAGGGTGCTAGAAACTTACAGTATGCCAACCGTAGCAGTGGAAGAGTCCTGGGGTGAAAAACAGCAGATGTTATTGTGATCTAAATTTCCACTTGATATACATTCTGATTTTTGGACAAATTCAATGTTTTAATTGAATAGTTTTTGTTACAAACAGAAGGCAGGTTGAAATTCTAACTAAGCAGAAATAAGTGTATATTGATAGTGAAAAAGCTGTTTGGAGGATTATTAGAATGACCCACAGTCATAGATCACTTACAACATGGTTCTGACTTCAACATTCTATTGCAGTTTTTGCTGTTAATTTGACATTTTAAAATAAAGTCTCCATTTTCTGGCATAAGTATAATTGTAAATAGAGATTTTTCTATTGTTCATAATCATCTACAATAAAATTTTTAATATACAACTTAATAATTTAAAAGATTCTAAAACATAATACTTACAATTGTCTCTTGCTTCAAGACCTCAACAGAGGATTCATGGTGTTAGTAAACCTAAACTCTGAACTTATTATTATATGATGGACACTTTACGTCTTTTTTTTTGAGTATCTTAGATGCACACGTAGCAATTCAATAATGACTGTTATTTAGAGGTGTTGAATAAATAGAATAAGAACAGATGGCTACTGAAGCTACCTGTCTCAGTCATTCTGTGGCACATTGGGATCTGAAGTCGAAAGGATATTGCAACTGATGGTGGGTGAGTGCAGGACTTACATTTTTTTGTTTGTTTGTTTGTTTTTGCCCTATTTTGATTATCTTCATGATTAGCCTGGATTATGACATCTGCTTTTTTTCAGCCTCTAAATATCCAGAGAGGCTTGGTCATCAAGGCAGATACTGCTCCAACAGTAATCGCTATCTAATAACAGTTGGCATAATATGGCTGAGTTATACATTGGAGGAAGGTTGAGGTCAGCTGGTTCTTTTTAATCTGTGATTTGTTTCAAATTTCAACTGCTCCCACGTTCGAAAGGCTGACTTTACATGTAGACCCAGGAAGTAGCTATTTATTTGATCTGATTTGGGCCGACCCCCAAATTCTCTTGCCTGAGCATGTCTCTGGTACCGATGTGCCCAGGTCCCTTTGCAATTTTCTTTTAAGTCCCTGCGAAAGTGGGCATTGGGGATCTTAATTAGGAGAAAGGAGAAACTTAAAGAGAGGATAAAGTGTAGGATGCTAGACGTGGGTTAAGTTTCACCTGGTTCCTTCCTGTGCACTGGAAGGAGCACAGGCTATGGAGCCAGTCAGATATGTGGGTGCACAGTATTACCAACTGCAGAATCATGGGCACATCACCTCCCTCATTTCTCCAACCTCACATGCTTCCTGCTAATTTCTCCCTTATAGTTTTGTTGTGGAGCTTAAATGATGTAAATGCAAAGGACCCTCGGCACATGATGAGTGTCCAATAAAGTTTTCTCTTATTCCCCCTGAAAATGAAAATGCTACTTGTTATACTGAACAGTATTTTGTGATTTTAGATATATGCATTTTAAGACTCATTTTCAGAGTCACGAGGCATTGTCACATTTTAATACCAGACCTATTTTTTTTTTTTTTTTTTTTTTTTCGGTATGCGGGCCTCTCACTGTTGTGGCCTCTCCCGTTGCGGAGCACAGGCTCCGGACGCGCAGGCCTAGTGGCCATGGCTCACGGGCTTAGTTGCTCCGCGGCATGTGGGATCTTCCCGGACCAGAGCACGAACCCGTGTCTCCTGCATCGGCAGGCGGATTCTCAACCACTGCGCCACCAGGGAAGCCCCAGACCTATTTTTTTAAAATTAGGAAGCAATGATAGCTAGTGATACAAATGCCATTCTTATCGAAAGATCAATAGCACTCCGTTATAATAATGAACAAAAATTCCCACTTTACAGTTGTTAATCATGCTAAAATTCCTCTAAAATGCAATAAATACATTCACTAGCAGAAGATGAGAATAGCACTTAGATTGATGGCAGTCTATTACTTGTTTTTATATATAGTCACCTGAAATGAAGTCCAGAATTTGACTTCCAAATAGAATATACCCACATATTAGGTATATATGTGAATGTCCACAGACTGGAGTAGAGGAAAAAAAACAATGATTTTAACAAGGTTAGCATTATGGAAATAATGGATGAGTTTTACATGTCTATGAGAAAGTAGAAATTAAAGTTTTCTTACTTCCTTGAAAGGTGGAGATAAACATATATCATGTTGAGGATGAAGTATGAAATCCCAGTCTTCTTCAGGGTGATGGGCCAAGTTAGACAGGTGTTAGAATAATCAACTCAGTATCTCTCAGCATCCCAGCTCTGAGTGCGTGCTTCCATCAGAACTCAGTTTGTTATCTTCAATACATGATCATAGCAATGGCAGCCCTCTGGAAACTTCCAGAGCAATATCCATTCTTACCAACTTAGGTGTTAATCATTATTCAGACAGCTTCAGCAAAAAATTTCTCTTCTATACTTCAGTTCACTGACTTTCTCTTTTTCTTCTTAAACTGTTTATTGCTTCCCAAGGGCATGCTAGGAAAATTGACTGTCCTAGGCAGTTCCCCAAATTTATAAGCTAGTCTAGTGGAATGAATTGATCTAGAGTGATAACATATTTCACATTGGATTTCTTTAGGTTTTGAAAAGTTTCTCTTTACTCAATGTGATGTGAGTTGTATCATGGAGGATTCCAATGCCTATTATGCATATGCATTGGGATTCATATGTTTGATCTATTAACTTCACATTACCAGATCACTCTGCAAGTAGTTTAGGAAAATTGAGCTTGTCAGAATTTTCAGTGTAGTTGCAACATTTTCAAAAGCTCTCTTCACTGGCCTTCACTACCAAGCTATCCAGACTTTAGTGTATCTATTTTCCCCATACTCACTCATCTTACCAACATTGACTCTTTTACACATAATGCTCCTCCCATATAGCATTTTCACTAGAAGAAAAATACATTTATTTTGATCTATTAAAAATTACAGAAGTCTCACCTGTAATCCATTCCTCCATTAGTACGTAGACAGATTCAATTCTAGTCATGCAAATAAAACTGGATTGGAGGACAGAAGCACAGGTAGTATAAGTCAAACAGAAAAATATCTCAAATGTCTTTATCAGCTAGGTCCTCTTGATATAGCTGGTTCTCTAAAGTAACAAAAGAATGGATTTAGAACTCTATCTGTTAATACAGAAACTTGAATTTTGATTCCGTCAAATGCCTTCCAAGTGTAAGATAATGATCAACGAATTTATTGACTACATATCAGGCACTGGTCTAATTGCATTATTTCATTTAATCCTTACCACAACCTAAGAAAGTCAGTAATTATCCCAATTTTATAGGTAGTAAACTGAGGTTCTGAGATATTTAGCAATGTCCTTGATATCACATGCTAATAAATGACAGAATTGAGATCAAACCTGAGCAGGACTCCAGAGCTTAGGATGTTTTATATTTAACCCCTATGCTATATATAAGTATGTGTATATGTGTACACACACGCGCGCGCGCACACACACACACACACACACACACACATATATATATATGTTTAGGGATGTGGAAAGGTGGAAAGGTGAATTATATAACATCTGGAGGAAATCAGACTACATGTAGTAGACACTTCCAGCATAGTGACAGTATTTAATAAAGGGATGATAGTGCCATCATCATAGAACTAGCACATTTGATAAAGGTTTCAACAATATTAGTAATAAATAGATAATTACAGGTACAAAAATATCACAGTTGAACCCCTTTCACTATAAGGAAGGAAGGAAGTCAACTGTAGTAAAGCTTCTTTGTGGGCAAGAACTATTTCAAGACACTACACCCCAAACCTTTTTATTTATAATATCAAGTTGGATTAACAATTTTAGATTGAAAGACAATCATGATACTTTAAAAAAAAACCACCTGAATATGCAAGAAAAGATGTGAATATGCTAATTACCAGCTTTGAGCACCTGCCTATCTTCTGCCTATAACTCTTTTTTACAATTTTTTTCTTTATTTTAATTTTTAGTTTCTTTTGTTATTTCTGACTGCCATGTGTAGCTGAAGAACTTTATTATACCTGCCTAAGTTGTATAATTTTGCTCTTTTACTGACTGGAACTAAGTTGAATTAAGTTTTGAATCCTTCTTTCAGTGATTAGCTTAAAGAAGGCCTCCATCCACTGCTTGGGCTGTACCATGTTAAATCACCAAATGGAAAGTTTCCACTCTTTATGATGACTGCTTGTTCTTTTGCATTTCATTCAATTTGGGCAATTTTCCCAGTATGGTCCATTTTCCTCTCTGGTGTGGTTTTTTTTTGTTTTTTTTTTTTTGTTTGTTTCACAATGCTGCTATTTATGTTAGCAACATAATGCTTGACTGTTGAAAAGGACTCTGTTTTCATCCCTTTTAGATGTTCAAAAGTAGGGGATATGACCCCTACTTTACACCATATATGTGGCTAAGTTTTGGATTTATTTCTCTATTAATGATTGATATAAACTTAATTTACTATGGATTAATATACAAGTTATTCAGAAATTGCTTTTGTCCACTGTTCTGTAGGCTCATATGTTGTTTTATTTTTTAACTTTTAATTTTGATAATATTAATATTCTCTTCCCCTTCACTGCCACTTATTGCTGCAATCAATGTAGTAAAAAAAGAGGAAAGTGTGCTTTTGAAGGGCCTAACTTTCATCTGAACATCGCTGTATTCAATGTGATAAACTACATCCATTGGTGAGTGCTGAAAAGTCATAGGTATGCCTATAGCTTAGGAAAACAATCTGGGGCAAGCCTGGTGAGTTCCACTTGGGCATTCAAGTGCTAAATTGAGCTCAGTAAAGTTGGCCATTTCCCTGCAGCCACAAACTTCTGGCAGATGTAATAATGCAGGTGTCACCTTAGCTGGAACACTCCCTTTGAATGTCCTCTCCTAAACACATCAGTTTCTATTGACTTTTTATTTAACTTGTTCAGGAGGCGTGGCAAAACCAGACAAGAACGTTTTGTGCTTGTATTTGATTGAAGTTTTCTAGGGGAAAAGTGTCACCTAAAAGTCATTAAAACTTAGGCGTAACTACTATGTATACAACAGATAACTAATAAGAACCTATTGTTTAGCACAGGAAACTCTACTCAATAATCTGTGGTGACCTAACTGGAAGGAAATCAAAAAAGCGTGGATATATGTATATGTATAGCTGATTCACTTTGCTGTACAGCAGAAACTAACACAACACTGTAAAGCAGCTATACGCCAATAAAAATTTAAAAAAGAAAAACTTAAGCTTAAGAAAGAGAAGGATCAGTACTTTACTTTCTAATGATAATTTATACTTTTTGGTAGAAAAAAAAACAGTAAGCAATTAGCCTTAAAGGGTATTTAATATAGAAGCAATTTAGAGAAAAATATATATTTCACTGTATATATAATGTATAATCATGTTATAATTTTTATGATCCTTTACTATGATATATGCTTGTGATATCATTTGTTGTTTTCTCCACCCCAGTCTGTGGACCTTCATATATATATGAACATATATATACACATAAAGTGTATATATATATATATATATATATATATATATATATACACACATACATACACACACACTAATGTATATATATGTGTGTGTATATATACATATATATACACACTAAGTATTTGGGTGTTTATTATTTTGAATGTAAAATGAGAATAGAGATGGTTGGACACTTTAGTGGAACCCATTGATCTGATTTGCAGAAAATAGGTTCTGTCCTCTGACTTCACTATCAACTCACACTATATTTCTAAGTCTCAGTTTCACCCTAGTTTAAAAAATATATATTCTATTATTTTACTAGTTAGCCATGCTGCTAAGATGAATATATATTATGTATAAAGTAATTGACTCTAAAGGAAAACAATTTTATTAGTTACTACATATTAGTATCCTATGGTTTGTCTTCGTACCCTAAACCATTTATCTAATAAACCTCTTCAAGAATACTAAATATTGGACCTTACATAAAAAGGTTAGTTTTTCTTCTGGAAAAGACGAGCATTACTGTGGGAATTTCCGTGCCCATGAACTAATGCCAAAAATACATTTTATTTTTAATTTGTTTTTATGTTCCATGTGATATTATAGGCGATGTCACAGATTTGACAAGCCTCTATTAATTTTTCTAACTAATAATTTATTATATCAGGTATATTGTGAATAAAATTTTACATCAAATATTTAATGTTTTGAGAACCCTCATTGAATTAATTATTTAAACAGTGCTTTCATAGTTTTGACAAATAATTATGCATTTTGAAAGAGTGAGAGGGGACTTGAGTCTGGCATGGGCAAGATGCATGTTTCACCTAAAATGTTTTCAGAGTGATGTTCACATCGTTCATAAAATAAATATTATATATTTTCTGCTTATTGATTCTTATATGTTCGATAGTTCCAAAAATCTTAAGTTGGTTTAAAATAACATATGCTCATAATTTGTATGTATGTATGTATCTATTAATAGCCAGGATTTAATAGATTATCCGTATGTCAACATCTGTGATCTCAGCATGAGAGGTTGTGTATTTACTTGATGACATTTCTCTTTATTAGGAGCTGTTATTAGACCAAATGGTACTGTTAGTTGCCTTCAATGGGTTTGTAATCTATTTTTGAAGATTTGTTTACACTTAGGTATACATTAAGACAGGATGCTTTTAATGGACCAAGAAGCTCTAAGATCTTTGTGTACTAAGTTATCTCATATAAGTCACAGTTTAAGAGTTCTTAGAAGGTATGCAACCCTACCCCGTATTTTATAAACAAGACAGTGACTCAGAACATTTAAATAAATTTTTCGAGATTTCAGGGGAAGTGCACACGGAAGCCATGATCTGAGTTCAGGACTTTTGGAATCCAAGGATAGCATCTTTCCTTCAATATATCTCTATGCCATGGGAACGAAGGGAAGAGAGAATTATAAATAAATAAATAGGAAGACACTGCCAACAATATGTTATGGTTTAGGGAGAGCAGAGAGGGAGAGAATTGAGCAAGTCCACCAAATTTGATGATGGGGAGGGAAGAGTAGGAGCTAGACTAAAAGGACCAAATGAGCAATGAGAAAGAAGTAGGTAAATGGATGAATTGTACTCAGGAAGTGACAAATCGTGTTTGCTATTATTTTGTTATATTTATGCTGTATTTCATAAAAATGAGAATCTTACTATAAGGAAATTATGGCTGTGAATAGAAATTAAAGTGAATACTCTCTACCTATTTGCTAAATGTACGTTATAGTTGGAGCCACACAATTTCACTCATTATTCTGTAATTATTGCATACGAGGAGGATGCTCCAATTAATCTGTAAATTCCATTAGGGCAAATTTCAAATACCATGTCTTAATATACTTTTATTATAAGATTTGCTTAAAAGCTTTTGTTGATTTATGTGAATGATGAATGGACTTCACCATTCTAAAGAATAGTGTCAGTTCTGAAACAGATAAGAATGATTTTCAGTTCTTTATATACTATATATTTTCTTGGAAATTGACCTTGCATAGAGTAAAATCTCAATATTTGTATGATAATATTCCCATTAAATAAATAAATAAATATTTTTGTAGAAAGTGAAAATCAGAATTTTTCAGTCATGCCAAAGAAGGGATATTGGAGTGGAGGAAAGTATATTACAATTCCTGGTTGCTCAAGGTACCCACAAAATTTTTAATTGGAAAATCTGTAGTCCAAAATATAAACTCTGGGGACTTTCTAGTGGTTAAGACTCTGTGTTTCCAATGCAGGGGGCATGGGTTCGATCCCTGGTAGGGGATAAGGTCTCACATGCTGCACAGTGTGACCAAAAAATAAAATAAAATAAAATAAAATAAACAGAATATAAACTCTGTTGGAAGACACTGGAAATCAGCATCTCTAGGTTTTCATTATTTAAGTGACTATATATTTAGTAATTAGCTAGGAGTCTCTGAATGACTATTTTCTAATAAAAGGGGATATATCTAATTGTTTTTTATAGTCAAATAGAAATTATATATACTGGGTGCACTATAATACTTACATGGACATTATAATCTCTATTGCCTGTTTTTTTTTTTTTTTTTTGTCCGTGCCATGGTTCCCCAACCAGGGATCAAACCCGCGCCCCCTGCAGTGGAAGTTCATAGTCTTAACTGCTGGACCGCCAGGGAAGTCCCTACCTAGTTTTGATTTAAAAAGTTATCTAAGTTTTCAAAATTGCAAATTTCTAGAAAACTGTTGTGTTTTTTTTTTTTTTTTTTTGCGGTACGCGGGCCTCTCACTCTTGTGGCCTCTCCCGTTGCGGAGCACAGGCTCCGGACACGCAGCTCAGCAGCCACGGCTTACGGGCCCAGCCGCTCTGCGGCATGTGGGATCCTCCCGGACCGGGGCACGAACCCGCGTCCCCTGCATCGGCAGGTGGACTCTCAACCACTGCACTACCAGGGAAGCCCTAGAAAATTTTTTATGAGAAATATTCATAAATATGTACAATGGTAGTGCAGGCTCTAATTTAATTAACCAGCAAAGAAGATTAAGGTGAAAAATATATAATCATAACAGTTATGATACAGAGATTTGTGTTTCTCTGGTGACCTTAAGGTGAATTTCTGTTATAATACAGGTGGAAAATAATCACTATTCTATTTTTTTCGGTGGTGAAACTGAGTCACACGGGGGTGTGTGTCATACTTTATGTCACACCAGTCAGAGGAAAGCAAGAAATCTAGCCCAGGCCTTCTGCCTTCAGTTCTAGTCGCTAACCCTTTTCAAAAGCTACTTTGTAGAGATATGACTTTTAAATCAGACAGCTGGAGATCAGCTCCTCCTTAGCTGTCAAGTTGTGAGCTGTGTGTTTCCCTGCCTGAATTGTTGACCCCACTTAGAGCAGAAGCCTTGTAAGAGATGTGCCCTTCTCTAAACTCTTGTGAGGAAAATGTGGGGGCCTGGAATGCAGAAAGACTTGGTGAGTCACCTTTAAGAGATGTAAACAGAATTTTCAAGAGTATGGAGAGCTAACGTAAGAATTTTCTTTTTAAATTTTTCTGTATTTATGAGACAGTATAAATATGTGTGTGTATATATGCACACATACATACATATACATATATTTTTTTCTTTAAATAAAATGTAAATGCCTTATCTTCCATGTTAATGCGGGTGTGAGTTAAAAGCTCCTGAAGTGTACAATGGAAATTAAATGTAGACAAAATAGTCTGCCTGAGCTATAATTACAGATGCTAGATAATCACTCGCTGGCCCTCAGGATTTTTCACCTTCTCATTCATACCTGAGATGCCTTTATGGGCGCAGAACCTCTGCTAGTGCCCTGGGAGCTGAAGTGGGTGATGCCTCTCTCGAGGAGTGAGGCAGTGGCCTTGCCTCCCAACAGCGGAGTAAATGTCTGGCTGGTCATTCATGCTTTGCAGGGGTTACAAAGTATGGTGGACCTCACCCCTCAAGATCTGGATACAGGAGTGCTACAGAGAGAGGGAAGAGACTTAGAAGAGCTGAGGTGCTGAGGCCACATTTAGGTGACCTGCCAGTTTTGTTCTGCTGAACTCCTTGTGCTTCTTTTTTTTTTTTTCTTTAATATTTATTTTTTTATTTGGTTGCACTAGGTCTTAGTTGCGGCAGGAGGGCTCCTTAGTTGCAGCTCACCAGCTCCTTAGTTTCAGCACGTGGGCTCCTTGGTTGCAGCATGCATGTGGGATCTAGTTCCCTGACCAGGCAGGGATCGAACCCGGGCCCCCTGCATTGGGAGTGTGCAGTCTTATCCACTGCACCACCAGGGAAGTCCCCTCCTCTTCCTCCTTCTCCTCTCTTGTGTCTGCTCCTTCCCTTTATACTGTCTTCTGGCATTTGCATTTATGAAGCACTTATTACCTACTTTGCACTGTGCTAAACACTTGACATGTTTATTATTTCATTTAATCGATGAGATTTTTTTTCTCAGCATAGTTGAAGCCTGACTTTAGATTCAGTCAGTGATATTGGCCTATCTCGGGTTGAAGTAGGCAGTTAGGCACTATTTGCCTATGTAAATATAGTAATGATAACATAATGGCCATCACATGGTTATGTTGATTTTGCCCAGAATGCCTCATACCCTACCTACCACCTATCTTTAGCGGATGGTCTGGTTTAATTGACCCTACTTAGCTCTAGGTAACTTGAAGAGGAGAGCTACTCACTCAGTTCTTGAGTATATAGTTTTTAGTATGAAATAGATGAGAATTTTTGCTATCTGGGTATTATATGTCTTCTTCTGAAAAACCTTCAGTGATAAAGATTTTTGACTTCCATGTACATAGTAGTCCTCAAATTATCATAGATCTAGTGTGACATGTCACCAGGAATTTAATTCTAGAATTTTTCTACATCTACATTTTTCTACACTTAATTCTACAATTTTTCTAGAAATGGCTTATTTTTCCCCTTTCTAGAAAAGGCTTACATTTTCTCATTTAAGAACTACAAAAAAATGGTGAAAAATTAATTCTACATAAGTTACATTTAGCAAGAAAAAAAATCTATGCAGTAGTTATCAGTAGATAGGCTTCACTTAAGTAAATAATTTTAATAAGATTCTAAGTAATAGTTTCTAAAAGTCAAAGAAAGTTACACATTTGTTATACATTTGTTGCTTGGACAACATATGTGGTTATTTGGAAAACTACTCTGTGGAAACGTGACTTGCTTTAAACAAAGATGATGGAGAAGTTTTAAAATATAGGACTTCCAGGGCTTCCCTGGTGGCGCGGTGGTTGAGAGTCCGCCTGCTGATGCAGGGGACACGGGCTCGTGCCTCGGTCCGGGAGGATCCCACATGCCGCGGATCGGCTGGGCCCGTGAGCCATGGCCGCTGGGCCTGCGCGTCCGGACCCTGTGCTCTGCAACGCGAGAGGCCACAACAGTGAGAGGCCCGCGTACCGCTAAATAAATAAATAAATAAATAAAATATAAGACTTCCAAATAAATGTATTGAGAAATAACAAATTTTAAAGCATCAAAGAATGCTCATTCAATGTCAATTTTCTACTGGGGCCTTATACAATATTTCTTTTTATCCGCTGGATTTAAATTCTGGATGTATAACAAACCTATATTCATGGAAAAATCCAGGATTTTGCTTACTGAATACATCCTCTTAATTTTTGAAAAAGAGTACACTGAATGTATTTAAAATTATAAATAAATTTTCTAAGCCGAAATAACAGAAGCAATATTCCATAGTATAGACTTTGCCTTTTAGCTCAATCTGATCAGGTGAAAGCTATTTTCTTAGTAGAAGCATGCTCTTTTGAATGTAGCAGAACTCTTTATTATATACTAATGAACAAGTCTTATTACTGTGATTAGGTGGTTTCTATTTGTTTTTCATCCTTAGCAATCAAGGGCAGAGAAAGAGAGTCACAGCATTCTGAACAGGAGATCACTGAGATACAAAATGTGATTTATTAAGGATCAAAAATTATGATTAACCTAACCTATATTAGGTTATTTTCCCCATTTTCATTACTTGGTATTCACAGAATATAACTATGATGTTATAATCATCATATATTAATGATGTATATAAATGAGCTTACCAGATTAAAAGTTATATAACAATATTTCTGGATTATTGGGATCACTGAAGATTGGTTAAAAATGAACATAGGATTCAGGAATCAAAAAATTGCCTACTGAAAAATATCTACTGTATCAATTTCTCATAAGGTTTTCTTCTAGGTTTTGATTTTGTTGTTTGTAATAGCCTTTAAGGTGAAGTATAATTTTAAGTGTGTCATCCCTTGACAATCAGCACTTGCAATTTTATAGCATTATTGTGATAGTGCTAAGTGAACCCAAATCCTAATAAATACTTTTCATATTGTCATGGTTGCACTTGAACATCGGATCACTGTTTGTCCCAGACATGAGAGATAAAGATCAAGGTTTTCTTTAACTCTTCCAAAGACCTCATTGCTGTACAGCAATAAGGCATGGTGCTCTCAAAAAGTAAGAGAAAATAGTAGTACTTACCCAATTTCCTGGGTTTTATCCTTTGCTTTTCTAAACGCTGCTGCTGCTTTTGAAAAATATCATTTTCATTTCTCTCAAGGAAAGAGGTAACAACCTGTCTCGACAAGAAAAAATGAGAAGACAACTTCTCCACTTGATTGCATTATTGTGATTGTGGCATGGTCTTGAACCTGTGAAATGCCAAAAATAATCAGTGAAGCCCTGTAAAACTCAGGGGAGAGGTTGGTGAGGGGTCTTGGAACAGAGCACATACATCTTTCTCAGTTCTCTCTCCTTATTAAAACTGGTGTCATTACTGAACATCAGGCCTAGTGTTTTTGTTAGCTTCTGCCTTTTGGGGGATTTTTTTAAAGATAATAATAAAATTGTAAGCCCATCCCATAATTGTAGGCCAAGTGGAGTGCTCATTTTCACATTAGAGTTTGTGCAATCTGGAGGGAAATTTGTTTAGTATTACTTGTGAGTTGGTGGATCAGATAAAAGCCAGTCAAGTGGGAGAGGACCGAGTGAAGTACGCGGGCTCCCCTGGTAATTGTGAAGCTGCAGGCGTTCCTCCAGTCAGTTAATAGATTTCCCCAGCTCCTCTGTGCCAGGTGAAAATTTCCTCATTAAGGGGAATTTATTCCATTTCCCTTTATCATTTATTATTGAAGACTAAGTGTGAGTGGCGGAAGCTTCAGAGATGACAGGGTAGGGTAGAATTTTAAACAACAACAACAAAATCTATATCAGAAGTCGAGGAGAAAGAGGAGAGAGGCTTGTATTGTTTATAAAACAAGGAGAACACATGAGAGACTTCTTGCTGTAGAAGCTGAGCCATCCTGTCTAACCGTTAAAAGGTGATGTCAGAGCGTGTAAAAGTCTGATCGTCTATTTTTAAGACGGTTTTCCCCCTCTAAAATTTCAGACTGTCATTTTGTGCTGCTAAGTAGAGAGAAACTGAAGATTATGAAAAGGCCAGGCTCACAGCTATTTGGGTTTCTTTGTTTAATTGTTTAGAATCTATTATGCAATGATGAAAGTGTAACCTTTGAAGAGTTTGCCCTTGAACTCTGAAAGCAAGGAAAGCTGGTAGGGGAAGGAAAATTTGTGTACGTAGTATATTTCAGAGGACACGGTTCTGAAATATGGATTTAATGTGTTCATGTTCAAAGGAGTAAAGATGAACATACTAGTACACTCAAATACATATCAAATAACAGAAGGGTAATTTATTTATCATACATATTTTAACACTGTGTTCTTTAGTGCAATATGTTCCATTCAGCAGAGCACATTTCTCTCTTGGTATAATGCTTCCTCGATTTACAATATAATATAAATGGAGTATTTCCTATTGAGGATTCAAAAACAGTTTTGAATTACAAATTCAGTGTTTATCTTTCTTTTAGTAATTATTCTGTTTTGAGTTTGTTCCAAATTAAGGTTTTCATTTTCCTTTGAAAAAAATAGAAATATTATAGCCTTGTCCCTAAAACAAGCTTTTACCTAGCTTGATATTAAAAAAAAACTCGGGTGGGAATTCCTTTTAGCTGACAAAATCGGGGCACCTCATTATGGGCAGATAAAGATGAGGAGCATATATCTAAATCACATTGTTAAATGAGCTTTATGTTCACTTAAGATTATTCATCTTGTATTTGACTCTGAAGAGGTTTAACCTTATCTAAATCACTGGTGCAAAGCTAATGAATCATGTCTTCAAACTGTCTCTTCTCTTATTTTATTACAATGGAACTCAGAATAAAATTTTGTACCAGAACAAGTAGGGAATGAAGTGAATTTTCTTCTGTGTGTAATGACATGCCAGCCAACCTTGTGTTATACAGAAACAGTGGAGAGAGTGAATGAGGGAAATAATGGAGAGTGACCACCTATGTCCTGTCTTGGAGTTAGGGGTAACGCACAGAATTAGGACCATGTTCGATGTGGGAAAGAGTCTAACTTGTCTGTGTCTTTGTAACTACCATGGTGGGTCAGAATCAACATCTCTTTTCTCAGGGAGGAGGATTGCAAAGTGCTTTGCACTATTTCATAAACATGTCTAAAGAGTAGAAATTAATAACCAGAGGAGCCATGAATGAAATACTGTAGAAGATATATTACTTGGAACTTCATAGGAACATAGCTACCCAATATTTGCATTCAAGTCGAAATAGATGAACATGAATATATTCATATGCCATTCCAATTTAATACACCCTCATTTAAAGATGTTTAAATATCATATCATGCTATTGATCTAGTTATTTGAATATTGAGTGAAAGTTAAATCAGTTTTTGGCTCACCAAGAAAATATTCTGAGAATCAGCTTGTGAGCTTAAAGCATGCACTTTGTAGGTCTAGCTTGAAGCATCTGTTTTAGAACCCTCACCTGAGCAGGTGCCTATGGAGAAGTAGTTTTCACCCCCATTCTGAAACTCTGTCATTCATTATTTTGTGTTACTGTTTCTTTTCTCAGCATCCCCTTTAAATAATGAAAACTCTCTGAGGTGGGGATGCTATGGGGAGCAGTAATGATTGAGTTAGTCTTAGCTATTTCTTTGCCATAGAGCTGAGCGCAAAATGAATTCACTTTACTTTTGTATGCACAAGGCCAATTCTATCAATCAGCCTTCCTTTTTCTTTTTTTTTGTATTTGTTTGTTGGTAAGAATCCAGTTTTATTTGGTGGGTGGAGGAGGAAGACTGTGTATATTTGCTGGAGATGTCTTTATATGCTGTACTGGACTCTTATGGTGGAAAAGAATAAGACGAATTATGCATATTTCAGCAATAGAAAAGACTGCATTGCTGAATGTGGACAAAACAAATGCAAATTTGCTGCATTCCTAACAGAAATTTGAGGAATCTAAATGGTTTCTTTTTTTGTTTGTTTAACACCATTATTTATAAGTTTTATTTAAAGCAATATAGCAGCCTTTGAAGAATTGACTGATCCTCCATATAATAAGAAATAAAAAATAAATCGTTCAAAGCAAAAAAAAAAGAAAAAAAATCTCACCAGAAGAGTTAAAGATAAATACATTACTTCTGGTTATCTTTGGACTTGAAGAACTTGCATTTGTGCTAGTCCATAGTCATAATTATAGGTGTGATTGTTCTTTTCAAGGCATGTTTCTTATGTGTGTCCAGACCATTGCTGTTCAACGTTAGCATTTAGTCATTTTAGTTAGTGTGGTTGTTGATATAGAAACATAATATAGGTTTTGCCTCAGATAGTTTTTTGCAATAATAAAGAAATGTCTTATTGAAAATCTATTTATTTTTGCTTGTTTTTCCTTTTACTGCCATCCCACAATGATGGGAACATGTTCTGGCAGGTAGCTAAAAAAATCTACAGGTAGGAATTCGCTCAATGTTGTATGCACAGTGTTTCTCCACCTAACTCAAGCTTCATACCTGTGTTTGTAATAAGATTGCAGATCACAGAGAAAATGTGTAGCCTTTCCTCATACAGGTAAACATGATTTGAAACCATCCAGGAAACTCATAATTTAAAAAGAACATCAGCCAAAGTTTTAATTTAGGAAAATTGTTTGTCAAACACTTCCACTTTGAGGCTGAATGCACACTTGCACATAAGCAAATGAGCAATTGGTTTAGGAATATAGTGTTGGCAAGGAGAGTAGAAATATGCCTTTATAAAACAAATAGCAACAACAACAACAAAAATTCTTTCCTCTGCTTTTGTCTCAAACATTTTTTTTTTGCAAAACTAAAGGCAAACACCGTAAATTTGGGTGTTTCAAGAAGCTCAGAAGCTCAGCAGTCACCTGCTGGGTAAAGCTTTTCCAGACTTCCCCAGTAGAAGCTGGGAGCACTTCCTCACAGCACCTCTCACTGTGCTATCAGAGAAATGTCTATTTGTTTGCCTTCTTATATACTCTGATCTCCTTAAATGTAGAGATTTGATATTTTCTCTCTCCATCAAAAACATAGGACAGTGCTCTGATACACAGAGCACTTGTTCACTAAACGTTAAAGCACTAATGAAGGAAATGACAGTGAGTGTTGCCCCGCCTTCACCATCCACAGTGTCCTACTAACTCTTTCCAACTACAAATCCTCAGTATGTTCCTATGCCTGCCATGCCTATTGCTTCCTCACATTACTGCAAATGCAGTTGCCCTTGCCTTGTCAACTCCTTTCATCTCTATAAACCTGAACTTATTTGATGGTTCTGTTCTCATCCGTCTACTGCCATAGTATTTCTCAAGTGCAGCCACTCATATTGTTGTCTCCTTTCTCTGACCTCACATTGCACTACACAGCTTATCTCTTCACAAAATGTTTGGAATCACTCTCTATCACTGCATTGCCTCAAATCCTGTTTTGTATCATCTTGACCAGCACTGTCTAGTAGAAATTTCTGTGATGATAAAATATTCTATAATCTACACTGTCCAATGTAGTAGCCACTAGTCTGTATGGCTATTGAGCACTTGAAACATGACTAGTGAAAGTGTGGCTCTGAATAATCTGAAAAATTTTTAACTAATTAACATCTAAATAGTCATGTTTGGTTAGTGGCTACCATATTGGATAGCATGTATGTAGCACAGTGCTTGGCACATAGTAAGTGACCAATAATACTTAATAGACTGTGTTCAGGAATTTGACAGGAAAATGTGTCGTTCTGAGAGAATGCTTATCAAATACTTGAGAAGACTGAGAAATCAAAATGGGAATAGGAAAAAAGAAATTAAATTCACTAGGAGAAATAATGGATTTGAGAGACAAGACAAAGTAGGTACCATAGAGAAAGTGAATTGATTAGGAACACCTGTAGCTTCAGAAATCCAAACTAACACTGATATAAAAAAGCCAGAGAAGTAGCTATTAAATGTACCATCTTGCCTCTTCTGTAAACTCAGAATATGAGTTAATTAAATTAAGAACATTGAAGGACAGAATGAACAAAATGCAGTAGGTTTAATTCAACTGCATTCTATTAGCAGAATTTCAATGAAAATGTTTTATTTATTACTAGATCTCTGGCAACACACTGTTATATTTTAATTTCATTGTATTGACTATCAAACTGTTATAACTGAATTTTATCATATTGACTATTGCTTGAAACAGCTTGGTCACAGCTATTTGGTTAGAGACGCTTTTATAGTAGTATTTAATTCTTCTGTACCTCGACCCTTTGCAAATTATTTTGTGTACATTTTGAATTCTAGTTAAAAGCTGATTTTAATAACTTCTTTGTCTTTTCTATAAAGTAAAAAACCTCTAGGGTTCTCAAAGCCCATAAAGGCCTGGAACACAGGTCAGACACTGGAGAAAGGGCTATGGATTGGGGAATCATAAACTAGTTATGTAGGATAACTCGTCATTATCAGCCAATGACAGTGACTAAATTTAGGAAGGGAGAGAAAGTAGCCAGATGTAAGCAGGTAACAGAGGATAGAGCCTTGGAGAAAAAAAACCAGTAAATTGTAATAAAGTAGGGTGAGAAGCACCTTATTACCAGAGAAAAATATCTTTTTAAAGAATGGAACATCAAAAGGGACATATGCTGAAACACTGAGAAAATGAAAATTAAGAAAGACTCCTGGATTTAAGAGGTTCTGATTATTTTTGAAAGAGCAAATTCATTAGGACATTTGGTGCAGAAGTCACTTTTCAGGAATTAAGAAGAGGAGAGGGTGCATAGGGTGTGAAAGTGGGAAACCACATGTTTGAGAAAGTCAGTATTGCAAATAATAGACTTCATAGAGGCTAGACCATTTAGTTGGTTATTCGTGTATTTTTAAAAGGCAGAAGACCTAAGTATGTTGAAGTTGGAAAATAAGGAGCCTTTGGTGATTTTGAAAGTGAATAGTTCACTGCTTCTTACTGTGTTTGGTCTAAACTTGAATCCTCTTTTTCATTAAATTCTAGTGAGTCCATAACAGAAGAAACCCTGAAAAAGGCAAAGGAGATTGGGTTCTCAGACAAGCAGATTTCAAAATGCCTCGGGCTGACTGAGGCCCAGACAAGGGAGCTGAGGTTAAAGAAAAACATTCATCCTTGGGTTAAACAGGTAAAGGAGAAAAGGAGTTTTTCTTTCTTCCCAGGATTCCTTGGGTGAAATGTAGGCACCAATTCATAGAGCCATTTTCAATAAAAAGGGGTAGGATTCTAAAGTGATTTTACTTTTTCAATTGATGCCCATGACGTCACTTATTTTATTCAGCACAGGATTGATTTATGCTTTAAAGGGGAAAGGATGAAGGGACACCTGGGTGTAAAGGGAAGAGCGAGTACATGATTTTCTTGGCCTAAATGAAAAAAAAAAAATCAAAATGACCTCTCCTCTACTTTTTGACCCACGTGCAAATATATCTGTAGTAAGAGAAATCCTTAGCCTAACAGAGGGACTTGAAATGCCCTAGTGTAGTGACTGACCCTCTTGAAAAGAATAGTCATCTCTTTTGGCACTGACTTTTTACAGGGAAATACTTTATTTTAAGTGCCTCATCATTATGGTTCATTTACTATTCATTGTGTTAGGCTTGGCAATAATGAGCTCATCTAGTATTCATGACAATCACACAAGAATTTTCATAGGTGTACTGTTGTGATTTGTGGGGGATCTTTAGTGGAAGAGATGCTTTGGCTTAAAGTACCACCAGCTGGTTTTTGTCCTTTAAAATCATTGGCTTTTCCCCATGTGCTCAGGGGGCACACACATAACCTTAGGTCTCAGGCTTGATGCCGAATATTTTCTACTCAGCAATTATTATCTTTCTTCCTTCTCACTTGCCTTACATTAGTTTGCCCTGTTGGCCCCAAATTCTTGCTCACTAAGCTGAGCTCCTGGCCCTTGAGAGCCGAATTGATTTACTCTTTCCAAATATGTTCAATGAGATCTTGTCCCCTTCCCTTCTTCCTCATGCTTTGTGGTATTTATGTCATCCCATCGCTTAGTGCCATAGGTAACTTAAATCCTATGCATTAATTTGCAAACCAAAGACATCCTTATATATAGGTCATTTTGCTTTGATTTTAGATTTTATTTTCAGTTGCTTTAGACAGCTGGTTGGGTAAGTTTTCCTGATAACCAGTTGACTATGTGACCACCTTGTTATGTTCCTGAGAGGTACTATGTAATGATCTGTTGCTCTGGAATACGTATTGTCATTCATTGCCCAAGTGATAGCTAAATTGTATCATTATTTTTTTCTCCCCTCTCACTTTTAGAATTAGAAAGCAATTGGATTGTACATACCTTTTTCTTGTCTTTATATTTGATAGTAATGGACGTTAAAGGAATATGAATGCAGAACAAAAAAAAAAGTCCACAGCATTCTTGAAAAAAATTATAATAAGGGGAGTAAAAATCCCTATGTATGTAAGTACTTATTTATTTTATCTTGCAGATTGATACACTGGCTGCAGAATATCCATCAGTAACAAACTACCTCTATGTTACCTACAATGGTCAGGTAGGAACTGCCAAACTTCTATAATGCAGAAAGCTCTGGATTTAGTAAATGGTCCACATGGGGGAATATACATTTTTTGTGTCTTTGGTTATCTAGTAATAAACAATGACATCATGTGAGTTGAATGTGATGATGTGTTTCTGTACTCAGTCTTTTACGAACTGCCCTAAGACGGTGAAATCAAACAAGTGAAGAGATAAAGACAGTGGTTACATGATCATACAATTATGCTGTTTTCTCATGACTATCTAATTAAAAATATTGAATAATTTTTTAAGAATAAGTAGGGCTTGTATAACACTTTATACTTATGGGTTCCCAAAGACTAATAGAGGATGCATATCAGCAAGAGGAAGAATGGGAAAGACACACTCAAAGACAGGACACAGTTTAAATAGAGGGAAGAATAATGTAATAATTTCCACATCTTACTTTGTTTTTCCCGCAGGAGCATGATATCAATTTTGATGAACATGGAATGATGGTACTGGGCTGTGGTCCATATCACATTGGTAAAGTGATAACTTATATTTACATAGGCCTTTTCAGTTTCATCCATATTAATTCCATTATTCTAAGAACTATGTAAACTAAATGCTGTCATAATAAAAATTTTACAAATTAGGATACAGAAGTTCAGCGACGTGTAGCCCAACTTATACAGCTATTAAGTGGTAGAAGTAGGACTCAAATGTGGGTCTCAACCACAGATTCCATCTTCTTTCATTTTATCATGTCATCCCTTTATCATTTTCATCCTCATGAACTAAATTGAGCCTCTTACTCGGGTTGGGGAATGAATTACACTTTGACTTTTTCTCTTCCTGCATAGTTTTTCACAAAGATCTATATTTGCTCAAGAACTTTGTACATCAGCCAGTAATTATATTTGTAGACCCAGTGTCTGACCTAACATATGACTTGTGTTGACATTAGATGCAAAGATCTCTTCTTTTCGGGGCACAGGAAGAGTATTACATAATTTAATTAAAACATTCTCACCAGAAATTGTTATATTTCTCCCAGTCATTTAAACTGAATATTTAATAATGAATCAAGATCTATTACAGTTACAAAGTATATATTTAAATAGACAGTGATGTTTCTTAATAAGTATATCTAACATTTTGTCTCTGCAAGGTGTTCTAATATGGAAATGATGAAATATATGATTTAAATGTATGTGGTCTTGTTTTGTTACTTTAAGCATAGTTTATTATAGTTTTTACAATTAACTAAGTGCTTCAGGATATGGTAGTTTGTCAGTTTTTGGCCAGATCTTAAAGTAGGTCAAAAGTGTTTATACCTTTGCCACTTCAGTTATCTTATGGCAAAATCGTCTGGACGCCTTCACCAGGATCTACACTTCTCTTCTCAAAATCTTTCTTCACCTAATTATGCAACAATTCTACATTAATTTAGGGCCTAGGAAAGATTAGCTTAGCTGATAATCAAGTGCATACTTAATTGATAGTGAGATTTAACATGCTACTATATTTGGACAACTTATTATTCTGATAAGAGTTTTTAGGAGACAAAGTCCTAATGCAAAGGATTAGTACAAATCCCAGAACTTTCAGTTCTATGGCATCCCAGTAGAGGTGATATTTTGAGGCATTTAGGCCATTATTATATTTCAGATTACTTCCTAGAAGGTCGCTCACTCTGCATGGGGTGGCCTTGCCAAGCTTAAAAGGATATGCTTGGAAAGGCCAGGGCTTTGTAATCAATCAAGATATGTCAGAGCTGCAAGGCATCTCAGGGATCATCGGGTTTGGCCCTCAGACAACAGGGTAAGTAGAAGGACTGAAATAAGAACTCAAGTATTTTGATCTCTAACTTAACTACTTTTGTGTACTGAGGTCAATATGTTCACTTTGAGTTTCTTTTCAGTAAATGAGGTTTTAAAAATTATTATTACAGTTATCTCCCATTAACTTTCAGATTCTGAATGCTTTGAATATGGAAATTACCTCTTGCAGAACTTAGCATACAAAACAAGCCAACCTGTCATTGTTTAATTAGTCCCTGTTTTTAATAATATAGTGTGCATAATAGATCTCACATTTATATTTTGGAGTTTTAAAAATTGAATTGAAAGGGCATTAGCTCCCTTAGCCTGGATTGATTGGCAATATACTTCTGCTTCTCTCTGTGCGGTAACTTCAAGCTTCTCTTCCCCCCTTTCCCCAATCTCATGGTCTCTGCAGGCAGCAGCGTGGAATTTGATTGGTGTGCTGTCTCCAGTATCCGCACGCTGCGTCGACTTGGCAAGAAGACAGTGGTGGTGAACTGTAACCCTGAGACCGTGAGCACAGACTTTGATGAGTGTGACAAACTGTACTTTGAAGAGTTGTCTTTGGAGAGGATCCTAGACATCTACCATCAGGAGGTAAAAAAAAAGAGAGAAAAATATATGCAGTACATGCTTTATATATGTGTATTCATGTGTGTAGATTTACATTGTAATTCCCCTTACGGGAAAGAGCTGCCGGTGTCTTCCATTGTCTAATTTCATAGTGAAACTCTAAAAAATATCACCTAGCCTTAGATTCTTGAGGCCCTGGCACAGAGTAATTATTTTTCATATAAAATTCACTTTTTCTTTCTAAGCATTCTAGCTCTACTGAAAATTCTTCTTGTAACATGTGCCTGATACACATTAATTAGCATAAGACAGCCCCAGTAAATATTCTGCAAAATGATTTAATTGGTCATGTAGACATATGATAAGCAGCCTCTCTCTAGTTCACGTGCTGTTGCAGTTTAATGATGACCAGTTCTCAGAGGAGACAGTCGTTCACAGAGGACTGTTTAATTCTTTATGCTATCAGATGAAGCCAGTAGTCTTCAACTGAAAATCAGTGAGTTCATTCTGAATGATTTTGGTGCCTTTATAGCTTGCTCTTAAGTAGCTCTTCCATCTCCACTCCAATATTATTGAGTGTATCTTCACTGTGGATTTATATGATCCCAGGTTACTGTAAGTCTGTAGAACAAGTTAGCTTACAATTAAAAAAATACCTACTTGAAAATTTTAGAGTGATGTCCAATAGTTGTGCCTTTTGATGTTATTGTAATTCATTTCCTACTACAGAGAATCATCCCTATGTACAAAAATATGGTCACTTAAGGAAATTCTAACTTGGAGCCACAAGACTTAAATTCTTGACTTGAAAATTCATTTTTTTTTTTGCCAGTTATATAAATTCTCTGGGCTTCATCTTTTTTTTGTTTATGAATCATATGAGTGTTTAAATGTTCTACATGCAGGTACTGTGAAGGCAACATTTGTAGTTGAGATCACATTGTCAAGTATAAAGTATTGTGCTAGAACAATGTGGTGATTTTATTACTGTGAAGAAAAATATAGACAAATTTAAGATTGAAGTATCATCATGTTTTTCTATCAATATTTAGGCCTGGCCTACTAATATTGTAATATAATGAAACTAAACCATTAGGTAGAATATACACAATTTTTAGTTCTCTCTCTGACCTGATTTTTCTAATGATTTTTAAAATTCATTTTAGACACATAAGTGGGGAGCAAAACAAGTACATTCTGTAAATATTTCTTGAATGACTTTTAAAAATCAGGTTCAGCAGGATAGGGAGCTATGAAACCAGGTCCCTACCTTTAAGACATTAAAATAAAACTGGAATCCATGACGTAATATGTGAAAAGTTACATAATTGTTTTAAAAACATTAACAAGCATTACAAGCAATAGCAGCAGGCATTTTACACATAATTAATTATTTCCCCGTGAAATGGTTTAAGGAAAGATGAAAAACTTCTACAGCTGCCTTTGGATGCAGTTACATATGGATGATAATGAGGTCCTTTTATTATAACTGAATTCAGTATGATAGAAATAAATAAATTGGCCCTTATTTGAAGCTTATTGGTTTTTATGGTGCTACTATATATAATAAGATAATTGTAAATGTTATGTTGAAAACGTAAGAACAATATGCCATTGATGTATTCTTCACCCCACAAGAAATGTTATATATCATATGCACATATCATACACATATGTACATATATTTGTGTATGTGTTTCCTTGTATAAGGTTGTTGTGTGTCTCCTCACAGCAGTCTTTACAAGCATTGTCTCTCATACCGGGTGTGCCTCAACCTTCAGAAGGCTGCCCTTATTCGACCTCGGATGCCCCTAGAGATTCTGAAGTCACTGAGGCGTTCAGCTGTAAATCTGCGAAAAATTGGAAGCACGTCTAAACTTATTTAAAAGCACACATTTGAGTCACTTAGGAGGGCAATAGGCTTTCCCAAGGATACATAGCTACATGGGATGATAGAAAGTATGATAGGTCCCTTGGTCCAGGTGTCTTGGTCTAGTTCACTACCAAGCCTGTTTCCATGGAATCAAAGAAGCACCTCTAAAGAAGACATTAAGGGGAAGTCAGAAAAGTGACATGGCCTGTGAGTAAAGCAGGCTGCTTTGGTGGGAGGTCTTGATCAGAAGTTGAGTGAGAGGAGATACTAGAAATGCCAAAATCTCCTTCCCACTTGTTCTTTTTTTTTTTTAAAGAGAAAATGTTATAGCGATATATCCCTTTGGCTGCAGACATTTTTTTTAAAACTTTATAAAGAGCAACCCTTTAAACTGAAGTCACTAATTCCTTATGATTGTGCTCATGAGTTCTGCTCCCTGAGAAGAGATTTGTATTTTTATCTTTTATGTTTTGGTGTGTGAGTGTGGTGCATATATACAATGGAATATTACTCAGCCATAAAAAGGAATGAAATTGGGTCATTTGTAGAGACGTGGATGGATCTAGAGGCTGTCATACAGAGTGAAGTAAGTCAGAAAGAGAAAAACAAATATATATTAACACATATATGTGGAACCTAGAAAAATGGTACAGATGAACTGGTTTACAGGGCAGAAGTTGAGACCCAGATGTAGAGAACAAACGTGTGGACACCAAGTGGGGAAAGCCACGGGGGGTGGGGGTGGGGGTGTGATGAATTGGACAATTGGGATTGACTTGTATACACTGATGTGTATAAAATGGATGACTAATAAGAACCTGCTGTATAAAAAAATAAATAAAATAAAATTCAAATATTCAAAACAAAAAAAAATACCAGGCAACATATTTGACACCTTATGGTGTCCCTGTCTGATTTGAGTCCTGATTACACAATTTTTCTTGCTTTTATAATGTATAATTTACTGGATCATACCCCATAGATATGTACTCTGCTTAATGATTTAATTCTCCTATTTTTAACACCTAATACCATATGTATATGTAGACAGTGGTACCTCTGTACCACAACTTGAGTTAAGTGAATGACAGAGTGACAGACATTAATTAGTGACAGGCAAAACCCATCAGGTAATGTATCACCCTAAACCAGGATTGGGGTTCATTCCTAGCATTTGGTTTAATTGTAATTAAATATAAGCTTAAGATTCTGTCTGAAATGCTAAAAATGTTTTACTAAAATGCAAATTACTAAAAAATAATGCATGATCAACCTCACTGACAGAATATAAATAGTGGAGGCTTGTAAATTAGAGATAATACATGAAATTACAAAAATCAAGGCTATTTTTTGATGAAGTAAATGCTATTTCTGTTAGTAAGACAAGTTTTCTTACATTGTATTCTGTCAATAATACAGCATTTAATTTGGTTATAAAAATAAGGACTGACCAAAGTGACTAGTGTCTAAGGGCAATTGAGATGTTCTCAAATAAATTTGAAGAATTTTCTTCTCATTCCTCACTGCTAAAAATAAATTTCAGCTTAAAGATTATTTCAGAAAGGTTTTTGTGCAGTGATACCTTAGCTTTTTGATATCAGGTTTAAAAAACTAAGAAACTAAGCTGGGTAAAAATACTACAAACAAATCTAGGTAAAATCGGTAGAACTTGGGGACACTAATGGAATTACTGTAGCCCTAAAGTATTTGGAAATCTGGGCAACAAATCTGAATTTTAGAATATTTTATTTCAGAAAGTTACTTAAAACTATTTGTGTGATTGTATCAAAATGTATGACAATAATTTATCTGTGTGGGATACCAGATTCTCTTCCCTAAGTCCCTACAAGTTCTGTGCTTGGAGTTGGGGACAATTTAAGATAAAATTCTTCCACAAAACTCTCATCTATTAACTTCATCCCATAAATGTTCTCTTCTACTGAATTCTCTTTGCTGTACAGGCAAAACCTGCACAAACCATCATACCATTACTCTAAAACATTCCTATGGATGTGATTTGTCTTCCAAATGATGGTCTTTATTTCTGCAGGTCAATGACGAGAATAAGGTTTTGCAGTGAATGTTTTTTTATCTACCACTTTCCAAAAAGAGTGTTTTAGAAATTGCTCTTCTACTAACTTCTAACATTCACTACCTTTGAAACCAGCCAGAAAAACTGGATTAGCTTCAGATTCAAAGATTTGGTATATTAGATAAGCATAACTGCTTTACAGTATGTAGAACTGAGTTCAAGTAAGTCTGTATTTGCTAGATAAGAAAAATGGACAAGTCATTTCACCTTCACCAAGCCTCAGTTTATTTAACTGCAAAATGGGGTTAGTAATAACTGCCTCAAAGTGAAACCATGACCATGAAAGTCAAAACATCTTCTAGGGTATATAGTAATGTACTTAATAAATAGTAGCAGTGCATATTATTATTGTTTTAAAATTTGTTGATTTATTGAAAAATAAAAATCAATTCCATAGAGTTATTTTTGAAAATATTGATATATTTATTACTTAGAGCCTTTTTATTCAACTGTAAGTACCTATTTAGTCCAATTGACTCTGATATTTGCTAACTGGCTACTTCTCCCTTAATTTTAGAATTTATTTTGAAGTCTTTCACATAAGAGACTTTTCAATATATTTAATTGAGGAATTAGTTTCTAGGCTTCTAAAATATTAATGCTGCTAATAAACTAAAAATAATAAGCAAATAAAAATACTATAGTTATGAGAATATTTATTAAAGGTTTTGCAAAAAATGGATATTGAACATAAAAATGGACGATAAAAGCAGTTTAAGTGTACTTATAAATATTCAGAAATGTGGACTGTTATTTTCCATAATGTTTACAATGAATTTAAGCACTCAATTGCAGGGTGTTTGCTTAGGCAGTACATAATTTCTCTTGCCAGAGAGAAATGAGCTTCATCCCTTTAAAAAATATTTCAGAATAATTTCAAATAATGACAAAATACATTTGGCACCTATGTATTACTTCAGCAACATTCATTAGTAGGTCATTAAAGCAAACACAAATTACGCCCAGATCAATGTCCTATCAGATTTTGTAATATTTTCTAATATAAATAATAATGTCTTATTTATAACTTATAATGTAGTAACACCTTTAATGTTTATTATCTTATTTGATCTACATACATAGGAACCTTATGAAGTAGGCAGGTATTATCCTAATTTTACAGACAAGAAGATTGAACCTCAGGGAGAGTTTCCCAGAGGGAACCAAGAAGAGGAGGGACTTCTAAGTCCAAACCCAATTCCCCACCCTCCCTCTTTGGCTCACCCTCACCTCTATACCACTAGTCTCAAGAAAATTTGAGATTTAGTGGGCTTTTAAGAAAAAAATCTTGGCGTTTTGACTGCTCATAGGAGATTAAGTTTAACGATTCAGGGACTGCTTATAAGGCAAATAGTAGGGAAATAGGAATTAAAATGGGTTCTGGGTACTCTAGACAGGTACCAAGCAGCAGTAAAGGAGACAGGATGTCACAATGAGAGGTATGATTTAGACTGGACTTTAGGGATGGTTAGAAAATTGATAAGGGAAAGGAGAAGGGAGAAAGGAAACAGGCAGAGAAAGATTACGTGGAGGTGAGAAAGCTAGCTGGTGGGGATGCGCGAAGGTGGGGACGGTGAGTAGGTAGTTTTCCTGGGGCTGACAGGAGTGTCATAGATGAGATTGGAAAGTCCTGATGGCCCCAGTGGTAATGAGTTAACACTATATCCTTTAGGCAAAGGAAACCTTTGGAGAACTCCGAGTATAGGAGTAACTTGGTGAAGCGGTCTTTTTAAAAAATTATTATTATTATTATTTTTTTGCGGTACGCGGGCCTCTCACTGTTTTGGCCTCTCCCGCGGAGAGGGAGCACAGGCTCCGGACGCGCAGGCTCAGCGGCCATGGCTCACGGGCCCAGCCGCTCCGCGGCATGTGGGATCCTCCCGGACCGGGGCACGAACCCGGGTGCCCTGCATCGGCAGGTGGACTCTCAACCACTGCTGCTCCACCAGGGAAGCCCCCGAAGCCCCCAACGCAGTCTTTTGAATGATTAATCTGAATGTGAAGCGCTGGGGTGGAGAGGAACTGCAAAGGGAAATGTTAAAAGGAGAGATCTGTATCCATTTAAGAAATTACAACAGTAGTTCAAGAATTCGTTGATTATAATGTAAAGTACAGGATGGAAATGTTCATTGACTTGATTTTCTTTTAATTGCCACACATGCAAATGTCACACGTTTACATGCAGTTGTATGGAAGTCGTGCACGGTAATCACGTGCAGTTTTATGGGAGTCTTACGTGGTTATCATGTGTAATTGTATGGGAGTCTTACAAAGGTTTTAGCAGGTAAGTGCCTGGAAAGTCAGGACTAAATCCGTTTACCTCATTGTGGCATAACAATATATCCATTGATGGGAATAATGAAAATATCACAGTCATGTTCATTCAGCATTCTCAGAAGGGAAACAGAGGCAGTATCAGCACAGTTGTTCATTATCCAGTGGCTGATTTCGAGGACATATTTTTCAGGCATGTGGTGGCTGTATCATATCAGTCGGGGGCCAGATTCCAAACAACCTGGCAGTCCCCCTGTACAAGAACGGCGTCAAGATCATGGGCACGAGCCCTCTGCAGATCGACAGGGC
Organism: Kogia breviceps; assembly: GCF_026419965.1. Taxonomy (NCBI): domain Eukaryota; kingdom Metazoa; phylum Chordata; class Mammalia; order Artiodactyla; family Physeteridae; genus Kogia; species Kogia breviceps. Next base: position 175,846,726 of record NC_081311.1, read on the forward strand.
TGAGGATCGCTCCATTTTCTCAGCTGTCTTGGATGAGCTGAAGGTGTCTCAGGCACCATGGAAAGCTGTTAACACTTTGGTAAGGAGAGAAACACGAGTCTGTTTTTAATGTTCCATTTTGAAGAGTCATAACCTGAATGTTAACTACTGCAGATGCTAACTGCAGGGCAGAGAGAATGCACTATGCTTAGTGAATTTACTTTAAAGTTGCTGAATTTCCATGATTGCAGTTAAATGCTGGTTATAAATGGATAGGAGGATTCTCACTGATTCCAACAATGAAAAGAAGTTCAAACTATTTTTGAACTAGACTTGATATTTAGAATTAGAAACTAGAAATTTTATGTATTTTGGTGTCCAGTTTACATTTTAATGGTGTCTTTTGAGAGAAAGAATAAGAGGAGTTGGGTTACCACTTGTTCTCACGATACCATTCTGCATTTTTATTGAATATTTTAAACTATTCATGCATTTTGTTGTTGTTGTTTCTATTAATTAGAATGAGGCATTGGAATTTGCGAAGTCAGTGGGCTACCCCTGCTTGTTGAGACCTTCCTATGTTTTGAGGTAATATATTGTTTTCTAAAACTATTATTTAAAAAGTCAGGAGACACAGAACTGCATTCTGTATGCTAACAGCACTAGGCTTTGATGTGTAGTAATTTGTAAATCCATCGACAATCCCCATACCAACACAGCCAGGGTGAAGACCTGTGCACAGTTCTTCAGCCTAATGCTTTTCCTTCAGGGAGTGACAACACAGTGTCTCCAATCCTACATCTTAGAAGCATGGCTTAGGGCATCTCCTTGCCAAATGGAGGAGGATAGCTTTACATTAGAGAAGAGGACAATTTAAAAAACCAAAGAGCAAAAACAAAACAAAACAAAGCTTGGGATATCTCTCACCAGCATCTGTTCTCTAATACTCAGAAATGACAGCTTATCTTTGACTGTTGTGAGCACCTTCTGATGGTGCCTCTGGTCTGGTTTGAATTATTTTTTTTTTTTGAGATCAGATTTTTTAAATAAATGAATTACAATGTTGGAGTACATGGACAGCGTCTTTTATAATCAACTTTGAAACTAAGTTCTGTCATCAAAGGAGAAGTTGTCAATTGTCACTCTCTTCAGATGTTACCACATGTAAAGAGCTACTTCACTGAACAGGGGATAATAAGAGAAACGTAATTTGTTGTGCACAATTTGAACGTGTAAATGGAATGTGAGATGGGATCCTTTAAAATAATGAAAAATTTCAAGTGAGGTGGGAAACTTTCCTTTTTCTTTAAGTGACATTTTGTGTCAACCACAGTCCAATACTACTGCTTCTCTGAGGTATTAATGTAAGTTAATTTAAACAACACAGGCATTTAAGGGGGTTCACTGTGACTACTGTGCTCCCTCACATCAGTGCAATCCGTATCTTTCTTTTAGTTCCCTATACTGTGAATTTTCAGCGTCATTAGGACCCTAGCCTTCATGTCTTAAATAGATAAAGAAATTGAAAGCTCTTCAAGCATAAAATTTGCAATATAGTAGAAAAGGTAAAGAAAAAGTTACTTTTTTTTTTTTGCGGTACGCGGGCCTCGCACTGTTGTGGCCTCTCCCCATTGTGGAGCACAGGCTCCGGACGCGCAGGCTCAGCGGCCATGGCTCACGGGCCCAGCCGCTCCGCGGCACGTGGGATCTTCCCGGACCGGGGCTCGAACCTGTGTCCCCTGCATCGGCAGGCGGATTCTCAACCACTGCGCCACCAGGGAAGCCCCCCCCGGGAAGCCCCCCCTGGGAAGCCCCCGGGAAGCCCCCGGGAAGCCCCCAGGAAGCCCCCAGAAAACTTAACTTTTAAAAGAGTGGAAAGTGATATTTTTCTTCCTTATTTCTTCCCTTCTGCTTGCTTAGTCTTCCTTCTTTCCTCCCCTCCCATCCCACTCTGAAAATGCCAAAATTCAGAGTAAATTGATTTCAGATAGTATTCCTTCTCAAGAATTTGGAAGGACACAGCCGAATACATTCCAGTCAGATACCATACATCATATTTGCAAATGTTACTAAAAACTTGATTCTTTAGTAACCCAGCTGAGAGAGTAGAATGACCTGCTTTGACAGCATACTTGTGGGTTAAGATCAGCTATGAGCAATGAACTCTGAAGACACAAGTTTAGAAAGCTAGAACCTGGGATGAATCCTGTTACAGTATAAGTGTTACCTGGAACCAGAAGAGAGTTAAAACAATAAATCAGAAAGGCTGAACCTTGGGGATGTGCCATTGCTAAGAGCTACCATGGTTCTCTTTGGGCATTATCACATGTCTCACCCCCCTTCCTCGTCCCCAACTTTGGGGACTTTTTACTTTGGTTGATTGTCCTGTTTATTACATAAAGTCTCAGTGTAGAAAGAGACACCTTCTTACTTAGCCTAGTCTGGAACTAGAGGTTGCCTGGAACTGTTCTGAGAAGCAATGAATTCTAGCATGCTTTACTTCTGAAGTGGTAAAAGAAACTGACCTCTTTTTTTTCCCCCTCCTTACCTAGTGGGTCTGCCATGAATGTGGTATTCTCCGAGGATGAGATGAAAAAATTCCTAGAGGAGGCCACTAGAGTCTCTCAGGTAGTGTCCTATTTCCTTCTGGTGACTTTTACCTTTTCTGTTAATTGCTACCTTGTTTTTATGTTGTTTTTCTTTGCACAGGATGTTGTTATGATGTTTTTCTTCTACCCATTATAGTCCTAACTACAGAAATGAGAAAATATATATGCATTTAATTATATTTGGATCCTTAGGGTTAGTGGAAGAAGAGGAAGACCAGTGAATATTTGCTCAGAACAGAGATTTATACGGTTTTAGTCTCCAAGAGCAAGGCTGCATAAGCACAAACTTGTCTGTTAATGAGTTAGATGCTGGTCAAGTTATCCATGGGATTCCCAGCCTCAGGAGCAGCCCAAACATTGTCATCAGGAACAAGTGAAGGCTTCCCTGATTTTTAATTCTCATACCTGGAGAGACTCTCTTTGCCTTAGTCAATCCTGCAACTTCAATAGTAAATCCCCTCACTCACCTATTGATTTTTTTTCATTTTGGTGCATTCCATTTGTAAGTTAATAAAAATGTTTATAATTCTGTGTTCACTCAACCAGCTTTCTCCAGTGCCCTAGCTTTTACTTTCTCCTTCGGCGTTACCTCAGTGTAATCCATTTAAGATTTACCCAGTGGGGTTATTGATCTGCAAACCTTGTACTATAGAGGATAAAAGTAATGTTTTCTTTTTAAAAGCTTTCAAAAGCTAGATAGGGATAAAAGAAAAAAAAAAAAAGGAGAGAGAGAGAGAGAAAACACAACTCATAGAGAAGAGTTTGATGTTAGGCAAGTGGAGTTTGGAGGGAGCCAAAGAGTGAAATCAGAGGCATTTGAAAGAGGAATAAAGAGCATGGATTGTTCCCGCACACATGAAACTGGGCTTCCTTTCTGCGTGGCAGTTGCTCCCTAAGGAAAGTTGGTGAGTGAAAAGAGTGCATAAGGATAAAGAGTGAGAAGAGACAGAGTATAAAAAAGAAACCAAGTGGATTTTGAATTCACTTGTGTGTGAAAGTCTGATAACTGAGGAGGCACTCTCTCCAAATGGCCAGTTTTAGTGAATGTGCTCTGTAGTGAGATCCTGTCCCCTTCTCTGTCTCACTCCCTGCGAGGGGTCCTGCCAAACTCATCTTTTGAGAAACCAGCAGCCTGATCCAGCTGGTCTCACGTGAGTGATGAGGCAGGTGTTCTCTGTCTGGGACAGTGGATCTTATAGGGCCTCTAGTTGGTAGAATATTTTTAAAATATTTTTTTTCTGCTAGCAGGTGGATAGAATCCTTACAGGGCCAAGGTTTTATAATAGAGACGTCTTAATGGAGTACTTCTAGTTCAAGTCTCCCCATCAAACTACAGCAGAATCTGGGATTCTCAGTTCAGTGAATCTAGAGTAAAACTAGCCCCCATTAATCATTGATCTATTTATATATCCATTCATATGTAGCACCTGCTATATAATGACATTGTTCTCAGTATCAGGGGTTACATTCATGAAAAGGTAGTCTCACAGAGGACTCTCTTTACTGGGGACATCAGACATCAAATAATTATAATTAAATATAATGAGCATTGCAATAGAGAAAATACATGATGTTGAAGGAGAGTGTAAAAGTATCGGGGTCCAGTCCCTGAAGAAGGGACTTTTAAATTGATTCCAAATGGTTGATTCAGAGTTAAAAGGTTTACATTGTGGGTGTGAGTAGGAAGAAAGAACAGCCTATGTAAAGGCCTGAAGCTGAGAAAGAGCATGGAGTTTCTAGAAACTGATAAAGCATTCACTTATATGGCTAGGTTGCCCAACATGGTGGGGAGTGTTGATTATAACGATGGTGGAAAAGCAGAAAGACAAGGAGCAGAGAAAGAGAACCTTGTCAGTTATTCTACTGAGGCGGATTTTAGTCATATTTTCTGAATACTGAGTCACTATGCTGTATACCCGAAACTAACACAATAGTGTAAATCAACTATACTTCAACTAAAAAAAAAAAGAGCAATTGAAAGTTAAAAAAAATATCACTCTTCTATAGTATAGAGAGTAAAATCTGGGACAAGTCTGAATTCGTGGAAGGAGGTTAGGGGACTGTTGTGTAGCTCAGGGTAGAGATGACAGTGCCTTGGATCAGAGTAATGGTAGTAAAGATGGAGAGAAGTGCATGTGTTCTAGAAATATTGAGAATGTGTATTGAGGTTGTGAATGGATGGAGGTGGAGAGTGAGAGAGGATAAGAGATGATTCTTGAGTTTCTGCCTTAGACAGCTGGATGGACAGTGGTACCATTTATTGAAACAAGGAACACTTAAGGGAGAAATTTTAGAGGGGGAAATCATATATGTAATATTTGACCTTTTGAATGTGAGGTGCCTGTGAGAAGTCCAAGTAGAGATGTTCTGAAAGCAGAGGGTTATATAGATTGGAATTGAATATCAAGATCATGGCTAGGGCTTCCCTGGTGGCGCAGTGGTTGCGAGTCCGCCTGCCGATGCAGGGGACACGGGTTCGTGCCCCGGTCCGGGAGGATCCGCGGCTGGGCCCGTGAGCCACGGCCGCTGAGCCTGCGCATCTGGAGCCCGTGCTCCGCAACGGGAGAGGCCACAACAGTGAGAGGCCCGCGTACCGAAAAAAAAAAAAAAAAAAAAAAGATCGTGGCTAAAGACAGAGATGTAGATATAGACTTGGAAGTCAATAGCATATCACTGTAATTGAAGTTTTGAGATTGGAAGCAATCACCTGGGGTAGTATAGAGGAAAAGGAACAGTTAAGACAGAGATGAAAGGAATACTGGCATTGAACAGCTGAGCAGGGAAGAAAGAACCACAAAGGAGCCCGAGAAAGGAGTATGAAAAGGTGATCATGGACACACCTAAGGAAAGATGTGCTTTAAGAGGGCCAACAATGTATAATGTTGCTGAAAGACTGAAATGTATTAAGAAATTTCCTTCCTCAGCATATTAAGGGCTATTTCATAAATGTGTTCAATTGGCCAGGATGGAGGATGCTGTTGTTGCCCCCCTCAGATCCCTTTACCTGTGGGAGCACCCATCCCCCAACTGCTGTGGGAGCTGATGACACCTCCCAGCTAGTCTTCTCAGGGTAACTATTCTCAGTCAAATGGGAGCCCCTGTCAACCAGGAGGCAAGATCCCTCACCTCACCACCACACTCAAAACGCTGGGCGATGACTGCCCTTTGCCTCAAGATGGGATTTACTCTGTGCTGCAACTCAGAGCTCCCTCTGTGGTAAGGCCAAACCCAGTCCCCACTGAGACCATGAACTTCCTAGTTCTTTCCTGCTGCCCCATCCTGCTTTTCTCACTCCCTCAATAAATCACTTGAACAAGAACCCCTGTCTTAGGCTTGGCTAGAGAGACTAAGACAGATGTTAAACTTTACCTTTGTTTGCAGTTATATTGTTATTATACTATACAGAGAAATTCCCACGTAAGTCTCAACACAGCTCCACCAGGCCTGCCAACAGTAAACATCCAAAATTTTAAAAAAGAGGAAACAGAGATGAAAAAGATTTTCCATGTCTGATAGGCCTTTGAAGAAAAGGAAGTGGGGACATTTTCTTCATTTAATAATAAATTTAAGAAGAGAGAAGCTTATTTATGGCTTGAGACATTGGTTATTTTGAATTTTTTTTACAAAATTCACTTCTATTTAAAATGTTCTGTTAAAGAAGATAAGATATATTACATTTTTTTTTAACTTTTTATTTTATATTGGAGTATAGTCGATTAACAATGTTGTGATAGTTTCAGGTGCACAGCAATAGGACTCAACCATACATCTACAGGTATCCATTCTCCCCCAAACTCCCCACCCATCCAGGCTGCCACATAACATTGAGCAGAGTTCCCTGTGCTCTACAGTAGGTCCTTGTTGGTTATCCATTTTAAATACAGCAGTGTGTACGTGTCGATCCCACTCTCCCTGACTATCCCTTCCCCCCATCCTTCCCCCCGGTAACCATAAGTTCGCTCTGTAAGTCTGTGAGTCTGTTTCTGTTTTGTAAATAGGCTCATTTGTATCATTTCTTTTTAGATTCCACATGTAAGGGATATCATACAATATTCCTCTTTCTCTGTCTTATTTCAGTCAGTATGACAGTCTCAAGGTCCATCCATGTTGCTGCAAATGGCATTATTTCATTCTTTTAATGGCTGAGTAATATTCCATTATATATAAATATACCGCATCTTCTTTATCCATTCATCTGTCAATAGACATTTAGGTAGCTTCCCTGTCTTGGTTATTGTAAACAGTGCTGCAGCGAACATTGGGGTGTGTGTATCCTTTTGGGCCATCTTTTTCTCCAGTTATATGCCCAGGAGTGGGATTGCTGGGTCATACGGTAGCTCTATTTTTAGTTTTTTAAGGAACCTCCATACTGTTCTTCATAGTGGCCCTACCAATTTACATTCCCACCAACAGTGTAGGAGGGTTCCTTTCTCTCCACACCCTCTGCAGTATTTATTTTTTGTGGATTCTTTTATGATAGCCATTTTGACTGGTGTGAGGTGATATCTCATTGTAGTTTTGATTTGCATTTCTCTAATAATTAGCGATGTTGAACATCTTTCCATGTGCCTCTTGGCCATCTGTATGTCTTCTTTGGAGAAATGTCTATTTAGGTCTTCTGCCCATTTTTTGATTGGGTTGCTTCTTTTGATGATATTAAGCCTCATGAGCAGTTTGTCAATTTTGGAGACTAATCCCTTGTCAGTCACATCGTTTGCAAATATTTTCTCCCAATCTGTAGGTTTTCTTTTCGTTTTGTTTATGGTTTCCTTGGCTGTGCAAAAGCTTTTGAATTTAATTAGGTCCCATTTGTTTATTTTTGCTTGTATTTTAGATATATTGTTTAACACATATGCATAAGATGATAAACTCCAAGGTAGTGGCCAAAAGGAGTTTGTGTTCAGAGCAAAAAGACATGTTCAGAGAAGCCTTCAGGGAGGAGGTGGCATTGGAGCTAGGCCTTGAAGGATGGGTTGAAATTCGAAAGATGAAGCTGAGGAGAGAAGGTGGAGTGCGTTTGTGGAAGAGAGGCATGGAGATAGGTAAAGGCAGGGTCTGGTAAGAAAACAGCAAGTGGTGCCAGTTGCTGGTGCCTGGAGCAGGGGAGAAGAGATGCCTAAACCCTGGAGGCCTTCATTCAACCACTTCTTTTAGTCTGGAAAAGCACCTAGTGATCAAGCTGCGGAGGGCATTGCAGCACTGTCGTGAAGGAACTGAGTGTGGGAAGAACATCAAGAATAATAAGGGGTCTGAAACAGCTGAGAGAGGGAGAACATTTTAAGATTTATATAGAAAAATGTTTGATTTTGCAGTTACAAATGTCACACTTTAGAAGTAATTTAAAGCATGTCAATTCCATGTAAATAATTCCATCTTTGGACTAATAAAACTGAAACAAAATGCTGCTCTCCTTCTAAGTTCATTCACAATTCTCATACAGAGAACTAACTGAGGGCATTGTAGTGCTTGGAAAAGATAAGTGTAGGAAGAGAGAAAAAACCTGAAGCAATACTGATATATAATTATAAATAAAATAGATATTTATAACTCTGGAGACAGAAAAGGAACCTGATTCTGCCCTCTCCTTAGCCTCCTCTTTTCTCTAACTCACCTAGAAGTCGATGTTTGAAATTTCAAAACTCATGTTCAATTCACTGAGAACTGAAAACTGGAGAAAGATCTCCTCTTCCTCACTGTTAGCAGAGAATGACCATGTTGTTACCAAACAAACTGGCTAATGAGTTTGTGTAATATGTTGAGCATCGTTTTTTTTTTCAAGTATTGCCGTGGTACTGACTTAAGGTACACGATTTACTTGACCCCATACATGTAATTTCAGCTAAAGTTTCTGCCCTTCTGTTTTCTTCGGTGACAGGAACACCCAGTGGTGCTGACAAAATTTATTGAGGGGGCCCGGGAAGTGGAAATGGATGCTGTTGGCAGAGATGGAAGAGTAAGTGCTTTATCTCCCACCCCTCATCTCTGCCTTCCCATCAGAATTTTTTTCTTGGCAATTTAGAAACGTAACTCAGATTAGACTTCGTGATTTCTACAAAACAGGTCTCTAAAAATAATGGACAAGCTGCTCAGTCAAAAAAAATTGTTCCAATTCACTGACAATCCAGTTGATGTGTCATGGGTATCATATCTTCTGCTTTTCATACTGTTAGAATTTCTCTTTGATGATATTAAAAATTATCATCCTGTACTCGTTCTTTTTGAATAGATTTTCTCTCTCATTTTCTTTTGTCTGTGTGTTTCCTTTTTTGTTTCAATGGATATTAGAAAAACATCCAATACTTTTCTTTCTGAAGTTCCTAATTGAATCCCTAGTTTTTCCTCTCTCTTGATTTTTCCATCCTTCTTCTTTTTATTGGGTTAATAAAAGCAAAACTGAACAGAGTAGAGTGGGTAAAGATAATAACATAAAATTGGCTTACCATATCACATCTTGTATCACTAATACAATGAATGCCTCCAACTTCAGGGAGAAATGAAAGTATAAGAATTCTTTCCTTTAGTTTTCAAGTTGTACTAATAAGGCATGTTAAAGCTTTTTTTGTTTCTTTGTTTTGGTCTTTTTTTTTTTTTTTTTTTTGTCTTCCAGATTAACAGTTCAAAGCAAGGTTGTTTCAAAAAAATACTATATATATAGTAAGGATGACCTCTTATCCTACAATCTAGAGTTTAAGCACCCTTAGATATCATTTATTTCAACCCCTTACTCCCCAAGGATGAGAATTTTCTTCACAGCAACCCTGGAAAGTGGTCATTTGCTTTCTGTTTAACTCTTTTAGTTATACAGAGCATAAAAAGTTGTAAGATGACGTATATATTTTTTGTTTTGGCTTTTACTTCTTGGACATCTAATATATTCCTTCTCTTGAACTAAGGTCTGATTCCCTAGAATTTTCATCCCTGGCCTGCTGGCCTCCAGAGTTATGGAGCATATGTATATTCTTTCCCACTTCAACATTTTATGTATTTGAGACTGAGGTATAAAATAAGAGGAATGTGATCATACCAGTATGGAAGTGGAGAATGTAAGACTGGCCTATAGACATTTATGTTTTTTCAAATATTGTACTGGTAAAGTAATACTGGTCTGTTGGCCTGATTTGGTTCCATTTTGCTAGGATATGCTCTTGCCCTAAGATTCTCTTAGACCTTGACCATTGCTTATCATCCTGGACTCCTTCTTTTGGAAGTGTTCCAGGTTATTCACATAACTTTTAAACAGTCACACTCAGAAATGGACCTAGTGCTTCAGACATATAACTTTTTTTCAGAGTTCAGTGAGGTGTTGCCTCCCCATTTCTAGACAGTATAAAAAATTTGAGTGCTTACTCTGCACTAAATATCATGCCAGACATCGTTTATGTGTTCTCTTTTATCCTTACAAACATTCTGTGAGGCAGATACCATTGTTACTCCTATCTTATCAGAAACCAAGGCTAAGGAGATAAAGTATCTCACCCAGGTCACAGAACTCATAAGTGACAGCAGGCTATTGGGACTCAAATGTCACTCTGCTTTAAACCATCTATAAATCTGATAAACAAATCTTCACTGTAATTTATTGAAGTCTTTTACAGCCACCCAATTATTCTCCCCCACTCTCAGCTTTATCATTTTCCGAAGACACACATACTGTTAACATTCAGGTTACTGTGGTTGAGACCATAAACTTTGCAATCTGACTGATAAGTGTTCAAAATCCTGACTTGGTCACATAGCAGTCACATGTACTTGGGTTATTTATTATATTGCCTTGGTTTTCTTACCTCTAAAAGAGGACAAGAATATTTTCCTCCTGCTTCCTTCCTGTCTCAAATTTCTGCTTAAAGATCTCTTGTAGGTGGCCAGTTAGCTCAGTTGGTTAGAGTGTGCTGCTGATAAAGATCTCTTGATCTTTAGATCTTACATTTTCTTTCTGATCCATCTAAGTTATGACATTTACCTAAGCTAGATATTGACCTCTCCCATCTTTTCTTTTCCAGTGTTTAAAACTTAACCTGGAAGGAAAAGATAAAGCTATCTCCAGTGCCCCCCAAATGCTTTAGTTTCCTATCCATTTTTAAAAGTCATTATGAGTTGGCTTAGTTGCCTTCTTTTCCTGGTATTAATACCTATTCTAATCAATGAAAGAGGGAGGTAAGCTCTCAGTCACTCTCAGCTGCCCTTAGAGGTGATGTGTCACTGCACAGGGAGGCGTGGTGAGGCTACATGTGCACCTCTTTCTACTCCTCTCATCAGATACTTAGCAAAGAAACTGCTCAATGTTGGAGGCATCTGTTAGAATTAAGGGGGATGGGTCAGGCAGTAGCTTCATGGAAGAAGAGCTGACACTTCTTTTGCAAATCTTCTTTTGGCCAGGTCATCTCCCATGCCATCTCTGAACACGTGGAAGATGCAGGCGTCCACTCAGGAGATGCTACTCTGATGCTGCCCACACAAACCATCAGCCAAGGAGCCATTGAAAAGGTCATCATTTATAAATAAAACTGGAGGGGGGAAAAAGATTAAAAACATTTTTTTTAATTGGGGCTGGATTGTGAAGGGTCTTTTTTTATTATGCATTTCCTTTTTCTTTGTTTATAAATTTATTTATTTATTATTTTTGGTTGTGTTGGGTCTTTGTTGCTGTACACAAGCTTTCTCTAGTTGCAGCGAGCGGGGGCTACTCTTTGTTGCAGTGCTCGGGCTTCTCATTGCGGTGGCTTCTCTTGTTGCGGAGCACAGGCTCTAGGCACGTGGGCTTCAGTAGTTGTGGCGCATGGGCTCTAGAGCGCAGGCTTGGTAGTTGTGGTGCACGGGCTTAGTTGCTCCGTGGCATGTGGGATCTTACTGGACCAGGGCTCAAACCCGTGTCGCCTGCATTGGCAGGCAGATTCTTAACCACTGTGCCACCAGGGAAGCCCATTAAAAACATTTTTTTAACTAGGTAGCAATAGGACATGCCCCAGGTAAAATTTAATTTTGAGGGGAACTTCCTCCTCTGAGTCTGCTGGGTATTTTTTTTTTTTTTTTTTTTTTTTTTTTTTTTTTTTTTTTGCGGTATGCGGGCCTCTCACTGTTGTGGCCTCTCCCGTTGCGGAGCACAGGCTCCGGACGCACAGGCTCAGTGGCCATGGCTCACGGGCTTAGTTGCTCCGCGGCATGTGGGATCTTCCCGGACCAGGGCACGAACCCGTGTCTCCTGCATCGGCAGGCGGATTCTCAACCACTGCGCCACCAGGGAAGCCCTGCTGGGTATTTTAAAGATGACAATTTCCTTCACTGCCCTTCAGAGCCCATTTGGTTGTATGCTAGTGCAGTGGTTCTCTAACTGTACGCATCATAACCCCCTGGGGGACTTGTTAAAATACAGGTTACAGGACTCCATCCCCAGTTTCTAAATCTGTAGTTCTGAGCAGGCCCCCAGAATTTGTATTTTTATCAAGTCCCAATGTGATGCTATTGCTGCTGGTCTGGGGACCACATTTGGATAACTACTGCTGCAGATGATTCTAATGTTTGGGCCACTTACAGGTGATCAGCATCTAAAGCAATATTTCTCAGTTAGAAGCAGGTATGCAGCAGTCACGTGAGAATTTAATAAAACCAATGCTTTCACTGTCTGCCCTTACCCTCACATCAAACAGTACTTTATGATATGTCTCTTTCAAACCCTCTTTTGGAACCACTGCTTTAAAGACCTTTCCAGCAATGATGACTCTGCATCAGTACTCAATATGCATTGCTAGGTGTTGTCTTTGAGGCTGTCATCTTTTTTTTTTTTTAATCAGTCAACACATGTTTATTTGTGTACATTTTTTTAAACATCTTTATTGGAGTATAATTGCTTTACATTGTTGTGTTAGTCTCTGCTGTATAACAAAGTGAATCAGCTATACATATACATACATCACCATATCCCCTCCCACTTGTGTCTCCCTCCCACACTCCCTATCCCAGCCCTCTAGGTGGTCACAAAGCACCCAGCTGATCTCCCTGTGGTATGCAGCTACTTCCCACTAGCCGTCTATTTTACATTTGGTAGTGTATATATGTCCGTGCCACTCTCTCACTTCGTCCCAGCTTACGCTTCTCCCTCCCCGTGTCCTCACATCCATTCTCTACATCTGCATCTATATTCCTGTTCAGCCCCTAGGTTCTTCAGAAACTTTTTTTTTTACATTCCATATATGTGTTGGCATACAGTATTTGTTTTTCTCTTTCTGACTTACTTAACTCTGTATGAAAGACTCTAGGTACATCCACCTCACTACAAATCACTCGATTTCATTTCTTTTTATAGCTGAGTAATATGCCATTGTATATATGTGCCACATATTCCTTATACATTCATCTGTTGATGTACACTTAGGTTGCTTCCATTTCCTGGCTATAGTAAATAGAGCTGCAATGAACATTGTGGTACATGACTCTTTTTGAATTATGATTTTCTCAGGGTATATACCCAGTAGTGGGATTTCTGGGTCATATGGTAGTTCTGTTTTTAGTGTTTTAAGGAACCTCCATACTGTTCTCCATAGTGGCTGTGTCAATTTACATTCCCACCAATAGTGCAAGAGGGTTCCCTTTTCTCCACACCATGTCGAGCATTTATTATTTGTAGATTTTTGATGATGGCCATTCTGTGATGTGATACTTCATTGTAGTTTTGATTTGCATTTCTCTAATGATTAGTGATGTTGAGCATCCTTTCATGTGCTTTTTCACAATCTGTATATCTTCTTTGGAGAAATGTCTATTTAGGTCTTCTGCCCATGTTTGGATTGGGTTGTTTGTTTTTTAAATATTGAGCTACATGAGCTGCTTGTATATTTTGGAGATTAATCCTTTGTCAGTTGCTTTGTTTGCAAATATTTTCTCCCATTCTGAGGGTTATCTTTTTGTCTTTTTTATGGTTTCCTGGGCTGTACAAGAGCTTTTAAGTTTCATTAGGTCCCACTTGTTTATTTTTGTTTTTATTTCCATTTCTCTAGGAGGTGGGTCAAAAAGGATCTTGCTGTGATTTATGTCATAGAGTGTTCTGCCTATGTTTTCCTCTAAGAATTTATAGTGTCTGACCTTACGTTTAGGTCTTTAATCATTTTGAGTTTATTTTTGTGTATGGTGTTAGGGAGTGTTCTAATTTCATTCTTTTATATGTAGCTGTCCAATTTTCCCAGCACCACTTATTGAAGAGGCCATCTTTTCTCTGTTGTATATTCTTTGCTCCTTTATCAAAGATACACTGACCATAGGTGTGTGGGTTTATATCTGGGCTTTCTATCCTATCCCATTGATCTATATTTCTGTTTTTGTGCCAGTACCATACTATCTTGATTACTGTACCTTTGTAGTATAGTCTGAAGTCAGGGAGCCTGATTCCTCCAGGACCATCTTTCTTTCTCAAGATTGCTTTGGCTATTCATGGTCTTCTGTGCTTCCATACAAATTGTGAAACTCTTTGTCCTAGTTCTGTGAAAAATGCCATTAGTAGTTTGATAGGGATTGCACTGAATCTGTAGATTGCTTTGGGTAGTATAGTCATTTTCACAATGTTGATTCTTCCAATCAAAGAACATGGTATATTTCTCCATCTGTTTATATCATCTTTAATTTCTTTCATCAATGTCATAGTTTTCTGCATACAGGTCTTTTGTCTCCTTAGGTAGGTTTATTCCTAGGTATTTTATTCTTTTTGTTGCAATGGTAAATGGGAGTGTTTTCTTAATTTCTCCTTCACATTTTTCATCATTTGTGTATAGGAATGCAAGAGATTTCTGTGCATTAATTTTGTATCCTGCTACTTTACCAAATTCATTGATTAGCTCTAGTAGTTTTCTGGTAGCAGCTTTAGGATTCTCTATGTGTAGTATAATGTCATTTGCAAACAGTGACAATTTTACTTCTTCTTTTCTGATTTGGATTCCTTTTATTTCTTTTTCCTCTCTGATTGCTATGGTTAATACTTCTAAAACTGTGTTGAATAAAAGCGGTGACAGTGGGCAACGTTGTCTTGTTTCCTGATCTTAGAGGAAATGGTTTCAGTTTTTCACCATTGAGAATGATGTCTACTGTGGGTTTGTCATACATGGCCTTTATTTTTTTGAGGGGGGTTCACTGTATGCCTACTTTCTGGGGAGTTTTTATCATGAATGGGTGTTGAATTTTTTCAAAAGCTCTTTTTGCATCTATTGAGATAATCATATGGTTTTTCTCCTTCAATTTTTTAATATGGTGTATCACATTGATTGATTTGCATATATTGAAGAATCCTTGCATTCCTGGGCTAAACCCCACTTGATCATGGTGTATGATCCTTTTAATGTGCTGCTGGATTCTGTTTGCTAGTATTTTGTTGAGGATTTTTGCATCTATTGGCCTGTTGTTTTGTTTTGTTTTTTTGTAACATCTTTGTCTGGTTTTGGTAACAGAGGGATGGTGGCCTCCTAAAATGAGTTTGGGAGTGTTCCTCCCTCTGCTATAATTTGGAAGAGTTTTAGAAGGATAGGTGTTAGCTCTTCTCTAAATGCTTGATAGAATTCGCCTGTGAATCCATCTGGTCCTGGGCTTTTGTTTGTTGGAATATTTCTAATCACAGTTTCAATTTCAGTTCTTGTGATTCATCTGTTCATATTTTCTATTTCTTCCTGGTTCAGTCTTGGAAGGTTATACCTTTCTAAGAATTTGTCCATTTCTTCCAGGTTGTCCATTTTATTGGCAAATAGTTGATTGTAGTAATCTCTCATGAGCCTTTGTATTTCTGCAATATCAGTTGTTACTTCTCCTTTTTCAATTCTAATTCTGTTGAATTGAGTCTTCTCTCTTTTTTTCTTGATGAGTCTGGCAAATGGTTTATCAATTTTGTTTATCTTCCCAAAGAACCAACTTTTTGTTTTATTGATCTCTGCTATTGTTTCCTTCATTTTTCTTTTTCATTTATTTCTGATCTTATCTTTATGATTTCTTTCCTTCTGCTAACTTTGAGGGTTTTTTTGGTTCTTCTTCCTCTAATTGCTTTAGGTGTAAGGTTAGTTTGTTTATTTGAGATGTTTCTTGAGGTAGGACAGTATTACTGTAAACTTCACTCTTAGAACTGCTTTTGCTGCATCCCATAGGTTTTGGGCCACCGTGTTTTCATTGTCATTTGTTTGTAAGTATTTTTTGATTTCCTCTTTGATTTCTTCAGTGATCTCTTGGTTATTTAGTAGCGTATTGTTTAGGCTCCATGTGTTTGTATTTTTTACAGATATTTTTCCTGTAATTTATATCTAGTTTCATAGCATTGTGATCAGAAAAGATAACTTGATATGTTTTTAATTTTCTTAAATTTACCAAGGCTTCACTTGTGACCCATGATATGATCTATCTTGGAGAATGTTCCATGAGTACATTTAGATCTTACATTTTCTTTCTGAGGAGAAAGTGTATTCTGTTGTTTTTGGATGGAATGTCCTATAAATATCAATTAAGTCCATCTTGTTTAATGTATCATTTAAAGCTTGTATTTCCTTATTTATTTTTATTTTAGTTGATCTGTCCATTGGTGAAAGTGTGGTGTTAAATTCCCCTACTATGATTGTGTTACTGTCAATTTCCCCTTTTATGGCTGTTAGTGTTTGCCTTATGTATTGAGGTGCTCCTAAGTTGGGTGCATAAATATTTATAATTGTTATATCTTCTTCTTGAGTTGATCCCTTGAACATTATGTAGTGTCCTTCTTTGTCTCTTGTAATAGTCTTCATTTTAAAGTCTGTTTTGTCTGATATGAGAATTGCTACTCCAGCTGTGTTTTGATTTCCATTTGCATGGAATATCTTTTTCCATCCCCTCACTATCAGCCTGTATGTTTCCCAGGTCTGAATTAGGTCTCTTGTGGACAGCATTTTTACGGGTCTTGTCTTTGTATCCATTCAGCCAGTCTATGTCTTTTGGTTGGAACATTTAATCTGTTTACATTTAAGTTAATTATCAATATGTATGTTCCTATTACCATTTTCTTAGTTGTTTTGAGTTTATTATTGTAGTTCTTTTCCTTCTCTTGTGTTTCTTGCCTAGAGAAGTTCCTTTAGCATTTGTTGTAAAGCTTGTTTGGTGGTGCTGAATTCTGTTAGCTTTTCTTGTCTGTGAAAGTTTTAATTTCTCTGTTGAATCTGTATGAGATCCTTGATGGGTAGAGTAATCTTGGTTGTAAGTTTTTCCCTTCCATCACTTTAAATATGTCCTGCCACTCCCTTCTGGCTTGCAGAGTTTCTGCTGAAAGATCAGCTGTTAACCTTATGGGGATTCCCTTGTATATTATTTGTTGCTTTTCCCTTGCTGCTTTTAATATTTTTTCTCTGTATCTAATTTTTGATAGTTTGAGTAATATGTGTCTCAGCATGTTTCTCCTTAGATTTATCCTGTATGGGACTCTCTGTGCTTTCTGGACTTCTTTGTCTATTTCCTTTCCCATACTAGTGAAGTTATCAACTGTAATCTCTTCAAATATTTTCTCAGTCCCTTTTATTTCTTTTCTTCTTCTGGGACCCCTATACTTCAAATGTTGGTACGTTTGATGTTGTCCCAGTGGTCTGTGAGACTGTCCTCAATTCCTTTCATTCTTTTTTCTTTATTCTGCTCTGTGATAGTTATTTCCACTATTTTATCTTCCAGGTCACTTATCCGTTCTTCTGCCTCAGTTATTCTGCTATTGATTCCTTTTAGAGAATTTTTAATTTCATTTATTGTGTTGTTCATCATTGTTTATTTGCTCTTTAGTTCTTCTAGTTCCTTGTTAAGCGTTTCTTGTATTTTCTCCATTCTCTTTCCATGATTTTGGATCATCTTTACTATCATTATTTTGAATTCTTTTTCAGGTAGATTGCCAGTTCCTCTTCATTTGTTTGGTCTGGTGTGTTTTTACCTTGCTCCTTCATCTGCTGTGTATTTCTTTGTCCTCTCATTTTGCTTAATTTACTGTGTTTGGGGTCTCCTTTTCACAGGCTGCAGGTTCGTAGTTCCCGTTGTTTTTGGTGTCTGCCCCCAGTGGGTAAGTTTGAGTCGGTGGGTTGTGTGAGCTTCCTGGTGGAGGCGACTGGTGCCTGTGTTCTGGTGGATTAGACTGTATCTTGTCTTTCTGGTGGGCAGGATCACTTCCGGTAGTGTGTTTTGTGGTGTCTGTGACCTTATTATGATTTTAGGCAGCCTCTCTGCTAATGGTTGGGGTTGTGTTCCTGTCTTGTTAGTTGTTTGGCCTGGGGTGTTCAGCACCGGAGCTTGCTGGTTGTTGAGTGGAGCTGGGTCTTAGTGTTGAGACTGAGATCTGTGGGAGAGCTCTTGCCATTTGATATTACGTGGGGCCGGGAGCATCTGGTGGTCTGTTGTCCTGAACTTGGCTCTCGCAGCTCAGAGGTTCAGGCCTGACACCCAGCCAGAGCACCACGACCCTGTCAGGCACACGACTCAGAAGAAAAGGGAGAAGAAAAAGAAAGAAAAAAAATTTTTTTTTAATAAAATAAGTAAAATTAATTAAAATACAAATTTTTTTAAATTATTAAATTTTAAAAAGTAATAAAAAAAGAGAGCAACCAAACCAATAAACAAATCCACCAGTGTTAACATACACTAAAAACTAAACTAAGATAACTGTATAAATCAAAAACTAGTCAGTCACATACAGTAAACCCCAACTCTGCAGTTGTTCCCAGAGTCCACCGCCTCAATATTGGGATCATTCTTGTCTATTCAGGTATTCCACAGATGCAGGGTACATCAAGTTGATTGTGGAGATTTAATCCACAGCTCCTGAGGCTGCTGGGAGAGATTTCCCTTTCTCTTCTTTGTTCGCACAGCTCCTGGGGTTCAGCTTTGTATTTGGCCCCGCCTCTGCGTGCAGATCGCCTGAGGGCTTCTGTTCATCACTCAGAGAGGATGGGGTTAAAGTAGCAGCTGATTAGGGGGCTCTGGCTCACTCAGACCGGGGGGAGGGAGGGGTACGGAATGAGGGGTGAGCCTGCGACAGCAGAGGCCGGCGTGACATTGCAACAGCCTAAGGAGCACCGTGTGTTCTCCCAGGGAAGTTGTCCCTGCATCACGGGACCCTCGCAGTGACAGGCTGCACAGCCTTCTGGGAGGGGAAGTGTGGATTGTGACCTGTGCTTGCACACAGGCTTCTTGGTGGCTGCAGTAGCAGCCTTATCGTTTCATGCCCGTCTCTGGTGTCTGCGCTGATAGCCGGGGCTCATGCCCATCTCTAGAGCTTGTTTAGGCGGTACTCTGAATATCCTCTCCTCGCACACCCCGAAACAATGGTCTCTTGCCTCTTAGGCAGTTCCAGAGTTTTTCCCAGATTCCCTCCAGGTCAGCTGTTGCACACTAGCCCTTTTCAGGCTGTGTTCATGCGGCCAACCCCTGTCCTCTCCATGGGATCTGCCCTCCAAAGCCTGAGCCTCAGCTCCCAGGCCCCACCCGCCCAGGCGGTTGAGCAGACAATATCTCAGGCTGGTGAGTGCTGGTCATCACCGATCCTCTGTGTGAGAATCTCTCCGCTTTGCCCTCTGCACCCCTGTGGCTGCGCTCTCCTCTGTGGCTCCGAAGCTTCCCCCTCCACCACCCACAGTCTCCGCCAGCGAAGGGCCTTCCTAGTATGTGGAAACTTTTCCTCCTTCACAGCTCCCTCCCAGAGATGCAGGTCCATTCCCTATTCTTTCATCTCTATGTTTTCTTTTTTCTTTTACCCTACCCAGGTATGTGGGGAGTTTCTTGCCTTTTGGGAGGTCTGAGGTCTTCTGCCAGCGTTCAGTAGGTGTTCTGTAGGAGTTATTTCACATGTAGATGTATTTCTGATGTATTTGTGGGGAGGAAGGTGATCTCCACGTCTTACTCCTCCACCATCTTGAAGGTCCCTCTCTGTCATCTTAAGTTACTTAGGGATCTTCCTTTAGTCTTCTGGCATATGACGTTAGGCTTAGCTTTTTCAGAGAGACTTTCCAATAATCATGCCATCAGAATCTAGGCAGGCCTGTCTGGCTAGTTGTATGTTGGACTGAATTCTGAAGGTCTTACTTTGGTCTAGAATGTTAAGGTAGCAGGATGCTTTGTTACAGCAGCAACATAAAGGAACACTATCCTGGGATTTCAAATGTGCTTCAGTTTTTTACATCAGGATAAATGACCTCAAGAACTCAGATTTTTCCAAATCTCTCAGAGCTCATTGTGTCATGGACTCTGCTTCCTTTTATAACTAAGTTGCTGAGCCACTCTTGTCAGAGTAATGAACGAGGAGCTCTTGGTTCCAGCAGTCAGCGCTCTCTCTTTGCATGAGTACCTTCTATCTCTGGTTGGATACAGGAATTCCTATATGTGACATGCAGAGCCTCCCTGCAAGGGAACATGTTTCCTTCTGACCATAATATCTACCCTTGCAGTCTAGGGCAAAAGAAAAGCACATAAAAGAAATCTCTCTGGTCTCTTTGCAGCACCATGTAATTTTAGGACCTGCACTTCTCAGCAGGTAGGTCATTAGATTGATACAGAGTTTAGACTGCAGTTTTGGTGCTGAAGCAACTAGACTGAAAGGATTCCATTTAGCCCTCAAAATAAAACCAGAGTATATAATTGTAGGTAGATAGATGCATTTGGCAGAAAGATAATCCTGTAAGACTATTTGTTCTTTTCCCTGCTATCCTGTTGTGAATATTTAGTACATTTGGTACAAATATTACTTTGTTAATAGAAGCCTAAGAATGGCTTCTATGATTGCTATTACTATTATTATTATCAGTGGAGATGTAGTTCTTTGTAAAGAGAAATGAAAGAAATCTAAAGTTAAGGTGCTATATCTTTTTTGTTGGTTTGTTTTTAAACTAAGGAATATTCTTTGGCACTATATCATTGTCCTTTTTATCTAGGTGAAGGATGCCACCTGGAAGATAGCAAAGGCTTTTGCCATCTCTGGCCCATTCAACGTCCAGTTTCTTGTCAAAGGAAATGAGGTCTTGGTAAGAAGTGCCAAGGTGTTTGAGAGGACACCAGTGCTGTGTTATGTCGTGTTGGTTTGTGTCCCTCTGGTACTCTTCTCTGTGAACACCGCCACAGAGCAGCTGAAACCCCTGCAGCTGATTGTGTCTGACTATGGGAGTTGCACAGCATATAATGCCTGCCTTGTTTGAAGGCACTGGCTCTTGGTGGCACTGATATGTCAGTCACAGCTTTGAAAAGCACTCTGATCCACTGGAAAGAAGATCACTGACTGCCGTCTTCAGTACACTATAGATGGATGCAGTAACTATCATAAAGTAATCTGTCCAGGTTACTGTAGAATAGTCATAAATTACATGTACTGAAGTTTACTTTACTCCTTTCTCAGAGAAGAAAGCCGTTTTGGATACCATTTACCAAAAAAATAAAAAATGTTAAGTCAACTAGGTTAGTCTTAGTTAATTTAGTTTATTTAATGTAACTAATCAATAACCAATATTGATTCCTCACCTACTATGCAAAGTCATAAGGTGGCTACAGAGACGTATAGAACCCAGTCTCTGCTCTCAAAGATACACGATTTAGTGAGAACTGGGAAGAAGATGAATTTATAGATAACTATAACATAAGTTAGAATATAATAGCTGCTAGAAGGAATGTACAAATAAAGTGGTATCGGAGGCACAGAACAGAGACAGCCTATCTATTAGTGTGTGTGTGTGTGTGTGTCTGTATGTCTGTGTGCCTGCACATATGTGTATGAGCATGTATTTGACTGTCATATGCCTGATTTGGGGTGGATCATAAAAGATTTCAAGGAAGATTTTGTATTTTGAGCTGGGTCTTAAAGAATAGCTGGAATTTTGACAAGTAAAGGAAGATAGAAAGGACAGTACACATACAACATCTATGGGTAAATTTGGCACATTTTAGGAGATAGTGACTAGTTCAGTTTATCAATGACCAGCTGATGATTACTAGTTCAGTTTATTATTTTTTCCAGGGACATCATGGAAGGTAAACTTAGAAAGAAAGACTGGGATCAGGAAAGTGGTACAAGATAACATAGAGGGGTATACTGAGGCAAGAGGATAGAAGTCTTTCAAGGGCTAGACATTAATCTCATGGCCAGTAGAAATCCACTGAAGTCTTTCTAGTAGGGCCGTGGCATTATCTGAACTCTGCATTAAAAGAAATCTGTCAAGAGTGTGTGGGGATGGAATTGTGGAACAGGGATGGGAAACAGTCAGAGTTCAAGGATACTGACTAAAAGGAAACCAGTTAGCAAAAGTCAAGCAGTGGGGAGAAAATGAAGAGGCTGGCAAAGCAAGACTGGTCCCCAGTAACAGCTGGAACCAAAGTGTCCGGGGGCATATTAATATTGTCATTGTCTCTCACCGTCCTTTCTCTTCTTTTGAATTTTGTTATCTCTCCAGGTGATTGAGTGTAACCTGAGAGCTTCTCGATCCTTCCCCTTTGTTTCCAAGACCCTTGGGGTAGACTTCATTGATGTGGCCACCAAGGTGATGATTGGAGAGAACATTGATGAGAAACCCCTTCCAACGTTGGAGCATCCCATAATTCCTGCTGACTATGTTGCAATTAAGGTAATATTTTCAAAAATCTTAGTCACTTTTTAAGTTCCAGAGAAATGAAAGGAATAATTTTTCATCAAAAATAATCTTGATACCTTCTGAACCTTGTAACTCAAGTGCTAGACTAGGGGTTTATGATGTTTGCTTTGAATGTAGTTGCAATGCAATGTATAGCATTGCAATGCATGTATAGCATATTGCAATGTATAGCAATGCAGTTGCTATATAGGCGACTTTATGTGTACTCTTGTGTGTTTCAAAACTTAAAATAATATTTAGAATTACATAACTTCAAAACCAATTAGCTGAGTGACCTATAAACTACATTTTATGAAGCTGATGCATAATGCTGCCAATTTAGTTGGTAGACAGAAATTCTGAACATATCTTCTTGGGATAAGGCTTCAGTTGTGCCAAGACTTCAGGAATGCATGAATCTTGTAAAAGTGTTACCTTGTGGTGTTGGTTAAGTGTTTACTGCCTTGTCTTAGTTCCTATTTTCTTTAGTGGCAGCATTTTTTCACAGTGGTACTACTGTGAGGGCAGTGAAATTGATGGCACCTTTATGAAGAGTGACCAGGAAAATTTAAGGTTTGTTCACTAACTTCAAATACAGGCATGGCTTGGAGATATTGTGGGTTCGGTTCCAGACCACCACACAATTTTTTTGGCTTCCCTGTGCATATAAAAGTTATATTCACACTGTACTGTAGTTTGTTAAGTGTGCAATAGCATTATTTCTAAAGAAACGATGTACATACCTTAATTAAAAACTACTTTATTGCTGAAAAATACTAATCATCATCTGAGCCTTTGGTGAGTCATAATCTTTTTGCAATAGTAACATCAATGGTCACCGATCGCAGATCACCATAACAAATATAATAATAATGAAAAAATTTGATATACTTTGAGAACTACCAACATGTAACACAGAGACATGAAGTGAGTAAATGCTGTTGGAAAAAATGGTGCCAATAGACTTGCTCAATGTAGGGTTGCTACAAACCTTCAATTTGTAAAAATTGCAGTATCTGTGAAGTGCAATAAAGCAAAGCATCATAAAACAAGATATGCCTGTATATATGTATATTTTGAATAAGAACTTAATAATAAATCCATTGTGTTCCTCTTGCTGCCTCAGTATGCCCATGAACAGAGTATTTATAATAATGACCTTTAACTACCTCACTGGACAGTATGAGGATTAGTGAGATATTATGTAAATATATTTGAATTTTTTAGATAAAGCATACAAAAAATTAATTTATATTGTATAATATATTTATGTGACATTTACATACTTTGGATGCCTTCACAGGTTTCCATTCCTATGTGTACCAGTGACCTCAACCATAATTATGTTACAGTTGAGACTCTGACTTCTGACTTTTACAGTGGAAGTTTTAAGTTGAAGCTCTAAATCAAAAAATATTTATTAAGCTTATTTAAGTTAATAATTTAGGATGGATGCCTTGGATTTTATAGTGCACTGGGATGGAATGTCACTTCTTATGTTGGGGGAGGGTAACATTTTATTCCCGGAAGCTGTGACACAACATAAATTGTTAAAGCTTTCAGTGGGAATATATGTACATAGCATTTTACTGTTTGAGACCAATAAGAAGAAGGCCCCAAAAAGTATTTTTCCACTGGAAATTCTATATATGAATTTCAAATTCTTGTTTCTTTATTCTTAACCACAGGAATACACACACACACACACACACACACACACACATATGTGTATGAAACAATTTCCAGCTAATAACAATACTAGATACAAAGTTTTCAAAAAGCACTGTATCTTTCAGTTTACTTCTTTCCTAGTTATCCTTGTGCATGAATCTTGACATTTTTGTCAAATTACTTATTCACAGTCAATCTTAATATAGTCCTAGTGAGGTGAGTGGATGTCAACAGATGAGATAGAGAGAGGCTAGAGGGCAGAAATATATGATAACTTGACTAGGATGACCCAGTGAGATGACCCCAAGCTAGAATTCCCATGATGACTTAGAGGGGTACCAGAATCAAAGAGGAATAGTCTAGGCTAGATAAATGGATATATGCAAGAAACAAGGATTTGATTCTTAGTGAATTGCATTGGTAAAATAAATGAAAAGGAAGCACTGCTATCTATGTTCTAGTTCATATGAAAGTTCTGGGCAAAAGTGTTCCCAAGCAGAATGTTTTTCAAAGCTTTTAAAGAGGTATCAACAGCAGTTTAATGTCTCAGAAGTCAGCTTGCAGACAGACATTTCTGGCAATGTGGCTTGTTGCAAGTCCAAATAATCAGAACAAGAAGAGGAATGTTTCAGAAGCCTATCAAGGAAAAAGTGTGTTTGAACTCTTTGTTTGGGGAGACCAATGCCCAATATACTTCGTTTGAAATCACTCCAGTAAGAATATGTGTAAGCCAGATTAGAAACACAGACCTAGACTGGTCACTGGGGCCCTATTTACAGAAATAATTTGTGATTATTTAACCCAATTTTTGGCCCAAAGCTCAAGAAATTCCTGGAACAGAGGTTTAAAGCCACTTTTCAAGTCAGACGCTTGGACCAGAGAAATTTTTTACATGTCTACTGTAGCCTAAATGAACCCTATGAGAGATGATTCACTAAATATTTTTATCCTCGTTTATTCCTTTTATACCCTTCTCTCACATATTTTTCCTACCTGTTATTTTTGCAGGCTCCAATGTTTTCTTGGCCCCGGTTGAGAGACGCTGACCCCATTCTGCGTTGTGAAATGGCTTCTACTGGAGAGGTAACTAGTCAATGATCCATGAACACTTTCATTAAATCTACTTTGAAATCTATGGTTTTATTATCTGAATATAGTAAAGCAAGTTAGTAAGTAGTTAGTGGGATACTTCTTTTGCTATCAGAGTAAGTCTGAAAGGACTTAGGCGTTTTGAGCTGAGGAAAAATCGTTGACTTTTGTAGCCCAGAGTCTAAATTCTCACTTATATTTCCACATGTGTCATTCATTTCCACATTACACATTGAGAACATCTTTCAAATATTTCTCTAGATGTCTAGGTAAATATCTTCCAGGTATTTTTATTTTAAGGTTCTCAGGTCTTTCTGTAACAGCACCTCTTGCTCCCTCTAACTTTCCTTGCTACTATGAAATTAGATCATTGAGATTTTACTAGCAATATGTAGAATGAATGTACAGCAGCAGAAAGATAATGGGGCCAAAATATTGGGGGATCTGCAGATATTGCAAAATCCCAGAACCACTTTTAAAGCAACTTTAACCTCCTGGGGATTATCTAAAAACTATAGTGGGACTGGCCACTGGATGTCCCTCTTCACTTGTGTTAAGGACTCTGTCAGCTGAAGGTTTCTTTAAGAATGTGAAATGTGTTTCTTGTAGAAAGCTGTCAGATTCCAGAGAATTCCCTACGTGTTAGTGCCAGGACATTTTATGAATCACCTAGCCCTTGACAGACTTACTAGGTACAGCCTTCAGAGTCTCATCAGTGCACACAGGCATGACAACATCGGACTGGGAGGCGTCATTGTTTCCTCTTGGTGTTGAGGAAAACCTGAAAGGGGAAAATACCTAATTGCAACATATACGTGATATTTTATATGGTTGCCTGGTTTCAAGCAAGATCTGTGATGAGAAGCTAAGTGAAACAGGAAGAGAGGCAGTGAGGAATAAATGGCTATCTTGTTCGTATTTGGACTGATGACTGCCTTCTCTTAGCTCCTTTGCTGCTTCTGTTAATAGATGAGAAAACATAACCTGAAAACAAGGGACTTACATCACATTTCTCTGCTGTTTAAGGAGCTACTCTGATATTCATCGTGATCCCTTGGTCACTCAGTAGCAGGGCTGTTCTCAGCCAGCCCAGGATTCAGATCAAGGAGAGATCTGTTTTCCTTCATGCTGTTTTCTCTATGTGGCAAATCTGTTTTCAGTACTGTATCTATGTCCATCCTGCCTCCAGACATACGTTATTGGAGTTGTTGAAATACGAAAATATGAGAGAATTAGAAATTCAGCTCCCCCTTTCTTGTATCTGTTTCAGAAGTATATAGAGAGAATTCTTCTTCCATAATTAGAGTCATATTTCCAAGTGTCACTAAGTATAATATTACAAGTTCTGTTTTATAACTGAAATCATAATAATAATTCTAGCTTAGTGAAATCTCAGTTATGCTTCAGAGACATTTTCAGTGTTAAAATGGCTTGTTGTGGGATTAAATAAACCTTTAGCTTTCCTAGTGGTGAGGTGGGAACGTTAGTCCTAATCTTTACTTACATATTTAACTACTTTTTATGTTATTTGTAGAAAACTGCTGAAACCTCTTGTGGGTTGTATATGCACTTATGGTGGAATTGCCCAGGTTCTTTCAGTATGGTCTGGGTTCTGTTAGCTTAGGGGGATATTACTAATTTGGTTAGCCAGTTCTTGACCAAAGAAAATGTTCATTGTGGAGTAAAAAGCAGCATATGTACTGGTGATCAACTGAAAATCATCGTCATGAGAACTTTCCTTTGACAGTGAGGTAGTCATTTGCTTAAAGAATGAATTTAGCCAGCAGTGTTATTTACTCTAATGGTGGTTCTCTACCCGTGCCAAATGATGATGTGCATGGCAGAATCTACTCCTATCATGCTCAGATACACCACTTGTTCTGTAGTTAGTGTGGGCATTTGACTTGTAGTTATATTATAGCACAGTTACCCTAGGGGAAGCCTCTGTATATCCCAACATTATATGTTAATTTGGAATTTTTTTTTCTTTAGGCTATAGTATTCAGGACTAGTAGCAAGGTATTTTGGTTCATTTTATGAAAACAATAATAATAATAAAAGAACAAGTTCCTTTGAGATTTTCATAGATTTATTGAATTTCTCTGAAGGCTGGCTTTCTCATACATATGAAATGACTCCTAACTGATTGATCAGCAGTTATGCATTTGTGTTACTGACCCATGAATTCATGCCCTGTTGCATAGCATACATGGCATATACCGTTATTTAAACGTTAAGTCGTATTAACATTTGGTAACTCACCATATTATGGGCCAGAAGTTGTAATTTGTATCCAAATATCTCACACTAGAATCCAGTTACGTTGCTCCATGGAGTGTTGTTGGATAGAGAAAGAATTGCTTATTTATTCATTGTGCTTAATTAAAAACACAAGATACATCTGCCCTAGCCAGACTTTTAATCCCTGGATTCAGATTACGTGGTCCTTGGGCAACTCAGTAAAATCTAGCATAGGAGTCTCTGACTTTTCATTTGTGTTTGTTTCTTGGTAAGGTTGGGTGACTATCATTTGCTTTCTTTTACTTTATTTTTTTCATTTATTCTAAACAGGTGGCTTGCTTTGGTGAAGGTATTCATACCGCTTTCCTAAAGGCAATGCTTTCCACAGGATTTAAGATACCCCAGAAAGGCATCCTGATTGGAATTCAGGTAAGTGGTGTGTGGTTGTACGCATGCCTATGGGCACATGCTGGGAGTTGGTGGGGGAAATGACCTTAATGGTGGTATAGAAGAGGGGAGATTTGTTTCAAGTTCCACTAAAAAAACCCCAGCAACTTCTAGAAAGAATGGACATTTGTACTCTGTTCCCTGATTTTTGCCTTTTCTCATTGCAGCAGCCAACACAAATAAGTGAATAAACAACCAAAAAAAAAAAAAAAAAAAAGAGAGAGAGAGAAAGAAAGAAAGAAAAGAAAAAAGTCTCTAGTGAAGGGATATTTATCCTGAACGGGATTTAGGGTAACTTCAAAAGGATTCTATTCTACTCTTTGTTTACATCTCTATATTTTTATTCTTAGTTCTACCTCCTTGGCCTCTGAACCTAGGCTTTCCATAAAGTCGGGTCTCAACTCTTTTTCTGAGTCTGTGTCTATGTCTATGTCTAGTTCTTTTTCTTGACTTTCCCCTTTGCCAGCTCATTCATGTCTGTGGTATCCACTCTCCATCTAAAACTATCAACTTTAAATCATTGTCCTCAGCCATCCCCTGTTTCCAACAATTCGCTGGATACCTCTATCTGGATATCTCAAACACAACACACAGTATTATCCCCTCCTGACCTCTGTTCCTTCCTTCCTTACATTCATTCATTCACATTTCAATTTCTACTAAATGTCAAAGATTCAAAGTTGAAGAAGACATGGGCATTATTTGAGAAATTTTCTTAGCCTGGCGCTGAAAGACGAATTGAAAGTTCTTAAAGGGCAGTGACTTAATGGGCTTAAGAAAGTCAGCACATTCCACAGTGTACAGTGGAAGTTCTTGAAATATTGTTACTTAGTAAACCTTCTAAGTCAAAGCAGCGTGAAGTGATGATATGTGAGTATCTTCATACAGTGAGAAGGACATTATTGGTTTATTATTGCAAGTCAAATGTAAATCTTAGGGCAAGATGGGAGCCAGGAAACTCTTATTACTCCTTGGAAGATTATTGCAAGAATGTACAAACTGTTTGTTTATAAATTTCCTGAAAAATACTAGGTGTTTCCCAACTGATCATTCACTTTTATTTGAGGTTAGTAATTCTTGGAGCCTATAATAACAATAGATGGTTTTATATATCACCTCTGCCATACTTTTAATAAGTTCAAATCCTGCATGGTTACATACAAATCAATAAAAATATAATTAGAATAATACCAGGTATTTTCAAATCAGTAGGTAATTATTATAGATGCTGTCACATTAGAGTACCTTAATATCAGCAAATTAGGCTCTGGATGGGTAGCGGCTTTGGAGAAGTTTCTGCAAAGACTAAATTGGGATTTTGCTTCATAAAGGTGCCAGAAAGGCGACGGTGAACAGTTAGAACAGAAGCTAACAAGATGAATTGCAATTGCAAAGCTTAATGGCAGTTCAGAGACACATCACACCGTATGAGAGACTCATCACATTATAATGGGTATTAAGTATTATTAAGTCACAAGTTTAAGAGTATTTCTCCAACTTCTAGTTATGGCTTAAAGTTTAATGTGAGACCTGGGGGCATTCAGAGGAGACCATGCCCTTAGTCGCCGTCCTCACAACTAATCATAATAGTGCTAACATTTTAAAATATCACTTTAAGAAGGCAGTGATGTATAAAATTGTGCCTTGTTTGGTTCCAGTGCTGCAGGGAAATTTAAAGCAAAAATTAATTTGATCCCCATGAAGTACTAGTGTGATTTTGGCATCAGTGAACAGAATTTTTGCTTTGTAGGGAAAAAAGGGGGTTTGTAGGGGAAAAAAAGTTTTCTTAAAGCAATGAGCTTTTGTCTATTGAAGTTTTACCATTCGGTGTATTCTTTTTTAAAGAAATCAATGTTCTAGCAGCTACATGAATTTTTGCAAAGAACTTTCTCCCTGTGCATGCATGCATAATGTAAGGAATTTAAATATATATGTATTTTAATTACAGAATTTTAAAAGTATATTTAAAGAAATATTTAATAATAAAATTATACTTAATAAAATATTTGCAGCTATGGTAAAATTGATCATTAAGACTCTAAGCCTCTAGAGTTACGTAAAAATCATTTTCTAACCTACTTTATGTGGGAGGCAAAGAAAAGCTGCCATCACCAACAGTCAGTATATAATCTCTTCATTATTATATGGAGGATTTTCATTTATAGTGATTTCTTTAGAAAGGATAGTCATAAATTTAACTGAACAGTGTGACAGAATATACTAACCCTAGAGTTAATAGGTAAAACTCACTGGACATCTTCTTAGGCAGAAATGGGACCAAATCTACCTAAGCTTCATATTAACTGTGGATAAACTAATTATAATTCCATATTTCAGGATACATTATGCTTAAAAAAACACATTTTATTTAACGTGATTCCACTTGGACAGAAAAATGCATATAAATTCATCCAAATACATAAAGTCAGAACTGAAAAGGACCTAAAATAGTACTGCTAATATATAAACGGGGTTAAGGCCAGTAAATACAAGAGAAGGCATTTCGTTGAGTTTAATGAAGCACTAAGAAAGAAAGTCCACCATTGCATTTTTTTTTTTTTTATTGTTTTTTTTTGCGGTACGCGGGCCTCTCACTGCTGTGGCCTCTCCCGTTGCGGAGCACAGGCTCCGGATGCGCAGGCTCAGCGGCCATGGCTCACAGGCCCACCCGCTCTGCGGCATGTGGGATCCTCCCGGACTGGGGCACGAACCCGTGTCCCCTGCATTGGCAGGCGGACTCTCAACCACTGCGCCACCAGGGAAGCCCCACCATTGCCCCACCATTGCATTTTGTTTTCCTGAGATAATCGTTCATTTAGCATGATGTTATATAGACTTCAATCACAGAAGAGCCCTGGTAGCCAGCACTGTTGCAGTTAATTTGCTTTATTATTCCTTCATGTATAAATGGGGAGATTGGTCAACATCTATACCATTTATTTGAAGTAAAGGTCTTCTTTTCTCATCATTGCCCCACCCTGACCCAGCTACCTACTATGAGTAGAAAGATTTAATGGAAGAAACCTCACCTCTAACTTTTCACAGCAGGTTGCAAGAGAAAATTGGGGGAAAAGAGAAATATGGAGGAAAGGCAAAAGGGACGCTGAGCAGGGAAACACTTTTTCTTATTGTTGGTAGTTTAACACATATTTCAAATTTTAATTTATCACTAGTAAGTATCAACCACGTCTCAACATTTAGTAAATAGATCCTGTGTGTGTGTGTGTGTGTGTGCATGTGTACACGCTCATTGGTTATATTTCAGTGTTCCTAATTTTTCTTTCTTTTCTCTTTCCTTCCCTACTCCTTCACACACAGAGACCCTCTGTTTCTGCCTTCTCAAAGTTAATCCTATGGTCAAATTACTTGGGAAGTTGGAAATATTCATAACATCAGTCTTATGTAACTACGACTTAGGGAAAAAAAAAATCAAGATTTAGATTTTTGTCAAAGGATCCTTGTCAACTATTATATGTACTGTGTCTCTACCAAGACCCTTTCCATAAGCATAGATCCTAATATAAGAAAGGCGTAATGTAGGTTTATGTGGCAACCAAATCGTCTTTGATTTTCTTGCAATATTTCCATCAGGGTTTATTTTTAGTTGCTATGAGTAGGCAATCTGCCTTGTTTTGAAGTTTTCTGGAACACCCTTTAACAATAAATGATTTACTCTAGAGTAGATCAAGAGCCCTCACTGTTTTTTCCCCTCTGATTGGGCTATTCAGTGATGCCCGTGGAGTGAAGAGCACCATCCTGACATCTGCGCCTCAGCATTGCTCAGAAACACAAAGCAAGCATTTTATTTGAAAAAGACAACTCCGAGTGACATGAATAACCTTTTATCTTCAATACAGCATCATTAGGAACAACCATAGCATTGTCAATCCAGACGTCCCCGTAGAGTCCACAGGCATGACACAGCCTTAACTTGGCTTTTGGTTCTGTAGCCAGAAGTTGGATTAATGTGAAAATGATAATTAGAGGAAATATTTATTTTTCTCATTTTTAAAAGACTTTCTTCCTTATAAGTGTTTTCCAGGAAATAAATCAGCTTGTACTTCTCACCTTTAGTAACAAATGGTTTCTTATCCAGGTATTTTCAATCAGCTATTAAATCTGGGGCTACTCAGATGCAAGCTGACAGCTGTAATTTCTTTTTGTGGAGAGCCTATTTTATGTGTCACAAATGTTCAATACATGTTTGATAGAAGTTTATAATGTGACTATGAAAGCCAACACCCCAGACCAGAAGGCAGAGTAGTTCCCTGACTGGAAACTGCCAATACTGTCATGTCGGATATTTATCTTTTCCACCTGGGGAACAACACTGAAACAGCTCCATAATGAGGTTCTGACTGGTGTCTGCAGGTCTTAGAGGATTTACTGACTTATTTTACTTTAAAATGGCAAAGAAAAAAAAATCACATTCTAGTACTCCTCCTTCAACCTTTTCCATAGTGACTTTGGCCAAGGTTAATGCGTCTTCACCTCAAATTACAAAATGAGTGAAGAGTGATCCTCCTATCCTCCTCTTCCCTCCTATTCCTAAATGTAAGTGCACATCAGAATCACCTGGAGGGTTTGTTAAAATGCAGATTCCTGGGATCCACTCCCAGAATTCCTGATTCCATAGATCTGGGGTGGGGCCCAAATATTCATAATTTAAACAAACCCAGGTGATGCTGATTCCCTAGGGACCACATTTTGAGAACTACTATACTTGTGAAATAGTATTTTAGGAAACTGGTTCAATGTTATGTTATCACATGTTGACCATATATTATCAGTGACTTTTTGCTAGGGGAAAATGTTAGAGATTGAGAATAGTTCATTCAGTACATGATTAATGTATCAATTGGTCAATAAGTATTTGTTGGTCACCTTTATGTTGAGCTTCCTAATGTACTTTGGTGC
The DNA here is from genome assembly GCF_026419965.1 of Kogia breviceps. Taxonomy (NCBI): domain Eukaryota; kingdom Metazoa; phylum Chordata; class Mammalia; order Artiodactyla; family Physeteridae; genus Kogia; species Kogia breviceps. The sequence goes on from NC_081311.1 coordinate 175,879,247, forward strand.
TTCCTTAAGTCTGTTCTTTGTTTAGCAGGAGGCCACTATATGATGCTCCATATTAGGGGGGCTTGACAAAATTCAGAGGTTCATCTAGAATATTTCACATATAATTGCTATATTCAAAGCAACTAAAACATGAAGAAAACCTAAAATGCCATTTCAGTCAGTCCCTTGCTTTCCAAGCAGAATCAAACTTGAAAAAATGATTATCCTAATTTTCTGCCTAAACTATTCTTAAAGAGACTGCCACATAGCTCATTAAATTGCCCTGAAGTCATTGACTTACTCTCTGATTTTATACTTTTTTTTTTTTTTTTTATGTCTAGCCCTGAGCTTCTTGCATCTAAGCCCATTTCTTCCTGTTGGGTCCTAAGTGGGAATAAAAAGCTACTATCTTGGGCATGGTTAAAGTTTGTGTTCTAGAAGGCTGCCATGAATAATCCCTGAGCCTGCCTTAGCTGAGATTCATCCATTTGCATTTATCTTTTCCATTTGCCAATAGTTTCCTCCCATAAAACTGCAGTTCTGGGATTGAGAGAGCCAGAACCTGAAAGAATTTTATATTTGAACATAGTCTTGGGGTCTTTTCCTAGGATTTAGATCTTTTCTCAAAAAAACCTCTGCAAGTAAATATTAGGAGGTTTTGTGTATTAAACATTATCAAAATTGTGCAAGGCTCTTGCTATATTTTATCACAATTCTTAGTTTCTCTGAAACTCTGAAATAAGACCATAACCATGATTTGTTTCAACCATTACTAATATGGTTTCTAATAGATTATAAAATATTTTCTAAAGTAACCAAATTATGTCATCTGTTTACAAACATTTTATAAATGAAAACAACCAAAATCTTCTAATTTGAAGCAGAATGGATATGTTTTTAACTTTGTATAATTTTGCATACTCTGTTTAGCTAGGTTACTCAGACGCTCATATTAATGAGGTCAAGGTCAGAAGTTGAACATTGGGTAGGCCACTGAGCTTTGCTTTTTTTACCCTGACCACTGTCTTGCAAATACTGGCTTTTGGTCACAGGAAGGAGGTATGTTCAGAACTGAGGAACCCTGATGGTAATAGTCCAGGGAATGCAGGCCAGAAACTGGGTGAGTCCAGCTGGGGCTCTCAGAAGAGCACAGCAGTGGACTCTAAGAAAATATCTAAACAGTGAGATTGAATGTTAAGTAAGCCTGTCGGGAAGGAAAATATATGTGAGAAGAAAATTTGTTTGTGTTGTAAGTGTGACAGCCAGTAGAGGAACCCAGGCTTGGGATCTAGGGTGCAGGGTCAGGAATCTCTTCTCTGGGAGGCTGAAAAAGCAATTTTTTAATAATAGTAATAATAATATTTAATGAGAACTATTAATGAGTAATTGTGCTAAGTTACTGTACTAACACTTACATAGGACTTATTCATTGAATACCCACATGACCCTATGATGTGGATACAGTTACTGTTCCCATTTAACAGATGAGGAAAGTACATCATAGAGAGGTTAAGTAAGTCGCCCAAGGTTACACCGTTTATTGTGGAGCCCCAAGAAGCAGACACATTAATATCCTTACTGCTGTTTTATAAATGAGGAAATGGAGGTTCAAAGACATTAACTTTTCATACAAATGAATAGTAAGACAGGATTTGAAATGCAGCTTAGTGACTCCAGAGCCCATTCTTTTACTCTTTGCCAAACTGAGTTCCAAATGATTGACTTATTGTAGGGAACGGTGCATGAACTGCTAGGACAGGGCCTAGTTACTGAAGTGCAGTCCAAAGTCAGAATTCAGCAATTAGAATGGGTTGAACAGCAAAACATCCAACAAGGCTGACTTGGTGCTGAGTGCCTAATCCAGGTGACTTTCAATTCTCCCTGACCAGGAAAAGGGTTCATCTAGAACTGGGGTGAATTTGATTCTGCAGGCAAAGACTAAGTGGATTAAATAGGGGGTGAAGGAATTTGAGGGGTAAGAAGTAAGACAGTAGAAAGCAAGACAATGTGGATGGAATTTCATCTATATCGGAAAATAAGTAAGAGCTTATACTCACTAAAGGAGAATTAAAGGATAAAACTTGTCATCTTTGAATATAAAGCACCTGGCAACACATGGCATGGCCTTTTATGACATAAGAGAATGCCATATTGCATGACTAAATGACTAACATGTATATCTGGAAAGTGAATTCAGTTAAATTCCTTTAATTTCAGCAATCATTCCGTCCACAATTCCTTGGTGTGGCTGAACAGTTACACAATGAAGGCTTCAAGGTATGTGATATTATTTTTTTAAGTTGTTTTCTGTCAGCATTCTATCTGCAAAAAAGAATACTGAAGAATATTAGCGAATAAAATAGCGCAAAATATAACCTCTCCACTTGAAAGATATCTAACTTGATAGTTTCAAAACTTCAATGGAATAAACTAATTAGAGAGACTAGCTTTAAGTTTTAACACAGTTACCACAAACACAATAATATTTGCTGGCTAAAAACTTAGAGAGTTTTGCATACACAGAATTGGGATAAAGTTTCAATGTATTTCCATATATTTTCCATTTTTCCTTTTCCTGTTTCCATATGAAGTCATAGTTTCCAGGTGTTACAGTTACAGGCAAAAATTCTTTGCCATGAATATCTCCACACAAAGCCTGGTTCTGTAAAACAGAATGAGTCCCAAGGCTCATTGGACCTGTGGTCATGAGGGTTTGTTGGCCTAATAACAATGAATTTTCAGCCATCAACTCTTTATTTTTCTCCTCTACAAAAGCAGTTACAATTGAGGTTATTAAATTTTTTCTTACTGCAAATATTTTAAAAATATTTAAAGTGCCCATGACTCTAGATGCTGAGTCTAAATCTCTATTTCTGAGATCATTTTGCATCTCATATTCACCAGTTTTTTCTGCTCTATGCTTTAAATGCCATGTGTGTCCCAGTGGGCGTCTTTGTTCTATGAAAACTTTCCCTGTGATACAGTAACCGACTTTTCCATCTTAAATGCAGCTCTTTGCCACGGAAGCCACATCAGACTGGCTCAATGCCAACAATGTCCCTTCCACCCCAGTGGCGTGGCCGTCTCAAGAAGGACAGAATCCCAGCCTCTCTTCCATCAGAAAGTAAGAACTGGGCAGAGTATTCTGAGATAGCAAAACAGATGAAGGATTAACCTTGGGAACTAGTGTGATGTAAATATATCACCTTACCCTATTGCAAGTCTTCTAAAAGTCTTCTTAGTCATCCAATTTAAAATGATGAAATTTGTGAATGATAGTAAAGCTTCCTTCTCATGAGCTTTGCTATTACTACAAAACACATAATTCCATATATGTACATGGTGATATGTAGCATCTCTCAAAATGTCTCCTAGTAAGTATCCATTCCTTGACTGACACCAAGATCTCAGTGATGAGAATCATGGGCATGAAGAATGTAATGCAGCACTCCGTATTTTATGTCAAACTTATATTGTGTATATCAAGAATGCTCAGCTGCATTTCACTGAGGTTGTACATCAGTGAATCAGTCAATTTACTGAGGACTTGCAGCATGCAGGACACTAGGGGGAGTGCTATGGTAATGTCATCTATTGTATTACCTAATTTGCCATTCTTTGATCAGGTTGGTTATTATGCCTTAGGCTATGTCATCATTAGGTTTTTTGAGTTTTTTTTAACATCTTTATTGGTGTGTAATTGCTTTAAAGTGGTGTGTTAGTTTCTGGTTTATAACAAAGTGAATCAGCTATACATATACATATATCACCATATCTCCTCCCTCTTGCATCTCCCTAACAGCCTCTGTATCCCACCCCTCTAGGTGGTCACAAAGCACCCAGCTGATCTCCCTGTGCTATACGGCTGCTTCCCACTAGATGTCTATTTTACATTTGGTAGTATATATAAGTCCATGCCACTTTCTCACTTCATCCCAGCTTAGCCTTCCCCTTCCGTGTGTCCTCAAGTCCATTCTCTATATCTGCGTCTTTATTCTTGTCCTGCCTCTAGGTTCTTCAGAACCATTTTTTTTATTTTTTAGATTCCATATATATGTGTTAGCATATGGTGTTTATTTTCCTCTTTCTGACTTACTTCACTCTGTATGACAGACTCTAGGTCTATCCACCTTACTACAAATAACTCAATTTCTTTTCTTTTTATGGCTGAGTAATATTCCATTGTATATATGTGCCACATCTTCTTTATCCATTCATCTGTTGATGGACACTTAGATTGCTTCCATGTCCTGGCTATTGTAAATAGAGCTGCAATGATCATTGTGGTACATGACTCTTTTTGAATTATGGTTTTCTCAGGTATATGCCCAGTAGTGGCATTGCTGGGTCATATGGTAGTCCTATTTTTAGTTTTTTAAGGAACCTCCATACTGTTCTCCGTAGTGGCTGTGTCAATTTACATTCCCACCAATAGTGCAAGAGGGTTCCCTTTTCTCCACACCCTGTCCAGCATTTATTGTTTGTAGATTTTTTAATGATGGCCATTCTGACCGGTGTGAGGTGATACCTCATTGTAGTTTTGATTTGCATTTCTCTAATGATTAATGATGTTTAGCATTCTTTCATGTGCTTGTTGGCAATCTGTATATCTTCTTTGGAGAAATGTCTATTTAGATCTTCTGCCCATTTTTGGATTGGGTTGTTTGTTTTTTTAATATTGAGCTACACGAGCTGCTTTTATATTTTGGAGATTAATTCTTTGTCAGTTGTTTCATTTGCAAATATTTTCTCCCATTTGAGGGTTGTCTTTTCGTCTTGTTTATGGTTTCCTTTGCTGTTCAAAAGCTTTTAAGTTTCATTAGGTCCCATTTGTTTATTTTTGTTTTTATTTCCATTTCTCTAGGAGATGGATCAAAAAGGATCTTGCTGTGGTTTATGTCATAGAGTGTTCTGCCTATGTTTTCCTCTAAGAGTTTATAGTGTCTGGCCTTACATTTAGGTCTTTAATCCATTTTGAGTTTATTTTTGTGTATGGTGTTAGGGAGTGTTCTAATTTCATTCTTTTACATGTAGCTGTACAGTTTTCCTAGCATCACTTTTTGAAGAAGCTGTCTTTTCTCCATTGTATATTCTTTGCTCCTTTATCAAAGATACACTGACCATAGGTGTGTGGGTTTATATCTGGGCTTTCTATCCTGTCCCATTCATCTATATTTCTGTTTTTGTGCCAGTACCATATCTTGATTACTGTAACTTTGTCGTATAGTCTGAAGCCAGGGAGCCTGATTCCTCCAGCACCGTGTTTCTTTCTCAAGATTGCTTTGGCTATTTGGATTCTTTTGTTTTTCTGTACAAATTGTGAAATTTTTTGTTCTAGTTCTGTGAAAAATGCCAGTTGTAGTTTGATAGGGATTGCATCGAATCTGTAGATTGCTTTGGATAGTATAGTCATTTTCACAGTGTTGATTCTTCCAGTCCAAGAACATGGTATATCTCTCCATCTGTTTATATCATCTTTAATTTCTTTCATCAGTGTCATAGTTTTCTGCATACAAGTCTTTCGTCTCCTTAGGTAGGTTTATTCCTAGGTATTTTATTCATCTTGTTGCAGTGGTAAATGGGAGTGTTTCCTTAATTTTTCTTTCAGATTTTTCTTCATTAGTGTATAGGAATGCAAGAGATTTCTGTACATTAATTTTGAATCCTGCTACTTTACCAAATTTGCTGATTAGCTCTAGTAGTTTTCTGGTAGCTACTTTAGGATTCTCTACATCACTAGGTTTTGTAAGACATTTATTTCAGCACACTCTGTGAGCCTTCAGGAACACCATTACATCAACACTTATGGAGCTATGTGGCACGGGTACATGGGAGATAATTCTCAGGTGCTACAGGATGTTACAGCCTACTGAATGGCTAAGTCATACCAAATTCTATGTGATATACTATTTGATAGGGCTGTTAAGAAAGTAACCTAAAATTATTATCAAATTAATAAACGAAGGGCACATTGTTCCAACTTTAGTAGACTTCTAATGATGCTATATGCCCTCCTTAGGGCTTTGTAAAACAATACTTCATGCTTTTGACATTTTGATTAAATGTCTCCTAGTGTGTGTAGTAGCCCAGCAACAGAATGTGAAATGTTTTAATTTAAAATCAGGCTACCTGTATTTCCACACCATCAGCTAAGGCACTGGGAAACAGGCAATGAAGTAAGTATGGGGGCCAAATGGCCTTCAGTGCTGGAGGAACCACCTTCAGTAAAATAAATAATTGTCTATCAAATTACTGATTCTTGCTATGGATAGATAGCATTTTAAGCAGAAACAAATATTTCCATTCGATTAGTTAGGCATTCACGAGAATTCTTTCAAGAACACAACAAAAATTTATAACCCCCAAATGTGTGTACTTTGTACAGCTGCTTAGGAATAAAGGAGGGCAGGTGTCAATCAACTCAGTATGGCATGGACTTGAATGGATAAGAGAGTAATTTACATTAATATTTTTAAAAACTAATTATAAAATATACATATTCTCCCGCCAACTTGTGTTAATTTTGTTTATTCCTCCAGGTTGATTAGAGACGGCAGCATTGACCTGGTGATTAACCTCCCCAATAACAACACTAAATTTGTCCATGATAATTATGTGATTCGGAGGACAGCTGTTGACAGTGGAATTGCTCTCCTCACTAATTTCCAGGTATGTTCTTTTTCTCAAAGATAGCCTGTCTGAGGGTTCTTATTTCTGCACCTCCCTTAAGAGTGCACATCTGTCTTCTCCCTTTCTTGTAACTTTCAGAATGGAAGAATTTCTAAATAGAATCTAAAATAATGGTCTATTTTGGTAGGTCATGGCCTATCTGAGACAGTTGGTGACCAAGGAGTTGAGATAATAAGAAGCCATGGCTAGCCGTGGTTCTCTCATTACCCATACAATTATCCTTTAAAGAACATGTGTGGTGTGGCATGGAATAAAGATACACAGTTTTTTCCCATTGTGTCTAAATGAAAGCCACCACATAAAAGCAGCAGGTTAATGATCATTGAAGATCCAGATACAGTGCAAGCACTTGTCCAATTCACGGGAAATTATTGCAAGAGGTATGTTCCCTTCTACTTGGACATGACCCACCAGATTTATCACAGGGAGAAGAAATGTTTGTCAAGACTGTTAACTTTCTGCGCATTGTATTTTTTTCCCCCTCAGTCAGTTTTAATCCCCATGGGGAATGGGGGGAAATAAGCTTATTCATGTTGAGGTCTGAGATACAGGAGAAAGTCCCCGTTAAATAAAAATGTTTGTGTCTTCCATCTCCTGCCCCTTTGAAAACTGGGAACAGAAACTGACTTTTCACTCTTGCTTCATTAAACATTTGCTTTCATTTCATATGGGTTGCTAAGATTCCTACCCTTATATTTTCAGGTGACCAAACTTTTTGCGGAAGCTGTGAAGAAATCTCGCAATGTGGATGCCAAGAGTCTCTTCCACTACAGGCAGTATGGTGCTGGGAAAGCGGCATAGAGAAGCAGATGCCCCATCTCCATTCTTAAATCAACCTAAGCCACTTTTTTACCTAAAGGAACTGATTCGCAACTTTCTTTCCCAGAGACGAATATCGATATCAAGGTTTATTTCAGTTTACTTAGTTATGCCTTAATATTCTCTTCTTTCACAATTAAATTGTTGTCAGTCACTTTTTAAAACCCTTACTTAGAGAGTCCTTCCTGAGTAACTTCTTCACGAGAATTCCTTCATTTACTAATGCCTTATTTTGGGGGGGCTAAGTTTACCTACATGCTTCTTTGCAGCTAACATTTTATGGTGCTGATTAACGATGATCAAGGTCGAAAAAGTTGCTGCTCTATCTTCTGAACTCTTTCTATATATACTTTACGGACACTATTGTCATTGTTTTTAAATACCATCTGCCATACTCAGGACACTTTAACAAAGGCAGTATACTATAAAAATGGTTAAAATGAAATATGGATTTAATTTATGAACTCCTCCATCATGATGTTTGTGTTTTGCTTCTTTTTAATCATCATTCTCTCTGGCTTAACCAGGAATATCCTTATCCCATCCCACAGTGCTGAAATTGAGAAGTGTGACAGAGGTCTTTAAAGTATGGATTTCTTTAAAGGACACTGGTTTGCAGTTTTGTGTTTTGTAGTAATGTCAGCAGATGGTGGATACCGCTGAGGTGGTTTATTCTTGTTATCGTTTGGATTTGTAACCTGAGCCAAGTGAAATCTTCAGATTTATGCCATCTCTGCACCCCCCTCCTTCCTGCCAACTTTGGAATAACTTGGAAGTTATGTTCATTCCCTTCAGATTATAGATTCTTTTGATCTGCTGAGTCCCACGCTGCGATGAGAGTTTTACACATTTTAAGCACAAGGTCCTTGTTCCTTCTACATACAAGAAAAGTCCTTCCTACAGGCAGCCTTTGTCACTTTTAAACTTTTTGTGTTATTACAAGCGCTCTAATTGTGAACTTTTAAATAAAATACTATCAACAGACAAGACAGTTGTATTCTTGCTATTATGTGTTCGTTTATTTTTACATTGATACACAAAATCTGTTCATTTCTCTGATGAAACAGGGTTTGGGACCAAGATTATATACTTTTTTCTTTTTCTATTCAAAGCCCTTAGGGTATGAACAAATTAATATTAAAATTAATGAAGCTTAAACTGTTACATTTCTCTTTTTTTCTCCTCCCATCCCTTGCTTATAAATCTCATTAAAAATTTATTATCTTTTCATGTAGTTATATACTACCCTTGATCTGGATCCTTTCAAACATACAGCTATAATCACACACTGACTAATGATTGCCACACGTATATAATAAACTAAACTTTTAACAAACGTCTTGCATAACACAGAGAAAAGCACTTGAACCCAGTCAGAGGCTGATCCATATAGTCTGAAAGATAGTGCCAATGGCCGTGGTGATACCATATCCCAGAAATACCACCTAAAACGTGGCTTTGTGAAATTTCTAAGATAATGAGGACATAATAGCTTTTATCCTTTCCCTTGATATAGATCTACATGAAGGCTTTTAAAATTTATTTTCCCCTTCTTTCCCTCTTGTTATCATTGTGGTTGAGACCTTCCTTACTTCTTCCCCATAATATTATATTAATATACTCCCTGATCATCGATTCATTCACCTAAAAATATTTAATGAGTTTCTTCAAGTTTTAGTGTAGAAGATACTATGATCCCTCCTACACCTATTATTCTAGTACTTTTCTGATGCTGTATTACTTTGCACCATCACACCACCAGCACAACCATAATAAGTAACTAACATTATGGAATATCTGCTATTCCTCAGGTAGTTCTAAGTCCTTTACATGAGTTAACCCATTTAATCCTCAAAATATCCCTATGATTAGGTGCTGTCATCTCCATATTATAAATAAAGAAACTGAAGCACCAGAAGTTAAGTAACATGCCCAGAAACAAAATGCAGTTTCATTTTTTTATATCTTGTATTTTAATGAAGACAGACATGTTAAAAAAATCATTTCTCACAGTGAAGAAAATACTTGCTTGCAGAGATCAGGAAAAGGCTTTTCTGGGGAGATGGTCTCAGGTGTTTTCTTGTACAGTGTGTTGTAGTTCTCCAGGTAGACTAGAGGATAAGCACATTCATTTGAGGAAATTATAAGCAGCCTGGTATAACTGGAGCTCAAGGCATGTTTGGAGAGAAGGAGCTATGGGAGAGGTTGAGAATGAATTCTTAGTTATGCGTGTTTAAACCACATAGAAATTTTAAAACTTTTTACTTGGAAAGAATTTTGCATTTAAAAATTTGCAAAAATAAAAATAGTACGCCCTTTACCCAGATTTACCTATTGGTAATATTTTACCCTATTTTATTTAGTATTGCTTTCTCTATCTATCCTCTATCAATCATCTATCTATCTATCATCTGTCTATCTAGCTAAACACACATATGTATGTGCACACTCAGAGGAAGAGAGAAATTACACTTTGACCAAAAATAAGTAGAGTGTTAGTGACCAATTTAGAAAAGTAACTCGTAATTTGAAACCAACAGAATTGCTTACTGAAAGTACCAAAAGTTCAAAGTAATAGTTAAGTTTTATATCATGGAAATTTTATAAAGACTCTCATATTTTATATTTGAAGAAGCTATATGTAAAATATAATAAAATGAGAAGAGTAGTAATAATTAATCAAGCAGTACTGTTTCTAAATAATCCCTATAGTTTTGTTCCTGAAATAAAGGGTTTTGGGGAAACGGAAGATGATATACACTCTCTCCAAGGTGAAATTATATTAATTTTTGTTTTTGTTACCTTTGGGTTTTTTTTTTTTTTTTTTTTTTTTTTTTTTTGCGGTATGCGGGCCTCTCACTGTTGTGGCCTCTCCCGTTGCGGAGCACAGGCTCCAGACGCGCAGGCCCAGCGGCCATGGCTCACGGGCTTAGTTGCTCCGCGGCATGTGGGATCTTCCCGGACCAGGGCACGAACCCGTGTCTCCTGCATCGGCAGGCAGATTCTCAACCACTGCGCCACCAGGGAAGCCCTACCTTTGGGTTTTCTAATGTTCCAAACTTTAAGAAGAACTAAACACAAATAAATAACGTATTCAGTAGTTTGGTTGGAGGAGGGAAATGCAAGAAAATTAAAGCAGATTTGTGTTCAGATTTGGCGAGGTTTTGTCCTTTTGGAACATTTGTACTCTTTTATATAAACAGGTTAACACATTTTAAAACCTCTGAATCCGTTATATATCATCAGTGCAGACAACATACGGGCTATGTCTGTCTGTAGAGCTGAATAAAAATCAAAGTAGCATTTTCCATACTGAGAATTCAACAGCGGGCAAGGAGGACCAGCTCTACTGAGTGGGGTGAAAAGGAGCTCAGCCAGCTTGTGAAATGAAGAAGAAAGAGGACTAAAGAATGATTCAATTAGAGATGTAGGATTTTACGGCTTTGGAAAGGTAAGTAGAGTATTTTAACTGTACTTTTGTCAAACTTTCCTCTTAAACAGCATTCCTACTGGAAACTTTTAAAAACAGCCACTACATTCATGTATCTCAACAGCTGCAGGTACTTGAACCTCAGCTTCTACAGTGTCCACAGCTTCTTGAACAATGAAAGTGGAAATTATCAGAGAAACAAACCAAGGCTGAATGCAGTTAAGTGCTCTGTAATTACACACCAATATTACCATTTGGATGCTGGTGTGGCTCCCCTGCAGGCACAGGTGCCATAAATGCTCACATACACCCAATGAAATCCACAAAGACCTTCCATTATATACCACTGGAGACACCCTTAGCTTGAAAAAGACTAGCTTAACTTTCCTTCTTTCCTGTCTTTCTCTTACCACTTCTTTTTCCTTTGTTCTTATGTATAAAAATTCTATTTTTCCTAATGAATATTACTGTGCTATTTTATGAGACGCTGTTGCAATTGCTGAGTGTGAGGGGGAATGTGGCAGGAGGAAGAACATCCATCCTCCTCCTAAGCGGCTCCCTGGGCTCTGGGAAAAATCGGTAATAATTGTCCCTACTTCTCTTGTGCACAGCGTAGGGTGCAGGGGTTCCAGAAAGAGTTTAAGTACCTACAGCTGCTGAGATCAATGCAGTAATGAATAAAAAACAAAACAAAAAGAACCTCAGCAAGTCAAAATTAGCACCATTTGTGAGTGCTCCTTGTTGCTTTAAGATCATTTTTAAAGTCTTTACAACTTTCATTTTATAAAGGACTTGTGTTCACAAAGAAAACTATTGATTATTGACCAAAACAAAAAAAATAGGCTTTTCTGGTAGCGGTAAAGTTTCACTTTCTCTCTCCTGAAACTACCAGCCTAGCTAATTATTTCTTTAAGGTGTTTCCTAGAAGAAACACACAAACTCCAGAGAAGTGCTTTTGTTCATCAAAGGAAGAAACACAAGCAGTCTCACAAAAAAGTAAAAAATGCTGTGTTCCCAAGTGATAATTTCCCACACAAAGCTTAGGACTGTTGGCAGCTGCAATGAAGACAGGTGAGATACGAGCATGCAGAAAAGAGAGAGAATCCAAAAGCTCAAAACATGTTATTAAAAAAGAGAAATAACTTGAAAATGTATGTATTTTATTAATAAAAATACACTCTAATGTCCAGTGTCTAGATAACTATATTTTCCTTGCTGAAATTTAAGCGCATTCAGTCATCTCCTTCATAGTCTCTCTTCTACATGCCTATGCAAGGTCCTGAAGGATGAAATATAGCATGGCTTTGAGGTCATTAGCATAACAGAAATATTCTGCTAAGAGTTTCCCAGAACTCTTTACAAATTTCCACATAGAATGCTGCAAATGAAATTTATATGGAATAATTTAATTAGACTAATATTTATTTTAATCTCTCCATTCAAGAGGAGTTACACATGGATCCTTTTTAAAGAATGTTTTCTAATTAAACTAAGGACATAATTTCATATTATTTGCCAGGTTTTATATACTTTCCTTCCCATTCATAATTAAAATATATAGGGAGCTGCAGGGGGAAAATGGCATTGTTGCAGTTAAGATGTGAATGAATAGGAATTTTTAGAGATTGTTTTAAAACCATGAGGCACAAGAATTTGAAGTAAATTAGGTTTATACTTTATTCGTTATATCAGAATAAGATAAAGCAACACTGAATTGACTTTCCCAATGTTGGAGGGCCTCCAGAGCAAAAAGTTACCTTGTGCTAAATCTATCATTACCTGCCTTGGTGTACTGTGTGAAGTCCTGTTTTCTTCAGAAGTAATTCACTCACTACAGGGTCTGACTCTGTTGAAATCTGTAGATCTTTGGGGCCCCAGGGACTTATAAATGTAAACACATGGTACTTTGTAGACTGATTCATGAGGGAATGGTCCCTGGCTTACCCTAATTGGATTTTGCCATGCTAATCTCTCTGGAAGGATGATTTCAAACATATTTTCAGAAGTACATGAAACACATGGTTCTTTGATTACCATGTTTGTACTAATGTCTATATAAAGGGGTTGGTTTTAATCAATGATGGTTTTCTTTGATCCATTGAGGTTATTCCACTATAAATAACTCCAGGTCATCTCAGCACTTATTTTCTTCAACCTGAAACCTAGAGCTGAAAGCCAATCATGAGTCTCTGGTACTTACACAGATCTACAGAAAGTAGGGACATATTTCCCTGTCACATTCCTGGAACCTAAATTATAATAGGTGTTCAAAACTATTGAATCCACAAAAGTTTGATTCTTAAAAATGATTGTGGTGCAAAGTGTTTGATCAGAATGATTGTGTTCCTGTCCTCCCTTTTAGTTATAAGTTCCTATCTCCTCCTTTGGCTAAGGGATCTTGATCCAGTTTACACCGGACATCCAGTCTTAATTTCACTCTTCATATATTTAGGGGGCCGCAGAGTTTGTAAAAGAAACCCTGTAAACACTAATTTTCCAAAATCTTCAATCAATTTTCTCCTCAAGACTAGATCAACAGAATTCTCTTCAACCTTAGTTATTGTTTCAGTAATCTTATCAATACTTGTGTATATCTTCAGTGACCATGATTTTAAATAAGCACATATTTATCAACCTCCAAGAGTGATGTTTAGTCTATACCTTCATTTGTTCTTTCTCCATTGTAGTTTGCTCATGGCCACTCACTTACCATTCCTTTTTCATCTTTATAATTGCTTATTATAGAGTAGTTCACACAGAATACCCATGCAAATCTACTTTTTAGTAGAAAATAGACAATTTAAGAGTATGTAGTTTCTTGTATATAGTATCTCTGTGTCACTTTTATTTAGCCATTTGTGTTTTATATTTATTCATTAAATTCACAAACATTTATTGAGCATCTATAAATAAAATAGATTTGGACTTATGATGTTTACAGTTAAGAGGGGTGGATGCAGAGAGTTTTAAAAAAACTATTCTGATAGAACTTGATTAATGCTTTTGTAAGGGAAATTTAGGGGCTATATGAACACATGCCTGGAGCAGATCAGGGCAGACTTCCATAAACTGGAACCCGAGAGATAAGTAAGAATTTGCCAGGTGAAGAAGTGTGGTGTGTTCTACAGTGTGTATGCACAGTGGAAATAATGTGTGTGAAGACCCAGAGGCAAAGAAAACATACTGCGTTTGAAGAATTGAAGAAGGCTGAGTGTGACTGGAGCATCACTCATACATGGTTGATGGTGAGGCTGGAAAATAGCACAGACTAAACCCTAAGCACACTATAAGCCATGGTAAGGAATTTGGACACTTTGCTAAGGATAGCAGGAAACTGTTGAAGTTAAGTTAGAAGGTGACATAATTACTTTAGCATTTTGGAAAACTCACTTTGACTGCAGAATGGAGAATGGATTGTATGAACCAGGACTGGAGTCAGAGACTAGTTAAGAGGTTAATGCAGTGATCTGATCCAGGACAGAGAGAGAGAGAGAGAAAGAGAGAGAGAGGGGGGTGGGGTGGGGGGGAGACCAGCATCACTTGGACTGGAATAGGAAAGAGAAATCAATCTGAAGAATGATGTATCTGGGAGAAAGAACTGTCACGATTTGTTTGGATGAGTGAGAGGGGTCACTCAGATTCAGAGCTCCATGTTTGCCTGAGCATATAGGTGAGAGATCATGTGATATTTTTGGCATTAATAAACACAGGAGTTAGTACTGGGTTTTGGTTGAAAATGATAAGTTCTGTTTTAATCACGAGAGTTTCAGGTGTCAATGAGAGGCAGAATGGAAATGGTGTGTAGTCAGTGGTTAAAAGCCAGACTCTGGAGCCAATCTTCTTGGGTTTGAATCCAGGCTCTTGACACTCAGTAGCTGTGTGATCCTGAGCAGGTTATTTACATTTTTCATACTTCAGTTTCCTCCATAAAATGGGAATAATAATCCCTATTCATAGGCTTGTCATGATTGTAAGATTGAGAAAATGAAATTAGGTACTTCAAATACTGCTGGGTACAGAGTAAGTGCTATGGTAAGTGTTAGCCATTAGTATCATTGTTGTTGTTGTTACTGTGAGGAAACATCTAAATGGAGATGTCTAGCGGGCAGCTCTATATTTAGTTTTAAAGATTGGAAAGATATTGCTTATAAGTAAGTACATAGCTTATTCAGTATCTCTCATATACTGGGGGAAAAAGAGCCCTAAAAGAGGAAATTCTAATAGTTATTATTAACCTCTTTGCAATATAAAAATGAAATTCATGTAATATTAAAATGTTTTGAGATTTCTGAACAAAAATATCTTCTAGGAAGACAAAATTGCAAATTGCTATTTTTCTTGGTTGATAAGAAAATGTAGTTCAGTGTCATATTATACTACTTGGACTAAAATAACACGTTTTAATATTCTGCTAATCAGATTAACCCAATCTGAAATAACTTTGATATGTCCATCAGAAATAATATAATCATATTGAACAAAACCATGAAATTATAAAGAGTAATTTGGTTGCACAAATTTGGGTTTCTGGAAGGACCTCCGTGACAGTTTGACAGATAGTTTCTCTGTATGCTGGGGTTGGACATTATACTTATTCACACCATGACAAGCTCTGATTTTCTGGGAAGTGTAGTTATTTTGATTTGAAGGTTTTGATTATGATTGAAGTGGTCCTGAATGAGCCCAAATGGAATTTAGATTTTTATGGGAAGGAGTGATGACATGTTGTAGTAGTTGGTAGTCAGACAGGAGTTTATTGGCATGAGTTGACTGCCAGGGCCACTATTGCTTTAGGCTGAAAGATAATAGTAATGATCTTAATGAAGGTGAACATATTTTGAGCACTTACTCTGTATCCTGTGATAAGCTAACATTTAAATTATATGACCTAATTTTAATGTTCAGTGCATCCTTAACTTACAGATGTGAAGAGAGGTAAAGTGACTGCCCAAGTTCATACAGAGGTGAAAGGAGGAGGTAGAAAGAAGCCGTAGATCTGGGAAGGAGATGGAGCTGCAGGGGAGAGTCAACGAGAGCAAGGGGAAGATCAAAGAAGTTGAGAGAGGAGGTCAGGAGGAGTGGACAAGGAGATGAAGGAAGAGTTGGGTGTTGTCTGAATACTTATTTTGTCACATGAACTGATTTTGGGGTCCAGGTGAAGATGTTAATGAAAATGTGAATTATGATCAGAAGCTGTGGGAGCTTTCAGTGGACCCAGGGATAAAGAATTCTGCCAGGTGAGCAGCCAGTGTGCATGGACTCATTTATGAATACAAAGGAGATGCACTCTGAGGGGCCAGTAACAGGAGAGAGTCAGAGATCCATGTTTATTGATCTGAATCCCAAAACGGAAGTGAAATCTGCTTATAAATGTGAAATGACTTCTTTAGAGCCTGGGGACTTTGAGGTTATGTGATGACAGAATGTCAGGTTTGATTTTTTGTGGCAGAGCCATCTATCATTTTCTGCTGTGGTTATTTGTCCATTTCTGTATAACAAACTACCCCAAAACTCAGTGGCTTAAAACAACTTTTTAATTATATCTCACAGTTACGTAGGTTAGATATTTGGGCCAGACTGGGCTGTATGATTCATCTGCTTTTGTGACATTGGTGGGGTCATTTTGTATACTCTGCTGGTAGTTGGGTTTGTTTTGAAGGTCCAAGATGGCTTCACTCACATATAGTGCCTTGGAAAGAATGAATGGAAGCATGGCTCCAGCGAGAATGTTGACCAGAGTGCCTACATTTGGCATCTCCTACATGGTGATCTCTGGGAAGTTGAACTTCTTACATGGCAGTTGGCTTCCCCCAGAGTAAACATTTGAAAGGCCTAAGTGGAAGCTGCAAGTCTTATGGTCTATCCTTAGAAGTCTCAGAATATCACTTTCTACGCATTGAAATTGGTCAAATACACCAATAAAGCTAGTTCAGATCCAAGGAGATGGAGAAATGAAACTCCACCTATCAATGGGAGAAGTAGCAAAGAATTTATAGCTGTATTTAATTAATCACACATCCCTAACTCCAATTAGATAACTTGCAAGTAATTTCAATTGATTCAAGAGTCTGAAGACTTCTGTTCATCATCACCATCATGCCTGTAAATGCCATTCACAGTGCAAATCTCGTCAGCAGTGTATGAACAGCATTATCTTATTTGAAGACATACCTGGCTCTCCCACGGCACAAAGTAATATTTTGCTGTTCAAGGCTAGGTGGTACTTTAAAGTCAACTGAGGTCAAGATCTGTAAAAATAGTAATTCTGACTGACTCAAAAGGAAAACAGAATCATTGCCAGAAAGATCGACTTGGATGAGATTAGAAAAGAGATAGGCAAGAAGTTCTGAAGCAGCTGTGTAGCTACAACTAGGAGCAGACTTGTCATCCTGGCAAGATGATGGACATGATCATCCTTTGAACATGATCTACCAAAAAGGCACCTACATATAGTATACACACATATGAGATTTTATGGTATTGATCACAATGCTCACAACGGTAAGCATGTGAGAGATTTTAGAGAAATGAGTGTACATGTCTGTGTGCATACTTTTGTACCCTTTAGCCAAACAAGGGCACTGGAGTATCATGATTAAAATCTGGATTTCTTGGGCTTAAACTATGTCTTCACTGCTAACTGGCTGTATTAACTTTGGGCAAGCTGTCTAAACTCCTTATGTTTCAGTTTCCACATTACTAAAGAGGGGCAGTAATAGTACCTCGTTTCTAGAATTGTCATTCAGGTAAATAAGATAGTCCATGTAGACTGCTATAGAAAAGTACCTGGTGCACTTAATAAAAGCACATTTATTAAGCAAAAGTTTAATAAATGTTAGTTCCTATAATTACTTTTTAAGAATGAACAGCTGATTTCTGGGGTCAGCTGAACCTTTTGTGGATAGAAGGGTCATTAAATCCATAATGTCCTTGTTAGTACACTTTCAAGGGATGATCTCACTCATTTACAACAGTCAACTCACAACAGGATCTGACCAAATCAGAATGAACTTTGAAATGTTTTGTCATGTTTGCGCTCTCAAGCACAGAGGTAGCTAAAAATCAATGAAAAGACAGATATCCAGCTGTTCAGAGATGAGAGGGAAGTACTTCTCTTAATAGATAATAAAGAGAGAAAGTCTCTAAGGCGCAGAAAATGACAATTATATAAAGACTCATCCAGGAAATTAGGTCCTAACTAATGTTTCCCAAAATACAGGAACTAAGCTGAAGTTAATGGATGTATTTGATCCACCACTAAAAGCAATGTTATAGCAAAGCTACTTAACTAAAAATAAAATGATATTTAAAAAATTAACTGTTGGAAAAATAGCCTCAACAAATTTAACTCACTAGCTACAATCAAGAAAAAGCTTAACAACAATTGGTGGGTCCTTAGCTTTTAAGAATACATAATTAAGTTTTATTACCTTATAAGTGATTTGGATCAATTATGTCCATAATAGGCTGATGCCCATTCTCCACTTTAAGGGAGGAGATGGCAGTTTCATAGAATCCAGTCATTTACTGCAATCCTCAGCATTTCCTTTCCTGCCAAGGCAAATCTGCTACAAAGCCCCAGTTCCTCTTAGGAATTACTGAAAAGTGACAGGTGTTGATTTGCTGGTATCTTTCTCAACAGATCCAAATGAGCTAAACAAAATGACTTTTCTACCCATTTAGTCAGAAAAATAAATGGGGGCACCAGCTAATGAGGGGGGATGTAGAGTTAGCTGGACTCGAAGCATTCCAAGCTGTTGGCAGCTGGAATCAAAAGAGGAATCCTGCAGACAGTTGTTCATGTTTATTGCTGAATGTGAAATTAGAAAGATGCTTCATCTTCCCCACAGGTGCAAGAACATACAGTTATTAATTACAGCAAAACATATTTATTGACAACCCCAAGCATACAAAATCCCACACTCAGCAAATGGCTACCAAAGTTCATCCAAAAAGCACTTTAGAATCAATACAAAAGCACTGCAGAGTTGGCACATCTGTGTCTGGTAAAATTCTGTATCCTGAAAGCATGGCATAGACTGTCTCTTAATATTTATATAGTTGAACATCATCAATGCTTTCTTTGTTCTTGTAGGAAACCTATAGACAAAAAATCCCCTAATTTCCCATTGTTTTGATTGGTAGGATTACAGAATATTAGAAAGATTGAACTGATTTTGCTCTTTTTTAGAGGTTTTAAAAACAATTTTATCCCTTCATTGAGCCATGGGACTGATTTACTCATTTGCTCATTTACTAATTTAATAAAGGTCTATTGAATACCTATTATGTGGCAAGTACTATTATAAGTGCTGTGGAGAACAAACATAGATAGGTAAGGATTTAAAATCTTATAGAATCTACATTATGAAACAACTAGAACATACTATAAGAGAGTATTTGATCAAATGCTGAATTGTAACCAATGGACTTGACTGTAACCCATGGACCTGACTGTAACCAATGGACCAGAGCCACCTTAATTCTGAGAAGGGTAAGCACTTGAGAAATTTACAGAGGAGGACATCCTGAGCGACGCTGCCTACAGACGCTGAATGGACACACATATTTTATATAGTTCTCTCTTTTTTTTTAACTTGTCTCATTCCTAATAGAATTTGAGACAACTTACAGAAATGCACGCAGGACAATATGATAAAATAAATTAAAAAATAAAATAGAAATGGAAAAAAAATGACACTATGCAGTGATTCTAGGGCTGAGCTCAGGACTCCAGATATGCACCATAACTTTCTGTCTGGCTTTTGGAGATGGGTCTCAGATTTGGTCCTGTGTTTCTTGGCAGCAAGGGATAGAAACAAGATAGGGTACAAGAGATACATGATCCCAGATCAGAGCACACAAGTTGCTAGTTGCTCCTGTATATAAATATATAAGAGAAATAACTCCTATAAATCCTTTAGAGGAATACTGTAGGGTATAGTGGATTAAATCCTCAAACTTGTATATGATATAAACATTAGATTCTATGGCTGCTTGTAGGTCATTACTCTCAATGCAGGTTATTAGTCTGATAATCTAGCTCTATTTATTCAATTAGGAAATACTTAAAATACTGAGCATTTGCTATGTGCTGGACTCTGCACTCTGAGATGGATAAGGTCTCAGAGATGATGTACTGTTTGAAAATAGCCGATGAAACAAACAAATCGCTAAACTCGCTTCAAATAGTGGTAAGTGTCATGAAAATGATACAACAGGATTATGTGATGGAGAATAGGATGATGAGGAAGCCTCTCTGAAGAATAATAATTGAAGCACATTTAAATGACGGGAAGGAAACAGTCATGACAAGATTAGGAAGAAAGTTATTAGAGAACAAAAATTTTTAGGTTTCAGAGAAAGAAAGAGTTCTTGTGCGTTGGAGAGATAACAAGGAAGCTGGTGTGGCTGAACTATGGTGGATGGGTGGAGATGGGATTAGAAGGCATAGTAACCTGTGGTAAGACATGTGGGTTTTATTCTAAGGGCGGTGGGAAACAGGTTATAGGATTTGGAATGTCTAGAAAAATGGGTAATTGACATCCTATTTGAGTTTTATTTCCTGTCAAACAATTAAAAAATATTGAACATCGGATGATTTGACCATATCTTCTCTGGCAAACCCTGGAAATCAGAAATTCCCTTAAGGTCAGGACTGCGACTCACTTCTACTTGTTATCTGAATTTGGGTAGAATATTTGACAAGCCATATGATCTCAAAGCATTGTTTACTGTCAAGTCTATTTCAACAGATGAATAAAGGGGCATTCAAGTTCCTCAAATTCTATGACAGATAACTATATAACATGGTCATAACCATTTTATTCTGAAAAAAATGAAAAGCCAAAGCAGGTATTCTCAGTTGTTCACAGTAGCCATAAAAATATCAATAAGGCAACAATAGAATGCTTAATATTAATCAAAGACAATTTCTGGTATATGTCCAAGATAAACTGGTTAGAAATATATATATACCTCTAGGTAACTAAATGAATTGACCTATGATATAAACTTCTTAACTATAAGCCAGTTAAACTTTGCTAGTCTGCCAATTGATTTTAAAGCTTTCATGTAGGTGTTATGAAGCCATACTTTCTGTCAGTAATTAGGTGACAGAATCAGTTCTCCACTGAGTCCACTCTTAGTTGATGACAATAAAGCACATGATCAGTATATACAGATACTCCCTCTCCCAGACTTTTGGTCTTTTCTTGGGGTAGCGAGAGTGATCTTCCTCACCAGTCAAGTCAGCCAGTGTAGACAGTCTCCTTTCTATAACCTGGGTCCTTGAGTCTTCTTGATAGAGAGGGTTGCCTTGGAAATAAGAGTTTGATAATTATTCTCAAGCTGTTGACAGCCTCATCAAGCCAGTTGAGAGGAAGATCAGGCTGGACAACAATAGAATTTTAGATTATATCCCAGGAGCAATGGGAGAATGCTGATTTAAACAAAATACCGTGATCAATTTACTTTCAGGATAAGTAGTTTGTGCACATGGTACCTATGATGAAAAAGTATGTCATCCGGCCACAACTGTCCCCCAGCATAGTCATTTCTCTTCTCCAGACCAGGGTAGACAAAAGCAATAACAGATCTGCAGAAGAAAGCAGACAATGACTACTTGACCCTTTTATGCTTTTAATTATTGTAACTTTGAAATTTGATTTAATAAAAGACTTGTCTCTTCTTGTTATACTTCAACTATTATAATCTGCCAGCTAATTCTTGATGTTAGTTTTTCTATATAAAGTTTACCGTATCTTGTTCTAAAAGTTTGCTCTAGTAACTTTGTTTTCGAAGTATAACATATATACAGAGAAGTGCGCATATCATACATACACAGATTGACAAATTTTCACAAAGTGAACATACGCATGTAATCATCACCCAAACCAAGAGACAAAATATAACCAGCTTCCCAGACGTCACTTCCAGTCTCTACCTCCTCACAAGGATAACAATTACTCTGCTAATAACCCCATAGATTCATTATGCCTGCTTTTGACTTCACAGAAACAGAATTGTACACATATATTCTTTTGTATATGGCTTCTTTGGCTAAAAATATGGTAATAATACTCATCCACATTGTTTTGTGTAGCTGTAGGTTGTTCATTCTCATTGTTAAATCATAGTCTGTGGTGTGACTATACTATTTCTTTTTTATCCATTCTACTATTAATGGGTGTTTGGATTGTTATTGAAATAGTTGTTTTATTGGCTATTCTGAATTATACTGCTGTGAACATCTTTGTCCATATCTTTTGGTGGATATGAGTTGTGTTGGACATTTATCTGAAAGGAGAACTGCTGAGTCAGACAGTGTGCATACATTGTCAGCTCCTGTAGATACTGCCAAGCAATTTTTCAAAGCTGTTGAAACTGTTACATTCCCGCCAACAGTAAATGTTTTATTTGCTCCACACCCTCATCAACACTTGTAGGTTTTAAAATTTATTTATTTATTTTGTATTTTAGCTCTCCTGGTAGACATGTGGTGGTGTTGTAATATGGTTTAAATTTGCGTTTCAGTGATGACGAATGAAGCTGAACAGCTCTTCATGTTTGGTCATTAGGACACCATTTATTGTAACTGCTTGTTCCAATCTTTTATCTATTCTCTATTGGGTCAACTTCCTTTGTCTTACTGATTTATAGGAGCACTTTATATATTCTAGATTTGAGACTTTTGGTGACTATAGTTGACTGTGTTTGTGTTGTATTACAAATTTCTCCCATTCGGTGGTTTGCTTTTTTCAGAATTTAATGAAATATTTTGATAAATCTTAAGTTCAAACTATTAAATTTAACAATGTTTTACTTTTTTTAAACATCTTTATTTATTTTTGATCAGACATTTTGTACACCATTTCAGAATTTTTTTTTCTAACTAAATGTCATGATGTGTTTGCCTTAAATTTAGGAACTTTATATTTCTGTCTTTCACATTTACATTTACAATCCATCTAGAATTTATTTTTGCATAGAGTATGAAGTAGGAGGTAGGGTTTATTGCTTTCCCAGCCTTGCTCTTTGAAAAAACTGTCCTTTTTCCAGTGTACTGCTTGTCTTTTTTTATTTAATGAGGTCTTCTTAAATTTATGAATTAATTCATTAAGCTTTGACATCCAAGAACAGGGATTGCTTTTCCATTTAATCTAGGCTTCTTTGGGTCTTTTCTAAACCTTGAAGTAACACTTTAAGGTTTTTCTATATAAGGATCTTTTACTTTTCTTAAGCTTGTTTCTAGTTATGTTATTTTTTTTCATGATCACCTCCATAAAGAACATGTTCTCTTCCATTACATTCTCTAATGGACTTTTATTTGTATATATTGAGGCTGTAATTTTCAGATATTGATTTTGTATCCAGCCATCTTAACTGAAGTTTTTCATTATTTATAGTTATTTTCAGTTGCTTGAGTTTTCTAAGTTTTCATCTGCAAATAATTATTTTTCCTCTTTCTGTTCACTTTTCACTTTTTTTTCACTCTTTCTTCTAGTTATTTCTCCAAAAGAATTATAAATAATAATTGTGATAGCTGATGTATTTGTGTTTCTGATCTTAAGGAGATGCTTCTAGGTTTTTTCCATTAAGCATAATCATGTTAAGAAAAATATCAGTTACCTCTTATTGTATTTAGACATTTTATATCCATATTAATAAATGAAATTAGACTGTGGTGTTCGTTTGTGTTTTATCTTAGTCTGGTTTAATATCTCTGATATACTAAGAACTTAAAAATTAAAGGCATGATATCAATCCAATGTGAAGTTGTCCAGCACTGGCACTTTTTTGTGGATGAGGGGTTGACTTTTGAACATCATTTAATCTAAAATAATTGTTCTATTTAGGTTTTCTATCTCTTTTGGGGTTATTCTTGGAACTTTATATTTTTCTAGAAAAGTTATTCATTTAATTTAGGCTTAGAATAAATTTGTTTAGAGTTAAACAATATACCTCCATGTTTTAAAATTTATATGTGGTTGGATCCCCATTACTATTCTTTTGTGTATTTGTGCTTTCCCCCATCCTTTATTTCTTCATTAGATTAACTAATAGTTAATGTGTTGTATCATTTTTTCTTCATCCCATTCACAATTAACCTACCCAGATTTATTCATACTTTTAAATGTTCCTTTTTTCCTGTCATTGATTTCTGATATTCCCTTGACTAACTACTTCCTCCAATTTTCTTAGGTTATTTTATTTTATTTAGGACATATTTTGTTTGTAACATCATTTGCTGATTGATCTATTAATTTATTTTTATTCTTTCTCTATAATTAATGTCTCCAATGCTATGAATACTACTCTAAGCCACCATTTTATCTGAATCCCATAGATTCTTATTGCAATTGTTTTAACTTTAGTTATTTCCTAACAAATCTGCAATTTGAGTCCTGATTTTTAAATCAAATAATTCTCTAATAAAAAAGCCCTACATTTCCAAGTATTTGGATTTTAACTGTTTTAGAGTTTTGTTATTAATTCCTAGACTTATTGCATCTTGAAAAAAAATCACATTGTTTGCTATATTTGTACTTTTAAAATTTTAATGGACGGTTTTTTGTGTCTTTACATATGGTGAATATAATTGAATTTCCAAGAGTATATACAAACAAGGTATGTATAGTGCTTGTTTTTTTTTTTATATTTTTCACTTGATATATCATGGCTAGAGGTAGGCAAATTTATTTTTGTGTATTTCACTTATTTTCCTTATAGATTGTATGCTTTGAATTTTAATGCTCTATTTAGTACAAAAATATTCAGGGTGGGATGATCTTTATTGCATATTGTATATCATATTTTGTATATGGCATATTGTATTGATATGGCATATGATCATTAAAAATGCCCTACCTTATTTTATTACTTTTGTCTTTGTATTCAGCTTGGTTACCTATTATGATTATGGTCAAATTTTGATTTTCTTACTTTTATTTATTTACTGATTTTAAATTTGCATGTGCCAGGTAAGTCTTTGTTCATAATTTTGTTTTCAGTCTTCACAGTCACATTTATTTAAATGCACATGCATTTATTTTATGTAGCCAACAGTTAGGTTTTGTTTATATGTGTCCATTCCTGTTTTTGTTGTTGTTGTTGTTTTGGGTTTTTTTGTTTTTTTGGTTTTTTTGGTAAGTCAACCTTTTCTTTCAGAACACTTTTAGAGTTACAGAAAAATAGCAAAGGTTGTACAGGAATTTGACATATAACTTATACTCAGTTTCTCTTATTATTATCATCTTATATTAGTATGGTATATTTCATTAATGAACCAATAGTGACATATTATTATCAACTATAGTCCATATTTTATTGAGTTCCTTAGTTTTTACCTAATATTCTTTTCTTGTTCCAGGATTCTGTTGACCTAAAACAAATAAACTGCCAGCTATTCCTCCTGCAAAGAAGGGTTTATTTGGAATCAGCAGAGAATTGTAATACAGGGTCTGCAACCACGGCAAGCCACACACAAGTCCAAGCACAACAAAGGAAGAACTCTTTTATGAAGAAAAAAAGGAAAATTACAGGGCTATAGTAAGTAAAGAATCTATGGCTTTTCATTAGCTGAGTGTTGCCGGGAAAGAAGAGGAGTATTTCTTCCTGTTGTTGAACTCTGCTGTCACAGAGCTTGAGCGCTCTCCCTCTGGTCTCTCAACTCTGTTTAATCGAGGCTTCTGTTTATTTTTTACAGTCCCATCCAGGATACCACGTCACATTTACTTTGTCTCCTTAGGTTTTTCTTGGCTGTGAGATTTTCTCAGACTTCCCTTGTTTTTGATGACCTTGAAAGTTTTGAGGAGCACTGGTCAAATACTGAAAGTTCTGCAGTTGGGATTTATCTGCAATTTTCCTCAGGATTAGAGTGAAATTATGTGTTTTGGGGAAAAGATACTACAGAGGTGAAGTGTCATTTTCATTACGTCGTATGATGGGTATGTACGATCAGTATTAGGTATGACTGTTGACGTTAATATTGGTTCCTCGACTGACGTAATGCTTGTCAGTCTTCTCCATTGTAAAATTACTCTTTATTTCCCCTATTCTATGCTGTACTTTTTGGAAGAAAGTCACTATGTGCAGCCCATATTTAAGGAGTGGGGAGTTATACCCCATTGCTTTGAGAACAGAATATTTATATAAACAATTTGATATTCTTCTGCAATGAGTTGTTTCTTCTCCAGAATTTATGAATGTAATCACTTATTTACATAAATATGGGTTCAAGTCTTTTCATGGTTTCACAGTGTTATGGGTTAATTTTTGTCTCCTGAAAATCTATATGTTGAAGTCTTAGCCTCTAGTACCTCAGAATGTGACTCTACTTGGAGATAGAGCCTTTGAAGAGGTGGTTAACTTAAAATAAGGCATTGGGCATAGGCTCTAATCCAATCTAACTGATATTCTTATAAGAAGAGGAAATTTGGAGAAACAGAGAGGTACCAGGTATGTGAGGACATAGCAAGAAAGTGGCCATCTGCAAGCCAGGGAGAGAGGCCTTAGGAGAAACCAGACCTGCTGACACCTTGATCTTGGACTTCTAGCCTCCAGAACTGGGAGAAAATAAACTTCTGTTGTTTAAGCCACCTAGTCTGTGGTATTTTTTTTATGTGATCCTAGCAACCTAATACAGATACTTCATTTCATTTATTGCTGAATATCCATTTTATGGGCATACCACAGCTTGTTTATTCATTAGCCTATTGAAAGACATCTTGGTTGCTTCGAGTCTTTAGTGATTATAAACATTTGGTGCTATAAACATTCACATGCAGGTTTTTCTGTGGATATAGAATTTTATTTATTTATTTATTTATTTATTTATTTATTTATTTATTTAGGATCTTTATTTGAGTATAACTGTTTTACAATAGTGTGTTAGTTTCTCCTTTACAACAAAGTGAATCAGTTATACATATACATATGTTCCCATAACTCTTCCCTCTTGTGTCACCCTCCCTCTTACCCTCCCTATCCCACCCCTCTAGGTGGTCACAAAGCACAGAGGTGAACTCCCTGTGCTATGCTGCAGCTTCCCACTAGCTATCTAATTTACATTTGGTAGTGTGTATATGTCCCTGCCACTCTCTCACATCGTCACAGCTTACCCTTCCCCCTCCCTGGATATAGAATTTTAAATCAGTTGTGTTTCCTCTGCTTCATCCCTGATAGTTTTCCTTGTTCTTAAATCTGCTTTGTTTGAAATTAATATACTGCTTCAGCTTCTTAAAAAGTTAGTATTATCATGAGCTATCTTTATTTTTAACCTAAGTCTTTATATTTAAAGTGGGTTTCTTGCAGACAACATACATTTCAGTTTTGTTTTTATAGCCACTCTGAAAATCTCTGTCGTTTAACTGGTATATTTAGATCATTTATATTTAAAATGATTATTTTACTAGCTTTGTCTTTTAACCTTTATACTTGCTTTATAAGTGATTGATCTACTACTTTACTATATATTTACCTTTCCAGTGAGGCTTTTTCTTTCTTATGTTTTCTTATTATTAATTAGTGCCTTTTCTTTTTAGCTTAGAGAAATCCTTTAAACTTTTCTTGTAAGGATGGTTTATTGGTGATGAGCTCTTTTAGCTTTTGCTTATCTGGAAACCTCATAATCTCTTTCAATTCTGAATGACAACCTTGCTGGGTAGAGAATTCTTTGTTGGAAATTTTTTCCCTTCAGCACCTTAGATATATCATGTTACACTTTCTGATCTATAAAGTTTCTGCTGAAAAATCTGGTGATTGTCTTATGGGGTTTCCCTTGTACATAATAGTTGGATTTTTTTTTTTTTTTCTGCTTTTATAATTCTCTCTTTACCCCTAACTTTTATCATTTTAATTATAATGTGTCTTGTTGTGTTTCTCTTTGGGTTCATCTTTTGGAACTCTCTGGGCTTTCTGAGACTGGATGTCTGTTTCCTTCTCCAGATTAGGGATGTTTTCAGCCATTATTTCCTCAAATAATTTTTCTGTCCCTTTCTCTCTCTCTTGTCCTTCTGGGAAGCTAATAATATGAATGTTATTCTGCTTGATATTGTCCCAGAGTTCCCGTACAGTATCTTCACTTTTTAAAATTCTTTTTACATTTCATCTAGTTCTCAGGTCCTTTTCAGAGGAAAATCATTCCATATATAGCTGTATATTTGTTGTGTCCAGGGGAGCAGATGAGTTCAAACCCCAAATATTTTATTTTATCTGCATTTGTCTCTTTTCTGAGTTCATGATCTAATGACCTATATCATTTTACTTCTCAGAATGAACAGTAAGAAGTTAGTATATATTTCTATCTTTTTAGCCCCTTCTCTCTATGAAATGATTTCTATGGATTACATCATTTTTCTAAGGTTATCTATTGTTTACCTCCTTTAAATAAACTTATACTACTTATATAATTTTCTGTTTCAGTAATATATTTTATATTCTGTATATGAAATTTGAGGGAATCAGTCTTACACTCTTCTATCTCCTTCTTTTCCCAATTATCATTTCCATCATTTCCAGTTCTAAAATTCTTCTCCCCAAACCTCTTCTCTATAACTCCTACTGTGTTTTAGCCGGCTTGTTTTCTTTTCATTACTTCTCTGATGGATTTCATTTCTTGTGATTCTTTTTACTTCTTTCCTGAGCTCTGAAAGATTATGTTTCATCTCACTCTGTTGTTTCACTATGTTTTTTTCAGAGTTTTTGTAATTCTTCTTTGGGCTCTTTGATTAATTTACTTGGTTATATTGAATTCATGGCAATATGCTTGGCCTACATTTTTATCTGCTTGGTGGCAATATTTTTTCTAGTTATTGTTTTTGGTCTGCCTTTTGCTTTTTCTGTTCCTTTCTTCTTAAAAAGTATTTTAAAATTATTTTGTCTGTGCTGTCCTTTTAAAATCATTATAATTCATTTTTTTTAATCACATTTGAGTCAGCTATTTGCACTAAGCCTATGTGGGAATGTGTGTGGGCAATAGTATAAGTGGCAGAGATTAATTTGTGTATGAGTTGTTTAGGCTTTATTTGTCCTCCTGTTCCCATATAATCTATTGTCTTTTCAGTTACCCAAAATGACTGGAATTATGACTCTCCTTAGACTCACCTGCAGAATATTTTCTGTAAAGATGGCATGTCTGTGTCATCTCATTCTGTAGTACCAAATTTAATTTTGGGAAAGTCCAGTTTCCAGTCCATTTGTTTTGTTCCTATTGTTCTAAATAATGTACATCAGTCAGTATCTCAGCAGGCTGGGTAGAGGAGAATGAACTATCAAAGGGAACTGAGATGGCCAGTCACAGCAAAGTAGAAGGAAACCCTGGAGGATCTATGTTCACAGAACTCAAGGAAGAAAGTATTTTAAAAAGGAGAGAGAGGCCAATTATGTGAAATGCTCTTAGGAAGTCCTGTAAAATGAAGAATTAAAACTTTCTTTGAGTTACAAAGATTATTTGCATTATTAAAATATGTTTTCATTGGTGGTATAATAGAAGCCATACTGAAATGGTGAGGAGTCAATAGAGAGTAGAGATTCTAAAGACAGAGAGCTCTTTACAAGAGTTAGGGGAGAAAAGAGACAGAAGAATAGGTTAGGAGAATGTAGGGTTCAAGGACAGTTTATCTTTCTTTATTTTTAAGGGAATGATTAAAGCATGTTTAAATATTAAAAGGTAGGGTATAAGAGAGAGATAGCAGAGAAACCAGGGAAGATAACCTCTAGCCGTGGAGTTATAAGAAGGCGGCAGGTAAGGCCCTTTTTAGGAGGAGTAATATTTCCTCCATCTTCAAAGTAGAAAAAGAGGTGAATCCAGGTGTCTATGTGAGTAAGTCTGTGTATTTGGTGATGAGAGTTGTGAAAACTTCCTTATCATATTTCTAATTTATTAGCAAAATCAGAGAGAGGGTCATCCATTGAAATTCCAGAGGATAGGGAAGGATCAAAATTTAAGGAGAAAACAAAAGACTTGAAATGATCATTGTGGAGAGTAGGAAATCTAGTCAGGCAGTCCTAAGGGCATTGCTGGGTTGGGAAACCATAAATGTGCCCCACTGTGTTATTTTTCTCCCGCAATTTGGAGCCATCTAAAAAAGAAAGATTAAAGGTAATGACCCTGGCATCTTAAGACTGGACGAAAGAGTTTCTGTGTTGTCTCTCTCCAACGTACTTTAACACTAGACCACAGAAAAGCTAGTTTGACCTCTGTAGAACAAACTCTCATTGTTGCTTAACTGAGGAAAGTCATGTGGTAGATTCTCCATGTAAGGTATTTCTATTCTCTTAAATAAAATCTCCCCCTGGAACAGTGATTGGTAAGGGCAAAAGGTGGATTCTGAAGTAAGAAATCAAAATCTGCCTTTCATTGATTTTTCAGTCATTTGCCTCAATTCTCTACTTCAAGTTCAATTTGGAGTGCTTTTTACATGCTAACTTTGTGCCTAGCTGCATGATAGTCACGATAGATAAAGAAGCATGAAGCATAGACTGTTCTTCAAGGAATTCATGATGTTCTGAGAGTTTAGTTTTAAGAAACTATTTTCTTAATATTCACATCAAAACTTTTAAAATGTGTTAACTCTTCAAATATTAAATTTACATGTATAAATCTGTGTTTAGACTAAAACTAAATTATTTCTAGAGCAATACGTTTTAAAATATATTGTTTCTGTAACACATTTGACTTAGAAATTTCTGGCTTTGCTAGTATTCTGGTAACATTTCTCCTTTAAAAGAGTAACAATCTACCTTTATAGAGTTGAAGACATTATTATATTGATATATTTTTTTAAATTAGAGACTAAGTTCAAATTTTCCCAAATTCTATTTTTTTAATCTATATCAGAAATTGAACTGCTTAATTTTCCCTTACTTCTCATACAATGCTGAGGAATGTCACAAATGTTAAAAAGAATTTAAAATAATGTTCTCATGAGGTGATGGATTGTAAGCCACACTTGAGTGTGTTGAAGAGTGAGCAGGAAGTGGTGGAAGAAAAGATAGCAGACAATGATTTCCAGGGGGAAGAAAGTTAACTCCTTTACTGAATCTTAAGTACTTGTGTACATGAAAATTTTTACTGTGTATATCTAAGCCCAAAATACAGAAAGTGAAATGAAACCTGTCATTTTTAGATGACAGGTTTAGGTCACCTATTCAGAATTACTCAAAAAGAGAGATGCTATAAATCTTTTTGTGCAAGAATTGCTTTTGTAAAAAGCACGTGTGGGTAGCTTTCATTTAAGACTAAAATATTTTGACAGATCAAAACTTCAACTAGAATCACTGTGAGTAATTTAAATACATACGTTGAGATATAAAATGGCACTTGTCACATATTTCAGCTGTCAAAATCCCTGGCAGAGTAGATTAGTGCAAAGAAGAAGTTATAAAAGAGCAAGAGAAAAAAATCTAAAAGGGAAAAAAAGATGGTTATAAATGCAACAGATTTCCTCTGAAGATTCAAATGTTTTCACTAAACAAGTCAAGAAAGGATAATTTAAAATCTCTACAAAAGGATTTAGAAAGTCAAAATAGATGTGGAAAAGATCATACAAGTGACAGCTAAAAGAGTGGGGAGAAATCCTTAATAATTTTTATCTAAGGTCTTTTAATCTCGTTGAATTTGAATGAGATTCTAACTTAGAGAGGTTAAGAAATCTAAGATCAGACTGGTTTCTCCTATTGATATTCAGCTGGAAGTGTAAGTCATACATAATTTAAATAAAGAATAATAAATCCATTTGAAAGGGCTAGATCAAACTCATAGAGATATGTATTATTCTCCCAGAACTTTACAGACTCCAAAGGCAAGAAGAAGACCCCAGAGGTCATGCAGTTCATTTTCCTGTTCTAAGAGAGCTCCAGAAAGACAACTTTGTTTCTTTTTACTAATTTTGCAGAGAGGCAGTTGGTATACCGCTCGTCCAAATTCCCCCATTAAATTTTGGTTCAATGATTTATTCTCCATTGTCTTCAACATCTTATTTATTCAACAATTAGCAAAAATCTAGCATACGTCAGATACTGTAGTAATCCCTGAAGCAACAAAGGTAAATAAGAGGAGCTCTTTCCTTGGGAAACTGACTGCTAAGTGGAATGAACTGGGTGCCCTGGAGGTATGGGGAAAGGACTATAAACCAGATGGAGGGGCCTAAGCAGTGTATTTGAACTTAGTCTTGAAGGTGCAGTATAAATTAGCTAGGAGAAAGAGTGAAAGCAGAACATTTCTGGAAGAGAAAAGAACACATGCAAAGATAAGAGGGTGTGAAGAATGTGATGGATTCCAGAATTTCCATATACAGTGGGTAAAAGTTACTACAGGTAGGAGGTGAGGCTAGAGTAACACTTTCCAAAATATCTTTTGAGGAATATTAATGCTGCTAGAAGCACTGAAAAAAGTTCTTTCCAGACTTAGTAGATAGAATCTGATGGGAGTTCCCAATAAATTTGTGGGTTCCAGAGGCTGTAGGAAGGTTTGGTTGGGAGGGCAGGCAAGGGAGGGAGCACTGGAGGCAGAAAGCTTGGAGCAGTACTGGAATAAAAGTCCAGGAAAGGAAGAAAAAACACAGAGGAGCTTACATCTGGAGCAGTGGCTCAGGAACATGAGGCTGAGGGTGACGTACGGAGCTTTAGTTTCTATCACTACAAGATGGAGGCACCACGGAGATATTATCCAAGAGTATATGATGCTTCAAGTCTGTGCTCCAGTCAGGCTTTGTCCACTGAGACTTTCTTGAAAAATATTCTATGTTTTGTCTCCTCCTCAAGTGATGTGGTTACCTACCCACATGCTTGGTTTCCTTTATACCTTCTTTCCGAATTGGATGTCTATAGGTAGGTCACAAACTATAGAAAGTTTCCTCAAGGACAGGTTGGAGTTTCAAGGACTCCTGTTTGGCTCTGTCAGCTCTTTACTCACCTAATTTCTCTAGCACACCCTGTTCATAATCCAGTTCTTTATTCTCCTGCCAGCCCCTTGAGAATCCTGTAATTCTCAGGCTCACTTCAATTCAGGATGAGCGATGACAACTTTGCTTTCCCTTTTGACAACTCTTTGAAACTATAGTTTCATGCTGTGGTCATATCCTTGATGGCATCTAGATATAGTCTTTTAGGTTGAATGCTCTGGTAGGATGACCAGTTTGTCTTTGTTGGTCTGGGGCTGAGGGTTTTCTGGGATGCAGGACTTTCTTTGCTAAAAGTGGGAAAATCCTGGACAAATGAGGAGAGTTGGTCAGGCTAAGTCACTCTGTCTGTCTTAGTCATCACTATCTCCCAGCATAGTACCTGCCACATGATAGACCTTAAGTATTTCAAATAGATACTAGCTTAATTAATTGAACACTTAGATTTACCAGATATTTATATGTATTATATCATTTTATCTTTTTTAAAATAGATCTTTATTGGAGTATAATTGCTTCACAATACTGTGTTATAATTGCTACACAATACTGGTATAATACAATATCAATGTCAATCAGCCATATGCATACATATGTCACCATATCCCCTCCCTCTTGAGTCTCCCTTCCATCCTCCCTATCCCACCCCTCTAGGTGGTCACAAAGCACCGAGCTGATCTCCCTGTGCTATGCAACTACTTCCCACTAGCTAACTATTTTACACTCGGTAGTGTATATATGTCGATGTTATCATAAACAAGACAAAAAGACAACCCTCAGAAAGGGAGAAAATATTTGCAAATGAAACAACAGACAAAAGATTAATCTCCAAAATATCATTTTATCTTGATGGAGGAGAATTCTCTATTTATTTTACATATGAGAAACTTGAAACTCAGGAGGTTATCATCTGCCCAAGGCAACAGTTAGTAGGTGGCAGAGATATGTTTTGAACCCATATCTGTGTGATTTTAAACTTGTGTTATTTCCAGAATGCAGAGGCGCCTGTGTAACAGCCCACCATCCACCTGCTTAAGGCTTTGCATTAGTGCTGAGCTTTGGGAGCTGTCAGAAACAGGCTCCCAGAGAACGAGAAATGTTAATGGACTGCAGCACTTTGTAAACTCCCAGTAATAGCTACTACCTTTTTCTCTCCAGGTCCCTTTTCCCCAGGGCAGCTTGTTATCTACAAGAAACATGAATTTGTGAGAAAGAGAAAATTCCAAACTATCGGCATGAGTTAGGAGTCAGACATCTGTAGTTACCTTTATCTTTGTGCACATGTCATTAAATAAATTGCTTTAATAACCCTAAGCCTTCATGTACTCTTTGAATAACAGCTTTTATAACTGAAGTTAAGATGCTATAAGGATAAAAGGAAATATTTCTTCTCTGTGTTTACTTACAGGTATCTTCACCATGGAATTTGCGCCTTATGTATTTTCTACTGACCATCTCATGACAATAGTTGGCATTTGATACCTTCTATTTTGGAACACAGTAACTCTCCAATCACTCTAATTTCTCTTTGTAGTTTAGATATATAATGCACTGTTAAATGTTCTTAATAGAATATTATTGTCAGATTAGTTACTCTTATGACAGCTATTATTTTAATATAAAAAACAAATATAGCTCATAATTGTAAATGATATTGTGATTAATGAATGCGTCATTCTTGCACAGCAGTAACATATTTGCTCTTTGTTAATCAAATTTAAAAGGAAATGGAAGAAGGAATTATGATATGACACCTACTAAAGATGAAACTGATAATGGAGCTCCAGGTCAGTGCTTCTCTTTCCTGTATATGAGCGATTTCCTTGATATGAATTATTTGTGTAGTCAGGGATCACAGTGAACTGAAATGTACACAGGGTCACACCTTCATCATTAATTAAATAATCCAGTGTGAAAAGTTCCCTTTTTTAAAAACGAGCAATGAAAATGAAAATAACTGAGCCATGAACACACAGTATATGGTTTCCCTAATATATATGTTTTAAAACTCTTCCAAATTGTCACTGTTTTGCTTCCCCAGGGTGTGAAGTGTAGGCAACTCTGCAATTTGTAGATTAGTTGGTTTAGCAGATTAAATTTTTTAAAAAATGTGTCTATACCGTAGCTAGAATATTCACTAAGAAAAATGAGAGCCTAATGTGGAAAGTAACAATTGATTATCAAAATGCTTTAAGCAATATTTCCATGAGTAATTTGAAGGCCAATAATTTGTAATGCTAAGTCAAAACAAAACTACCTTTGTTGCTAGAAATTGGGCTGTTTTACAGTTCTCATTTTTGAAGGAAGTGAAAATATTCTTATTTCTACCGCCAAGTACAAGAAGCTTTGGGTAACCAGTGTGAACACTATGAGTAATAAACCTGGTATATGATAATCTGAAGACCAATATGGTCGTCATTGCTTTAAAGAGATTCAGACCACTCATTTGCCATACTTATTATGTCTTATTCTCTCTCTGTCTCACTCTCCCTCTTTTACTTAAAAAATTCTTTTATTTATTTAGTTCTGTTGGGGCTCAAGGCAGGCCACCCACAAATATGCCACAGTGGCATATTGATTATTTTGAATTAAAGTTACTTAAGAAACGGCCAACGCAAGAGGGACACTCTGACCCTTCTTTCTATCTCCCTGAAAGCAGGAAATAAATCTCTCATGTGAAAGGAGGTAGAAAGACACCTTTAATGCCAGAGACAGGGAATTCAGGCCCAGAAGACTGCATAAACAAATCTTATTGCTTTAATTTACCACCCAAGCCCCAATTCTGTTTAGATTCTTCACTAATTGAGCATCCAAATCCTAAATTTCTTTGTCCTGTCAATTTCTTATATGTTTATTACTTTTTTTGTCTAAAAAGTACAAAAGCAGCCTGCTTTGGACACTTCTTAGGTCTCATTTCTTTGAGACCTCCATGTGAATTAAAATTTGTTTATTTTTCTCCCATTAATCTATTTTGTATCAGTTTTATTATTAGTCCAGCCACAAGAACTCAAGACAGGTAGAGGCAGAAATTTCCCCCTCCCCAGTAGTTCTTAATTATCCATCTAATATTTAAGTAACTTGAGTGACAAAAGAAATTTTATCTGATGTCATATTTCTCAAAAAGTCCAGCATAATAACTGACATCTTTTTGTCACTTATAAATTTGTATTGATTGCTTGATCTATAATTTTGGAATAACTGTGTTAAGAACATAGAAAGATTGCTATTGAGACAAGCAAACTAAATTGATGTGACATATCTCAAAGTTAAGGGATAAATCAATTATACTTCAAATTTGATAGAAGGAATAATATCCCACTAAGTACCAGAATTTAATGATCCATCCTTGCCATCAATTTATTGCTGCTACCATGAGCTAGAAGAGGGCCTGATTGCGGAATTGGATGTGGTTGGCTAAACACAGGCTTACTGATGCCCAATGAGGTTCAGCATTTTGCCATAGTTGACAAGCATTATTTCTATTTAAAAGTCTTGTTTAAGTTGTTTTCACAATATTATCATTTCAGGAACCTCAGTGCTTTAGAAGAGTTTCTATAACTTTGTTTTTTGATGGGGCCTACCTTAGGTTATTTTCAAAATGTAAATTAAGTGACATCTGGCACCAGTTTAGGAGTCAGATGATGAATGACTGCTGTGAGGGAGGAGTTAAAAAGAGTAAGCAAAGAAAGGACTGTACTGCTCCCTGTGAAAGTGGGCTTTCTGAATGACCATAATCACGTGAAAGGTATAAGGAAAGTGTAGAAGTTTCTCTTTTCTTCTATGTGCAGGAAAGAATATGGACGTTCTACATGTAAGTAGTTTACAAAAGTAAACCAATTTTTTTCCCTAATTAATGTGGACACTGTGTCTGTGGCTGTGACGGAAGTTAAGAGACCCCTGGACATTCAAGCACTGAAGATGGTTGAGAGTAAACTTCTGGAGAGGTTGTTAAGCACAAGTTGTGTAATATGTGTTAAAAAAGAAAGGTCTGAGGTCTTTTAAAAATTTTTCCCTTTAAAGTAATTACTAAGAAATACATCCTAGGTCTTTATTTCTGAAAGAAATCTTTCTCTAAAAGAATTATGTTTCATTGCCTAATATTCTTATATTTACTTGCTTTAATAAAGAGTTATGTTTCAGTACCAAAAGATATATTCCAATCTCTTCTTAAATATAAATGGCTAAACTGCCTTTTTAAAAAGCACAGATATGGTGTGGTGAGAAAAAATTGTGGGTCCAATGTCTTTGAGTGGTAAATAGCCTAATTTTAAAAGTTGACTCTCCTAAGCTAAAAGCACAGCATAGAAGCATGTTGTATGCCTGAATAGAATTACTAATAATGAATTAGGCCAACCATTGATTTGGAAACAGAAGGGACAATATGGATTTTAGTTACTAAGCCTCAGAATCTTTAGAGGCAAACCTCACATCACTGAGCAATGCAGAACCTATCAATTCCTGGCCGTGTGTTCAACTAGCAACACAAACTTTATTACTGAAAAAAATCTGCAAAGAGGTTAATTTAAAAATTTTCTCTCTCTCCACCACACAACTAAAGGAATACTCTAAAAATTCTCTGGCAGAAGCACAAAATTTTAGGTAAAATTCTGATAGTGTAAATATCATATTAGTTCATTAAGGAAGGTGACTGGTTGCGTTGCCAGTTCTTAAAAAACAGCTGAAATAGAATTTACCTACCATACAATTCACCCATTTAAAGTGTGCAATTCAATTATATTTAGTAAATTATATTTAGTAAGTTCAGAGAGTTGTGCAACCATTACCACAATCAATATGAGAAAATTTTAACGACCCCAAAAAGAAACTCCATAACATTTAGCAGTCCCTTTCCATTTCCTTCCAACAGCCTCAGCTGTAGGCAGCCACTCACCTTCTCTCCCTATAGACAAATTGTGGTCTTTCGTGAGTAGCTTTTTTCATTAGCATAATGTTTTCAAGGTTCATTCATGTTATAGCATGTATCAGCATTTCATTCCTTTCTTATTGCCAAATAATAAGTATTCCATGATATGAATATATGGATCACATTTTTAAAATAAATTTACCAGTGATGGACATTTGGGTTGTGTCTACTTTTTTGGTTATTATGACTAATGCTATGAACATTTGTGTACGTGTTTTTTTTTTTTTTTTTTTTTTTTGTGGTAGGCGGGCCTCTCACTGTTGTGGCCTCTCCCGTTGCGGAGCACAGGCTCCGGACGGGCAGGCTCAGCGGCCATGGCTCACGGGCCCAGCCGCTCCGCGGCACGTGGGATCTTCCTGGACCGGGGCACGAACCCGTGTCCCCTGCATCGGCAGGCGGATTCTCAACCACTGTGCCACCAGGGAAGCCCTGTGTATGTGTTTTTGAGTGGAGGTATGTTCTGTTGGGCTGCACCCCACAGGCCTGCAAGCCTGGTAGTTGCCCAGTCCTGAGACTGAAAAAAGATCCCAGAGGCAGTGACAGAGATATCAACAGTTTATTGGGCAGGGGATTTTATATCCCCTGTTCACTAACTTTCATTAATTTATATATGTATGAAGCAAAGGTCCTGGAACGACACCCTGCCGTGGATGGCAGAGGGCAGCAGGACATGGCAGCAATCTCCACTACTTGGGGGAGAAGGAGGCTACCATTTACAGGGGGAATTGATGTCAGGGTGGCTCATCAGTTACCAAGGAAACCAGCAGCTGGGGCAGAGGGCAAGCACGTGGGCAGTTATTAATTAAGCTCTCTATAAGAGGATTGGATAGTCCTGTGAGTGAAACAGGGCCTGGCTGAGCAGAGGATGTACAGAGAGCCAGAGAACAGCCATCCTGAATGGCCTAACAGTACATGTGGCAACTAAGGAATGTCACTCACTACCCAGTTCTACAAGAATTAAGTCACTAGTCACTGCAGTTGTTGACCTACAGCAGACCCTGAAAGGAATTCAGTGGGAGATCAGAAATAAGGCAGTCTGCTCTGGGAAAACTGTCACAACAGAACCTCAGATAGTTAGATATTTTCAGGAGAAAATTTTATGAACTCGGATTCTTACATCTTCCCATACTTAGAAAAGCACTAAAACCATTAACTGATATCTGTTCCTTGGCACTTCAACTGAGATGTATGCTTGTTTGCACATACCCCCTTGGCCAAAATCACATGTATACTGGCCTCTCCCCACCCCTCCCCTCTTCAGAGCAGTTTCTCAGAACGATCAGAGAGGCTGCCTCCTGGGCTACAGTCCTCAGGAAGTCGCCAAATAAAACTGAAACTCATGGTTCTCACATTGTATGCTTTTATTTCAGTTGACATATGCTTTCTTTTGTGGGGGAGGAGTATATAACTAGGAGTGGAGTTGCTAGATCATATGGTAGCTGCATGTTTAATCTTTTGAGGAACCATCAGACTGTTTTCCAAAGTGACGACACCCTTTTGCATTTCCATCAGCCTTCTATGTGGGTTCCAACTCTGGATACTGATATGTCCCTCCAGGACTTGCTGTGGATGTTGATGTTTGTTTATTTATAGTTTTAGTTGCTTGGCTGGATATTTCAGTGAAATCTGTTTCCTCACAGCATGCCGCCTCGGAGGATGCAGGCTCCGGCTACACACACTTACCCTGGGATGAAAATGGCTTTAGCTGATCTCTCTCTGTTTTTCTGATCTCTCTTAAACTGTCCTGCCTCTGGTATCACACCCAGCTGCCAGCCTCCTCTAATTGCTGGTTGATTGTTCTACTGTTTTCAACAATGCCCTGGGGTTTAAGCCGCTCCACAGGCCAATCCAATTAAAGTCCATTCTCTGCAGGGGTAGTTTTTGAAGCTTGCCTTTCAGGTTTGTTCTGACCCCAGAAGGGATCCTCCTAGTTGTCTCTTTCCCTGGTGCTCTTTGTTAAACTCTACCTGGCCTATGGTTTAGCTTGTTGCTTTCATGGCGCTCTGGGCCTCCTTTTAATTGCTTACCACAAAAACCTCTGCACCACTGCTCCAGAGCTGGTGGCAAGGACAGTAACCCACTTCTCAAGAGGTGATATTCCTTCTTTACAAGTGGGTCACTGTGTGGGGCATTAGCTTCTGGTCTTGGCTAGCGTCTTCAGGTGTAGAAACTCTGCCCTATCTACAAGCGAGTAGAGACAAGCCAATCGGGAACGAGTATTCTTGATCTGATGCACCTGGAAGACGGCTTCCACCATTGAGTGAGAGCTGGGTGGAAGAAGGGAGCACAAGACCACTCAGTTACTCTTGCCTGGAGTATGGCTTCTGCAGCACGGAGCTGGAGCGAGAGACATACTGGCGTCCTGTCCTGCCACGGGAGATGGTATGACCCTGGAGGAAGAGATCCCTGTGTTCTTGGCTGAACCTGCCGCGGTGGAGCTATGCTGGGCGAAGAGAAGGTAAAGGCTCAAAATGCCACAGACTCTCTCTTTCCTTACCAAGACTGCATAGATTTTCTTAAGGGTTTCTCCATTTGCTGTATGTCTTAAGGGCAATAGCCAGAGACCTAACATTTTTTTGTTTCACTAATTTTCACCAGTTATGGCTGTTTCACCAGTGATAGGGTCAACAGAGCTCCTCAGGTGCCGTTCCCTAATCGTCTCTATCCATGCTCTTTTGAGAAGAATGTGCAATCCGTATAAATCTCAATTTGGTTAAGACAAAAAGAAAATTCTAACAACTGCAAAAGAACAAGGGGAATCACCTACAAAGGGCCCCAAATCAGTTTTGTTTTGTTTTTTTGCGGTACGCGGGCCTCTCACTGTTGTGGCCTCTCCTGCTGCAGAGCACAGGCTCCGGACGCGCAGGCTCAGCGGCCATGGTTCACGGGCCCAGCCGCTCCGCGGCA
Source organism: Kogia breviceps (assembly GCF_026419965.1). Taxonomy (NCBI): domain Eukaryota; kingdom Metazoa; phylum Chordata; class Mammalia; order Artiodactyla; family Physeteridae; genus Kogia; species Kogia breviceps. Next base: position 175,919,898 of record NC_081311.1, read on the forward strand.
TGTGGGATCTTCCCGAACCGGGGCACGAACCTGTGTCCCCTGCATTGATAGGCGGACTCTCAACCACTGCGCCACCAGGGAATGTGTCCCAATTCAGTTTTAAGTCACACTTTTTACAGCAGAAAACTGGTTGCAAGGAGATAATGGAATATTATTGCAGTACTGAAGGGAAAGAAAAAAAAATAAACCAGCTATTTTTTCTCTCACAGTGTCTGTAGGGCAGGAGTACAGGCTCAGCTTAGCTGGAGTTTCTGCTCAGGGTTTCACAGTCTGCCATGTTGGTTCTAGCCAAGCTGTACTTTCATCAGGGCCTTGGCTTCCGTTGGAGGGAAGCTCTGCTTCTCAGCTGTCTCTGGTTGTTGACAATGCATCTCCCTGCAGCTGTGGAACTGAGTTCCCGCTGTATTGCTCCCTGTTATCTGGGGTGGGGAGCTGCTCTCAGCTAGTAGAGGCCCCCCAGTTCCTTACTATGTGAGCTTCCTCACGGGCCCTCTCACAACATGGCAGCCTTACTTCAAGGCCAGTGGGAGAATTTCTCTCTCCAATCTTCTAAGCCATAGTCTTATATAACATATTCATAAGAGTGTCATTGCATCACCTTTGCTATACAAAGCAACTTCATCAAAGGCTCAACATCTTATCACTTTTGCCGTAATCTATCATTTAGAAGCACTAACAGGTTCCATCCGCACTCAAGAGCAGGTAATTAATTATACGAGGGCATGACTCATTGGGATCACCTCAGAATGTGTCCTCCAAATTTCTATACTAGCAACATTTCAAAAGAATATTTAATACATGCCAGCATATAAGGTTTTATTTAATTTCAGGATAGTCAGTGGCAGGTTAGTAGTTGAACAATCAGTTCACGGAGAAGAGCTGGCTGAACATCTTCCTTCCAGACCTCCCAGATGCAGAATTTCTTCCCTCAGGGCAGTGCCCCAAACTTCATGTATTGTTCTGGAGGCCCTGAAGGGAATCACAACATCAGATTACAATATACATTACTTATTTTCCGTTTCTACTTTACATTCTGTGGCTTCAGCCTCCAAGCAGCAGGGTACATACATCCTTGGAAACTGTTAGTTCTAAACTTAATCTTAGGACTTTCCTGGTGATGCAGTGGTTAAGAATCCGCCTGGCAATGCAGGGGACAAGGGTTTAAGCCCTGCCAGGAAGATCCCACATGCCACAGGGGAACTGAGCCCATGCGCCACAGCTACTGAGCCTGCGCTCTAGAGCCAGTGTGCTAAAACTACTAAAGCCTGTGCGCCTAGAGCCCGTGCTCCACAACAAGAGAAGCCACCGTAGTGAGAAGCCCATACACTGCAATGAAGAGTGGCCCCCGCTCGCCGCAACTAGAGAAAGCCCCCCCACAGCAACGAAGACCCAATGCAGCCAAAAATAAATAAATAAATAAATTTATTAATAAACCATCTTAAAAGTGGGAACTTTGGGAGAGGAAAGTTGTGAAGAAGCAGGACTAGATTAGCCAAGGGGAAGATTTTAGGAGACAAATGTATACATTAGATAAGAACAGGAACAGCAAGGGAACAAAAGGGCAGACTTTGTAATCTTCTTTATAGTTCAGTAGCAAATCAGAAGAGGAATAAAATCAGCTCAGTTGTTGACTCACACCTGTTTTTAAATCAGTTAATGAAATGTTAAAAAACGTGTAAAAGGTGTGAGGAGAATTCAAGGCTAAGACATTAGTCAATATTACATGATGAATTTCATTCTATAGTCAACAGTGAATCCAACGAAAAACTACTAAGGCAGCTAGTGACTTGTCAGCGTGACACAAAAAGGTTATTTCTCTATACAGGTTTTTGGTTTTTTGGTGTTTTTTTCCCATTGTTCTGTCTTTCCACATGGTTCTAGTACTTGGTGGACTGCAGGTATATGTCAGCACAGAGGCTGTAGTTGGCTTTGATTTCCAGAAACTGAGTAATGATAGTTTTCCTAAGTAAGCAGAAGTTACCAATAAAATTGACTCTAATGGGTGCTTTGGGTGTCGTTATTACACAGCTGCAGACAATAAGCCAAGAGAGGAACAGATGATGTACATCTTGAGATCAAGATTAAGAGGTGGTGCTTGGAGCTATAGTTTAGTAGAAATTGCAGAGTATTTATAGTACTTATTGTATTGAATATTTGTGGTGCATCAGCTGAATTGGTGCATCAGTATAAGGAGAGCCACGGATCTGATGCTCAAAAACGCATTGGGCAGAGGCTGACAACTCCTAAGTATAGAGTCGTCTAATACGTTTATGCCAGTCACTGATGGGGGAGAACATTATAAGTCAGAAAATCTGCTCATACCTTTCATCTGCTTAATCTGTTCATTGAATTTTTATTTTAAATTATTATTATTTGATTTTAGGATGAATTCTCAGAACCTTACGTGACCTGCCAGACTTCCCATTATTTTTTCCTTAGTCTCTTTTCAGCCCTTGCTTCCAGTGCTCCAGCCTTCTTGTATATTGTTTTCCTTCAAAGTATCTGACTCATTCTGGCTTGGGTTTTTTCATACATGCTGTTCCCTCTGCTATCAATACTTTCTTTCCCTCTCCTTTATTGACCCTACTTATTGTTCATCTTTCAGGTTAAATGTCCCTTCCTTGAGGGGGCTTTTCCCCATCCTTGCAGTAAAATTAGTCTCCCTGATGTATGCTCTTAGAATTCCTTAAACCTCCTGTGGTCCGTAACGCTTGTAATGCTGCTCAGAATGTATTCATTCTCTAGCTTCCCTGCTAGACTGAGAGCTCCCTGAGAGCATGTCGCTGCTGTGTCCTCAGCTGCTAGTACTGTTGGGCACCCAGTAGGCTGCTTTTTATCTATTGCTCAGGTCAAGTGATGAAGAAGAGCAGGATTTGGGGCCAGAAACAGCCAGCCACGAGTTGAATGCAGACTGCCACCATAGACAGGCTACTTACTCTCTCTAACCTTATTTTCCTTCCCTGTGAAAAAGAATATCTGCCTTGCATAGTTTTCTGACAGTTAAATTAAATGAAATCATGCATATCAATCTGTAGGAACAGCATAAACACTATGGTTGATGACGCACAGATAACTTGGTTGTGTCCTTTCCATGACATGCACCTCGTTACCTTTTTTTTGTTTTTATTTCTTGGTGAAAAATGTACATACCCCAGAGTAAGGAGAAACATATTTCACAATACACGTAACTAATTTAATGCATTTTTGATGATTGTGGCTAGTGTCTGAGGTGCTTTTTTTTCTCTGGGTCATCGGCCTTTATGTTGGGTAATTGTGGGTCATAAGATCTACAGCTACTTCCTCCTACAGTCATGTGTGGACAGTCCAGCCCTGTGGTAGGCATTTCATCAACGTGGGTTTCTTGTTTTATCCTTGTGCCATAGAAAGTTTCGTTCTCTGTTGATTTATTCTCTTTCAGGAGATTCACGGTGTTAGGGATACAGTAAAATATAAAAAAAGAAAGTTCAAAAACTGTAAAAATTAGCTTTTAATAAAGAGTGTCTAGCATGTTGCAGGAACTGCAAAAAGTCAATAGTAAAACAGGATCACCACATGGATTCACTGAGACACTCTTTAATTGACCTACTATTTTTATGTAGGTAATGTTCCTTTTAACAACAGCAAGAGCCAAGATTTACATAGCCAGGCACCATACTAAACACTTTCCATGTATTAATCTTTGTCACAATATTTTCGGATAAGGACTCTTAATATCCTTATATTGGGAACAAGGTACAAAGAGGTAAAAACGACTTGCCTAAGGTAAATTATACCATCATATGGTACAGTGGAGCTGGCATTCAAACCTTTACTACTTTGCTACTCAGCATGACATTTCTTGTCTCATACTCAGGAAGTATATTTCTCAGGTTTTAGAGGGACTCATAGCCACCTGGAAGCATTAATAAAATAATACTTTTCCCTGGATCTAATACCAGAGATTCTGATTTAGTAACCTGGGTTAGGGCTTAGAAATGTGGGTTTTTAAAAAATGTATATTTATTTATTTATTTTCTTATTAGTCATCCATTTTATACACATCAGTGTATACACGTCAATTCCAATCTCCCAATTCATCACACCACCACTACCACCCCCCCACCGCTTTCCCGCCTTGATGTCCATACGTTTGTTCTCTACATCTATGTTTCAATTTCTTCTCTGCAAACTGGATCATCTGTACCATTTTCTAGTTTCCACATATATGCGTTAATATACGATATTTGTTTTCCTCTTTCTGACTTACTTCACTCTGTATGACAGTCTCTAGGTCCATCCACGTCTCTACAAATGACCCAGTTTCATTCCTTTTTATGGCTGAGTAACATTTCATTGTATATAAGTACCACATCTTCTTTATGCATTCATCTGTCGATGGGCATTTAGGTGGCTTCCATGTCCTGGCTATTGTAAATAGTGCTGCAGTGAACATTGGGGTGCATGTGTCTTTTTGAATTGTGGTTTTCTCTGGGTATATGCCCAGTAGTGGGATTGCTGGATCATATGGTAATTCTATTTTTAGTTCTTTAAGGAACCTCCATACTGTTCTCCATAGTGGCTGTATCAATTTACATTCCCACCAACAGTGCAGGAGGGTTCCCTTTTCTCCACACCCTCTCCAGCATTTGTTGTTTGTAGATTTTCTGCTGATGCCCATTCTAACTGGTTTGAGGTGATACCTCATTATAGTTTTGATTTGCATTTCTCTAATAATTAGTGATGTTGAGCAGCTTTTCATGTGTTTCTTGCCCATCTGTATGTCTTCTTTGGAGAAATGTCTATTTAGGTATTCTGCCCATTTTTGATTGGGTTGTTTGTTTTTTTAATGAGCTGCATGAGCTGTTTATATATTTTGGATATTAATGCTTTGTCCGATGATTCATTTGCAAATATTTTCTCCCGTTCTGAGTGTTGTCTTTTTGTCTTGTTTATCGTTTTCTTTGCTGTGCAGCAGCTTTTAAGTTTCATTAGGTCCCATTTGTTTATTTTTGTTTTTATTTCCATTACTCTAGGAGGTGGTTCAAAAAATATCTTGTTGTGATTTATGTCAAAGAGTGTTCTTCCTATGTTTTCCTCTAAGAGTTTTATAGTGCCCGGTCTTATATTTAGGTCTCTAATCCATTTTGAGTTTATTTTTTTTGTATGGTGTTAGGGAGTGTTCTAATTTCATTCTTTTATGTAGCTATCCAGTTTTCCCAGCACCACTTATTGAAGAGACTGTCTTTTCTCCATTGTATATCCTAGCCTCTGTTGTCATAGATTAGTTGACCATAGGTACATGGGTTTATCTCTGGGCTTTCTATCCTGTTCCATTGATCTGTAGTTCTCTTTTTGTGCCAGTACAATATTGTCTTGAGTACTGTCACTTTGTAGTATAGTCTGAAGTCAGGGAGTCTGATTTTTCCAGCTCCATTTTTTTTCCCTCAAGACTGCTTTGGCTATTCGGGGTGTTTTGTGTCTCCATACAAATTTTAAGATATTTTTGTTCTAGTTGTGTAAAAAATGCCATTGGTAATTTGATATGGATTGCATTAAATCTGTAGATTGCTTTGGGTAGTATAGTCATTTTCACAATTTTGATTCTTCCGATCAAAGAACATGGTATATCTCTACAACTGTTGGTATCATCTTTAATTGCTTTCATCAGTATCTTATAGGTTTTTGCATACAGGTCTTTTGTCTCACTAGGTAAGTTTATTCCTAGGTATTTTATTCTTTTTGTTGCAATGGTAAATGGGAATGTTTCCTTAATTTCTCTTTCAGATTTTTCATCATTAGTGTATAGGAATGCAAGAGATTTCTGTGTATTCATTTTGTATCCTGCAACTTTACCAAATTCATTGATTAGCTCTAGTAGTTTTCTGGTGACATCTTAGGATTCTCTTGGTATCATGTCACCTGCAAACAGTGACAGTTTTACTTCTTCTTTTCCAATTTGTATTCCTTTTATTTCTTTTTCTTCTCTATTGCCATGGCTAGGACTTGCAAAACTATGTTGAATGATAGTGGTGAGAGTGGACATCCTTGTCTGGTTCCGATCTTAGAGGAAATGCTTTCAGTTTTTCACCATTGAGAATGATGTTTGCTGTGGGTTTGTCATATATGGCCTTTATTATGTTGAAGTAGGTTCCTTCTATGCCTACTTTCTGGTGAGTTTTTTTATCATAAATGGGTGTTGAATTTTGTCAAAAGCTTTTTCTGCATCTACTGAGATGATCATATGGTTTTTCTTCTTCAGTTTTGTTAATGTGGTGTATCACATTGATTTATTTGCATATATTGAAGAATCCTTGCATCTCTGGGATAAGTCCCACTTGATTGTGGTGTATGATCCTTTTAATGTGTTGTTGGATTCTGTTTGCTAGTATTTTGTTGATGATTTTTGCATCTATATTCATCAGTGCTATTGCTCTGTAATTTTCTTTATTTGTAGTATCATTGTCTGGTTTTGGTATCAGGGTGAAGGTGGCCTCATAGAATGAGTATGGGAGTTTTCCTTCCTCTACAATTTTTTGGAAGAGTTTGAGAAGGATGGCTGTTAGCTCTTCTCTAAATGTTTGATAGAATTCACCTGTGAAGCCATGTGGTCCTGGACTTTTGTTAGTTGGAAGATTTTTAATCACAGTTTCAATTTCATTACTTGTGATTGGTCTGTTCATAATTTCTTTTTCTTCTGGTTCAGTCTTGGAAGGTTATAGCTTTCTAAGAATTTGTCCATTTCTTCCAGGTTGTCCATTTTATTGGCATAGAGTTGCTTGTAGTAGTCTCTTAGGATGCTGTGTATTTCTGAGGTGTCTGTTGCAACTTCTCCTTTTTCATTTCTAATTTTATTGATTTGAGTCCTCTCCCTCTTTTTTTTGATGAGTCTGGCTAATGGTTTACCAAATTTGTTTATCTTCTCAAAGAACCAGCTTATAGTTTTATTGATCTTTGCTATTGTTTTCTTTGTTTCTATTTCATTTATTTCTGCTCTGATCTTTATGATTTCTTTCTTTCTACTAACTGTGGATTTTGTTTGTTCTTCTTCCTCCAGTTCATTTACGAGTAAGGATAGATTGTTTATTTGATATATTCCTTGGTTCTGAGGTTGGCTTGTATTGCTATTAACTTCCCTCTTCGAATGCTTTTGCTACATACACAGGTTTTGGATCAGCGTGTTTTCGTTATCATTTGTCTGTAGGTGTTTTCTGATTTCCTCTTTGATTTCTTCAGTGATCTCTTGGTTATTTAGTAATGTATTGTTTAGCATCCATGTGTTTGTGTTTTTTACGTTTTTTCCTGTAATTGATTTCTAATCTCATAGTGTTGTGGTCAGAAAAGATGCTTAATGTGATATAAGTTTTCTTAAATTTACTGAGGATTGATTTGTGACCCAAGATGTGATCTATCCTGGAGAATGTTCCATGTGCACTTGAGAGGAAAGTGTAATCTGCTGTTTTTGGATGGAATGTCTTATAAATCTCAATAAAATCTATCTGGTCTGTTGTGTCATTTAAAGCTAGTGTTTCCTTATTAATTTTCTATTTGGATGATCTGTCCATTGGTGTAAGTGAGGTGTTAAAGTCTCCCACTATTATTGTGTTACTGTCAATTTCCTCTTTTAGAGCTGTTAGCAGTTGCCTTATTTATTGAGGTGCTCGTATGTTGGGTGCATATATATTTATAATTGTTATATCTTCTTCTTGGATTGATCCCTTGATCATTAGGTAGTGTCTTTCCTTGTCTCTTGTAATATTCTTTATTTTAAAGTATATTTTATCTGATATGAGTATTGCTACTCCAGCTTTCTTTTGATTTCCATTTGCATGGAATATCTTTTTCCATTCCCTCACTTTCAGTGTGTATGTGTCCCTAGGTCTGAAGCAGGTCTCTTGGAGGCAGCATATATATGGGTCTTGCTTTTGTATCCATTCAGCAAGCCTGTGTCTTTTGGTTGGAGCATTTAATCCATTCATATTTAAGGTAATTATCAATATGTATGTTCCTATTACCATTTTATTAATTGTTTTTTGTATATATTTGTAGGTCCTTTTATTCTCTTGTATTTCCCACTTAGGGAAGTTCCTTTAGCATTTGTTGTAGGGCTGGTTTGGTGGTTTTGAATTCTCTTAGCTTTTGCTTGTCTGTAAAGCTTTTGATTTCTCCATCTAATCTGAAGGAGAACCTTGCTGGCTAGAGAAATCTTGGTTGTATGTTCTTCTGTTTCATCACTTTAAATATATCATGCCACTCCCTTCTGGCTTGTAGAGATTTCTGCTGAGAAATCACCTGTTAATCTTATGGGAGTTCCCTTGTATGTTATTTGTCATTTTTCCCTTACTGCTTTCAATAATTTTTCTTTGTCTTTAATTTTTGTCAATATGATTACTATGTGTCTCGGCATGTTCCTTTTGGGTTTTTCCTGTATGGGACTCTGCGCTTCCTGGACTTGGGTGGCTACTTCTTTTCCAATGTTAGGGAATTTTTTGACTATAATCTCTTCAAATATTTTCTCTGGTCCTTTCTCTCTCTCTTCTCCCTCTCAGACCCCTATAATGCGAATGTTGTTGTGTTTAATGCTTTCCCAGAGGTCTCTTAGGCTGTGTTCATTTCTTTTCACTCTTTTTCTTTATTCTGTTCCATAGCAATGAATTCCACTATTTTGTCTTCCGTGTCACTTTTCTGTTCTTCTGCCTCAGTTAATCTGCTATTGATTCCTTCTAGTGTAGTTTTCATTTCAGTTATTGTATTGTTCATCTTTGTTTGTTCTTTAATTCTTCTAGGCCTTTGTTAAACATGTCTTGCATCTTCTTGATCTTTGCCTCTATTCTTTTTGCAAGGTTCTGCATCATCTTCACTATCATTATTCTGAATTCTTTTTCTGGAGGGTTGCCTATCTCCCTTTCATTTAGTTGTTTTTCTGGGGTTTTATCTTGTTCCTTCATCTGGTACATAGCCCTCTGCCTTTTCATCTTGTCCATCTTTCTGTAAATGTGGTTTTGGTTCCACAGGCTGAAGGATTGTAGTTCTTTTTGCTTCTGCTGTCTGCCCTCTGATGGATGAGGCTATCTAAGAGGCTTGTGGAAGTTTTCTGATGGGTGGGACTGGTGGTGGGTAGAGCTGGCTGTTGCTCTGGTGGGCAGAGTTCAGTAAAACTTTAATCTTCTTGTCTGCTGATGGGTGTGACTGGGTTCCCTCCCTGTCAGTTTTTTGGCCTGAGGCGACCCAACACTGGAGCCTACCCAGGCTGTTTTGTGGAGCTAATGGTGGATTCTGGGAGGGCTCATGCCAAGGAGTACTTCCCAGAACTTCTGCTGTCAGTGTCTTTGTCCACATGTTGAGCCACAGCTGCCCCCTGCCTCTGCAGGAGACTCTCCAACACTTGCAGGTAGGTCTGGTTCAGTCTCTATGGGGTCACTGCTCCTTCCCCTGGACCCCAGTGTGCACACTACTTTGTGTGTACCTTCCAAGGGTGGAGTCTCTGTTTCCCCCAGTCCTGCCAAAGTCCTGCAATCAAATCTCACTAGTCTTCAAAGTCTGAATCTCTAGGAATTCCTCCTCCCATTGCCAGACCCCCAGGTTGGGAAGCCTGACATGTGGCTCAGAACCTTCACTCCAGTGGGTGGACTTCTGTGGTATAAGTGTTCTCCAGTTTGTGAGTCACCCACCCAGCAGTTATGGGATTTGATTTATTGTGATAGTGCCCCTCCTACCATCTCCTTGCAGCTTCTCCTTTGTCTTTGCATAAAGGGTATCTTATTTGGTGAGTTCCAGTGTCTTCCTCTTGATGATTGTTCAGCTGTTAGTTGTGATTTCCGGGGTTCTCAAAAGAGGGAGTGAGAGCATATCCTTCTACTCCACCATCTTGAGCCAATCTCCCTTGAAATTTGTATTTTTAATCCATAATTCTAATGGGTTAAATGCAGGTGTTCCATAGGTCACTTTGAGAAGTAGAGATCTATATAACCTTAAAACTCATTTAATCCTTTGAGTTTTTCTATAAGATGTAAGATTGAAATTCTCAAGTGGTTTTCTAGGAGCAAAAATCATTTTTATATGCTGTAACATTTTTATCTTGATGCAGTTAAAACCAATCTTAGTTAACCAGATTAACTAGTACTACATTCAGAAGAAGGGGTCCCAGAGTAAATGATTATCACAAGCATGTATGCTGATGGGATAAGATTGTCCTCAAATTCTAGGAATCAGTACTCCTATCAGTGGTATATTGTGGTTTGGGTCCCTCAGACAAACTCGACCATCATTGATAGGCATTCCACACAGCTCTCTTTAGTTCCTTTTCTGGGTTGCCAGCAAGAAGAACTTGCGTGCGCGCGCACACACACACACACACACACAGACACACACAGACACACACAAACAAACAAAAATCACCACCAAAACCCCCAAAATACAACCTGATAAAATGTATTTGGTTAATTCAGGTGAAAGAAATCCAGGGCCTATAAAATAATCCTGTTTTATTATTATAATAATTCCTTCTGCTCCACTCTGAGAAATTAGGATGGGCCTGAAATGACTTGTTTGTGGTTGATTATGCTATACCCAATACACTGTTTCCTCTTTAACCTCTTTTGTGTATTTCTCACTAAAAATTACATCTCCAGTTAGGAATACAGCACCAGTCCTGATTTCAGGCTTTCCTTTGCCAAGTTGCACTTCGTAAATCCATGATCAGATTCTCCTGAGGCCAATCAAAACAGAGTAATTAGCCTGCCCAGGCTGACCCAATTAAGTTTAATTAGTTGTTTTTATCTTTGAATTTCCTAGCCAGGTGGATTTTATGATTTTTATTAAACAAGGAAGAAGAGCTGAATCGTTGGAAATGGTTGGCCTCTCAGGTGCTTTCTGTTGGTAATAAAACTCCAGGAAATCTTAGGTCTCCATGAGGAAGTCAAAGGATACTAAAAAACAATTTGACTGTTTCTCTTTGGCTCTCTTTTAAATGGAAAGTGTTCCTGTCTCCATGTGAACAAACATTAATCTCATCTATAGTTCTTGGCCAAGATTGTTTTACACTGGTGGACTTCACATGGCGGTCTAAGTCTCACCACTCCCCAAATGGCATCTTTTTCAACTCTTTTTTATTAATTTGGAAGTCAGCTGGATGGGTTAGAATATAGGCAGTAAAGGGAGTTTCAAGGAAGTAGTGAAGGATCTAGAATCAAAGCAGAGTTAAAGTAAGCCAAAAGGCCAGTTAGATGGAGAATAGGCCTCCTAGAGATGTTGGCCTTGGAGAAAGTAAATGAAAATAATTTTTAATAATGGAGGAAAATAAAGGTTTTGAAGGGGCTGTGTTGAGCTAATATTGAGCTGTTTTGTGACCAGTAATTTAATACAGATATTACCAGAATTAGGTGCCAGGGCACTTGAAAAAATGTTCTACTTTAACTTTCTCAGATTAATTCTTACAGTACTGAGGTGATTATTCATTTCTAATTAATAGACACCTAATTGATCGTATATCCATGTAAATGCTCATAGATATCTATCCATCAAAAGACACATGTGATTCTTCCTTCCTTTCATGCTCCTATTCTTGCCATCTTGTTTCTTCTCAGACTTCTCCTCACTTTCCTTATCCCTTGTTCTTTCATTTTGCCCTTGCCTCTTCTTTCTCTCCCTTTCACTTCCTTTTCTCCTTTCTCTCTCTCTCTCTTACTCTTTTCTTCCTGGTCCTCCTCTTCTGTATTCCTTGCCCCTCCCTTTCCCATCCTTTAACTCAGTGATTATCAAACTTTTCTGTGCTTCGTAATTACCTGGGGAGCTTATTAAAGCACCAGTTGCTGACCTCTACTCCCAGAGTGTCTGATTCAGTAGGTTTGCATTGGGACCTGAGAATTTGCATTTCAAACAATTTCCAGGTGCTGCTGCTGCTTCCGGTCCAGGGACCATACATTAAGAGCCACTTTAACTGACATGATGAGGTGGTCTCTGCTTCACAGGTTAAATCAACAAAACTTTAGATCACTTTTAGGATTTGTTTGTGAAATTGTCAGTACTGTCCTAGGTGATGTCTGTTATCATTCTATGTAATGAAAATTGGTGTTACAAATACTTAAAAATGAATACTTGATAGCTTTTCTGATGCAGTATTATAATATTAATACTGTCAATCAGGATCACTTTCCAAATGGAAAGAATTGGAGCTCCTAAATTGGGGTAATCCCTGAGCTGTATGTAATGCTGCCTCAGTGAGTTGTAGAGGGAAGAAAATTAGAAAAGCATAAAGGACTGCAACATTTTTCACCTGATTTAAACAACTTCTAATTTTATGTCCAAGATAATTGCTTTTTGAGTCTGTTTTTCTTTGCTTCTGCTGTCCTGTGCACTATTAAACTATCGCCCCCTGATACATATTAAATATAATTTAGTTACCCTATCTTTGGGAAGAGATGCTAAAACTTAAAAGGGCTACTTTCTTAGATGCTAGGCGAGAACTAGTTGTCAGGTGGCAGGACTACACTGGAGACAGAGTAAGGGTTAAGGCCGGGGGGGTGCTGGAGGGGCACAGAATGATGACAGAATGGTATTGCTGGAAACGTTTTCCAACCCTAAATTTGAAAATAAAGTGCTCAGCAGCGTTTGATTACTTCTTCCTCCTAGAAACATTCTCACATATTCCTTTCTGATACTCTGGATCTTATTGGCAACTCTTCCTTCTGTTTCTTTTGCTGGATCCTCCTGTCAAGCCTCTAAATGTTGAAACACCTTATAGTCTTCAGATCTCCATTCTGTTTTTACTCATTCCCTGAATGATCTTACACAGTCTCATATCTTGAGATAATGTATACATGCTAATGCATTGTAAATGTATGTCTTCAATCCTAACTACTCCTCTTCGTCCATACTTCTATTTGAATGTCTATTTTTCATCTCTATCATGCCATGATCATAAATAACATCCCCGTTTTCTTCTAGACACTGTTTCTCTTCCAGTCTTTTCCATTGTAATATATTGCATTTCTACTTCCTCAGTTGCTCAGGCCAAAAATGTTGGTATCATTCTAGTTTCCTCTCCTTTACATTTCTAACCCATTGATGAATCCTGTTAGCTCCATCTTCGAAATATTTCTTAACCACTTTCTCCCTTATCCAAGCCACATTGTTCATCCCTTAGACTCCAGAAATATGCTCCTAACTGATTTCTTTGCTTCAGCCCTTCCCCCTCTATGATCTTCACAGAGCATCCAGAGTGAGCTTATAAAACATAAATTTTATCATGTCACTTTTTTGCTTAAAATTCTCCAATAATTCCACTCTATAGGCTGGATCCTCCATTATACTTATTACAGTGACCATAAAGAGCTTCATTTCTTGGCTCTCTGGTTCAGTTTTTTCACCAACTCAGGACTTTGGCTTACTGCATACACAATACTGCTTCTTGTCTCTGTGTCCTCTACAATGGGTTCCTCTGCCTGGAATATTCTTTCTCCCTATTTGCCTAACACCTACTAACTCTTACATCTAGAGTACCTCTCTTCTCTTAGGCTTTCCCAGATATGATTTCTTTCTTATTTCTCTTCTTCCCTTGCATGCTTGGTTAGAGAATGCTTTCTTTGTTCCCCCAAAGCTCTATGCATGTCTTTATCTACTCATTTAACACAAAAGTGATTGATTGTGCATTTCTATGTCTGTGTCCTCTACTAGGCTGTGAGTTTCTTAACAGCAAGAGCTGGGTTTTAATCTTTATATCTCCAGAGCCAGACCCAATACCTGATGCATAAACACGCTCAGATGCTCAGTTCATGTTTAGTGAAGAAATTAATGAAAGAAGAGGCTGAACATTAGTTTGGAAAAGAAAGCCGGGCAACTTTTCCCATGATTGTACCAAAGTGTAGAAGGATAACAGTAGATAGAATGGGTTTGATCACACGATATTATTAGGGTGGTCTAAAATGTTAAAGGAAGTTTCACATGATGGATTCTCTCTCTCTTTTTTTTCCATTATAACTTAGATAGTAAGAACATCTACAAAAATCGAGAGGATTGGAAGTAGGTAGGGCACATGAAACAGCTAGTCTTTGGAATGGCCATTTTATAAAGTGTCTTGTTAGTTAGATTTCTTATAGGATTAAGTGACAGAAACTCAACTCCAAGTATAATACCTTAATTCTACCCACCTCTGCTCCACGACCAAATGAGTACTGTAAAGAACTGGGAAATCAATGGGTAGAGTTGGTATCAGAAACTCACATAATGTCAGATATTTTTCTGTCTCTTCTCTTTTCTATCTTTGTTTCCCTCTGTGTTCTTTCCACCTTCTTTTTTACTGTAGGATGTGTCTCCATATGGTAGGAGAAATTAAGAGACTGCAACCATTGCTACACTTACATCATTCAGGCTAACAGCCCAAAGGAAGGAGGCTTATATAGATAAAGTTTCTGTGAAGGCCGCTGATTGATCCAACTTAGAGTTTGTGCTCATTGCTAGGCCAGCCACCACTGTGGGGATAGGGAGCCCTATAATGGGCCAGTCCAGGTCATGCGGTCGCATACAAGGGTGGGTTGGTTGTTGTAGAGTCAGGATCTCTGTTACTCACAAGAAATCCTAACTACAACACTGACGTAGACAAGATAGAAGTACAGGGACATTTCTGCTTCATGGAATTTTTAGGGGCTCAAGTTTATTCTCTTGTGTTGTTACGATGTGAAAAGGCTCCATTCTCAGTATCACCTCATAGTCTAAGTTTGCTGTTCTAGCTTCGACCTTCAAATTCATATTACATCCAGCAGGAAAGAAGGGTCATAGAAAAAAAAAAAAAAAGACAAAGAGCATTTGCCAAAGTCTTTAAAGAGTGTTCAAGAAGGTGCCTCATGAAGCTTTATCTCATCTGCTAAAACTTAGACACATGACCTTTACAAAGAAGACTGAGAATTATAGTCTTTGTTCCAGCTGGCTATTATTTTGCTGTATTATTATGGAGGTAAAGAAAAACATTCTCCTGGAAAACAATTAACAGTTCCTGCTACTATATCCTACTACTGTATGAGGATTGCTAGTTCTACCACCTCCTGGGAAGATAACAGCTACCTACTAAAAATAAATTTTCCAGTAAAGGCCTGAAGAAAGCTAGAAAATTTCCCTCAATGATTTATGTCATGTTAATAGCCTTTCATTTTATAGTTTCATAGTGAATCTCACCAACTTTCTCATAAAATCTATGCACTTACCACTTAATCCACATTGGTCTACACAGGAAAAGTTTGAAAATGAGACTTGTGTCCATGAATGGTAAGAAATTTGAAGTTAAAATGGTGGTGTAAGATTGTGTCATTTCTTGAACTGGTAATGATTTTATTATTTTTTAACAGCTTTATTGGAGTATAATTGCTTTACAGTGGTGTGTTAGTTTCTGCTTTATAACAAAGTGAATCAGCTATAAATATACATATATTTCCATATCTCCTCCCTCTTGTGTCTCCCGCCCACCCTCCCTATCCCACCCCTCTAGGTGGTCAGAAAGCACTGAGCTGATTTCCCTGTGCTATGCGACTACTTCCCACTAGCTATTTATTTACATTTGGTAGTATATATTAGTCCATGCCTCTCTCTCACTTTGTCCAAGCTTACCCTTCCCCCTCCCCATGTCCTCAAGTCCATTCTCTATGACTGCATCTTTATTCTTGTCCTACCCCTAGATTCTTCAGAACATTTTTTTTTTTAGATTCCATATATATGTGTTAGCATATGGTATTTATTTTTTTCTTTCTGACTTACTTCACTCTGTATGATAGACTCTATGTCCATCCACCTCACTACAAATAACTCAATTTCGTTTCTTTTTAAAAAAATTTCCATAACCATCAATTTTATTTTTTATTTTTTAACATCTTTATTAAAGTATAATTGCTTTACAGTGGTGTGTAAGTTTCTGCTTTATAACAAAGTGAATCAGTTATACATATACATATGTCCCCATAGCTCTTCCCTCTTGCATCTCCCTCCTTCCCACCCTCCCTATCCCACCCCTCTAGCTGGTCACAAAGCACCGAGCTGATCTCCCTGTGCTATGTGGCTGCTTCTCACTAGCTATCTGTTTTACATTTGGTAGTGTATATATGTCCATGCCACTCTCTCACTTTGTTCCAGCTTATCCTTCCCCCTTCCCGTATCCTCAAGTCCATTCTCTAGTAGGTCTGCATCTTTATTCCCATCTTGCCCCTAGGTTCTTCTGAGCATTTTGCTTTTTTTTAGATTCCATATATATGTGTTAGCATACAGTATTTGTTTTCCTCTTTGTGACTTACTTCACTCTGTATGACAGTCTCTAGGTCCATCCACCTCACTACGTATAACTCAGTTTCGTTCCTTTTTATGGCAGAGTAATATTCCATTGTATATATGTGCCACATCTTCTTATTTTATTTTATTTTATTTTTTAAATTAATTAATTAATTATTTTTTTTACGGTACGCGGGCCTCTCACTGTTGTGGCCTCTCCCGTTGCAGAGCACAGGCTCCGGACGCGCAGGCTCAGTGGTCATGGCTCACAGGCCCAGCCGCTCCGTGGCATGTGGGATTTTCCCAGACTGGGGCACAAACCTGGGTCCCCTGCATCAGCAGGCAGACTCTCAACCACTGTGCCACCAGGAAAGCCCACGCCACATCTTCTTTATCCATTCATTGGTTGATGGACACTTAGATTGCTTCCATGTCCTGGCTATTGTAACTAGAGCTGCAATGAACATTTTGGTACATGACTCTTTGAATTATGGTTTTCTCAGGGTATATGCCCAGTAGTGGGATTGCTAAGTTGTATGGTAGTTCTATTTTTAGTATTTTAAAGAACCTCCATACTGTTCAACATAGTGGCTGTATCAGTTTACATTCCCATCAACAGTGCAAGAGAGTTCCCTTTTCTCCACACCCTCTCCAGCATTTATTGTTTGTAGGTTTTTTGATGATGGCCATTCTGACCAGTGTGAGGTGATACCTCATTGTAGTTTTGGTTTGCATTTCTCTAATGACTAATGACGTTGAGCATTCTTTCAGGTGTTTGTTGGCAAATCTGTATATCTTCTTTGGAGAAATGTCTGTTTAGGTCTTCTGCCCATTTTTGGATTGGGTTGTTTGTTTTCTTGATATTGAGCTGCATGAGTTGCTTGTATGTTTTGGAGATTACTTCTTTGCCAGTTGCTTCATTTGCAAATATTTTCTCCCATTCTAAGAGTTGTCTTTTCATCTTGTTTATGGTTTCCTTTGCTCTGCAAATGTTTTTAAGTTTCACTAGGTCCCATTTGTTTATTTTTGTTTTTATTTCCATTTCTCTAGGTGGTGGGTCAAAAAGGATCTTGCTGTGATTTATGTCATAGAGCATTCTGCCTATGTTTTCCTCTAAGAGTTTATAGTGTCTGGCCTTACATTTAGGTCTTTAATCCATTTTGAGTTTATTTTTGTGTCTGGTGTTAGGGAGTGTTCTAATTTCATTCTTTCACATGTAGCTGTACAGTTTTCCCAGCACCACTTATTGAAGATGCTGTCTTTTCTCCACTGTATATTCTTGCCTCCTTAATCAAAGATAAGGTAACCATATGTGCGTGGGCTTATCTCTGGGCTTTCTATCCTGTTGCATTGATCTATATTTCTGTTTTTGTGCCAGTACCATACTGTCTTGCTTACTGTAGCTTTGTAGTATAGTCTGAAGTCAGGGAGCCTGATTCCTCCAGCTCTGTTTTTCTTTCTCAAGATTGCTTTGGCTGTTCAGGGTCTTTTGTGTTTCCATACAAATTGTGAAGTTTTTTCTTCTAGTTCTGTGAAAACTGCCATTGGTAGTTTGATAGGGATTGCATTGAATCTGTAGATTGCTTTGGGTAGTATAGTCATTTTCACAATGTTGATTCTTCCAGCCCAGGAACATGGTATATCTCTCCATCTGTTTGTATCATCTTTAATATCTTTCATCAATGTCTTGTAGTTTTTTTGCATACAAGTCTTTTATCTCCTTAGTAGGTTTATTCCTAGGAATTTTATTCTTTTTGTTGCAGTGGTAAATGGGAGTGTTTCCTTAATTTTGATTTCAAATTTTTTATCATTCCTGTACAGGAATGCAAGAGATTTCTATGCATGAATTTTGTATCCTGCTACTTTACCAAATTGATTAATTAGCTCCAGTAGTTTTCTGGTAGCATCTTTAGGATTCCCTGTGTATAGTATCATGTTATCTGCAACCAGTGACAGCTTTACTTCTTCTTTTCCAAGTTGGATTCTTTTTATTTCCTTTTCTTCTCTGATTGCTATGGCTAAAACTTCCAAAACTATGTTGACTCATAGTGGTGAGAGTGACGACCTTGTCTTGTTCCTGATCTTAGTGGAAAATGGTTTCAGTTTTTCACCATGGGAACAATGTTGCCTGTGGGTTTGTCATATATGGCCTTTATAAGGTTGAGGTAAGTTCCCTCTATGCCTACTTTCTGGAGGTTTTTTATCTTAATTGGGTATTGAATTTTGTTGAAAGAGTTTTCTGCATCTATTGAGATGATTGTATGGTTTTTATCTTTCAATTTGTTAATAAGATGTATCACATTGATTGATTTGCATGAATTAAAGAATCCTTGCATTCCTGGGATGAACCCCACTTGATCATGGTGTATGATCCTTCTGATGTACTGTTGGATTCTGTTTGCTTGTATTTTGTTGAGGAGTTTTGCATCTATGTTCATCAGTGATATTGGCCTGTAGTTTTCTTTCTTTGTGACATCTTTGTCTTGTTTTGGTATCAGTGTGATGGTGGCCTCGTACAGTGTGTTTGAGAATGTTCCTCCCTCTGCTGTATTTTGGAAGAGTTTGAGATGGATAGGTGTTAGCTCTTCTCTAAATGTTTCATAGAAGTCACCTGTGAAGCCATCTGGTCCTGGGCTTTTGTTTGTTGGAAGATTTTTAATCACAGTCTCAATTTCAGTGCTTGTGATTGGTCTATTTATATTTTCTATTTCCTCCTGGTTCAGTCTTGGAAGGTTGTGCTTTTCTAAGAATTTTTCCAATTCTTCCAGATTGTCCATTTTATTGGCAAATGGTTGATTGTAGTAATCTCTCATGTTCCTTTGTATTCTGCAGTTTCAGTTGTTACATCTCCTTTTTCATTTCTAATTCTATTGATTTGAGTGTTCTCCCTTTTTTTCTTGATGAGTCTGGCTAATGGTTTATCAATTTTGTTTATCTTCTCAAAGAACTAGCTTTTAGTTTTATTGATCTTTGTTATCATTTCCTTCATTTCTTTTTCATTTATTTCTAATCTGATCTTTATGATTTCTTTCCTTCTGCCAGCTTTGGGTTTTTGTTTTTCTTTCTCTTATTGCTTTAGGTGTATGGTTAAATTGTTTATTTGAGATGTTTCTTGTCTCTTGAGATAGGATTGTATTGCTATAAACTTCCCTCTTAGAACTGCTTTTGCTGCATCCCATAGGTTTTGGATGGTCGTGTTTTCATTGTCATTTATTTCTAAGTATTTTTTGATTTCTTCAGTGATCTCTTCATTATTAAGTATTGTTTAACCTCCATGTGCTTGTATTTTTTACAGATTTTTTCCTGTAATTGATTATGTAGTCTCATAGTGTTGTGGTTGGAAAAGACCCTTGATACTATTTCACTTTTCTTAAATTCACTGCGGCTTCATTTGTTACCCAAGATATGATCTATCCTGGAGAATGTTCCATGAACACTTGAGAAGAATATGTATTCTGTTGTTTTTGGATGGAATGTCCTCTACATATCAATTAAGTCCATCTTGTGTAATGTATTATTTAAAGCCTGTGTTTCCTTATTTATTATCATTTTGGTTGATCTGTCCATTGGTGAAATGTGGTGTTAAAGTCCCCTACTATGACTGTGTTACTGTCGATTTCCCCATTTATGGCTGTTAGCATATGCCTTATGTATTGAGGTGCTCTTATTTTGGGTGCATAAATATTTACAATTGTTATATCTTCTTCTTGGATTGATACCTTGATCATTATGTAGTGTCCTTCTTTGTCTCTTGTAATAGTCTTTATTTTAATGTCTATTTTTCTCTGATATGAGAATTGCTACTCTAGCTTTCTTTCGATTTCCATGTGCATGGAATATCTTTTTCCATCTCCTCACTTTCAGTAGGTATGTGTCCCTAGGTCTGCGGTGGGTATCTTGTAGACAGCATATATATGGGTCTTGTTTTTGTATCCATTCAGCCAGTCTATGTCTTTTGGTTGGAGGATTTAATCCATTTACATTTAAGGTTATTATCGATATGTATGTTCCTATTACCATTTTCTTAAGTATTTTGAGTTTGTTATTGTAGGTCTTTTCCTTCTCTTGTGTTTCCTGTCTAGAGAAGTTCCTTTAGCATTTGTTGTAAAGCTAGTTGTGTGGTGCTGAATTCTCATAACGTTTGCTTGTCTATAAAGGTTTTAATTTCTCCATCCAATCTGAATTAGATCCTTGCTTGTAGAGTAATCTTAGTTGTAAGTTTTTCCCTTTCGTCACTTTAATATGTCTTGCAACTCCCTTCTGGCTTGCAGAGTTTCTACTGAAAGATCAGCTGTTAACCTTATGGGGATTCCCTTGTATGTTATTTGTTGTTTTTCCCTTGCTGCTTTTAATATTTTTTCTTTGCATTTAATTTTTGACAGTTTGATTAATATGTCTTGGCATGTTTCTCCTTGGATCTACCCTGTTAGGGACTCTTTGGCCTTCCCACAGTTGATTGACTATTTCCTTTCCTATACTAGGGAAATTTTCAACTGTAATCTCTTCAAGTATTTTCTCAGTCCCTTTCTTTTCCTCTTCTTGGACCCCTATAATTCGAATATTGGTGCATTTAGTGTTGTCCTAGAGGTCTCTAAGACTGTCCTCAATTCTTTTAATTCTTTTTTCTTTATTCTGCTCTGCAGTAGGTATTTCCACTATTTTAATCTTCTATGTCACTTATCCGTTCTTCTGCCTCTGTTATTCTGCAATTGATTCCTTCTAGAGAATTTTAAATTTCATTTATTGTGTTGTTCATCATTGTTTGTTGGCTCTTTAGTTCTTCTAGGTCCTTGTTAAACATTTCTTGTATTTTCTCCATTTTGTTTTCAAGATTTTGGATCATCTTTACTATCATTCCTCTGAATTCTTTTTCATGTAGACTGCCTATTTCCTCTTCATTTGTTTGGTCTGGTGGGTTTTTACCTTGCTCCTTCATCTGTTATGTGTTTCTCTGCCTTCCCATTTTGCTTAACTTACTGTGTTTGGGGTTTCCTTTTCATAGGATTCAGGTTCGTAGTTCCCATTGTTTTTGGTTTCTGTCCTCAGTGGCTAGAGTTGGTTCAGTGGGTTGTGTAGGCTGTCTGGTAAAGTGGACTAGTGCCTGTGTTCTGGTGGATGAGGCTGGATCTTGTCTTTTGGTGGGCAGGACCACGTCCTTTTGTGTGTCATGGGGTGTCTCTGACCTTATTATGATTTTAGGTAGTCTCTCTGCTAATGGGTGGGTTTGTGTTCCTGGCTTTCTAGCTCTTTGGCATAAGGTGTTCAGCCCTGTAGCTTGCTGGCTGTTGAGTGGAGCTGAGGCTTAGCATTCTCATGGAGATCTCTGGGAGAGCCTTCGCCATTTGATATTACATGGAGGGGAGGTCTCTGGTGGACCAATGTCCTGAACTCGGCTCTCCAATCTCAGAGACACAGGCCTGACACCTGGCCATAGCACCAAGACACTGTCAGCCACATGGCTCAGAAGAAAAGGGAGGAAAAAAAGAAAGAAAGAAAAATAAATAAAATTAAAAGAAATAAAGTTATTAAAATAAAACATTAAAAATTATTAAAAATAGAAAAATTAAAATGTAATTAAAAAAGAAAAAAGAATGAAGAGAGCAACCAAACCAAGAAACAAATCCACGAATGATAACAAGCAGTAAAAACTGTACTTAAAAAAAAGAAGGGCTTCCCTGGTGGCGCAGTGGTTGAGAGTCCACGTGCTGATGCAGGGGACGTGGGTTCGTGCCCTGGTCCGGGAAGATCCCACATGCTGTGGAGCGGCTGGGCCCGTGATCCATGGCCGCTGAGCCTGCGCGTCCGGAGCCTGTGCTCCGCAACAGTGAGAGGCCCGCATAACGCAAAAAAAAAAAAAAAAAAGAAAGAAAAACAACCCAAAAAACCCCCAGAGAGACAGAACCCTAGGAGAAATGATAGAAGCAAAGCTATACAGGTACAGTCACAAAAAGAAGCATACACATACACACTCACCAAAAGAAAAAGGAAAAGATATATATATATATATGTAGAAAAAAAAAAAAAGGAAGAGAGCAACCAAATCAATAAACAAATCTGCCAATGATAATAAACCCTAGATTCTAAACTAAGGTAAACATAAAATCAGAAATCAGTCAGTTTGCCTACAGCAAACCCCAAGTCTACAGTTGCTCCCGACATCCACTGCCTGAATTTTGGGATGATTCATTTTCTATTCAGGTATTCCACAGATGCACGGTACATCAAGTTGATTGTGGAGATTTAATCTGCTGCTCCTGAGGCTACTGGAAGAAATTTCCTTTTCTCTTCTTTGTTCGCACAGCTCCTGGGGTTCAGTTTGGATTTGGCCCCACCTCTGCATGTAGATCACCTGAGAGCGTCTGTTCTCTGCCCAGACAGGATGGGGTTAAAGTAGCAGGTGATTATCGTCTCTGGCTCACTCAGGCAGGGGAAGGATTATTACGGAATGTGGGGTGAGCCTGCTGTGGCAGAGGCTGGCATGACATTGGAACAGCCTGATGCACACCATGTGTTCTCCCGGGGACATTGTCCCTGGATCACGGAACCCTCACAGTGGTTGGTTGCATAGGCTCCAGGGAGGGGAGGTGTGGATAGTGACCTGTGTTTGCACACAGGCTTCTTGCTGGCTGCAGCAGCAGCCTTAGTGTCTCATGCCCATCTCTGGGGTCTGCGCTGATAGCCACGTCTCGCGCCCATCTCTGGAGCTCCTTTAAGCTGTGCTCTTTATCCCCTCTCCTTGCACACCCCAAAACAATGGTCTCTTGCCTCTTCGGCAGTTCCAGACTTTTTCTCGGACTCCCTCCTGTCTAGCCATGGTGCACTAGCCCCCTTCAGGCTGTGTCCATGCAGCCAACCTCAGTCCTCTCCCTGGGATCTGACCTCCAAAGCTTGAGCCTCACTCTCATCCTCCACCCGCCCTGGCGGGTGAGCAGACAGTCCTCTCTGGTTGGTGAGTGCTGGTCGGCAGCGATCCTCTGTGTGGGAGTCTCTCTGCTTTGCCCTCCGCACCCCTGTTGCTGCTCTCTCCTCTTTGGCTCTGAAGCTTCCCCTCTGGCCACCCCTCATCTCCCCCAGTGAAGGGGCTTCCTAGTGTGTGGAAACTTTTCCTCCTTCAAAGCTCCCTTTCAGAGGTGCAGGTTTTGTCCTTTTTCTTTTGTCTCTGTTTTTTCGTTTGCTCTACCCAGGTACGTGTGGAGTTTCTTGCCTTTTCGGAAGTCTGAGGTCTTCTGCCAGCGTTCAGTAAGTGTTCTGTAGGAGTTGTTCCACATATAGATGTATTTCTGACATATTTGTGGGGAGGAAGGTGATCTCCATATCTTACTCCTCCACCATCTTGAAGGTCTCCCCTGGTAATGAGTTTTCTGAAGTAGACCTAACTATTTTGGAAGCTAATGTTAGGTTCTAGTGCAGTCATTAACTTCTTTACATATAAAGGTACATGGATCTTTCTTTGTTTTGATGAATGATGATTAATAGGTAGTTTTATGTTCAACAAGGATAGAAAACAAAATTTGATATTTCTTAAACGAGGTGAATGGTAAAATTAACATTGTTCTTATTGGCTAAAACCTGGTTTAGACTTTAGTGGTTGTAGTGGATGTTTTTCATTTTAGAATCACCTAATGTTCATTCTTTTAGTCATAGAATCCCAAGTTTGGGGGAGAGGAATTACTTGTCCACTCATTGTATACAGTTTAACATAATTGACTCAAGGCGTCTTGGCCCCTGTAACCATGGGACTAAGCTAGGTTCATGGGACTTTCCTCCCTGGAATCTGAGTTGAGTGACATAAAGACAGAAAATATTTGGGGATCATATTTTTGAGAAGAGACTGTGGAGAACTGCTTGCTTCCTAGGCCACTGAATAAGTCTCATCCTGCCAATTTCTAAGCCTGATCTTTTTCTAGCTGTTTGTTTGGTTTTTGAAGGCTGATATACTTTGAACTGTCTCCACAGGTTTCTTAATGTAGCCAGTGTAGATTTTTTGTTGCTTGTACCCAAACAATGGTATATACACAGTGATGGAAACTACTGGATTATACAGTTATGTTTGCCCTCTTTACCAAACTCCAAGAAAGAACCTCTGTGCTGAATTTATAAATCTAGCCTGAGGGGGAAAAAAACCCATATCTTAGTCTCTTCTACTATAACCTTTTCCTACTGCAAACTATAAAATTATCTAGATGTTAAAGAGGGGAAGAGTATGTCACTCTAAGTTCATTATAATTATCTGTAAGTGCCATTTGGTCTCTTTTGTTAACCCTATAAATTTTTTTTTTGGAGTTTCACTATCAGTTCTATCTCAGATTTTTTTTTTCTTTTTGTTTTAGTCATGATATGGAGAGAATAGTATCTGCTAGCATGACAGAAGAGTGATGAGAAATGTTTAATGAGTTACCATTTCCTCAGCCTCAAATAATTTAGTACATGAAGTGAGATGATCAGTCTACTCCACCTAATGTAATTAAATTTAATTAGTGCTTTTGTTTCTAATTTTTCTCATTCATGTAGATGTTACAATTACAAGCACTGACTTTCTATTGGATGCATCTCTACTACACAAATTGCTGAAAAGTAGAAAAAACAAAGGTAAAATATGTTATTGGGTGGTCATTATGACATAAGAAGTATTCGATCTTGGATTTTCTGACCTAAAATACATATATATAACTGAATCACTTGCTGTACACCTGAAACTTATACAACAGTGTAAATCAACTATACTTCAATGAACAAAAAAAAGTAATTTTTGTGTGAGGACTGTGGAAGCTTAGCACTGCAGGAAGTTTGGAAGACAGTGTATACAATTGTGATCTTTATCCTCATGGAAACTTACAGTCTCATTAAAGAGAGTAAAGATTAAATGTTGCTGGACATTGACCACGCTCTCACCTTACTTGAAATAAAAAATGGTTTAGTCAAGTTCAGCCAGACATTTTGGCTTGGCTTCCCACCTTCCTACCTTCTGACCTAACCTTCTCTGTTGTTTTGTTGTTTGTTTTTTTGTTTAGTTTTACCCCTGACTGAAGCTGTTGACTCAAAAGTTTATTCATTTTACCCTTTCTTCATACCTTAGACAGTAGACATGTTCTCCTTGGAAATCATAGAAGGATCCATGGAATTCAGGATGCATGGTAGGGAATTCCCTGGAGGTCCAGTGGTTAGGGCTCCATGCTTTCACTGCTGAGGGCCTGGGTTCGATCCCTGGTTGGGGAACTAAGACCCCACAAGCTACATGGTGCAGCCAAAAAAGAAAACAAAAAATGAAACAGGATGCATGGTGACATCAAGAAAATATGGGATAACATTTTAAAACATAACTCAAAGGAATAAACTTTGACAAGTTTATTTAGACTATATCTCCCTATATATTATGTATGATCATTTATAATGACCTTTTCATGGTTTCTTTCCTTCTGATCATCCTAATAGCACCCATTCCATGATAAGCAGTGAAGTCCTTGGCATAAAAGACAAGAGAAGTCAAAAGAGCAAGTCAACAAATGAAAACTTTGTCTTCATTTCAGAGTAATTTGTCTTGGGGTCTTTCCCAGGCATCTTACCCTTGCTTCATGAGGCTTTAAATACTCAGCCATGCCAGCTAGCCACAACTTCACAGTCTTATGTCTATTAAGGTATCCCTGCCAAGATGCTGCTCAGAGGCATACTGTCCTTCTTAATGTCCAGAAGCAACTGACAGCCACCCATCTTATGGGGATCATTTTGAGCTTGCAACAGTTTCATCTTGTTTATGGTGCTTCCAAGTTCTCCCAGTTTTAACTCTTTGTGCTTTTGAATCTTTCAACTACCGTAACTACTCTTATTACTTCCAATGTAGTCAGACATTTTTCTTCTTAAATTTTTACACCTTCACTAAAATTCACTGATAAGAAATATGGAACAGCACAGGGGAAAACACCTTCAAGAGTCTTCTTGAAGATTTAGAACTCAACCTCCCAGTTGGCACTAGAAGCTGTTATAAGGAAAACTGTTCACTTGGCATAACTTTTCCCAGTGAACACATCATGGCCATTAGTCACTTCACTTTTTCTATGTACTCATCATCCATTTGTTTAATAACTAGCACTAAACTCTGACCAGGGAACAGTGCCAATGTAAACCATTGGAATGTACAGAATTTAATAATTTCTTCTTTCTGAAAATCAAGATATTTGACAGTTTGGTGTTATAATACCTCTTTTAAAAGTTTCCATAATTTGATGATTTAAAAAATGATTAAGCTCATCTACAAGTTTTTTCTGTCTCCTGGATTTTATTTTCCTAAAAGGAAGCTAATTATCTTATCCATATTATGTTTAATTTCAGCTATCACCTAATAATGTTCCTACTTTTTCCATTTTGAAAATCATTTTTTTATTTTTAAAAGATAAAAGCACAATAAAATTATATTAATTTTACTTTCTCTCTCATATAAATACTATACTATTTTTATAAGCAGTTTTAAAACGCAGGAAGTTTTTCAATGCAAGTGTTATTATCCACTTATACAGAAGAATCTTACATTAATATTTCACAAGGAAACCTTTGATTTTTGAGTAACTTAGTTTAAGGTACACCACTGAAATGATAAAGGAGGAGAATATGCAAAATATGTACTCCTTCCTTACTAAATTATTTATTATGTTATTTTTTAATATAAACTGTTGAAATTTGAGGGGAATTTGCTCAACTCTGTGTCACCACAGTTCTGTCTTTTAATTTCTCTTCTGATGCCATGTCTGGTATCTGCTTATAGACTTGTAAAATGTTTTTCTCTTTCCTTCAAATTTCAATTTAAAGACATTTTGATTAGTCAGCAGATAGCCTACCTAACATGTTTCCCCAGTTCTCTTTGGCATTTTTCCTGTCACTTGATAAATTCTTTACTCTGATGTAAAATTGATAAGAATTGTGGATTATTCATATTAACAATAAGTACCAGGATGTTGGACTCTAACTCAATTTTTATTTTCTCCAACACACACACACACACACACACACACACACGTTCCATGAAATGAGCCCTCTTCTTGGGTTAGCTAACTAAATGGATGGTCACTGCTTTCTCTTCCTTTTAGTATTGTTCTACCTCCTACTGACCTTAGGGGTAGGGTATTAAATTGGTAGTTATCAACCCTTTAAGGACCATTTGAGAACTTGCTGGAAGCTGTCAGATCCTCATAGCAATGCACACAGATTCACTGGTGTACTATGTGTTGGAGGGGGATGGGGGTGGGGAATTCAATTTTTGGACTTACTGAATAGTGTTTGTGGAAACCAGATGAAGTATGTTTGGATTAAAGGCCAATCCAAGTTGCTTTTGGAGGTATTTTTCACTCTCCTGAGATGAACACAGAGGTTGTGTGCTGGGTAAGTGTTAACACACTCTTTGCTCTGTCTGGGCAGAACAAAAGTCTTTACTGTTAGTCACGGTTATCACTACCAATAACAGTGGTTAATAATGACAGGTGTGGATATAGTCATCTTTCTTTTCCTCAAAAGGGTTTCACCTATGTGTATAAAACAGAGATTCTTGCCTGCTGGGGCCTAAGGAATTCCTCTTTATGTTCAATAGAGAGTATGTTTCAATGGCTTTTTTATTAACAACATTTCTGCAAAACTTTGAATCTTTGATAAATAGAGATGCAGATTTTCTTGTCTTCTCCCCTTTATTCATGATGGTTTATATTCTATTCTTTCTGTTTCTGCTACTGGGATTCCTCCTACTGCTCCCCTCATCTTTCCCTGAACATTCACTTTGTGCCCTCTAAGATCTGTTCATCTGCTCCTATACACCAGAGTAGAGAGAAGACTTTCTCAAGATACTGCCTCACCTCCTCTAACAAGATCAGCAAGCATGTGAGGAGAAATGCTTTTATGTGTATCCAGTGGGTTTGCAGACATTTCCTTCCTGTAGGTCTGTGGAAGAGTTTCCATACCTCATATTTACAGTCACAGTACTTTGTGACCTTTGCTGGGAAAATCCTCCATAAACATCACAACAAATTGCCTGTTTGCCCTGCCTTTTGACATCTGGACCACTTGACCCTGTGTTGATTTACTTGCCTTCCTGTTAGTTTCTGTTGATTCATTAATCATTTGCAACTGGCACTCACAAGAACTAGATGTCACTTCCTTTCCTTCAGCAAACCGAAAGAGGCCCTTGACTTCTTTTGTAGTAGTGTCAAACTGACATTGAGTGATTTATTTTGGTTTGGGAAAAGATAAGCTTCGTTTCTCTGCTTTGCACACGATAAAGAAACGCTTCCTAACCTGGTCCATGAGAGTAGTGGTTCTCTCACTGAGTTTGAAACTTTACTCTGGAAGGACCTATTTAAAGGAATGGAACTCAGTTCCTAATAATCTCTCTTATCAGACATAGTGGGTAAAGCAAGAGACTTTGAAAACAACTGCTGCTTTTTAAAAAAAAAATTATTTATTTTTTAAGCAGTTAAATCCCTCTCCTGGATCTTTAAGACATCAGTGAGACAAAGAATAGTCAAATTTAATATTTACTAGTCGTTCCTGGCCCTGATGTTAAGTGCTAATTTCTGTACACTGGAAGGTGATAGTAAAATTCCCATGAAGATGACTCAACAGGAGCACTATGTGGCATTTGAAACTGGAAAATTCTTTAATATTTGGAAAATAACAGTCTTTTTAATATTCATCTCCCTTTATTATCTTTCTAAAAGTGACTTTGGCCAAATAGAATGTGGAATTTGAAATAGTGATGAGATTTCAAATTATAAGTAGAAATGCTTCTCACTTTAAAAGTGCCAGTTGGTTTATTTCACTTTATTTCTGGGCTTCAAATATCCATAACTTTTGACATATGTATGCCAAATATGAAAAATAAATTTGCTGAGAAAGAAATTATAATTAATTATAAATAATGTTTTGTAGGCTCAGTATGTGGTTTTCCTTATTGATTTCAGTATATGCAAAATAAATTTATTCTGACTTACTGTTGTAATTATTAATAATAATTGTCAGAATAATTATAAAACCTTTCACTCAGACAATCCGAGCATTCTACTCATTTCTCCTATTTATTAAGTACATGGAAAATTAAATAATTAGTGTAAATTCAGAGGTTTACAGAGAAACAAAGCAACAAACAAAAGTATAGTTTATTGTCCTTTTGTTAAAAAAAAATCATTTTCTGAAGACTTCAGATTGATAACATCTAGAAAATAATTTGGACTTGTGTTTTTTGGAAATTATAAAGTGTATACAGTCTTTGGATTACATTAATAATATTAAAAAGAAGTATAGAAGATAAGACAAAGCTTTTATAAAATGTTCATTATTATAGGAGTGAACTCTGAATTGCAGAAGTTTCAATGAAACTAGGTAGATGACAGACTTTTTCTTCTCCTTTTTCTCCACCTTTTCTCTTTTTAATGAAATCATTTTTATTTCTGTTTCTTTGTATTTTGATACATCTAATCTGCTGATAAAGTAGCCCCATTTCTTAGTCTTACCAGATCTTTCTTGTCTTGAAAAGTACATGTATACTAGCTGAGTTGCTGAATTTAATGTGGGTGATATGCACATTTGACTCTTTGAAAGAGACAAGAATGTTCTTTGTTTTTTTTTTTTTTTTTTTTTTTTTTTTTTTTTTTTAAGTTGTATGCGGGCCTCCCACTGTTGTGGCCTCTCCCGTTGCGGAGCACAGGCTCCAGACGCGCAGGCTCAGCGGCCATGGCTCACGGGCCCAGCCACTCCGCGGCATGTGGGATCTTCCCGGACCGGGGCACGAACCCGTGTCCCCTGCATCGGCAGGCAGACTCTCAGCCACTGCGCCACCAGGGAAGCCCGACAAGAATGTTCTAATGAACTTTTTCTCCTATTGTGCAATCACCCAGTTAACATGTCCATAAAAAATTCTCTGTATGCCCAGCTCTGTTAGTTGCCATGCAAATAAAGATCCTGGCTTCCTTAACTACAGTTCTGAAATCCCAAATCTCAGAAAACTAAAAGCTTTCTTTGAAGTCATTTGGCTGCAAATCTGATCTCAACTGAGTTGAGGTGACTTATAATCTTTCTAAAACTATGCTCAATTTGTATATTCATACATTTTGCCACAGAATATTAATGTGTTTGATTATGGGGTGCTGCCTCAGACCTCACTGGAGGTATCATTCATGCAGGTTTTGCTGTGTATTATCTTTCTAAGGTCTGAATAATTCTGAATTCTGAGATTGGCCTTAGAGTTTTAGTTCAGGGACTATGGGCCTGTGCTACCACCATTGTAAATCATTTGGGGAAATATTTTATAATCAGTTTTTAGTTCATTTTTTTATATCATATATTGATTTTATATTATGCTAGGTTACTTGTTTAGGAGAAAAACTTTCTAAGAGCAAAATATATTTTTAAAAATATCTTTCTTTTGACTATTTACTATATGTGTGGTTCTCACTGAGGGTTTTTATTTGTTTTTTTTGTTTTTGCTGTACGCGGGCCTCTCACTGTTGTGGCCTCTCCCGTTGCAGAGCACAGGCTCTGGATGTGCAGGCTCAGTGGCTATGGTTCAAGGGCCCAGCCGCTCTGCGGCATGTGGGATCTTCCCGGAGTGGGGCACGAACCCGCATCCCCTGCATCGGCAGGCAGACTGTCAACCACTGGGCCACCAGGGAAGCCCCACTGAGATTTTATATATGTGTATTGCATCATTTTTAACATATATAAACAAATATGTGTATCCCCCACCCCCAGACATTTTTCAGCCCAAAGGTTAGCATACTATTCATATCTTCGGTACAAACACTGATCTGCTATCTATATCTATAGATTAGAGTTCCCTTTTATTTTGTGTCTGGCTTCTTTCAAGCAGCCTGAGGTTTTTGACATTCATCCATATTGTTGCATATATATCAGTACTTTGCTCTTATTTATTTTTAAATTACATTTTATATGCATAGACACTTGAAAGTTCTAGGGATCAGTAATACTTTTACTCATTAGTTTTTGCTTTTTAATTATTTTCTTCCTTGTGATTTACTTTGGTTTCCTTTCTTGTTTTAATTGGGGAATTTGATTCATCTAGTTCATTTTTCTACTTTAATTGATATGAGTTTTCGTTTGTAAATTTTCATCTGATTACTGCTTTCAGTGTAGTCCAGAGGTTATGATGCAAAGAAGTTCTCAAAAGTAATGATAAATTTTATCATTTTGGCTTATATTTGTCTTTCACGTGAATTGTTCAATATGTTCTTCTAAATTTCTGTATAGAAAGGCTCTTAAAATTTTGTTATTAATTTTTAGTTTTGTTTTGTAATGTTTCTAGTTTATAGAAATCATTGGTGCTTTCTTTTTTTTTCTTTTTTTTTTTTTTTTTTTGTGTGGTACGTGAGCCTCTCACTGTTGTGGCCTCTCCCGTTGCGGAGCACAGGCTCCGGACGCGCAGGCTCAGCAGCCATGGCTCACAGGCCCAGCCACTCCGCGGCACGTGGGATCTTCCCGGACCGGGGCACGAACCCGTGTCCCCCGCATCGGCAGGCGGATTCTCAACCACTGCACCACCAGGGAAGCCCTGGTGCTTTCTTTATGACAAAATATGCAATAAAATTTTGTGAATATTTCCTGTATTCTTGAAAATAATTTTTATCTGCTGTGTAACCTTAAGGTATAAAGTTTACACATATACACACACACAGTCTACATTATTGATTATGTTTTAAGTTTTCTAAAACCATGCGTATTTTTCTGTGCACTTCATTCTTATATTGAAAGCAGTATGTTCAAATCTTCTATTATTAGTGTATGTCCCCTTGTGTCTTCTATAGATTCTACTTTTTAACAGTTGTTACTATGTTATTTGGTGTATAGTCACAACTGTTTCAACTTTATTGTGCATTGTGACTCTAAATTATAAATTGTTCTTTTTAATTATATTTACTTTTTGCTTTGAGTAGTACTTTGATATGAAGATTTTAACCTCTCTTTGAAAATAATGATATTGTTGCATTTAAGAAGTTTGTATGTTTTTTCCTAGTGGTTATGTTTATAATTATACATCCTTATACCCTATTTCTCTGCTTTTTACAATAATTTAACCTTTTAATGTCTTTTTTGGTCAGTTTTTTATTTTAACATTTTTATTGGAGTATAATTGCTTTACAATGGTGTGTTAGTTTCTGCTTTATAACAAAGTGAATCAGTTATACATATACATATGTCCCCATATCTCTTCCCTCTTGTGTCTCCCTACTTCCCACCCCTCTAGGTGGTCACAAAGCACTGAGCTGATCTCCTTGTGCTATGCAGCTGCTTCCCACTAGCTATCTATTTTACATTTTGTAGTGTATATATGTCCATGCCACTCTCTCACTTTGTCCCAGCTTACCCTTCCCCCTCCCCATATCCTCAAGTCCATTCTCTAGTAGGTCTGTGTCTTTATTCCCGTCTTACCCCTAGGTTCTTCATGACCTTTTTTTTTTTTCCTTAGATTCCATATATATGTGTTAGCATACGGTATTTGTTTTTCTCCTTCGGACTTACTTCACTCTGTATGACAGACTCTAGGTCCATCCACCTCACTACAAATACCTCAATTTCGTTTCTTTTTATGGCTGAGTAATATTCCATTGTATATATGTACCACAACTTCTTTATCCATTCATCTGATGATGGACACTTAGGTTGCTTCCATATCCTGGCTATTGTAAATAGAGCTGCAATTAACATTTTGGTACATGACTCTTTTTGAATTATGGTTTTCTCAGGGTATATGCCCGGTAGTGGGATTGCTGGGTCATATGGTAGTTCTATTTATAGTTTTTAAGGAACCTCCATACTGTTCTCCATAGTGGCTGTATCAATTTACATTCCCACCAGCAGTGCAAGAGGGTTCCCTTTTCTCCACACCCTCTCCAGCATTTATTGTTTCTAGATTTTTTTGATGATGGCCGTTCTGAGTGGTGTGAAATGATGTCTCATTGTAGTTTTGATTTGCATTTCTCTAATGATTAATGATGTTAAGCATTCTTTCATGTGTTTGTTGGCAATCTTCTTTGGAGAAATGTCTATTTAGGTCTTCTGCCCATTTTTGGATTGGGTTGTTTGTTTTTTTGTTATTGAGATGCATGAGCTGTTTGTAAATTTTGGAGATTAATCCTTTGTCAATTGCTTCATTAACAAATATTTTCTCCCATTCTAAGGGTTGTCTTTTGGTCTTGTTTATGGTTTTCTTTGCTGTGCAAAAGCTTTTAAGTTTCATTAGGTCCCATTTGTTTATTTTTATTTTTATTTCCATTTCCTAGGAGGTGGGTTAAAAAGGGTCTTGCTGTGATTTATGTCATAGAGTGTTCTGCCTATGTTTTCCTCTAAGAGTTTGATAGTGTCTGGCCTTACATTTAGATCTTTAATCCATTTTGAGCTTATTTTTGTGTATGGGGTCAGGGAATGTTCTAATCTCCTAATTTTACATATACCTGTCCAGTTTTCCCAGCACCACTTATTGAAGAGGCTGTCTTTTCTCCACTGTATATTCTTGCCTCCTTTATCAGAGATAAGGTGACCATATGTGTGTGGGTTTATCTCTGGGCTTTCTATCCTGTTGCATTGATCTATATTTCTGTTTTTGTGCCAGTACCATACTGTCTTGATTAATGTAACTTTGTAGTATAGTCTGAAGCCAGGGAGCCTGATTCCTCCAGCTCCATTTTTCGTTATCAAGATTGCTTTGGCTATTCGGGGTCTTTTGTGTTTCCATACAAATTGTGATTTATTTTGTTCTAGTTCAGTAAAAAAATGCCAGTGGTTGTTTGATAGGAATTGCGTTGAATCTGTAGATTGCTTTGGGTAGTAGAGTCATTTTCACAATGTTGATTCTTCCAATCCAAGAACATGGTATATGTCTCCATCTGTTTGTATTATCTTTAATTTCTTTCATCAGTGTCTTATAGTTTTCTGCATTCAGGTCTTTTGTCTCCTTAGGTAGGTTTATTCCTAGATATTTTATTCTTTTTGTTGCAGTGGTAATTGGGAGTGTTTTCTTAATTTCATTTTCACATTTTTCATCATTAGTGTATAGGAATGCCAGAGATTTCTGTGCATTAATTTTGTATCCTGCTGCTTTACCAAATTCATTGATTAGCTCTAGTAGTTTTCTGGTAGCATCTCTGGGATTCTCTATGTATAGTATCATGTCATCTGCAAACAATGACAGCTTTACTTCTTTTCCTGTTTGGATTCCTTTTATTTCTTTTTCTTCTCTGATTGCTGTGGCTAGAACTTCCAAAACTATGTTGAATAAGAGTGGTGAGAGTGGGCAACCTTGTCTTGTTCCTGATCTTAGTGGAAATGGTTTCAGTTTTTCACCATTGAGAACATTGTTGGCTGTGGGTTTGTCATATATGGCCTTTATTATGTTGAGGAAAGTTCTCTGTGTGCCTGCTTTCTGCTGGGTTTTTATCATAAATGGGTGTTGAATTTTGTCAAAAGCTTTCTCTGCATCTATTGAGATGATCATATGGTTTTTCTCATTCAGTTCATTAATATGGTGTATCATGTTGATTGATTTGCATATATTGAAGAATCCTTGCATTCCTGGAATAAACCCCACTTGATCATGGTGTATGATCCTTTTAATGTGCTGTTGGATTCTGTTTGCTAGTATTTTGTTGAGGCTTTTTGCATCTATGTTCATCAGTGATATTGGCCTGTAGTTTTCTTTCTTTGTGACGTCTTTGTCTAGTTTTGGTATTAGGATGATGGTGGCCTTGTAGAATGAGTTTGGGAGTGTTCCTCCCTCTGGTATATTTTGGAAGAGTTTGAGAAGGATAGGTGTTACCTCTTCTCTAAATGTTTGATAGAATTCTCCTGTGAAACCATCTGGTCCTGGGCTTTTGTTTATTGGAAGATTTTTAAATTACAGTCTCAATTTGAGTGCTTGTGATTGATCTGTTCATATTTTCTATTTCTTCCTGGTTCGGTCTTGGCAGGCTGTGCATTTCTTAGAATTCATCCATTTCTTCCAGGTTGTCCATTTTATTGGCATAGAGTTGCTTGTAGTAATCTGTCATGATCTTTTGTATTTCTGCAGTGTCAGTTGTTACTTCTCCTTTTTCATTTCTAATTCTATTGATTTGAGTCTTCTCCGTTTTTTTCTTGATGAGTCTGGCTAATGGTTTATCAATTTTGTTTATCTTCTCAAAGAACCAGCTTTTAGTTTTATTGATCTTAGCTATCATTTCCTTCATTTCTTTTTCATTTATTTCTGATCTGATCTTTATGATTTCTTTCCTTCTGCTAACTTTGGGGTTTTTTTGTTCTTCTTTCTCTAATTGCTTTTGGTGCAAGGTTAGGTTTTTTATTTCAGATGTTTCCTGTTTCTTCAGGTAGGATTGTATTGCTATAAATTTTCCTTTTAGAACTTCTTTTGCTGCATCCCATAGGTTTTGGGTCGTCGTGTCTCCATTTTCATTTTTTTCTAGGTAATTTTTGATTTCCTCTTTGATTTCTTCAGTGATCACTTCGTTATTAAGTAGTGTATTGTTTAGCCTCCAAGTGTTTGTATCCTTTACAGATCTTTTCCTGTAATTGATATCTAGTCTCATAGCATTGTTGTCAGAAAAGATACTTGATACAGTTTCAATTTTCTTAAATTTACCAAGACTTGATTTGTGACCCAAGATATGATCTATCCTGGAGAATTTTCCATGAGCCCTTGAGAAAAATGTGTATTCTGTTGTTTTTGGATGGAATGTCCTATAAATATCAAGTAAGTCCATCTTGTTTAATGTATCATTTAAAGCTTGTGTTTCCTTTTTTATTTTCATTTTAAAATTTTCATTTTGGATGATCTGTCCATTGGTGAAAGTTGGGTGTTTAAGTCCCCTACTATGATTGTGTTACTGTTGATTTCCCCTTTTATGGCTGTTAGTATTTGCCTTATGTATTGAGGTGCTCCTATGTTGGGTGCATAAATATTTACAATTGTTATATCCTCTTCTTGATCATTATGTAGTGTCCTTCTTTATCTCTTGTAATAATTTTTATTTTAAAGTCATTTTGTCTGAGAGTAGGATTGTTACTCCCGCTTTCTTTTGATTTTCATTTGCATGGAGTATCTTTTAGATCCCCTCATTTTCAATCTGTATGTGTCCCTAGGTCTGAAGTGGGTCTCTAGTAGGTAGCGTATATACAGGTCTTGTTTATATGTATATTCAGCCAGTCTATGTCTTTTGGTTGGAGCATTTAATCCATTTACATTTAAGGTAGTTATCAATATGTATGTTCATTTTACCATTTTCTTAATTGTTTTGGTTTTGTTATTGTAGGTCTTTAAAAAATATGCTTTGACATCTATTTATTGCCTGTATACCAATCATTAATGTATTATATTTTCCATTTTTTATGTGCTTGATGTACTGACATTCAGTTGCATTATTTCTACTCTTCTGAGCATAGAACATTTATATTATCCTATGTTCTCATCCCCACATTTAAAAAAAAAATAATAGACTTTATTTTTAGGACAGTTTTAAGTTCACAGCAAAATTGAGAGGTGAGTACAGAGAGGTAACATTTACCTTTGACCCTACATATGCATAGCCTCCCCTCCCATCAGCATAGCGCATGAGGGTGGTGCCTTTGTTGTAATCAATGAACCTATGTTGATGTATCATCAGCACTTAAAGTCCATAGTTTACATTAAAGTTCACTCTTGGTGTTGTACATTCTATGAATTTTGACAAATGCATAATGATATATATCCATCATTATGGTATAATACAGAATAGTTTCACTGCCCTAAAAATCCTCTGTGTACCTACTAATCATCCCTCCCTCCCCACTGACCTCTGGCAACTCCTGATCCTTTAATTGTCTCCATAGTTTTGCCTTTTTTAGACTGTCATGTAGTTGAAATCACACAGTATGAAACCTTTTCAGATTGCCGCCTTTCACTTCTTACTATGCATTGAAGTTTCCTCCATGTCTTTTTATGGCTTGATTACTCATTTCTTCTTAGTGCTGAATAGTATTCCATTGTCTGGATGTACCACAGTTTATTTACCCCTTCACCTACTGAAGGGCATCTTGTTTGCTTTCAACTTTTGATAATTACAAATAAAGTTGATATAAACCTCTATATGCAGATTTTGTGTGGACCTAAGTTTTCGATTCATACTGGTAAACACAAATGATTGTTGTATCACGTGGTAAGTATGTTTAGTTTTTTAAGAAACTGCCAACCTGTCTTCCTAAATGGCTGTATCATTTTGCATTCTCACTAATGATGAATGAGAGGTCTTATTGCTCCACATGCTTGCTAACATTTGGTGTTGTCAGTGTTTTGAATTTTGACCATTGTAATAGGTATATAATGGTATTTCATTGTTTTAATTTGCAATTCTCTAAAGACATATGATGTAGAGCATTTTTTCGTCTTTGTATCTTATTCGTCATCTGTATATCTTCTTTGGTAAAGTGTCTGTTCAGGTCTTCTGATCATATTTTAATAGGATTATTCATTTTCTCATTCTTGAGTTTTTGGAGTTGTTTGTATAGTTAGATAACAGTTCTTTATCAGATAATGTGTTTTAGAAATATTTTCTCCCAACCTGTACTTCTCATTCTCTTGACATTACCTTTCACAGAGCAGAAGTTTTTAATTTTAATGAAGTCTAACTTATCAATTGTTTCCTTCATGAATTGTGCCTTTGGTGTTATATCTAATAAGTCATTGCCATACCTAAAGTCATCTAGGTTTTCTCCTATGTTTTCTTCTAGGGGTTTTAAGGTTTTGCATTTTATATTTAGACTTCTGACCCATTTTGAGTTAATTTTTGTGAAGCATTTTAAGATCTGTGTCTACATTCATTATTTTTTCACGTGTGGATGTTTGTTACAATGTCGTTTGTTGAAAAAACTATCTTTGTTCCATTGTATTGCCTTGGTCCTTTGTCAAAAATCTGTTTACTTCTTTTGTGTGGGTCCATTTCTGTACTCTATTATGTTCCATTGATCTATTTATTCTTTCACCAATACCACAGTCAGTTACTGTAGCTTTATAAAAAGTCTTGGAGTCTTAAAGTCCTCTGACTTTGTTCTTCTTCTTCAATATTATGTTGGCTCTTCTGGGACTTTGCCATTCCCTATAAACTTTAAAACTCAGCTTGTTAATATCCACAAAACAACTTTTTTATTGGGATTATGTTGAATCTACAGATTAAGTTGGGGAAAACTAACATCTTGAAAATATTGAATCTTTCTTCCCATGAACATGGATGTTGGAGAAGATCATTGAAAGGCAGTGACTCCTGGTTAATGCATGAGTTGGACCTAGTCAATTGGAGG
The DNA here is from genome assembly GCF_026419965.1 of Kogia breviceps. Lineage (NCBI taxonomy): Eukaryota > Metazoa > Chordata > Mammalia > Artiodactyla > Physeteridae > Kogia > Kogia breviceps. The sequence goes on from NC_081311.1 coordinate 175,958,433, forward strand.
CTCCTTATCCTCTCCCCTGTCATTGGAATGGATGTTTTGCCCACCATTCCCATAGACAGAGCCATCTCAAGAATACGACCATGAAAGAATAATGTGTTAACATCTAGACTGTATATGTGGTTGAGCCCCATTAAGGCCTTTATATAAACAAGATTCTGGCAGGTATGTGTGAAGATCTACTTAAACTGCAGCTACCCAAGGCAAGTACTGTCTATAAGTTCCCTTGCTTATTTAACCTGCCACCTACCAATCTGGAGTGGTCTGCCTCTTTCATTGGTCTCTTCTTGCCCTGTATATGGGGGGGCAGTTTCAGATTTTACCTGGGGAACTCCTGAGGTTACAAACCAACAATGGAATATCTCTCCATTTATTTGGCTCTTTGATTTCATTCATTAGGGTTTTGTAATTTTCTTCATATAGATCTTGTACATATTTTATTCTATTTATGCCTAAACATTTCATTTTTATTTTTGATATTAATAGAAATGTTATTGTATTTTAAATTTCAAATTCCACTTATTCATTGCTGGAAAGTGATTGACTTTTGAATACTAACCTTGTATCCTACAACCTTGCAATAATTGCTTATTAACTTCAGGAGTGTTTTTGTCAATTCTTTCAGATTTTCTCCGTAGACATATCATATCATATCATATCATATCATATCATATCATATCATAATCATATCATCTGCAAACAAAGACAGTTTTAGTTCTTCCTTCACAATCTGCTTCCTTAAAGACAGTTTCTTTTAGTTTTTTCTATGAATGGGACATACTTTCTTGTTTCTTTGCATGTTTCCTAATTTTTTGTTAAAAACTGGATATTTTGGATATAATCATGTGATAACTCTGGAAATCAGATTCTTCTCCCTTTTCACGGGGTTTGTTTATGTTGTTTGCTGTGGACTGTAGATGTTTACTTGTTTAGAGATTTTCTAAACTATTTTTGTAAAGTCTGTATTCTTTGTCATATGTGAGCTCTAAAGTCTGTTTTTCTGTTATTTTAGTATGTGTTCAGCTAATATTTTGAGAGGGATTTCCTTGAAGGCCAGGAGAAAAAAAAAAAAGAAAGGAAAATAAAACTTTTCCAGTTTTTGCAAATTGGCTCTCCTTCAGTGCTTGGCGAAGGAGACTTAGCCTTAACTTCCTGTTCACCCTGAGGGTCAAGGATAGCTAGAGGTGGAAGTTTAGTGTCTTTTAAAGTCTTTTCTGAGCATGCATCTTCCCCTGCACGTGTACATGGCTTTCTAAATTTCTCAGTATACACATGTGTGCTTTTGAATGCTCTCATTTCTGAAAGGAACTCTCCCCCTAGAACTGTCTCCCCAGCTTTTCCTCCTAGGCCTTCCACTCATCTATCTTTTGCCTCAGTTATTCATTTGCCTTATAGTGTTTCTAGGAATGACTTCTGCACAGCTGCTTTTCTTCCCTGAGTGCATTCTGAGTTAAGCAAAACAAAAATAAATGCCTTGGGCTAGCTCCTCGGTAGGTTAGAACAGACAAACACAATTCTCTGAGAATAAGATCTGCTCTGTTTTTTCCAGAATCCAGAATCAAGGTTCTCCACTGAGAACATGGGCTGAATCTCAAGACCACAACAAGCGGTGAAGGTAAGTGGGGCAAGAGCAAGTAGAAATGCTTCAGAGTTTTCCTATCGTTTATAAGTTGTATTTTTCTTGAGTAAGTGTTGACTTGGTTCCTGAAAATCTTGATTTTTTTTCCGGAATTCTTACAAAGTTGATTCTCACAGTTATGCTTAATTAAAAAAAATTGTGGATGGATGGGCCTTTGGAGCTATCTACTCTGCCATTTTTACTGTTTTAAGTCATTGCTCTGATGTAGTAGGACTCTGGTTTTGTTTTGATTTTTGTCTTCTTTTGTGGGAGCATATTTTATCTCAATCCACTCTTCTCGCTTTTGGACTCTCTTTCCAAATGTCACTAACTCCCTAAAAATGTTGTGGCAGGAGCCCAAGAAACAGTTCTGATGGAAATTGGTATTTATTTTTCTGCTTTTAGGTATTCTAGAGTTTGCTGTGTTCTGTCTTCTAGTTTTGCTGAAAACATGGAATTTGTGTAGTTTTATTTGTTATTGATCTGTATAATTTTTGGAGGATGCATGAAGAGTTAAGGATTTAGGGAGCCACCATTATCTTGGCTACCCAGAAGTCCTTTTACTATATATTTTATTGGGAATGATTATGAAGGTGTTGACATCATTTTTATTCAGACTGACTTATCATTGCTTGTTATTATATTAACACAGTCAGTATTTATTAAGTATATCTTAAGTGTCAAAGTCTGTGTTGTGTTAGTGCTAAAAGTATGAAGAGACTATGGCATGATCCATATTCTAAAGGGTTTGTATTTCAGTGAAGAGATAAACAGTAATTTTCATATAATGTTTTAATTGGTCTTATCACTTTCTATACTCTGTTTAAAGGGTGAATGTATGTGTATGTCTCAGTCGCATATTCTTAACATATGTTGTCTGTGGCAAATGGGTAACTCGAGCTCTTCTGTATAATTCAACAGTAAGATGATACATATCTTATACAATTATTGGGTGGCAGCTGTGGTTAGTTTTGGATACTAATCAAAAAACAAAAGGTACCATGGAAATGATGGTTTCATTCATATCTCTAAACCTCCAGGTCTTCATGTTTTAATTAATTTGTACACACCTGTTGAGTATCTGCTCAATGTAAGGCTCTATGATGCGTTGGTCTTCTATGGGTAAACAATGAACAATAAAGAGCAAATCACCACTTTCCAGGTACCTGGTATGAATCAGTGGAGAAAAACACATACACAAGTTATTTAAAAATAAGGCAAGACTTGTGATAAGGGCTATAATAATGCTATATTTGAAATGTGGGCAAAAAAGTTACAGGCAAAGAGCTATGTAAGAAGGTTAGGTGTTGAGGTGTCATCTGGAGTTTTACAAGCAGGGAGACATTTTCAGAAGCCTTGGGAAATGCTAATTCCTTTGCATATTGACACTTTGATTTAAAGACAGATAACAGTCATGCCAGCCTCCCTATGAGAGTAGACTTTTCATGTCCAGAGTGAAACAATAAATATCAGAGACTGCTACAGGCAGGATACCAGCACTGGACAGTAAAGCTGACTTCACTAGCCAAGCTTCTCAGTGTTTTTGAGCTAGGAAGCTGACAGGACTTCAGACTGGGTTACATCCTATATTTGTAGTACTTGTGAAATAATTAACTGAT